>NC_058096.1:155882500-157132500 GCF_020171115.1 Neogale vison
CATCACTGCCTGTAGTGGGCAAATCTCTGAAAATGGGTCCAATGGTCCCACTCTGATCCCTGGGATCTGGGAGATGGTGAGCTACTCCTTTGCAAAGATGCAGAATGGCAGTTGACCTTAGGAAGAGATGATGCAGGTGCCCCGAGCACCACCTCAGGAGCCCCCACAAAGGCAAAGTTTTCTCCAGTTCATGGCAGACGGATGCCAAGCCTGAAAACAGCAAGGGGATGGAGGACTGGGCAAGGGCCAGAGCAAGGCCTGCAGTGGCTGACAACAGCCCCCGCCAGCAGTCAGCAAGGATCTGGGCCTCAGTCCTGCACCAGCAGGAGCTGAACTCCGCCAACGCCTGAATGGGCCACAGGCAGGGGCTCCCCAGAGCCTCCAGCCAAAGCCCAGCCTGGACACACCTTGACGCTGTCCTTGGGAAACCCCGGCATGGAACCCAGCCTAAAGTCCATCTGCAGAAGTGGGAGCTGATCAACAGGGTTCTTTTAAGCCAGTCAGCTGTGGTCATTTGTTATACTGCAGGCAGGCCAATGCACTGCCCTCGGAGTTTCCTGCTGGGCCCAGCCTGCCTGTGTGAACTCACTTGGTGGGCAGGAGCCTCAGCCTCACCTGAATCTTGTCGCACCAGCCAGCAAAGTAGCAGAAGGTCTGGACGGACATGCCCACATGGTTCTTCAGGGCCAATGTGCAGACAGCACCTGCATCCAGAGCCTCAATGATGGCCAGCTCCTCCTGATGCTGTTCCATGAGGTCCGCCAAGCTGGCCAAGGAGGGGTGGGGTGCAGAGAGGAGGGAGATAGGCTCAGGCCTGGAGCAGCCTGGCCTGTTCTTTTAAGGCCCTTCTTCAGTGAGTCAGGGGCTCTGCCCTGCTCTCCCAGCTCTGCCACATTCCCATGTGCTGACCTCAGTTTCCCCATCTGTGAGATGGAACAGTAAGGTCTTCTTGGCCAGCTGAGTGTAAGAATGGTGCCCTTCTGGCCCTCTCCCCTCTCTTTTCCTTTCTTCCTTCCTAAAATATTGATGGATTTACTACTTCATAATGATGCTTACAAATGATCCTGCAAAATAGTCCCTCTGCCTCTCTAATAAGGAGGTCACCATTCCAAAGGCCACCCTCTCTGTCTCTAGACAGCCTTGACCAGGAGAAAGTATGTCTGGCTTCAAGCACCAGCCGATATGGTAGAGTATGCCCCCAAGGATGGCATCTGTGGGGACAGGGAGGTGGGGGGATGATGGGAGAGATTCAAGGGAAGGTGCATCTACACAGCCCTTCTTAAATGGGGGCACTCCGACAGCCAGCTGCCCTCCCATGTTTCTGGTGGGTATGCTGCTAGGGCAGCCTGGGGATTAGGACTCTGCCCCCTTCCCTGATGTAAGGGAGCTCAGGGAGCAGCGTGCCCAGGGGGCAGGGTGGACAGGGGAAGGTGGAGACCACAGATCTAGAGCAGCTCTCAATCTTGTACATGGGGGAGCTCTGGCCCAAAGTCTGGGACCAAAGCCTGCTGAGCTGCTCCTCTCTGCACATAGCTGTGGCACATCCTCAACCCTAACTATACACTCACACTCTCCAGGAAGCCAACCTTCACCCCACATCAATCATATCTCCCTGCAGTGTCCTCCTAGCACCCTCTGTCTTTCTTCAAACCTCGCCTGACTATCACAGATACCCACTTAGACAAGTACTCCAGTACTGTTTGCCTCCCCTGAGGGCTGGGACAATGTTTGGTCTCCTGCTCCCTCCAGGACCTCCTGCACCCACCAGCCACACAGTCAGCATGCGGCACAAGGCTGCTGAGAGAAACTGGACCAAACAGACACAAGCAATCTAGTGGCAGAGCCACACTGTTACCTCAGAGACGGTATATACCTAGGTAATTCTCTAGGTAAGAATAACAAAGGTGTAAATCACTCTTTGAGAACTATTCTAGACCAGATAAGGAAAACACCATGTTATGACATTTCAAGGACTAGGGTTTCATCAACTAGAAAAACATGTGTCTAAGGTATAAATCTATATTACACATAAGCCAAAGGTAGTCTCTGTGTATTGGCCCCTAGGTTGTTCACATCTTATTCACAGGTGAGACCTGTCAGCTCAGATGCTTGCTGGATATACGTTTATGTATCCAGCTATTTTAAAAATAGTCCAAACAAGCAGACTTTGAGCCACTTAGGGCCTTGTTGCTTCGCATCCTCCAGGAACCTTACTTGACAGATGTTATCATTGGTGAGATGGACCACACAGTTATAACTGCTGCCCCTCCCAGGCTTCTGACCCAGAGACTCCTGTTCTGCTACCGAGAAAACTTGCCAGACATGAGAGCCCCCTCCAGGATCTCCTGACCCCCAAGAATTCCCTTGCACCCTTCCCATTCTGAGTAGGCGCCCCCACTACAATCTCTGGAGGGCCTCCCACTATGGGGGCACCATCCCATGAAGTCTGTTGAGCATTACTACTTCTTATAATCATCTTTTCCCTTGAACAGCCCCAAATCACTCCAACTCTGCCAGACAATGTCACACACATGTGATGTGGTCATGTCATAAGTCCCTAGCATGACTATCACCCTAGCATACCGTTTGGGAGGCTTCTCAAGGAGAGCAGAGTGGGACTGTCTATTGTCCACTTTTTTAAGCTGCTGCTCTACCTCCCAGAGTCCTGTCTCTGGAAAGTGCCAGTGGGGAAAGCAGGGGAAGCAATCTCCATCACCCCACAGGTCTGCAGGATGGACGTGAGGAAGGGCAAGGATGGGGTGCCAGGCAGGCTCAGCCTGGCACCCCTGGATCCGTAACAGCAGCATGGGCCACCACCACATTCCCGGCTGTGGACTTAAGGAAGTGTCTGAACACAAGGTGACAACTTGCCACAGACTCTCCCACCAGCTCTTGGTGGTCCCACTCTGGCAGCTGGGACACTGGCTCTCCAGGTTCCTGAGAGTCTCGATTTTGTCCCTCAGTGGTTCTTGGGGACTGTCTGGTGACTTTCTCTAGCACTCCCTTCTGGTTCTTTCCTCCCAACTTACCCCTAAAACGCATTCTGTACGCCATATCTACCTGGGTCCTTTTTTCCTCATTGAACGAGGGGCTGCCCCCTCCTGGACCAGCAATGGGCACACCTCCACCATGGGGACTGGGAGACTACATGAGGCAGGGACCGGGTTATTAGGAGCTTTCAGGCCTGGCCTCAAGATGCGTGTCCCAGCAGTACAGGACTCTCTTCACAGCTGTGCAAGGACCAACAATCAATCCTTCACTGTGGTGCGGCTAGCGGTGCTATTATGGTACATGCCACTAGATGGCAGCAGAGAACCTCAAGGAAAAAACTCTGGGCCAGCACATTCTGCAGTGGGAGTCCCTGCTTCAGGACCAGAAGGTTCAGCACCGTAAGCCTGGGCTTGCACATTTTGGTTCTGCCTAACCTTGAGGCTCTTGAAAGCCAATGGCTTCCTATAATTGATGGACTCTTCAAGGGGTCTTGAAACTAACTTGAGTTACGGCAGGCTGGGTGCCCTTCCCTAAACCCCACCATCTCTGTTCTATTTCAAAACCATATAGGCCCCCCCTCTCTAGTCCCCTGTGCTGGGGGCTGTCCTGGTGGGTCTGGACTCTGGAATAGAAACAAAACAAAACAAAAAACAAACAAACAAACAAAAAACGGCATTCTCACTGAAAATCCAAGACAGGGTCTCTCTCCCAACCAGATGACAAGCACATTTGGACCACATCGTGACCAGGCTGTATGCCTGACAACTTCCCCAGGACCCAGAGCAGAAAAGCCAGGTTCCTGAAACAAGCCTGTTCACCAGTTTTTTCAACATTGTTTAGCTCATCTGCCCAGCAGCCCCTTCTGGAAACATTACCCCACTTCCTTGGGGGTGGCTGCTCCTCCCCGCTAGGGACCACTTGGTTCTAGGGAAGCTCTCTCTTCTCCAGGCCTCACTTCCACCCCATTCTCTAAAGCTGGAGCAACCCGAAGTCCTTCCCTATGATTTTTGATGGAACTAAGGGGAAAGAATCCTTTCTGCCCTGCTTTAAGGGGAAAAAAAAAAAAGACAGGAAAGTGTGAGAAGTGTGAGATTCCAGCAGTCAGTGTGAAGCTGGGCAAGTGCCAGCAGACAGAACAGGCCCCATCCTTCCTTTGCTGGCTTCTGCATCAAGTAGCCCGATCCCGCCTCTTGTCCAGGCCACTCCAGGCAAATGCTGTACTGAGCCTGCCCAGGACCATCTGTTAGCTTTGCCAGTTTGCTGCTCCGATCTGATCAGCACCTTCACTTTTATACCCTCTCATCTTCTATCTCACTGTCCCCTCCACCGAAGACACCTTTGTCTCCTCTGTTGTATTTGCCTAACTATACTGGCATCCTCAGGGTATCCAGGGTTACCAGGGAAAGCCTGGGACACTGAAGGTAGGCTCTTAGGTGCCCTGGCTTCCTGATATCCAGGTCCCCCCTCCATGAGCCACTGTGGAGCCACAGATGTGGGTGTCTGAGGGGTCTGTAATGCCAAGCCCATGAGGAGGAAGACTCACACAGTCAATGATGCACTTGTTGTCTTCGTTGTCCCCTCATAGCTTTCTCACTAATAGTTGGATGAAGTCCCCAAAGGTGGTTGCCATGTAAACATCTTCATTTTCTAATTCCAGTCCACTATACAGCTCCTTCAACTCCTCAATCAGTCTGGAGAAAAGAAGATAGAAAAATGGGAGAATCGGAAGAGGCTTGGCAGAATGGCATCACTGTAGCGGCAGAGGTCAAGGGGGCAAACACAGTTTCCCAGAACTCATCTCAGCACCCAAGTATGAGTGTTAGTTTAGAACTAGGGTTCAGTCTTCAACATCGGCCACAGCAACTTCTTTAAAGACATGTCTCTAAAGGCAAAGGAAATAAATGCAAAAGTGAACTTGTGGGACTTCATCAAGATCAAAAGCTTCTGCACAGCAAAGGGAACAGTCAACAATACAAAGAGGCAACCCACGGAATGGGAGAAGATATTCTCAAATGACAAAACAGACAAAGGGCTGATATCCAAGATCTATAAAGAACTCCTCAAACTCAACCCCCCAAAAAACAGATAATCACATCCAAAAATGGGCAGAAAACATGAACAGATACTTCTCCAAAGAAGAAATACAGAGGTGCCTGGGTGGCTTGGTGGGTTAAAGCCTTGGCCTTCCACTCAGGTCATGATCCCAGGGTCCTGGGATCAAGCCCTGCACCGGACTCTCTGCTCAGCAAGGAACCTGCTTCCTCCTCTCTCTCTCTCTCTGCCTGCCTCTCTGCTACCTGTGATTTCGGTCTGTCAGGTAAATAAACAAAATCTTAAAAAAAAAAGTAGAAGAAGAAGTACAAATGGCTAACAACCACATGAAAAAATGTTCATCATCATTAGCCCTCAGGGAGATTCAAATTAAAACCACATTGAGATATCACCTTACACCAGTTAGAATGGCCAAAATTAACAAAACAGGAAACAACATGTGTTGGAGAGGATGTGGAGAAAGGGGAACCCTCTTACACGGTTGGTGGGAATGCAAGTTGGTGCAGCCTCTTTGGAGAACAGTGTGGAGATTCCTCAAGAAATTAAAAATAGAGCTTCCCTATGACCCTGCAATTGCACTCCTGGATATTTACCCCAAAGACACAGATGTTGTGAAAAGAAGGGCCATCTGTACCCCAATGTTTATAGCAGCAATGGCCACGGTCGCCAAACTATGGAAAGAACCAAGATGCCCTTCAACGGGTGAATGGATAAGGAAGATGTGGTCCATATACACTATGGAGTATTATGCCTCCATCAGAAAGGACGAATACCCAACTTTTGTAGCAACATGGACGGGACTGGAAGAGATGATGCTGAGTGAAATAAGTCAAGCAGAGAGAGTCAATTATCATATGGTTTCACTTATTTGTGGAGCATAACAAATAGCATGGAGGACAAGGGGCATTAGAGAGGAGAAGGGAATTTGGGTAAATTGGAAGAGGAGGTGAACCATGAGAGACTATGGACTCTGAAAAACAATCTGAGGGGTTTGAAGTGGCGGGGGGGTGGGAGGTTGGGGTACCAGGTGGTGGGTATTATAGAGGGCACGGCTTGCATGGAGCACTGGGTGTGGTGAACAAATAATGAATACTGTTTTTCTGAAAATAAATAAATTGAAAAAAAAAAGAAATGAAAAATAGAGTTACCCTAATGACCGTGAAATTGCACTACTGGGTATTAACCCCAAAGATACAGATGTCGTGGAAAGAAGGGCAACCTGTACCCCAATGTTCATAGCAACAATGGCCACAATCGCCAAACTATGGAAAGAGCCAAGATGCCCTTCCACAGACAAATGGATAAAGAAGATATGGTCCATATATACAATGCAGTATTATGCCTCCATCAGAAAGGATGAATACCCAACTTTTGTATCAACATGGACAAGACTGGAGGAGATTATGCTAAGTGAAATAAGTTAAGCAGAGAGAGTCAATGATCATACAGTTTCACTGCTTGTGGAGTATAAGATATAACACAGAGGACACTGAGAGAAGGAAAGGAGAAGTGAGTTGCGGGAAATCGGAGGGGGAGACAAATCATGAGAGACTGTGGACTCTGAGAAACAAACTGAGGGTTTTGGAGGGGAGAAGGGTGGGTGAGCCTGGTGGTGGGTATTAAGGAGGGCACGTATTGCATGGAGCACTGGATGTGGTGCAAAAACAATGAACCTTGGAACACCGAAAAAATAAAATAAAAAAATTTTTAAAAGCTAATAAAATTACAAAATCATTGCTTAAAAAAATAACAAAACTAAAGAAACTGATTGATAATAATACACTAATAGTAGGGAACTTTAACACACCACTCACAGCAATGGACCGATCACCTAAGCAGAATTACAGCAAGGAAACAAGGGCTTTGAGTGATGCAATGTACTACATGGGCTTAACATATATATTCAGAGTATTTCATTCTAAAGCAGAAGATTATACTTTCTTCTCAAATGCATATTTAATGTTCTCAAGAAGGGATCACATACTGGGTCACAAATCAGGCCTCAACTGATAAAAAATATTGAGAGCATACCAGGCATATTTTCAAATCACAATGCTATAATGTGAAGTCAGCCACAAGAAAAACTTTGGAAGGACTGCAAATACATGGAGGCTAAAGAACATCCTACTGAAAAATGAATGAGTTGACCAGGACATTAAAGAAGAATTTTTTTAAAATTCATGGAAACAAATGAAAATGAAAACAAAGAACACTTGAAATGCAGCAAAGTTGGTCCTGAAAGGAAAGTCTATACCAATACAGTCATTCCTCAAGAAGAAGGAAATGTCTCAAATACAATCTAACCTTAAACCTAAAGGAGCTGGAGAAAGAACAGCAAATAAAGCCTAAATACAGCAGGAGAAGAGAAGTAATGAGGACTAGAGCAGAAATCAAGAACATAGAAATCAAAAGAACAGTAGAACAGATCAGTGAAACTAGGAACTGGGTTCTTTGAAAGAATTAATAAGATAAGTCTGTAGCCAGACTTATCAAAAAGAAAAGAGGAAGGACCCAAATAAATAAAATCATGAATGAAAGAGGAGAGATCACAACCAACAGCAAAGAAATATAATAACAAGAAAATACTATGAACAATTATATGCCAACAAATTAGGTAACCTGGAAAAAAAACAGATAAATTCCAAGAAACATATAAACTACAAAACTGAAACAAGAAGAAATGGAAAACACTACTGCCCCTCGGAACAAGTTGTTACTTAAACTATAGCCCCTGGAGGATTTTACTAGTTGCCAAGCACATTTAGATATGGCCTTAAGAAAAACATACACTGGCAACAGGTCTTTGGGGAGAAGGACGATATACGACCATGAAGCTGGGCAGCTGGGGATGCCTGGCTCGCTGAGGGCGGAACGCCTCCCCTTCACAGAAGCCAGACAGCCGGGAATGCCTGGAAATGCCCACAATTGCCAAAATATGGAAAGAGTACAGATGTCCATCGATAGATGATTGGATAATGAAGATATAGGATACATATGTGTACACACAAACACACAGTAATATTACTCAACCATCCAAAAGAATGAAATCTTGCCATCTGCAATAATGTGGACTGAACTAGAGAGTATTAGGCTAAATGTAGTAAGGCAGTCAGAGAAAGACAAATAAATGATTTCACTCATATGTGGACTTTTTATTTAAAATCAATTAATTAACATATAGTGTAGTATTAGTTTCATGTGTAGAGTTTAGTGATTCATCAGTCTTATATAATACCCAGTGCTCATTACATCACATGTCCTCCTTAATGTCCATCACCCACTTCCCCATCCCCCAACACTGCTCCCCTTCCTTCCCTTACAAAACTCTGCTTTGTTTCTTAAGTCATATATGGAATTTAAGAAACAAAATATAAGAACATATGGGAAGGACAGAAAAAAATAAAATAAGATAAAAACAAAGAGATCGGCAAACCATAAGAGACTCTTAACTCTAGGAAACAAACTGAGGGTTGCTGGAGGGAAGCGGGTGGGGGATGGGGTCACTGGGTGATGGATATTAAGGAGGGCCCTTGATGGAATGAGCCCTGGGTGTTATATGCAACTGATGAATCACTAAATTCTACCTCTGAAACTAATAATACAGTCAGTATATGCTAACTAAACTGAATTTAAAAACAAAATGTAAAAAAAACCCAAAACTAAAATTAAACAAAAGTCTGACCATATCAATTATTAGTAAATATGTAGAGCAACTGAACTCATATACTGCTGGTGGGGTTGTTTAAAACAGTACTTTGGAAACCATTTTGGACAGCAGTTGGTAGTTTCTTTTTTGTTGTTGTTAAAGATTTTATTTATTTATTTGTCAGAGAGACAGAGAGAGAGAGCACTAAGCAGGCAGAGTGTCAGGCAGAGGCAGAGAGAGAAGCAGTCTCCTCTCTGAGCAAGAAGCCCGATGCGGATCTCAATCCCAGGACCCTGGGATCAGGACATGAGCCTAAGGCAGCAGCTTAACCAACTTGAGCCACCCAGGTGTCCCCAGTTCGCAGTTTCTTAAAAGTTAAACATATACTTTCCATTTCACTCTTAGGTATTTACTCAAGATAAATAAAAACCTACATATAGACAGAAGATGGTAGAGCTGAAGCTCCAAAGATCCACCCATCCACCTAAACAACTGTTGAACTGGCAGAATCACCCAAATCAAATGTTCTGGAACTCTGGAGTCCAGTCAAACACTTGCAACATCCAGGAAAGAACGTGATGAAGAGGCTGTAAACATCAATAATTTCAACCTTTCATGACGTATTAGTGGTAGAAGGCAGTGGGGAACGCTGGCCTTGTTCCTGGTGCAGCTTTCTGAGCCAGGACAAGCAATAAGGTCTTGACGTCCGTATATGAGTATTGTGTGGTCTGAGTGTTGATGCTCCTTTTGATCACTGAGGGGCCAGCAAATATGCTGGCAGCCACAGTTTTTAACCCCCACTGGCTGAGGCAGCTTCAGGGAATTGAAAGAGACATTACTCTTTCCCCTCTTTTGGGACTCAGACATCTAAGAAAATCTTTGGCCATTGGCTGACCACAGAGATAACAGAACAGAAATTTTAATGTCTACATACAACAAAGAATACATACTTTGCAAAAAAAGAGAGAGAGAGAGAGAAAGAAAAAGAAAAAGAAAAAGAAAAGAGAGTTTGGAAAAGCCACAGATGGATGGCTCCAACCCTCCACAAACAAGACTTAGCAACAACGGAGGAGTGAGACAATTACATTTTCAGAATTACCATAACACTCAAAATGTCCAATTTTGAATAAAAAAGTGTAAAACAGGGGCACCTGGGTGGTTTAGTGGGTTAAAGCCTCTGCCTTCAGCTCAGGTCATGATCCCAGGGTCCTGGGATCCAGCCCCACATTGGGCTCTCTGCTCAGCAGGGAGCCTGCTTCCCCCACTCTCTCTCTCTGCCTGCCTCTCTGTCTACTTCTGATCTGTCAAATAAATAAATAAATAAAATCTTTTTTAAAAAGTGTAAAACATACAAAGAAACAGGCATATATAGCTGATTTACAGGAAAAGTAAAAGAATTTGGAAGAAAGCATTCTCTAGGAAGACCAGATATTAGAATTATTCATCAAAGATGTTAAGTCAACTCTCTTAAATACATACAATGATTTAAAGGAAACCTTGGACAAAGAACTAAAGGAAATCAAGAACACAATGTATGAAAAAAATGAGAAGATCAATAAAGACATAAAATTTTAAAAATTAACCAAAGAAATTCTCAAGCTGACAAGTACAATAACTACAATAAAAAACTTACTAAGGAGGTTCAACATCAGATTTGAGAACACAGAAGAAAGGATTAGTGAACTTGAAATTATCCAGTATGAAGAAGAGGGGGAAAAAGAATGAATAAAAAAGGAACAGCGTCTGAGGGACATCATCAAACTTACCATCATTCTCATCTTAGGAGTTCTAAAGAGGAAGAGAGATAGAAAGGGGCAGAAAAAATATTTAAAGAAGTAATGTCCCAGAGTTCTCAAATCTGAGGGAACACAGGAAAAAGCACATCCAAGAAGATCAACAAATTTCAACGAGGATAAACTCAAAAAGATTTACACCAAGACACATTATAGTCAACTCGTTGAAACCCAAAGACAAAGAAGGAAACTGGAAAGCAATAAGAGAGAACTAACCCATTCCATACAAAGAATCCTCCATAAAATTAAAAGCTGATTTACATTCAAAAGCCATGAAGTCCAGAAAGCAGTGACATGGCATATTTAAAGTCTTGAAAGAAAAAAATGTTAACTATGAATTCTATATCTGTCAATACTCTCTCTCAAGAATGAAAGAGAAATTAAGACGTTTCATACACAAAAGCTGAGGGAGTTAGTTTCTAGTAGACTTGCCATACAAGAGACACTAAAAAGAATTTCTCACTTGTCAAGAACACGGTTTCCTCAAAAAGAAGCTTGTGGGGAAAGGGGAAGGCAGGGTACTCAGAAATAAGTGGGAAATTACACTACCACATAGCTTCATGATGGTGGGGATTTTGTCCATTTTGTTTACCTTTGTATTCCCAGCATCTAGCACAGTTTCAAGCACACAGTAGGCACCAAAAAAATTTTTCTTAGTGAACAGATGAAAGAATTAAGTTGCATGAAGCAATATAAGCCAGAACACTGAAATTATAGGGCACATATGGTATAATTTGATGGTCAATGGGTAACAAGTATTAACCATCTTCATCTTCTTCCCCCCCCCATATTCTTTTTTCTACCTTGCTGTTCTCCTCTCTCACTCTCACTTGTCAAGAATACAGTTTCCAGCATCATTCCAGCATCATTATTAATTGTGGTCCCCTTAACTCATGAAAATAGTCCAGTCTGGACATATATTTCATACCATCCTACCTAAAAGTGGAATTAGGAAAAGAACTCTTTAGGGGATAATACTGTATATCAACTATACTTCAATTAAACATTTTTTAAATGATTTAGGAAGATTAGCCCAGATGGATTAGTGTGATTTAAAAAAAAAAAAAAAGAATGGAGGAATGGAAGTGAGTTGGGAGACAACTTTAGGAATGCAGAATGGGTGACCTTTAAGTGGTCTGCCACTCTCTAGGTGTCTGAAAAGTGTTTGCTGAATGAACAAATGAATGAGAAATGAAAAAACAAATGATAGGGAAGAAAATTATGAAATCCAGCAATTTCCAGGAAAGCATAAACTTGAATTAGACTGGATACAGAGGATGATTGAAAGAAAGAATTCAAGGTTATCGGATCCAGGTCTGAATATCAACAACGGTAATGTCACTAGGAAAGATGAAGATGTAGGAAAACACTTTAAGTGAGAAGAGGAAAAATATGTCAGGAAAGCAAATCTGAGAATAAGACAGAAGGGACAAAGGGAGTTGTGCACATATATTAGCTCACTGAGGTAGAGGCTTTGGTTAGAAGAGCAGGAAGGGAGGGCACCTGGGTGGCTCAGTGGGTTAAGCCGCTGCCTTCGGCTCAAGTCATGATCTCAGGGTCCTGGGATCGAGGCCCACATCGGGCTCTCTGCTCAGCAGGGAGCCTGCTTCCTCCTCTCTCTCTGCCTGCCTCTCTGCCTGCTTGTGATCTCGCTCTGTCAAATAAATAAATAAAATCTTTAAAAAAAAAAAAAAGAAGAGCAGGAAGGGAAAAAGAGAAATGCACAAGGATGTGCCATAAGGAAGCCCTTAAGTGATTCTGAGGGAACTGAGAGGGAAGCAAGACTTATCAGAAGATCAGGGAGGGCCAGTCTGAGGAGTCATTGGTCAAAAGGAAACCTAATGATTTGTCCTCTGACTGATTGAATGGGAAATTCCCTCAGAAAGCCTGGAAGAATTCCCAGGCACTAGGAGAGAAGGAGAACTCTTGGCTGGAGAAGTAAAAGGAGGTACAGATGAGATCACGAGGCCAGCAGGACACTAGGGATATCCAAGCAACTGTGAATAAAGGCATAATCTCAGAGACAACTGGCAAATGGAAGAGAACAAATGAGACCCAACAGATCTCTTACCTACGAATCCCTGAGACTGATGGGTGAGTGTTCTGATCTTAGGACCACCATTCCCTTCAGGTGTGAGAAATTCCCAAAGGGCAGAGTCCTATTCCCAGAAAGAGAGAGAAAGAGGTTTTACCTTGGAGGTTGTATTCCTTTAACTCACCAGCATCACCTATTCTGGTTTCTTTTTTTAAAAAAGATTTTACTTATTTATTTGACAGAGAGAGAGAGAGAGAGATCAAAAGTACACAGAGAGGCAGGCACAGAGAGATGGGGAAGCAGGCTCCCTGCCAAGCAGAGAGCCTGACGTGGGGCCGGATCCCAGGACCCTGAGATCATGACCTGAGCCAAAGGCAGAGGCTTTAACCCACTGAGCCACCCAGGCGCCCCTACCTATTCCAGTTTCTGATAGCAGCAGTCACATGGTCCTTGGTTACTGATAAGGTGCAACAGAGTGACGAGTAAGAGGGAATACCTGAAAAATTCCAGAAAGAGAGACGGATGAAATACAAAAATTGAAAGAAAAAAAAAGAAGAAGAAGAACTGGAGGAAAATATCTGGGGACTACTTGATTTCAGGAAGCAAAAGGCCTATGCCTTAAGCATAAAACAAAGCCTGACATCATAACAAAAGCAGATAGACTTGACCACACAGAAATTTCTGTACTTAAAAAAAAAGAAAACACACACACACATACATACACACCGTAACAAATCTGTACTATAAACTCGGGTTGCCTTCTCCTAGAACGGGGTATATGTCTGGGTCATTCCTCCTCACAAGTACACAATAAGCTATAAGACCCCGAGAGCAAGCGCCATGGTATTCATGGGTGGAATTCCACAAAGTACCTAGCACAAAGAGGGTTCAGTAAATGTTGTATGATTTGAAACATTAAACAAGTTCAAGATTCTAATTCTATCTGGGTGTACAGATGATAAGAGCTGCACCCTTCACACATGACCACCACCATCCCTTCTCCACTTGTTCACCCTTTTGTCCTGCATATTATCTGAAGACCATGACAATATATATACAGTCTTGACAATGTTGTCTCAATAGAGCCATCCAGGGGCTATTCTAGATATTCTAGCCAATTCTAGATGGACTTAATCTAACTCAGAGATTCTCAGAATGTCAGGGTTGGAAGGAATCACCCAGATGACCCAGTGTCTTCTATCAAAATGTAGTGATGGGGAAACAACCTTAGAAGAAAGAGGCAACTCAAATTCAAGTCTCCTGTCACGCAAATTTGAGTTCAACTATATCATCTTTCCTCCCACCCCCAAACTGTACTCCTCAAGGTCCAGAGGGCTCACTCCCTCTTCTCGGGCTCTCTCATCCTCAATAAAAAACCATCCAGAAATGCTCCCTTTCAGCCATGGCCCTTCCTCTAGTCAGCAGGATTCCTGTCCCCTGATAACTAATTTCACAGTATAGGTCTCACCTGGCCAGCACAGCCTCACTCCAAAGAATCTGCCCAGCACAAATCTTGCCTGATCTCTTCCTTGGGTTTGATGAGGATGTTCCTAAGGGAGTGTGCTATCACTGTAAACAGAAGAGAGAAGATTGCGTTCTCTGAGAGCTTAACTCCAAGCAGACACTCAGGATGGTGTCCTTCCCTGGGTAACTTCCTTTCCTATAGAACTATGAAAAGCAAGGATGATCATTCCCATTCTGAAGATAAGGAAATGCAGCTCCTAGAGACTGAATGACATGCCAAAGTTCGAATGGCTGGTAAGAGACAAATCTTGTGTCTGAAGGTAACCCTCGTTCCATCCAACGACAGCTGCTCCTTTTCAACTGTTGTTTGATATCAAATTCTCCATATCCTTCTCTAACTGCAAAATGCATTCCAACTGCAATCCTGCTTTCCAGCCAAAGTTTTCAGCAAGGAGATGAGAAGGAAACTTTGTTGAGTCAAGTGTCTTTAGAGAGGAAAAACTAAGTCTTTAAAGGGAGGGTAAAAGGTGAATGTTTTGCTGTATGAGTTCTAGTAGTTTGGGGGTGGAGTCTTTTGGGTTTTCCATATAAAGAATCATGTCATCTGCGAAGAGAGAGAGTTTGACTTCTTCATTACCAATTTGGATACCTTTTATTTCTCTCTGTTGTCTGATTGCTGTTGCTAGGACTTCTAATACTATGTTGAACAAGAGTGGTGAAAGTGGGCATCCTTGTCTTGTTCCTGATCTCAATGGGAAGGCTGCAAGCTTTTTCCCATTGAGGATGATATTTGCTGTGGGTCTTTCATAGATAGATTTGATGAGGTTCAGGAATGTTCCCTCTATCCCTATACTTTGAAGCGTTTTAATCAGGAACGGATGCTGGATTTTGTCTCCACCCCCAAACTACTAGAACTCATACAGCAATTCAGCAACGTGGCAGGATACAAAGTCAATGTGCAGAAATCAGTGGCTTTCTTATACACTAACAATGAAAATACAGAAAGGGAAATTAGAGAATCGATTCCATTTATTATAGCACCAAGAACCATAGGATACCTGGGAATAAACCTAACTAAAGAGGTAAAGGATCTATACTTGAGGAACTATAGAACACTCATGAAAGAAATTGAAGAAGACACGAAAAGATGGAAGACCATTCCATGCTCTTGGATCGGAAGAATAAACATTGTTAAAATGTCTATACTGCCTAGAGCAATCTATACTTTTAATGCCATTCCGATCAAAATTCCACCGGCATTCTTCAAAGAGCTGGAGCAAATAATCCTAAAATTTGTATGGAATCAGAAGAGACCCCGAATCGCTAAGGAAATGTTGAAAAACAAAAATAAAGCTGGCGGCATCACTTTACCTGATTTCAAGCTTTATTACAAAGCTGTGATCACCAAGACAGCATGGTACTGGCATAAAAACAGACACATAGACCAGTGGAACAGAGTAGAGAGCCCTGATATGGACCCTCAACTCTATGGTCAATTAATCTTTGACAAAACAGGAAAAAATATACAGTGGAAAAAAGACAGTCTCTTCAATAAATGGTGCTGAGAAAACTGGACAGCTATATGTAGAAGAATGAAACTCGACCATTCTCTTACACCGTACACAAAGATAAACTCAAAATGGATAAAAGACCTCAACGTGAGACAGGAATCTATCAGAATCTTAGAGGAGAACATAGGCAGTAATCTCTTTGATATCAGCCACAGCAACTTCTTTCAAGATACGTCTCCAAAGGCAAAGGAAACAAAAGCGAAAATAAACTTCTGGGACTTCATCAAAATCAAAAGCTTCTGCACACCAAAGGAAACAGTCAAAAAAACAAAGAGGCAACCCACGGAATGGGAGAAGATATTTGCAAATGACAGTACAGACAAAAGGTTGATATCCAGGATCTATAATGAACTCCTCAAACTCAACACACACAAAACAGGCAAACACATCAAAAAATGGGCAGAAGATATGAACAGACACTTCTCCAATCAAGACATACAAATGGCTATCAGACACATGAAAAAATGTTCATCATCATTAGCCCTCAGGGAGATTCAAATTAAAACCACATTGAGATATCACCTTACACCAGTTAGAATGGCCAAAATTAACAAAACAGGAAACAACATGTGTTGGAGAGGATGTGGAGAAAGGGGAACCCTCTTACACTGTTGGTGGGAATGCAAGTTGGTGCAGCCTCTTTGGAGAACAGTGTGGAGATTCCTCAAGAAATTAAAAATAGAGCTTCCCTATGACCCTGCAATTGCACTCCTGGGTATTTACCCCAAAGATACAGATGTCGTGAAAAGAAGGGCCATCTGTACCCCAATGTTTATAGCAGCGATGGCCACAGTCGCCAAACTATGGAAAGAACCAAGATGCCCTTCAACGGATGAATGGATAAGGAAGATGTGGTCCATATACACTATGGAGTATTATGCCTCCATCAGAAAGGACGAATACCCAACTTTTGTAGCAACATGGACGGGACTGGAAGAGATTATGCTGAGTGAAATAAGTCAAGCAGAGAGAGTCAATTATCATATGGTTTCACTCATTTGTGAAGCATAACAAATAGCATGGAGGACAAGGGGCGTTAGAGAGGAGTAGGGAATTTGGGTAAATTGGAAGGGGAGGTGAACCATGAGAGACTATGGACTCTGAAAAACAGTCTGAGGGGTTTGAAGTGGCGGGGGGGGGGGAGGTTGGGGTACCAGGTGGTGGGTATTATAGAGGGCACAGCTTGCAGGGAGCACTGGGTGTGGTGAAAAAATAATGAATACTGTTTTTCTGAAAATAAATAAATTGGGAAAAAAAAAGAAAAAAAAGGTGAATGTTTTCTTGTTTCTTTGCTTATTTTTAATGATTACCTGTTTCTTAGGATTACTAGCCCTCAAAATCTGTTTTGTGTTTTCAGCCTCTCCAGATTTCCAGATTCGGCTTCTAGCCATTCAAGCTTGTTCCATTTCTTCCCTACCAGAAGACACCTTTGCTTTGTACATACTGTCACCCCCAGGAGCTAGCAGTCAGTGGTAGGTGCTCAGTAAGTACTAATGAATGAAAGAGTAATCTCCTGCAAAACTCTGTTGCTCACTGGGAACACAACGGGGACTGGACTGGTGATCCGATTCAAGCTGGGATTGTGGAGTCCTTGGAGCCTGGCTGGGCGCTAGACCGCTATTACCAGGGCGGCCTGCTGGCTGGGGCGGGGACGGCAAAATTCTATAACCACTGTCAGCCCTATCAGAGAGAGCTGCTACGACCCCAGACTAGGGACAGCGCCCAACGAAGGCCCTCGACTACCCCTAGAGAGACCTCCTCCCCGTCGCCGTGGCGGCCGCGCAGAAGGAGGCTTCTGTCCCGGCAACTGTCACCAACCCTCTCCCAGAAAACGGACCGAACCCCGACGCCAGGCTGCCCCATACCCCTCATCCAAAGGTCCAGACTCACTCCTCGGAACACAGCGGAGACCGAACTGTGTCACTGACTCCCCAGTCTCAACATTACCCTCGGGCCCTTCTAGGCCTCTGGAGGTTTCGGAATCTCTGTGCCCTGGAGGTTGAAGCATCCCACCCCTCAGGAGTCGGCCGGGTTCGCGGGATCCCTGGCCCCGCCTCCCGCATAGTTTCTGCCCTGTCATTGGCTGCAAGGATGAAAGGGCTCAGAGAGTTCAGCCAATTGACTCTAGAGGGCTCTAGGGGTGGAGCCTGGGGGAGGAGACCTGGTTAGGCCGGTAAGAAGAAGCTATCAGCTCGGTGGCCAACTCCCTCTCTCCATCAGAGAGGCTCCCTGAAGTCACATTCCTTGCTCCAGGAAAGTCGTCTTTCCTTACGTATATGCCGCGCCTTTCAGCCGCAAAGCCAGAATCAGTTCCTATTTACCGGTAGCATATAAAAACGGCTCTATGGGGTGCCTGGTACGTCACTGTTTTAGACACTGCTGATGAGGTATCGAAGAAAATGAACTCGCTGCCTCGTAAGGCATACTTTCAGGTCCGGGGATGCAATGATAAATAAATACATCTGGGGAAAGAGTTTTCCTAACAGAGGGAACATCAGGAGCACAGTCCTTGAATCAGGAGGGAGATGGAGGGCACGTTTCAGACCTTATAGACCGTAAGGGCTTTGGATGTGTCAGGAAAAGCATTGGAGGGTTATGGAACCGAGGAGTGACATGATGTTACCTTTTTCTTTTCTTGCCACATATCTAAAGTTTATTAGCTATTAGACACAAAAGTAGCCAAGAAACTTGTTCTACAAATTCTGTGGATTTCTTGCTCATAATCCCTGGTCATTCTGGAAAAAACCACACATGGAAGTTTCCATCGATGACATAACATTTTAAAAATTTGCTCTGGCTGCTCTGTTGAGAACAGTCTGAAGGTGGGTGAGAGTAGACGCAGGGAGATTAAGAGGCCATTGCAGAATGACAGTACAGACAAAAGGTTGATATCCAGGATCTATAATGAACTCCTCAAACTCAACCCACACGAAACAGGCAAACACATCAAAAAATGGGCAGAAGATATGAACAGACACTTCTCCAATCAAGACATACAAATGGCTATCAGACACATGAAAAAATGCTCATCATCATTAGCCCTCAGGGAGATTCAAATTAAAACCACATTGAGATATCACCTTACACCAGTTAGAATGGCCAAAATTAACAAAACAGGAAACAACATGTGTTGGAGAGGATGTGGAGAAAGGGGAACCCTCTTACACTGTTGGTGGGAATGCAAGTTGGTGCAGCCTCTTTGGAGAACAGTATGGAGATTCCTCAAGAAATTAAAAATAGAGCTTCCCTATGACCCTGCAATTGCACTCCTGGATATTTACCCCAAAGACACAGATGTCGTGAAAAGAAGGGCCATCTGTACCCCAATGTTTATAGCAGCAATGGCCACAGTCGCCAAACTATGGAAAGAACCAAGATGCCCTTCAACGGACGAATGGATAAGGAAGATGTGGTCCATATACACTATGGAGTATTATGCCTCCATCAGAAAGGACGAATACCCAACTTTTGTAGCAACATGGACGGGACTGGAAGAGATGATGCTGAGTGAAATAAGTCAAGCAGAGAGAGTCAATTATCATATGGTTTCACTTATTTGTGGAGCATAACAAATAGCATGGAGGACAAGGGGTGTTAGAGAGGAGAAGGGAATTTGGGTAAATTGGAAGGGGAGGTGAACCATGAGAGACTATGGACTCTGAAAAACAGTCTGAGGGGTTTGAAGTGGCGGGGGGGGTGGGAGGTTGGGGTACCAGGTGGTGGGTAGTATAGAGGTCACGGCTTGCATGGAGCACTGGGTGTGGTGAAAAAATAATGAATACTGTTTTTCTGAAAATAAATAAATTAAAAAAAAAAGAGGCCATTGCAGTATTCCAGATGAGAAATGATGGTGGCTTGGAAAGCTTAGAAATGATGGACATGATGAGAAACAGTTCTGCGTATACATTTGATCCTTGAATAATTCCAGTGTTAGGGACAGTGACCCTGACAGTAAAGAGAAAATACACGCATCCACATTTTAACTCCCTCGAAACTTAAATATTGTTAAGTCTGTTGACCAGAAACTTTATGGATAACATTGTCAATTCATACTTTTGTGTGTTACATGTATAATGGCTCCCCAGCCAGGCTCTGACACTGAGGGCAACCCCATAAATATCACTGGGCTTGGAGACACTATTGCCTCTCAAGTCACATGCCCAGGGGCTGGCCATGTCAAAGCCCACCAACTTAGAGCTGAGGGCCCAGGACCATGGCCTGCCAGGCTACCTTTAAGGGA
The DNA here is from genome assembly GCF_020171115.1 of Neogale vison. Taxonomy (NCBI): domain Eukaryota; kingdom Metazoa; phylum Chordata; class Mammalia; order Carnivora; family Mustelidae; genus Neogale; species Neogale vison. Next base: position 155,902,293 of record NC_058096.1, read on the forward strand.
GTGTTTTCATGGGTCTCTAATCTTAGCAGTCCTATCACTGTGGTAACGGTACACCTCCACCAGAGGTACACCTTAATGAGAAACAGCCTCACAAGTAGGATCCCTCATCTCCATCCTGGGTTGGTTAGACCAAAACCCTCTGGGCCATTGACCATATTTTCCTTCATGGTTGTATCATATTCCTTGGGAGCTAAGAGGCAAATGCCTGGCCACAGAGAATAGCTCTCTTGAAATTCACCAATGCCCATCTTCCTCTCAGGCTGGACCATGCATGGGCCTTTTTTAGATAGGAAATGAAGATCTAGCCCTGACCTTTGCAATCCTGGAGCTACTGGGTGACCACAGACACAGCATCCCATCCCCATTTCCTGCCCTGCACTTTTCTCCAAAGGTCGGTGGTTTAAAGTTGTGGTTCAATCCCTGTGGTCACAGTCCTCAAAGGGCAGCTGATGGAAGGGCTCATGTCCCATTTTCCTCCGGATTTGGATGTGGCAGGACTCCTTCCTAAGTTTATTCCCTCCCCTCTCCCAGTTTTCTACCCAGAACCCATTTGTTTTTTCCAGAACTTAACATAAAAACTTGTACCTGTTCCTCTACATAATTCTCATGTGCCTATGCTCTGTATAGTGTGGAAACGCATTGATTTGGGTAAGGGGTGACATGGGGGTTGGACCTGTTTCAAATTTCCTACAGACCAGCTAATGGGGTAGAAAGAGTAGCACACCTTGATGGCTAGAAGGACTGACAACTACACATGACAGTGTGATTGGGGTTTAAGGATACAACCCAGGATAACACGGGTTCTAGGGGAGGTGTACACAGGGAGATACATCCCTGCCTATTGGAACAGTTGCTGCTCAAACACCTCTCTGACTAGAGCAGACTGGGCCTGCCTAATGCAGTCTACACATTCATCTTGTCTAACATAGTCATTTCTGTTTAACTTTTTGCTTTATCATCCCAAGCTAATCATGTACACAAGTATCTTATGTAATGAACATGGGCCTGGCTTTACAGCAGCTGAGCCAGGAAAAACAAGACAGAATTTCCTTCTAGGATGTGACATATCCCTAGCACTCCTGACATCCTATTTTTTATTTATTTGTTTATTTATTATTAATTTTATTTTATTTTTTCAATGTCCAAAGATTCACTGTTTGTGCACCACACCCAGTGCTCCATTCAATACGTGCCCTTCTTAATACCTGCCACCAGGCTCACCCAACCCCACATCTCCCTCCCCTCCAAACATTCAGTTTGTTTCTCAGGGTCCACAGTCTCTCATGGTTCCTCTCTCCCTCCAATTTCCCCCAACTCACTTCTCCACTGATTCACCCAATGTCCTCTGTGTTATTCTTTATGCGCCACAAACAAGTGAAACCATGTGATCATTGACTCTCTCTGCTTGACTTATATCACTCAGCATAATTGCCTCCAGTCCAGTCCACTTTGATACAAATGTTGAGTATTAATGCTTTCTGATGGAGTCATAATACTCCATTGTATATATGGACCATGTCTTCTTTATATATTCATCCATTGAAGGACATCTTGGTGCTTTCCACAGTTTAGCGATTCTGGTCATTGCTGCCTTGAACCCTGGGGTACAGATGGCCCTTCTTTTCACGACATCTGTATCTTTGGGGAAAATGCCCAGTAGTGCAATTGCAGGGTCGTAAGGTAGCTCTGTTTTTAATTTTTTGAGGAATCGCCACACTATTTTCCAAAGCGGCTGCACCAACTTGCATTCCACCAACAGTGTAAGAGTATCCCCCTTTCTCCACATCCTCTCCAACATTTGTTGTTTCTTGTCTCATTAATATTGGCCATTCTAACTGATGTAAGTTGGTATGTGAATGTGATTTTGATTTGAATCTCCCTGATGGCTAATGACGATGAACATTTTTGCATGTGTCTGTTAGCCACTCGTATGTCTTCTTTGGAGAAAGACATGTCTTCTTTTCTTCATGTCTTTTGTCCATTTTTGGAAGTGATTATATCTTTTGGGGGGGTTGAGTTTGAAGAGTTCTCTATAGATCTTGGACATCAGCCCTTTCTCTGGAGTGCCATTTGCAAATATCTTCTCCCATTCTGGGGGTTGCCTCTTTGTTTTATAGACTGTTTCCTTTGCTGTGCAGAAGCTTTTGATCTTTTTTTTTTTAATTTATTTGACAGAGATCACAAGTAGGCAGAGAGGCAGGCAGAGGTGGGGGGGAAGCAGGCTCCCTGCTGAGCAGAAAGCCCTATGTGGGGCTTGATCCCAGGACCCTGAGATCATAACCTGAGCCAAAGGCAGAGGTTCAACTCACTGAGGCACCCAGGCACCCCAGATATTTGATAGTTTTTTTTCAATTTATTTATTTTCAGAAAAACAGTATTCATTATTTTTTCACCACACCCAGTGCTCCATGCAAGCCGTGCCCTCTATAATACCCACCACCTGGTACCCCAACCTCCCACCCCCCCGCCACTTCAAACCCCTCAGATTGTTTTTCAGAGTCCATAGTCTCTCATGGTTCACCGCCCCTTCCAGTTTACCCAAATTCCCTACTCCTCTCTAATGCCCCTTGTCCTCCATGCTATTTTTTATGCTCCACAAATAAGTGAAACCAGAAGCTTTTGATCTTAATGAAGTCCCAAAATGTTCATTTTCGCTTTTATTTCCTTTACCTTCAGAGACATGTCTTGAAATAAATTGCTGTGGCCAATGTCGAAGAGGTTACTGCCTATGTTCTCCTATAGGATTTTGATAGATTCCTGCCTCATGTTGAGGTCTTTTATCCATTTCGAGTTTATCTTTAGGTATGGTATAAGAGAATGGTCGAGTTTCATTCTCCTATACATAGGTGTCCAATATTCAAAGCGCCATTTATTGAAGAGACTGTCTTTTTTCCACTGGATATTTTTTCCTGCATTGTTGATAATTATTTGAGCATAGAGTTGTGGGTCTATATCTGAGCTCTCGACTCTGTTCCACTGGTCTATGTGTCTGTTTTTGTGCCAGTACCAGGCTTTCTTGGTGATCACAGCTTTGTAGTAAAGCTTGAAATCAGACAACAGGATGCCCCCAGTTTTGCTTTTCTTTTTCAACATTTCCTTAGCAATTTGGGGCCTTTTTCAGGTTCCATACAAATTTTAGGATTGTTTATTCCAGAACTTTGAAAAATGCAGATGGAGTTTTGATCAGGATGAGACTGAAAGTATAGATTGCTCTGGGCAGTATAGACGTTTTCACAATGTTTATTCTTTTGATCCATGAGTGTGGATGGAATGTTTTTCCATCTTTTTATGTCTTCTTCAATTTCTTTTATGAGTGTTCTGTAGTTTCTCAAGTACAGATCCTTTACCTCTTTGGTTAGGTTTGTTCCCAGGTATCTTATGGTTCTTGGTCCTATAGTAAATGGAATCAATTCTCTCATTTCCCCTTCTATATTTTCTTGTTAGTGTATAAGAAACAACTAATTTCTCTGAATTGATTTTTGTATCCTGCTACATTAGAGAATACTGTATAAGTTCTAGTAGCTTGGGGCTGGAGTCTTTTAAGCTTTCCATATAAAGTATCATGTCATCTCAAAGACAGACAGTTTGAATTCTTCTTTGCCAATTTGAATAACTTCTATTTAGTTTTGTTGACTGGTTGCTGTTCCTAGGACGTCTAGTACTATGGTGAACAACAGTGGCGAGAGTGGGAGTCCTTGCCATGTTCCTGATCTCAAAGGGAAAGCTGTCAGCTTTTCCCCATTGAGAATAATATTCATTGTGGGTTTTTTATAGATAGATTTTATGAAGTTGAGGAATGTTCCTTCCATCCCTATACTTTGAAGAGTTCTAATCAGGAACGGATGCTGTATTTTGTCAAATGCTTTTTCTGAATCAACTGAGAGAACCTGGTGGTTCTTCTCTCTTCTCTTACTGATTTGTTCTATCACATTGACTGATTTGTGAATGTTGGACCGCCCCTGCATCCCAGGGATAAATCCCACCTGGTCACAGTGGGTAATCTTTTTAATGTGCTGTCGGGTCCTATTAGCTAGGATCTTGTAGAGGATCTTGGCATCCGTATTCATCAGGGATATTGGTCTGGAAATCTCCTTTTTGATGGGGTCTTTGCCTGGTTTGGGGATCAGGGTAATGTTGGCTTAATTGAAAGTTTTCCTTCTGTTTCTATTTCTTGAAACACCTTCAGGAGAATAGGTACTATTTCCTCTTCGAATATTTGGTAGAATTTTCCAGGGAGTCCATCAGGTCCTGGGCTCTTGTTTCTTGGGAAGTTTTTGATCACTGCTTCAATCTTGTTTCTAGATATTTCTCTATTCAGGTTGTCAATTTATTCCTGTTTCAGGCTTAGAAGATTATAGATTTCCATATAAAGTATCATCCATTTCTGTTAGGTTGCTTAACTTATTGGCATATAACTATTGATAATAATTTCTGATAATTGTTTCTATTTCCTTGGCATTAGTGGTGATCTCTATCCTTTCATTCATAATTTTATAAATATGGGTCCTCTCTCTTTTCTTTTGGATTATTTTGGCCAGTGGTTTATCAATCTTATTAATTCTTTCAAAGAACCAGATTCTAGGTTTGTTGATGTGTTCTGCTGTATCTACTGCACTATTGGATATTTGCCCTCAAAGATACAGATGTAGTGAAAACAGGAAGAAATTGACAATCAATCAAACAATAAATGTGATAGAACAAATCAATAAGAGAAGAGAGAATAACCACATGGTCCTCTCAATTAATGCAGGATAAGTGTTTGACAAAATACAGCATCCGTTACTGATTAGAATTCTTCAAAGTGTAGGGATGGAGGGAGCATTCCTCAGCTTCATATAATCTATCTATGAAAAAATAACAATATGAATGTCAGTCTCAATGGGGAAAAGTTGACAGTCTTCACTTTGAGATGAGGAACACTACAAAGATGCCCACTCTTGCCACGGTTGTTCAACGTAGTACTAGAAGTCCTAGCAACAGCAACCAGAAAACAAAAAGAAATAAAAGGTATTCAATTGGCAAAGAAGAAGTCAAAGTCTCTCTTTTTGCAGAAGACATAATACTTTATGTGGAAAACCCAAAAACTGGACCACCAGATTATTAGAACTCATACAGCAATTCAGTAATGTAGCTAGATAAATCAATGCACAAAAATCAGTTGTTTCTTATAAACTAACAATGTAACTTTAGAAAGTGAAATTAGAGAATCAATTCCATTTACCATAGCACCAAGAACCATAAGATACCTGGGAATAAACTTAATCAAAGAGGTGAAGATTCTGTACTTGAGGAGCTAAGAACATTCATGAAAGAAATTGAAGAAGACACAAAAATATGGAAAAGCATTCCATGCTTATGGATCCAAAGAATAAACATTGTTAAAATCTCTATACTACCTAGAGCAATCTATAGTTTCAATGCCATCCTGCTCAAAATTCCACTGGCATTTTTCAAAGTGCTGGAACAAAAAATAAAAAAAATTTTTGTATGGAAATAGAAGAGACCCTGAATTGCTAAGGAAAAGTTAAAAAATAAACACAAAACTGGGAGCCTCACATTGCCTGACTTGAAGCTTTATTACAAAGCTGTGATCACCAAGACAGCATAATACAGCACAAAAACAGACACATAGACCAGTGGAACAGAGTAGAGAGCCCAGATATGGACCCTCAACTCTATGGTCAATTAATCTTTGACAAAACAGGAAAAAATATACAGTGGAAAAAAGAGAGTCTCTTCAATAAATGGTGATGGAAAAACTGGACAGCTACATGTAGAAGAATGAAACTTGACCATTCTCTTACACCGTACACAGAGATAAACTCAAAATGGATAAAAGACCTCAACGTGAGACAGGAATCCATCAGAATCTTAGAGGAGAACATAGGCAGTAATCTCTTTGATATCAGCCACAGCAACTTCTTTCAAGATACGTCTCCAAAGGCAAAGGAAACAAAAGTGAAAATAAACTTCTGGGACTTCATCAAATTCAAAAACTTCTGCACAGCAAAGGAAACAGTCAAAAAAACAAAGAGGCAACCCATGGAATGGGAGAAGATATTTGCAAATGACAGTACAGACAAAAGGTTGATATCCAGGATCTATAATGAACTCCTCAAACTCAACACACACGAAACAGGCAAACACATCAAAAATGGGCAGAAGATATGAACAGACACTTCTCCAATCAAGACATACAAATGGCTATCAGACACATGAAAAAATGCTCATCATCATTAGCCCTCAGGGAGATTCAAATTAAAACCATATTGAGATATCACCTTACACCAGTTAGAATGGCCAAAATTAACAAAACAGGGAACAACATGTGTTGGAGAGGATGTGGAGAAAGGGGAACCCTCTTACACGGTTGGTGGGAATGCAAGTTGGTGCAGCCTCTTTGGAGAACAGTGTGGAGATTCCTCAAGAAATTAAAAATAGAGCTTCCCTATGACCCTGTAATTGCACTCCTGGATATTTACCCCAAAGACACAGATGTCGTGAAAAGAAGGGCCATCTGTACCCCAATGTTTATAGCAGCAATGGCCACAGTCGCCAAACTATGGAAAGAACCAAGATGCCCTTCAACAGATGAATGGATAAGGAAGATGTGGTCCGTATTATGCCTCCATCAGAAAGGATGAATACCCAACTTTTGTAGCAACATGGACGGGACTGGAAGAGATGATGCTGAGCGAAATAAGTCAAGCAGAGAGAGTCAATTATCATATGGTTTCACTTATTTGTGGAGCATAACAAATAGCATGGAGGACAAGGGGCATTAGAGAGGAGAAGGGAATTTGGGTAAATTGGAAGAGGAGGTGAACCATGAGAGACTATGGACTCTGAAAAACAATCTTAGGGGTCTGAAGTGGCGGGGTGGTGGGAGGTTGGGGTACCGGGTGGTGGGTATTGTAGAGGGCACGGATTGCATGGAGCACTGGGTGTGGTGAAAAAATAATGAATAATGTTTTTCTGAAAATAAATAAATTGAAAAAAAAAGGAAAAAAAATCAGGTGAAGATATCCTGTGGAAAAAATAGAGTATCTTTTATAAATTCTGCTGGGAAAATTTGGCAGCTATGTACAGAAGAATGAAACTCAACCATTCTCTTACACCATACACAAACATAACCTCTAAATGGATAAAAGACATCAACATGAGGCAGGGATCTATCAAAATCCTAGAAGAGAACATAGGCAGTAACCTCTTAGATATCAGCCACAGCAACTTCTTTCAAGATATGTCTCCAAAGGCAAAGGAAACAAAAGTGAAAATGAACTTTTGCTACTTTATCAAGATCAGAGGCTTCTGCACAACAAAGGAAACACTCTACAAAACAAACAGGCAACCCACAGAATGGGAGAAGATATTCTCAAATGACACTACAGACAAAGGGCTGATTATCCACGATCTATAAAGAACTCCTCAAACTCACCCCCAAAAAACAGATAATCACGTCAAAAAATGGGCAGAAGACATGAACAGACACTTCTCCAAAGAAGACCTACAAATGTCTAACAGACACATGAAAAAATGTTCATAATCATTAGCCATCAGAGAGATTCAAAGCAAAACTACATTGCAATACCACCTTATACCAGTTAGAATGGTCAAAATTAATGAGACAGGAAACAACATGTGTTGGAAAGAATGTGGAGAAAGGGGAATACTCTTACACTGTTGTTTTCAATGCACATTGGTGCAGCCACTTTGGAAAACAGTGTGGAGATTCCTTAAGAAATGACAAATAGAACCCCTCAGATTGTTTTTCAGAGTCCATAGTCTCTCATGGTTCACCTCCTCTTCCAATTTACCCAAATTCCCTTCTCCTCTCTAACGCCCCTTGTCCTCCATGCTATTGGTTATGCTCCACAAATAAGTGAAACCATGTGATAATTGACTCTCTCTGCTTGACTTATTTCACTCAGCATCATCTCTTCCAGTCCCGTCCATGTTGCTACAAAAGTTGGGTATTCATCCTTTCTGATGGAGGCATAATACTCCATAGTGTATATGGACCACATCTTCCTTATCCATTCGTCCGTTGAAGGGCATCTTGGTTCTTTCCATAGTTTGGCGACCGTGGCCATTGCTGCTATAAACATTGGGGTACAGATGGCCCTTCTTTTCACGACATCTGTGTCTTTGGGGTAAATACCCAAGAGTGCAATTGCAGGGTCATAGGGAAGCTCTATTTTTAATTTCTTGAGGAATCTCCACACTGTTCTCCAAAGAGGCTGCACCAACTTGCATTCCCACCAACCGTGGAAGAGGGTTCCCCTTTCTCCACATCCTCTCCAACACATGTTGTTCCCTGTTTTGTTAATTTTGGCCATTCTAACTGGTGTAAGGTGATATCTCAATGTGGTTTTCATTTGAATCTCCCTGAGGGCTAATGATGATGAGCATTTTTTCATATGTCTGATGGCCATTTGTATGTCTTGATTGGAGAAGTGTCTGTTCATATCTTCTGCCCATTTTTTGATGTGTTTGCCTGTTTCGTGTGGGTTGAGTTTGAGGAGTTCATTATAGATCCTGGATATCAACCTTTTGTCTGTACTGTCATTTGCAAATATCTTCTCCCATTCCATGGGTTGCCTCTTTGTTTTTTTGACTGTTTCCTTTGGTGTGCAGAAGCTTTTGATTTTGATGAAGTCCCAGAAGTTTATTTTCGCTTTTGTTTCCTTTGCCTTTGGAGACGTATCTTGAAAGAAGTTGCTGTGGCTGATATCAAAGAGATTACTGCCTATATTCTCCTCTAGGAAGTGGCGGGGGGGGTGGGAGGTTAGGGTACCAGGTGGTGGATATTATAGAGGGCACGGCTTGCATGGAGCACTGGGTGTGGTGAAAAAATAATGAATAATGTTTTTCTGAAAATAAATAAATTGAAAAAAAAAGCTGTGGAGAGAGAGAATAAAATTCACGCAATGGAATAGTTTAAAGTACTCTTTCAGCATCTTACAACGATGCATACACAGTAGGTACTCAATCATTCTCTTGATGTCTTATGCAAACACAGTAGGAGTCAAGATCACTTCCATTCTGGGGAATCCCGCTTCATCCTCTCTTCTTCACCAATGCCAGGTAACTTCACTTTACCTGATGCCCCAACCCCCCTTAATTAATCCTGGCAAGTACTTTCTGGTGATTTCTAGATGCACATAAACATATTTTGTGTATGTTGTAGGCTGGGGGAAAAAAAAAGAAATGACAAATAGAGCTACCCAATGGCTCTGCAATTGCAGTACTGCCTATTTACCTCAAAGATACAGATGTAGTGAAAATAAGGGCCATTTGTACCCCACTATTCATAGCAGCAGTGGCCACAGTGTCCAAACTCTGGAAAGAACCAAGATGCCCTTCAACAGACAAATAGATAAAGAAGATATGGTCCATATATACAATGGAGTATTATGCCTCCATCAGAAAGGATGAATACCCAACTTTCGTATCAACATGGACAGGACTGCAGGTGATTATACTGAGTGAAATAAGTCAAGCAGAGAGAGTCAATGATTATATGGTTTCATTTATTTATGCAGAATAAGGAATAACACAGTGGACATTAGGAGAAGGAATAGAAAAGTGAATTGGGGGAAATTGGAGGAGTAAATGAGCCATGAGAGACTGTGGACTTTGAGAAACACACTGAGGGTTTTGGAGGAGAGGAGGATTGGGGGTTAGATGAGCCTGTTAGGTGGTATTTAGGAGGCCATGTATTGCATGGATCTCAGGGTGTGTTGCATAAACAATGAATCTTGGAACACTAAAAAAAGAAAATTAATTTTTAAAAATTCTGAAGTGATCAGAAGCTACCACAAATAAGTCACTAAAGCCAGGATGATAGAAAAATGACAAAAAAGAGGGGCATCTAGGTGGCTCAGTGGGTTAAATCCTCTGCCTTTGACTCAAGTCATGATCCCAGGGTCCTGGGATTGAGCCCCGCATCAGGCTCTCTGCTTAGCAGGGAACCTACTTCCTCCTCTCTCTCTGTCTGCCTCTGCTTACTTGTGATCTCTGTCTGTCAAGTAAATAAATAAAATCTTCTTTTAAAATGACAAAAAAAGAAAGAAAAAAGCAAAGGAAAAAAAGGGGGAGAACGGGGAGTCAGAATATATTCTCTCAGTGGGGAAAAAGCAGAGTGATCTGGCTGCTTCTGACTGATTTTTGGTTTGTGTGTTAGAAGACACTATATCCCCAAATTGCAAGAAATCAGAACATATATATATATCAAAATAAAATTGAATAGAGTGGAGGTCTGGCAAGATGGCAGAGGACCCTATTTCAACTGCTCCCCTGAATTGAGCTGGATATCTGTCAGACCACTCTGAACACACATGAAATCAGTGTGAGATGTAAGAAGTTACATCAGGATCTATACCAACAATATCTCCAGCTGCCGGTTTTGAGATATGAAGTGGGAGCCATATTATGTAGGCAGATACTAGAAGATAAATGGCAGGGGGAGAGAGCCACCATATGCACTGGTGCTGGGAAGGTGTAATAATGCAGGAGTGCAAAAGTGTCCAGTGCTGGGGCCCTGGCACAGTCTCGCAGACCTGAAGCTGTGGGGAAAGTAGTTTAGGGCAGCTCTCTAGATTAAACCTATGATAAGGAAAAACTATACTCTAAGATGGCTGACCAAACCAGCAACAGAATTCCAGTCCCTGTCTCAAAGCCCTTCTGGGTTCTTCTTTCCTATATCGTTTCCCTCGCGCACCAAAAGTACCAAGTGTACGGAAGTAGAAGGGTATAAATCCCCCTCCCTGCTTGTGCTCAGGGCTCAGACCTTCGAGAACAACCTGCTCTGAACCCACTGGTGTTAAATAAACCTCTGATCCCCCAAAGTCTCTGAGTGCCACTTGGTTCTTCCGCCAGGATCCAGTCCAGGTTCAGCAACACCGAAAGCTGGGGGAGCAAGCGTGCGAACTGGGGGAAGCTGCTGGTTTTAGAAGCACAAAGAGCAGACATGTGCCTGCACCTGGAAACAAGGGCTGGGAGGGCTCCTATGGGGCACACAACTCAGGTCACTGCGGTTTTTAGCAGCGCCAGATAAAAACATAGTCATTGTGACCTCAAGGGCTTTCTGGAGAAAAGTCTGTGATCTCTCTGTTCTGAGACAGAAATTTGGACACAGTTACTTCTGCTCTGACTCTTGGAGGGGACATAGAAACATGCCAGGGAAAGTTACCAGAGAACAAAAGCCCCACAAAATCCTTTTTCACCTAGCCCACACCCCACCTCAGTGGGCAAGGCAAATCTGCCTAAACAGGGTTGCCTGAGTAACAGCATGTCTGGCCCCTCTCCCCAGAAGATAGGCTGAAAGAACAAGAGGACAAAAACCCTTAGGTCCCTATAAAACAGGTGTATCCTGCTTGGGTTGTGGTCAATCAATAGTTTGGACTCTGTACATTCCCTCAATCAACTCTCACCAGAGTGACTAGAAGGAGGAATCCCCAACAGAGGAAAAACTCAGAGACTATGACCTCCACCACAGAACTAATGGATATGGACATAAGCCAGTTGTCAGAAATAGAACTCAAGGTAACAACTATGCAGACAATAGCTAGGTTGGAGAAAAACATTCATGGCAACATAGATTCTCTAGGAGCAGAAATGAGAGCTGATTTGGAAGAACTTAAAAATACTATCAATGAGATTCAATCTAATCTAAATAGTTTAACAACTAGAGTAAATGAGACAGAAGATTGAATTAGTGATCTAAAAGACAAACTGATAGAAAAGAAGGATCAGGAGGAGGCCTGGAACCAAGAGCTTAGAATCCATGAAAACAGATTTAGAGAAATAACTGACACCAAGAAATGTGCCAATGTCAGAATTATTGGGATCCCTGAGGAGGTGGAGAGAGACAGAGAATAATAGAAGATATAGTTGAGCAAATCCTAGCTGAGAATTTCCCTAACCTGGGGAAGGAAACATGAGTCCATGTCCTGGCAGCAGAGAGGACACCCCCAAGGTCAATGAGAGAAGTGTGACCCTCTGGTATGTGACAATGAAACTTGTGAATCTTAAAACCAGAGAAGTATCTCTTAAGGGCAGCTAGGGGAAAGATATTCCTTAGGTACAGAGGGAGGAACATCAGAATTATGACAGACCTGTCCACAGAAATCTGGCAAGCCAGAAAGGTCTGGCAAGACATATTCAGGGAAGAGAAGAACTAAATGAGAAGGACATGCAGCTAAAAATGCTTTATCCAGTAAGGCTGTCATTTAGAAAAGATGGAGAGATAAAGAGTTTCCAAGGCTGGCAAAGACTCAAAGAATATGTGACCACCAAGCCTTCCCTGCAAGAAATATTAAGGGGGAGTCTATAGAAGAAGAAAGACCCCAAGAGTGATAGAACAGAAATTCACAGTTACAACTCTACAGAAGCAAGTACCTCACAGGAAACATTATGACAATAAAAACTTTCAATATCTTTCAATAATCACTCTCAACATGAACAACCCAAATGATCCCATATAGTGGCACAGAGTTGCAGATTGGATAAAAAGACAGGATCCATTCATATGCTGTTCTACAAGAGATTCATTTTGAACCTAAAGATACATCCAGCCTGAAAGGGAAGGGATGGAGGACCATATTTCATGCCAAGTTTCTTCATAAGAAAGCTGGGGTAACGATTCTCATAACAAACAAATTAGATTTTAAGCGAGAGACACAGATACAGAAGGACAATGCATCATTCTGAAAGGGTCTATCCAACAAAAAAACCTAACAATTGTAAATACCGATTCCCCCAACATGAGAGCGGCTAACTGCATAAGCCAACTGTTAAGCAAAATAAAGAGACATACTGATAAGAATGCGTTAATTGGGGGCGCCTGGGTGGTTCAGTGGGTTAAAAGCCTCTGCCTTTGGCTCAGGTCATGATCTCAGGGTCCTGGGATTGAGCCCCGCATCAGGCTTTCTGCCCAGCAGGGAGCCTGTTTCCCTCTCTCTCTCTGCCTGTCTCTCTGCCTACTTGTGATCTTTCTCGCTCTGTCAAATAAATAAAATCTTTAAAAAGAAAAGAATGCGTTAATTGTAGGGGATCCTACACACCACTCTCAACAACAGATAGATCATCTAAACAGAAAACAACAAAGAAACAATAGCATTCAAGGACACATTGGACCAGATAGACCTCATACCTATATACAGAACATTCCACCCTAAAACACCAGAATACTCATTCTCTTTGAGTGCACATGGAACTTTCTCTAGAATAGACCACATACTGAGTCACAAATCAAGTCTCAACTGATATCAAAAGATTGAAATTATTTCTTGCATATTCTTGGACCACAGTGCTTTGAAACTGGAACTCAATCACAAAAAAAGTTTGGGGGGCGCCTGGGTGGCTCAGTGGGTTAAAGCCTCTGCCTTCAGCTCAGGTCGTGATCCCAGGGTCCTGGGATCTAGCCCCGAATCAGGCTCTCTGCTCCGCGGGAGCCTGCTTCCTCCCCCTCTCTCTCTGCCTGCCTCTCTGACTGCTTGTGATCTCTGTCTGTCAAATAGATAAATAAAATCTTTTTTAAAAAAAAGTTTGGAAGAAATTCAAACACTTGGAAGCTAAAGACCATCCTGCTCAGGAATGTTTGGGTCAACCAAGAAATCAAAGTAGAACTTAATCAATTCATGGAAATCAATAAGAATAGAGACGTATTGATCCAAAACCTATGGGATATGGCAAAGGCAATCCTAAAGGGAAAATACATAGGCATCCAAGCCTCACTCAAAAAAAAAAGAAAAATCCTGAATACACAAACTTCACACCTTAAAGAACTGGATAATCAACAACAAATTAAACCTAACCCATGCAGGAGAACAGGATTAACTAGACTAGAGCAGAGATCAAAGAATTAGAAACCAGATATACAGTAGAACACATCAACTCAACTAGAAGCTGGTTCTTTGAAAGAATTAATAAGATCGATAGAAAAGTTGGGAATCCATCCTTTCTGATGGAGGCATAATATTCCATCGTATATATGGACCATACCTCCCTTATCCATACATCTGTTAAAGAGCATGTTGGCTCATCATTAGCTATCAGGGAGATTCAAAATATTACACACCTGAGTGGCTCAGTGGGTTAAGCCTCTGCTTTCAGCTCAGGTCATGATCTCAGGGTGCTGGGATCGAGCCCTGCATCGGGCCCTCTGCTCAGCCAGGAGCCTGGTTCCCTGCTCTCTCTCTCTGCCTGCCTCTCTGCCTACTTGTGATCTCCATCTGTCAAATAAATAAAAATCTTTAAAAAAAGATTTACAAAATATTACACAGACATCAGAAAGGATGAATACTCACCTTCTGTATCAAACGTGGACGGGACTGGGAGAGATTATGCTGAGTGACATAAGTCAAGCAGAGAAAGTCAATTTTATGGTTTCGCTTACCTGTGAAGCATAAGGAATAACATGGAGGACATTAGGAGAAGTAAAGGAAAAGTGAATTGGGGGAAATTGGAGAGGGAGACAAACCATGACAAACTACGAACTCTGAGAAACTAACTGAGGGTTTTGGAGGGGAGGGGCATGAGTGGTTGGGTGAACCTGGTGGTTGGTATTAAGGAGGGAATGTATTGCATGGAGCACTGGGTGTGGTGCATAAACAATGAATCTTGGAACACTGAAAAAAAATAAAATAAAGTTAAGATGTTAAAAAATATATTTAAAATAATAATAAATAAAATAACACTTTGAGATACCACCTTACACAAGTTAGAATGGCCAAAATTAACAAGACAGTAAACAACAAGTGTTGGAGAAGATGTGGAGAAAGGGGAACCCTCTTACACTGTTGTGGGAATGCAAGTTGGTGTAGGCACTTTGGAAAACAGTGTGGAGATTCCTTAAGAAATTAAAAATAGAGCTGCCTTATGATCTTATGATCCTGCAATTGCACTACTGAGTATTTACCCTAAAGATACAGATGTAGTAAAAAGAAGGGCCATATGTACCCCAGTGTTCATAGCAGCGATGGCCACAATTGCCAAACTGCAAAAAGAACCTTCTAGTTCTTTTCACAGTAGTCAGGCAGAAGGCAATCTCCCTACCACCTTGGCTCACAGATTGTGGTGACTAGAGCAGAAAATCTCCTCTGGGTTCGCTGACCCTAACCAGTCTCCTCATTCCACTGCTTGGACACTTTATTGGTTCAGACTCCCCTGTTCTTTCTGAGTCTTCTGGATTTCTGAGACCACAATGATCCACCTAGGATTCTGTCCTATCTGCTCTCTGTGCCTTTTTCAGAAGGGGGTGCATTTCAATGTAGAGCAGATTTCCAAGGAGCCCAATTATTTTTTTTTGCTCTGGTGTAATATGACTTTCTGGCAGCCAGCATATGGAAGCTCCCTCCACCCCCAGCTTATCTTTGGATATTTCTGATATTTCCCTCAAAGACCCAAGGTTCTGCATCCCCTACCTTGCAAAAAGTAACCATTTTTCCGCTTGTTGAGATCCATATAAGTCTTCTTACATCTCAGGTTGAAATTGTGTGTGTTCAGAATGGTTTGAAAGATATCCAGCTCAGGGTGCCTGGGTGGCTCAGTGGGTTAAGCCTCTGCCTTCAGCTCAGGCCCTGATTCAGGGTCCTGGGATCGAGCCCTGCATCAGGCTCTCTGCTCAGCAGGGAGCCTACTTCCCCCTCTCCTTCTGCCTGCTTCTTGCCTACTTGTGATCTCTCTCTCTCTCTCTCTCTGCCAAATAAATAAATAAAATCTTTAAAATAAAAAAAATTTTAAAAGAAAGATATCAAACTAAATTCAAGGGACTGGAGGAAACAAGGTCCCCTCCTGAGGTACAGAGGTGTCCCTGCAATCTCTGGGGGACATGGTCCTCTGAAGTGGAATGTAAACCTAGGCAATCACATATGCTCACTGTGCTGTGTGATGTTTCTCTAGTGTCTCAGCTAAAGAAATAAATTTGCCCTAAGAACGTGTCTGTTGGGGGTTTTTAAGTGCACACACAGTGTAGCACCTTTCTAAGACCAACTTTGATCCAGGAGTCTCTGCTGGGCAGCCGAGAAAGAAGGGGTCAGAGGACTGAACCATGCATAAATTATAACCAAATTGTTTATGGTCCTCTGCCTGTTGCCAATAGTTCTCTCTTCTGTTAACCATTTTCCAGGATTTTGCTTGGAAGTCACAGAAGGAAACATGTCAGCCAGGTCAGGAACATCATCTTCTGTCCCCAAAAGGCAGATCAGTCAAGGCTGCTTCTGCCCCCACAATAAGGTACCACCTATTGATGGCCCAGAGGAAGGTTACATGGAAATTTCCTCATTAGATTGATCCAGAGCCCTCTCTTTCATTAAGTACCATATGCTTATGAAAAATGCAAGAGCACTTTTCTTCTGTTATTTCATGTGTACAAATTTAAATTTAGTAAGTCAACTGGTGGTAGTATAAGTGTCAAGATACATTTCTAACTCAATATTGGGTTCAATCTAATAGGAAACAATATCTCTAGCTAATTCATAGAACTTATCTGATGTTGGATTATGGCAAGATACAGATCTCTCCCTGACTCACTGTTTCCAAACTTCAAACTTAACAGACAGTATTCAGTATCTGTTTTGATGAACATAAAGCTTGAACAGATAGTAAGTTTCCATAAGCTACCCCTCCAGTTTCCCCTAGGAAAAACTTCTTACATGAGTGTGGTACATTTCTTACAATGGATGCAACCAGATATTTTTATTTATTCAAAGTGCACAAATTGCACTACAACTCATTCTTTGTGCTTTGATAGTCCATGAGTTTTGAAAATACATAATGTCAAGGATCTCCCATATGACAACATACAAAATTTTTACAGCTATGTTCATAGCAGCATGAGTCACAATTGGAATCTGAAGGCAGAGAAAGACATACATGGTATGATCCCTCTGACACAGCTCATATAGTGCAGGCAAATTCCCAGAGAAAGAAAGGAGAGATAAGAAGGGCTAAAGGCAGTGGAGACAATGGAGTTATTTCTTCATGGGTATCGAGGTATTTTTGAACTGTTGAGAGTTTTGTTTGTAAATCATAGTAATGGATGCAAGGACTTCTGAATGAAATTAAAACCCCTGAGTATAGGGGCGCCTGGGTGGCTCAGTGGATTAAGCCTCTGCCTTCAGCTCGGGTCATGATCCCAGAGTCCTGGGATCGAGCCCCGCATCGGGATCTCTGCTCAGCAGGGAGCCTGCTTCCTCTCTCTCTCTTCCTGCCTCTCTGCCTACTTGTGATCTCTGTCTGTCAAATAAATAAATAAAATCTTAAAAAAGAAAAACCCGAGTATATGTTTACTGATGATTAGATGCATAAATGTTATGTATATCACATCCTAATAAAACAAGGGAAAATCCAATAGGTTAGATGATGAATAGAGAAGCTGTGTATGTGTACACAAGGAAGCTGAAATAGACCTGTATTATGTGAAGAAGTGGGAATTTACACTGGGTACGATGTGTCACGGGACCCTGTCATGGAAACAAGGCATGCAGTTCGTGTTTGCCCTTCTTCACGTGGAATATTTCACACTGACTAGACCTAAACTTAACTAAAAACTCAAAGGCTCTGTTTCCCACTCACTTCTTTCCTGCTCCTCTGATTTCCCTTCTTTCATCCCCCAAGTGGTGGGCCCAGCAGCAGCTCAGTCCTTGTTGTTTACCAATCACATCCATGCACTGTTGCTTTGTGTTCACATCAAGCAATGCCCCCTGAATAATTCCTGAGCAAGACAAGCAATGTTCAGACAGCTCTTTTGTGTTCTCCGGATCCTCTGAAGGGTGCATTGAGGACCTTCCTAGTGACATGGTCTCTCCCCGAGGTAAGGTCATCTTTCCTGTTCTGAGTTAGAAATCTTTCTCTCAATCTCTCTCTCCTTTTTCAATCCTAGGCAGGCAGGAGAATCTGACAATGTACAGTAGTGATGTTGTATGCAATTTCCTTAGTTAGGGCCATGTGGAGTGAAAGTCTGTAATTCACTGAGAACTGAAACATACGGTAATACAAACGACAGCATCAGGTACAATACATATAGTAGCGAGCCTTTTCATTCACAGAAACTTTTCTTCCTTGAAGAAGAATGTTGTATTTGCTGATCAGAATGAACTTATGCCATGTAAAGGTCATTTTTTTAAAGATTTCATTTATTTATTTGACAGACAGAGGTCACAAGTAGGCAGAGAGGCAGGCAGAGAGAGAGGAGAAAGCAGGCTCCCCGCTGAGCAGAGAGCCCGATGCGGGACTCGATCCTAGGACCCTGAGATCATAACCTGAGCCGAAGGCAGAGGCTTAAACCACTGAGCCACCCAGGCACCCCTGTAAAGGTCATTTTTTTAAAATTTTTTTTTATTTATTTACTTGATAGACAGAGAGAGATCACAAGTAGGCAGAGAGGCAGGCAGGGAGAGAGGGGGAAGCAGGCTCCCCGCTGAGCAGAGAGCCCGATGTGGGGCTTGATCCCAGGACCCTGAGATCATAACCTGAGCCGAAGGCAGAGGCTTAAACCACTGAGCCACCCAGGCGCCCCTGTAAAGGTCATTTTTTGAGAAAGAAGAGGATAAAGGAAGGAAACATTTATTGTATGCCTGCCACATGCTGTACCTCCATGTAAGCTGGTCCTTTCATAAAGATGTCTTTGTCCTTGAACAATCTCAGGTACACATTCCATTCTTGCATGTGTGAGAATGTAGATAGGAAATGCATTTCTTTCTTTGTGTGATATGATAGCCAATAAGTTCCCCGGGGGGTAGGGGTGGTGGTGGTTTACAGATGATTTTAAATAAATTGCCTCAAACTACTTCTGGTTATACATGCTAGAAGACTCCTGGCCTCTCTATTCCAGCTTTAGCTGTCCCACTCTGGATAGACTGAGGTTGACAAAAGATAACGGCTACAAAAAGTGGGAAACTCATATAGTGATCTTATTCTTATAGGGGTCAACTCTCTTCCATAGCCTACTTTCTTCTGGGTTTTGCTTTGTTTTGTTTTCTTTTGTTATATCTTCCAGCAACAGTTTTTTATATTTCCTCCTGAGTTTTTAGTGTTTATTCATGGGAGATTGTCTGATAAGAGTTACTTGGCCAATACAAGAGAGAATCTGATCTGTTAGCAAAGTTCTAAGAAATATGAGTGAAGTTTCATGACTGACCCTTAGCCTAGAGACTGGACTTGCACAGGAAGGAACACCTTATAGGTGTTCAAAACATGTTTAGGACCCATCACTGGGAATAACTTTTGGAACCAGCTTAGAAGTCATAGAACCTGCTCATTCCTAGGGAGTCAATTTCCATTTTCCATCCCAAGGGGTAATATGCAGTTTGATTGCCTTTTTATTCACTGATTCCAAACTTCTTTCAGTCTGTATCAGAAATTTGATTCACTCTCCTAAGGATTTCCCAACTTGGGAAATATTTCAAAGTCCCTTGGGCTAAGGACTTGGGGAGGAGGAGCGCCCAAGAGGAGTTCCAGACTGGTAATAAGCTGTGACCTCCCAAGTGTGGTGGCCAAGCTTCTGCCCAAGGAGATTCTTTAGAAGGCAACTAGATTTATCTGGTTGTTTCACAAAAGCCGACTTCAATCTGGGATGTGTACAATATGCACCAGGCTCTTTGTACCAAATTAAATCAGATATTCTTTACTTGCTGAATTTTTTCAGTCTCTTTTTTTAAGATTTTATTTATTTACTTGACAGAGATCACAAGTAGGCAGAGAGGCAGGCAGAGAGAGAGGGATGAAGCAGGCTCCCCCTACTGAATAGAGAGCCAGATTTGGGGCTGGATCCCAGCACCATGAGATCGTGATCTGAGCTGAAGGCAGAGGCTTAACCCACTGAGCCAGCCACCCAGGTGCCCCAAATTTTTTCAGTCTTGAATTTAAGGTTCTGGTTTCCTGACCAATGGTAGATGGCATTTTCTACAGTAGCAGGTGTTTGGGGTCTGTGCTATGATAAGTAAGGTATAGCTTGTGTTCTAAAAGGTTCGAATAAAATGAAATCATCTAAGAGAGAAGACAAGAAAAAGCAACAAGCAGCTTGTTCACACTAACTGAGAGTAGAATCATTCTGGGCTGCTCAGACAACTGGAACTGCGCTGGTGATGACAATACCTCCCCCACCAGCCTCAGGAAAGCCCCATTGGAAAGACGCCCATTTCCCCTGGTGCCTTCTCATCATGAGTGCCCATCTGAGTTGGAGGAAGTCCTTTGCAATACTGAGCCCCTGCTGCAATACAGTGCAGTAATGGCACTGCATTACTGGCAAGATGCTGGGGGTTCAAAGCAATTCCTTGTGAATCTGTCACAAATGGGGACCTTCGAGCTGTCTCCTGGCAGAACCCTTTTGAGGCTGAAAACCCTCCTGATAGAAGAAAAGCCACGTTTTAAGCACTGGGTCCTGAGCACCAGTGCTCAGATGGTGTGGAAAAGTATTAGCCAGGAAGCATTTCATAGCAGAGTGCTGCTGCCCTCCTGTGGTTAACAGAACAAATGACCATGATCTTTTAGGTGCTCTGATTCCCTTCGTGGATTTCGATGAATGAAAACCATGCATTCCTCTATTTCCCCATTTTAATTTAGATGGTAATCTCTGCTATAGGCATAGGTAGGCGAAAGATATAAATTCTTCGAAATATAAAATAGAAGGTTTTTTTCCCCAAGTACTGTATCTTTAATTCATAAACCTACTATTTTCCAGGAAAAAAAGTGGTATAAATATGTTTTTGGCACCCTCATATAATAAATGTATTTTTATTTGTCTTCTTTCCACGTTACAGAGTAAATTCCTGGAGAGTAGGAAATGTTTTTGGTTCTTTGCCAGATCCCATGTTCATAGCTCAATGAAGAGTACATGGTTTCCAGGAAATATTGTTGAATAACAAAATTGTAAGGTATAAAAGTTTACGTTATTTTTCTCTCTATTTTTGCAGCAAATGTGGCAGGCAGTGGATTTTTTTATTTGATTATCTTGTGCATAGATTATTGCCTTACGCCACCTAGACCCATTTCCCGGTGCATGAAGAATGCTTTCAGCACGGCAAACCTTGCAGCCTCTTCTTCAATATTCAAACCAAAGCAGGTCAGCAACTGCTCTTTACCTAGTTGAAATGCAAAGAAACGTTACCAAGATTTTTCATTAATCAGATTAACAAAGATCAGTAATTACTGTGGGTGATGATAAATTGAACTCTGCATTCTCTTTTGATGCTACTAAAAATGCATGCCTGGGTGGCTCAGTTGGTTGGGCGGCTGCCTTCGGCTCAGGTCATGATCCCAGCGTCCTGGGATCGAGTCCCACGTCGGGCTCCTTGCTCAGCGGGGAGCCTGCTTCTGCCTCTGCCTGCCTCTCTGTCTGCCTGTGCTCGCTCTCTCCCCCTCTCTCTCTGACAAATAAATAAATAAAATCTTAAAAAAAATGTAATTATTTTATCTTAAATCCTTAAAATGTCCCTGTCATTTGATCCAGCTAACCACAAGGATGTTCATGACAACGATGTTGATAAAGTAGAAATTTTGTAAAATATTAAAAATGAGAAAATAAAATATAAACTATTTGATTGTCATTTAACAGTTTACATTATATAGCTAAATATACCATAGGTACAAATGGAGAAATGCTTATTGTAAAGTCTATAGGGAAAATCAATTGGCTATTATTGTGTCTGTAAGTAGTTACTCTTGTCCACTCCATTGCATTGCTTGAAAAGGTCATTGCTATGATACAAAGGACTGGTGACAGTGGGCATCCATGTCTTCTTTCTGTAGTGAAATGCTTCTAGAATCTTTCCATTGCATCAGCTGCCTGTTGTTGAATAACAAACTTTCCTGAAGTGAAGCTGCTTGAAACAACAATCATTTCTTTGCTCACAGATAGTCAGTTTCTACAGAGCTGGGCAGGAATGACTTTCATCTGCTCCACATGGCATCCACAGAGATGGCTCAAACCAAGACTGGACAATCCACTTTCAGTACGCATCACTCCCATGGCTGGGAAGTTAATGCTGGCTGTCTGTTGGCAGTTCGGCTGTTCTAGAGTCTGGGAGCAAGGGGCCTTGCTTCTTCTCCAGTGGGCTTCTCCTCAGTTTCTTGGGCTTCTTCACTGGGTGATAGTGGAGTTCCCAGAACAAATACCCCAAGAGATCCAGACAAAAGACGGTGGCATTTTTACTCTATCCTTGGAAATCACATACTGTCATTTCCACTGTTCCTGGGTTGGGGGAATCCCAAAGTCTCATTCACATGAAGAGAAGGACAAAGATTCCACCCATGAGGCAGTGGCAAGGTCATATTATATAATGAGCTTGCCTAACCAGAAATACTCTTATGTTCTAATTTTAGTATATGTGCTGCGGAAAGGAGCACAACATTCTTATATTCTAAAGTTGATACTTAACCTCCCTCGTTAACAGACATTGAAACACTTTATCCTCAACATGCCCCCCTCTGCTCTTTGTACATATTTTATTGATTTTTTTTCTTTTTCTCTTTCTTTAAAGATTTGATTTATTTATTTATTTGAGGGTTGGGGGAGGGAGGAGAGACCATTCGAAGTTGAGTCCCACTGAGCGCTGAGCCCAATGCTTGGCTCAATCCCTCGACCCTGAGATCATGACCTGAGCCAAAACCAAGTAGGACTCTCAACCAACTCTCAACCAGACCCCTCTTTCCTTTTCTCTTTTTGGTTTTTATGCCATAAATTGGATGCTTTATTGACATCTCTAGTGTATGCCACCAAGCAATATATCTCTACAGAGCATTATTTCCATTTGTCTGTATTTGAGCTTCTTACAAATGAAATCACATATGAAGAATAATTTCTATTATGGACTCCTGGGTGGCTCAGTCGTTAAGCGTCTGCCTTTGGCTCAGATCATGATCCCAGGACCCAGGACCCAGGACCCTGCATTGGGCTCCCTGCTCAGTGGGAAGTCTGCTTCTCCCTCTCCCACCCACCCTGCTTCTGCTCTTTCTCTCTGGCTGTGTCTTTTTTTTTGTCAAATAAATAAATAAAATCTTTTAAAAAGATAAATAAAATAAATAAAAAAGAATAATTTCTGTTACCACTTTTTGCCCAAAGTTACATTTGCAAAGTTGATGCATGTCATTATGTGTAGCTGTGCTTTGTTCATTTTCATTGTTGCCTGGCACTCGGTGATGTAAATATATGACAGGTGATCAGCTGTGCTGTAGGCGGACCATTGACTGTTTCCGGGGTTGCTGATTAACATTCTTGTCCACATATCCTAGTGCAAATAAGGGGGAAAGTAGTGATGCTGATGGAAGCTGTGAATATATGCATTTCTTTGGTGTATATCCCTAAGGGGATATTATAGATGCTTATGTTACTAAATAATGCCAAACTGTACCAATGTATACTCCCACCAGTCAGTAGGGGAGTTCTTGTTCCAAAGTCCTGTTAACCATAATCTGGTTTTGCCAGATTTTTTTCTCATTTATGGTAGCTTTGTAATGGAAAACAACTCCTTAATCCTACCTTAATCTCACCTTCCTGCAGGCCCCCTTTCCAAGGAGTTAAGAATGTTTTCCCGTGGGGCTCCTGGGTGGCTCAGATGGGTAAGCACCTGCCTTTGGCTCCCTAAGGTCATGATTTCCAGGTCCTCCAATGGAGCCCCATGTCTAGCTCTCTGCTCAACGAGAATCTGCTTCTCCCTTTCCCTCTGCCTCTCCCCTTGCTTGTGCGCTGTCTCTGTCTCTGTTATCTCTCCCAAATGCATTTTTCTTTTAATCTTAAAAAAAAAAAAGAATATTTTCCCCCTTCAAAGTTTGCCTCTTCTGTTGCATAGCTCATAACTGTTTGACTTGGTTGTACAGAAATATTTGGCTGAGTATATGGATACCAGATATAGAATGTGCCTCTATTAGCAAAACTCTGGATCTTTCCATTGCTGCTTTATAGGCTGGCCAGATTTTGCTGGAGTTCTTGTCTCTCTCATGAATTTGCTCAAAGCAGTCAAAAAATGGTCAACATAAGCCATCATTCTGAATCTTTCCTACCATTTCCCTAATGCTACAGATTTCATCAAATTGTAGTCTACCAACCAGAGCAATGCAGGCCTCAAAACCTGATCAAACTTTCTACCACCATGTAATTTGATGTAACAGCTTCTCAGCCTATGCCCAGCTACAAAAGTCAGGGGAGCTATTACTATGGAAGAACGGAGGATGGACATGGGCGGACCACTAGCACTTGGTCACAGCTTCCATCAGCATCACTACTTTCCCCCTTATTAACTTTATTTTTGTTTTCTGGAAAGGTATTTATTTTGTCCTAGTTCTTGGATAAGAGAGCTGGGCTGACCATTCATTTTTCTCATTTGACTATCTTTGGTCACTCTTGATGGGGAATACTCAGGTGCTCTTTTCCTCCTTGGCTGCTTTCAGGAACACTTTCTTTTTGGTGTTTCCATGATTCCTTACAACATAAAAGATAGGTTTTTAAAAATTGATCCCACTTAGGATGCCTGGGTGGCTCAGTGTGTTAAAGCCCATGCCTTTGGCTCAGGTCATGTTTCCAGGATCCTGGGATCGAGCCCCACATGGAGCTCTCTGCTCAGCATGGAGCTTGCTTCCTCCTCTCTCTCTGCCTGTCAAACAAATAAATAAAATCTTTTTAAATTTTTTTAATTAAATTAAAAATAAATAAAATTGATCCTACTTGGGGTGCCTGGGTAGCTCAGTCAGCTAAGCATCTGCCTTCAGCTCAGGTCATGATCCCGGCGTCCTGGATCAAGCCCCTCATCAGGCTCCCTTCTCAGTAGGAAGCCTGCTTCTCCCTTTCCCATTCCCCATGCTTGTGGCTTGCTCTCTCTCTTTCTGTTAAATAAATAAATAAATTGATAGATGATAGATAGATAGGTAGAAAATTTTTAAAAAATAATTGATCCTTCTTGGTACATAGTGGGATTCCTGAATTTGTGGATTCATGAGAGTTTCAGGAAGTTCTTAGCCTTTTCTCTTTGACACTGACTGTTCTCATTCTCCTGCTGCAATTTCCAACTAGATGTGTGACTTTCTCACTGTACCTTCTATGTATCTTAACTTCTCTGATTTTTTGTCCCTCTGTCCCTGTTTAATTGTAAATTTTTTATGTTTTTCTAGTTCACCAAACTTCTCTCCAAAGAGTTCTTATTGAAAAACAGAGGTCTTATTGATAAACCTGTCCATTGTATTTTAAATTGTGATGATCGTACTTCTTCATTTCTAAATTTCAAATGTAGTATTAATAGACTTTGTTTTGAAAAACCAATTTACTTAACAGAATTATATCTATATGAAATGATATACACTAATACAAAAAAAATAATCCTCTATAAGGGATTTTGAAACAAATGTCAAAACAGCCTATTAACTCCTTCAGGTTTGAAAGCCTCTGAGGCCCTGGGGCGCCTGGCAGTGAGTTAAACCTCTGCCTTCAGCTCGGGTCATGATCCCAGAGTCCTGGGATCGAGCCCCGCATAGGGATCTCTGTTCATCAGGGAGCCTGCTTTGCCCCTCTCTGCCTGGCTCTCTACCTACTTGTGCTCTCTCTCTCTGTCAAATAAATAAATAAAATCTTTAGAATAAGAAAGAAAAAAAAAGGCCTCTGAGGCCCTGAGCAGAGTCCTATGCATGGATGGCCATGGTAGTCTGGAGGACTACTTTCTCATGCTTAGCACTGTAACTTTCTCTTGCAAATCATAAATGGAAGACACCTGTAGTTTGGGATAGGGTACTGAATAGAAGGTAATGCAGAGATCAGTGGCCAAGGAGGTAGTGGAGGGTCTTTTGGTGGGGACATGGTGGACACTTCTGGCAATATGGGGTGATTTTTGTACCAGGGTGAACTGAGCCAACCACCCACAGAGAGGGGAGAGTGCTCCTTGGGACATTGCCTTTCAGTGAGGGTACATCAGGGAGCAGAACTGGGGTAGATGTCTATGCAGTTAGAGACTTTTTCCTGGTCCCCAACTCATTTCCAGAAATATCTAAAAGAAAAGGGAAGGGGAAAAAATGTAGGTGACTTTTCTGTGGGGCAGACAGTGGAGATCTACAGCTTTCACACAGTGTGGGCTCCAAGAGACTATAGGGCCTATGGTAAAGGCCCCCAGCTCCCCAAGGATAGACCTCTCTCATCTCCACTTGGTGAGACTGGGCTGAGATTCCTCCTTGCAGAGGGATTTCTTTACTCTCTTTTGATTCTCCCCAATGATTCTTTCCATTGGCTTTTTTTTTCCCAATTTATTTATTTTCAGAAAAACAGTATTCATTATTTTTTCACCACACCCAGTGCTCCATGCAAGCTGTGCCCTCTATAATACCCACCACCTGGTACCCCAACCTCCCACCCCCCCCCGCCACTTCAAACCCCTCAGATTGTTTTTCAGAGTCCATAGTCTCTCATGGTTCATCTCCCCTTCCACTTTACCCAAAAGCATATACCCTCCCCAATGTCCATAACCCTACCCCCCTTCTCCCAACCCCCCTCCCCCCTGCAACCCACAGTTTGTTTCGTGAGATTAAGAGTCACTTATGGTTTGTCTCCCTCCCTATCCCATCTTGTTTCATGGATTCTTCTCCTACCCACTTAAGCCCCCATGTTGCATCACCACTTCCTCATATCAGGGAGATCATATGATATTTGTCTTTCTCCGCTTGACTTATTTCGCTAAGCATGATACGCTCTAGTTCCATCCATGTTGTCGCAAATGGCAAGATTTCGCTTCTTTTGATGGCTGCATAGTATTCCATTGTGTATATATACCACATCTTCTTGATCCATTCATCTGTTGATGGACATCTAGGTTCTTTCCATAGTTTGGCTATTGTGGACATTGCTGCTATAAACATTCGGGTGCACGTGCCCCTTTGGATCACTACGTTTGTATCTTTAGGGTAAATTCCCAGTAGTGGGAGATCCCAATCAAAGGAGATCCCAATCAGAGGAGAGCCATTGGCTTCTTTTTATAGTTAATGCCTATGATACTTGTTTTAGACATATCTTCTCCATGTTCCCATCATCCTCACTTCTGTTCCCATAGAAAATGGTTTACTTGTTAACCAAGTACTTGCCTTCCCAAAATATAGGTCACAAGATCAGAAGCTTTGTTTTCATTCACTACTCTTTTCCCAGTGCTTAGAATAACGTTTGGCCTAGAGTATGTCCTCAATAAATATTTGTTGAATGTTGAATACTTATTTCACTTGAGATTCTTTGCAGAGATAAAATTGGATAATTCTCAGGTTATTCCTAAGTGAAGCCTGTTGCACTTAGCACCTGAAATATGACAGGTTCTGGTCTACTGAATAAGTACAATGTGTGGCATGTAGGTTTGGAACAGGTTTTTCACAGATGACTTTTTCTTGCCGTGCACAAGGATCTGGATTGCTCAGGCAGTCAGAAACCCCATGGCAACAGTGACATTTACCATTGGATATTTACATTATTTAGAATATGGATTAAGCTGCTACAACAGGATTCCTAATAGTGGCTTTAAAATATCTTGAGTGTCTAGCAATAAATTTACCAAAAGATGTACAAAACCTCTTTGGGAAAAATTATAAAATTTTATTGAGGGAAGGACATAAAATGAAAGCCTGGCAAGATATGTAGGTTGTTCGTACATTGAAAAACTCAGTGTCAGTCAATACTGCTCTAAAGTATAGAATCAATAAAATCTCAGCTGGATTTATAGTGGAATTGTACTAATTAACTTTAAAAATGTGCATAACAATACAAAATTATCAGTAATAGCCAGGACTCTCTTGAAGAGAAGAGGAAGGAAGGAAGATTGCCATACCTATTGCCATGCTAGATTATAAAATTCTAGTAAAGATGAAGAACAGTGTGGCCTTGCCCCAGGGACTGATGCCTAAGGCAGGGGTAGAATAGAGAGACCAGGATCAGACCTTGCATGGACGGTCTCTGGACTTTGAGAGGCAGCAGTTCTGAGCAGTGATGAAAGGGTGGTGTTTTCATAACAAGATACTGAGGGTTGTGGTTGCATTTTCATAGGATTTTGTATACTATTGTGAAACCGTCTGGTGTTATCTGGTGCAGTTAGAGTTGAAGGCCACAATGGGGAAATTTTGGTGCACCAAGACTATCAAGCATGCTCAAAGTAGTTCTGTTGATAACGGTCAGAACATGGAAACAACCCAAATGGCCATTGCAGGATACTGATGTCATTGATGATTCCGTAGGAACATGGCAATAGGATGAAAAGCAGAAAAATAACACTGAAGGCAAGAAATAAATCACACAAGGGGCACCTGGGTGGCTCAGTCAGTTAAGCATTGGACTTTTGATTTTGGCTCAGGTCATGATCTCAGGGTTGTGAGATCATGCCTCGAGTCAGGCTCCACAGTGGGTATGGAACCTGCTTAAGATTCTCTCTCTCCCTCTGCCTCCCTCAAAATTAAAATTAAAATTAAAAAGAAGCAAACAACACATGAAAATATGCTATGATTCCATTTATAGGAAACTCAAAAACAGGGAAACTGGACATTTTTTTTTAATTTTATTATTTATTTGACACAGAAAGAGAGATAGTGAGAGAGGGAACACAAGCAGGGGGAGTAGGAGGAGGAGAAGCAGGCTTCCCACTGAGCAAGGAGCCTGACGTGGGGCTCAATCCCAGGACCCTGAGATCAGGATGTGAGCCAAAGGCAGACCCTTAGTGACTGAGCCACCCAGGCACCCTGAAACTGGACAATTCTTAATTAAAAGGGCACACTTAGGTAAAACAATCAAGTAAACCAAGGGATTATGCTAGAGGAGGTCTGTGACTTCAGGGGGCAAGCAACAGGAGGCTCACATGGTAACCTCCTCAGGTCCTAGCACCTTTCTATTTCAAAACCCATGCAATGAGTACAGAGGCTTTCATTTGATTCTTATTTTTCTAGAATATACAAATATATCTTTTGTGGTCATCTGCATGCATGATGCATTTTACAATTAAAAATTCTTTTTAGGGGCACCTTGATAGCTCAGTGGGTTAAGCCTCTGCTTTTGGCTCAGGTCATGGTCTCAGGGTCCTGGGATTGAGCCCTGCCTGCTTCCCCCCCCTCTCTGCCTGTCTCTCTGCCTACATGTGATCTCTCTCTCTCTCTGTGTCAAATAAATAAATATTTTTAAAAAATAAAAATTCTTTTTAAATTATGCATGAACAAAAGACAATATAATACACAGTATGAGTGTTTGCTACATGCCAGGATCCAGGCTAATTGCTGTGGCAACAATCTCTGAATCACAACCCCA
The DNA here is from genome assembly GCF_020171115.1 of Neogale vison. Taxonomy (NCBI): domain Eukaryota; kingdom Metazoa; phylum Chordata; class Mammalia; order Carnivora; family Mustelidae; genus Neogale; species Neogale vison. The sequence goes on from NC_058096.1 coordinate 155,931,538, forward strand.
TGATTATCCCCATGCTGGGGCCACTTGGGCCACTGGGAGACATCTATTGCTCAGGGCCACACATGAGGAAGGAGCTAGGCGGGACTTTCTTTCGTTATCTCAGGCATAGCTGATTCCAAAGCCAGCTCTGCAATCTGCCTCACTCATAGCACATGATGTCGAGGGTAATGCAACAGCCAGAGTCCTTTCACAGGTCACCTGTGACCTGTGGGTGGTGGCCCAGACCAGACCCGGTCTCACCCACCCCTTCACCAGAAGACCTCAACCCAAGCCAGCCTCGGGGAGTGCAGCTTGTCCCTGAAACACCACGTAAGACTGCCGCTTTGACCTAGGGGAGCAGAAGGTAACACCCTAGGGAAGGTTGAGGGCAGGTGATGATGAAGCGGCCTTGAACTCTGTGCTGCCAAATAACCTGCAAGAGTGGGCGCCTCAAGCCTTGGGGGAAGCCTGAGGCTTGCCACATGGAATTCAACCCTCCAGCTCTTTCTTAAACACTCTGTAAATCTCTAAGACTTCTTAAAATATTTTTAAAGATTTTATCAGAGAGAGAAGGAGGGAAAAGAGAGGGAGAAAGCATGCAAGTGGGTAGAAAGGTGGAGGAGAGAGAGTCCCAAGCAGGCCCCATTCCCAGCATGTAGCCCAAGGCAGGGCTTGATCTCACCATCCTGAGATCATGACCTGAGCCAAGGTCAAAAGTTGGATGCTTACCAAGCCACCCAGACATGTCTAAGATTTATTCTTAATCAGTTTCTCTGTTCACTCAGAGTACTCACCCCCTACAATCTATGAAGTGTCAAGGTCTGTGTTAGGCTGAATTCAGTGGGGATGCTGATTTGCTTTTGCACTGGGATGTAGTAAGAAATGTTTTCTATGGAAGGAGAAACTCCCAAGGTAATTAAGAAAGTAGAGAGAGAAAAGGGGGAACTCTACTAAACTTCTGGGTGGAATTCAGTTTCTGTAAGTTTAGAAGACAAACCCCAAAAAGTCCATCGAGAGCTGGAAGCTGTGGTAAGAACAAAAAAATCTTACACTGGAGGTTTCTTCTTATGGGAAGTATTGTTTCCACAATAGAAAAAAAGCATAAGCCATGTATTGTTCACAAAGTTTCCAAGGTCAGGTGGGACAAAAGAACTGAGTGTGTTACTACGTCCTGAAGGACTGTGCTAGTGTGAATAGAGATGAAGAGGTGCTGAGGAAAAAAGAGGAGGCAGCCCATTTGGCCAAATAAAATGCAGGGCAGGGGAGGGAGGGTGGGAAGGTCCTCCTCGCCCAGCGGTCCCCAGGAAGACTCAAGGCTGCCAGTGGGGGAAAGCTGCCAGCAGCACATTTCAGGGTGAACACCTGGAGGGGGGCATTAATTTGTCACTTAGCTTCAGCAGGGCTTAGGGACTAACCATCTGATAGGCACCACTGAGCCACAGTCAGTTTGGATTTATTTAAAATACCCCTTCCAGTTCGTGCTGGCTTTAAGGTACTGGCTTGGGGCACCTGGGTGGCTCAGTGGGTTGAGCCTCTGCCTTTGGCCCAGGTCATGATCTCAGGGTCCTGGGATCAAGTCCCACATCAGGCTTTCTGCTCAGTGGGGAGCCTGCTCCCTCCTCTCTGCCTACTTGTGATCTTTCTCTGTGTCAAATAAATAAAATCTTTAAAATAAAATAAAATAAAGGTCCTGGCTCTGCAGCCATGGGGCAGCTATGTTGTCCCGGAGAGGGAGTGACTTAGGTTTGAACCACCTTGTGGTCCTGGGTTGGAGCACAATCTCAGCAGCTGTTGACAGAAGGAACACAAGTAATTCTCCTGGAGGCAAGAAGAGGGTATGAGGGCAAGCTAAGCCCAGGTGGTAAGTAGAACTACCACCCTTAGAACAATGTATTACTTAAAAAATATAACATACAAGAAATTGTGCCAGCCATCAAGCACGTTTAGATATAGCCTTAAGAAAAACAGGTACTGGCAACAGGACTGTTGGGCACCTTGAAGCCAAGCTGCTGGGAACACCTGGCCCACTAAGGGGGTGGGGATGGACAACACAATGCCAGCTTCTTTTTTGTTTTCTCCCCTAATCCAGGGACCAATTAGATGATCCCTTTGAATGCTTGCTCAACTATAAATCTTACACTACTTGACCAGATATACCCTGCTTATCTGTAAGACTTATAATTAATGTATAACTACTATTCCTTGTTTTATCTACGAGGATATGATTAATGTATGGCCTTCTTCCACTCCTGTGATTACTAGTAATATGGGACTGAGGAGTTGTTTGGAACAAGTATTTTCTATTGTCATCCCCAGCTCCCTTTCTCTTGCAGCTAACTTGCGCCATCAAGAAGCAGCACGTGGGGGCGCCTGGGTGGCTCAGTGGGTTAAGCCGCTGCCTTCGGCTCGGGTCATGATCCCAGGGTCCTGGGATCGAGCCCCGCATCGGGCTCTCTGCTCAGCCGGGAGCCTGCTTCCTTCTCTCTCTCTGCCTGCCTCTCTGCCTGCTTGTGATCTCTCTCTACCAAATAAATAAATAAAATTTTAAAAAAAAAAAAAAAAAAAAAAAAAGCAGCACGTGAGATCTGTGAGAAATTCCACTTGGATCTCTTGGCTGCATCATGCTGGGGATAAATGAACTATGCCAGAAGCCGGCTTGTAGTCCCATACCTCTAAACTTAAGTTTAGGAATTAAAAAGATTCTAGGGGGAAAAAGCCTGTCTGTGGAACATACTACAGGAATGACAGACCAATGCCCAAGCAAGGGGAAAAACTAACGCAAGGGCTCTAGGTTGGAGGTCCTGGCCATTAATACACACAGCTTGGGAGCAGGGATGGAGGTTGGGCCAGCAGTTGCCAGACTGGAGTCAGCCTTTAATGCCAGCATTATTTTCCAGAATATAGATTAAGTTGGCAGGAAATGCCTTTTCCTGTTCCTTGTTCCCTGAATTGGCCCCCTCCACCCAAAACATACTGGGTGTTAGTCCAATCTACACATCTCCTCCACTCCCAATTTTCTTCCTGGTCTTCCTTCTGCCCTGTCCCTCCCTCTAGCCATCCTGATTCCAGGAGTTAACTGGTGTTACTGACCATTTGCAACACTAAAAGTGCTATGGATTCAAGGTCTAAAGCATGTTGGAGCTTTGCAGGTTTATGGTAGAGGCACCCAAACTTGCTCTGCACACAGCCAGTGCAGAATCCCCACAAAGCCAATGATGCTTGAGCCATCAGGTCCTTTCACTGCCCCTGCACTACTGCTAAGGGGCCCAGGAGCAGGTCACATAGATCTTTATAGGTCTTCCAAAAGGGGAGTAAATCAATTTAACTCATTCTTCCTCAAAATCTGGGTCCACCCTATTTCTCTATAATTTTTAATAGGTCAAATGTTATTGTGAAATCAGTGCAGGAGAGTACTCCAAGTATTTTAAATACAGTACCAGAGGTCACTCAGATTGGCTACACAAGGAAAAGGCTGTCACTGAAAAGCAGTTTACTCAAACTCTGGTTCTCCAGAATTTAGAGGGCAGATGGCAAAAAAAAAGTTTCAGGTCCCATCCTGGAAAAAATATTCCCAGGGTTACCATCCATTTACATTTATATCTATTTTTTTTTTTAGAGAGTACACACAAATGGGGGGGGGGGTGCGGAGCCAATCTTAACCAGATTCCACACCCATGGGGCTCTATGCCACTGCCTCTGAGATTATGACCTCAGCTGAAATCATGGGATGCTCAACAGATTGAGCCACCCAGGCACGCCTAACTCTATTTTCAGAACAGCTATTCCTTTTGCAAAAAGGAAGGATAACTCTCAAGTAAGAAGCACTATCTTTTATCTAAAGTGGTCTTTAGAAGTAAAAAAGAAGTCAAGACCTTAAGTATGAAGTAATCCCAGGCATTTCTTGATCTGGAATGCGAAATAAACAGAAATGGGCACGACTTTTACAAACTGTTTATTTTCCGTCAACCTTATTTCCATTTTGTTTGCCTTTGTGGAAGAGCAGCTTAAGACCACTCAGTGGTTGTTCCTACCCATTCAGTGGCCTGAGCAGTGGGAGCTGCAGACCAGTCTTCAGTGGCCGGCTGGGCGCTCCAGTCTTCTGTTAAGGAAACACCAAGAAAACATAATCAGCCCCACTCCCACCAACACTGGGCCTTGATTTCTACCAAATACACATTTCAAGAGACAAACACCCAAGGCAAGCCCACTTCAAAACCACCCGTTATTAGTGCAGCTACAGTGCATTGGGATGAGAATCTTTCAGTGCAAATACACAGCTGTGGAGATCCTTCAAAAGTTAGATTAAGAATACCAAAAACGTGAACCATGGATCACAACACATACCAGTAGGGAACTGCTGAATAGGCACAGAGGGCACCTGCACGCCTTCAGACCAGTCTGCAACTTCAGGCTGAGTAGCCGTGAACTCAGGAGCTGGAGCTGTCCATTCACCCTGGAATTCTTCCTTGGTCACAGCCTTTTCAGCAGCAGCCTGCTCTTCCTTTTCAATCTGGTTAAGGGGGGGGGAATGTTTATAGAAACCGTTTTATGTCAAAGAAGCAGACCAAGATGTCTGATTTGCTTATGTAACCACATGCCTTTGTGGAGGAAGCTTACCTCTTCAGGATCTCTGTAGAAGTAGAGATCAGGCATGACCTCCCACGGGTGTTCACGAGAAATGGTGCCACGCATGCGCAAAACTTCCCTGGCCAGCATCCACCACATCAGACCCACTGAGTGAGCTCCCTGCAAGAGCACCAGGTTAAGAAATGACACTTGGGTCACCCCCAACAGCATGCACCTCCCACTGTGTTCCATCATCCAGACCTTTGGTACCAACAAAACAGACATGTTTTACACTGGTACTAAAACATCTCTTTGGATGATTCTTATGTGGAATCAAGACTTTGAGACTAGTAAACTGGACCAATTTGAGCTGTATGCAACCCACCTTTTTAAGGACCTTATAGCAGGATTCACCAAGTTGCTCTGAAAATTGAAAAGGTCCAGTAATGTGAGAAGCCGAAACAGTTAAGAAATATGGAGAAAAGCAGAAGAAAACACAGACCGTTTAAAAAATGATTTCTTCTTAAAGCTGACACATCTGAATTATACTTGTAGCAAGTATTACTATCAAACTCCACTCATTGGGCCAGAGACCCTTGTGGTGTTGGGGAGAAGACTTGCCCCTCGTGTAGCACACTACCTACACTTGTGAGTTCATCGGCAAGCCAGCAGCCTCAACTCCAAGCTCTAACAATGTGCAGAAGAATGCCCAACTGTTTCAAGAGTATTCACTCTTGAAGCTCTATTGTACGTCCTAACACTGTTACCTTGTTGTTGCAAGGGATGGCAATGTCCACATAGCGCAGAGGAGAGTCTGTGTTACACAGAGCAATGGTAGGCAGGTTAACATAAGATGCCTCTGTAAGAGGCTGGTGGTCAGCCCTGGGATCAGTAACCACCAGAAGTCTTGGCTCTCGGAAGGCTGCCTGGATCTGGTTAGTGAATGTTCCAGGAGTGAAGCGGCCAGCAATGGGAGTGGCTCCAGTTGCAGCAGCAAATTTCAGCACAGCTCGCTTAAAGAGTTAACATCGGGAGTTAGCAGTGCTCCAGAGATGGCATCACAGAACACCCCCAAGTGTCCCCATGCAGACATCCAGGTCTGTAAGCACCTGAAAAAGCCCACGAAGTCAGGAGACCTCCTATCTTCCCTCCTCAACAATGAAAACACCAAAGCACTTCACACACCCAGCAATTCTGTGTGCTCTGTGCTACCTGAGACCTACTTACAGAACTAGGGCCCAGAAATGCTAAGCATACCCCATACCCAAGCTCTCTGCCTGGAATACACTCCCGACTCTCAATCCCTGAGGGTACCTGTGGCTTACTGGCTTCCTCACATTTGCATGCTCCATGACCTCACCACCTGGTTTCAAGAACCAAGAAAGCCACTCTTGTGAGTGACTTGGGCAGGTTATGCACATACTTCCAACATGGTCATGAAAATGAAATTCATCAATACAGACAACAAAACAGTGTCTGACATCAATAAGCACTTCCGTGATTTGGTCCAATTTCATCAAAGCTACCCTACATAAAGCAAGAATATACCCACTTTCTTTCCCTTCCCTTCCTTTTTACCTCCATAAAAACGTTATTTCCTCCCTGGGACTAAATAATACATTATAATTAAAACAAAACAAAACAAAATATATCTCCTGCAACCCTTCAGAAAGGCAGACTTGGTATCTTCCTGCTATATCCCAAACCCCTAGCAACACTGCCTGGACCAATATAGATGCTCAGTAAATTTTTGCTGAGGGAAGAAGCCAGGAGAGCTGTCACCAAGTTCATTCTACAGTAGAATTAAAAATTGTTTACCACCATGCACCAAACTTTAAATCCTGTCACAAGTCAGCCTCTAGGGAATAGCCCCCTCCACCACAAAACACACCCTAAATTCATAGAAACCAGTTCTACCATCAACTAAGTAAGTACAAAGGAACCCATCTCACTACACAATTTACACACCTGTCAAAATCCAAGTCAAACATCTTTTTCAAATTAGAAATGGGCTGATACCCTTGCTAAAGCCCTTAATCTAGTGGACTCTTCAACACCAGTTTAAACCAGGCACATCCACCTTCATGTTGACTTTTTTCCCCTTTACAGTACTGCATAGCATTTTCCTTTCTAGCTTGTATTTTTTTCCCTAAAAACATAGTATATACTGCATATACAAAATAAACTAATCAACTGCTTATCTTTCTTATTGGTGAGGCTTCTGAAGGTCAAGAGTAGGCTATCAGTAAAATTTCTGGGGAGTCAAGTTAAACAGATTTTTGGTCATGCATGAGGTCGGTGCCCCTGATTCACGGTGTTGTCCAAGGATCAACTGTAAATCAATTTTCGGGACATTCATTCGTTTCCTCAACAGAAAAACAATTGCCAAAACAGAAATGGGGCAAAATACAAGTTTTGTCCCACTGGCCTTCAAAAAATTACTTAGTGCTGGCAAAGATTCTTACTCTTAGAAGACCTGATGAGTCTTGGAGGACTAGTATCCTACTAGAAAACCATTTTTCAAGAAGAAAACTGAAGCTCAACAAACCACCAGATGCCAAGTATTATGAATACTGAAAACCTCGAATACTGGCAATTCAAGATTTGTGTAAGTAGTTAAATTAGACTATTTTTATTTTCCTATACTTTCCCCTGCATCCCACAGTATCTGTAAGCTTATATTTTATAATAAAAAACACGTATATTGCTTACAAACCTGGCCAGTATTCCTGGACGATATGACACTAACATCAGCTGGGTTTTCAATGGCAACAATGGCACGAGCTGCCAGCAGAAGCTTCTCCCAGGTCCTCTTCAGATTTATGATGTAGATACCTACATGACAGCAGAAAAAAGTTTTGGAACACCCAACCTAATTTGCGATTTATTTTCTTCTAAAAAAAAAATTCAGTGTAGCAGAGAGTACTATCAAACTCCAGTCATAGAGGCAAGCTCTACTGGTGTTAGCGAAAATCCTGCCGTTTTTATAGCACACTTCCGACACTCAGAAGTTCATGGGCCACGGCTGGCCTCAACCTTGAGCTTTAATAGTGTGCAGCCTTGAAAGAGTAGACAAAGGACATCTTTTTCTCTTCCTGCATTAAGCCTCCCTCAGGTCTGCATGCATATGGATTCCTCCTGCAAGTTCTCACCCACTTTCTAATCTCTAGCCACTTTCCTTACAACCTGCCTCCAAGCCAAAATAACCCAAAACTGCTTTACAACATGCCACTCCCAAGCTTATGTCCTTAAGTGGCCTGAGCTGAAGCACTTCCTTGCCCAAGATGCCTTATAAAGGTAAGCCAACCTACCTTTTCTTTTTCTAGTATCTTCCAAGCCTAATTGCTCCTTCCTATCTTTTGCTCTACTGTCAAAACTCAAACAAACCTGTGTCAGTACCTGTGAAATACAAGGCACTATAAAGCTAATGAGCGTCCTCATCTTTGTATCTCATAGCTCTTGCATGGAGCAAAGCAAGCCCCCTAACCTATCAGTAGACATACTCTTACCCTGCAGCCCAGAAAGCTTTTCTTCCCCACAACACCATAACACGGTTTTTAATTTTTTAATTTCTTTCAAGTTATCTCTATGTACAACATGGGGTCAAACTCAAAAGAGATCGAGTCGCATGCTCTACCGTGCCAGCCAGGCACCCCACTTTTACTTTGTTTTAAAGCTTATTTCCAAAATAGTGACCTGATTTCGTTGATTACTTAGCTGGAATGCCCCTCCCCCCAAATCAAAGCAAGGACTGACCATCACTTTTCCTTTTGTAGATGTACTGTTCCATCTGGAAGTCAAGGTTGGTGCCACCTAAATGGGTTCCCGCTGCAAGGAATTTGAGGACATCCTCCTCCTTCATTTGCAGGACATCAAGGGCTCCGGACATTGTGAAAGTTTCCCGTTAAGTTACGATGGGAACCTAAAACACAAGTTAACAATCCAGTCCTTTGCATTCCAGTGATTTAAGGGGGCATTGTAACTACTCGAGAGCCATACAGCTTCACAGTTAAATGCAACCCAAGAACCACACCTTTCAGTTTACAGTCTACTGGGATGAGACACAATACACCAGACATGGGGCGCCTGGGTGGCTCAGTGGGTTAAAGCCTCTGCCTTCGGCTCAGGTCGTGATCCCAGGGTCTTGGGATAGAGCCCTGCATCGGGCTCTCTGCTCAGCGGGGAGCCTGCTTCCTCCTCTCTGCCTACTTGTGATCTCTTGTCTGTCAAATAAATAAAATCTTTAAAAAAAAAAAAACTGCTTTAAAAAAAAAAATACACCAGACATATCCCACACGTTATTAAACAACAGCACAACTTAATGTGAAGATGGGAAAAAGACCCAGATAATTAAGACGAAAATGGTGAATTGCCACTTAAGACTCCAGAGTAATCCGGAATAAAGATTATGGATGATCAAAGGCAGCACGGAGGCAGACAAGTTTATTTTCAAGCAGACTGCGGGTGGGCGCTTCAGAATTATTCTCTCTGGGTTTACAACTAACTTTCTGCAAAACCCTGCCAAGAATCTTAACACACACGGTTAACTACCAGCCCAAACTGCTGCTGTAAATGTGCGCCGGGGCCTGAGGTCACGGCCGAGTGCCGCGGTCCGAAGCGATGGCAGCACGGTGCGTCGGCATGGCTTTCTGCACGCCCGCCACCCAGCCGCAGGCCGGTGCGCGCCCTCGCCCAGCGCCCCGGCTCAAGCACGACCTCCACGAGCTCCCGGGGAACTGTGGGAACTCGCGGGCCCCGGCCGACCACGTGCGGGCTGCCGGAGGGAGATAGAACGCGCCGGCAGGAGACAGAACCGCTCTGCCTGCTGGCTTCTGTCCCCGTCCTCGCACCCCCTCACTCAAGCAGGAAACTGTTCTGGTGACCTGGGGACGCTGGAGAACCCCACCGGACACTCACGCGAAACAACGCCGTATGGACCCTTCCCTGGGTAGCGCGGAAAAGAGAGGCGAACGGAAATGACGCCCTTATATACTCCGCCACCAGCCAATGACAACAAAAAAAGCCGAGCGGAAGAGCGGACTGGAGCTCTAGCCCAGAAGGACCGTTTGCGACGGCAGTGCTTTCCGGCGCCGCGAAGACGTTCCGCGCTGTGCGGCCGTCCCTGCAGTACTTCGTCAGGAACGCGCGCCTGCGGCCTGCTGGCGATGACGGTTTGAATTTTCGCGCAACGTGAGAGGGTCCCTGTCCGAAGCTGCAGTTTGCGTCCGTGAGAAGCTGTTGGACACAACGTGCCCAAGTATTCGATTAACAGAAGCTGGAAAAATTATTTTCATTCTTTGGAGAACAATTTGGCAGAACGTAATTCAGATTTTTAAAAGTTGACTTTTCGGGAAATTTTCCTGAAAAAATTAAAAGGAAAAGACTGTACAAATGGTTAAGTTTTTTTTTTTTTTTTTTTTAAGAAGACAAGGAATATCTATCAATAGGTTATTAAAAGTGTATTTTGTTCATATAGTACTTACTATGCAGCCACTGAGGAATATTCAAAAGATACGCGACGTACAAACAAGAATTGCAGGATGAGGGAGATTATTAAAAAAAAAAAAAAAATTGAAGCCCGTTTAACTGTACTTCAATTAAAAAGAAAAGGAGGGGTTAAGTCAATTAAGCTGATGTTGGCTCTGGTCATGAGCTCATAGTCTTGAGAGAGCCCCGCTTAGGGCATGGAGCTTGCTTAAGATTCTCTCCCCTCTCTCCACCGCTCCCCAGGGAAGGAGACTCTCTCTTCCTGAAAAAAAGAAATAATGATCATCGAAGACCTATACGTTAAAATATGATTTAAAAAATACCTAAGATACTAAATTATATCGTAGTTTTCAACCTAGGCTGCACTGGAGAATCATTTGGAGAACTTTTAAACATATGCTAAGGCTCATTTTTTAAAATCCGATTTTTAAAATTGAGGTATAATTGAGATAAAACATTTCAGTTGTACTACATAGCCTGTACATACTGTGAAATGATCACCACAATATACGTAGTTAACATCTGTCACCATCCAGGTATAATGTTTGTTTTTCTTATGATGAGCACTTTTACCCTCTTAGCTACTGTCAAATATTTAATACAGTATTAACTATAGTTGCCACGTTGTAGGTTACATTTCCAGGACTTAAAAAATCTGATTCTTAAAAGTAGCTCCTAGATAATTTTAATGTGCAGCCAGGGTGAGAACCGTTAATGTACAGGTAGAGAAACTGGTTGTTTTTTCCTCCTCTCGTTTTTGAATTTTTCCTCCTATTTTTGATTTTCTATATTTTTGAAATTTTCTGAAGAACACGGGTTGTTTTAAACAGAAAACCCTATCACAGTTTAAAAAGCTGATATAGAGGGAAGGAGGTAGGGTGGCTTGGTGGCTAAGTTGGTTAAGCGACTGCATTCAGCTCAGGTCTTGATCCTGGAGTCCTGGGATGATTTCACATTGCCTTCCTGCTCAGCAGGGGGTCTCCTCCTTCTGATCCTCCCCCACCTCATGCTCTCTTTCTCTAATAAATAAGTAAAATCTTAAATTAAAAAAAAATAGCTATATGAAAACAGAATGGGTGGCTTTTAGGGGCAGTTTTCTGTCACTGCATGACTTTTCTGGAGGGTCTTCTGTCTCCCAAGCCATCTTAGCAGCTCCCTCCCATGTGCACCCTCCAGTCCCAAGACTACTTCGTTACAAGGAGGACATTATACTCTAATTATGTTTAGGTGTTTCTCAAAATAATATATTTGTCACAAATTAACTTTGCTCTTTTTTTTTTATTTTAAGATTTTATTTATTTGACAGAACACAAGCAGGGGGAGCAGCAGGCAGAGGGAGAAGCAGCAGGCTCCCCACTGAGCAGAGAGCCTGATGTGGGGCTTTATCCCCAGAACCCTGGGATCCTGACCTGAGCCAGAGGCAGAGGCTCAACCGACTGGGCTACCAAGGCACCCCAATAACTTTGCTCTTGAGAACTCATCTATCTGATGAAAATCCTTGGCAAGGAAATGAGTTGACAAAGGTCCAACGATAAATGACTGACTGTTGACAGTAAACCACAGTGAGGAGCCCTTGCCCCAAGTGGCACTTGCGAAGAATATCTAGTATTCTTGCAGCCTCCCAGTCCTCTGTGCAAGTTTTTGCAACATTATTTATTCATGCCCATTTTTTAAAAAGATTTTATTTATTTGTTTGAGAGAGCAGTGGGGAGGAGCAGAGGAAGAGAGTGTCCCAAGTAGATTCTGAGTTGAGCACAGAACCCAACAAGGGGCTCTATATCATGACCCTGAGATCATGACCTGAGCCAAAACCAAGTCAGTCCTAACTGAGTGAGCCACTCAGGCATGCCTGCCTATTCATGCCCATTTTTAATAAATCTCAGAGCCTATCTTTTGCACACTTCTGATTTCTGGGGTTCATATTTAAGAAGGAAAACTTGGGGTGTCTGGGTGGCTCAGTTCTTGAGCTTCCAACTCTTGATTTCAACTTGTGATGAGTCTCTCATGGGATTGAGCCCCACGTCAGGCTCCAAGCTCAGTGTACAGTCCTGCTTGAGGGTTCCTTCTGCCCCTCCCCCCTGCTTGCACACTCTCTAAAATAAATAATCTTTAAAAAATAATAAGAGGGATAAAAATAAAAAGAGGGATGCTTGGATGGTTCAGTTGGTTAAGCATCTGCCTTCAGCTCAGGTCGTGATCTCAGGATCCTGGGATCGAGTCCCGCATCAGGCTCCATGCTCAGCAGGGAGACTGCTTCTCCTTCTTCCTGCTGCTCCCCCTGCTTGTGCACTCTCTCTCCCTCTCTCTGGCAAATAGATAAATATATAATTTTTAAAATAAAAAAAAATAGTAAGATAAAAATGTGGCTTAAGTATTTTTCCAAATATAAAACTGCACTAAGGACTGTAGTTTTTTGGAGCTACACTTCACAAGACATTGAATGGCTAGGGGAACTCTTGTTCTGATTTACAACTAAGAGAATATGGGCCCTAGGCTTCAAGTTCACCTTGGACACCTTCACACCTCCTTCTCTAGGTGGACTTCCTTCTTCATTTGTAGGTCTGGTACCCAGCTGTGCTACAGTGCTCTCCAGGAAGCTTACCTGCAGTAGCTCGAACAATGTTCCAAAATAACTGTTCCCTCCTTTGTCCCAAAGCTCTCATTCCCTTAGTAAAATGGTAGGTTCTTTCTGTCTACCAAAAGGATTCTGTCTTGCAACTTCCCCCTCTCACTTGGCACTTTTTGTCTTGCATTTGTTCATGTATTAGAATCTCAGCTTTGCCACACGGTGTGACTCTGAAGAAGTCACTTAACCTCTCTCAGGAAATAAGAGCTATTGCCTATTTCAGCTGCTGCTGTCCCTCAGAAATGAGCCCCTATGCTACTGCTGTCCCCCAGTTATGAGCCCCTTTGCCGGGAATACTAGGATCACACAGCATGCAAGTGAACAGAGAAGGCTCACCAGATGTTTTATGAACCAAGGTGACAGTTTAATGCTCTATAAAAAAGCAAAGTTACATATCAAATATCAAAACTCAAAAGTTTAAAAAATTCAATCATACACATATATACTTCAGAAATCACATTAACTAAAAAGGACACAATTGTCCCTGAAATGGAGACAGGCCTGGAGATCTGGGTTGCTTCACTCATTGTGACCCTCAATCTTCAGAGCATTTTCACCAAACACCTGTATCCTCAATCAGGCACTAGAGTCTTATGCAATTGCCAGTTAGAACCTCTAGTTTCAGGAATAGCCACACCTGCAGGATATTCACAAACAGTTTATTAAGAAGCCAAAGTTCACTGAAGTCCAGTGGAATGAGTTCTCAGCCAAGCCAGATCTCCTGTTGTGATGTGGAAACTGGGGTTTAATATAGTCCAAAGTTACACCAGAAGTTAGAACACAATTACACTGAGAACTTAAACTCAGTTCAGAGTTCATTACTCTCAAATCACTGGTCTACATACAGGTTTTCCTTCTAATGGGATGGGACCCAATTTGCATCCTAAGGAATGCATGGTATAGAGTAAGCACAGAATGAGAACAAAGGGCATTTCAGTAAGAAAGGAGAGAATGAATTATGATAACATAGCTAAGAGCATTCATTTAACGTTGAGTAATCCACAGGTCTGATTCTGTGAGAGGGGATTATTGAAGGGAGGGCAAATCACCTGGTGTGGTCAAGACCCAGTTCAAGTAGGCAGTGTACAAATAGTATAGGTTAAGGCCTGATAAAGAAGGACTTGGGATATTCTCTTAGGGGAATTTGAGTATATTCTGCAGGCAGTGGGGAGTCAATTATTAACAATGAGATGGGTTTTACGAAGAGATTTAAGGGAAATGTAAAGCTGACTTCCAACCTGTTCAGTTAAAGTGGCCACAGGACATCCAAGCAGGTGGGGATGACTAGAAGGTGGCTAGATGTACACAGGTAATGAGGTGAGGTCTGAGGAATGGACAAAATAATTGAAAGACAGAGACCAGTCATTCCGTAAACATTCATCACAGTGCTTCTGCGGGTCTTAAGGCACGGACAGAAGCTGGGCCACAGGAATGAATGAGACACATGGCCTCTGCCTCTTGCAGCTTATGACTGAACTGGAGGGAGCTTTAATGGCTACTACATAGCATTTAAGTACAGTTGGTGCTAAGTGCTGCAAAAGAAAAGCAAGGTGTCCGAGAGCACATAGGAAAGGCGGACCTAGCATGAGGTGTTGCAAAAAGCTTCCCTGTGCAAAGTGTGCTTGAGCCAAACTCTGAAGGACCAAACGGACTGGGGTAGAACAGAGCGTTCCAGGCAGAGAAAAATGGTAGTTCAAAGGTACTGCATAGCAGGGAGGAAGCTGGGAAGTGGGGTAAAGGGAGAAATATGAGGCATCAAGGGCACAGAGGGCAAATGAGAACATCCAGGTAAGAGTAGAGTATGGCTTATGGAGTCAAAAAGAGACGAGTCTGGCTACAGACAATAATACGGAGGAAATCAGAAGAAACACAGGTCAAGACTATATCGAGCCAGTTCTTGAAGACGGACAAGAAAATGAGGACAAACACCAGCACCAAGTAGGGGAGGATGGGGTGTAACCAGTAAGGGAAGCACATGATAAAAATGGTCCACAATGGAGCTGGACTCCTGAGGTTTGATAATAGTTCAGAAAAATCATTTTTAAAAAACAGGCATCTTTTAAAAGAAATCGCATTATTTCTAAGTGTCAAATAAGCATGGTTCAATCTTAGAAAAATACCGTATATATGCAAAACGAATTGGAGAAAACAACCGATGACAGTAATAATGCAAAACGATAACTATTAGTACAATGCTACAAATGCTCTCAGCTCTTCACCAAGTCCATTACAAAGCAGCCCTTAGTTTTTCATCTTCTGGATGTCAGAAGTACACAAATCTAGTTAAAGTTGATTCCATGACGAGTGATACTTTAATTGGTTCCTCATGTAGATGAAATTCAGTGTGCACCACTCTATTATTCACCTGAAAGATTAAAGCACAAACTGTCACCTGAGAGATTAAAGCACTGAGCAAAAGGCTGTTAGTGAACACTACAGAATGAAAAGGCCGAACGCTATGCATTCCAGAAAGCGATGCAAATGGCACTAGAAAGAGCATGTCCCACCAAGTACTTGGAATGCAGCACTCTAGGTGAGAAAACCAGTAGACTTAGGTCCACAGAGCAGGGTTTGGTCTCAACTTGCCCTGGAGTAATGGCAGGCAAGATATGAATCCTTTCTGAGCCTTGGGAACACAAGGTAAAATGAAAGGGTTGGATTATACTATGTCCAAAGCATCCCACCGCTCTACAATCTCAGGGTTGGTTGTAAGTACATTTATCATCTGCTACCTAACGAGGCTGCATGTGCCTTTAATACAAAGGCCACACCATGCTCATTTCTGGATTTTTTTTTCTTGCTAGTGTCCACTCAACAAGTGCTTTAAAAATGAAGGGTGGCGCCTGGATGGCTCAATCGGTTAAGCGGCCAACTGGTGGTTTCAGCTCAGGTCATGATCTTGGGGTCCTGGGAATCGAGCCGCACCTCTGCAAAGAGTCTGCTTGAGGATTCTCTGTCTCCTCTTCCTCTGCCCCTCCCATGAACTCTCTCTCTCGCAAATAAATAAATCAATCTTGGGGTGCCTGGGTGGTTCAGTGGGTTAAGCCTCTACCTTCGGCTCAGGTCATGATCTCAGGGTCCTGGGATCGAGCCCCGCATCAGGCTCTCTGCACAGCCGGGAGCCTGCTTCCTCCTCTCTCTCTGCCTGCCTCTCCGCCTACTTGTGATCTCTCTCTCTGTGTCGAATGAATAAATAAAATCTTTAAAAATATATAAATAAATAAATAAATATTTAAAAAATAAATAAAAATAAACGGTGTTCAGTAAAGGCTTGGAGAACACTGGTCAGCACAATTTTTCAGTTAGCTTTAGCTAAAATGAATTTCTATTTATAGTTGGTTAAATCTGTCTTTATTATAACATATTCCTGAGAAGCTGACAGGAAACTATATTCTTTTAAAAAAAAAAAAAAGAAAGAAAGAAAGAAAAGAAACTATATCCTTAGAGAAACTAAGCAATATAAGATATTTGGGAATACAGGTGAAATGAGTGTCAGAATTGTTGTGGTCCCTCCCTATAACGTTTCCCCCCAAGGTCTTACCTCAAATGAGGCGAAAAAGAGTTTTAAAAGCTATTAAGCATCATAGGTAAAGTATTAGCAATAAATCTTTCAATTTTAAAGAAATAAAAATAGTGACCATACCCTGGAGGGGAGTAGAGTAATTAATACGTAATTGTGATTAGGGCATGAACTCTAGAAGCACTCTTCCCAGGTTGCAGTGCCAGCTCGACCACTGACCAGGCCCCATCTGTCACAGTGGATGCAAATCCCACACTGCCTGAGGGGTGTTGGAAGACTTAAACGAGATTAGTACCTGTGTAGCACAGAGAACAGTAACTGATCCGGAGTGAGCCATGCAACAGATAATAGATGTTAATAGCATCTTTGTTACTGTACTCTCTTTTTAAAAAATATTTTATTTATTTGAGAGAGAGAGTGTGACAGAGAGAGCGTGAGAAGGGAAGAGGGTCAGAGGGAGAAGCAGGGTCCCCACTGACCGGGGAGCCCGATGTGGGACTCGATCCCAAGGTTCCAGGATCATGACCTGAGCTGAGGATCAGACGCTTAACCAACTGAGACACCCAGGTGCCCCACGTTACTGTAGTCATCTACAGTCTTTTCTAATTAGCTTTCTTTGGGTGTAAAACTCTCTGATTAAGAAGAAAATGGCCCATTAATCCTGATATGATAAACAACAATAATTGGGCCATTCTCCAAACTATGGTTTGTGTATAAATCTACCACCATTATTGTGCACACAGGCATTCATTCAACAAATGTGTACTATGGGCTACAAACTGGGGAGACAAATGTGAGCTAGAATCAGTCTTTGAAGAAGTCCTAAGATTCCCCCCTCGAGGGGAGTGGAGTCAGGCCAAAGCTTGACTGCAAGGGTGGCTACAGAGCAGGCAGGAACTTGAAAGCTCACCTCAGACCCGATGCACTCGTATTGCCAAAGAACAGAAAGTGTCAATACCCATTTCTCTCAGCAGTTGACTCAGCCAACTTCTCTGAATGCCGCCATCATCAAAACTCATGATCAGCCCATCATTTCCAAGCAACTTTTCAGTATCTCTTAGGTCTTCATGGCTAAAGTCAACCTTCTCCTGAAAACGCTCTCAACAAGAGCCATTACCATCAGGACAAAAGGAGCACGTGCTCCCTTGGAATTTACTTACTTTGGTGAAGAAGTCAGCGATGTGCCACTTATTTCCATACTGTTTAAAGACTGCAGACATCGCTTCAATCATCACGGAGCCAGTGCGAGGGTGCCGTAAAGCAACATGATCTACAAAGCAAACAGAAGATGTTTCATCCATTTTCCTCCTCTCTTTGCACCAAACTTTGTCTTTCACCCCCATTTAAACCTGGAAAATGGCTCTGAACTGAGAATACAGAAGCACAGACATGAAAAGGGGAAACACCTGAGCCTCCCAGGGGACTCCTGTGACCAGGAGTGCATAAACCCTCAAGAGGGCAATTCTTTTATATGAATTTTTAAAATAAAGCTTTTCAAATATACACAAAGGAAGAAAGCAAAGTTTAACAAATTCCCCATATAATCACCCCCTACACTCAACAGTTATCACCATTTTGCCATATTTACTTCATTTTCTCTTCTCTATTTTTTTTTTCCTAATGTCTGACTTTTGCTTTAGGATTTTAAGCTGAATATCCCTAAAACACACCCATATAGAATTCATTTTGGGGTCCTCAAAAGTTTAGTGAAATTTTTTTTATTATTAGTTAGATTAAAAAACATGAAACATGTCAGTTTAGTGTGGAAATTTGATGGGAATCCCAAATTTTACCCTCTAATTAATAAATCTAGGTTGGAACAGAAGAAAACATGGGGACATCTCTGCAACTGCAACACGGGCAAAGGTTTCTTAGAACACAAAAAGCATGAACTATAACAAGAAAAAACTGATTAATTGAATGTTGTCAGAATTAAAAACTTTTGTTTGTTGCTTTTAAAAAACAAATAAATAAAAAATAAATAATATAAAAATATATAAATATATAAAATATATAAATATTTTTATAATATAAATATATAATATATATTTTATATATTTATATAAATATAAAATATATTTATATTTATATTATTATATATATTTTATATAAAATATTTTATATATAAAATATATAAAAATATTCATTTGAGAGACAGAGAGAAAGAGAGAGAGAGAGAGCGCCCAAGCACCAGGAGAAGGAGAGGGAGAAGCAGACTCCCCGCTCAGCTAGGAGCGTGATGCAGGACTCAATCCCAGGACCCTGGGATCATGACCTGAGCCAACGGTAGTTGCTTAGCTATCTAAGCGCCCCAGGCACCACAAAACTTTTGTTTTTTGAAAGATGTTATTAAGGAAATGAAAAGCAAGCCACAGACTGGGAAAAAATATCTGTAGTACATACATATCAAAGGACTGGTATCCAGAATACATACATAATTCTTACAAAATAACAAGAAAACTGACAACCCAATAAATAATTGGGCAAAAGATATGAACAGACATTTAGCAACAGAAGATAAATGAATGGCCAATATGTACAGGAAAAGATAATCAGCAGTCCTCCAAGAAATGCAAATTAAACCCCCAAGGCAATACTACTCCACACCCATCAGATTGTCTGAAATTTTTAAAACAGCTCAAGCCAACTGATTACGAGGATGTGGAGCAACTGGAACTCTCTGACACTGCTGGCGGGAATGTAAATGATGCAACCACTCTGAAAAACCATCTTCAATTTGGCAGTTTCTTTGAAAGTCAAACACAGGGCACCTGGGTGGCTCAGTCAGTTAAGCATCTGCCTTCAGCTAAGGTCATGATCCCAGGGTCCTAAGATCAAGTCCCGTATCTGGCTCCCTGACCAGTGGGGAGCCTGCTTCTCCCCCTGCTTGTGTTCTCTCTCTCTCTCTACCTGACGAATAAATAAATAAAATCTTAAAAAAAAAAACAAAAAAAACCCCTCAAACATAGACCGACAGTATGAACCAACCATTTCACTTTTTGGTATGTACCCAAGAAAAACAAAAATCACATGCCCAAAGAATTCCACACACGTGTTCACAGCACCTTTACTTTTAATAACCAAAAACTAGAAAAAACTCAAATGTTCACTCAGTGAATGGCTGAACACATTGTGTTATATTCACACAGCTGAATACTGGTCAGAAATAAAAGGAAATGAACTGATAGATAAAACAACAAGGATGAATCACAAAACCATTAGGTAGAGTGGAAGAAGACAGGCAGTCAGGAAACACAGATACTATATATAATTCTACTTATATAAAATTCCAGAAGATGTAATCTAACCTGTGGTAACAGGAAGTACAACTGTGGTGACCCAAGGATGGAGACGGAGGCAGGGATAGATTTCAACATGAGGAAACTTTTGCGGGTGACAGAGGTCTATGCTGATCTTGATCATAGTGATGGTGTCATGAATGTATACTTCCATGTGTTCAAATGGTACACGTGGGGTATATACGGCTCATACTTCAATTACGCCTCCATGACGTTGTAAACAAGTCCACAGAACGTATCTGTTCAGCGTGGGAACTATACAGGAATTTCAGTATTGTCCCTCTGAGAGTAAATCTGAGTCAGAAACACCTCATCACAAAGCTTGACAATCCATACTGTCCAGTGAGCTTTAAGCTGCACACTGTGGCCCAATAATCAGTCAAGAAATCAATTTAGCAGATTGAAACTGCCTTTTTAAAAAAATAATGGGATAAAGTGGGGTATGATAAAAAATATTAAAGTGGTTCGAATGTAGTAAGGGCAGCTATGACTTACAAAACTAGTATTACATGTATATTTGTACTTCTATATAAAATATGTAGTAGACTACAATGAATTATGTGTTTTATCAATTCTAAAACCGAAGTTTCTTTTTCCCACCAATCTGAAATCTGGATGTGCTGTATAATCTTCTCTGTGGCACAGATTAATTGGTAGTTTCTTAAGGATACAAAATAATGATATGTCTTACAATCAAGGCATTAGATTGGGTGAAACACCACAGCTATTTCTTCCTGTGGGCTATGGCAAATAACATTTGATAACCTCTGACCCAACACAGTCTCAACCCTTTTGAAGAATCAGGAGCAAGTCAGGAAAACAACAATCAGAGTAGCTGCCAAGTCCCTTATCAAATGATAGATTATAAATTTCTCATTGCTTTGAAAATAATCAGTGATCATAAGTCCATGGCCACGAGGTCAGACCTCAGGACAGATTCTCAGCCACAAAAAAATGAGTCTAATATTGGAGAACTTTAGACTCTGGTCGAAAGCTAGGAAATGTCCACAGATTTACGAAACAAGGTCAAATAAAATATCATTAGGACCGGGATTCTCGATATGTGCATTATGAAGTTGTTTAGAGGGGCGCCTGGGTGGCTCAGTCAGTTAAGCATCTCCTTTGGATCAGGTTGTGACCCCAGGGTCCTGGACCAATCCTGCATCAGGCTCCCTGCTCAGCAGGGAGTCTGCTTCTCCCCCTACCAAACCCCACCGCCCACCCCACCCCCCCTCCCTCTCTCAAGTCAATAAAATCTTTAAAAAAATAAAGTTGTTTAGAGAACTCTGGCCATAGACCATGAGTGGCAACCACATGACTAACTACAAATAGCCAATAAACAGGTGAAATCTTGTTGCAGTTTCTCTCGCACAGAAGACATGCTTCTGTCACAAAGCAGGAGAGACAAGCTCTAGGACTCCCTGGGGTCAGGTAGCTGGTATAAATGTTTCTGGTAAGCTAAGATGACAGAAATCTGAATTTTGCTGAAATCTTCCAATTATAAAAGAAGATAACTCAAAAATGTTTTAAATCTATTTTTTTCCACATGATCTTAGCCAAAAGGCCAATAGGTGATTAAATCCATTTGTTGAATGGACAATACATCCAAATGACTCACAATTCACCCATCGACAGACTGTGTATGTATATAGATATACATATGTATACACACACACATATATATCTTTACATATTTATCTTTCATGTGCACACACAGTAGAATATTACCCATTTATAAAAAAAGAATGAAATCTTGCCACCTGTGACAACATGAATGGACTAGAGAATATTATGCCAAGTAAAATAAGCCAGACAGAGAAAGACTGCCATATAATTTCACTTAGACAGGGAAACTAAAAACAAAGAAAAAGGGGTGCCTGGGTAGCTCAGATGTTTAAGCATCTGACTTCGGCTCAGGTCATGATCTCAGGGTCCCGGGATAGAACCGCATATCATGTTCTAGCCCTGCACTGGGCTCCCTGCTCAGCAGGGACTCTGCTTTACCCTCTCCCTCTCCCCCTGCTCATGCTCTCTTTCTGTATTTCTGTCGCAAATGAATAAAATCTTTAAAATTAAAAATTTAAATTTTAAAAAAAATTAAAGTAAAAACAAAAAAAGACTCAAATACAAATGGTTTCAAATTTAAATTACAAAAGGAACCCAGCAGAAGTCCCTCTCTCTCTCCTCATCCCATGCCCAAGAAAACCAGTATATCCATTTCTTGTGTATCCTTCCAGATATACACTGTGTACAAAGAAGCTGATACATATTTGAGGGTACACTCATCCTCCTCCTGATCTCAGCAGCATATTATACACGCTGTTCTAGGACCTGATTTTTGTTGTTTTTGGCAGTTCATCTCGGAGGTTGTTCATCATCAATACATAAAGAACTTCTTCCTTTGATTAAATAGTATTTACTCTATGGTTTGTCATAATTTATTTAACTAGCCCCCTATAGATAGATGTTTAGGTTGTTCTATTATAAACAATGTCACTGCATAACGTTGCACACATGTCACTCACACATGTACTAAATAATTGGAAGATAATTATGTTTGCATTTATAATTTTGCTAGACAATGCCAAGTGGTCCTCCAAAGAAATGCTATCAATTTACAGTCCTGCCAGGAATTAATAAGTATATTCTTTACCTCTTCAACAAGAGCATACATTCAATCTTTCTGATCTCTGCCAATCTGATAAAAAGAGGTACTCCAATATTGTTTGCTTTCTTCTTATAAATTGAGCATCTTCTCCAGGTTAATGGTGTTCCCTAGGAATTATCAGTTAATAGCCCAAACTCAATGTTCTATTGGGTCTTTTGCTCACTGACTCACATATTAGGAACATTCGCACCCACCTGTGTGCTCCTCCCTATTCCGTCTCCCCCACACAGACACTGCTGTCAGTTTTATCATATACATACATACTTTTACATACTATTCTTGAACACCACATTGTGTTTTCCCTTGAACTTTAAAAAAAATAAATAAAAGCAACACAAAGCCAAGTCTACTGTGACTTTTTTTACTCAAGGCTTGATTTCTGGGGTTTGATCCTTTTTATCCGATGTAGCTGTAGTTCTGCTCTTTTGGGTCCACAATTTTGTCCACACCCCAAATTATTCTTGTCAAGATGCCCAATGAATTCTGTGTCCACCTCCTTTTTTGACCTGTCAGCAGGGCCTGACTTTGTTACTCCCTCCTTCTTAAAACACTTCCTGCAATGGGATTCCAGCACACCACATCCACCTGGTTTTCTCCCATGTCAGTGGGTGCTCCTTCTTAGTCTCCATGGCTGACTCTTCTCCATCCTGACATTCTATGAATGTTGATGCAAGGCCCATGACCCCATCCAGGACTATGGCTTTAAATAACATTACAAGCTGATGACTCCCACACTTCTCTCTCCAATGCAGCTCACTCACTTGATTCCAGATTTAAAGAATCAACTGCCTTCTTTGCCTGTCTGCTGGGACAGCTAATTACCATTCCAAATTCTGGATTTCCCCTCCTCCTCACATCTGCTCTTCCTGAAGTACTCCCCACAGAGGAAAAGGGCAACTTCTTTCTTCCATTTGAAAAATCAGCCTAACTTAACCCCTGTAGATGTATGATGCCTAAGCTCAAAATTTCAGCTCTTATCAGCTGCGGCTCCTGCAGTCTCTCCTAAAAATCTCCCTCCTCGGGATGCCTGGGTGGCTTAGTCAGTTAAGCGTCTGCCTTGGGCTCAGGTCATGACCCTGGAGTCCTGGGATCGGGTCTCGCATTGGGCTCCCTGCTCAGAGGGGAGCCTGCTTCTCCCTCTCCAACCCCACTTGTGTTCTATTTCTCTCTCTCAAATAAATAAATAAAATATTTTTTAAAAGTCCCCTCTCTACTGGATCATTCAATCAGCAGCTGTGCACCAGTACCGCCCATCTTTACAACAAAAACTTTGCTCCCTCATCACCATCCAGATTGTCTATTTCTCAACTCCCTTTATAGCATCAGAGTTGTTGTATCTAGTTTCCAATTTCTTTCTTTAGCCCCCATCTCTTCAAAAATAACAAATAAGAACACAGAATAGTGCACCGAAGGCCTATGCATCCACCACCCAGATTTAACAAACAGAAAACATTTTGCTTTATCTGTTCCAGCTCTTCTCTTCTGGTGAAATACAGCTGAATCTTCCTTTGAAATTTCTCCCCAATTACCTTCTGTCCCACTTCCCTACCTTCTGTACTCTACCAGAAGCAGTCCCTGTTACAAAGATGTTGGCTGTTCTTTGTGCCATATTTTTATACTTTTACCACTATATGTTCAGTCATAACAGATTGTATTACTGTGTTTTCAAATCTTTTTGTTAAAGGCATACAATCTGTATTGCTATAGCTGGCTTATCTTCATTCATTGTTCCATTTAAAACTTCTCCACTCTGATTCTTTTCAACTGGGGTACAGTACATTCTACAGTATGAATAAAAACCACTTTTAGTGGTTTTTAGCTTTCCAGCCACTTCACTCTCCCTCCTATAAACAATTTCAAAGAAGTGCCCAGATTCGAGTGCTTAATGCACTCTCATTCACCCACTTTACAGTTTTAACACTGGGAAGTCCAGTATCCAGGAAACCCCTCCACCTCTGGACAAACTGGGGCAGTTGGTCATCCCATCTCATGTATATACATGTGCAGAAGATTCCCCCATGCAGAGGTTCCCAAACTTTCTCAGTTCATGGTGCCCTTAGTGTCTTAGGAACTTTTTTTGCATTGCTCCTAAACCAAAAGATGTATCTCAGAGTTCCATTTACCCAAGCAGTTAGGTCTAAGCTCAGTATTACTATCTAAATAACTTATTGGCCACTCAGGGTGAAAGAACTCACACAAACTGAAAGACAAGTAATATTTTTATTTCATTCTTAAAGAACCATAATTACTTACTAATGCGATGTATGCACTTGTTGGACTCTGCATGACTTTTCAACCTAGAATACCTAAGTACTTGCTTTTAAAGCTCAGCAACCCTCCAAAACCTAGTACCCCCAAGATAGGGTATCACTTAAAGAATGCAGCATAATCTGATTGTAGAAATCATAAACAACCTTCAGCTAGTGACTCCCAGAATTAAGTACAGCTGTGTGACTTCACTGTGGGCCCCCCCCCCAGTTTGGGGACCACAGCATTAAGGTATATATGCAGATGTGAAACTGTCGGGTCATGGGATGAACATGTCTTTAACTTTACTAGGAAGCACACATTGCTCTCCAAACAGGTAGGATTAATCTGCTCTCATCAGTGGTGTACGGAAGTACCTGTTGCTCCAATCCCCATGTATACTCGGTACTGCCAGGCCATTTATGTGTTGTCTGATGAAATAAAAGTGGATAACCCTGAGCATCCTGGGCTGATGGGAATTCATGGAAATCTCCAAGGCACCTATTCTTCCAAACGAGGAAACTGAAACCTGAGCTCGAAGCAGAAAGTAAACATGAAAGGAGTTGCACCCTGTCCAAGGGACTAGGACCACCTCTAGCGAGGGCACGAAAGCCTTAAAGGTGTGCCCGGGAGGTGCTGGAGTTCAGCCAGAGATTCCTGCATTCGCCTGTGATCCCAAAGAGAGTTGCAGTGGTCCACATGAATAATAATCCTCCCTAAAGAAAAGTATTTCCTATTCGTGCTCCCAGGAGTCCCACAGACGGAGAGTCAACAAATGAACTAAGACTTCAAACACACAAACAAGCCACCATGAGGGACAATCAACAGAAGCAACCCAAGGACTTAGGTGGGGGAAAAGGTAATGGGAATGAGTAGAGTGGAAGAAGGTAATGGGAATTAGTATTTCAAGGTTACTTGAATCATCAGGGAGTAAAAATAAGCTATTTTAAAATTAACTTTAGGCTACTGCATAGGTATAAAATTTCACAAGGAACCATGAGAAAAAGAATTATGGGATGTCTACCCTCTAGATCAGTAGGGGGGACAAAAATGTTAGACTAACATACTAAACTAAAAATCAAGCAAACACAAGGGCCATAAAGGAAGGAAATAAAGCAAAAGAAAAATAAATAGCACAAAACAAAATGGCAAAAGGGCAAATAAATCAATAGTCGTAACAAAGACAAATTGCCCTAATTTACCAGTAAAAAGATTGATGATGTCACACTAAATTTAAAAAAAAAACAGGGGTGGGCGCCTAGGTGGCTCAGTGGGTTAAGCCACTGCCTTCGGCTCAGGTCATGATCTCAGGGTCCTGGGATCGAGTCTTGCATCTGGCTCTCTGCTTAGCGGGAAGCCTGCTTCCTCCTCTCTCTCTCTGTCTGCCTCTCTGCCTACTTGTGATCTCTCTCTGTCAAATAAATAAATAAAATCTTTAAAAAAAAAAACAGGGGTGCCTGGGTGGCTCAGTGGGTTAAGCCTTTGCCTTCAGCTGATGTCATGGTCCCGGGGGGTTTTGGGATCAAGCCCCGCATCGGGCTGTCTGCTCAGTGGGGAGCCTGCTTCCTCCTCTTTCTCTGCCTGCCTCTCTGCCTACTTGTGATCTCTCTCTGTCAAATAAATAAATACAATCTTAAAAAAAAAAAAAAAACCAGCTATATCCTATCTAAAAGGGACCCACTTAAAACATAAAGGCGCAAAAAGGTTAATAGAAAACAGTTTGAACAGTACACCAGGCCAATATCACAAGAAGGGCACTACTTAGGGGCACCTGGGTGGCTCAGTGGGTTAAACCTTCTGCTCTCCGCTCAGGTCAGATCCCAGGGTCCTGGGATCAAGCCCCACATCGGGCTCTCTGCTTAGCGGGGAGCCTGCTACCCCCTCTCTCTCTGCCTGCCTCTCTGCCTACTTATGATTTCTTTCTGTCAAATAAATAAATAAAATCTTAAAAACAAAAAAAGCACTACTTGGGACAGGAGGTTCACTAAAGGGTGCTTAAAGCATTTTGTCTTATTTCTTCTATATATTTCACCACAATTCTAAAATCGTATGGCTCTACTCAAGTTGTGTCAAAATAAAGCAAAACCACTGGGACTACAGAAGAAACAGACAGGCCTATCAGTAATATAACGTATGGACAAGCTTATCTGATACTGGCAGGTCAAAGAGACAAATTTAGTAGAGACACAAAACAACTGAACACAATTATGCTTAACTGATAGAAATATTTAGAGCCCTACATTCAACAAGTGCAGAACATTTATTCTTCATTAAGCACACACAGAGTATCTAGGAGATACCAGATGCCATCAAAAAAGTTTACCAGAGGGGGGCACCTGGGTGGCTCAGTGGGTTAAGCCTCTGCCTTCGGCCCAGGTCATGATCCCAGGGTCCTGGGATCAAGCCCCGTGTCTGGCTCTCTGCTCAGCAGGGAGCCTGCTTCCCTTCCTCTCTCTCTACCTGCCTCTCTTCCTACTTGTGATCTCTGTCTGTCAAATAAATAAAATCTTTAAAAAAACAAAAACAAAAAAAGTTTACCAGAGGGGTGCCTGGGTGGCTCAGTCAGTTAAGTGTCCAACTCTTGGTTTATCTCAGTGTCTGTGAGATGGAGCCCTGCGTTGAGCTCCCTGCTCAGCATGGAATCTGTATGAAAATTCTCTCCCTCTGCCCACACCGCCCCCAACCAGGCACACACACTCTCACTTTCTCTCCATAAAAAATAACTAAATCTTCAAAATTAAGGAAAAAAAAAAGTTTACTAAAGACCAAGTCTCAACAGATTTCAAATCCGTATTGTAGGGGCGCCTGGGTGGCTCTGTTGGCTGGGCGTCTGCATTCGGCTAACATGATCCTAGGGTCCTGGGAACAAGTCCACATTTGACTCCCTGCTCAGCAGAAAGCCTGGTTCTCCCTCTGCCTCCTGCTCATGCTCTCTCTATCTCTCTCAAATAAATAAAATCTTTAAAAAAAAATCAGTATTGAAGTCTATATTCTTTCTCAGTTCCTCGCACAAATGAACCAGATGTCAGTAACAAAAGGACAAATTTTAAAATCCCAACACAGAAATTTAGAGACATAGTTCTAACACATACAAGAACAATGGAAATCTAAGAACTCTTAGAACTGAAGGTTAAAAATGTTCCATGTTAAAATGCGAAGGACAGAGTGAAAGCAGTGCTCAGAAGGGATTAGAGCTCTAAAAATGCTTATATTTTTTAAAAGATCAAAAACAATGAGCTAAGCTGAAACAGCTGGGGAAAGAAGAGTAGCATAAACACCCTCAAAATGAAGACCAATGGGAACAAGAGTCAAAATTAATGAAACCAAAAACAGATATGAGAGAGGATTAACAAAAGTAAAGACAGGTTCTTAACTGAAGACACCACTGGCAAGACTGATAAAGAGTAAAAGAAGAAAGCCACAGATACCAGAGATAAAAGGGGCATTACTATCGATTGACTGGACATTTCACATGATTAAAGATGTAATGAATCCTGGGCCAAGAAATGTGAAAATAAATTTTTATTTTTCTCCCACGGAGAAGCCAGTTTTCCCGGCATTATTTACCGAACAGCCCATTCATTCCACCTGGATCAGCAATGGCTTTTTTGTCACCTGTCTACTTTCCCTGCATATCTGGTTCTGCCTCTAGGTTCTCTTCTATCCCAGTGGTCTCTCTGTCTATACAAAGAGTTTTTGATATTGCTGTATGACGAAGTATTCATAGCTTACAACACAAAACCTCTCAAACATCTGCAGAGCTCACTCTTGCTCGTGTCCCCCAAGTGTCTACACAACCATCAGCTTCCCAGATATACATCTGTTTTAAAACTGCAATCTCTAGGGCGCCTGGGTGGCTCAGTGGGTTAAGCCTCTGCCTTCAGCTCAGGTCATGATCCCAGGGTCCTGGGATCAAGCCCCGCATCAGACTTTCTGCTCAGCGGGGAGACTGCTTCCCCTCACTCTCTGCCTACTTGTGATCTCTCTGTCAAATTAAATAAGATCTTTAAAAAACAAAAACAAAAAAACTGCAATCTCCACTCCTGCCCTGGGATACTCCCTATATCCCTTGCCCCTGCATTACTTTTCTCCAAAGCAATAGTCACGCAACATACTTTATTTCTGAAAAGTAACTTTTCCACTGAAAAGTAACCATCGCACAGAAAAGTGTGCAAAGCTTAGGGATATAAAACAGCTCAATACATTTCCATAAAATGAACACACCCTATAACTGGTGCCTTCATCAAGAAACAAGATGGGGCCAGAACTCCAGGAGTCCCCTTCTTGCTCCCTCTGGTCCTGAGCACCACAAACACGGCACGCGGGAGGGCGAGCACTATCCTGACCTCTGACACCACAGGTCAGTTTCGACTATTTTTGAACTTTATACAAATGGGATCATAAAGTAGCACAATATGTAGTTTCTCAATGTTTATTGTCTGTTTCCAACTAGCACATAAGTTCTGAGGAGGGGGAAGTATTTAGTTCTTCTGTTCAATACTGCATCTCTAGTCCTTAAACACACAGAGCCCAGCACACAGTCATAAAATGCATACATTCAATAAAACTGGAACATGAAGTTCCTCACAATGGCCCTTAACTGCTCCATATAAATTCTGTGGTTGGTTGGCATCAGCAGCTCATTTCTTTTCGTACATGTATGGCATACCACAATATGTTCGATGGTCATCTGGGGTGTTTCTAGTCTTTGATGACTTCAAATAAGGCTGCTATAGACATCTGTGTGCCAGTCTCTGGGAGGCAACGTGCTTTCATCTCTCTCAGGTAAATAACCAAGGAGTGAAATCTTACATCTCACTTTAATGGGGCTGTTTTTCACATCTTACCACTAAGTATGTTTCATTTTAAGTTGTACCCCTATGTTGCTTTGTTTACATTTCTTCACTACAATTTATCTTGAAGTCCATATACATTTTTTAAAAAAGATTTTTATTTATTTGAGAGACAGAGAAACAGAGAGAGAGGGAACACAAGCGGGGGAGAGGGAGAAGCAGGCTTCCGGCTGAGCAGGGCTTGATTGATCCCAGGACTCTGGGATCATGACCTGAGCTGAAGGCAGCTGCCTAACAACTGAGCCTCTCAGCCACCCTCCATATACATTTTTTTTTTAAGATTTTATTTATTTTATTTGAGAGAGAGAGAGAGATCACAAGCAGGCAGAGAGTCAGGCAAAGAGAGAAGGGGAAGCAGGCTCCCCACTGAGCAGAGAGCCCGATGCGGGACTCGATCCCAGGACAGTGAGATAATGACCTGAGCCAAAGGCAGTGGCTTAATCCACTGAGCCACCCAGGCGTCCCACTCCATATACATTTTTATAAATTGCCTTAATCCTCTTGAAAGAAGTTAAGATAAAAACATTTAAAGGGGGCTCCTGGATGGCTCAGTGGGTTAAAGCCTCTGCCTTCGGCTCAAGTCATGATCCCAGGGTCCTGGGATCAATCTCCACATTGGGCTCTCTGCTCCACGGGGAGCCTGCTTTCTCCTCTTTCTCTCTGCCTGCCTCTCTGCCTACTTGTGATCTCTGCCTGTCAAATAAATAAATAAAATCTTTAAAAAAAAAAAAAAAAAACATTTAAAGGGGGTCATCTGGCTGGCTTAGTTGGTAGAATACGTGACACCTGATCTCCAGGTTGTGAGTTCAAGCCCCATGTTGGGTGTAGAGATGACTTTAAAAAAAAAAAAAAAAAAAAAAAAGGGCCAGCGAAAGAAATGTCCTTGACCTTTTAATTCTAACTCTCCTCCAAGTGCACCAAGTGAAGGGATGGCTCTTCACACACAAGATTCTTTTGGACCTTATCTTATTATTAATAATAATAGTATTAGTAATGAAGTAATGATGATGATAATATTATTAGCATAATGTATTAGTAATAACAGTAGCTAATTTCCTTTTTTGGATTTATTATGCTAGTTATTATGATAAGCATGTCTGCGGTTATATAACTCAATTTCCATAACATCTCAATGACATAAGTAAATTCCATCATTCCCACTTTACATGAAGAAACTGATATATCTAGAGATAAAAAAAAATGGCAGAACTAGCTTTTGGGCCAAGACCTTTTTCACAGGAAAGCCAATGATCTTATTTACCATGTGATCCTTTGCTCAGAGGGTCATACCTTCCCAGAAGAAATGGACAGTAAGATGTCAACCTGTCATCTCTGAAAAGTGAGAACATGTGTAAAGAGAGATGGGTTCGTGAAGAATTCTCCTTATACGTGTCAATTTGTAAAGCACTGATAATTTAAAAATTTAAAAAAAAAGATATGCATGACCCAGACTTCGTGAAAGAAAAGTGCGTGTCACTGTCATCTACCCTCATGTCTCACCTGCCTGGGTGGGATAGATGATGAAATAATCACTGAACGTGGGCAGCCTCCTCTTCTCAGCCACGTCATCAGACTCCATGGGTTCATCGTCTGTCTCAACACCGCTGTCTCTTTTCTCTGTTTGTTGAAGAACAAAAGGACAAAGTACAGTAATACACCACAGACACCAGGAGCCCTCACTCCAAGTCCCAATGAGCTTGTCTCTCCTCAAGAGACAGAAATATCCACAGAAGCTACAGAGATTGGATGTCAGCCCCACAGGCCACCTGGAAACCCATGGATGGTGGGATGGCCCTTGGAAACTGCACACATCTCTCTCTGACAAGAGGTCCCCTGCCCCCCCAATGATGTGAGGGACTTAAACCATTCCTCAGCCCAAGCTCCCCTTCTATCCCTTCCTCCCAGCCGAAAGGCCCTACTACACTACACGACTAAAGTGACATCAGCTGAGGGGCCTCTGATTTTAAAGAAACAAATAGGGGCGCCTGGGTGGCTCGATCATTAAGCATCTGCCTTCAGCTCAGGTCATGATCACAGGGTCCTGGAATCGAGCCCCGCATCGGGCTCCCTGCTTCGTGGAAAGCCTGCTTCTCCCTCTCCCACTTCTTCTGCTTGAGTTCCCTCTCTCACTGTGTCTCTCTCTGTCAAATAAATAAATAAAATCTTTAAAAACAAAAATGAAAACAAATATTTTGAACTTCTTTTCCTTTTCGTAATCATCTGGATGAGAATTTCTTAGAAATATGACTGTCACAAAGAAGTCTTCACTTACCTCCTCTGCAGGCCTGGATGATAAAGATCTTTGGCTTCTCCTGTAGTGCTGGACAATTTTTATTATTAAACATCTCAAAAATGTCCTCCAGGCTGACTTTTTCACCATCTTCCATTTTAATAAAGCCTTTCTCTCCGTGGGACATAAGGGTAACAAGGCAACAGCCAACATCATCTTTACTTTCATTGAGTCCATCACGAAATGATCTTATTTTCTCAATTAACTCCTGTAAAATAGGTTAACATATTCAAAAGAACTAGAGGTAAGAAAAAGCAGAAATGCGAGAGACAGCCCCTTTCCTAGGCAATCTGAAGACATGGCAAATATGAAAAGAAATCACAACTGAAACAGGATTAGTATGAGATAAACACCACTTCCTTAACTTGTCACTTCCCTTTCAGTTGATTTCTTCTTGTGCCACTGGTTCTTTTTTGACAGAATTGGGGCTTTTCTGATTCTCTACCACAAAATACAACAAAATGACAGCTCCCCAACAGGCTAGTGTATGTAGATTTTATATCATTAGCTTGTTTTAACATATAAAAGTTGTTATTCTCTAAAACTAATGCCCTCAAAATACTAGAAATGGAAGGGAATGGAAGTGTCTACCAATAATATACACCTGCCAGAACCTATGGGGAGACTTCATCAGAACCAAGCCCCCCAGAGAGAGAAGCAAGGCAGGAATGACTGCTACCACTGCTCCCATGCCCCTCATAGGCAAGATCCCAGCTCCTCGCTTCAATAAAGTGAGTAAAAGTTAAATGAAGTCCACCTCACACTGGTCAGAATAGCTAAAATTAACCATTCAGGAAACAAAAGATGTTGGTGAGGATACAGAGAAAAGGGAACCCTCTTACACTGTTGGTGGGAATGCAAACTGGGCAGCCACTCTGGAGAACAGTGTGGAGGGTCCTCTAAAAGTTAAAAACAGAACTACTTTATGACCCAGCAACTGCACTACTACATATTTATCCAAAGGATACAAACTCAGTGATTCAAAGGGGCACATACACTCTAATGTTTATAGCAGCAATGTCCACAATGGCCAAACTACGGAAAGAGCCTGATGGCCATCAACAGATGAAAGGATAAAGATGATGTGATATATGTGTGTGTGATGGAGTACTACTCAGCCATCAAAAAGAATGAAATCTTGCCATTTGCGAGGATGTAGATGGAACTAGAGGGTATTATACACGAAATAAGTCAGAAAGAATTATCACATGATTTCACTCAGAAGTGGAATTTAACAAACGAAACAGATGAAAATAGGGGAAGGGAAGGAAAAATGAGATAAAAACAGAGGGCGGCAAACAAAAAAGACACTTAATCATAGGAAATAAACTGGGGGTTGCTGGAGGGAGGTTGGTGGGGGGATGAGGTAGCTGGGTGATGGGCATTAAGGAGGGAACCAGATGTAATGAGCACTGGGTGTTACGTGCAACTGATGAATCACTGACCTCTACCTCTGAAACTAGTGATACACTGTATGTTAATTGAATTTACATCAAGAATATTTAAAATGAAGTCTAAAAATGGGAAATAAAGAGCTAAAATTCATTACTTACAAATACCATGACTATCTGACTATCTAGAAATATAAAATAATCAACCAAGTAATACTGGAACTAGCGACCAGACATCTGACCAGACACAAGATTAACTCATAAAGATCTAATGCTTCCCCCGACCAGTTACCTGGTAACAATGATTAATTTTTTAATGTTTTTTAAAGATCTTATTTATTTGAGAGAGAGACTACAGAGAGCAAGCATGAGCAGGGGGAGGGGCAGAGGAAGAAGGAGACTGCTCCGTGAGCAGGGAGCCCCATGTGGGACTTGATCCCAGGACCCTAAGATCATGACCTGAGCTGAAGGCAGACACTTAACTGAGGCACCCAGATGCCCTGGCAACAATCACTTAAACCACATAACGAAAAGGGGGGTCCCGTTCATGGTCACACCCAAACAAGGACAATACCTACGAATAAACCTAAGAAACACACATTACCTAAATGAAGAAAAGGAAAACTTTAGGGAAGAGGCAACATACACCATGACAAGCCCATGCTTCTGTTAATACTATTAATTTGCCAATTCTCTCCAAATGAATCTCTATTCCATGTCATGGCAATCAAACTCCCAAAGGATTTCAGGGGAATTTAACCAGATTATTCTCAAGCTCACAGAGAACAGATGATGTTCAGGAAGTGTCAAGAATATTCAAAAGTCAAAAAGGAGGGGGGATAAAAAAGGAGGTCTAGGTCCTATCAAACATCAAAATGTTCTAAAAAAAAAAAAATCACAGTGAGTGAAACTGTGATTTACTGGCAGAAGTATAAACAAATATATGAATGGAATATTTTAGATTCCAGAAACCAATCAAATTGTATACAGGACTTTATTTCACAATAAAGGTGGAGTTTCAAATATGTGGGGGAAGGACACATCATTCAGTAGATGCTGAGACAGCTGACTATCCATCTGGACATATGGCAAAGCCTCTTACCACACACTTACCAAAAAAATAAAATTCCAGAGACTTAGAAAGGAAACCTTAAATTATACAAATAGTACAGAAAAATAATTTAAACATTTTTTAAGTTGGGAAGGCATGGGATTTGATCAAGACACCAAGACCAAAAAGCCGCCAAGAAAGATTGACAAGTTTACTCACAAAAAAATTTGAAAAGACTTCTATACAACTTAAGACAGCAACAAAAATCCAAAGACAAGTAACAGAGACAAGAGAAAAATATTTGTACTACATTTTGTAAATGAATAAAGTCCAGAAAAATAACTCTAAAAGCAGGAAAAAGATGACCGAGTAGGAAAAAGGGCAAAGGAAACAGAACCATTTATAGAAGGAAAATAAGGGCCAAAAGATGTCTAACCAATTTAGTAATCTGGAAAATGAAACTAAGAACAATGAAATACTTTTGCCAGTAAAACTGCTAATATTTACAAATAAACTAAACGTTGCCAGGATGCAGGAAAAGCAGCCACTGGAGCCCCCTAAGAGAATAAACGAAAGGAACATTGGCAGTATCTGTCATCTGATTCAAAACCATGCAATATGTAAGAGATTCTGGTACAATCCTTGGGGAAAGTGAAAGAGTCTATTTTTACCTCTGAAACTATGATAAAATCAAAGCTTACTGGGCAGTTGCTCTTCTGGGCATTTTGACACAGGAGCTCATTCATTATCACCACAGCCCTCCAAGACAAGTCATTCTCATCAACCCCGATTCCGGGAGAGAAAAGTAGTCAATTTCTGGCAGGGCTCCTGAAAACTACGGCACTATGGACATCTGGAGCCAGAAAATTCTTTGCTGAGGGGGCTCTTCCCCCACTAGAGGCCAGCAGTACCCTCCAGGTGAGACAACCAGAAATGTCTCTACACATGGCCAAATGAGGGGGACAAATCAGGCCAACTCCATGAGAACCAGATTTAAGAGAACTAGGAAGAGACAGGAGTGGAATCCGAAGCCCCTGCTGCGCTGTTCCTTGACATTCATTAGCAGGGACTCCTGGGATCTAGGAAGGGCTTTCCTATGTTACTACCCCTAAAAAAGGCTAGGTCTAGGTCAAGACTAAGCTAGGGTTTGAAAGTTCCCACCACGGCTCTTCCACATTATTTTTTCAGTATCATCTAGTTAGGTCACAATGCAATTCCTCCCAGGACTATCAACTCCCTCTCTACACCTCTTCCAGGTTCCAAGTGAATCCCGCAAGGACCCACACTGCTGGAATGCAAGAAACCAGCCTTCTGGTGACTTCTCAAAGGGATTTCTAGGTCTTTCCTGCTCCCAAAGGCTCTGGAAATTGCCTACTCCAGACTCACGCCCTGTCCTTGGGCCTCCTTGCCCATCTTGCTTAGAATGCTTTCTTGGGTCCCCTTCCCTCTTCAACTGCGTAGCCCTAGCCAAGACTGGAGCCCAAGAGGTCCCTGCTTGACTGGAAGTAGAGACAGGGTATCACACACTTAAGATTACAAAAGCATCAGGAAGTTTATGAAGACATTCATGGGATTGCTCAGCAAGTCCTGGTTCTTGCCAGGAATTAAAACCCAGTATTTTTATTTTTTTTAAGATTTATTTATTTATTTGAGAGAGACAGAACATGAGCAGAGGGAGGGGCAGTGAGAGAGGGAGAGAAATCCTAAAGCAGACTCCCCCACTGAGCATGGAGTCTGACACAGGACCCTGAGTGGAAACCAAGAGTCAGATGCTTAACTGACTAAGCCACCCAGGTCCCCCTCGAAAACCCAATTTTAAAAAATAAAATAAAATAAAGGAAAATTATAAGATCCAAGTTACATTTTTTATTTTTGTTTTTAATTTTACCATTTTATTAGGATCGATGCACTGTGTGTGCTCAAACCGGCACTGGCCAAGCCACTCCTCCATCAGACAGATGTCCCGGTGAGCCCCAGGTCTGTTCTTCTCCACGCACATGACGAAAGCCTTCCGCTTGCCCCTCAAGTCATAACAGTCCTATTTTCCAAGAAAGCCAAAAATATTTAAACCAAATGAAACTCAGCAATCCAAACACATCACAGATATGAATAATGAGTCTCTTCTAGGATCAATGGTGAGGTTTCCCAGTTCAGATCAGAGCTGCAACAGGGACTGTCTCTTATTAGTCATGGAAGGAGGGTGGGGGGAGGCGTGACTAGGCTTATCCTTTTTTCAAATATCTTCCTTGCACTAGGACTAATAGGCCAATCTCAATTTTAAATGCCTATGTATAGTTATCACTATCTGTTTAAGGAAACATGGCAGACAGAGGAGTAGAGTAAATGACCACACAGGGCTGTAGTCATCCAAACCCAGAATAGGGGACATTCTACAGACAACCTGGTTTCTTCAATAAGTAAACAATAAGAAAAAAGGTTAAAGAAGGGAAAAGTATCCTAAGTTAAGAGCCTTAAGACACAAAAAAAATAGGCTATAATAATTGTGTTGACTTTGTATAAGTCCGCATCCTGATTCAAACAACACATCTGAATTCTGGAACACTGGAAAGAAATTTTAAAAATAAATAAAAATTAAAAAA
Organism: Neogale vison; assembly: GCF_020171115.1. Taxonomy (NCBI): domain Eukaryota; kingdom Metazoa; phylum Chordata; class Mammalia; order Carnivora; family Mustelidae; genus Neogale; species Neogale vison. The sequence continues at coordinate 155,968,115 of NC_058096.1, forward strand.
AAACTAAACAAAAGAGAACACCTGCAAAAGACAGGACCCAGTCAATGAAATCTGAATTCCAACCGCATCTTTGCACACACTAAGGAAGTTGTTTTTAGGTAGAATAAAGGTACTGCAGTTGTTTTGAAACAACCTCTTTCTCATACTAAAGATTTAGAGGTTCATACTAAGGTATCTGTAGATGAATGTGATAGGTTATCTGGATTTGCTTTAAAAGAATGGGGCCAGGAACCAGGCAAAACAAGACTGGCTCTAAGTTACTAATTTGCTGAAGCAAGGTCATAAGTATATTGGGTTGGAGTTTGAGAGATTTGTCTTTCTATTCTATTTTAGTATTTGCTGAAAATTTACATCATAAAACTTAAAATAAGCAAACAAACCCCATCCAAGGCCACACAGCCTGTTATCCTCCAACCTCCAGTGCCTCATTTTCCCTGATTTATAAAACAGAAATAACAGCAGTCTACCTTGTTTGGCTAATGCAGGCACAGCGGTTTTAAATGGCTCATGTTTATCTTTCACAATCACAACAGAAAGCAGTGAGATCTGACCACCTGAGACAACCATACAGCTAGTTTCATTTAACCAACAAGAGCAGCATAAAAAATATTCCAATGTCAGCTAAAGTGACTAAGTATCCTCATTCCTAACCAGTGTGTAGTGCTAAAGTAAGAGCAAAAATACTTACCAGTTCGCCATCCACACAATCATAGCTTCTCTTTGGAATCTTTCTTGGAATCTCTGAATGAATTTTCATGGAAAGAGAATAAAACAGAAAAAGGGCATTACTGCATTATTTTTTCCACATTTTTTTCTCCCCTTTTCAATCAATCCACTGTCATTCCTGTTTACAGGAAGCTCTTCCCAGGGAATTCTGTTGTTTCAGGCTTTCAGGTCCAGTAGGCTTCAATCTCACTTTAGAACAGGTTCCTTGGATTATGAACACACCCTCTTTCAAACTCATACAAGGCTAGAAACCTAAAAAAGACCTCCCTTAGGCCCAGTTACGTGCAAGGGCAGAAAGACAGGCAAGCAATAAAAAGGACAAGGTGTAAGTGCTTGACATTACTGCACTTGTACTTCCTGAAGAGGAGAGCAAGACGTAATAAAGGGAACTAGTTGTTCTTTTTAAATTTAACATAATCTCTTAGCATTTAATTCAAATATTTATTGGGTGCATCCAACAGCGCACAGCCATAATCTTGCATAGTCTGGATGATTCTGGAAAAAAAAAAAAAAACTCACTTTGCCAATAGTAAGAGAGACGCAAAGCCTAAAGAGCTGAGAACACCTGAAGTGCTCGTGTGATGGGGCTGGTACAGGTGACGAAAAGCAGGGAGAGCCAAGCCTCCTCCGGGCGGGCAGGCTGCCTACACGCCACGGCGGTGTACCGTTGTGATCCGCTCATTACAAATATAAACAACACCAGCAACGGTAACACACCTCAAAGCTCAGTCAGATAGTAAACACGCTAACGGCAGTCACCCACGGTGTATTTTAGTGTCTACATCGATGGCTCCCATGTAAGTGCTGCTTTCTCTGTCTCACACGCACTTAAGTGTGCATATGTTTATTAAATCTGGAGGGAGTTAGCCCCTCCCTTAACCTATTACATACTGCATTTCTTGACCATAAGCCACATCTTCCTGGGATTAATGGCAAATAGTCCCATGGTGCGCAAGAACAGGAGCCCTTCGCCCCACACATGCCCTGGAGATGCGACAGCGGGAATTCCAATACCGCGCTGCTCGCTGCATCATTTGTAAACCTCCCACATCATCTCTTTTTTTTTTTTTTTTCCCACATCATCTCTTGAAGGTACATGTTAACAAAGCATCTCAGGCCTGCTGAGTCGATCTGATCTCTGAGTCCACCCCAAAATGTGCTGGTAGATCCTGATGGCTGCTCTTCGATGGGTCATTCGGGAACCGCGACTCTCGGGGCTGCTTGCCCCCTAGTACCCCCGCCCCCTGGCTCCCACTTCCCGCCGCGCGTCACCGGGTCCCAGGGCGCCCGCCGGCTCTTCGCTCTCCACCAGAGTCAAACCGGGCGCCCCGCCCCCGAGCCGAGCCCGGAACCCCGGGGGCAGCCGCGCCAAACCCCGCGCTTACGCGGGCCGGGCCCCCCATGCCCAGTACCCTCGGCTCACCAGGCCCCGCCCGCAGCCCGGGTACCTGGCCGCCCCCAGCTCACCCCGGTCGTTGCCGGCCCCGGCGCCCTGCCAGCGGCGGAGCAGGTCGGCGCGGCGGAGCTGCTGCAGCACCTTGACGAGGACGCGCGACGCGGAGGCGGGCTCGCAGTAGTGCTGCACGAGGAGACCCGCCAGCCTTTCCTTGCTGTTGCCCGCCAGCTCCAGCCGCAAGGGGGTCACGCGCGGCTCCTCATCCACAGACTTGAGGAAGATGCGGAAGTTGCTCAGCTCCTGCGGGGACAGCAGGTCCAGGGTCTCCTGCACGCGGCTCTGCAGGTCCACGGCCGCGGTGATCGGAGGCGCCCGGAGGCCGTTGAACTCTGAGCGCCGGCAGCTCTCCAGGCCTCTCTCCATCGCCACCCAAAGGTGCCGAAACGCCCGGACCGGAGGGACCCACCGCCGAGGTCAGCGCCCCGCAGACCGCGCACGCCTCCCGCTTCTCCGCTTTGTTTTGTAAAACGGAGGCGTTTCCGCCCGCTTCTGCAACAGCCAAGCGCGCTGGCCGCGGTGACCCGGACTCTCCCGCGGTGTTTCCTCTCCCGCCCCGCCCCGCTCTCGAGGCCCCGCCCCCGCCCCGCCAGCTCCGGGTTAACCCTTGGAGCTGGTTTACGAAGTCAGGTGGGCTCCTCGGTGGCTCTCTTCCACGGCTGCTCGTTAGGGTCACCTGGGTGACCTTTAAAAAACGACTCGCGCCCAGGCGACAACCTAGCCTGATTACATTCGAATTTCCGGGTGGCAGACCCAGACATTAGCAGCTTTTAAAGCTCTTCAGTTGATTCCAATGTGCAGCCTCCTTTGAGAACCACTGATCTTAGATACAGAGTGTTTATCAGCTATTTAATCCACTGGCTCCTACTTGGAAGAACCACTGGGAAGACCTTGGACGCTAAAATAACACCTAGAGACTACTGCATTCAGCCAGCTTATTTTGGAGATGGGAGTGGTGAAAAAATTGAAAATTGAGAATTTGAAGTCAACAATAAGTTGGAAATGCACAGTGCTCAGCCTGGGGGGCATGGAAGGGACACTGCTTTGGGGAGCAGATCTCGGCTTGGCAACTGCCCACTGCTGTCACTGCCATTAGGTTCTCTGATTTGATAAGGCCCTCAAGAACTCAAAATTACTTAACCCTGGGAGATCTGGTGAAGGAATCTCAGGACCTTGTCTGCATCCTAATTCCAGTTCACCAACTGTAAAAAAAAAAAAATAATAAATAGTTTTCCTTTCTTTTCAAGATTTAATTTTTTAAAAAAATATATATGAGAGTGAGTCTGCCCACCCAGGTTGGGGGAGGGGCAGGACTCTTCAAACAGACTCCCGGCTGCGCAGGAGCCCATGGTGTTTTCATCCCACATCCCTGAGATCATGACCTGAGCCCAAACCAAGGGTCAGAGGCTTAAGCAAGTGAGCCACCTCTAAGATTTTATTTTTAAATAATCTCTATAATGTAGTTTTGGAATACTGGTGAGGTCCAGAGTCAAGGGCCAGGAAAGAATTCTTGAGACGTCTTTGATGCAAAAAGGTGATTTTATTAAAGCATGAGGATGGACTCAAGGGCAGAAAGTACATAAATTACTAGGGCTGCTGCTGCCCCAGGATTGTGAACAGCAACTGATGACGTCCGTTGAGGTTGGGGGAGATCGAGCTCCGGGAGTTCCAAAAGGATTTTCATATGCTAAAGAAGAATCACTGGAAGCCAGAGACCTTGCTATTGTCAAACTAAGGTTGCTTTTCATCTAGCAAGGCATTGACATTAAGAGGTGGGAGCTTCCTGGAGGAACTTTATACTCTGCCAGCCTCAAGTATCTGTCAATGGGCTGCAGCTTATAAGGACACTTTTTTTTTTTTTTTTTTTTTGGACAGACAGAGGTCACAAGTAGGCTGAGAGGCAGGCAGAGAGAGAGAAGGAGGAAGCAGGCTCCCTGCTGAGCAGAGAGCCCGATACGGGGCTCGATCCCAAGACCCTGGGATCATGACCTGAGCCGAAGGCAGAGGCTTTAACCCACTGAGCCACCCAGGCACCACATAAGGACACTTTTTTTAAAAAAATTTATTTATTTATTTTACAGAGATCACAAGTAGACAGTGGGGGGTGGGGAAGCAGGTTCCCAGAGAGCCCCGTTCCGGGCTTGATCTCAGGACCTTGGGATCATGATCTGAGTTTGACTGAGGCTTAACCCACTGAGCCACCCAGGTGCCCCAAGGACACTTAATCTTATCTACAGTTCCTTCTGCCTTTGTATCCCCTTCATCTACACTGAATGTGGGGCTCCAACTCACAACCCTAAGATCTAGCAGGTTTGCTCCACAGATGGAGCCAGCCAGGCTCCCCTAAAAAAATCCAATATGGGCTGGGTATTGGATGATATGCAACAGATTTGTTAATGTTTTCCAGGTGGCATAATAATGTAGTTACATAAGAAAAATGTTCGTTATTTTTTAGAGATGAACTATGGAAGGGTGAAATGGTGTGATGTCTGTGTCTGGAATCTGCTTTTTTTTTTTTTTTTTTTTTTACGATTTTATTTATTTATTTGACAGAGATCACAAGTAGGCAGAGAGAGAAAAGCAGGCTCCCTGCTAAGCAGAAAGCCAGATGCAGGGCTCGATCTCAGAGCCCTGAGATCATAACCTGAGCTGAAGGCTGAGGCTTTTTTTTTTTTTTAAGATTTTATTTATTTATTTGACACAGAGAGAGATCAGAAGTAGGCAGAGAGGCAGGCAGAGAGAGGAGGAAGCAGGCTCCCTGCTGAGCAGAGAGCCTGATTCAGGGCTTGATCCCAGCACCCTGGGATCGTGACCTGAGCCAAAGGCAGAGGCTTTAACCCACTGAGCCACCCAGGCACCCCTGGAATCTGCTTTTTTAAAGACTTTGTAAAGGGGAGAGTAGGAAGACAAAGGGGAGCAAGATCCTGATAATCCTCTTGGTGATGGGAATAAAGGGACAAGGTACCATTTGCTCTACTCTTTGTGACTGAAATATTTTGTAATATATTTCTGGAAACTGAATGTAACAAGAGCTTGAAAGCTTTGCTTCTGTCCTTTTCTGGCCCATGCCTCACCAGCCTTATCTGTAGTGGCCAAATGAGCGTTTCCTTCCACAAAGCTCTGCTCTAAATAATTTGCCTTAAGTCTGAGGCAGCCAAGAACAAATCAGTTTTTAAAAGGCACCGGGCACTGTTTCCAGCCAGCTGAAACTCTCAAACTTTAATGGCTGTGACAGACTACAGAAGAAGAAAAACAAATTCTTGGGGCCTGGGATATGGAGATATCCAGGGCCACTGGCCTTTGGAATCAGGGTTAAAAAGGGCAAATTCCAGTTTTACCCCACATGTAGGAGGAAATGAGGCTGCTTCTCCAAATCTTTTTTTTTTTTTTTTTTTTTTTTGCCCCAAAAGAACATTCTAATTGATGAGGGAAGAGAAGGCAAGCTGAGGAAGCAGCAGAAGCTGACACCCCACAACTTCCCTCTCCCCCAGATGGGATTTACGTGACATTTCTCAGGCACTCCTGGCTACCCTAAAGCTGAGTAAAGAAACACAAATAGTTAACTCATACCCTGCAAGACATGAGTCTCCCTCAGTTTACAAATGTCTTAGCATTTTATAAGAAGATAGCATTTCTATCAATAACCTATCTTCCAGAAGGAAATTATTATTAAATTAATAATATTAATTTAATAATATTAAATAATAAAAGTAAATGTCCTTATAACCTGCAGCCCATTGACAGGTACTTCAAATACGAAAAGTGTAACGTTCCTCTAGAGAGCTCCCAACTATCTCAGTGTTAATGCCAGTTTAGAAGGAAAAACAACCTTGACAATGGCAAGGCCTCTGGTATGCTGTTGAGTCTACTTTAATATACGAAAATCCTTTTGAGACCTCCCTTTTCCTTACCCCCCCAACCCTATAGTATATAATCTACCACCACTTATATCCCAGGGCAGCACCTCTTTCTGCCCATAGGTCCTGTCCCCGTGCTTTAATAACCCCATTTTGCACCAAAGACATCTCAAGAATTCTTTCTTGGTCATCAGCTCAGGACCCTACCTGTATTCTAAAACCACATCGTCATGAACATAATAGGTGACCCTTGTGACTGAAATTCACTAGTCAAGTATAAGGTGAGCAAACTGGAGTGAATTCTATACCTCTGGGTCTCCTCTCTGCCCCAACCTGCCAAGGACCCAGCTACTACATCCATGGTGACTGGCCTTCCTTCCATTCCCGTCCCAGCACACATTTCCAGTCTTACCTGATCTCCTACTTTCCTTGGCACAGGGCCTCACGCACACAGATCATCAAGGCCCAGGGGGATTCTGTGCTTAGGATCCCATCTGTCCTCTCCTATACTGCTCTATTTTGAATAGGACACTTTAACCTAAACCCTAAAGTATAAACTTAAGCTTACAACTAAACTTAGTGTGTGTGCGCTCCCAAAGAGTATACTGGGAGTCCTAAGCCCCCAACTTTAGTGCCTAAGAATGTGACCTTATTTGGAAATAGGGTCTTTGTAGATGTAATCAGGTTGAAGAGATTCTAGAGGAGGGTGGGCTGTAATCCAATTACTGATGTCCTTGAAATTTGGACACAGAGATAGACACACAGGTGGCTTTGTGGAGACAGAACCAGCTTGGAATGATGAGTGCCAAGAATTGCCAGCAACCACCAGAATCCTGGGGAGACAAGAGCTATCGTCCCCTATAGCCTTCAGAGAGGGTAAGTTCCTGCTAACACTTTGATTTCAGACTCCTAGGCTCCAGAACACAGAATACATTTCTGCTAGAAGCTACCCAATTCGTGGGAATTTGTTGTGGCAGCCCTAGGAAACTAAGCCAGGGTGCCAGAAACATCTGCTCCTTTTACCCTCACCATTAGTATGCCCACTTTCCAGGAACAATTGCAACTATGTCTAAATAAGTAGAGAACCAGGCTTTCCATCCAGAACCACCTAGATCATAGCCCATATTCTTAACCCGGAGACCAAAATTCCCCTTCCTGCTGTTTGGATAATGTAATGGCTCTTTTCTAAGTTTGAAACTTGACAGAAACACCTGGAAACCCCCCGAGTGTGGGTATAATAAAAAAAAACAATAACAAGTGTTGAGGAAGATGTGGGGAAACCTGAACCCTTCTGCACTTGTGGGTGTGGGAATGCAGAGTGGTACGGAGTCTGGTCGTTTCTCAAATGGTTCGACAGTTACCACGTGATCTGGTAGTTCCACTCCTGGGCATCTATTTACGCAAGAGAAATGAAAACACAGGTCCACACAAACACCAGCACATGAACATTCAAAGTGGCATTATTCATAAGAGCCCCCGAGTGGACACCATTCAAATAATCATCAACTGATAAATGGATAAATAAAATCTCGTATGGGCACACAGTATTATTTGACCATAAACAAACAAACAAAAAAATTGGTGTTGAACATGCCATGTGGAGAAACCTCAGAAACATTATGCTAAGTGAAAGAAGCCAGATATAAGAGGCTACAAATGGTATGACTACATGAAGTGTACAGTAAAGGCAGATTATAGACAGAAAGCAAATTGATGGTCGCCAAGAGTTGGGACTCAGAATGAGGATTAATTGTAAATCTGAGATCTTCTTGGGGGACTAATATGCCCTAAAACTGGTTCATAGTGATGGTTGCCTCACCCAGTAAGTTACTAAAAATCATTGAATGGCTTATTTGAAATGAGTGAATTGTACAATGTGTGAAATAAAGCTGCCTGAAAAAATGTTTAGGGGCGCCTGGGTGGCTCAGTCATTAAGCGTCTGCCTTCAGCTCAGGTCACGATCCCAAGGTCCTGGGATGAGCCTCACATCAGGCTCCCTGCTCAGCAGGAAGCCTGCTTCTCCCTCTCCCACTCCCCCTGCTTGTGCTCTCTCTCTTGCTGTGTCTCTGCCTGTCAAAGAAATAGATAAAATCTTTTAAAAAAATAATAAATACATAACAAAATAAAATAAATGTTTAGAGTTTAGGACTTATATGGGTCAAGAGCCAGCCACCTTAGACAACTGGATCATTTTAGAACACAGGAAGGACACTATTTAAGTTTTCCAAACAGTTTCCAGTGATAAAGTGCTTCACTTTATTTATGCGAATGTTAGCTGCAGAAAAATGCCAGAACAATTTAGAATTGAAACAGTGCAGAGGCCAAGACCAAAATTCGTTATTTGGACACTTCAGGCTAAGAAGCCACTCTCCCCACTTCTTCAGAGCCTGAGAAGGTGATTAGTGACCAATTAAGTAATGACATCTTTTCTTCCTCATCCCACCAGCATTCCAGACACAGACAAAAGCCTGATGACAAGAACCCCTCTCTCCACAAACCAGGCTTCCCCTCTGCTGGAGCTCTTCACAGCCACAGCTCCTCTGGCCGTGCAATGCCTTGCCCAAGAACAGATGCAAACAGGCATCCTGGCATAGGTTGGGTGGCTGAAGCAGAGCCACCTGACAGAGCTCTTTCCAGAAAGGCCTTTTTGAGTAACCTGGCAGGAGGGGCAAGCCCTTCTCTGAACTCCCCAGTGTGCTGTAGGCATCCTTAACTCCTCTTCTGGGATATTCTGAAGGCTTGAGTCAGGCCCACCTATTTTCAACTGAAACTGGGTAACAGAAGGAGACACATCTGCCTGGCTTTCCAGATTAGACTTCATCTTACTCCAGGACAGTGAGACAAAGCAGCGCCCAGTAAGAGCCAGGGAGGGCAACATAGCCCGCCTTTACCCGGTCCCTCTCGGTCAGGACTTCAGGCCCATCTTGGCCATCATCTCCTCATACACGGTCCACGCCATCGCTGCCATCAGAGCTCTGCGGAGGGCCCTCGGGACGCCGCCTTGGAAGAAGCCACTAAGCCCATAATCCTACGAGGAAAACGAACGTCAGAATTCCGGAAGCAGAGTAGCAACATGAGGAACACACCTAGTGTGAGACTGAGGGTCTCTGTTACCCCATTGGTGAGCCTCAGTTTTAGGATTTTCACTGATACTGCCAAAACTATGAATAAAGGATCCAAGGAGATGATGAACTAATAAAAAAAAAATTTTTTTTTGCATAATTTTTTGCTAAACTTTCTCTTTTTAGGCTTGCTTTATGCAGGAGAATTTATTTATCAGCTGCAAATCTTTCTACAGGGCAGCTGTATACAGCTGGATAGCTTATGCAGCTCCCATACACACCAAGCCCCAACTAGCAAGTGAGACCCAGGCCACGGTCTGCATGCCAAGCCCTAGGGGCCTGGCTTCAGGCTGGAGGAAAACATGTCTTTTTGACAATTTGTCTGTCTGGAGGGAGCATTTTTGCATAATTCACTGTATGCTCTTGAAATTCCTACATAAGCATTAAGGACGAAACACCTCCTCCTCATAATCTGGACCGATTCATTCCTATCATGATCATTCCTGCCATTTCATACATACTGAAGAATATTATTCTCAAAGTTTAGGCTTTTAGGTATAGAGAATAAGAGAATAGGCAACCCAAGCAGGGTGAGGAATATGATCCGATTCACAAATATTTGTCTACATCTAGGGCGAGACAGATACAGGATGCCTATGCTCGCGTTGTTTCCTCTGCTACACAGAAAAACCGAGACGTACAGAAAAATATAAAAACTTAGCTTGAACAAGAATATCTGGTGTGTGATAACAGTACATGCTGCCAAAGGACCAGCTCTGTGGCTTTTAAATAGTGCTTCAGTAAGTGTACCTTATGTCTACTGTACTTTTTATCTTCAACAATACCTTTTGTCCATTTGTGTTAGAGCAAATTTCTAGAGACCAAATGATGTATTTGTCATTTCTTTCTTTCTTTTTTTAAGATTATATTTATTTATTTGATGGAGAGAGACACAGTGAGAGAGGGAACACAAACAGGGAGAGTGGAAGAGGGAGAAGCAGACTTCCCGCTGAGCAAGGAGCCCCATGGGGAGCTCAATCCCAGGACCTTGGAATCATGACCTGAACTCAAGGCAGACACCCAACGACTGAGCCACCCAGGTGTCCCTGTCATCTTTTTCTGACTTGAGTTCCCTCCTAGGTCCTTGATCATCAGGGAATGAGGCCCTCCCAGATTCCCTGACCTGGCAGGCAGGGGTGGAGTCCAGCAATCTGCCAACTTTAACTATTATCATAGGTTGTCCTAAGGTAGTCAGTTTCTCCCACCCACCACCAACACCTACCCCAAAACAAAAAAAAAAACCCAACCCACAGCCAACCTAGGTTTTTAGCAGTGATTCTCAACTTTTGCAACACTCCAGAATCGCTGGGGAACTTAGCTACTGATGTGGGCTTCACCCACCTCCAGAGATTCAGATGGAAGCAGCCCAGGTTGTGACCTGGGGTGGGGACTTTTTAAAGCACCCCAGCTGATTTTAATATGTAAAGGACACCAGCTTCCATTCTAGAGAGAGAGAGAGAGAGAGAGAGAGCAAGGCTTAACCACAGCAAGAAGCAATATTTACTCCATAGCCTTACTTTAAAAATGAGTGTCACCGCCTGGCCAATCCACCGAAATTTCACTGGGGAGAGCTGCATGTGGGTTTTGATAACATCCGCAGGCTGAGTCACCAGGGAGGCCAGAATGCCAGCAAAGATCCCACAGCTGAAGTTTACAGCAGGAATAAGGACTCCATCCAACTGGTCTGAAACATGGACAAAAGCAACATTCAGTTACAAATGACTCTCACGTAAATATCAATACCAAGTTGCCCATGAATTCTTTCCCAAACTCAGAAGGGTCTAGATTCAAAATGGGGTTAAGAAGTAAACATTTAAAGGTATAACTAAATGTAGATGGCAGTCATGGAATTCAAATTTGCCTTTTTTTACAACCATCACCATCATAATTGATTTGGGCAAGAATCATAGACTGAGGCTCAAACATTGGGGTGAAAGGAACAGAATGTTTTATGGAGATTTATGCAGATTCAAAGTATCTCCACCCCCCCACCCCCTCCAGTGCCCACAGATGCTTCCAAATTACAAAAATGTAAGTTTTCAGTGGAGACACCATCTTGTCCGAGAGATAAAAGAGACCGGTTATATGAGAATATCTTTGTTCTTAGGAAACACACATGGAGGTATTTAAGGGCAAAGGGGCATCACTCCTGCAACTTAATCTTTACTTTTGCTTAATCTCAACCTTTGCAATCATAAATGGATTGCAAAAAACAATTATACATAAAGAGAAGTAAAAAATGTACACCAAGCTCCCTTACTGCCCTAACCTTCTGAGCCACAAAAGGCTGTGACCTGCAGTGTCAGGCCTCCTGGGGCCTACAGGAGAGAAGCAAACTCCTGAAGCACTCCAACTCCACTGATTACCATTGTCATGATGGTGGCATGCCGGTTTTCCCACTTTACACGACCTGGGTTGCATTTCCTTGTTCAAGTTCTCTGGAGACACCGTATGTAATGCAGGTTCATTCCACAGGACATGCTTCTATCAGAACCTGGCCGTGCTTGGGTGGATGCTCACAGCATACCAAGTGTGCCCCTTGTGACCAAGAAGAGCTTCCTAGCAGCGTGGGTCTGCTGGAATGCCTGAGGTCGGGCACCTTGCTCTTCACCCAAACAGAGGGCTCAAAACCACTTTACCTGGGAACAGGGCAAGGGGAGGCGCTAACCCCACTAACCTCACCAAACTTTTCTGATAAGAATCAGATCACGTGCTTCTTGAGAAATACAGACTCCCAGGTCTTACCCCAAAGTTCCTGATGTAGGAGGCCCTCATGAAGGGCCCAGCAATCTAAAGATCAGGCAAGTCTGCCAGGTATCACTGCAGGATTCCTGTAAAACATGCTTTATTCCCCCCCAAACCCACTCAAGATGACAGTACTACCAGTACTCTGCCATAATAGACCATAAATTCAAATGGGCAAGGGGCCAAGTCTTTCACGACCACCACTGGGTCCTAGCACCTGGCCCCATGCTTGACGTGAGGCAGAAATGGCTCCGTTCCTAAAACTCTGCTAAGAACAATAAACAGTATCCTATCACAGAGAAAGCTGCAAGGATATGAGGTCTCGGAGATATTTCTCTCCTCCCCCACCACACCTTCCTTCGTCCATACCATGGGTCATGATGTTTTTGGTCTGGTTGTAGAACATCAGGTAGATTCCAGAAAAGGGTGCGTCACGAAGGAGTGTTGCCGTCAAGCCGCTGAAGAGTCCCCGGTGCCCCTCAGTGCGATAGATGCTCCTCAGGGCTGCATAGATGCTCTCATAGCCATACTTCCCACTCTGCAAGGAAGCACAGGACCAGTGGCTGGCGGCAGCAGCCCTGGGTTTGAGCAACGAACCCACCTGACTTCGGGGTACATGACAACGCCAGGCACCACAGGCCCTGGTCCCACATGGCTTTTATTCTCTGGCCACAGCGGCCTCGATTTTAGATTTCAAATCTGGAGCTGACATCGGTGACCACTTGACTAAAGTCCAATGCCTCTGTTTATCCACCCCGAAGGCTGAAAGCAGTCGGACTCACCTCGTAACGTGTCTTTACCACAGTGATGGGTGACATGCAGAGTCCTGCAACGGAGCGAGAGCCTACTCCCAGGATGACCGACTCCAGAGCCGTGGGGGGATGGCCTCGCAGGAAGTACTGCTTCAAGGAGTAGAGAGTGCCAAAATAGATGCCAATGCCAGGGACACACCTCACAATGGACTGTGCAACAGGGCAGAGGGAGGAAAGCAAGCCCAGATGGACACTGTGAGATACTGTTTTAGCTGGGTTTTCCCAAAAGACAGAGATTTGCATGCAAGTAGTTGATTGAAGGTATACAGGGAAGAGCAACAAGAGAATGGAGAAGTGAGGAGAGAAGGCAGCCAATGAAGGGCAGGCTGCCTGATGCATTACTGCCCTGGTAAATGTAATCTCTTTGGGGGGAGCTCTGGGAATTGGTGTAGGCACCTCAGAGTTCACCCTCCAGTTGAGGAGAGTGAGTGAGGTTTTTAAACATCAACTATCATCTTCCACTGGGCTGGGGTGGGCATTTGAGTGCAAATTTACCTGCAGGTAAAGAAACGCAGGTGTGGCCTGCTTGTACCGAAGGGCAAGGACAAGGGTATGCTGGCAGCTGAGGGCACTCACTGCATCTACTCTAGACCTGCTACTGCTCCAACAAGCTGTATCTAGGGCATAAAGATATTTCCCTGAGCCCTCTCATAGAAGTAAGTGGCATCATGTGATAGGGAGAAGACCACACAAGTCCTCCCACTGCTTCTGGCACTGACCTATCCTTCCAAGAGGGGATATGGAAGGTGCATGACAAAGAGATAGCTATGACAGCAGAGGGTGCAAGGGAAGACCCAGAAGGCAGCTTACAGGGGACATCCCTTTCCAAAGGCCCAGAATACTCTCTGTGCGAACCACCTTCAAGAGCAGAGCCAGCATCCCAACACGACCAGATCTAAAGGCAGACAAAATGGAGGCAAGGAAGAAAAAAAAAAATCACTTAGACCTCATCTTCATAAAAGAACTTCCCATCCAAAGATTTGTTGATATGACTTCTTCCCCAAGAGCACTCAAGAATCTCTACAACACATCTTGGAACAACTCTAAGTTCCCATATGTTCGTGATTCGGCACATACGTGTTTATCTGTTGATTCACGCTGCAAGCAACGGGATGACCTCCCATGTTACGCGCATTTGGTATACTTCCCACGGTGCTGAGCCCAATGTCAGGCATAGAAGAGACACTTAATGCATACATTATTTCCAGAAAACCACCTACACTAGTAGTACCAGGCAGCACAGTTACAACATTACAGGCCAGCACAATAAAATGCAAATGTCACCAAGGCATCCCAGATCCCAGCATGGTGCCCCCAGGGAAAGATTCCATTTCATTAACAGGAAATGTCAAATCAAAGCTGGGTATGGCCCATGTTTCTCCTGAAGTATCCAACACAATGGCAGTTGACTTAACAATTGAGATGTCCCTGTGTCTGAGAGGAGTTGCTGGAACCACTCCTCAGAGAAATGGTGAGGGGGGCACGCAGCAGGCCTTACCCATGGTCTGAGGGCTGGAGAGTCTGCAGGCGCGTTTTGAGGAGATCCAGGGGTTGGAAAAGGAGGGTGGAGCAGGTCCCACTGATGGAGCCACACAGGAAAGCCTTGATCACCGGATGTAACTTCAGGGCAAGAGAACACTGAGTCAGCAACTTTGCGGCTGCCAAGTTTTCTCAGCTTTCTCCACACTGGGACCATTTTTTTCCTCTATGTGGGTGGCTTAGAAAACCACCTGCTGGTGCCCTGTATTATCTTCCCACTTCAGAGAAGGTTAAAGTGAACCTGGGAATTAACAGCGCTGGAATGCCATGGAGAACATAATACCCAGATAGAGGGGATCTCTCTGGCCTCAGTATTAAGAATGAGCAATCTACCTCCGTCTACCTGTGAATTAGGCCACCAACCACGCCTCCCTCTCTGTCCTGAGGGTAAAAGTTTTTGGCCATCTCTTATCTTCACAGAAGCAAAATCAACTGAACCTAGTGTGTGAACTGTTGGCTGCCAAGCTCTCTTGGTTATAGGACCTGTAGATATTTATAGGAGGGAGACATAGGAAGCAAAACCGTAAGCTCAGTTTCAATGTAAAACATGGACCACTTCCTGTGAAACCTATGAACTTCCTTAATTTAAAAGCTTTCTCTTTCTCTTCCACGCACACATCTCACTAGGACCTAAGCAGACTGCAGATGTGGGTATATCAGCAGCCACCCCTTCCCCCTGGGTCTGCTGGCTCTCCCTTAAACCAGGACAGTCGCTTGACAGGAAGGACACCCTGGCTAATCTAGCGGCACCACCCAGAAGGGCAAAGCCTAAATGTACTTCCTTGAACCCACTAGGCTAGAGGCCTCACATAGCCTCAGAAACACTCGATCATGAATGGTTGTGGAAAGCCACATTTAAAAATCCAACCAGGAAATGAAAGCACTCTTCTCCAAACAAGAGACTTGGCAAACGCCATCCAAAAAGATCTTCTCTCCTCATTAAATGGCACTCGCACTATTATTCTTGAATGCACAGACAACTGTTGTCCTAAGACACTGAAAATGAAGTTGCCAGTTATACCCATACAGCCACCAACCCAGAGCTAAAATGTTTGTAACTTGTGGTTTTTTTGTTTCACAGGGAAGAGAGATCACTCCACATTTCTACCAAATGAGCAAGTTTCAAATTAGAACTGGAACCACTTGAAAGACTAAAAAAAATTCACATAATAAAAACTGGAGGTCCTAACTCTGTTCAAATGGCTTATAAAGTACCTAGGGGTGACAAAAGTGATAACACAACACATACAACCAAGCAAAATGTATCTACCTTGCCAGTCTGTCAGCATGCCATTCCCAGTCCCCCAAGGGGGTTGGGAGAGTGGGGATGTGCTAAGCCATACTCCTGGAGTCTGTGCTTCTTGGTCTCATCCTTCCACTGGCATCTTCTGGGAGCAAGCTTCAAAGACCCTGTCTTTCCAGTCTGAAGCCACATCACCTCCACTCCCTCTGGGCTAGTCACCCCCTCAGCCCACACCACTTGCCATCCAGCTAAAGCTGCCAGTTCTGCTCACCAAGGATATGCCCATCCCAGGAGTCCTTTCCTGCCCTAGGCCTTCTCTTACTTGGCTGGTCCGGTGCATTTCAAACAGCTGGCCACCTCTCGGGTTTGGGCTCCTTTTGAGTCTGCTCTTTTCTCTTAGCCTCAGATGTTTTTTTTCTTATCTCCCCCAGCCACAGCCCCTCAGGGCCACCTCACCCACACTGCAGGGCACCACACTGCACCACACCCACAGCCAGTTCAACCCAGCACCCCCTTCCCTGAGAGGCCCCCAGAAAGCTCCCAGTCACACTCCAAAATGGAAACCTGGTCAACAATTCACACTCCTGCTGCTACCCCACTCAACAAGATATTCGAGTAGCAAGTTTGGGAGACACATAAGACTCCTCACTGTACCTACTGCTTCATGACCCAGTCATACCAATGACCCTTCAGTGTTGCCAGAGTCGGCCCACACCCATCTGTTCCAGTAGCCTCCTTGGCAGCTTCCAGCCTCAACCCTACTAATCCACCTTCCTGAGCTCCCGGAACAGCACTGAGTAAGGCATCTATGTACACCACCTCAAGATCTCACCGCACTCTTAAAATGTGTCCAGCATCCCAGGGTTTGAGGCCATTGGCCAGACTTACAACAGGGTAATCTCCCCAGGCTCCCTTCAGCCCTTTGCTCCTGCTCTGGTAAGGTTGTGGGCATGACCTGTAGTTACAGCTTCTGTGCAGTCCTCTGTGCTGCTTCCCCAACACTCTCACAGATATTGCAGGGAATTCGTTTTAAGGCCGTGTCCTTCACATGCTCCAACACATTCACCCTTCCTCATTGCAGGAACTATTTTATGTCTTATTTTCACAGTGCAATGCTTGGACATATTATTAGTTTAATAAATATTTGTTGAATAAATGCCTAGAGCCTGTAACTTTTGTAATTTTGTAATTTTCTTGGTAGATGAGCACAGAGTAGATGCTAAATTATACCAGCTGGACAGACTAACCTCTACTACTTAAAAAAAAAAAAGAAAAGAAAAAAAACCCGACACACAGCAGGTAATATCGTTAAAAAAAAAAAAAAAACAGAATTTACACTTTTCATTTTGAAGTTTTAAGATGTTGTCACATACAACATCCTTTGTAGGCATGTTTGATTTTTTTCTAAATAGCCCGAAGTTAGATGAGTAACAATTTGTTTTGAGGGAGGAGGGCAAAAACAACCGAATAATACACAGTATACAAAGGCAGTAAATAGTACTGAAATAAGTTAGCAATTTCCACAAGGAATTTTTTTTTTTTTTTTTTTTAAGATTTGTTTAAGAGACACAACAAGAGGGAGCATAAGCAGGGGGAGCGATAGCGGGAGGAGCAGGCTTCCTTCCCTCTGAGCAGAGCCCCCGATGCAGGCCTGGATCCCAGGACGCTGGGATCATGACCTGAGCCGAAGGCAGACGCTTAACGACTGAGCCACCCAGGGAACCCTCCATAAGCAATTCTTAATTTCCTTGAGAAAACAAAATCCAATCAAGTCTCCAGGCCAAAGCTGGAGGACCCAGAAAGAGAAATAGGTAAGTACGCTTTCAAAGATGGAAAGTAGAGCCGAAGCCGCTGCCTTTTTGAAGGATTAAAAAAACCACCCCGATGCACCGCGCCGCCCATGCTGGCGGAGGGGACCTCGGAGACAACGTGAGCGGCTAAGCCTGGCAGCGCTCGGGGATCTACGTCTTGCGTGTGCCGCCTCCAGCCACATGCAGCTGCTCAGCCAGACCGTCCTCCGGGACCCGCCTGCCCAGCCCCGCCTCCGCCTCCACCAATGGAGACCCGGCGGCACGACCGGCGTAGCCAATCCGGACTCAGCGGCGTGGCCTCGGGCCCTACTGCCCCTCCCCCCACTCCTCGCGGGCTAGAAGGTGGAGACGTAGAAGCAGTCCCCTCTCCCCGCCCGGGGGGCCCAGTGCAATCCTGACTCACCTCCCTCGGGCACCCACCTCTTCTCCGGTCTGAGGCTACTACCGGGCCTTGCGGTGGTCCAGATACCTGCCCGAGCGTCCTTCCACCTCTGTTGCTCTAGGCAACTTAAAGCAACGTCCGGAGGCGCTCGCACGCGGCTCGTGGTCGCACCGGCACACTCCCCGACACTCCCAAGGCCCGGGCAATTCCGCCACCCTACCCGGACGCCAACGCAGCAGACAGACCGTCGCCTGTCCGTCCAAGGGGGCTGCAACTCCTCTCCTCCCTCGCCCTTCTCTTTTCAATCCCCTTGACCAATCCATCCCTCTCCCGCCACGTCCCCAACCTGTTCCGCGCACACCCAGGAAGCGGAAAAGGCTCCCAGAGAGCCGCCGAGCCTCGGCTACCTCCCGAATTTCCCTCCACGAGCCGGCGGTTTCGGAACCCTTGTGTCCCTTCCCCGCAGTTTACCATAAGCGTCTCCACCTTGTCTCCAACATCCTGAGGCTGCAGCAGCGCCGGCCGTGACTTCTGAAACATTGGGGAGGAGGCCGGGCTCTGGGTGCGTTAGTGGGAGCTCGGGCCCAGCGCTGGCGATCTCGCGGGAGAAGGCGACGCGGCAGCAGTGGCCCAGCGACGCGCTCGCAGGCGAGGGCTCTGCAGTCCGCGCCGTCGGACGCCGGGTCTGCGCGCCCACCGCCCCTGCGTGGCTCCGCGTGGCCCACCGGGACCTGCTCACAGCTCTTCACTCGCCCTGCACACCCCGCCGCTCTGCTCTCCCGCCCATCCTACCCGGCTGCACGCTTTTGGACCCCAGATCGTGTAGGGTGTATCCGGAGGTGGAGAAAGCCGGAGGAACTGCGCGCAACCTTGGGATTTCGCTTCCGGGGTTGGGCGCGCCTCTCGAGCTGGTGAGAGTGTTCTCTTTAGTGCCACCTGGTGAACATGTCCAGAATTGCAGGGCCCGCTGTCGCCCCGCTCCTGGAGCTTGGAGGCCTGCCTCAGGCTGCAAGGTCTGGTGCAAGGTGTGTCTGCGATCTAGACATGCTCTGCGGGGTACGTAGCCCGTAGCCATCCTTGCCTCTTGAACTTCAAATGTGGCTCATATGCCTGACGTCCAAAAATTTAAATTGTATTTAATTTTAGTTAATTCGTATGAAAAATGGAAGCAGTATGGAATATTTTTCTGTTCAACAACTTTATTAACAGACCCACATTTCCCTTTGAGCGCTTAAAATTTAGCGAAGGAATTGGCATGTGCTCTTAAGTTATCCATACACCGCATTTCTTTTCTGTTCCTTCTCTCTCTCTCTCTCTCTCTCTCTTTTTTTTTTTTTTTTTTTTTTTTTTGAGAAAGAGAGCGTGTACAAGTGCGGGGAGGGGTGATAGCAGTGGTGCAGAGGAAGAGGGGGAGAGGGAATCTTCAGCCGGTGTTCCGGGCTCTATCTCACCACAGGAGATTATGACTTCAGTGAACATTGAAAATCCCAGGCTTACCCAACTGAGCCACCCAGGCACCCCCATACACCGCATTTCTAAGACTGACAGCAATCTAGTAAAACAACTTATTAATAATTGTTATTACATGTTGAAATGTTTTAGATATTTTGGGTGAAATATATTATTAAAATTAATTTCAACTATTTTTTTTAAGATTTTATTTATTTGAGAAAGAGAGAGAACTGAGGGAGAGTGAGAGGGAGAATCAATCCCCTGTGAGCAGAGAGGCAGTGGTAGGACTGGATCCCAAGACCCAGAGATCATGAACTGAGCTGAAATCAGACACTTAACCAACTTAGCCATCCAGGCGCCCCTTTTTCCTTCGTCTTCAATATGGCTCCTGGATTATTAAAAATTACACGTGGCTCACTACGTATCTATTAGACCACATTGATCTAGATGTTTAAGATTATGGTTTAATCTCTCATCAAGCCTCTGGAATTAACATTTATGGTCTCCCAGCTTCCCATTACTCCGGTCTGGCGGAGCCGTGGAAAAGTATCGCTGCTGGGATCCTGACAAACCTGCTGCAAAACGCAGGGACACACCTTCAATGTCCCTGATTATCTGCAGAAGAAAGCACAAATTTCTCATGGTGACAGGCTTCACTACTTTCCTGTATCCAGTCTCCACCAGGGAAATCTAGGTCAGGGATAATTTAGGAAGTAAGATGCTGTTTTTTAAGACTTTGTTCCCATGCTATTGAAGCACAAGGAACAGGCAAGAAAGCGTTTTTTTGTCCCCAGAAGGGATCAAGCAAAGCACAAACATTAAGAAATACATATACAAATCTGTCTGGTGGTTGTTTAATACTTAGTTACCCCTTGTTCTAAGCTTGAGGCTCATTTTCTTTGTGCAATTGTAGATGACTAAGCTAAAATTTATTTTTATTTTTATTTTTTTAAAGATTTTATTTATTTATTTGACAGCGGTCACAAGCAGGCAGGCAACGGGGCAGCAGGCTCCCTGCTGAGCA
Source organism: Neogale vison (assembly GCF_020171115.1). Classification (NCBI taxonomy): domain Eukaryota; kingdom Metazoa; phylum Chordata; class Mammalia; order Carnivora; family Mustelidae; genus Neogale; species Neogale vison. The sequence goes on from NC_058096.1 coordinate 155,988,281, forward strand.
GAGAGCCCAACAAAAGGCTTGATCCCGGAGCTGAATGGGGGCGGTTGATCCCAGGGCCCCCAAGATCACTGACCAAACTGAAGGCAGAGGCTTAACCCACTGAGCCATCCAGGCGCCCCTAAAACTTCTTTTTAAAGGGACAGCTACGTTTTCCCCCACAGAGCAAGGATTTCTACTTTTGAGAAACAATGGATCAGAGGCTGCTCTTAGCTGCTTCCTGCTTAGGGCAGAGGTGGGACCCACAATGAAAGCCTGCTGCCTGGCCGCCCTACCCCCAGCAGGTATATTGGCTTGGCTCTGGGCTCAGAAGAAATGGGCTGTCTTCCAAGGATGGTAGGTGCCTGCCAGGTTTTCCCCCACTATATTTGTTCCTGCCATACTCCCAGCCCTGAAACCCAGAGTTCCTCATCCTCACCCATCCTTACCCTGTGTTCTTGGAGATGTGGAAACATGAGATCATGTGAAAGAAGCATTACCCATTAGCGGATAAGGGAGGGTCTGGGAGCAATACTTACCTAATGGCAAAACTTGGAGCAGTGAGTTAAGAAATAAAAGAAAAATATATGGTGAAAACACTGCATGTGACTTTAGTTTGAAACAAGGTCATTAACATCAGGTACGGCTTCCCGGACTTGTTTGTAGTCAGTGGAAGGTGATTTTTGCTTCTGTGACCTAACTACCCCCACTTACACATTCAATCCTCCAAACCCAATCTGGCCCTTTTTTTAATGAGTTGGGTGTTAAGGTTTCATGATGCTTTCCCATCCTGTAGTCACTTTCAATCCAGGAAGAAATACATGTCAATTTGGATGCATGACCCCCTTTTGCAGCTTTATTCACAACAAGCTTTGACATCTGGAGTTTCCACCATCCAAAAAGGAAAAAGCTGGAGTAAGCACAGAAACTGGAGATGGATGGGCGACAGAATCTGCTCCCAAGGGTTCCCTGCCCTCCAGGGCAGGAGATGAGCCTAACAGGGCTTCAAACCTGTGTCACTTTGTTCAGAAGAAGATGGCGGGAATCCTGAAGAGAACATCAATGAGTTGCCCCCCATACTTCCAGGAAACCAGCTCAGGGAGACTTTTCCTTTCTGTGTGCCTGGAGCCAGAGCTGCTTCTGGAATTATCCAGATTCCCTCTACTGTTGTCAAACCAATGAGTCCATTTTTGCCCTTTGGAAGCCAGGAGGGGTCAAGAGGGGAGACATGAGGCACACGGTATGGCCACAGTCCCCTCCCTCCATCTTCAGAAACCTCTTTACAGCTAGTGGCTCCCAGAGTGGTGAACGTTATGATGGGCTCCATCATGTAACTAATACGAGTTCCTCTCCATTTGAACATCCCCTTGACCCCAAACACTGTCTGAAAGATCAGTCTTCAGAGTCTCCAAGAGCACACATTGCCCTCAGCAGTTGAGGAAGTCAACCTCTGTGCCTGGTCTCAAGGATAGGCACAGGGGTGCCTGGATGGCTCAGTGGGTTAAAGCCTCTGCCTTCAGCTCAGGTCATGATCCCAGGGTCCTGGGATCGAGCCCCATATCGGGCTCTCTGCTCAGCAGGGAGCCTGCATCCTCCTCTCTCTGCCTGCTTCTCTGCCTACTTGTGATCTCCGTCTGTCAAATAAAATCTTAAATAAAAAAAATAAAGGATAGGCACACCAGCAGGAAAAAAATTCTAAAGGCTTTGCCAGAAGCTTCGGCAAAGATGATGGTCCTGTCGCTGTTTCAAAGGCTTTGCAAGAGAGGGATACCTTTCTTCCTTTTGTGCCAGTGACTTTGCCTCTAGCCTTACCACTGAACCAGGGATGACTGGACCGTGAGGGAGAGAAATGAGGTAGAGCTATTCATAGGCTGGTCTCTGAGAAAGGGGTGGAAGACTCTGTGGTGTGTGTTGAGGGGGGGGGTTGGGGGGGATGCCCCTGCAGAGTGGGGGTCTTGGGATTCTACTACTCCAAGGGCCAAGATGTCAGGGTCAATGAAAGGAAGCAGCTGCGAAGCAAACCCAGGTCATGTGCCATTTTGTGTTCAATCATCACATAGAAGCCACATTATGACAAACCATTTTCCTATCTTCTACAACGACCAAGCTCTTCGAGTTTTCCTGCCATCTTCCGAGTGAGGAAAAATATACTACCTTTTGGCTAAAAGTTTACAAACATAAGCACATATTTTCTCCCATCTCCTGACCAGCTTGAAATGCCCACAGTGGTGAGCAGGACCCACCTGCAGAAGTTCTCTACTACCAAGTAGCTCTATCGCACATGGCAAGCTGTCTTCATCTGCAGCACAACGGCCCTATCAATAAACTAGCATTCCTTGTGAGATGCTGAGTTTTATTTATCACCTTGACTAGGTGATAATCCCCAGCTATTCATTTTTTTTAAAGATTTTATTTATTTGTTAGAGAGAGAAAGCAGGGGGAGGGAAAAAGAGAGAGAAAGAAGCAGGCTCCCCGTTGAGAGGGGGATCATGACCTGATCCAAAGGCAGATGCTTAACCAGCCAAGTCACCCGGGTGCCCCAATCCCCAGTTATTCAATCAGCACTAATCTAGGAGTTGCTGGGAAGGTATTTTGTAGATGTGATTAACATCTACAATCAGTACACTGTAAGTGAAGGAGATTATCTTCAATAATCTGAGTGAGCCTAACCTAATCAGCTGGAAGGCCTTAAGAACAAAATTGAGGCTCTTCCCTGACAAAGAAGAAATTCTGCCTCAGGACTGCAGCTTTAGTTCTCAAAACTTTCTTTCTTTCTTTTTTAAGATTTTTTTTTTAAATGTATTTATTTGACAGAGATCACAAGCAGGCAGGCAGAGAGAGAGAGAGAGGAGGAAGCAGGCTCCCCGCTGAGCAGAGAGCCCGATGTGGGACTTGATCCCAACACCCTGAGATCATGACCTGAGCCGAAGATAGAGGCTTTAACCCACTGAGCCACCCAGGTGCCCCATGCTTCTTCTCAAAAGTTTCTGACATGATGGCCTGCCCTGTGGATTTCGGGTTTGCTAGTCGTCACAAGTGCATAAGCCAATTACCTGAAATAAATATATCTAAGATCTATTATATATTAATAATTATATAATAATATTTCATAATATATCAATACTGTATAATTAACATAATATAATATATAAATATATGGTTTATTATATATTATACATAATATATAATTAATTTATGTTATCTATTATGTACTGTTATTACATATAATATACAATACATAATATATAATATATACTATGATATTAATAGATTATATATTACTATTAGTCTATGTATTAATGTATTAATAGATATTAATATACTTATATTAATATTTATACTATATTGTATAGCTATATTGATTGATATATTACTATGATATTTATAAATATGTATATACACACATATATATACATATTTCTCTGGAGAGCTCTGACCAATGCACCTGTTTCCCCTCCTTGGGGGACAGAGGTTGTGTCGTCCCCATACCTGTGTGCCCTTGAGAGCCCACTGAGGCAAAGCACCAGCATGCAGGGAAAGTGGCCCTTGGGAGCAGGCAGTGATGCCTGCATCCAGTCTTGACTTTGTCACCTGCTATCTGGTCATTCACCTCAGCTTCGCAACTACTCAAATTGGAAATAAAAGTACCTACCTCCCGGGATTACAGTAAAGATCAAATGAAGTAATGTGCACGTCAGTTTTAAGTAAGAGACGAATTCAGTGTAAGGAACTATCATTTCAGTAGGGGCCCAGTAATTTTTTGTAGACTGACTTAGATATTTACAAGCACACTGGTTGGCGCTTCCCTAAATCAGAGGTGGCCAAAAATAACCCATCAGCATTCTATGTAGATTACATTTACATTGAACAAATAACCATCTTCAAGCTTTTTACCTTGTCCCTGGCTTAAAAAGGAACATCTAAGATTGGTCCATGAGAAAAGCAAAAGTAGAATGTCCTCTTTGCCATCAGGATTGCTGCATGAGCCCTTATTTTCTTTCATATACATGGAAAAACCCCACAACAGCTCACACCTAACTTGGGCACAGGCAAGGAAACAGATATCTCTCTCCCTCCCTCTCTCTCTCTCTCTCTTTTTTAATTGAGAGAGTGCAAGGGAAAGTAAGGGCAGGGAGAAGGAGGGAGAGGGAGAGAATCGTAAGCAAGCTCTACGTCCAGATGAACCTGAAGCTAGGCTCCATCTCACGACCCTGAGATCATGACCTGAGCTGAAGTCAAGAGTCCGCAGCTTAACTGACTGAGCCTTCCAGGCGCCCCAGGGAAACAGACCTCTTGAAGGTGATGCTCACTCACGATGCCTGTAAGGACTGCACTGGCACTGTCGTATGCCATCATGAAAAACATGGTGTCTGTCAGGGTGCCTAGTGCACCACTGCAGGTAATCCTGCAGGCCCAGCGGAGGGGAGAAACACACACCCAGGATTTCACTTGGCACAGCCAGGTGCTGGTGAGGCAGAATGCCAAAGGTCTCCTGTCATCCAGGACCAGACTTACCTCCCTCAGGGTGGAGCAGAAAAGCGAGAGAAAACACATGCCAGGGGAAGAAAAGCAGCATTGTCTGAAGCAAGCGGCACCTGCTTAGAAGGGGATGAGCTCTTCAAAATGGCCAAAGAAGCCCTTCGCCCCACCACCAGCCTCACCCTCGAATTCTGCTGAATCTTGCTTTCCTTCCTGGGTTAGTTTCTGGAGGAAACAGAATGGTGCAGCAATAGAGACCCGACTCTGAATCCCACATTTCTGACCATGTGACCTCAGTCACATAACCACTCGGGGCATCTGTGTCTTCATATGTAAGATAGGAAAAAGAACTATCTCCTTCTAAGAATTTTTGTGAGCAATTTACATACCAAAGCTCCCTATACAGGGTCAGGCATGTACTCGCACTTAAAGGCATAATTTTCTCCCTTATTGTGTTTAATATCCCCTCTGTCCACTGCCATTCAGGAAGTTGAGACTCAGTGAAGAAATCCCTAAACATGAAGGGGCCCTATCCAGGGTGGGTCACTGAAAGGCCAGTGGGCCGCCCTTCTCCAGGGAGCCAGCAGAATGAGGTTGATGTCCCCCCATGTGACAGTAACCAAGAACCTGCTTACAGGAGCCACAGACTCACCAGCTAGCCTAGGGCCCCCTCCCTGCTCTTTGGCCAAGACAAAAGCCCATTAGAGCTGTCAGCTTAGCTGTTCCTCCAGCCTCACCCAGATTCCAGGAGGGGCCCACGCTAGAACAAGCAGACACACTTCTCTGAGTCCTTGTGGAAGATGACATACTCAAAGCCAAGACTCTCCATCGCTGTGATCTGGAGAAGGAGGTGGACATCTTCTATCATCTGGGCTAGAGAGAAGAGTCGGGTCAGAGAGGGAGCCTCAGGCTGGGGACTGGCCCCTCAGGAGGAAAAGGTCTCCAAGGCAGAAAGGCTCTCCAAGCCCTACCCCTGAGGGAGGTCCTCAGGAAACCCCACTGCCCTAGCTTCCACCTCCATGGCCCCATACTCCCCTGAGGGAGAAGAGTGGCTTCTGGGGAGAAGACGTTAGCACTGTGAGGAGTGGACTATCCGTGGATTCTGGATGCCACAGTTTCTATCAACTGAATATCAAATACTAATCTGAAATGCACTGATTTTTGGCAGGTGAAAATCCTGCCTGTAAAGTAAGCAAATATGTCCTCTCCTCTCATTACCAAGGTCTGAAATTTAGGTAAGATTTCTCTGTACAGTATCATCTCCGGGACACGGGGAGGATTTAGATGACTTAGGGTTCAAGTGTGAAGCCTCCTATAGATACATACAGTCCAAACACTCGTTGAACACCTGCACTGTTGCTGCGAATCTCAAAACAGAAATTCTGACAGGTTAGTCACATAAAATCAGAAGCCTTCCAACTGCCTCTTCCTGTCCCTTCAGCTTTTGCATGGGGGCTCCTTCACCCTACAGGATCGCAGCTCAAACTGACCACTAGAGGGAGCAAGAGCCCTGTTCCCAGCAGGTTGTGGCTCCTGGCCTCCTGGACAGCAGGATACCTAACTAATGGTGTTATTCTCATTTTACAGACCTGAAAACTGATGCTCAGTGCAGTCAAGGAACAAACAGCAGGAAGTACAGTGTACTAATGGGAAGAAATTATGGATACTGAATTCAAATGCTGCTCTACCAGCTACTTGCTGGCAAAAGAGAACCCAACAGGAAACAGTGAAGATTGGGATCATTACTTTTTGTAATTTCCTATAAATGAGAATCTATATTTCTTTCCATCTGTGTAGGTAAGAAAGGGCATATACAGGAAACTGAGTAAGCCAATAAACAAGCCAGAAAAAAAGTAGGAACTGTCCAAGAACAGGAAGGACTAACTGGCACCGGCAAATACGAATAATAACCAGTTAGAAGGAACAAGAAGGTGTTGCTGTGTGATGGATTATCCAGAATTACTGCGAGGAGAGCGGGCCACCTATGTCTGGTCCTCTCCTGGGTGAGCCTCCTGTTGTAAAGGCATGGATGTAAGGAGGCATGATAAGCCCGATGGCCAACCAAGGTGAACCACCTCAGGGAAGTGGCAGGGAAAAGACTGTGTCTTGGAATTGTGACCACCGGGTCACTGAGGCTTACCAGACTACAAGTCCTCATGTGCAAGTGGGGATCCTTCCAACATGCAAATCTGACCATTTTGTTCTTCTATGTATACTTCTTCTGGATAAGGCCAGAATTCTTTAACATGGCAGCTCAGGCTCTAGGCTTTCTCTCTGACCTGCTCTTTGTCCTCCCTTCCCTACCTCTCAACACTTCTGCTTTTGGAGTTCTGGGAACCTAACATGCTCGCTCTCACCTCTGGACATTGGTACTTGCTCTGCCTGGGGAAAACAGAGCTATGTATTAAATACATACATGAATTAATGAGTCAAATCAGAATGGTATCAGGCATAGCCTGTGTTGGAGTCTGTTATCAAAGGAACGAGACTGAGACAAAGTAAAAGTTATGCAAAGCCTTATTCTATGCCAAGCATTAGAAGTTAGACTGACCGGCCAGGGGAACGAGACTGAGACAAAGTGAAAGTTATGTAGAACTTTATTCTATGCCAAGCATTAGAAGTCAGACTGACAGGCCAGGGCTGCCTCCGAAGAGAGGGACCCCCTCCCGATCTCACAGGCTGGTTTTATAGGGCATAACTGCAGGCCCAAGGTACGTGGCTTCTATTGTTAAGGCTTTTACTCCCAGAATCGATACCCGGAACTCTACCAGGAACTACGGGGGCCTTTATTCCCGGAATGAAGTCCGTGGATGTAAACAACAATATGGCTATCTAGGCAATATGGAGTTGCTCTGGCTAAGCAGGCCCTAACAGTTAAACAGGTTTTAACATTAAATCGGCCCTAACAGTCTGCCACCTCTTTTGGGCTTTTCAGGTTCCCAGCAGCCTCTTCCAGTCTAGTGTAAGGATTATTCCCCATCCCAGGGCTGCCTGGAGCCCCACAATGGTGGAGTTTATAAAGAACTCATGGAGAAGATTGTGGATGGGTCATAGATATGACTTTCAGGTTGTTGGTGTTCTGTGCAGTTTCTTAAAGAGGCAGACCTTGCTAGAATTGCTAAAGCTGACCCTGGTAAGTTTGAACCCCTGTATCGGGAATGCATAACCTGGGCTGGAGGGGGGCTCTGAGTAATGCAGAACTGTTGGCAAAACTTTGCTTATGTGTGGGCATTTGCCTCAAAGATGCTCTGTGCCCCAGAGCATCTCCCACCTCTCTGGTGTGGCTTGCATTAGCCTGAGAGCCAGGTAGAAGTCCTGCTTACACTCTTACCCTCTTACACTATTGGTGGGAATGCAAGTTGGTGCAGCCTCTTTGGAGAACAGTGTGGAGATTCCTCAAGAAATTAAAAATAGAGCTTCCCTATGACCCTGCAATTGCACTCCTGGGTATTTACCCCAAAGATACAGATGTCGTGAAAAGAAGGTCCATCTGTGCCCCAATGTTTATAGCAGCAATGGCCACAGTCGCCAAACTATGGAAAGAACCAAGATGCCCTTCAACGGATGAATGGATAAGGAAGATGTGGTCCATATACACTATGGAGTATTATGCCTCCATCAGAAAGGATGAATACCCAACTTTTGTAGCAACATGGACGGGACTGGAAGAGATTATGCTGAGTGAAATAAGTCAAGCAGAGAGAGTCAATTATCCTATGGTTTCACTTATTTGTGGAGCATAACAAATAGCATGGGGGACAAGGGGCGTTAGAGAGGAGAAGGGAATTTGGGTAAATTGGAAGGGGAGGTGAACCATGAGAGACTATGGACTCTGAGAAACAATCTGAGGGGTTTGAAGTGGCGGGGGTGTGGGAGGTTGGGGTACCAGGTGGTGGGTATTATAGAGGGCACGGCTTGCATGGAGCACTGGGTGTGGTGAAAAAATAATGAATAATGTTTTTCTGAAAATAAATAAATTGAAAAAAAATTTTTTTCCTTTTTACTTAAACTCAATTAATTAACATTTTAAAAAAAGATTTTACTTATTTATTTATCAGAGTGAGAGAACACAAGTAAGGGCAGCTGCAAGCAGAGGGAGAAGCGGGCTCCCTCCTGAGCAAGAAGGCTGATGTGGGACTCAATCCTAGGACTCCGGGATCATGACGTGAGCTGAAGGCAGACCCTTAACTGACTGAACCATCCAGGCATCCCCAATTAATTAACATTTAATGTATTTATTAGTTTCAGAGGTAGAAGTCAGTGATTCATCAGTCTTATATAACACCCAGCACTCATTACATAATGTGCCCTCCTTAATGTCCATCACCCAGTGACCCCAGCCCCTCACCTTCCTCCTCTACAGCAACCCTCAGTTTGTTTCCTATGATTAAGAGTCTCTTACGGTTTTTCTCCCTCTGAATTCATCTTATTTTATTTTTTCCTCTCTTCCTTATGATCTTTTGTTGTTGTTGTTGTTGTTTTTAAGATTTTATTTATTTATTTGACAGAGAGAGATGACAAGCAGGCAGAGAGGCAGGCACAGAGAGAGGAGGAAGCAGGCTCCCCACTGAGCAGAGAGCCTGAAGCGGGGCTCGATCTCAGGACCCTGAGATCATGACCTGAGCCGAAGGCAGCGGCCCAACCCACTGAGCCACCCAGGCACCCCTGATCTTTTGTTCTGTTTCTAAAATTTCATGTATGAGTGAAATCATATGATAATTGTCTTTCTTTGATTGACTTATCTCACTTAGCATAATATTTTCTAGTTCCATCCAGGTCATTGCAAATGGCCAGATTTCATTTTTGTATTTTTGGTTTAAAAAAAAAAATATATATATATATATATATATATATATATATCACATCTTCTTTATCCGTTCATCTATCGACGGACATCTGGGCTCTTCCCATAGTTTGGCTATTGTGGACACTGCTGCTATAAACATTCGGGTGCATGTGTCCCTTTGGATCACTACATTTGTATCTTTAGGATAAATACCTAGTAGTGCGATTGATGGGTTGTAAAGTAGCTCTGTTTTCAACTTTTTGAGGAACCTCCACACTGTTTTCCAGAATGGCTGCACCAGCTTGCATTCCTACCAACAGTGTAAGAGTGTTCCCCTTTCTCTGCAACCTTACCAACATCTGTCATTTCCTGACTTGTTCATTTTAGTCATCTGACTGATGTGAGGTGGAATCTCATTGTGGTTTGGATTTGTATTTCCCAGATGCCAAGTGATATGGAACATTTTTGCATGTGTCTATTGGCTATTTGTATGTCTTCTTTGGAGAACTGTCTGTTCATGTCTTCTGCCCATTTCTTGACTAGGTTAGCTCTTCTTTGGGTATTGAGTTTGATAAGTTTCTTACGGATTTTGGATACTAGCCCTTTATCTGATAAGACAATTGTGATATCTTCTCCCATTCTTTTGGTTGTCTTTTTTTTCCCCCCGACTGTTTCCTTTGCTGTGCAAAAGCTTTTTATCTTGATGAAGTCCCAATAATTCATTTTTGCCTTTGTTTCCCTTGCCTTTGGAGATGGGTCTAGCAAGAAGTTGCTGCCGCCGAGTCACAGAGGTTGCTACCTGTGTTCTCTTCTAGGATAGATTCCTGCCTCACATTGAAGTATTTCATCCATTTTGAGTCTATTTTTGTGTGTGGTGTAAGGAAATGGTCCAGTTTCATTCTTCTGCATGTGGCTGTCCAATTTTCCCAACACCATTTGTTGAAGAGACAGTCTTTTTTCCATTAGATATTCTTTCCTGTTTTGCCACACATTAGTTGACCATAGCGTTGGAAGTCCGTTTCTGGGCTCTCTATCCTGTACCATTGATATATATGTCTGTTTTTGTGCCAGTACCATGCTGTCTTGATGAATACAGCTTTGTAATGAAGCTTAAAGTCCAGAACTGTGATGCCACCAGTTTCATCTTTCTTTTTTCTACACTCCTTTGGTTATTCAGAGTATTTTCTGGTTCCATATGGATTTTAGGATTATTTATTTAGTTGATGGTATTTTGATAGGGATTGCATTGGATGTATAGATTGCTCTAGGTAGCATAGACATTTTAACAATATTTGTTCTTCCAGTCCATGAGCATGGAATGTTCCTCCATCTTTTTGTGTCTTCCTCGATTTCTTTTGTAAGTGTTCTATAGCTTTTACAGTACAAATCCTTTATGTCTTTGGTTAGGTTTATTCCTAGGTCTCTTATGGTTTTTGGTGCAGCTGTAAATGAGATCAACTCCTTAATTTCTCTTTCTTCTGTCTCATTGTTAGTATATAGAAATGCAACTAATTTCTGGGCCTTGATTTTATATCCTGCCAAATTGCTGAATCCCTGTATGAGTTCTAGTAATTTTGGGTGGAGTCTGTTGGTTTTTCCACATAGAGTATCCATGTTATCTGCAGAGAATGAGAGCTTGACTTCTTTGCCAATTTTGGATGTCTTTTTTTTAAGATTTTACTTATTTATTTGAGGCAGAGGCAGTGAGAGAGAGCATGAGTGAGGAGAAGGTCAGAGGGAGAAGCAGACTCCCCGTGGAGCTGGGAGCCTGATGCAGGCAGGACTCGATCCCGGGACTCCAGGATCATGACCTGAGCTGAAGGCAGTTGTCCAACCAACTGAGCCACCCAGGCGTCCCTCGGGTGCCTTTTATTTCTCTTTGTTATCTGATTGCTGAGGCTAGGACTTCTAGTACTACATTGAACAGCAGTGGTGATAGTGGATACCCTGCCATGTTTGACCATCTTTTAAAAGGAAAATTCAGGGTAATATTTCTCATGAACACAGATATGAATTTTCCAAGAATCCAATTATTTATTAAAATGATCATGAACAAGGGGTCATTTTTTTCCAGGGAAAATACAAGTTGATTTAAAATAAGAAAATCAGACGATGTAGTTCACCAAATTAACAGAATGATAGAGGAAAGAAAGCTTTATGATCACCTTAAAAGATGTGAAAAAGCATATGATAAAATTTAAATTGAGATATGATAAAGGTACTACGAAACTAAGAAACAAATCCCAAATCTAACATTATACTAAATAGTGAGATATATAGACTATTTCCAGAAAATAGTAACAAAATCTTTGAGAGCTGAGAAGATTAATTTGCAATAACAGGAGTTCATTACTGTCATGAAATATGCCTTGTGTCTGTAACAACATTTCTAAGAGTATTCCTTCAAGTAGCCTCAGACTCCAGTGTAAATCATTTTTGTCTCCTAAAAGAAACACCCCCCCCTCACAAAATGTAGTCTGTGCTGGAGGAGCGGGAGGGGTGCTGACAGGAGGAGGGAGGTCTTTCCCAGCCCTCCCTAGGTATTTGTCTTCCTACAAAGAGGAGGCCATAATTGGAAATCTTCTGGAATATTTCTGAGAGGTGTTTCTTGAATTTCTCACCCATGAAAGCATAGATCACAGGGTTCACACAGCAGTGAGTGAAGGAAATGGTTTCTGTGACATGAGTGGCATAAATCAGTCGCTGGCTCAGGACACATCCATCCAAAATGTTCATGTTGAGCAGAGAAGTGAGGAAGAGGACCACATTGAACGGGACCCAGAAGAGTAAAGATGTGATCACCACAATGAGCACCAATTTGATGGCCTTGGTCTTGTTGTGATTTTGGCAGCTCTTCAGCTGGTGCAGAATGCTAATGTAGCAGAACATAAGGATGGTGAATGGGATCAACAGACCTAAGATATTCATTTCAAAGTGGATGAAGATCTTCCACTTCAGAGTCTGTTGATTGTAAGATGAATAACACTGTAGAATGCCATCTTCAGAGGCCACTTGGTACACCACCAGTAATGGGCTGGTGGCCATGATAGCAATCAGCCACACAGCCAGACTCAGGGCTGTGCCCATCCTGGCTGTCCTCACTTTCATGGCATAGACCGCATGGACGATTGCCAGGTACCTGTCCACACTCATGAGGGTGATAAAAAACATGCTGCTGAAGAAGCCAATGTAATAAAAACCAGAGACCACCTTGCACATTACAGTCCCAAACACCCACTGGTCCAGCTGATAGTGGGTCTGGAAGGGGAAGGAGAAGACAAAAAGCAAGTCAGACAGGACCAGGTTCAAGAGGTATACGTCGGTGATGCTCCTCAGCTTCTTGCAGGCTACAAGGACAAGGATGACCAGGATGTTTCCCAGAAGACCAAATACAAACAAGACACAGTAAAAGACAGCAAGAAGCAACTTGCTGTCTCTTTGGATAAGTTCCCCATCGCAGGGGCTTGACATGGTATCAGGATAGTAGTAGTCCGTTACCGTCGTCACATTGGGCTCCAGCGTATAATCCATCAAAGCAGGAGAACCAGGTCAGAGTGACACCTAAGAGAGATTCATTCCTTAAAAATATTTTTATTTAAAAATATAGATTGAATTCTAACTGCCTCCCCCCATTCATATGCTGAAGCCCTAAAGCCCTGTAATAGGCTGAACGGGTTTGTGTTCTCTCAAAATTCATTTTAAATGAATTTACCCACCTTGTGATGGTATTAAACAGTGGGTTCTTTGGGAAGTAATTGGGTTAAATGAGGGCACAGGAGGGTAGAGCCCTCATGAATACAATGAGTGCCCTTATAAGAATCACAAGAGACCTTGCTTCTCTCAACTCACAGCCATGTGAGGTTATAAGGAGAAGTCGGCTCTCTGCAACCTGGAACAGGGTTCTCACCAGAGCCTGCTAGCACCCTGATTTTGGACTTCCCAGACTGTAGAATAATGAGAATTAAATTCCAGTTGTTTATAAACCATCCAGTCTCTGTTATAGCAGCCCAAACTGACCAAGACACCACCTTAGTCACCATATTTGGAGATGAGCCAGTAAAGAGGTAAGTATAGTTAAATATATCATAAGGGTGGGGTTCCAATCCTTAGGTCTGGTGTCCTTTTAAGACTAAGAGTCACCCAAGCTTGCAAGCTCTCTCTCTCTCTTTCTCTCTGCATGCACAGGGAAAAGACCAAGGAGGACACAGCAAGAAGATGGATGGCTGCAAGCCAGGAATAGAGGTCTCACCAGAAACCGTCCCTGTTGGCACCCTGATCTTCGACCTCTAGCTTCCAGGACCGTGACACAATTAATTTCTTTTGTCTGGCTTTTCGTTATGGCAGCCTGATACTGACGAGTGGATGCCGTTACAGCAAATACCCAAGTGGCTTTGGAAATGGGAATGGGTGGAGAATCCTTTCCACACGCTAGAAAAACCCGAGGTTGCCTTGAAGACACTGCTGGTGGCGATGTGGACGGTGAAAGTGATTATGCTGAGGGTTTGGGACGAAGAGAGGGCTGCAAAGAGAGCTTTCGTGGTCTGAGAGAATACAGGTATCATCGTGGACCGAACGGGGGCGGAAATACGGATGTTAAAGGCAAGGTCTCCGGCAGAAATGAGGAACATGTTATGAGAAGTGGAGGAATTAGATTCTTGCTCCAAGCGGCAGAGAACTTGGCTGAATTGTTCCTAGCATTTTGCGGAAGATTGGACATTTGGCTGGGGTATTCCTAAGCCAAGTGTTAAGAGGCTTCTCTGGGCCAGTAACTGTAAAGTGCTAGAGGAGAGAGGTAAGTTGAAGGAGTTACACAAAGAGGAATCAGAACTCGAAGATTGGGAAGCCTGTCCGAGTCACAGAAATGAGGAAGCGTTTCTGGAGAGTACGCCCAAGATGTGGCCAGACCCGAGCGGGCGGAAGGCAGAGGCTTTAACCCACTGAGCCACCCAGGCGCCCCACCCACGGAGCCCTTTCAACAGAAGCTAGGGACAGAGACGCTGCCGGTTTGGCCCGAAGCTGCAGAGACAGGACAAAATAAACCAACGCGTTTGAACTGCTAGGATTCTACAAGATGGGACAATAGAGCTATTTGCCTGCGAGTACGTCTTATCCTTCAAGAAAACGAAGGAATGACAGAATACATTACAGAAGGCGCTCTCCGCACAGGTGCAATGGGCAAGCCTGTTCCCTCTCCTTCCCGCAGGAGGCTCAGCGGCTCCGGGCCGTGAGGGCGGGGCTCCCGCCTGGGGCTCTAAGGTGATGCTGCCACCTAGTGGGCCCAGAGGGCAGAGCACCTGGGCAAAAAAGATTATCCTTGACAACCTAATTGAATTTGCCCTGTTAGCTTTGAGGCTTGCCTGGCACCCACGACCCCTCCGTTCTTTCTGATTTGTTCCCTGTGGAATGGGAATGTCTGTCCTATGCCGGTCCCACCGCTGTATTTTTGAATGCATAATTTGTCTGGTCTCACAGGCTTACAGCTGGAGAGGAGTTCAGCCTCAGGATGAATCATATCTCAGATCTCACTAATACCCGGTTTAGATAATACCCAGGTAAGATTTTGGATCTAGAATTGGTGCTGGAATGGGTTAAGACTTTGAGAGCTGTTGAAATGGAGTGCATGCATGTACGTTATACTTTGAAGACATGAATTTTGGGAAGCTAGGTGTCAGGATGTTAGGTCAGGATGTTAAAGACTGAATTGTGTGCCCATAGATTGAAGCTCTAATTCTTACTGTGATGATATTTGGAGATAGGACTTCAGGAGATAATTGAGGATAAATGATGTAAGGGTGAGGTCCTGATCTGACTGGACTGGTGTTCTTTTAAGAAGAGGAAGAGATACCAAAGACCGACCTCTCTCTTAGTACATGCCCAGAGAGAGAGTCATAGGGGTACAAATTGAGAAAGTGACTGTCCGCAAGCCAGTAAAGAGCACTTATCAGGAACCCAATACGTCAGCACCTTGACCTTAGACTTCTAGCCTCCAGAACTGTGAGAAAGTACATTTCTGCCATTTGAGCCACCAGGCATATGGTATATTGTTACAGCAGTGGAAACAGATCAAGGAGTCCAGGGTAGGGGGAGGAACATATATGGGAACTGTCTGTAATTTCCACCCAAATTTCCGGTAAACCTAAAGCTTCTCTAAACAGTGAGGTCTATTAACATGTTTTAAAAATTGAAAACTGAGGTGCTTCCCTAGCGTAGTAGGCAGCGCGTCAGTCTCATAAAAATTGAAAACTGCCCCAGCTCACCAATACGGGGGGACTGGGTGGAACAAGAAAAGCCAAAATTTTTGAAGACAATTGAAATAACTATAGTTCTGCCACCCAGAATTAGCAATTGCTAACATATTGTCAGATTTGCTTTTGGTTCTTTTTTCTTTCTTCCCCTGTCTTCCTGCCTTTCTAATGCAATACAGATGAAGCCAAGGTTCTTTAACTACCCAACTGATCCCCAGGCCCCAGAAGCAACTACTGAAACCAGTCGGATATGGTTCATTCCAGTTTCCCCCTGTACTTTTACATACTTAACTGTACTCTTAAATAATATGTAATATTGTTTTGTGCTCACTTTTGACCCACACAAATGGTTGTCATGTCTCTCTTTTTGTATCTTGCTTTTCTTCTCCCCACACTGTTGTTTTAAAAATACAGCCACGCTCTTCTAAAGAGTTCGGATTATTCCTTTCACTGCTTTTATAAGCACCATAAATAATTACTTTAAAAATGCAATAGAAATAAAGGATCCCAATCATCCTAGCAACAAAAACTGCTAAGATTTCTAAGGACAAACGTGATAGAAACTGCGGTTTGGTTATGTGAAATATTATAAAACTTTGTTGAAGGTCATCAATGAGGACACGATTAAAAAGGAAACATATGCTCTATTTATGTGAAGGAAGACACAAAAATTACAACATGATAATTCTCAGATTGATACTTACATTCAAGACACTTCCAATTTGGACACTATTTTTCCAATGTGTTTGGTTGCTGAACGTTCAGACGCCCTAGTCCACTAGGCCATCTTTCTTTGTATAATTGGAAATGCCTAGCAAGTTAGCCATTTTTAAAGTTATTAATTTTATTTAAGTTTGTACCCAAAATGGGTTTAAAAACATAGTTTCTGAAGTATGGACGTGGGTCTTTTTTTTTTTTTTTGTGGCTAGAATCTCTCAAAATAATAGTCTCTCCTCCTACATCTTCCTTCCTACTTGTCTGACAGTTGTTTAAAAAAAATAATTTTCAGTTTGCCTTCCTTCTGTTCTGCTCTCCTAATATCCTAGAATAAGGGGTGGTCCTCAACTCATTCGTTCTCCAGATCCTTCCTGCTGACCCCTAACCCATTCTTCCTTCATGCTCTCTCATCAGTAAAGTCTAGGTGAAGTATTAAGGATGTCCATCATTTATTACAGCAGACAAGGTGTTTTAGATGCATTCTTTCATTCATTTCTCTTGAATCCCTGGGAAGCAGGTCCTCCTACTTCCTTTCTGTTTCTGGAATTAGGGTTGAATCTGAATCCCAGAGACTGTAAGTCCATTGACTAAAGTTACAGAGAGGGAGGCTGTAGAGCAAACTACTTCTGCTCTGAACCCTTTTTCCTCTTCCATATTTAGCTGCTTTTGTGGGGAGAGCAAAAGCAAACCAATCTTTTAGAAGTTGAGCCACCTGACTTTCAAGTTCTCGACTACCTTGTAGCTGTGTAACGGTTTGTCTGATAGAAGCCTTGTAACCAGCCTAAGGACAGACTCCTCTCAGATGCCTGGTGATAAGAGGTATTTTCTTAACAAACTTTGCACTCTTGTAGGAGCTTTCACTCCCTCCCAGCGTCCTGCAGAGAAAATGGCATGGCTTGCTTTCCTCAGTCAGGTCCAGGACTGGCCACTAAGATATCTGCAGGTTTGTGCACTCAGGACAAGCAAAGATTTAAAAATATCTATATATATTCACCTCTTCTGCCAGGCTTCTGAAATATTTGCCTTTCCTTTGCTTTTTTCCCAAGGACATAAAAGTGTTCCTGCTTACTTCTATCCTTCTTCCCCAAGGATGCTAATGAATACATACCTTAATTAGAGCCTTTGTTCTGGAGATTTCAGTGTTGTTAATTCTTCTCAGAATCTGCCCTCTGTGTCTGCAGCCCAGTGAGCAAGAGCTCCTCTCTCGAGGGTGGTATCTTATCTGTTTGTGGTGAGTGGCAGAATAGGGGTGGATCTACCATCCCACTGTTATTTAAAAAGTTTAAAAAAATTGTTCTCACCCAAGAACACATACAGATGGCTAGTGAGCATATGAAAATATGCTCGCCACCTTATCATTGTCATTAGGGAATCGTAAATTAAAACAACAGAGAGATACCACTGCCTGATTATTAGAATGGCTAAAGTCCAAAACACGGACAACACCAAATGCTAAAGAGGATGCAGAGCAGGAGGAACTCTCATTTATTGCTGGTGGGAATGCAAAATTGTACCGCTACTTTGGAAGACAGTTCGGCAACTTTCTTTTGGGCAGATTGGTAATTTTTTTAAAGGCTTCTTTTTTCCTAAAGATTTTAGTTATTTGACAGACGGCGATCACAAGTAGGCAGAGAAGCAGGCAGAGAGAGAGGAGGAAGCAGACTTCCTGATGAGCAGAGAGCCTGATGCGGGGCTCGATTTCAGGACCCTGGGATCATGACCCGAGCCTAAGGCAGAGGCTTAACCCACTGAGCCACCTAGGTGCCCTAAAGATTGGTAATTTTTTTAATAAAGTTGTAATAGATTTACCATATAATCCAGTAATCATGCTCCTGGGTATTTACTCAAATGAGTTGAAAACATATACACACAAAACCCTAGCATGAATATTTATAACAGCTTTATTCATAATTGCCCCAAATTGGAAGCAGGCAATATAACCTTCAGTCAAGGAATGGATAAATGAGCTGTGGTAATGTACACAATGAAATATTATTCAGTGATTTGAAAAAAGAGCTATCAAGGGTGCCTGGGTGGCTCAGTGGGTTAAAGCCTCTGCCTTCGGTTCAGGTCATGATCCCAGGGTCCTGGGCATCGAGCTCTCTGCTCAGCAGGGAGCCTGCTTCCCTTCCTCTCTCCCTGCCTGCTTCTCTGCCTACTGTGATCTCTGTCTGTCAAATAAATAAATAAATAAATAAATAAATCTTAAAAAAAAAAAAGAGCTATCAAGCCTCCCCACCCAGGACACTTTATGTCTGTATTGCTAAGTGAAAGAAGCCCATCTGAAGAGGCTACATCTTATCTGATTGCAGCTATATAATATTCTGGAACAGGCAAAACTATAGAGACAGTAAAAAGAGGTAAGTGGTTTCCAGGGGTTCAGGGGGAGGGGAATGAGTAGGTGGAATACAGGACATTTTTAGGGTGGTGAAACTATTTTGTATGAAATGTAGTGGGGGACACACATCATTTTTGCATTTGTCAAAAACCAGAGAACGTACAACGCAGAATGAACCCTAATATAAACTATGGGCTTCAATTAATGATAATCTATCAATGTTGACTCATCGATTGTAACAAATGTACCTCCCTAATGCAAAATGTTAATAACAGGAGAAACTGTGTAGGAGGGGGAATTGGTATTATGGACTGAATTGTCTCCCCACCAAATTCATATGCTGAAGCCCTTGACACCCAGTGTGATGGTGTTTGCCTTTAGAGATGTAATTGAAATCCAATCAGGTCGTAAGGATGGGGCCTGGATCTGATAGGATTGGTGTTCCTTTAAGAAGAGGAAGATATGGGTTGCCTGGGTGGCTCAGTCAGTTAAGTGTCTGCCTTTGGCTCAGGTTATGATATCGGGGTCCTGGGATGGAGCCCCATATTGTGCTTTCTTCTCAACAGGGAGTCTGCTTTTCCTTCTCCTTCTGCCGTTCCCCTATCCTTGCTTATGCTCTTTCTCTTTTTGTTAAATAAATAAATTAAATGTTAAAAAAAATTAAAAAAAAAAAGAGGAAGAGTTACCAGAACCTTCTGACTGCATGCGTACAGAGAAAAGACCATGTGAGGACACAGCACGAAGGTGGCCATCTATAAGCCAGGAAAAGACTCTTACCAGGAAACCAATTTGTCAACACCTTGAGCTTGAATGTCTACCTTCTAGAACTGTGAGCAAATACATTTCTATCATCTAAGCCACCCAGCTTGTGTTGTTGTTGTTGTTTTTAATGGTGGCTTAAACAGACAAATACAGGGTGTATAAGGGACGTTCTGTATTTTCTACCTAAACTGTCTGCATATCTAGAACTTCCCTAAGAAATAAAGTCTATTAAATTTTTTAACTGAAAACTATATTGAAGTAAGATGACAATTTTATCATTATATTGTAGTTGTATAATTTCTACCTGCACTGGCTCTCCTTCATGACATATGGCATGCCCAAGTGTGGTGGGTGTGTGTGTGTATATACATATATATTTGAATTATAGTGGTAGCAGTGATCATTTCTGTAACTTATTTCTTTACTTACATGCTGTACATTGAAAATACCATCATTATGAAATGTTCCCCTTTTCATCCTATGGTGAGCATAGTAATAATATAATGGCCATGTTGCTTATGTCTGTCAACTTCCTTTTTTTAGATGAATCTTTAGATAAAGGGACATCCATCTAGCTCCCATTCCATGCATTACCCATTGGGCTGCCAATCACTCTCTCTCTCACACACACACACACAGACACACTCACATACATATGCACACACGCACGCACACCATTAAAAGAAAGGAAGCCTCCTTGACTCTTGTCTGGTCAAGGAGAATGTTTCATTTTCTCAGCCATGGTCATGACTGATTTAGAGAATCTCACATCTTGTGCCCCCACGTGGCAGAAAACTATGGATGAAGGATGAAACCAAGCAGCGAAAATTATGGCCAAGAAATGAGAAAATATATAATTCTGATGAAATTGTTTGTGTTCTTGGAATTACAGTTGTGTGATTCATTAGTGTCCACCGCCCCCCCACCCCAGCTTCACCCTTTTAGGCATCAGCTAATTTCAGTTGGGTTGCTGGCACAACTATAAGAGTAGAGACTGATTTGATAGCTCCCAGTTATCGGGTGTTTTTATATGCCAGTTCCTTTGTATACTTCATCCTCAATTAGTCTCATGAAGACTATGCATGAGAGTTATTATCACTTTTGTTTGAGAAACTGAAGCTCAGAGAAGGGAGGTGATGTGACAGTGGTCGCCCAAGTAGTTAACCGGAGGCTAGACTTCAAATGCAGGCCCAAGAGATCACAGTCCCAACTTTTAACTTCATTATCTTAAAATTGGCAAATATTAGAGCCCTTGCGTTCTAGTGTGTGTTGGGTCAAAACCAAGCCTTAATAGTTCTGAAGGTTAACTCTTCCAAAAAGAAAGATTTTGGAGGCTCACCCTAAATGAATTACCCAGGGCCCAAGGGAGTGAACAAGTCCCTAGATGTTGGGAGGGAGTTATAAAAGTTCCAGAAACTCTCTACCTGCAAACAAGTCGTTATAAAAGTTCCAGAAACTCCCTGCAAACAAAGATGCAATAGATTCCTTGCATTCATGGTCCCAGTGTTTCATGGAGCAAGTAGAGACCTGAGGCACATGCTCATTCTTGTAACTCTCTAATACCATGAAAATATGCCCCAGATAGTCAACTGGAGGAGAAGGAAGTTACTTCACTCATCCTAGCCAAGACCAACCTAGATCTGCCAGCCAACTCCATGAGCTCAATGTGCAGGTGAGCCCATCCAAGATCAACAGGGCTGCCTAGCTGCCCACCATGGATGTATGAGCAATAAACACTTGTCATTAAATACAGCTGAGGCTTGTTTCATTGTTTGTTAAGCAGCATTGTTGTGGATAAAAACTAACTGATGCAAGTGGTCTTGCCAGATTAGGGGGCAGGGAAGCCTGTTATGAATGGATGTATTCTTTGTGATGTCAGAAGAAGGGGAATCTGGGAGAAAGAAAGTATGGGAGTGATGGAAATTGTCAGTATCATTGCTGTTTAATTCTAGAATGCAATCAGTCTCACAGCCCATCGGTCTCCCACTCTTAGCTTCTTTATATGTAGAATGAGGATTGTGGTTTCCTTCTGGAAGCTTCTGAGGAAGAAAGTGAGGTATCAGCATGAAGGTGGAGCACATCCCAGGTGGTCCTCTAATCTTCATTCTTGAGTTTACTCCTCTCCCTATATTTTCACTGCAAATGTGGAGTGGGAGCAAACAGGGGCTACCACCATTCCATGAGTGTGGTGACCTGGGAGAAAACTTGCACAAGTATGTGTTAAGAAAGTCAGAGAATATGCTGAGAACAGAAGGCAGCAGGAAAACCACCAAGGCAACCAGGGAAGTCTTTGTTTGTTGTCTCCACTCTGCAATACAGTATCTGTGCAAAGGAGCACAGGAGCTCAGCTAAAAGTAACCTGGGAGTGTCTATATATATAATATAAATATACATATAAAGTGTGGGGGAGAACCTTGGGCCCACCTGTTGGAAATCTAACTTAAGGTAATAATCCAAAATGCAGGAGGGAAAGGAAGCTATCTACAAAGCTATAATATGATGTAATTTATAGTAGAAACAACTTAAAACACACTTAGACGCTTTAAAAAAAGAAAGTAGACTGCTTAATTCTTTTTTTATTATTATGGTCAGTTAGCCAGCATATAGTACATCATTAGTTTTTGATGTAGTGTTCCACAATTAATTAGTTGTGTATAACACTCAGTGCTCACCCCAATACGTGCCCTCTTTAATACCAATCACCCAGCTATCCCATCTCCCCACTCCCTCCCCTTTGTTTCCCAGAGTCCCGAGTCTCTCATCGTTTGTCTCCCTCTCTGACTTCTCCTCATTCGGTTTTCCCTCCCTTCCCCTGTGGTCCTTTCATGATTCATTATGTTCCATGTAAGAGTGAAACCATATGATAATTGTCTTTCTCAGCTTGACTTATTTCACTCAGCATTCTACTGTGGTTCCTGCACAAACATTTAGTTATTGGAAGAGTGCAATGTTAGGTTAAAAAAAAAAAGAATAACCCCTTTTATCTGTATATTGTCTAGAATGGTTGCCCCACATCACTTGATCCTTTGTGCTTTCTTCCACACAGTGATAGCAAGAGGCATTTCATTTCAGGGACAGAATTGTGAAGGGGCCACCATGGTTTATTTCTGCTGGTTGAGATCATGCCAGGAGGGCCACCTGCAGTGAGGATCATATTCTGTTTCAATAGAAGAGGCAAAGACCCAATGGGCCTGACAAAAACAGACCCAGTTGATCAACTTACTGCAGAGGTCCACCACCACAAACACATTTACTGTGGAGTGCAGACCATCCCAAGAACACAACAGAGAGATGGGGCACAACTCCAGGTAGGGGCAGTGAGGGATGGGCAAAGAGGACCAGATCTGTTCTTCCCCCTACTGCTCCCCATCCTGGAGGTATGTGGAAGTTCCTCTCAGAAACTTGAAGGAAAGTAAGAGCTCCCAGTGTGGAGGACACTCGTACTCATGTCACTGCTACTTTTCAGTTTGGATACAATTTAAAATGGCTACATATTCCTCTAAATTTTGCCTCATGGCCCATGAATCCAACCTTTTTGCCTCACAAATTTTATCTCTTAGAAATACCTGCCGATGCCTGAATTCATACCTGGGTAACTCCCCTCACCAACATCATTCATGCTCTGACGCAGTTTGGGGAAAACCCCGGATATTTTAGCTGAGTTTTGTACATGATAAGCAAAGATCAATGGTTCACAGATGGTGAGACACAGGGCCCACAGGTACTGCTGACTCATATCACAATGGCAAAAACTATGATACCTGTTCCACCCACAGCAGTAGGAAGGAGCCATGTACCCTTTTGCAACCCAGCCAAGCCGTCCTGAGGGACTAAAAGTGGCATTTCCCCAAGTCCAGGTTCCAGGTTGGGCCAAATGATAGCACAACACCTGGCACAGAAGGAGTGCTTTGTGCAAGGTAACACAGTGGAGGCCGAGGGGAGTCAGGAAGAATGGACTGTGGTTTCTGTCCACCACCTTTCCTGAATTCCACAATGCTAGACCACTTGGTAGAGCAGTCCGAGTTCTCTATCAAGCAACTTGACTTGGGCAGAGGCAACCCCAGTCAGCAGAGATGCTTCTGGGGCTGATCTCTACCCTAAGGAGTCTTTATTGTGAGTTTCTTGAGATCTTTTTGCTTCTCCATACTTAGCACAGGACCCCGTGCACAGCAACTTCTCCATAAATCACTGAATGGCGTGCAAGGCAAGATGAAGATGTGGGGTTAGCTGAAGAATTGGAGAAATTGTTGAAGCGTCCTTGAACAGCTAGACCTGAAGGACAAGGCCCTTGCTGTGGTTCCTAGGCCATTGTATGGGGCTGGCGTGGGCCTTGTAGGACTGGGCACCTGTCTGCCCTCACCCCCTGTAGCAGTTTTCTAAGCCTGCTGTAGAACAAATTACCACCAACTTGGAAATGTATTCTCTTACAGTTGGAGTCCAGATGATTGAAATTCAGCAGAACTGAGTTCTCCAGGGCTCTAAAGGAGAGTCATTGTTTGCCCCAGTGCAGCTCCTGGTGGCCACCCAGCAATCCTGAATTTGTGGTTACATCACTCCAGTCTCTTCTCTACCTTCCCACCATCTTCTCCTCTGTGTGCTACCTGAGATCTCTCTCTGCTTCTACATTATAGGGATTCAGTGATTGCACTGAGGGTCACCTGGGTAATATGCAACAATCTTTCTATCTCAGGATCTTTGACTTAATCACATCTGCGAAGTTCCTTTTTCCAAATAAGGTTGCATTTGCAAATTCCAGGAATTAGGATATTTTGGGGTGGCTTTTATTCAATGTCCTCTATCCTAGCTCTAAAGACAGGAGGAAGTGATGTGGCTTAAGAGAAGCCTTAGTTTCTCACCTTTGTCCATACAGGTAGGCCCCAGAATTCTGGAGGGCATCGGAAACCATCTACAGTCGAAGTCAAATATGGCCTCCAGAATCGACAGCCTCTCAAGTCCACCTCCTGCTGTACAAACACACTCAATGAGTTCTGGAGGGAAAACTCTCTGGGCAAACATATTTCAAAATGCATTTTTTAAAAAAGATTTTATTTATTTGACCAAGAGAGAAACAGCAGTAAAGGGAATACAAGGAGGGTCACTGGCAGAGGGAGAAGCAGGCTTCCCACAGACTGGGATTCCATCTGAGGACCCCAGGATCATGACCTGAGCTGAAGGCAGATGATTAATGACTGAGCCACCCAGGTGCCCATTTCAAAATGTATTTTTTTTCCCAATTTATTTATTTTCAGAAAAACAGTATTCATTATTTTTTCACCACACCCAGTGCTCCATGCAAGCTGTGCCCTCTATAATACCCACCACCTGGTACCCCAACCTCCCACCCACCCCGCCACTTCAAACCCCTCAGACTGTTTTTCAGAGTCCATAGTCTCTCATGGTTCACCTCCCCTTCCAATTTACCCAAAATCCCTACTCCTCTCTAACGCCCCTTGTCCTCCATGCTATTTGTTATGCTCCACAAATGAGTGAAACCATATGATAATTGACTCTCTCTGCTTGACTTATTTCACTCAGCATAATCACTTCCAGTCCCGTCCATGTTGCTACAAAAGTTGGATATTCGTCCTTTCTGATGGAGGCATAATACTCCATAGTGTATATGGACCACATCTTCCTTATCCATTCATCCGTTGAAGGGCATCTTGGTTCTTTCCATAGTTTGGCGACTGTGGCCATTGCTGCTATAAACATTGGGGTACAGATGGCCCTTCTTTTCACGACATCTGTATCTTTGGGGTAAATACCCAGGAGTGCAATTGCAGGGTCATAGGGAAGCTCTATTTTTAATTTCTTGAGGAATCTCCACACTGTTCTCCAAAGAGGCTGCACCAACTTGCATTCCCACCAACAGTGTAAGAGGGTTCCCCTTTCTCCACATCCTCTCCAACACATGTTGTTTCCTGTTTTGTTAATTTTGGCCATTCTAACTGGTGTAAGGTGATATCTCAATATGGTTTTAATTTGAATCTCCCTGAGGGCTAATGATGATGAGCATTTTTTCATGTGTCTGATAGCCATTTGTATGTCTTGATTGGAGAAGTGTCTGTTCATATCTTCTGCCCATTTTTTGATGTGTTTGTCTGTTTCGTGTGGGTTGAGTTTGAGGAGTTCATTATAGATCCTTGATATCAACCTTTTGTCTGTACTGTCATATGCAAATATCTTCTCCATTCCGTGGGTTGCCTCTTTGTTTTTTTGACTGTTTCCTTTGCTGTGCAGAAGGTTTTGATTTTGATGAAGTCCCAGAAGTTTATTTTCGCTTTTGTTTCCTTTGCCTTTGGAGACGTATCTTGAAAGAAGTTGCTGTGGCTGATATCAAAGAGATTACTGCCTATGTTCTCCTCTAAGATTCTGATGGATTCCTGTCTCACATTGAGGTCTTTTATCCATTTTGAGTTGATCTTTGTGTACGGTGTAAGAGAATGGTCGAGTTTCATTCTTCTACATATAGCTGTCCAGTTTTCCCAGCACCATTTATTGAAGAGACTGTCTTTTTTCCACTGTATATTTTTTCCTGCTTTGTCGAAGATTAATTGACCATAGAGTTGAGGGTCCATATCTGGGCTCTCTACTCTGTTCCACTGGTCTATGTGTCTGTTTTTATGCCAGTACCATGCTGTCTTGGTGATCACAGCTTTGTAATAAAGCTTGAAATCAGGTAAGGTGATGCCGCCAGCTTTATTTCTGTTTTTCAACATTTCCTTAGCGATTCGGGGTCTTTTCTGATTCCATACAAATTTTAGAATTATTTGCTCCAGCTCTTTGAAGAATGCCGCTGGAATTTTGATCGGAATGGCATTAAAAGTATAGATTGCTCTAGGCAGTATAGACATTTTAACAATGTTTATTCTTCCGATCCAAGAGCATGGAATGGTCTTCCATCTATTTGTGTCTTCTTCAATTTCTTTCATGAGTGTTCTGTAGTACCTCTAGTACAGATCCTTTACCTCTTTGGTTAGGTTTATTCCCAGGTATCTTATGGTTCTTGGTGCTATAGTAAATGAAATCGATTCTCTAATTTCCCTTTCTGTATTTTCATTGTTAGTGTATAAGAAAAGGTAACAGTGAAAAAAACAAAGAGGCAACCCACGGAATGGGAGAAGATATTTGCAAATGACAGTACAGACAAAAGGTAGATATCCAGGATATATTTTTTTTCCCAATTTATTTATTTTCATTATTTTTTCACCACACCCAGTGCTCCATGCAAGCCGTGCCCTCTATAATACCCACCACCTGATACCCCAACCTCCCACCCCCCCGCCACTTCAAACCCCTCAGACTGTTTTTCAGAGTCCATAGTCTCTCATGGTTCACCTCCCCTTCCAATTTACCCAAATTCCCTTCTCCTCTCTAACGCCCCTTGTCCTCCATGCTATTTGTTATGCTCCACAAATAAGTGAAACCATATGATAATTGACTCTCTCTGCTTGACTTATTTCACTCAGCATCATCTCTTCCAGTCCCGTCCATGTTGCTACAAAAGTTGGGTATTCATCCTTTCTGATGGAGGCATAATACTCCATAGTGTATATGGACCACATCTTCCTTATCCATTCATCCGTTGAAGGGCATCTTGGTTCTTTCCATAGTTTGGCGACTGTGGCCATTGCTACTATAAACATTGGGGTACAGATGGCCCTTCTTTTCATGACATCTGTATCTTTGGGGTAAATACAAAACTCAAAATGGATAAAAGACCTCAATGTGAGACAGGAATCCATCAGAATCTTAGAGGAGAACATAGGCAGTAATCTCTTTGATATCAGCCACAGCAACTTCTTTCAAGATATGTCTCCAAAGGCAAAGGAAACAAAAGCAAAAATAAACTTCTGGGACTTCATCAAAATCAAAAGCTTCTGCACACCAAAGGAAACAGTCAAAAAAACAAAGAGGCAACCCACGGAATGGGAGAAGATATTTGCAAATGACAGTACAGACAAAAGGTTGATATCAAGGATCTATAATGAACTCCTCAAACTCAACCCACATGAAACAGACAAATACATCAAAAAATGGGCAGAAGATATGAACAGACACTTCTCCAATCAAGACATACAAATGGCTATCAGACACATGAAAAAATGCTCATCATCATTAGCCCTCAGGGAGATTCAAATTAAAACCACATTGAGATATCACCTTACACCAGTTAGAATGGCCAAAATTAACAAGACAGGAAACAACATGTGTTGGAGAGGATGTGGAGAAAGGGGTACCCTCTTACACTGTTGGTGGGAATGCAAGTTGGTGCAGCCTCTTTGGAGAACAGTGTGGAGATTCCTCAAGAAATTAAAAATAGAGCTTCCCTATGACCCTGCAATTGCACTCCTGGGTATTTACCCCAAAGATACAGATGTCGTGAAAAGAAGGGCCATCTGTACCCCAATGTTTATAGCAGCAATGGCCACAGTCGCCAAACTATGGAAAGAACCAAGATGCCCTTCAACGGATGAATGGATAAGGAAGATGTGGTCCATATACACTATGGAGTATTATGCCTCCATCAGAAAGGATGAATACCCAACTTTTGTAGCAACATGGACGGCACTGGAAGAGATAATGCTGAGTGAAATAAGTCAAGCAGAGAGAGTCAATTATCCTATGGTTTCACTTATTTGTGGAGCATAACTAATAGCATGGAAGACAAGGGGCGTTAGAGAGGAGAAGGGAATTTGGGTAAATTGGAAGGGGAGGTGAACCATGAGAGACTATGGACTCTGAAAAACAGTCTGAGGGGTTTGAAGTGGCGGGGGGGTGGGAGGTTGGGGTATCAGGTGGTGGGTATTATTGAGGGCACGGCTTGCATGGAGCACTGGGTGTGGTGAAAAAATAATGAATACTGTTTTTCTGAAAATAAATAACTTGGAAAAAAAAGAAATATAAATGCCTACAAACAGCCAAGATACTGCTGAATAAAAACGATGTGGGGGTCTAGTAGTTATTTTACAGGTTTGGTAGGTTAAGATCAAATAATTTTATATGGGGAATCGTAGATCAAAGGACTAAAGATAGAGCTGATAAACAAACACGCTGTGGTTGGAAATTATTTTATGACCCAGTTGGCATTGGTAGCCTAGTGAAAAAAGAAAAAATTTTCTACAAATGCTGAATATACTGATTAGCTATAGAAAAATATTTAACCATGCTTCACTTATAAAAACAGTATATCCAGGTAGACTAAAGATGTAAACATGACAGGAAAAGATCTAAAACCTTAAAAAGTTAATACAGGGAGACATTTTCTCCTGGTAAGGAAGGATATTACATTATTCTGCTTGGGACACCAGAACAAAGTACACAGTCTGGGTGGTTTAAACAACAGAATTTAATTTCCCACAGTTCTGGAGGTTAGAAGTCCAAAATCAACGTGCCAGCTGATTCCTTGGCTGGTGAGAGGTCTTTTCTGCCTTCTTGCTATGTCACATACACTCTAGCACCATCCACGTCATTGCAAGCGGCAAGATTTCATTCTTTTCATTCATTTATTCATTCGTATTATTCATTCCGTTATATATATACATATACATATATATATGTATATATATGTATATGTATATATATATATATGCATATATATATATATATATATATATATATATGTATATGTATATATATACATGCCACAACTTGTTTATACATTGATCAGTTGATGAACATGTGGGTTATTTCCATGGTTTGGCTATTGTTGATAATACATAGTTGATGTCTTAAATAAGACACAAAGATCATTAATCTTTTTTTTTCCAGGTAACTTTCTTTTATTAGCATTAGTTGAAACATTATTTTTTTTTCAATTAATTTATTTTCAGAAAAACATTATTCATTATTTTTTCACCACACCCAGTGCTCCATGCAAGCTGTGCCCTCTATAATACCCACCACCTGGTACCCCAACCTCCCACCCCCCGCCACTTCAAACCCCTCAGATTGTTTTTCAGAGTCCATAGTCTCTCATGGTTCACCTCCCCTTCCAATTTACCCAAATTCCCTTCTCCTCTCTAACGCCCCTTGTCCCCCATGCTATTTGTTATGCTCCACAAATAAGTGAAACCATAGGATAATTGACTCTCTCTGCTTGACTTATTTCACTCAGCATAATCTCTTCCAGTCCCATCCCTGTTGCTACAAAAGTTGGGTATTCATCCTTTCTGATGGAGGCATAATACTCCATAGTGTATATGGACCACATCTTCCTTATCCATTCATCCGTTGAAGGGCATCTTGGTTCTTTCCATAGTTTGGCGACTGTGGCCATTGCTGCTATAAACATTGGGGTACAGATGGCCCTTCTTTTCATGACATCTGTGTCTTTGGGGTAAATACCCAGGAGTGCAATTGCAGGGTCATAGGGAAGCTCTATTTTTAATTTCTTGAAGAATCTCCACACTGTTCTCCAAAGAGGCTGCACCAACTTGCATTCCCACCAACAGTGTAAGAGGGTTCCCCTTTCTCCACATCCTCTCCAACACATGTTGTTTCCTGTTTTGTTAATTTTGGCCATTCTAACTGGTGTAAGGTGATAATTCAAATTAAAACCACATTGAGATATCACCTTACACCAGTTAGAATGGCCAAAAATCATTAATCTTTAAGAAAAGCATTGATAAATCCAAATACATTAAAGTGAAAAACTCTCATGGAAAAACCCATAAAGAGAAAAAGAAAAAAATTCAAAAATTGAGAGAAGACATTTTCAACACACATAGCTTTAGACTTTTATCTAAAATTATATATAAAGACATTTTCTGAAATCTATAAGAACTCTATAAGAACTAGACACAACATTATTTAAAAACAAGTAAAAGACTCGAATAAACTCTTCACAAAGCAGAAAATCCAAATGGCCAATAAACACAGAAAAAGGTGCATGATCGTATTAGTAGTCAGGGAAATTAAAATAAGAAATGTAATGAGGGCTATGTTTATACTCACAGCTGATCAGAAATTTATATCTGACAATACCAAGTATTGGCAAAGATTGTGTAGCTCTGGGAACTCTTCTATAGGACTGCTGGAAGTCTGAGGTAACTTAATCCCTCTGGAAAAGAGGTTTGCTTAACTGTAAAGGTGAGTGCAGGCATCCTCTGTGGCTGAGTGATTCCGCAGATGGAATGTGGCCTAGTACATCAGGAGATATGGGCAGGGCTGGTCACTGCAGCACTGTACATATTAGTACTAAATTCTCAAAGCAACCCAAACATCCATTGACAATGTAACGGCTAAACTGAATCAAGATATAATTATACAACGGAGCATACCACAGTGAGAATGGAGACATTACAAATACACTCATTTGCATGGATGGATCTCATAAATAAAATGCTGAGCTAAAAAGCAACATATTATGTACAGTATCACTCTATTTATGTCACGCTCAAAAAAGGCGTGGCTATCTACCAGCTAATAGGGTGAGTGGGGGGTAGGAAAGAGACATGGTTGGGGAGGGGCACAAGAAGACTTAGAAGGGACTTTGATGTTGTTTCTTCATTTGAATGGTGGATATACTGGTGTGTACTTTATTATTATTTTTTAAACTGTACATTTATATTTTCATGTTGGGATATTTAATGTACTGAATAATTTTATTTTTTTTAATTTTTTAAAAATATTTTTATTTTTTTGTACTGGATAATTTTTAAAAATTAAAAGTCAGGGCAACCCTGTTGGGAGCTGTCTCACTCTTGAGAGATTTCTCTGTATCTTCAATTAATACATTTATATTGTATTATTTATCTATTTACTCACTAATATATAGATAAATAAATAGTAAAATTAAATATCAACAATGCATATGCCAAAACAAAAAAGAGGGGATTGGATTAGATAGTATTGATGGATTTCTTCAGCTCACATTCATTCACATAAGAAGCATTTGGAAGCAGTCCCAGGGATTCTGAGAATGAGAAAACTTGGCCCAGTCACTGTGCAGTCCAGGTCCTGCTGAGGCCTCTCGCCCCTCCTGTACTGGTCAGTTTCTTGCTGTGTTGCCCAGTCATCCACTTTGTGCAAAACCCAGCCCATTCACCAGGATCCACCAAAATCCAAACCAAAACAAAAAAGCTATCCACTTCCACCAAGAATTTAGAAACTTACTGCACCCTCTCTCACAAGAGGTTCTGGTACATTCTCCTCCTTTTTTCTCCTTCTAATTTCTCTACTCACCTTCGTCTTTCTCACTCTCAGGATCAACATAAATTCCTCATTTTGCACAGAACTTTGCTCCCTTTGTTTACCTCATGCTCAAGTATGCCCACTCCAAGTGATAAAGCTCTTTCCCACAAATCTCATGATACCCAAGGAGACAAATCATGAAAGACTGTGGACTCTGAGAAACAAACTGAGGGGTTTGGAGGGGAGAAGGGGGTTCGGTGGGTGAGCTTGGTGGTGGGTATTAAGGAGGGCACATATTGCATGGAGCACTGGGTGTGGTGCATAAACAATGAATGCTGGAACACTGAAACTAAATAAAATAAAATAAAATAAAGTGGAAATAAAAAGAAAATGCTTGGTAATTCAATTTTCTCCACCCAGTGACAGAAGAGCACATGAAGGGCTTCAGGAGCAAAAGCAGGGTGCCTAATTCCTGGGCCCTCCTGGTAAGAATGTAGAGAATGTAGAGGTGAGCCAGGAGTTGATCTTAAAGGGTGGGTGTGCCCCCGAGCAGAGAATGAAGGATTCTAGTAAGAATGGAATTTCTCTGGGAGTCTCAGAGACTCTGTTCCTGTCCCCGCTGAGCTACCGTGTTGCCTTGAAATTCTGGGAAAGTCATGGCACCTATCTGAATGTTAATCCAGTGCTTCCCCACTTTGATGTGAACACACATCACCTGGGAATCCTCTTAAGTTGTAGATGATACAGCATGATACAGCAGCGCTTGAGATGTTGCATGTCTACCCAGCTCCCAGGCAATGCCAATGCCACTGGTCTGAAGATCACATTTGACAGGGTTAAGATCTTGATCTGTGACACTGGAATAAAACCTCCATGAGAATGTTGTGACTTCATAAGATAATATTAAGAAATATTTGTGCTCCTTAAAAAAATGTGATGCTTTGGGGCACCTGAGTGGCTCAGCTGTTTAAAGCCTCTGACTTCGGCTCGGGTCATGATCTCAGGGTCCCAGGATGGAGCCCTGCATGGGGCTCTCTGTTCAGTGGGGAGCCTGCTTCCTCCTCTCTCCGCCTGCCTCTCTGCCTACGTGTAATCTCTATCACATAAATAAATAAAATCTTTTAAAATTGTGATGCTTTGTAGAAATGGGATGTTCCAGATGTAGAGACGTGATGTTCCAATGTTTGTCCAATAAAGTGAGAGTTGGAGCCCCCCACCCATCTCCATGGCTTGACACCTGAAGAGATAGCCATGCCCAGCAGATTTGGCAGTTCCGCCCATCAGAAGTGTCTACTGTGCCAGGCAGACACACCAACAACTCAATGGAAATATCTCCAGAGAAGAAAGAGAAGAGAACATGGCAAGGATGTGATGCAGTAACTGGCAGATATTATGGGTGCACAGCGACTTCCAGAGCTAATGGGGTGGGGGAAGAATTTTTGCAGAAACAGGAAGTCCTGCAAGAGAGCAAGGAAATACACACACATTGTCCAAAACCAGAGAAGGGCTTGTCTCACTTTTTTTTTTTTAAAGGTTAGAAACCAATTAACTCCTAGAAGCTCCATAAGGAGTTTTGAACACCACGCTGTATTTTGGGGCAGGTTCATGAAAGGTCAGATGGCAGGGTGGAGCAGGTGGGCTCAGGGCCACTTTGGTGTTGAACTCAGGACAGGGACGCTCCATAGCCACATGACCCAGGATCTCAGAGCCTTTGCACCTCCCAGGCTCTGGGTGTCCACTTTTCACACTGGCATGTTGCTCTCAGATGTTGCTTATTCTTGAGGATTCGGGGCAAGGTAGACAGCAGATGGAAAGAGTTTAAGTGGCTTGCCCAAGTCACAATGGAGTTACTGGCAGAGCTGATCCCATGTCTCCTGTTCCATGTTGCCCATGAGAAACAGGGATGCCTGGCTGGCTCAGTCAGTAGAGCATGTGACTCCTTTAGGGTTTTGAGTTCGAGCTTCATGTTGGGGTAGAGGTTACTTAAAAAACAAATTAATTTAATTTAATTTTTAAAAAGGAAATGCACATGCACATCCAAGTGGCTCTGCTTAGGGAGTAGGCAAGAGTATCACAAATTGCCAGCACCTTGGGTGGGGAGTAACGTTAAAAGAATTAATATTTGTTCATCACCAACAAGGTATTGCTACAAGTTAACTAACTTATTCTCACAGCTTCAGGAGGATGATATTTTGCTAACCAAATAATGACTCTGAAGTTTCCTTAGATGATGTATCACACGAAAGAAAGTGTCCAAAAGATGTTTGGTTATCTCCTCTATTGACCTATTTTATAGATCATGAGAGTAGAAGCAACTTATTTTATTTTTTAAAGTTTTTAAATTTATTTTAGAGAGAGAGAGAGGTACTGAAAGAGAGAATGAGCAGAGGCAGAAGAGGAGTAACAGGTTCCCCATGAGCAAGGAGCCCAGCATGGGTCTCGATCCCAGGACCCTGGGATCATTACCTGAGCTGAAGGCAGACACTTAACAACTGAGCCACCCAGGCACCCTGAGTAGAAGCAACTTAATGAAAGTCACACAGCTAAGTAGAGATTCAACCTCAGGTCCACCAGGCTCCACATTCTGCATTCTTCTCAGTGCACTGAGAGCTTGAGAAGTTGCTGGAAAGGGAATGGGCTGGACTCAAGTGTTAGATAGAGGACTCCCATTTACGGGTTGTTTGGAAGGTATTTGGGGAAAGTATTTCTAATATATACCTCCGATGGCCTTAGGAAGCTTTCCATATATAGGTAAGAAAAGTGGACTGGGTTGGATAATATCCCCCCAAAATTCATTCCTGGAATTTCAAACACATGATCTTATTTAGCTATAGGATTGTTGTAGATGTTAGTAGTTAAGATGAAGCAGCACTTGAGGGGGGGGGGCCTTTAATTTATTGTCATTTTCTTGGCCCTGCCAGCATCTTGATTTTGGACTTTGGCTTCCAGAACTCTGAGAGGCTAAATTTCTGTTGTTTTAAGTGACTCAGTTGATGGTGGACTTGTTACTGCAGCCCTAGGAAATTAATACAAAATGCACTTGAGACCTTCACAGAGTGACTGGTCTCAAAGTGTTGCTGGCATTGCCTTATATCAAAGAAAGAAACTACTTTCCAGCTGTGAGACTCAGAAGGAAGACTTCATCTGTGCCAGGGGCACTGCAGCA
Source organism: Neogale vison (assembly GCF_020171115.1). NCBI lineage: Eukaryota > Metazoa > Chordata > Mammalia > Carnivora > Mustelidae > Neogale > Neogale vison. The sequence continues at coordinate 156,022,885 of NC_058096.1, forward strand.
CATGTGGCCATGCAGAATTCCCATCACAGCTGTGTAGATATCTCCCACCTACATACTCACACACACCCTGCCTCTCCTCCTCCTGCACAGACAGCTCAGAGCAACCACAATCAATTCAGCGGGGCCTGTCCCTGCCTCTGGTGCAGCGCTGTCTGCCCCGGATGGTGGTGAGGGTGAAACGGCACTTCAGTTAGTAGCCACTTGGAGCACCAGTGTGAGGTACCAGCTGCAGATGGAATGGCGTTTTCTGGACATTTTCAATCACATTGAGAAAGAATTAGATGGATCTTGTCGTTTGGCCATGTAGGCATTAACTCTTCAAACGTTTCTCTTTCATAAGTAAGGAACAGCTATGAAATAAGTAGCAGATACAATTCCTACAAGTTCAAAATCATTATTTCTCAATCTTAGCAATTTATAGAATTATGGGGGAGGTGTCAGAGTCCCACACTGGACTGATGAAATCTGAATTTCAGTTCTTTGCAGATTCCCTCATGCAATTCTAATGTGGAGCTTAGACTGAGAACCACTGTTCTGGCTCTTTGCTCCTGAAATGTGATCCATTCACAGAAGCATTGACATGACCTAGGAGTGTGTTAGAAATACATAATCCATAATGCACTCTGGACCTGGTGAAGCTAACTGTGTCTTAACAAAAACCCAGGTGATCTGTGTACATACTGAATTTGCAAACTCTAAGTTAGACTGTCCCTTCCGTTGTCCCAGGTTGGAAGGAGAATCTCTGTGCCACCCATCATGAAGCCATCAACAAACATAAAGGATGTAGCTTTTCTCAGGGATGATGTTCAAGTTATTTAATAACTATGGTGGCTGTAGACATCTGGGACTGCAGTACCACTGTGTCCTGGGTGAATGCCAATTCTGAACTTACTATAAATATTCTAGTTCTTAGAGCTTCCTGTCCTGACTGCTTGATTATATCTCAAACTTTGGGGCCCTTATGATGGGGAGTGGCTGCATCAGGCACAGTTGGGGTTGTTGCTCAGCTCCCAACAATTCCCTTTGTTTTGGAAATGGTGTGGGGACAACCCTCATCAGCTGACGGGTATCTAAGGGTGCCAGTTCACCACACCTCTCCTCTCTTCCACGGTCTGAGCAAATTATAGACCCTTGCAGAATTTTAAATGAGTGTCAAAGCTAGAAAGGAAGACACAGGTTTACAGGATGAATGAACCAAGAAGGGCTGTAACAGAAATGACATTTTTTCTCCCCCCACCACCCCTGCACACCTGTTGACTCATTCTTCCCCATGCATATGAGTGTTCAGGCAGACCCTTACCTTCTTGTGTCATACTTGGGTATTAAAACTCCATTTCCTTTAGATATTAAAAATAGTCCAATCACCTATCATAGTGTTGATCTCTTGCCCACTCACCATGGCCCCTCTTCCTGCTTGGGCCTTGCTTGGGCTGAGGGAGCATGCTGGGGAAGAGGGAGGAGGTTGACTTCCTCCTGTTTCTCCTCCGCACCTGCTCTGCTGCCTCTTCCTCTGCCAGGGGTGCACTGGGGGAGGGAGGAAAGGAGAGAGCTGAGAGGGTCTATTGGGAATTGCTCTGGTCACAGTCTGGCACCAGTGCCCCGTGGCATGCATGACCAAGTCTGCCCCTTTCCCATGGAGTACTTTTGTGGGGGTTTTTAGAAGCTCCCATCATGGATCTGGGTGAGACCTTCTATGACTGGCTGCCAACCACTCCCCTAGGCCAGGTTTCTGACAGTGTATCTCCCAGACTCCCCTGCAGTGATCTTCTCGAGTGGGATGCTTTCAGGAGGAGTGAACCCCAGCTCCCTTTGTTGGGGTTCATCTCTGGCGTATGAAAAGCTCATGTCCTCTTCCCCAGTCGGCTGCAGGTGCAGGCCTTTCCCAGATATCCCGCTTACTCTGGATGATTTCCCTGGCTGGTGTTGGCTACCAGTCCTGGCATTCCCCCTGATGCCAGGAGACCTAGTCATGTACTCCAAGTGAGTCTTCAGAAGTTTTCCTTGATTGGCTTAAAGTGTCAAAGAAGCAGAAGGGGCTGGGAGGTGGGGGAGAGGAGAGAAATGCTAGAACCCTCCCTCAATACTCTATCTGAATAAATGCTCTCTATCTGCTAATGCCTAGGCCCACATGCCCTCAGCCAGCCTCTGAATTCACCTCATCCATAGTAGGTGCTTCCTGGAAGGCCAGCAGCTTCCTCCCCAATACTCAGACTGATGGCTGGAAGTGCCAAGATTTAGTGACACTCAGGCAGTGGGGACAGGGTCATTGACGAGATACCCCAGCCTCTCATTCTTGGTGAGCAGTTGTGAAGTGAGTCCTGCTTAGTTTCTCACAGCAGGGCATGGACTAGGACAAGGCAAAGTTTGAGGCAGCCGTTATGCTCAGGTCTTGTGAGAGCAGGACCATTCCTTGAAAACAAATGCCCCCTTGATTTTGGTAGCCTGAGTGCCTCTCCCAAGTCCTGGCTCTGGCCCAGAGGGTCCCCAGAGGAATTCAGCCCAGGTGCTCACAGCAGAAGATACCCACTATTATCCTGAGCTGGCTTCTTCCTTTCCTTGTATCACCTCCTCACTTCTGCACTCCTCATGCCTGGGACCACCTCCCAAATAAACTACCTGCACCCACATCCCATTTCAGGCTCTGCGTTTTGGAACCCAAACTAAGACCCTTTCCAGTCTCTCCTTTTCAGCTGTCAGCCTCATCTCATTTACCATCGAGGTGGGTGGGGAGAAAGTTCACAGGACTGGGTGTTTTACCAAGTCCTTCATTTAAGGGCCATCTCAGACCATAAGCTGGCCTTTCCCTGGTGGCAGTGCATGGCTGCTGAGGCCCCGAGTCTGTCAGTTTGCAGCAACAAGAGCAAACTCGACAGATGCAAGAACCCCTGCTTCCAGCTGCCCCCAGCTTCACTCCGGTTCTTCCTTCAGTCCTTTAAACAGCTTTATAAAATATAATCCATGTGTAGCTCACCTGCTTAAAGTGTGCAATCTAATGTTTTTTCACATATTCACAGATACGTACAACCATCACTACCATCAGCTTCAGAATGATTTTCAGAGAATTTTATCACCTCAAAAGGTAACCCTATACATTTTATCTGTGACCTCTCTTTCTTCCTCCCATCCCCATACCCCCATCCCAACACTGAACAGCCATTCATATCCTTTGCATCTCTGTAAGTTTCCCTATTCTAGACTTTCACAGGAATAAAATCACTTTATCTGTGGTTTTCCTTCAGTTCTCAGAAACAATCCTGCAGCTGAAGGTAATTCTCACAATGCATTTTTGTGCCTCCTTGCTGCATTCTGCCCCACAATTCCCAGTTGTTTTGACAGTGTGAATTCTGACTGCTATCTCTTGGCTGAGACTACAAGATCCCAGCATAGCAAAAGTAGACACAACCCTTGGTATCCTCATGAGTACCCACGAAATAGCATCTTGATCTGAAGAGTAGGGCAATAGGGAAGAAAGTGTAGGCACAATTTACATTTGGGGAAGGGTCTGGGCTCAAGACCCAGAAGATGACATCCAATTATGATTTAGTTGAAAATGAGGCCACAGTAAAGGGATTATTTCAGAGTACTGGTGTGGGTTTAATGCTATGCCAAAAACTGCAAATTTCTAAAAACAGTAATATCCCCTCTTAGCATCTGCTTTCTTGAATCACCCTTGGCACAACTATAACAAACCGGTTCCCTGGGAAACAGACTCTGAGGTGGAGATTAGGGTGCAAGGAATTTAGTAAGGGGTGCTCTTGGGGTCAACATCTGTGGAAAGAAGGAAGAAGGCAAGCACTGTGGAGGCAGAGAAGCTGTGTCATGATGGAGCCTCAGCTCATCCCCCTAGGAGTTCTAAAGCTGAGATGACCTTTTTGTAATGTCTCAATTTGGGTCAAGGAAGCTGGACCTTTATAACCTTTATAACCTGGTATTGACCAGCTTGACCTCTTAAGTGGCTATCTTCAGCTGAAACAATTCCCAAGAGAGCTGACAATGGGGGCATTTGCTAGCAGCACTCCAAGAAGCTGGAAGACTAAGTCTTTCAGTCTAAAGGGAGATGGGGTACACCCCACTGCCCATTATATCCTTTACACCTGGGTTAGCCTTTCTCTACTGGACAACAATCTCCTCATGGTAGAAGACAGCAGAAGACGACCTTCATATCTCACACTGGATCTAACAAATAGCAGGGCCTCAGAGCACATTTATTGATGGGCAGACCAGTTGCTGAACATAACTCTGACTTCAATGAGGCTACATTCTAAGAAAATCAGCTCTGGCATTGGCACGCAGGTGGAAGTCTTTGTTGAATAGAGAAAGTAACTATTGCTATACCTTTTGAAGTCTGGTTCTAGTTCTTCTGGTTGAGCTGGTTTGTGGGCAGGATGAGAAATGAAAGGAGGAGGCAGAAGGGGAAGAGGAGGAGGAAGGCTGAGGCCCAGAGGGGCAAATGTGGTGAGCAGGGCAGGGAGATTAATGAAGAACACAGAGATGGAAGGCACCAGTGAGAACGGAGAACTCAACCAGCCTTGAGAACAAGACCAAGGTCTGGGGTAGCAGAAAGGAGACTTTGATTCAGGGTGGCCTCAAGTTTTCCACCATCTTTCTCTTCCACACTTACCCAACCAAATCCTGAAGCCACTTCTGCCTGCTCCACATATGCACCCATGAAGATGCTCCTGGCTGAGATCTCAGTGAATTGCATGTTGTTCCTGACAGCAAACTCCAAGCAGGCTTCCCATGTTGCCTGGTGATTCTATTTCAGTGTTCCTGGTCAAATCAACTTCCCAGCCTCTAGGACAACCTTTTCACCCCAGATCTTCTGTCCTTATTCTCTGCCTTGCTTCTGATTTCACTCAGGAGATAGAATCAATCAAAGCAGCTCTTTCACATACTGTTATCCCTTACTTAATTTTGGTCTGTATCAGGAGACCCTGGGCTCAGACTTTAGACCTCTGTTTCTGTTAACCCAATTAGGTGCAGTCACCCATTCTCATGTTTTAATATCATCAGTTGACTGATTGATTGGTTGGTTGACTGAGTTCCATAGTCTAACCTGGATTTCTTCCTTAGGCTTGATTCATGCATGCAGTGACAATTCCATGTGAGGTATCTAAGTGTAGAGGATTCCAAATAAAACTCTTGATTGATATTCCACAAGCTGGGTCTTTTCCCCTGATTTACCTCTTACCAAATCACATCCACATCCCCAGTTGCTCAGACCAAAAACATAATTCAATGTGTTTTTATTTTATTTTTTAAAATTTATTTGAAAGAAAGAGACAGCAAGAGAGGGAACACAAGCAAGGGGAGTGGGAGAGAGAGAAGCAAGCTTCCCACCGAGCAGGGAGCCCGATTTGGGGCTTGATCCCAGGATAGTGGGACCATGACCTGAGCCTAAGGCAGACACTTAACAACTGAGCCACCCAGGTGCCCCAGCATAATTCAGTGTTAACTCTTTTCCTCACACTGCACATCCAAACCAGTGGCACATCTTGTTGCTTCTACCTTCAAACTATATCTGAATCCACCAGCATCTCTCATCAAACTATTGGGATAGCTTCCTCACTCTTCCCAGTCACTTATAGCTTGGCAATCCCCATGTGGATGACACTGTCTACTTTTAGATCTGCCCTACACAAGTTATTTCACAGGAAGGCAGTGTAAGGCAGTGGACACACACTGGAGCCAGATTTAAAAACCTACCTATTATTAGCCATGTGCCTTTAGGCAAGTTAATCAGCCTCCTTCTCCTACACATTCCTTGCTTATAAAATGGGAGCAACAAATATGGATTGAGAATTAAAGGAAGTCCTTTTCCCTAATAACTCAAAATTGCAATCTTTTACTAAGCACTTGTGAGATTCTAGACTTCCTGATCAGCACACTACACATTCTCGTTTTTCAAACTAGATACTCATATATCCCTGGTGACAAGTGGCAGTGGGCGAGGGAAACCCTAAGCCACAAGATAAATGTAAAACAATATTTTGAATAGGGTTGACAACAGGGAAAGATATTTCCAGGACGAGGGACAATTTGTATAATGGTGTGTAAAGAATAATAGCAAGGACTGAATTAATACCCTTTGTGTCAGGCATTATTCAAAACCCTATATAAATATCAATTTACTTAATTCATATAACAACTCTATAGGCAAGTTCACTATTATTCCCATTTTACAAGTGAGGAATATGTGGGAGAGAAGGTTGAGTAACTAGCTTAAGGACATCTGGCTAATCACTGGTAGGATTTAGAATTGGGCTGTGTGGATCCAGTGTGTTACACACAATCCTACTTTAGGGGACCTCTCCATGAAACAGCTGCTATAAGGGAGCCCTGAACAAATGCAGCTTTTACTAGGAATGAGCAACTTGAAAGGGATGAATGGATAAAAAAAGAGAAGGGAATTAAGAATCATGGCTTTAGGTGCTCTCAAGCAGAGCTTGAATCCCAGCTCCTCCACTTACTACTTATGGGAACTTGAGACCTGCACATGTGCTCCTCACCTGTAAAATGAGTTCAAACCCAAATCTTAGGCTGTCTGGTACAGGAGAAAACTCACCACTTGTTGACAATCCCCTCCTTCTTTAGAGTCTTATTCCTATTATAAAAGAGGTAAAACAGGGACGCCTGGGTGGCTCAGTTGGTTGGACGACTGCCTTCGGCTCAGGGCGTGATCCTGGAGTCCCGGGATCGAGTCCCACATCAGGCTCCCAGCTCCATGGGGAGTCTGCTTCGCTCTCTGACCTTCTCCTCGCTCATGCTCTCTCTCACTGTCTCTCTCTCTCAAATAAATAAATAAAATCTTTAAAAAAAAAATAAAAGAGGTAAAACAGCCTACTTGAAAATAAATACACTTAGACTTCTGCTTCAGGGAAGATGGAATAAATGTACTTCTCCTTATTCCTCCCACTAAACACAACAAAAACCCCTGGACACTATATTTGTAATATCTAAAATAATGGAGTGAAAGAGGCAGATCTGGTAGGCACTTGGGACCCAAGGCATAATAAAGCAGTGAGAGAAGAAGGCAGTTTTCTGGAAACTCCAGGAGGAACAGATATTTTCAAAAGCCCCCTAGAATACCCATTATTTCCAGCCCAAGGATCAGGATAAAGGCAGCAAACATGACAAGACAGAAAAATTTTCAATAATAACCTTCCTCTCAGTTAGTTAAGTGTCTGCCTTCAGCTCAGGTCATGATCCTGGGGTCCTGGGATTGAGTCCCACATCAGGCTCTCTGCTCAGCAGGGAACCTACTTCTCCCTCTACCCTTCCCCCTGCTCATGTGTGCTCTTACTCTCTCTTCTCGAATTAATAAAAAAATCTACAAAAATAAATAAATAATCTTCTTCTTCCGGCCAATAGATGCAGAAAAAAATCATGGCCCAATCTCCACCCATTCCAGCTAGGGCCTTATGGGGAGCTTAAACATCTGCACATTCAAGGCTGTTATGAAGCATCTCAACCTCCTTTTGACTCATTTTACCCAGGGTGATGTCAGAGAAAGGCTCATGGAGAGTCAGGACTTTCATTATGGCCTAGCATTAATGAGGCCAGTACCTGTGGTGTCACTAAATGATACATGGGCAACAGTATCTTGGCCTCCCTGACCCTCCCAGCCAGGGTGGTCTCAACTGAGGCGTCAAGGAAAGCCAGAACTCCCACTTCACTCAGAACTAACAAAGAGATTCTTCCCCTTTGATATCAAAAGGGGTCAAGTAGGAAACTGGACTTCTACCCCCACTGGACAGTAACAAAGCAGCATTCTCACTCCCCCTGACTGTACAGTTTCAGAAGAAATCAGCTGAAGCAGAAGGTTTAAATGAGATCCAGATTCTCATAATATAATATCCAAAATGTCCATGTTTCAGTGGAAAATGATTCACCATAACAAAAACCAGGAAAGTTTCAACTTGAAAAAAAAAAGAATAGACAACTGTACCAAGATTACAGAGATGTTAGAATTATCTGATGAAAATTTTAAACCACCGATCATAAAAATGTTTAATGAACAATTAATTCAAACAAATAAAAAAATAGAAAGTCTCCTCTAAGAAGTAGAGGATATAAGGAAGAATCAAGTGGAAAATTTAGAACCAAAAAATACAATATCAAAATGAAAACTCAATGGACGAGCTTAACAGAAGTATTGAGAAGACTCAGAAAAGAATGAGTGAACTTGAAAACAGAACAAAATAAACTGCCCCATCTAAAACAGAGCAAAAATAGACATGAAAAAAGAAATGAGCAGAAACTCAGACACTTTTAAGACCATAACAAAATATTGAACACTGGTACCATCAGATTCTTGCAAAGAGAGGAGAAAGCTGGGGAAGTGGGGGAAGCTGAAAAAGCATTTAAAGTAATAGTGTCTGAGAACTTCCCAAACTGGCAAAAAACTATAAACCTACAGATTCAAGAAGCTGAGCAAAACCCAAGCAGGATAAAAATCAAAGAGCCCAAGGCAAGATAACACATCATAGTCATTCTTCTAAAAACTAAATACAAAGGAAAAAAATCCTAGACAAAATAAGAGACAAACAGCACCTTATCTACAATGGAAAAGCAATTTAAATGACAGTTAGTTTCTCATCAGAAACTATATAGGCCAGAAAGAAGTGGCAGGACATTTTTCAATTGCTAAAATCAAGACATTTTTAGAAAAAGAAAAACTAAGGAAATTTGTCACCAGCAAAATTACTCTCAAAGAATAATCACAGGAAATTATCTAAAAGGAGAAACCTTGAGACATCAAAAAGGAAGAAAAAAACAAAGAGAATAAAAATATGGATAAATACATTACCTTTCCTTCTTGAGTTTTCTAAGTTGTTTGATGATTGAACCAAAATTATAACACTGCCCAACACGGTGATAAATGTGTATAGAGGACTATTTAAGGCAATTATATTATAAACAGGGATAGTAAAAAAAAAAGGTAAGATTCCTACACTTCACTTGAACTAGGAAAATGTCGATACCAGTAGACTGTGATATTAGACATATATAGTGTAACACCTAAAGCAAACACTAAATAAGCTATAAAAAGAGATACATTCAAAAAACTCCATGGATAAGTCAAAACAGAATTCTAAAAAATGCTCAATTAGTCCACAAGAAGGTAGGAATAAGGAAACAGAAAAACAAAAAACAAATAGGCCAAACAGAAAACAAAAATAAAGTGTTTAATAAAAACAAACACTTAACCCTTAAAATATCAACAATTACATTAAATGTAAATGTTTAAATAAACCAGTTAAGTGGTGCCTGGCTGGCTCAGTCAGTAGAGCATGCAACTCTTGATATCAGGGTCAAAAGTTCAAGCCCCACTTTGGACATAAAGCTTACTTTAAAAAAACGCAACAACTAAAAGACAAACTAGAAAACATGACTCAACTATATGCCATCTATAAAGAACTTACTTCAAATATAATGATATATGTAGGTTGAAAATAAAAAGATGGATAAATGTATACCATGCAAATATTAATTAAAAGAAAGCAGAGAGAGAGGCATCTCAGTAGCTCAGTCGGTTGAGTCTCTGGCTCTTGGTTTAGGCTCAGGTCATGATCTCAGGGTCATGGGAGCGAGCCTTGAGCCAGACTCTGTTCTCAGCATGGAGTCTGCTTTTCTCTCTCCTTCCCCTTCTGCCCCTTCCCACACTTGCACATGTGCACACACGCTCTCCCTCAAATAAATAAAATGTTTAAAAAAAAGAAAGAAAATGGAGGGCTTTATTAATATCAGAGACCTGATAAAAGCCCCATTTTCTTTTTTTAATAGACTTCTGAGCAAAGAAAATTACTAGTGACAAAGAAAGATTTTATATAATAAAAGGGTCAATCTGCGAAGAAGATATAGCATTTATAAATGTGTATGCAGCAGTCAACTGCACAAATGTGTATGCAGCAGTCAACAGCCGCAAAATATGTAAAGCAAAACTTCATAGAATTAAAGGAGAAAAAGACACATCAACAAGTATAATTTTAATAAAACTCTTATATCTCTCCCTCGACAATAGAATTTTAAAAGTAGGCAGAAAATCAGGATATAGAAGAACTCAACAACATCATCAATTAGCAGAATCTAATTGACAATTATAGAACACCCAACAACAGCAGAATACCTATTCTTTTTAAAAGTACAAAGATCAAATACTAATAGAGACCATATCACGGGTCATAAATAAACTTCAATTTAAATTTAAAGGAATTTAAATCATACAGAGTATATTCTCTGACTACAATGGAATCTAACTAGAAATCAGAAACAGAAAAAATGGAAACATTTCCAAATACCTGGAAACTAAACAACACGCTTTGTAATAACCTATGGGTCAAAGAGGAAATCTTCAGGGAAATTTTTTAACAACACATTGAATTGAGTGAAAATGAAAGTACAATCATCAAAGTATGTGGGACACAATAAAGCAGTGCTGAAGGGAAAATTTAAAGCACTAAATGTTTATGTTAGAATAGAGGAAAAATTTCACACCAGTAATCTAAGTTCCCATCTCAAGAACCTAGAGAAAGAAGAGCAAAATATACCTAAAGCAAGCATAAGGAAGGAAACTATAAAGATAAGAGCTGTCTTCTTTGATGACTTTGATAACTTTGATATCAAAGACATTGAAAACTAAAACAATAGAGAAAATCAAGAAGAAAACCTCGTTCTTTGAAAATATGAATGAAATTGACAACCCTCCTCAGAGGCTAATCAGTGGGAAAAAAGAGAAAACTCAAATCACCAATATCAGGAATGAAACAGAGGCTGTCACTACAGATCCTGAATAAAGCAATACTACAAACAATACCAGGCACATTAACTTAACAAGTTAGATGAAATGGACTAACTTCTTGGGACGCCTGGGGCTCAGTTGGCTAAGCGACTGCCTTCAGCTCTGGTCATGATCTTGGGGTCCTGGAATGGAGTTCCACGTTGGGCTCCCTACTCGGTGGGGAATCTGCTTCTCCCTCTGACCTTCCCCCTTCTTGTGCTCTCTCTCTATCTTATTCTCTCTCTCTCTCTCTCTCTCTCTCTCTCTCCCAAATAAATAAATAAATAAATAAAATCTTTTTTTAAAAATGGACTGATTTTTCACAGAGCACAAGCTACATCTCACCTGATATGAAATGGCCTTATACCTATAAAGCAAATTGAATTCATAATTTAAAAATTCTGTGGGTATTGGAGAGGGCATGGATTGCATGGAGCACTGGGTGTGGTGCAAAAACAATGAATACTGTTACGCTGAAAATAAATTTTAAAAATTAAAAAAAATTCTCAAATAAGAACTTGAAACTATGATTACTTTCATTGACTTTCACATCAGACTATGATGGTTTCACTGGAAAATTCTCCCAATGTTTAAAGAATAATTAACAGCAATTCTAAACAATCTCTTCCAGAAGAGAGGAAGGATCATCTCCCAATTCATTTAATAAGCTTATGAGACTCTGATGTTCTAAACTCACATGGAGAGGCAAAGGAACTAGAATAGCTTAAATAATTTGAAAAAAAAAAGCAAATAGGGGAAAAGAGAATAATTGAATTTCAAAACTTAGAGCCACAGTAATAAAAAACTGTGTGGTATTGATGGAGAAATAGACACATAGGTTAATGGAATAGATTAGAGAACTGGGAAGTAGACCCACACAAATAGTCCTGATTAACTCTTGACAAAGGTGCACAAGCAATTCAATGAAGAAAGGATATCCTTTTCAATAAATGGTGCTGGAGAATTGGATATTCATAAGCAAAAAAGTGAACCCCAACCTACATTTCATATATAATGCAAAGTTAACTTAAAATACATCAAACACTTAAACATAAAACTCAAAACTACAAAACTTTGAAAAAAAAATAAAAGAAAAACTTCAGGATATAGGGCTAGACAAAGAGTTCTTAGACATGGCACCAAAAGCACAATTCAAAAAAGGAGAAAATGGAAAAATAGGATTTCATCAAAATAAAAAGCTTTTGCTCTGTGAAGGACTGTTAGGAAGGAAAAACAAGCCACAGAGGGTTAGAAGATATCTGCAAACCACATATCCAACAAAGGACTAGTATTTCGAAAATATAAAGAACTCTCAAGACAAACAATCCAATTAGAAATTGGGCAAGAGACATGAAGAGACTTTTCATCAAAGAGAATAGATGGATAGCAAACAAGCACATGAAAAGATGATCAACATCACTAGTCAACAAGGAAATGCTAATTAAGACTTCAATGTGATACCACTACATGCCCGTCAGAATAGCTAGAATAAAAAAAGTGCTTGTAAGGGTGTGGAGAACCTGATTTTTTTAATACACTGCCGGTGGAAATGTAAAATGATACAGTTACTCTGAAAAGTGGTTTGGCAGTTTCTTATAAAACTTAAACATGCACTTTCCATACAACCCATCAACTTCTCTTCTGAGCATTGCTCCAGAGAAATAAAAACTTAAACTCACACAAAAACCTAAACATGAATGTTCATGGCCGTTTACTTTGTAGTAACCCCAAGCTGTAAACAACCCAACTGTCTTCAAAGGGGGAATGGTTAAACTGTAGTACATCTACCTCACAATACTCTGCAATAAAGAAGGAAAAAACTACTGATACACATCACAACTGGGGTGAAATTTTAGAGAATTAAACTGAGTGTTGAAAAGTTGTCAGTCCCCCAAATTTATATATTGTGTGGTTCCACATGCATCACATTCTTGCCTGTTATAAAAATGCAAGATGAGGGATCTTTATAGTGACAGAATTATTCTGTGTCTTGACTGTATCAATGTTGGTATCCTGGTTGTGGTATTGTACTACAATTTTGCAAGAGACTACTATGGCGGAAACTAGGTAAAGGGTACATGGGATCTCTTTTTTTTTTTAAAAAGATTTTATTTATTTATTTATTTGACAGACAGAGATCACAAGTAGGCAGAGAAGCAGGCAGAGAGAGAGGAAGGGAAGCAGGCCCCCTGCTGAGCTGAGAGCCTGATGCGGGACTCGATCCCAAGACCCTGAGATCATGACCCGAGCTGAAGGCAGCGGCTTCACCTACTGAGCCACCCAGGCACCCTACATGGGATCTCTTTTAATATTACTTGTAACTCCATGTGATTATCTCAAAATAAAAAGGTTAATTTTAAAAATACAAACACTGGGGGAACCTGGGTGTCTCAGTCGATTGGGTGTCTGCCTTCAGCTCAGGTCATGATCTCAGGGTCCTAGGATCAAACCCCACATCAGGCTCCATGCTCAGCAGGGAGCCTGCTTCTCCCTCTCTCTCTGCCTGCCTCTTTGCCTACTTGGGATTTCTCTCTCTGTCAAACAAATAAATAAAATCTTAAAAAAAATAAACAAACACCAATATCAAATTTTTCCTGTATACCAGAATCAACAAGTTATATCATTGTTTTATTTTGCATTTATTTGAATGTTGGAGTTTGGGAATTTTTTCACTTAGGTGTCATCCTGTTCCATTTTTTCTGACATATCCCTTGACTGTTTTTCTATTTAGTTATCTTTTTCTTATTGACATGTAAGAACTATTTATATATATGTGTTATTATATGGCTCTAAGATCAGAGCTGATTTCTATTCATCAAATTTCAAAAATTTTAACGAGTGAGTTTTGGTCTGGTCATACTAGACACAGCTGTGTGAGGCCCTCACTGACATGAATCCCAGTGGGGTGCACTGAGCACCTCACCTTTGTTTGATCACTCCACTCAAATCATATATAAGGAAGTAAAGGGCCCAGATCTGAACACCAGTCTACCTGATACCAAGTCCATGAATTTTTTTTTTACTATATTATAGTCTCCTCAGCATGTTTATGCTAATTCCATAAGGGTCAACATTGTTCTTAAAAATGATACTGATCATAGTTAATTTAATGAGCAGGCCAAATAAATTAACATGGTCCTGTTTAATCTTCACCAAAACTCTAATTATTTTTATAATAATATAGTAAGGAGTTATTTGAGGAGTCAGAATCTTAAATCAGTTAAATAACTTGTCCAAGACCACAGAACTAAGAAATATCAAGATCAACTCAAACCCAGTTGGTCAGGCACCAAAGCTCTATGAAAGTGGTGGATTTCAGTGGCCATTAGGAGACCTGTTGCAGATTAGATCCCTCACCCTAGCCAATCCTTTTATATCCAAGTCATGTCTCAACACTGGCCAAAACACTATGCTCCCTGTGGTGAAATGGGCATTCTCTCTGGCCCCTGATAACTGCCAGGTGGTAGAAAATTCAATGAAGGGAGGGAAGAATCACAAATTCCTTCACATGAGCAATAGAGATCTAGAAATTTCTGAGGTCATAAATGTAAATACCTCTTCAGGTATGAGTCAGAGGGCTCACTGAGAACACTAGAATAGATTTATTTCTAGATAAACATTAGAGCAGAAAAAAAATAGTCATCTGACCTATGAAACATATAAAAATGAGCTCATAAGCTTTTCTGTATATGAAGGGTTTTCAATATTGTAATTAATTTTTATTTTGAGGGTGCCTGGGTGGCTCAGCCAGTTAAGCATGCCTTTGGGTGATGTCATGATTCCAGTGTCCCGGGATTGAACCCCACGTCAAGCCCATCAATTGGGCTTCCTGCTCAGTGGGGATTCTGCTTCTCCTTCTGCCACCCTTCTCCCATTTTGTGCATGCTCTCTCACTCTCTGTCAAATAAATAAATAAATACATAAATACATAAATAAAGTGAAGGAAGACTGTATTTTGCAAAAAAATTTTTTTAAATTTTTATCCCAGTAATACATGCACGAGACTAAGCGGTACTAAAAGGTTTTTTTTTTTTTTCCCAAAGATTTTATTTATTTATTTGACAGACAGTGATCACAAGTAGGCAGAGAGGCAGGAAAGAGGGGGAAGCAGGCTCCCTGCTGAGCAGAGAGCCGGATGTGGGGCTTGATCCCAGGACTCTGGGACCACAACCCGAGCCAAAGGCAGAGGCTTTAACCCACTGAGCCACCCAGGTGCCCCAACGGTGCTAAAAGTTTATAACAAAATATAACTGTTCCTTGTCCCCAACTCTCACATCAGTCCCACATTCCAGAAAAGATCACCAAAAATACTCTTACCTACTTTTCCCTTCTGGTATTTACCATTAAAATTTCTAAATAGTATGCTTATTCTGCTATTTATCAACTCATAAATTTTATTTTTGATTTTCTGTTGCGATGGTTGGGGATTTAGTTTTGTTATTCTCTCCCATTCCTTTCAAAATAATTATAACATAAAAAGTGTTGTTGTTTCTTTTTTTCTAATGAATGCGACTGTTACAAGATTTCTTCTCCCTTAGTGCCCATGGTTCCTTTTTTTTTTTTAAAGATTTTATTTATTTGTCACAGAGAGAGAAGTCACAAGTAGGCAGAGAGGCAGGCAGAGAGAGAGAGGGGAGGAAGAAGGCTCCCTGCGGAGCAGAGAGCCCAACGTGGCGCTCGACCCCAGGACCCCGGGATCATGACCTGAGCCGAAGGCAGAGGCTTTAACCCACTGAGCCACCCAGGCGCCCCGTGCCCATGGTTCCTGATCATGTCCCTTCAAAGAATGAAGAGGAGACCAGACCGAGAGTGGTGGACAGCAATGCAAAGTTTATTGAATGATAAAATAGCTTATTATTGAGAGAGAGTACAAAGCTCCAAAGAGGGAGGGGATCCAAGAGGGATACTCTGTTGTTATGTTTCTTTTCTTAAAATGTTTTTTCCCGGGGCACCTGGGTGGCTCAGTGGGTTAAGCCGCTGCCTTCAGCTCAGGTCATGATCTCGCGTCCCGGGGTCGAGTCCCGCATTGAGTCCCGCATCGGGCTCTCTGCTCAGCAGGGAGGCTGCTTCCTCCTCTCTCTCTCTGCCTGCCTCTCTGCCTACTTGTGATCTCTCTCTGACAAATAAATAAATAAAATCTTAAAAAAATGTTTTTTCCCTTTATTAGGTATTTTCCTCTTATATATTTGCTTAGTCTTTTGTGCGCCTTTAATTAATTTTTTCCAAATGTTCCTATAAATCTGACTTCCAGTAATTTTTCTAAATGCCCATTTTATCCTACCCCAGACCAGCCCTGCTCCACCTTCATTCCTCCTGCCCCAGTTTGGTCTTTAGGTAATAGTTATTATCCTTGGAGTTCCCTTTTCTGCCTTCCTGAACTTAACTCCTGTTTCTGGGATCCCACATCATAGTTTCTTAGTTTCCTCTGTTTTGCTGAAACACACCCTCCAGTAACTTCCTATGAAAGGATGCTTGGGAGGTAATTTCATTTAGTTCTTGCATATCTGCAGAGTCTTTATTCTATTTCTACATTTGCTTGATCATTTGCTGGGTAAGGAATTCTAGGTTGAATGTTAATTTTCTCTTAACATTCTAAAGACTTTGTTCTGGGGCACCTGGGTGGCTCAGTGGGTTAAGCCTCTGCCTTCGGCTCAGATCATGATCCCAGGGTCCTGGGATTGAGTCCCGTGTTAGGCTCTCTGCTCAGCAGGGAGCCTGGTTTCCCCCCTCTCTCTCTTTGCCTGCCTCTCTGCCTACTTGTGATCTATGTCATATAAATAAATAAAATCTAAAAATAATAATAATAAAGACTTTGTTCTACAGCTTTCAAGCATTTACTTCTGCTATTGAGAAGTCTGAAAGCATTAGGATCCTTCCTCCTTTTTGAAATGACCTCTCCCTCCCTTGTGGCCTTTCTCCCTCTCTCTCTCCACCACTCTCTTCTCCTCCTCTGAGATTTTTCTCTATTTTTAAAGTTTTGAAATTTCATGATGTGTAATCCTTTGTTATTCATTGTCTATTATTCATTTGGCATTTTCAACCTGGAGATTCATGCCTTTCAGTACCAAGAAAGCTTTTCTGTAATATACAAGGTTAAATCATATGAAATTGCTTATATATAACTTTTTTGAGCTTATAAAAATGCCAATTTCATGTTTTTCAAGCCAATATCTTTGATAATTTTCTTCCTTCTGTTTTCTCTTTTTCATTTCTGGAACTCCTATTAGTCAAATGTTGAACCTCCTGCATTGAAGGTGCTCACATGCTCCATCAATGCCCTAGACCTTCCAGTGAGAACAAATCTGTTGCAACCTTTCTGAAAACAATTTGGCAGGGAGTACCCAAGATTTTTAAAACATGTATGTACTTTGATTCACTAATTCCATATCTAAGAATCTCCAAGAGATATTGAAATACGATTTAAAAAAAATACATGTTCGAGGGTATGTTTGCAACATTATTTAAACATTGAAACATGAAAAACATTGAAATAACCCCAAATCCAAATTCAAAACTAAAGAATCAGTTAAAGTTAGAGGTTCTGTATGATAAGTTGTTAGGCACTGAAATGAAGAAATTTTCGATGACATAAAAAAAAATTCCCTAGGGCTTGGAAGTCTATATATAGTATGATGTCAATTTTGAGAGGGAAAAAATAGCCACAGAAAATACTCTAGATGGTGTAAGGGCAAATAAGAAATAAAAATTAGAGGCTTAATTCTCCCTGTTGCAAATAGGGAAGAGACTTCTCTGCCTTTTGTTTCAGAATTTGCTTTTTTGTTTGTTTGTTTGTTTCAAATGTGTGTAAATCTTCATAATGGCCAGTCTCACAACTGAGGACCAGTTTCCTCAAGGACCTGAGAACCATCTTTTTGAAATGCCACCATCATCAAGGGAGATAGCACCTAAATTTTGGAGACTAACCTAACATTGTTAGGGCCCTTGTTCCAATTTGAAATGAGAAGTTCGTCTTTCCTCTGGATAAAGCCAACACAAGGGACCCCCAATTACTTTGATAAAGTTATAATGAACTATGTGTGACAAAAGATACTGGAAGACTAGTTATTGTTTACTTTGAGAACCTGTATGTAATGGGTTGTATCTGACTGGCTGTGTAAAGGAGGTAAGACTGCTGTCTTTGCAATTTTTTAAATGGATTGTCTATGGTGCTAATCACATTCTGCCTATTCAATAATAAAACTGTTTCTGTTCTCCACTACATTTCCAGAGAGGTTTTCTGGGTCAGGAGAAGATTTTGCTTTTTAAAAATACCCTCCCCCAACAGTGACATTCTGTTAAAATGATATTAGTGGTTGCCTTTGGGTGAAAGTGGAATCCCACCTGTAGATACCCAGCTCTATGAAGAGTTTTTCATACCAGAGAGCACAAGTTTGCGTGTGCGCCTGGCCTTGGAAATCTCGTGGCTTAGCATCTCATCCTGCTGCTTTTCAGACCCTCTTTTAAAGTAGAACAGCTTCATACTTTTCAGTCTTGTGTGTTTCATGGCCCCCAAACATTAGAGATGCCACTAGACGTCTTGTCCATTTCTTGCCTGGTCTTCTCCCCACTGGGAAACAGCTGCTCCTTACAACTTGAAACTGAGGCAGTTTTCACCTCCTGTCTGAAGACATTTCTCTCAAGCACAGAATATGATGAGTTTCCAAAAGACCCCAGCTACAATCCCTTATCAGACCCTATGAGGAAAGAGTCTATCCAGAGTCTGTTGGCAAGACGAATGTGACGATCTAATGTGACATAATCCACAGAAATGACATTCCATCACCTTTGCCATATCCACATGCCATTGGCTAGAAGCAACTTACAGGTCCTGCCCACACTCAAGAGGAGGGGATCACACAAGCAAGCCAATAACAGCAAGAGGACTATGGGGTCTGTCTGCCACAGTTTCCTCTGAAACCTTGATTACATGTAGGCTCGTACCTCCTCACTCCATGTCTCCTTCATATTTTCTATCCTTTTTTCTTTCTGCAATGCATTCTGGTAATATCTTGATATTTATTCAACTGCATCAGTTCTTTTTCTCCTGTATTGAATCTTGATTCATCTGTTGCATTTTATATTTTCAGTCGTTCTGTATTTTTTTTATTTCCAGAATGTCTAATGTTTTTCATTTTACCCAAACTATTTCTGATAGCCCTTCATTTCTTCATCACAATTCAGTATCTTCCTCTATTTCCTTAAATGTATTAATATACCCATTTTATTTTATTTCCTCTCAGTAGTATGAAAATGCCTTTTTTTTCATGGTGATAAGAGTATTCTTTAATCCTCATCCCCTATTTGCTCTATGCCCCACCCAACTACCCTCTGATAACCAGCAGTTTTGTTCTCTACAGTTGAGTCTGTTCTTTTTTTTTTTTAAAGATTTTATTTATTTATTTGACAGAGAGTGAGAGAGAGAGATCATAGGTAGGCAGAGAGGCAGGCAGAGAGAGAGGGGGAAGCAGGCTCCCTGCTGAGCAGAGAGCCCGATGTGGGGCTCGATCCCAGGACCCCGGGATCATGACCTGAGCCGAAGGCAGAGGCTTAACCCACTGAGCCACCCAGGGCCCCGAGAGTCTGTTCTTGATTTGTCTTCCTCTCTTTCTCTATTTTTCCTTTGCTCACTTGTTTTGTATCTTAAGTTCTACATATGAGTGAGATCATATGTTATCTTTCTTTGACTGATTTTTTTTTTTTTTGCTTAGCATTATACTCTCTAGCTCTATCCATATTTCAATTGAATGGCAAAGTTTCATTCCTTTTTTATGGCTAGAGAATATTCGTGTGTGTGTGTGTGTGTATGTGTGTGTGTGTACCATATCTTCTTTATCCATTCATCTACCAATGGACACTGGACTGTTTCTATAGTTTGGCTATCATAAATAATGCTGCAATAAACATATGGCTGCATATATCTCTTTGAATTCATGTTTTTGTATTTTTGGGATAAATACCCAACAGTGTGATTCCTAAATCATAAGGTAGCTCTATTTTTAATTTTTTGAGGAACTTCCATACTGTTCTCCAGAGTGGCTGCACCAGTGCGCGTTCCCACCAATACTGTATGAGGGTTCCTTTTTCTTCACATCTTCACCAATACTTGTTGTTTCTCATGTTTTTTTTTTTAATTTTAGCCATTCAGAGAAGTGTGAGGTGGTATTTTACTGTAGCTTTGATTTCCTGTAAGATGTGAGGTGATATTTTACTGTAGCTTTGCATTTCCCTAAAGATGAGTGATGTTGAGCATCTTCTCATGAGTCTGTTGGCCATCTGTATGTCTTTGAGAAACATTTGTTCATGTCTTCTGCCCTTTTTTTTCTTTTCAATGTTCCAGAATTCATTGTTTACACACAACACTCAGTTCTCTATGCAACATGTGCTTTCCATAATAACCACTACCAGGCTCACCCAAGTCCCCACCCCCTCCTCTCCAAAACCCCCAGTTTGTTTCTCAAGGTCCACAGTCTTTCATGGTTTATCTCCCCTTCGATTTTCCCCAACTCATTTCTCCTCTCCATCTCCCCATGTCCTCCCTGCTATTCCTTATGCTCACAAATAAGTAAAACCATATGATAATTGACTCTCTGTGCTTGACTTATTTCACTTAGTATAATCTCTTCCAGTCCCGTCCATGTTGATACAAAAGTTGGGTACTCCAGGGAGCCTGCTTCCTCCTCTCTCTCTCTGCCTGCCTCTCTGCCTACTTGTGATCTCTCTCTGTCAAATAAATGAATAAAATCTGAAAAAAAATTATAAATAAATAAATAAATAAATAAAAAGTTGGGTACTCATCCTTACTGATGGAGGCCATAATACTCCATTGCATATATGGACCACATCTTCTTTATCCATTTGTCTGTTGAAGGGCATCTTGGTTCTTTCCACAGTTTGGCGACTGTGGCCATTGCTGCTATGAACATTGGGATACAGATGGCCCTTCTTTTCACTGCATCTGTATCTTTGGGGTAAATACCCAATAGAGCAATTTCTGCCCATTTTTTTTATTGGGTTATTTGTTTTTTTGAGTATTGAGCTGCATCAGTTCTTTATATATTTTGGATACTAACCCTTTATCAGGTAGGTTATTTACAAATATCTTCTCCCATTCAGTAGGTTGTCTTTTAGTTTTGTTGATTGTTTCCTTTACTATGCAGAATATTTTTATTTTGATGTAGTCCTGGTTGTCCATTTTTTAATTTATCCATTTTATGTTCTTTATTTATAATTTCTGTATCCAAAGTCTTCTTCGGTCTGGTCTTGAGGTTTGATGTTTTTGCTAATTATGATTCACGCTGTCTCAATTCCTTGCATGTTTTGATTTTTGAATATGAACTCATATTACTTAGAATATGGGTATGCCATATTACTTATACATATGGGTATGCCAGGCAGCTTCAGTTTATACTTCCATGTCCAGCTTCACCATACTTTTTTCTACTCTGCTTTGTCTATTTCAATCTATTTGGACCACATCAGGTATTTAATTCTCTGGACCCTTCTTTGTGAGGTTGCCTCACCTTGACAGAATTCCTTCCCCAAAGATTCCTGCTCCTTTCAAGGTAATCTGCTCTACGTGACTCTCTCCTTCCAGTTCTGGAAACCTCTTCTTCCCTTTGTCCTTTTAAGCCTAAAGGCAGGAGAAGTTCATGTTGCCATTATACTGTAGGGACCAGGTTCCTGCACTAGTCCCTGGAGTGCCCGTACTAGCCCACATTTAGAAGTAACCCTTTATAAATAAACCATCTATTTCTTGTTGAGATCCCACACTGGACTCAGCTTATGTGCCTTCCCAAGACTTAGCCCGGCTGGCCTTCTAAACACTGGCTGCTTTCTACCCAGACCACACCAATGGTGGCTCATGCACTCACCACCACTGTGAAGTGTAGGCCTCTACCTTCCTAACCTCTGTTGCTAATACTGCCTGTGCCAGCTTCCCCAGGGATGAGAGCAAGGCTTTAGGGCAGCCTCCATCATGCCCACACCACCAGAAGACACAGTAGCTCTGATCTGCCTGCACCCATGGAGCCTCTGACTTTCCCAGAAGCTCTCCAGAAAGCCCATTTTATAAAAGCTGAGAGTACAAGAAAGTGAATGCCTCATGGAGGGCATATTGACCAAAGAGACATAGGAGAAGAGAAAGAGCTGAGGATAAAATTGCTTGCCCTTTGTCCCTGCAGCCGAGTGTTCTAAGAAATGATGGTTCTGTGGGTCTTTAGCAGAGGTCATACAGGAGCAGGTGACCAGCTCTACACTTTCATGAAGCTGTGGCAGCTCAGTCATGTACCACTTTGTATTTGTTTGTTTGTTTGTTTTTATCTCCCAGCTGCCCTTCCCTTTTCCTTTATTTTGTTCCCTTGAATCTTGCACCCCCATTATGGCATTACCACACATGCTGGGCCTTAGTCTCCATCTTCTAGGGAAGGAGCTAAGACAGGCATGGAAGGAGCTGCCCTTGGGGATACCAGCTTATGTGGGCCTCACAAGAAAACTCCCAGCCTCGCCAGCTCAGACCTTGTCTCCATCCTCCCCATTGCAATGGCATGACCTTCAAAGACCAGACTCCTGGCCCTGAAGGATTGCAGGAGCCCAGGCTCATGTAGACTTTATCTTCCCTCATCTCTCCAGAGTTGCTTTCTGGGCTCAGAGGATTTCCCTTACCTTTCTGCCATATCAGTCATTTATTTTAAAAGATGTTTTCAAATAATTATCCAGCATCTTAGGTGTTCTGTACCAAACGCATGTCTCTAGACATTCTTCTTACCTATAATGCCTAGAAATTGCTTCTTTTCTCCTTTAATTTTTCTCTCTTCCTCTTTGTTTTTCCTTTGGTCCCAGTCTTCCATGTATTCCAGAATATGACATAGGTGTGTCTCTGGAAAGCTCCAGACTAAATCTCTGGGATACAAATTTCTGCAACACCCATCCCAGACCAAGCTCAGGGCTCCATGCAGTAGATCTACAAGCAAATTTAATAAATGTATTAGAACTGGCAAAAAATGGCAAGGACACTATATAGAGCTGGAGAGGTCCTAGGGGGAGGATATGGTCACTCTTCATTGTGCAGAATGGGAAACAGAGGCACAGAACTTGGGCTCAGTGTCCAGTCAGCAAGCACTTGCTTCTCACACACAATTGTAGGGAAGTTGGAAAGAATGAGTGAAAAGCACTTTTTAAGTAGCTGTCAGCAACCACTACCCGTCAACCTATGTATAGGTCTTATTCACTGTGAAGAAAAACATACACTGAGCCATTTGCTCATAGTGACACACCACATGAAGTCATCCACTGAGACCCAGTGTCAGCCCATGTGTCCTCAATACATATAGGTCAGAATCAATTACCCTGAGCAAATGGACGGTCAGGAAAATACCAGGTACTAATAAAGACAGGAGAGGAATGAGTAGTTATATGAGTCCTCTGTCTGCTGGAGTGGAGAATTTCTGAAGGATTTCCTGAATGTTCCTCCAGCTCAGGTGTCACCTGAGTGGGAATTCCTTTGTGGCCCAGCCACCCACAGTGCAGTGTCTCCAAAGCCTACCTTTGGAATGGGAGTCCTATGTGTAAAGCTTATTTAAAGGAAATTTCAAGATGGTTCAAGCTGTTTTTCCACCTGGGTCTCACTGAAAAATCCACATAGTACAGATTCAACTCTTGTCCTCTTGTGGGGCTGAACATGCATAGGCCCCATGGATATTCCCTAAGACACTGGACAGCCTGCATGTGAACCTCATGGTCTCAGGCTTCCCTTCCCCACCAGATCCTCTGAGGTTTTAACTTCTGCACCTTTCCTCCTCCATTCTCTGCCTCCCTCAGTCTTCAGCAGATGCCTTGTCTACTCTTACCCTTTACCATTTTCACTGTCTTTGGCCAACTTGATGAGTCAACATTGGTATCAATGTTAGTATCTCTGTGTGCTTCTGTGCAAAGCAGAACCCTAGCAAAGCAGGTCTTGTGATGTGTGCCCATGAGGTTAAAAGGGGTGAATACATTCAGGTCTGCCTACGTAGGGCTCCCTGTTGTGACGAGGGCAGGAGGGGTGTGTCAGAACATCACTTACTTGTTCTCACCACCCCACTTCAGAGCATCATCTCCTCAGCCCTCTCTCACAGAAGTCCTTCCAGCTCAGGCTACTCCCTTCTGAGGCTAGAATTGCTCTGTTCTCACTCACACTCCTGCTTGTCAGACTTGTTTTCTGCCAGCGTGTTCTGTCTGTGCACCTGAGAACACTCTTCACCAGTTCAATCCACCTGGGATTGGTGGCAATGGTGGGGGTGGGCGCCTCAGAACACGGTGGGGCCTCTAGTTTCCTCAGCTTGGATAGGAGTGGTGACACCTACTGGGCTACTGCTTTATGGAGGTTTCCTGGTCTTGTTCCTGAGCAAAACTGCTACCTGGTCCCATTCTTCCATCTGGTTGGAACCACCTCATGCTTGAAGATCAGGGCCCCTTGCCTCTCTACTCTGTCAGGGAGAAAATTTCCCTCCACCCCTCTTAGTTCTTCAACTGCTCTAATAATTAACACAGATTGACAGGAGAAAAAATATTTAAGTATTCCTGGGGACACCTAAAAATATGAGACTTAAAGAAGACACCAAAGCAGACAGCTTTTAGTCAAAGAAATGATAAATTTATGAACTGAGAAGATGAAGAAACTTAGTTTGGGGTAGTAATTAGTGAAAAAACCAAGCAGAGTGTTTGCATAGCCTTCTTGGTCCTGAATTCCCTGACTCTGGTAATAAGAATGTTTTTCTACTTCTTGGTGGAGGGAGAGTGCCTTTCACATGCTAAATGCATTTCCTACCTTCAGGGGGACCAAGAATGTCCTTCTTGCTCTGGCTATTTCTCAAGTAACTTTATTTCAAAATAACCAATACATGAAAGTGGCATACTCTGGTGGCCTGCCCTAAACTCCATTGATGAGGAGATCAAAGTAAGAAAAATGCAGCTTAAATTTAATCTCCTTACAAACTGCAGCCCACTGTGAGACATGCAGACATGACATTCCTTAAGGAACTCATGGCTGCCTTAATGTTGATATTTTGCTAGAGATTAAAAGCAACATTATCTTGACAATAGCCAGACCTCCAAGGTCCTGTAGAACCTGCTTTCAGCATACAGAAATTCCTTAGAAACTTAGGTTATCTCTACCTCCCCTCCCTCCACAAACTTAGAAATATATAATCAGTCATTCCTCACAATTACAGGTGCAGTTTTTTCTGCCCATGGGTCCTGTCCTTTTGCTAAAAAAAATACCTTTTTGGACCAAAAATGTCTCAAGAATTCTTTCTTGACCATTTTCTCTCAGACCCAAACTTCAAATCCTATCATTTTATTTCCCAGTGTGGGGCCTGAATCTTCTCATCTGGACTCCGAATCCCATGCAAACTTGATGAGTACGTTCTCTTCTTTTCCTTTACTTTCCTTTCAGGGACTTTTCAAGAGTATGGTCTTATTGGAACACTTTCATGTCCATGGCTCAGGCTGCAATGCTCTCCCCATGGCTACTCTATGGCAAGGAAAAAAATTGCCTTTTGGCTAGAAGTTAGTACCCTGGCCAGAATAATTGACCCAGAAACTTGAGGACTCTCTTTATTCCTATTCTCATACAAAGTTGTCTTTCTTGGGTATGGGACGGCCACCTAAGTCACTAGGATGGCTGCCAATCTTAAGACTTCTGTGTGAGGTTTCCTCCACATTGGTCTAAGGTGATTCCCTTTCTGTCTCTAGTCTAGCTGATTCTGGCCATGAGACCTCCACATGGAGAGGCCCAAAACCAGCACCCAACTGAAATAAAATCCAACCAGGGGCCATTTCTTAAGGAAGTTGGCTATAAGGACAATATGTGTGGGAATGTCACTTAGATCATTGTGGATTCCTGTTTTTACTAAAGATTTCTTTCTTTACCATATTCCATCAATGTCAAGTACTAATATGTACTTAAATTACAAAATCAGGGGGTGCCTGGGTGGCTCAGTGGTTAAGCCTCTGCCTTCAGCTCAGGTCATGATCTCAGGGTCCTGGGATCGAGCCCTGCATCAGGCTCTCTGCTCAGTGGGGAGCCTGCTTTCCCCTCTCTCTCTGTCTACCACTCTGCCTACTTGCAATCTCTCTCTCTGTGTCAAATAAATAAATAAAATCTTTTTAAAAAATTATAAAGTTGGGTAATTCCCCCTTGTAAAACTTTTTTTTTCTTTTTCTTTTTTTTTTAAGATTTTATTTATTTATTTGACAGACAGAGATCAAAAGAACACAGAGAGGCAGGCGGGGGTGGGGGTGGGAAGTAGGCTCCCTGCTGAGCAGAGAGCTCAATGCGGGGCTTGATCTGAGGACCCTGGGATCATGACCTGAACTGAAGGCAGAGGCTTTAACCCACTGAGCCACCAAGGCACCCAGCCTTGGAAAGGGAATTCAGACTAACAATTTTCCAGGCAATAGCTAGGTTGGAGAAAGCCATGGATGACCAAATGGAATTGATTAGGGCAGAACTGAAAGCCACCAGGGATGATGTACACAATGTTAGGGCAGAACTGAAAGCCACCAAGGATGATGTTCACAATGCTCTCAATGAGTTCCAATCTAATCTAAATTCTCTAAAAGCTAGGGTAACTGAGACAGAAGATAGAATTAGTGATCTGGAGGACAAACAGATAGAGAGAAAGAATCAGGAGGAAGCCTGGAACAAACAGCTTAGAAACCACGAAAACAGAATCAGGGAAATAAATGATGCCATGAAACGTTCCAACATCAGAATTATTGGAATGCCTGAAGAGAGGAGAAACAAAGAAGTCTAGAGGATATAGTGGAACAAGTTATCTGTGAAAATTTTCCCAATCTCGTGAATGGAACCAGGGTTCATGTACTAGAGACAAAACGGTCTCCCCCAAGATTATAGATTCTAAAAAAACATCAAGGCACCTGATAGTAAAATTGAGAAATTATAATTGTAAATACAATCTCTTGAAAGCCGCTAGGACAAAGAGGCTCCTTACGTACAGAGGAAAACCCATCAGAATAACGTCAGACCTGTCCAAAGAAACCTGGCAAGCCAGAAAGGGCTGGCAAGATATATTCAGGGCACTAAATGAGAAGAACATGCCGCCAAGAATACTTTATCCAGCAAGACTGACATTCAAAATAGATGGAGAGATAAAGTTTCCAAGACCTGCAAGGCTTAAAAGACTATGCAACCACCAAGCTGACACTGCAGGAAATATTAAGGGGGGTTCTATAAAAGAGGGAAAATCCTAAGAATATCATTGAACAGAAATATAGAGACAATCTACAGAAAGAAAGACTTCAAAGGTAACACAATGTCAATAAAAATATATCTATCAATAATCACTCTCAACGTGAATGGACTAAATGCACCCACAAAATGACACAGGGTTGCAGATTGGATAAAATGACAGGACCCATCCATATGTTGTCTACAAGAGACCCATTTTGAACCTAAGGATACACCCAGACTGAAAGTGAAGGGATGGAGAAGCATCTTTCATGCCAATGGACTTCAAAAGAAGGCCAGGGTAGTGATTCTCATATCAGATAAATTAGATTTTAAACTAAAGACTGTAGTCAGAGATACAGAAGGACACTGCATAATTCTTAAAGGGACTATCCACCAAGATGATCTTAACACGTTTCTCCCAGTAACAGACAGATCATCCAAGCAGAAAATCAATAAAGAAACAAGAGCACTGAATGACACATTGGACCAGATGGGCCTCATAAATATATACAGGACATTCCACCCTAAAACAACAGAATACTCTTTCTTCTCAAGTGCACATGGAACCTTCTCCAGAATAGGCCACATACTGTGTCACAAATCAGAACTCAACCGATACCAAAAGACTGAGATTATTCCCTGCATATTCTCAGATCACAAGCTTTGAAACTGGAGCTCAGTCCAAGGAAAAGTTTGGAAGGAACTCAAACACCTGGAAGCTCAAGACCACCTTGCTTAAGAATGCTTGGATCAACCAGAAGATCAAAGAACTTAAACAATTCATAGAAACCAATGAGAATGAAGACACTTTGGTCCAAAACCTATGGGATACAGCAAAGGCGATGCTAAGGGGGAAATACATAGCCACCCAAGCCTCCCTCAAAAAATAGAAGATCCAGAATACACCAGCTATCTCTAAACCTTAAAGAACTGGAGAATCAACAACAAATTAAACAAACTCCACACATAAGAAGGGAAATACTCAAGATTAGAGCTGAGATCAATGAGGTAGAAACCAGAGAAACAGTAGAACGTATCAATGAAACTCGAAGTTAGTTTCTTGAAAGAATCAATAAGATCGACAAACCATTGGCCACACTAATCCAAAAGAAAAGAGAGAAAGCTCAAGTTAATAAAATTATGAATGAAAAGGGAGAGATCACAACTAACACCAAGGAAGTAGAAACAATCATGAGGAGTTATTATCAACAGTTATATGCCAATAAGTTAAGCAACCTAGATGAAATGGATGCATTCCTGGAAACTATAAACTCCCAAAATTGAACCAGGAAGAAATTGACAACCTGAATAGACCGATATCTAGTAATGAGATTGAAGCACTGATCTAAAACTCCCAAAAAACAAAAGCCCAGGACTTGACGGATTCCCTGGGGAATTCTACCAGACTTTCAAAGAATAAATAATGCCTATTCTCCTGAAGCTGTTACAAAAAATTGAAGCAAAAGGAAAATTTCCAGACTCTTTTTATGAAGCCAGCATTACCCTGATTCCCAAACCAGGCAAAGACCCTACCAAAAAGGAGATTTCAGACTAATATCACTGATGAATATGGAAGCTAAGATTCTCGACAAGATCCTAGCAAAAAGGATCCAACAGCACATTAAAAAGATTATCCACCATGACCAGGTAGGATTCATCCCTGGGTTACAAGGATGGTTCAACATTTGCAAATCAATCAGTGTAATAGAACAAATCAATAAGAGAAGAGAGAAGAACCACATCATCCTCTCAATTGATGCAGAAAAAGCATTTGACAAAATCCAACATCCGTTCCTGATTAAAACGCTTCAAAGTATAGGGATAGAGGGAAAATTTCTGAACTTCATCAAATCTATCTATGAAAGACCTACAGCAAATATCATCCTCAATGGGAAAAAGCTTGCAGTCTTCCCGTTGAGATCAGGAACACGACAAGGATGCCCACTCTCACCACTCTTGTTCAACATAGTATTAGAAGTCCCAGCAACAGCAATCAGACAACAAAGAGAAATAAAAGGCATCCAAATTGGTAATGAAGAAGTCAAATTCTCTCTCTTCACACATGACATGATTCTTTATATGGAAAACCCAAAAGACTCCACCCCCAAACTACTAGAACTCATACAACTATTCAGTAATGTGGAAGGATACAAAGTCAATGAACAGAAATCAGTGGCTTTCTTATACACTAACAATGAAAATACAGAAAGGGAAATTAGAGAATCGATTCCATTTACTATAGCACCAAGAACCGTAAGATACCTGGGAATAAACCTAACCAAAGAGGTAAAGGATCTGTACTTGAAGAACTACAGAACACTCATGACGGAAATTGAAAAAGACACAAAAAGAAGGAAGACCATTCCATGCTCTTGGATCGGAAGAATAAACATTGTTAAAATGTCTATACTGCCTAGAGCAATCTATACTTTCAATGCCATTTCGATCAAAATTCCACTGGTATTTTTCAAAGACCTGGTGCAAATAATCCTACAATTTGATGGAATCAGAAGAGATCCCGAATTGCTAAGGAAATGCTGAAAAACAAAAATAAAACTGGCGGCATCACATTACCTGATTTCAAGCTTTACTACGAAGCTGTGATCACCAAGACAGCATGGTACTGGCATAAAAACAGACACATGGACCAGTGGAACAGAGTAGAGAGCTCAGATATGGACGCTCAACTCTATGGACAAATAATCTTCGACAAAGCAGGAAAAAATATACAGTGGAAAAAAGACAGTCTCTTCAATAAGTGGTGCTGGGAAAATTGGA
Organism: Neogale vison; assembly: GCF_020171115.1. Classification (NCBI taxonomy): domain Eukaryota; kingdom Metazoa; phylum Chordata; class Mammalia; order Carnivora; family Mustelidae; genus Neogale; species Neogale vison. The sequence continues at coordinate 156,052,674 of NC_058096.1, forward strand.
CAGCTATATGTAGAAGAATGAAGCTCGACCATTCTTTTACACCATGCACAAAGATAAACTCAAAATGGATAAAAGAGGGGGGACAAGATGGCGGGGTACTAGGAAGAGGCGTCTTTTCAGCTGGTACCCCAAAGTGAGCTGATTACCTACCAAAGAACTCCGATCACCCATGAAATCAGCCTGAGATCAGAATTATACACGTCTGGATCTCTACAGGGGCAGAAGACGCCAGTGAGCAGGTAAAGCGGAATGGGAACAGCGGACTGATATCCGAAGATAAACAAAAGGGGGAGGGAGCCACCAGAGGCGACCGGTGCAAAAGTAATACCCCGATACGAGCGAGAGTGCCCTGCGTCTGGGGACCAGCATTAACTTGGAGACTGGTTGAAAACACTCCAAAAGAGCAAAGGATCGCGGGGGCAAATTGTGGGAATCGGGGCGGCTAGGGACAGGGGCTTAAGTCCCCGGTCCCAGACAGCCTCCCCGGCGCGGAGGCAGAGAGAGTGCGGCGGAGAAACTGGCTCCTGGTCCCTAAGCCTACAGCGCGCCCCAGAGCGCGGGGGTTCCGGCTCCTGTGAGGGGATGGGAGCTGCGCCGGTCTGCAGAACGCGCACTAGCCCTACCACAAAGCTTGAGATGCGCGCGCACGTCCCTCCAGCTCTCCTGGGTTTCTAAGGCCCGGGGGCGCTTCTTGACCCGCGCCATTGTTTCAAAGTCTAAGCCGCGCGGCGCGAAACTCTTCCCTGGACAGAGGCGCGCAAAAGCCCAGCCTGCGGCTTACGGACCAGCGCCCCGTTCTCAGTGCCCCAGACGCGCGCCCGACCCACAGCCACCTCTGAAAAGAGGTGCGCGCAAGCCGGGCACTCCCAGCCCGGGCTGACGGCAAAATCTCAGTGTGCGATCGCTGCTTGGAACCTCTCTGGCGGTCAGGAGCTCCCAGACAGCCGCCACTGCCTTGGCTTTGGGGACGAGCAAAAGATCCTGCGCCCCCAGGGTCTTTAACTTGGAACCTGCACTGCCAGCGTCCAAGGGGGAATTTATTCAGCTTCTGCACCCAGACTGAGGCTTCTCTCTGAGACGGAGATCAGGAAGTGTTCCAGGGTGCACCTTGACTGCACCAGAGTGGATACATCCAGCTACATCTGTTCAGTCTTCTCCCACCAAAATGACTAGGAGGAGGAATGCCCAACAGAAGAAAAATACAGAGGATGGACCTTCTGCAATAGAGCTAACGGCTATCAACATAGACAAAATGTCGGAAAGAGAATTCAGACTAACAATTATCCAGGCAATAGCTAGGTTGGAGAAAGCCATGGATGACCAAACAGAATTGATTAGGGCCGAACTGAAAGTGACCAGACAGGATGTTCACAATGTTAGGGCGGAGCTTAAAGCTACCAGGGAGGAGGTCCACAATGCTCTCAATGAGGTCCAATCCAATCTAAACTCTCTCAAAGCTAGGGTAACTGAGACAGAAGATAGAATTAGTGATCTGGAAGACAAACAGATAGAGAGAAAGGATCAGGAGGAAGCCTGGAACAAACAGCTTAGATCCCACGAAAGCAGAATTAGGGAAATAAATGATGCCATGAAGCGTTCCAACGTCAGAATTATTGGAATTCCTGAAGGGGAGGAGAAAGAAAGAAGTCTAGAAGATGTCGTGGAACAAGTCCTTCATGAAAATTTTCCGAATCTCGCGAATGAAACCAGCGTTCATGTACTAGAGGCTGAACGGTCTCCAGTCAAGATTATACACTCCAAAAAAAAACATCACGACACCTGATAGTCAAATTGAGAAATTATAATTGTAGGTATAATCTCTTGAAAGCTGCCAGGGCAAAGAGGCTCCTTACTTACAGAGGGAAGCCCATCAGAATAACGTCAGACCTGTCCACAGAGACCTGGGAAGCCAGAAGAGGCTGGCAAGATATATTCAGGGCACTAAATGAGAAGAACATGCAGCCAAGAATACTTTATCCAGCAAGACTGACATTCAAAATGGATGGAGAGATAAAGAGTTTCCAAGACCGGCAAGGCTTAAAAGACTATGCAACCACCAAGCCGATACTGCAGGAAATATTAAGGGGGGTTCTATAAAAGAGGAAAAATCCCAAGAATAGCATTGAACAGAAATATAGAGACATTCTACAGAAAGAAAGACTTCAAAGGTAACTCGATGTCAATAAAAACGTATCTATCAATAATCACTCTCAATGTGAATGGCCTAAATGCACCCATAAAACGGCACAGGGTTGCAGATTGGATAAAACGACAGGACCCATCCATATGCTGTCTACAAGAGACCCATTTTGAACCTAAAGATACACGCAGACTGAAAGTGAAGGGGTGGAGGAGCATCTTTCATGCCAATGGGACTCAAAAGAAGGCTGGGGTAGCGATTCTCATATCAGATAAATTAGACTTCAAACTAAAGACTGTAGTCAGAGATACAGAAGGACACTACATAATCCTTAAAGGGACTATCCACCAAGATGATCTAACAATTGTAAATATCTATGCTCCCAATATGGGAGCAGCCAATTACTTAAGAAAACTGTTAATCAAGATAAAGAGTCATATTGATATGAATACACTAATCGTAGGTGATCTTAACATGCCTCTTTCAGAATTAGACAGATCATCGAAGCAGAAAATCAATAAAGAAACAAGAGCATTGGACGCCTGGGTGGCGCAGTTGGTTGGACGACTGCCTTCAGCTCAGGGCGTGATCCTGGAGTCCGGGATCGAGTCCCACATCAGGCTCCCAGCTCCATGGGGAGTCTGCTTCGCTCTCTGACCTTCTCCTCGCTCGTGCTCTCTCTCACTGTCTCTCTCTCTCAAATAAATAAAATAAAATCTTTAAAAAATAAAAAAAATAAAAAAATAAAAAAGAAACAAGAGCATTGAATGACACATTGGACCAGATGGACCTCATAGATATATACAGAAAATTCCACCCTAAAACAGCAGAATACTCATTCTTCTCAAGTGCACACGGAACCTTCTCCAGAATAGACCACATACTGGTAACGAATCAGGACTCAGCCGATACCAAAAGACTGAGATTATTCCCTGCATATTCTCAGATCACAATGCTTTGAAACTGGAGCTCAATCACAAGGAAAAGTTCCGAAGGAACTCAAACACCTGGAATCTAAAGACCACCTTGCTTAAGAATGCTTGGATCAACCAGGAGATCAAAGAAGAACTGAAACAATTCATGGAAACCAATGAGAATGAAGACACTTCGGTCCAAAACCTATGGGATACAGCAAAGGCGGTCCTAAGGGGAAAATATATAGCCATCCAAGCCTCGCTCAAAAAAATTGAAAAATCCAGAACACACCAGCTGTCTCTACACCTTAAAGAACTGGAGGATCAACAACAAATCAAACCAACTCCACACATAAGAAGGGAAATCATCAAGATTAGAGCTGAGATCAATGAGGGAGAAACCAGAGATACAGTAGAACGTATCAATGAAACTAGAAGCTGGTTTTTTGAAAGAATCAATAAGATCGATAAGCCACTGGCTACACTAATCCGAAAGAAAAGAGAGAAATCCCAAATTCATAAAATTATGAATGAAAAGGGAGAGATCACAACTAACACCAAGGAAGTAGAAACAATCATCAGAATTTATTACGAACAGTTATATGCCAATAAGCTTAGCAACCTAGATGAAATGGATGCATTCCTGGAAAAATATAAACTACCAAAATTGAACCAGGAAGAAATCGACAACCTGAATAGACCGATATCTAATAACGAGATTGAAGCAGTGATCAAAAATCTCCCAAAAAACAAGAGGCCAGGACCTGATGGATTCCCTGGGGAATTCTACCAAACCTTCCAAGAAGAAATAACACCTATTCTCCTGAAGCTGTTTCAAAAAATTGAAGCAGAAGGAAAACTTCCAGACTCTTTCTATGAAGCCAGCATTACCCTGATCCCCAAACCAGGCAAGGACCATACCAAAAAGGAGAATTTCAGACCAATATCACTGATGAATATGGATGCTAAGATTGTCAACAAGATCCTAGCCAACAGGATCCAACAACACATTAAAAAGATTATCCACCATGATCAGGTGGGATTCATCCCTGGGCTACAAGGATGGTTCAACATTCGTAAATCAATCAATGTGATACAACAAATTAATATGAGAAGAGAGAAGAACCACATGGTCCTCTCAATTGATGCAGAAAAAGCATTTGACAAAATCCAACATCCGTTCCTGATTAAAACGCTTCAAAGTATAGGGATAGAGGGAACATTCCTGAACCTCATCAAATCTATCTATGAAAGACCCACAGCAAATATCATCCTCAATGGGAAAAAGCTTGCAGCCTTCCCATTGAGATCAGGAACAAGACAAGGATGCCCACTTTCACCACTCTTGTTCAACATAGTATTAGAAGTCCTAGCAACAGCAATCAGACAACAGAGAGAAATAAAAGGTATCCAAATTGGTAATGAAGAAGTCAAACTCTCTCTCTTCGCAGATGACATGATTCTTTATATGGAAAACCCAAAAGACTCCACCCCCAAACTACTAGAACTCATACAGCAATTCAGCAGCATGGCAGGATACAAAGTCAATGTGCAGAAATCAGTGGCTTTCTTATACACTAACAATGAAAATACAGAAAGGGAAATTAGAGAATCGATTCCATTTACTATAGCACCAAGAACCATAAGATACCTGGGAATAAACCTAACTAAAGAGGTAAAGGATCTATACTTGAGGAACTATAGAACACTCATGAAAGAAATTGAAGAAGACACAAAAAGATGGAAGACAATTCCATGCTCTTGGATAGGAAGAATAAACATTGTTAAAATGTCTATACTGCCTAGAGCAATCTATACTTTTAATGCCATTCCGATCAGAATTCCACCGGCATTCTTCAAAGAGCTGGAACAAATAATCCTAAAATTTGTATGGAATCAGAAGAGATCCCGAATCGCTAAGGAAATGTTGAAAAACAAAAATAAAGCTGGCGACATCACCTTGCCTGATTTCAAGCTTTATTACAAAGCTGTGACCACTAAGACAGCATGGTATTGGCAAAAAACAGACACATAGACCAGTGGAACAGAGTAGAGAGCCCTGATATGGACCCTCAACTCTATGGTCAATTAATCTTTGACAAAACAGGAAAAAATATACAGTGGAAAAAAGACAGTCTCTTCAATAAATGGTGCTGGGAAAACTGGACAGCTATATGTAGAAGAATGAAACTCGACCATTCTCTTACACCGTACACAAAGATCAACTCAAAATGGATAAAATACCTCAACGTGAGACAGGAATCTATCAGAATCTTAGAGGAGAACATAGGCAGTAATCTCTTTGATATCAGGCGCAGCAAATTCTTTCAATATATGTCTCCAAAGGCAAAGGAAACAAAAGTGAAAATAAACTTCTGGGACTTCATCAAAATCAAAACCTTCTGCACAGCAAAGGAAACAGTCAAAAAAACAAAGAGGCAACCCACGGAATGGGAGAAGATATTTGCAAATGACAGTACAGACAAAAGGTTGATATCCAGGATCTATAATGAACTCCTCAAACTCAACCCACACGAAACCGGCAAACATATCAAAAAATGGGCTGAAGATATGAACAGACACTTCTCCAATGAAGACATACAAATGGCTATCAGAGACATGAAAAAATGTTCATCATCACTAGCCATCAGGGAGATTCAAATTAAAACCACATTGAGATACCACCTTACACCAGTTAGAATGGCCAAAATTAGCAAGGCAGGAGACAACATGTGTTGGAGAGGATGTGGAGAAAGGAGAACCCTCTTACACTGTTGGTGGGAATGCAAGTTGGTGCAGCCACATTGGAGAATAGTCTGGAGATTCCTCAAGAAATTAAAAATACCGAGGAGGAGTCAAGATGGCGGAGAAGTAGCAGGCTGAGACTACTTCAGCTAGCAGGAGATCAGCTAGAGAGCTTATCTAAAGATTGCAAACACCTGCAAATCCATCGGCATATCGAAGAGAAGAAGAACAGCAATTCTAGAAACCGAAAAACAACCACTTTCTGAAAGGTAGGACTGGTGGAGAAGTGAATCCAAAGTGATGGGAAGATGGACCCCGGGGGAGGGGCCGGCTCCCGGCAAGCGGCGGAGCAACGCAGCACAAAATCAGGACTTTTAAAAGTCTGATCCGCTGAGGGACATCGCTGCAGAGGCTAAACCAGGGCGAAGCCCACACGGGGTCGGCGTGGCCTGAGATCTCGCAGGGTCACAGAATGATCGGGGGTGTCTGAGTGTTGCAGAGCTTGCGGATATTGGAACGGGAAAGCCGGCTACAGAGACAGAGCCGACAGTAAGCTCACAGCTCGGTGTTGCCTTGAACCGGTCGCAGGCTCGGTGAGCTCGGAGCGCGGCCGGAGTTTAGGCAGACAGGAGTTACTAGGAGCTGTTCGCTGAGGGTGCACTGGGGAGCGGGGCCCCGGGCTCTCAGCTCCTCCGGGCCTGAGACCAAGAGGCCGCCATTTGTATTCCCGTCCTCCAGAACTCTACGGAAAGCGCTCAGGGAACAAAAGCTCCTGAAAGCAAAGCCTAGCGGATCACTCAGCCCAGCCCCTGGTAAGGGCGGTGCAATTCCGCCTGGGGCAGACACTTGAGAATCACTACAACCGGCCCCTCCCCCAGAAGATAAACAAGAAATCCAGGCAAGACCAAGTTCACCTACCAAGGAGTGCAGTTTCAATACCAAGGAGAGCAGCAGAATTCCAGAGGAGGAGAAAGCAAAGCACGGAACTCACGGCTTTCTCCCTGTGATTTTGTAGTCTTGCAGTTAATTTAATTTTTTTCTTTTTCATTTTTTTCTCTTCTTCTGCTAAAATATTTTTTTAACTTTTACCCTTTTCTTTTTTAACGTTTTTTAACTAGTTTATCTAATATATATATATTTTCTTTTTTATACTTTTCTTTATTTGTTTTCTTTTTTTTAATTCTTTTTTTTCTTTCTTTATTTTTGAAACTCTTTTTATCCCCAAATCAGAAGAGATCCCAATCTGCTCAATCTCTTTTTTTAATTCTTTTTTTAATTCTTGATTGAATTTTTAATTCAATCTCTTTTTTTAATTCTTTTTTTTTCTTTCTTTCTTTTTGAACGTCTTTTTATCCCCAAATCAGAAGAGATCCCAATCAGAAGAGATCCCAATCAGAGGAGATACCTCACCCAATCGTGAGGGGGGAGAAATCCCCCCTCACGATTTGGGATCTCTTCTGATTTGGTTAAAGTATATTTTCCTGGGATTGTTGCCACCCTTTTAGTATTTTACTTGCTCCTTCATATACTCTTAGCTGGACAAAATGACAAGGCGGAAAAATTCACAACAAAAAAAAAGAACAAGAGGCAGTACCGAAGGCTAGGGACCTAATCAATACAGATATTGATAATATGTCAGATCTAGAGTTCAAAATGACAAATCTCAAGGTTATAGCCAGGCTTGAAAAAGGCATGGAAGATATTAGAGAAACCCTCTCCAGAGATATAAAAGCCCTTTCTTGAGAAAGAAAAGAACTAAAATCTAACCAAGTTGAAATCAAAAAAGCTATTAATGAGGTTCAATCAAAAATGGAGGCTCTCACTGCTAGGATAAATGAGGCAGAAGAAAGAATTAGCGATATAGAAGACCAAATGACAGAGAATAAAGAAGCTGAGCAAAAGAGGGACAAACAGCTACTGGACCATGAGGGGAGAATTCGAGAGATAAGTGACACCATAAGACGAAACAACATTAGAATAATTGGGATTCCAGAAGAAGAAGAAAGAGAGAGGGGAGCAGAAGGTATACTGGAGAGAATTATTGGGGAGAATTTCCCCAATATGGCAAAGGAAACGAGCATCAAAATTCAGGAGGTTCAGAGAATGCCCCTCAAAATCAATAAGAATAGGCCCACACCCCGTCACCTAATAGTAAAATTTATAAACCTTAGTGGCAAAGAGAAAATCCTGAAAGCAGCCCGGGAAAAGAAGTCTGTAGCATACAATGGTAAAAGTATTATATTGGCAGTATTATCCACAGAGACCTGGCAGGCCAGAAAGAGCTGGCATGATATTTTCAGAGCACTAAACGAGAAAAACATGCAGCCAAGAATACTATATCCAGCTAGGCTATCATTGAAAATAGAAGGAGAGATTAAAAGCTTCCAGGACAAACAAAAACTGAAAGAATTTGCAAACACCAAACCAGCTCTACAGGAAATACTGAAAGGGGTCCTTTAAGCAAAGAGAGAGCCTACAAGTGGTAGATCAGAAAGGAACAGAGACAATATATAGTAACAGTCACCTTACAGACAATACAATGGCACTAAAATCATATCTCTCAATAGTTACCCTGAATGTTAATGGGCTAAATGCCCCAATCAAAAGACACAGGGTATCAGAATGGATAAAAAAACAAAACCCATCTATATGTTGCCTCCAAGAAACTCATTTTAAGCCCGAAGACACCTCCAGATTTAAAGTGAGAGGGTGGAAAAGAATTTACCATGCTAATGGACATCAGAAAAAAGCAGGAGTGGCAATCCATGTATCAGATCAATTAGATTTTAAGCCAAAGACTATAATAAGAGATGAGGAAGGACACTATATCATACTCAAAGGGTCTGCCCAACAAGAAGCTCTAACAATTTTAAATATCTATGCCCCCAACGTGGGAGCAGCCAACTATATAAACCAATTAATAACAAAATCAAAGAAACACATCAACAATAATACAATAATAGTAGGGGACTTTAACACTCCCCTCACTGAAATGGACAGATCATCCAAGCAAACGATCAACAAGGAAATAAAGGCCTTAAATGATACACTGGACGAGATGGACATCACAGATCTATTCAGAACATTTCATCCCAAAGCAACAGAATATACATTCTTCTCTAGTGCACATGGAACATTCTCCAGAATAGATCACATCCTCGGTCCTAAATCAGGACTCAAACGGTATCAAAAGATTGGGATCATTCCCTGCATATTTTCAGACCGCAATGCTCTGAAGCTAGAACTCAACCACAAGAGGAAGTTGGAAAGAACCCAAATACATGGAGACTAAACAGCATCCTTCTAAAGAATGAATGGGTCAACCGGGAAATTAAAGAAGAATTGAAAAAAATCATGGAAACAAATGATAAGGAAAATACAACGGTTCAAAATCTGTGGGACACAACAAAGGCAGTCCTGAGAGGAAAATATATAGCGGTACAAGCTTTTTTCAAGAAACAAGAAAGGTCTCAGGTACACAACCTAACCCTACACCTAAAGGAGCTGGAGAAAGAACAAGAAAGAAACCCTAAGCCCAGCAGGCGAAGAGAAATCATAAAGATCAGAGCAGAAATCAATGAAATAGAAACCAAAAAAAAAAAACAATAGAACAAATCAACGAAACTGGTTCTTAGAAAGAATTAATAAAATTGATAAACCCCTGGCCAGACTTATCAAAAAGAAAAGAGAAAGGACCCAAATAAATAAAATCATGAATGAAAGAGGAGAGATCACAACTAACACCAAAGAAATACAAACTATTATAAGAGCATACTATGAGCAACTTTACACCAACAAATTTGACAATCTGGAAGAAATGGATGCATTCCTAGAAACATATAAACTACCAAAATTGAACCAGGAAGAAATAGAAAGCCTGAACAGACCCATAACCAGTAAGGAGATTGAAAGAGTCATTAAAAATCTCCAAACAAACAAAAGCCCAGGGCCAGACGGCTTCCCGGGGGAATTCTACCAAACATTTTAAGAACTAATTCCTATTCTCCAGAAACTGTTCCAAAAAATAGAAATGGAAGGAAAACTTCCAAACTCATTTTATGAGGCCGGCATCACCTTGATCCCAAAACCAGACAAGGATCCCATCAAAAAAGACAGCTATAGACCAATATCCTTGATGAACACAGATGCGAAAATTCTCACCAAAATACTAGCCAATAGGATTCAACAGTACATTAAAAGGATTATTCACCACGACCAAGTGGGATTTATCCCAGGGCTGCAAGGTTGGTTCAACATCCGCAAATCAGTCAATGTGATACAACAATAAAAGAAAGAACAAGAACCATATGATACTCTCAATAGATGCTGAAAAAGCATTTGACAAAGTACAGCATCCCTTCCTGATCAAAACTCTTCAAAGTGTAGGGATAGAGAGCACATACCTCAATATCATCAAAGCCATCTATGAAAAACCCACCGCAAATATCATTCTCAATGGAGAAAAACTGAAAGCTTTTCCACTAAGGTCAGGAACACGGCAGGGATGTCCATTATCACCACTGCTATTCAACATAGTACTAGAAGTCCTAGCCTCAGCAATCAGACAACAAAAGGAAATTAAAGGCATCCAAATCGGCAAAGAAGAAGTCAAATTATCACTCTTTGCAGATGATATGATACTCTATGTGGAAAACCCAAAAGACTCCACTCCAAAACTGCTAGAACTTGTACAGGAATTCAGTAAAGTGTCAGGATATAAGATCAATGCACAGAAATCAGTTGTATTTCTTTACACCAACAACAAGACAGAAGAAAGAGAAATTAAGGAGTCAATCCCATTTACAATTGCACCCCAGACCATAAGATACCTAGGAATAAACCTAACCAAAGAGGCTAAGAATCTATACTCAGAAAACTATAAAGTACTCATGAAAGAAATTGAGGAAGACACAAAGAAATGGAAAAATGTTCCATGCTCCTGGATTGGAAGAATAAATATTGTGAAAATGTCTCTGCTACCTAAAGCAATCTACACATTTAATGCAATTCCTATCAAAGTACCATCCATCTTTTTCAAAGAAATGGAACAAATAATTTTAAAATTTATATGGAACCAGAAAAGACCTCGAATAGCCAAAGGGATATTGACAAAGAAAGCCAAAGTTGGTGGCATCACAATTCCGGACTTCAAGCTCTATTACAAAGCTGTCATCATCAAGACAGCATGGTACTGGCACAAAAACAGACACATAGATCAATGGAACAGAATAGAGAGCCCAGAAATAGACCCTCAACTCTATGGTCAACTAATCTTTGACAAAGCAGGAAAGAATGTCCAGTGGAAAAAAGACAGCCTCTTTAATAAATGGTGTTGGGAAAATTGGACAGCCACGTGCAGAAAAATGAAATTGGACCATTTCCTTACACCACACACAAAAATAGACTCAAAATGGATTAAGGACCTCCATGTGAGAAAGGAATCCATCAAAATCCTTGAGGAGAACACAGGCAGCAACCTCTTCGACCTCAGCCGCAGCAACATCTTCCTAGAAACATCGCCAAAGGCAAGGGAAGCAAAGGCAAAAATGAACTATTGGGATTTCATCAAGATCAAAAGCTTTTGCACAGCAAAGGAAACAGTTAACAAAACCAAAAGACAACTGACAGAATGGGAGAAGATATTTGCAAACGACATATCAGATAAAGGACTAGTGTCCAAAATCTATAAAGAACTTAACAAACTCAACACCCAAAGAACAAATAATCCAATCAAGAAATGGGCAGAGGACATGTACAGACGTTTCTGCAAAGAAGACATCCAGATGGCCAACAGACACATGAAAAAGTGCTCCATATCACTCGGCATCAGGGAAATACAAATCAAAACCACAATGAGATATCACCTCACACCAGTCAGAATGGCTAAAATCAACAAGTCAGGAAATGACAGATGCTGGTGAGGATGCGGAGAAAGGGGAACCCTCCTACACTGTTGGTGGGAATGCAAGCTGGTGCAACCACTCTGGAAAACAGCACGGAGGTTCCTCAAAATGTTGAAAATAGAACTGCGCTATGACCCAGCAATTGCACTACTGGGTATTTACCTTAAAGATACAAACCTAGTGATCCAAAGGGGCATGTGCACCCGAATGTTTATAGCAGCAATGTCCACAATAGCCAAACTACGGAAAGAACCTAGATGTCCATCAACAGATGAATGATCAAGAAGATGTGGTATATATACACAATGGAATACTATGCAGCCATCAAAAGAAACGAAATCTTGCCATCTGCGACAACATGGATGGAACTAGAGCGTATCATGCTTAGTGAAATAAGTCAAGCGGAGAAAGACAACTATCATATGATCTCCCTGATATGAGGAAGTGGTGATGCAACATAGGGGCTTAAGTGGGTAGGAGAAGAATCCATGAAACAAGATGGGATTGGGAGGGAGACAAACCATAAGTGACTCTTAATCTCACGAAACAAACTGAGGGTTGCTGGGGGGAGGGGGGTTGGGAGAAGCGGGGTAGGGTTATGGACATTGGGGAGGGTATGTGCTTTGGTGAGTGCTGTGAAGTGTGTAAACCTGGCGATTCACAGACCTGTACCCCTGGGGATAAAAATATATGTTCATAAACAAACAAAAATTTTAAAAAAAAGAAATTAAAAATACCCACAGCAAATATCATCCTCAATGGGAAAATCTTGCAATCTTTTTCAATACAGATGTAGTGAAAAGAAGGGCCATCTGTACCCCAATGTTTATAGAGCAATGGCCATGGTCGCCAAACTGTGGAAAGAACCAAGATACCCTTCAAAGGACGAATGGATAAGGAAGATGTGGTCCATATACACTATGGAGTATTATGCCTCAATCAGAACGGATGAATACCCAACTTTTGTAGCAACTTGGATGGACTGGAAGAGATTATGCTGAGTGAAATAAGCCAAGCAGAGAGAGTCAATTATCATATGGTTTCACTTATTTGTGGAGCATAACATATAACATGGAGGACATAGGGAGATGGAGAGGAGAGAGAGTTGAGGGAAATTGGAAGAGAAGGTGAACCATGAGACACTATGGACTCTGAAAAACAACCTGAGGGTTTTGAAGGGGAGGGGGGTGGGAGGTTGGGGGAGCCAGGTAGAGGGTATTAAGGAGGGCACATATTGCATGGAGCACTGGGTGTGGTACGAAAACAATTCTTTTATGCTGAAAAGAAATTTAAAAATAAATAAAAAATAAAATAAAAAAAGATTTTATTTATTTATTTGACAGACAGAGATCAAAAGAAGGCAGAGAGGCAGGCAGGGGTGGGAGTGGGAAGTAGGCTCCCTGCTGAGCAGAGAGCCCAATGCGGTGACGGATCCAAGGACCCTGGGATCACGACCTGAACTGAAGGCAGAGACTTTAACCCACTGAGCCACCAAGGCACCCAGCCTTGTAAACTTTTTTTTTTTTTTAGCATTTTCCATGGATTAGAAACAGTGGGTTCCTCATGGCATGGCACAACATTTCAGTCCATTCACCAGCACCTATTTGTAGCCTAGGATGCAATGCAGAAGTGAGGGAATGCCAGCTTTCTTCCTATAAGGCAAGGTGGTGTTAAGCAGTTACTTAGAGGGATGCCATTGGTCACTTTGGCACAAGGAACCTCTGACATATACTTCTGTGGAATGCCCCCTAGGAGTTGGGAGGAATTTGATTGGTAATGGAACTTCTTTATTACTTTTTCAGTTCCCAAGGACTTTTAACCCACTGGAAACAATTCAGATTGCAAGATTTAAGAAAGGCTCCCTGCCAAGCAAAGAGCTCGATGCAGGCCTCGATCCCAGGACCCCGGGATAATGACCTGAGCCAAAGGCAGAGGCTTTAACCCATTGAGCCACCCAGGTGCCCCAGGACTGGTCTTCTCTAACACTGCATGATATCAGTACTTCTTAGGGCACAAGGAAAAATCGCCCATTAATGGGACATTAAACTTCAGTACCATCCATCCATTAGATCTCTTCTGCAGGAAACAGTGCGAATAAACCGAGATACCCAATGTTCAGGACTTTGTGGCCCTAAATCGGGACCCTGACTTAAGGCCTTTTGCAGAATGTATTTAGCCACTAATCAGGCTAGAAAACCCCATCCTAATATATTGGATGGTGACTGTCTGAACAGGTTTCTTTCAAATAAATCCAGGTTGCTGGAGGAATCCCTGACAAAGGGAACACTGACTCTCTCTCTCACCGTTCCTCCTAATAAACCCAGATTACGCTAACTGTACCTGTGGTCTTCTTCCTCATTCATTTCCCAGGTTAATGGCTGTGATGACTGGAGCCAACTGTGGTTAGTCTACCTAGGGATGGGAACTTTAAATAATATAAGCAGCTGCTCAAACTCCTTGTGTTTTGTGGAAGTTCCCTGAATTCTCCAACCCAACATGGACCGCTTTTTCCACCTGTTGGTAGAAAGAAAACCTGTCCTTTCATATGTCTAAGCTGATGAGCTTTAAGACCAGGAATCCTCTTTCTCTGTCCTCTGAGCTTTTATCACCTCCAAACTTGCTGGCAGTGCCTCACCTCTTCTGCTTTCCCCTGCCCCTCCTCCTATTTCTGCAACACCCTGGGTGCAACCTGTAACTAGGTCCTACCATTCTGAGTGTCTCTGGCACCACTGGCTCCTGCTCCTCCTATCTCACTGTCAAGGAGCAAGAGCTCCTTGCTCTTAAACCACACACTTCAGATTTTCCTGCCAGTGCTCCAGGTAAAAATTGACAATGGAGAACAAATTCATTGACATATAGGTGGACCAAGGTGGGATATATTCACTCTTTAAACTAATTTAAGTCTGTTGGTTTAATTAAGATGGTGCATGTCTTTGGAGTTGTCAGTATTAAATATAAAACTTTTATTCTACCAAGGTTTGTTGAAGGTCAAATAAGCTCATAATCTCTTTTGCAATTTGTCAGCAAAAAGATGACTTAAAATGATGGCTCATTTTGTAAGTTTTCATGGGTAATTGTTAAGATAGCTTTCAAAGTCTTTGATAACCTGAAACCTTAAAGTTCTGCTTGAATGATAAATTGGATTGAACTCATTGGACACTTATGTTTTTTCCAAAGGAAACAAAATACTAAAGTGTTGATTATTGAAGATAGGTTCATGCTTTTGACTTCTCATTGCAGAGAGACTGAGGATGCTTGGGTCTATTGTTAAACTTGTTTTGTGCTTTATTAAAAGTTTGCACTATGGAGAAACAGGTCTTTAAAATTATGAAATGTATTTATAAATTTGTCATCTAAAGAATTCTGGTGTAACAGCCTTAATTGGTTACACTTAGTTTCCCCTGAAGACTCAGGTTCTAAGAGTTAAAATTCTGCTAAGTGTAATTAAACAATGGAAAGAAGGAAAGCAACTCTGAATAGAAAACGTCATAGGAGGTTTATGAAGGGAAATCTTTGGAAAGGAATTTTATATGTGGCCAGGACGGACTAAGAAATTTATTATTTATTTATTTATTTATTTATTTGAAATGAATGGATTTTAGAAGTACACCAGTATAAGATTGAAATTCTGCTTTTCTCTCAAAAAAATTTTTTTTCTTGGATTCTTGGTCTGCTCTTGATAAGAAAATGTAAACAAAGTTTTCTGCCTGGAAAGCCAATTTTTTAAAAGATTTTATTTATTTATTTATTTATTTGTCAGAGATCACCAAGTAGGCAGAGAGAGAGGAGGAAGCAAGCTCCCTGCAGAGCAGAGAGGCTGATGTGGGGCTCGATCCCAGGACCCTGGGACCATGACCTGAGCCGAAGGCAGAGGCTTTAACTCACTGAGCCACCCAGGCGCCCCCGGAAAACCAATTTTTTGTTTTGTCTTTATCAGGTCTTTGATGAAAGTTAAAACTTCTCAATATTAAAGGAGCTAAGTTTTGCTAACGACTGTATAACCCTACATATTTGCCTTTGGAATCTCTCATTGCCACCTTGGTAAAATAAATAACGAACTTTTAAGTTTTGTCATGACCTATAATACTATCTAGGCATATGCTTTATAACTTTAGGAGTTGTTTTTTTTTAATTTATTTATTTGACAGATCACAAGTAGGCAGAGAGGCAGGCAGAGAGAGAGGAGGAAGCCGACTCCCCACTGAGCAGAGAGCCCAATGTGGTGCTTGATCCCAGGACCCCAGGATCATGACCTGAGCCAAAGGCAGAGGCTATAACCCACTGAACCACCCAGGCGCCCCACTTTAGGAGGTTTTTTAACAAACTGTCCTGAGATTTAAATTGTAAATGAAGTCTCTTTGACTAATTTGTTTTGTTCATTTCATATGTTATGTTCTGGTATACAGCCATCACTCGATATTCTGATTATTGAAACGCTAGGTGTCACAGAAATAACCAGATTTCCTTATCAGTTATGTTATAATAAACTCTCATCAGATCTTTAACTAAATCTGTTTTTGAGTCTTTTGTCATTTGTAGTTATTATTCTTATTTTCTTGTGAAACATGTTGCATCTTCAAGGAGATTCATAAAAAGGGCTTTTGATAAATATAGGTATTTTATATCTTTACTATCATAAAACTAAAATTGATAAGAATTTCCAAAACTAGCTAAAAAGCTTCATTTGGAATTGAACAAGAATTAGTAACATGGGAGTAAATGAACTGAGGAGGATGATTGTAGTTTTTGTGATTCCTGTTTGAAACATTGCTGGTTCTCTGTTTGCTCTTCTGGATTAAGGAAACTTTATCTTAAGATATCCATGACTTAAACAAATATGATAAAATATTTCTTACTGAACAATTTGAATCCCTTAACTTTTCTCTCTACCTGAAATTCAAAAACTCTCAGTGAACATTCTTTCTTCCATGGCAATTATAATCATTTGCGTAGTTCAGTAAGAATCCATTCTTCTTGTAACAAGACACCTTTGTATTTTACCAAGTCTTTTGACTAGAATGTCATATTTGAGAGACATGCATGGACTCAGATAAGACTATACAGCTTTAAGGAATTCCGGTTGACTTTATGAAGCACGAAGCCAATATAGCCCCTTAGAAATGTTGGCCTGATACCTTGCTTACAAAATTCCCAACAGCCTTACCTGGTGCACCGCTGTAACGTCAAGCCAACAGATGGTCCTTCCTACCCAAGGAGGTTAATGTATGTTGTCTGTGTTGGATTTGGCTGCCTCCTTTGGTAACTCCTATGTATAAGTTCCCAACTGACCAATGTTGACCCATAGGTAGGGACATCTCTACATCTCTACACTCCTATTTTTTAGGAACAAGTTACAGAAGACAAGACTTTCCACTGTCAGCAACTTTAAAGATTTAAAGGTCAAAATTGCTCAGTGGGGAAAATGATGAGAACAAAGGCAAGAAAAATGCAGCTTAAATTTAATCTCCTCACAAACTGCAGCCCACTGATAAATACTTGAGACGTGCAGAACGTGACATTCCTCAAGGAACTCATGGCTGCCTTACTATTGATGTTTTGCTATAGATTAAAAGCAACCTTATCTTGACAGTAGCCAGACATTCAAGGTCTTGTAGTCCCTGCTTTCCTCATACAGAAATTCCTTCGACACTGACATTATCTCTACCTTCCCTCCCTCCACCTTAAAAGTATATAATCAGTCATTCTCCACAATCACAGATGCAGCTCTTCTTCCCAGAGGTCCTGTCCCTGTGCTATAACAGAAACACCCTTTTGCACCAAAAGAGGGTCGAGAATTCTTTCTTGACTTTTCACTCTCAGACCTAAACTTCAAATCACATCACCATCAGTACTTTGCCTGTGTAGGGAAAAAAATTAATCCTTCATCCTGTCTAGGTTCTTTGGCTGGTCCAAAAATTAAATTGATATGAGACAGATTAGTAGGAGAGAAACAAACAAAAGTTTAATACATGTATTCCTCCTGTATACATGGGAGAGACCCAGAAAAACTGAATAACTCCCAAAATGGCAGAAACCATCCCTTAAACCCCATCATCAGCTAGGGACAAAAGAAGATGTTGAGTGTGGGGGTTCTGTTTAAGGAACTTACCAGGAAAAGGACAGTGAACATGGGTAAGGGCATTATAGAGATTTAGGTCCCTGCTTCTACACTGAGAAGAGGTCTAGAGATTTAGAGTCAATCCCTTCTTCCTGGTAGAGTGAGGGACATGCACTTAAAAATTGAGACTTCCCTTATAAATTTCAATGTCTCTCTTACAAAGAGTAACGTCCCTCCAGTTTTTAGAGGTTCTCCAGTGTTTGCAGTGTTTTAAAAATAATCAGCGTAAAATAATCCTTATGCCAAAGAGACATACTTTTGGATTAGCAAATTCTGCTACCTATTGCCTGCACCCACCAGCCATCAGGAGCTTACGGTCTTCTCCCCTTGGCTTGTGGGGTCACCAAGACAAGCACAAACCTCTGAGATTTCAGGGCTTGGATACGGTCCACCTTGAGAAGCATGGGTTCTCCCAAAGAATAGAGTAGAACTGAGTTTGAAGGTATGATCACAATTCCTCTGAGATGGAAAATGGAGCCAGGGGCCAGCCTCTGGTGAAGTGGAAAGCACTGGTGTGGGAACCTGCCAGGTCTGGCTTGTAGTCCTGCTCACTCACTCACCCCACAGTGACCTTGGGCAGGTAGCTTTCCCTCCCAACCTAGTGTTCCGCCCCATAACTTAATTGTGACAGTGGCTCTGTGTAGGAGCTGCTATGGGAAGAGATGACAAGGTGACACATTGCCTACTGCAGAGTGGGTGCCGGCAAATAACCATGTCTCCCCTAATTGTGCCAGGAGTCCATGACAAATCCTTGCCAGAAGTTGATCATGTTGGTACAATTACAGCAGTGGGCATACAGAGTCCCTGGTCCCTGCCCCCATGATGCTCCCGTGTAGTGAGCAGACAGACATTAAACATATTCCATATACAAGAGGGTAGTGAAAAAGTATGCTCTGCTTTTGAAGAGGAAAGGATGGACTGAGACAATCAACAGGGTGGGAAAACTAATACAGCTTAGAGGGACAGGGAGTTCTCTTTGCAGAACCAACTTTCCATCTAGAGAGACAGCCAAGTAGAGCATCCTATTCCCTGCTCTCCTGTTACCCGGCTACAGGAACACTTCAGTTTGCCTATCTGGCAGAGAGAGAAGGCTTTAAGGTCATCTCTCCTCCAACCTCAGCAGTAACCCCTAAATACTTCAGCAGAGAATGGGACAAGCAGGGCTGTATTGTAGGATATCTCCAGGGCCTCCAATATGTCACAAGTGTGTTAAAAAGAAAACCACCGGCCTGGGGCACCTGGGGGGCTTTGTCTGCTGAATGTCTGACTCTTAATTTCAGCTCTGGTCATGATCTCAGGGTCATGGGATGGAGTTCTGTGTCAGGCTCCATGCTCGGCAGGGAGTCTGCTTGAGTCTCTCTCCCTTGTCCTTTGCCTCTCCCCCCAACCCAATAAGCAGTCTCTCTCTCTTAAATCAATAAATCTTTTTAAAAAATCATTTAAAAGAAAAGAAAACCATGAGCCCTAAGATGGGAATTTGGGCTAGGCAAGTCACCACACAGGCTTAACACCTAACTTAACTACAGTATCACAGTCCCTGAGAAATATAGTCTAAACTGGTCAGCCCAGAATTTTCTTTTTTTTTTCCCCCAATTTATTTATTTTCAGAAAAACATTATTCATTATTTTTTCACCACATCCAGTGCTCCATGCAAGCTGTGCCCTCTATAATACCCACCACCTGGTACCCCAACCTCCCACCCCCCCCGCCACTTCAAACCCCTCAGACTGTTTTTCAGAGTCCATAGTCTCTCATGGTTCACCTCCCCTTCCAATTTACCCAAATTCCCTACTACTCTCTAACGCCCCTTGTCCTCCATGCTATTGGTTATGCTCCACAAATGAGTGAAACCATATGATAATTGACTCTCTCTGCTTGACTGATTTTACTCAGCATAATCTCTTCCAGTCCCGTCCATGTTGCTACAAAAGTTGGATATTCGTCCTTTCTGATGGAGGCATAATACTCCATAGTGTATATGGACCACATCTTCCTTATCCATTCATCCGTTGAAGGGCATCTTGGTTCTTTCCATAGTTTGGCGACTGTGGCCATTGCTGCTATAAACATTGGGGTACAGATGGCCCTTCTTTTCATGACATCTGTATCTTTGGGGTAAATACCCAGGAGTGCAATTGCAGGGTCGTAGGGAAACTCTATTTTTAATTTCTTGAGGAATCTCCACACTGTTTTCCAAAGAGGCTGCACCAACTTGCATTCCCACCAACAGTGTAAGAGGGTTCCCCTTTCTCCACATCCTCTCCAACACATGTTGTTTCCTGTTTTGTTAATTTTGGCCATTCTAACTGGTGTAAGGTGATATCTCAATGTGGTTTTAATTTGAATCTCCCTGAAGCCCAGAATTTTCTGGTTGGCATCAGTGAGGTAATCTGTCACCTGGGCTTCCCATCCCTCAAAGGAATATGACATAATCTGCATGATAAGATCCCCCACACTCATCCCTAAACTAAACTGACTTTGCCTGGAACAATCCTCTCTTTCTTTTTCCTAATATCTTCTTGCCCCACCCTCCTTCCTATAAAAACCTTCCACTTTGTACAAATCCTCAGAGCATCTCTCAGGTTGCTGGACAGTCTGCTGCCCCATTCAAAAATCACTTAAGAAAGCCAATCAGACCTCCAAATCTACTTGGTTGAATTTTGCTTTTACTAAGGGTCAACCTAAATTTGTCAGGAAGCAATAAGTAAGCAAAAGCATTGATTTGGGATCAAAGAATTGCAGTTCAGGATATAAAGGTTTAGGAGGCAACTAAATTGTGTCCCAGTAGGGAACATATATCCCAGGTATGCAGAGGAGAACGGAATGCTTATAGATGTTGTTTACCAAGAATTGTGACTGGTGCTGTGGCAGAAAGCTGATCTTCATTAAATGTAATTCTTTGCTAAGGCTCTCACTAAGCAAAAGTCCATCACTATAACAAGCCTCAGGTGCTTATGCAGAGCCCTTGGAGTAGTTGTCTTGGCAATTCACATGGTGAGGATGTGCATCGAGGATGCCTACATGGTCCATCTCTTTAATGGCCTCCTGGCTCCATTTTAAAACCCCTAGACATAAGTGTCCTCATTTTACTTCAGCCTTTACGTAAGTAAATTCACCAGGACCAAAGCGCTAGATCAGTGATATCCAATAGTAACATAATGCAAGCTGCATAGGTCATTTAAAATTTTCTGGTAGTGACTTTTAAAAAGAGAAAACGCTAAAATTAATTAATTTTTAAATTAATTAAACCTCTCTGCTGAGCAGGGAGCCTGATGTGGGGCTCGATCCCAGGACCCTGGAATCATGACTTGAGCCAAAGGCAGACACTCAATGACTGAGCCACCCAGGCACCCTGAAAATTAATTTTAATGAATATTTTTTAAACCAAATACTTCCAAAATACTATTTCAACATGCAACTAACAAAATTATTGCATATATATCATATGTAATATATTCTACATATTATATTACATGATACTATTATATAAAATATAATGCTACATTATAATGTAATATATATGATACATATATTATACATTATATTACATTACATATATATGACAATATTGTGGGGGTTTTTTTCATACTAAGTCTTCAAAAAATCTGGTAAATATTTTACATTTCAGTTGAGACTAGCCAAACTTCAAGTACTTGATCACTAACACGTGGCCAGTGCTAGACCTTGTGATGTTGAAGCCACAGTTTCCAGGAGACCCAGGCCCTTCAGAAAAGGCTTTGGTCACCTGCCAGAGCTGCTCTAGATCCATACTCACAGATGCAGTCAGCACTTAACAGCAGCTTGTGTGCAATGATAGGACATTCCTTTCTCCGGGAACATGCAGCCAGGCCCAGAAAGCAGCCTTGACCTCCATCCCCTGTTGCAGTGTCCCCTTCCCCAGGAGTCCCAGGTCTGCTCTCATGCATCTTTCCAACTTTTCCAACATCCTTCTCCCCAAAGAACTGACTGTAAGTCATCTTTTGAGTTCTAAGCTCTCACCTGTATTGTTACCAGCAGATACTCCAAGAGGATGTCACAGTCAGTGTGAGGTAGTAGAAGGAACATGATCCAGGGTGTTGAGAACATAGGTCCTAGTTCCTGCCCATCTTTGACCACACATCAATAAATGGTGATTATCACCATCGGTTGTAAAGGGGAATCTCATGAACCTGCCTTATAGGGTTCTGTGAGGACCATGAGAAATGACAAATATGGAAACACCTTGTAAACCGGAGAAGCCCTCTGTAAATCCAGGAAACAACTCTTGAGTTCCACAGCCTCCCCCGGGGTCTGCTGCTAAAAAACCATTACAAATTTGCCACTGGGAAGGGGAGTCTGTGGTAGACCAGGAGCTCCCTTCCTGGATGAGGTTTAAAGCCCAAGCTTCAGCACTCTCTTCCCAATTTAACTCTGATTTCAGTTCTGTCTTCTCATTTTTGGTAACATGCTAAGAACACCCAGCTCACAGGTCAGCAGGCTGAGGAGCAAATGAATCCCCCCACTCCCTCACCCACCCCCAAACTCTCCATGGGGTCTTCCCCCCACCCCACCGCCCCCGCTTGGCCCGCAGCTCACAGTGACAACCAGGAGGGGGAGCCCCAAGACTTCCATTTAGAACACGCCTCCGCCCACCCGCAATTTCAGCCATTCCCCTGTTGAGCCAGGCTTGGCTGCTGCTCTCCCAGAGCCAGGAGGAAAGCCCTTCAGGAGGGAGCTGCGGTTGCCCACCCTGAGCATGCCTGGAAGGCATCTGTTTTGTGTTCCATAAGATCAAGAGAAACATCCAGACACTGCATGTAGGGAAATTTCTGACTTCAGGGGACTCCCTGCCCACCCACCAACCTACCAGCCAGGTTACTCCTCTAACCTCCTCACCTGAAAGGGGGCCTGAGGCTGTGGGCAAGCTATGTAAACCGTGGCCTGAGCTGTACATGGACATTGTGGCTGGCCTGTGCATTGTTCCCATCCCGTGGGCTGTACCATGTGGGGTTCCCTCATATAAGAAAAGAGCGGGAAAACTCGCCTGTCAGGGGGCACCTGGGTGGCTCAGTGGGTTAAGCCTCTACCTTCGGCTCAGGTCATGATCTCGGGGTTCTGAGATGGAGTCCCTCATCGGGCTTTCTGCTCGGCAGGGAGCCTGCTTCCTCCTCTCTCTCTCTCTGCTTGCCTCTCTGCCTGCTTGTGATTTCTGTCAAATAAATAAAATCTTTTAAAAAAACAAAAAACAAAAAACTCGCCTGTCAGTGGCCTGACCATGAAGTTCCCCTTGAACATCAAGATGCTCAGACAAGACCACCCCAGAACTGCAAAATTAGCAAAACACCCCTCATCCCTAGCCAATATCAGTAAACGCCACCTCTTTACCAGTGAAGACTCTTGGCCAATTCCAATCCTCCTCCTCCCAGGTGAAATTTCATAAAATAGCTAGTCACTGAATGCCTCTGTGTCCTCCCAGCATCTGACCCAGAACTGACCCTGTTTCCTGAGTCCCTCCTGAGCCTCATCCAGCAGGGCTCAGATCCTCGATGTCCTTCCCAAGTGTCCCTTATGGTGCTGCTCCCTGGTTCCCCTGGCCTGTGTCCTCCCTCACTGTTGGGCTTCTGTCTGTAAACACTGAGAAGGAATTCCGTTCTGATTGGCATCAAACTTGGGGTATTTGTTCACTAGGGCTCCCAAAACAAAATACCACAGACTGGGTGGTTTAATCAACAGAATTTATTTCTTATATTTCTGGAGGCTGGAAATCCAAGATCAAGGTGTTGGTGGGGTTGGTTTCTCCAGTGTCAATGACCACCTTTGTGCCGTGCCCTCACATGGTCTGTTCTTGACAGGTACATCTCTGGTGTCTCTTCCCCTTCTTGTATGGACACTGTTCCTACTGGATCCAGGATCAATGAATGTGGACTCATGATCTCACTGAACCTTAATTACCTCCTTAAATATCATCTCTCCATTGCTTCTCGGCCTTTTGACTACGATCAAGTGTGTTATCTGTTCTTATCGGTTTAAATATCATCTCTCCAAATACAGTCACATTAGACATTAGGGCTTTAACACGAATTCTGGAGGGATGCAAACATCCAGTGCATTAACACTTGCACTTTAATTTTCTCTAAGCACAGTGCAAGGGTCATTTGGGGGAGGACCAGGAGAAGACTGTCTGAGACTTAGAAGAGTCCCTGTCACTCAGAAATCCTTGCTGAGAGAGCATTATGGGATGGACAGGACTTCTAAGGGGACAGACAGCTACGCATCAACAAAGCCCTGGAGACCCAAGGAGAAGGGGACACATTGAACGGCTCCAGGCCTGTGTGAGGCTTTTAACCCTCTTGACCCTCTGCACAGCTTGGTCCGTCTGCTGGCATGTCCCCATGGAGTGCATGCACCCACCAAGACTTCTTGGGAAGAGATTATTCCTTGCTCTGCGTGTCACCAGCATGCAGATTTCTAGGACCCATGACCCCATTAGGGACCTCCTTGCATTGAATAATCATTGATGATCTCCCACCATGTGCCACACACCATGCGAGTTACTCAACCTGTGTGGTTGCTAATCCTCATCCCACCCTCCACGTGGGTTTCATTATCTTGACTTTCCCGGTAGGACAAGTCAGGCTCAGAGAAATAACTTGACTGAGGCCACACAGTTTGAGAGTGGCAGGGTCAGCCTTTGAACAGCACCATGTGACTCCAGATAATCGTAGGTCTGCAGGTTCTACATAAAATCGTAATCCAAAGGCTCCCAGTGTCACCCGCACATACCACTTCTTCCCAGGAAACTCAGCTGCAACAGATATTTTGGTCCACAAAGCCAGGAGCTTCGAATAAAGCCAGTGAACTGGGAAGAGTCCTGCAGACCAAAGTTGTCCCCGACGCTGGACCGTGTCTGCTGATGGGCAGCACAGCCTGACGCTCTTGACCCTGGGGAGCGCTGCGGGGAGGTAGGGCTGTGGGGAAGGGAGCAACGGAGCTGGCTGGGCAGAGGCAAGACAGAGCACTCTTTTTTTTTTTTTTAATTTATTTATTTTCAGAAAAACAGTATTCATTATTTGTTCACCACACCCAGTGCTCCATGCAAGCCATGCCCTCTATAATACCCACCACCTGGTACCCCAACCTCCCACCCCCCCGCCACTTCAAACCCCTCAAATTGTTTAGAGCACTCTTACATTCTGACCCCTGCCTGTTACATTCCCTGAGCTGTCTATTTTGCAGGCTGGGAGAGTGGAAGGCTGCCCCATTCATCTTTGTGTTGCAAGCAACCAGCCCTGAGTACGAGCTATGGCTCAATAAATACCTGAGCAAGCAGAGTCAGGCAGATGACAGACAGCCTGTGAACAAAAGCGTAACATAGAACACAGAACATAGGACTTACCAATGACTGCTGAACAGTTAACATGCAAATGGTTACTTGTTTGGGAATAAAAGAGCACTTCTGTTTTAGCTTGCAAGGATCTTTTAGGACTTCTGCCTCCACCTACTGAGACTGAGAAAAAATTTAATGCAAAGGAGACTCCTAGAGAGGAACAACGCACATTTTTTTTAAAAGATTTTATTTATTCATTTGAGAGAGAGAGTGAGAGAGAGTTAACACTGGCAGGGTGAGGGGCAGGAGAAACAGACTCCCCGCTGAGCAGAGAGTTTGACTGCCGCTCGATTCCTGGACTCAGATCATGACTCCAGCTGAAGGCAGATGCTCAGCCAATTGAGCCACCCAGGCGCCCCAACATTTTCTTTTTTTGAAAAATTCCAGGGGCACCTGGGTGGCTCAGTTGGTTAAGCGGCTGCCTTTGGTTCAAGTCATGATCTCAGGGTCCTGGGGTGGAGCCCTGCATAGGGCTGCCCGCTCAGATGAACTTATTCATCTTACAACTGAAAGTTTGTACCCTCTGAGCCATATCGCCCCATTTCCCTCACCCCTCATCCCCTGGTAAACACTGTTCTGCACTCTGTTTCTCTGAATTTGATATTTTTAGATTTCACAGGTAAGTGAGATCATACAAGTATGTATCTTTCTCGGACAGACACATTTTCACAGATGAATCACAGATGGATCACAGATGGATTTAATTTACTTTTAAAAAGCACACTAATACACACACACACACACACACACACACGTGAGCTTTGGAATATAAAGAAATGTTGTGAATCTGCATCTTAAATGCTCCATACAGAAAAATGTCATAATCCAGGATTTATAGTTATGTTGCTGTATGTACGATTTCAGCCAGTGCTGGCTCCTTTACAGAACCCAGATGTACATTTAAGCTGTTGGACATGTACTGGCTTTCTCAGCGTCTTTTGCAAGCAGGTTAAATTAACTTGACATTGTAGGTTTACAAAATCTTGGTCATTGATCAAAAACATTTTTTAAAAATATTTCTTATTTATTTATTTGTTAGAGATAGAGAGGGCACAAGCAGGGGAGCAGCAGGCAGAGGGAGAAGCAGGATCCTCACTGAGAAGGGAGCCTGATGCAGGACTCAGGCCCAGGACCCAGGGATCATGACCTGAGCCAAAGGCAGATGCTTAACCAATGGAGCCACTCTGGCACCCCAAAAACACTTTTGAAAAGAGGAGTTTAAGTGACTTTTCCACTTAATCCACTGAAAGTATTTAAAGATATGTCTCCTTGGGGCCAGTTCAGATTTGAGGATATTCTGAATTCGTCAGAAGTGAAAATGCTCACTGTTCGGAAACGGTCTGAGGTATAGTCACCAAGTAGAATGCTGAAGCCTTTGAAGGAAGCCTGGCGTCAGCATGTGGCTTGGTTTAAGCTGAAGTGTTACTGCAGATTCCATTACCAAGAAGTGTACCAACTGAGTAAAGTGACTCACAATCGCTCCCTGGACACCAAGTGTGCCCTTCTTGCCAGCTGTCACTTGAGGACCTATCAACATCCCTACGGGATAGCCAACAGACCAATAAATGTCCTTTAAGAACACATGCAAGCCCAAGCCTTCATTACGTGCAAAGGTGGATTGAAATGTAACTGGGATTTACTCAGAACTGATTCTCTGGGCAGCTGGTTGAAGCAGAAATAAATATTGATATACTGTTACAGAACTGAGAGTCAAAGGTGGCTCTGAGTAAAATAGAGATTGATCTATTATAACAAGATTTTTTTTTTGCTATAAAAGAATAAAAGCCTACAAAAGTCCCTAAGAAGAAAGCATCTCACTGTAACAAGATGATTGTTGTGCAGAAACCCTGCAATCTGGCTTGCCCGTATTCACCTATGATCACAGCTACAACTTCACATTGTCCCAATTTGCAATGACAGGTGCTGCTGAATGGCTGTTAATTTCAGATGCTCTGCCTGTGATGAAACTGGATGGTCAAACATTTCTTTCACAGTCTTTGCTATCTTTGTACCTTATAATGTACCTTTGATGCAAGTGTCAGTCACTTCAGGTGACATTATTGGTCCTAACAAATTAAAAAGCATATCTGAGGTGCCCAAAATCTTGGTTGAAGTCCATCCGACCAAGGAGGTTCATCAGGGGCTAATCGGGGTGCACCGAACATCAAACCCCACCTTCTGTTCATGGTCCGATTACAGTCTGACATTAAACAGTACCCACTCCAGCCCCCGCAGCACACCATGACCCCATAACACCCTGCCATCAGTTTCTTAGGGTCAAGGGGACCTGATGCAGACTAGTGGGGCTGGCACTGGATTTACCCCACTGCCTTTGTACTTCACTATGAAGTTTTTGTTATGTTTTGAATGACAGTGCTCGAAGTAAAGAAGATCCTCCTGGATATATGAGTTCACCCACCACTACTAGAATCACTGAAGCCACCTACAAGCTCACCCTGTAGATGAGCATATACACAGGCAACTGGCTGACCTCGCAGCTTTTTTTTTTTTTTTAAGATTTTATTTATTTATTTGACAGGGAGAGGGAGAGAGAGCACAAGCAGAGGGAGCAGCAGGCAGAAGGAGAGGGAGAAGCAGGCTCCTTACTGAGTAGGATCCCTGGACCCCGGGATCGTGACCTGCCCGGAAGGCAGACAAACGCCTAACCGACTGAGCCACCCAGGCATCCCAACAACTTATATTCTTTTCTTTTTTTTTCAGTATTTTTTTAAGATTTTATTTATTTATTTGACAGAGAGAGACGACAAGTAGGCAGAGAGAGAGGAGGAAACAGGCTCCCCGCTGAGCAGAGAGCCCGATGTGGGGCTCGATTCCAGGACCCTGAGATCATGACCTGAGCCGAAGGCAGAGGCTTAACCCACTGAGCCACCCAGGCGCCCCCCAACAGCTTATTATCAATAGGTGGTCAATGATGGGGACCCAGGAGCTCTACTTTATTGCCCCTGGATGTTGAGCCCTAGACCATCCCGACAGCAGCAATGAAAAAACTGTTTAAGCTGTGAAAGACAGCTATTGTGTTTTTTTTCCCCTAAAGCAGACCCTCCAGAACATCAGAAAGCAATATAAAGACATCTAGGAATTAGTTTGAATTCCTCATGTAGTTCAAAGTGTTAAGATAAAAATATTTTTATAACTCAAGTTGGCAGTTCATTTGCTCATTTTCCATTATTCTCCATTAATAAGTTCTTACATGGCTGGGAACACACACCATGTTTGAAGGGAGCAGAGTGGAACTTTTTAATATTTCTAAGAAAATAATTTAATGATATCTAAAAATATTTTATCCAAAAAGCTCCTGGAGCTCTTGGCTAGGTCATTACCTTTGCACCAGAGAGGAATGTTTTTGTCCCTGTTAAGCAGAAATTATGAAATAAGCCTAAGAAATTGCAACCAGTGGTGTTAAAATGTAAACATTAAGGCAGAGGGAACAAGTAAATAGCATTTCTTTTGTTAGCTTTATTTCTTTCTACCTTCGCAATTTTCTACATCTGGTCCTTCTTCTCTTTGTGGGGGAAGAAGAACTAGGAACCTCCTCCTGCTTCTAAAACCTTCTTGTATAATGATACCGACTTCCTGGCTGCAAAATGATCCCCAGCTGCTCGTTGTTCCTAAATCGGCCAGATCTTTCACTGACTGGAGAGTGCACCGATTCTGTGCGCTCTCCATTAGCCAAGTCACCCTCCCCTGACATCCACCCGCTCCAAGGCCCTCTCCCTGCTTTCATTCAGAATCAGGAATTTCCAGTCCTGCCCTGGCCCTTTTACCCCTGGTGGCTGAGGACTCACTGCTCCTGTCTCCTCATTTCCTCATCTGAAAACATGAAGATGAAAATCAAAAGGAGACCTCACGGGCCATGTACACATTCCAGTGCCCAGCAGGAAGGAGCACCTGACATGCCTCTGCTCATTCCCTTCTACTCCAGCAGCTTCCCCTTACGTCCACTCAACCACTGGTGTGTTTTTCTGAAGATGTCGCTTTTGTCCAATTACTCCCTGACCCCAGGTTTTAAGCACGAGACACAACTCTGTGGTCTGATTAAAAGCAGAGACAATAGTTTCTCAACCTGTTTCCATGATCGTCCTCCACGGAGGTCTTTTTACACATTGTATTCTTAAGCACCTCTCATGAAATTTTTACAACACAGATATGCTATCTGTTTATGGACTATGTGTGTATCTGCACAGTAGACACAAAGCGTAAGAATCAATGGTCACCCCCTGGGAAGCGATGTCACCCCGCCCCCCGCCGCCTTTCCCCTGAGGACACGTGGCACAGACCAGGAAACCTAAAGGCTAAATACAATCCTGGCTCTGCCACTAACAAGCTTTGTGGCCTTGAGCAAGTTTCATCACCTCTCCTCCCCTCAGTGTCCTCACGTGTGCCACAGGTGCTTCTGGGTCACTGGGTTACGTGAGTTCATGCGCACAGAGGACTTAGCTTGCTGCCTAGCATGTTTGTTATTCTGTGCAAAGATTTGCTGTGCTTATCCCCAAAGCCCCCCTCAACCTGTAGCATAAAGTGGGAACATCCTAGCCTGGCCTTCAAGGCATAATTGTATCCTCATTTCCTTTTGCCGGGTCTCTCTTACAGAGCTTTATTCAAACCAAGTCTCTAGTCCTCGCCTACCTTGTGTGTCTGTGTGTCTGTATCTGTGTGTCTGTGCCCATCACTGCCAGGCTGTCCCCACCATCCCCATGGCTTCTCTTACCTGGAAGCCCACCCAGCACCCCTTCCCCCTCCACCCAACAGAAATCAAGCTACAGTAGGTAGGCAGTTACCGTCTCAACTGGAAGAGAAACCGAGGGTGACAAGAACGTACAAGCAAGTATGGGGAGTACAAATAATTCTTATCCTTCACTGGCTTTTGCTGGTGTTCCCAGAATCCCATCTGTAAGGTGTCTCAGAGATCCCATCTGGGTCACCAGAAACTTTTGGGGAAGTAAAATAATTTTCCCTCTACCCTTCTGAGTTCTAGGCTGAGGCTGTTGTCATAAAAGACAGATTGCCAAAAGAAACACAAAAAGGTTATTAACACATATGTGTTGTATACACATGGGAGGTAGGCAGAGAAAAATGAGTGCCTCCTCAGAGTGGCTTAGAATTCAGACTTAAATACCAGCTTCCTAAGGAAAGGGTGGGGGTTGTTCTTCTGACAGAGTAAATGATTTGTAGGAAAGCGAACAGGTCCTTAGAAGAATAGATGGGAGGTATATTGGTTTGTGACCGAGTGTGTCTGGGTGTGGTGGGGACTTCCAGTTCCTTCTCTTGTGACAAATGTCAATGATCCCTGGCTCTTGAAGCTCCTGGGGGAAAGATCTGTGACAACCAAGCTCCTTTTACAGGCTCTGTCTTGAGGCAGATAGGGAGCGATCAGAGAATGCCTCCCTCTGTATTTGCTACTTCTAGAGGACCTACAGCTCACAATAATGGATCTAGCCACGCAGCAAATTTGGTGCTCGTGTACTGTTACCCTTCACAAGGAACATCTCAGACAAAGGGTGAAGCCAAGGGGCTGTGAAAGTGAGAGACGAAGACAGGCCCAAGGCAGCACAGCATGGGAGCACTGGAGAGGGAGGAACAGGGGTCCAGGGAGAGGAGGTCCACAGGGTAGAACCTGAGGGGTCTTTTCCGAGGTCAGCAGAGGTGTGGCCTGAGTGAGAAGGCTGTCAGTCTTCCAGCTTTCAGAGGACACTGAGAATGGAGAGCCCCAGCTGCCCTTTCCTTGGCCCATTTCTCAGGGTGGTGTCTGCAGCCTGAGGAATGAGGTCATGTCTCCCTCAGTCAGGGCCATTGAGCAGGCTTGCTCACTGCCGGCTATAAAATGGTGTGCTCCTCAAGCTCACGGTTCCTCTCTCATCATGCAACCTCCTTCCTGTGCAAGCATCCATCTGGGTCCACCATGCACGTCCCTCTGGAATTTGGGAGGCCAGGGAACCGGCACAAGCATGCCACTCGTTGGGCTGCGAGTCACAGTCCTTTCTGCTGCCAGCTCCTACAGGGCAGCAAAAGCCTGTTAGCATCAAGGAAGTGAAATCAAAGCCAGGTCCCCCAGCCTGGTGAGGTGGGAAGGGAAGAGCAGCCCACACATGCACTTGGGGTGGGGGTGGGGTGGTTAGAACAGGTTAGGACATCCAAAAGGGTGGGATCATGCCAAGGGACTGAAACTCACAGTGAGGGGAAACTCTGGAGGGTTTAGGCAGGCACTTGCACTTGGGAAAGCGCTCTCTGGCTTCCACATGGAGGAGAATGGTCAATGGGGTAAAGGGCAAGAGGTGTGAAGGACACAGATGGGCACTGGAGGTTATTCAGGCCCTGGCTGGAGACAGGGAATCAGAACACAAAGGTGGTCAATGACGTGCAGTGGACGAGGTTGTCCAGGAAGACTGTGTGACCGGAATAGAGAGTGTCTTGGCAGGATCCCAGAGAGGAGTATTCAAAGAAGCAGGATGGGAGTCTCAGGCAGGTAAAGGGAGGTTGAAGCAGCTGGCCCCGCTGGGTGATCCCTGGGACAGGTGGCTGTGGGGTAGAGATGAGGAAGGCAGGCATGGGGGAGGGGTGCTACAGGCTCCTGGCCAGAGGGAAACAAGGAAGGGAAACCGGCTGCAGACTTCCTCTAACGCCAGCAGGTCACCCAGCCTGGGCCACTGCAGTCCCACTCACAGCTCTGTCCTGGCCACCAGGACAGAGGAGGCCAGGCAGGGAGCACACAGGACAGCCCTGCCTGCTACAACACAGCTATGAGGACCACAGGGGTGCTGGGGCGCAGGCTACAAGACATGCAGCAGGGATCCAGGAGGGCCTTAGAGGGGTCCCTGACCCTTTAATAAAGGTGTGCTGGGGGTGCTAGACCCAGGGTGGGCCCCAGCTGAGGGAGCCATCAGTAGTGTTTGCCTTGTAGGTGAGCCAGGCGGGTAAGGAAGCGGTGGGAAGTCAGTGAGGCCATGGCGGTGGAGGTTTGGGCTTCAGAGAGGCAACAGGCCTGCCAGAGCCGGGAGCAGGAGCTCGGCCCAGAAGAGTCGGGTGCAGCTGCTCCCCCTCCAGCCGGAGCAGCACGGGCTGTGGGAGACAGTGGGGAACAAGCCTGCGCCAGTTTGCCCCAGAGACATATACCTTAGGCTTGACCACAGGGTAGAGGGAGCCGCTAAAAGCCCTGGAGGAGGAAGGTGGGGAGTAAAAAATTTGGAAGCTCCTACCAGGTGCCAGGTACTCACTAAAGTCTTTTTGTGCCAAGCCTTCTCAAAATTCATCAATTTAGGATTTTAGGATCAATTTCCTAAGAATTTCATCAAAATGCAGAGTCTCATTCAGTGGCAGGGCTGAGGTGCTGCATTTCTAGTAAGCTCCCAAATATGTCCTCTGAAGAGAGAAGCTGCAGTTCATTTACTGTGCACCCCAGTGCAGCCTGGTGAGTTCTGTGGACCCCTTTTTACAGGCGGGAAAATTGGGTGGGTGTGGGTGTTAGTGGCTCCTGAGAACTGCACTATTCTCTGCCCTCCCCCAAAGGGGGCAAATAACACAGCCTCCACATTGTTGCTTGCCTGGTGGGTCTGCCTCCGGCTTTGTCCTCCAGGCTTGTGAGTTTAAACCCTCCTGTCCTCAGCTGGCCTTCAGCCTGGGAGGTTCTGAGCCTGCCTGCGGCAACATCTAAAGATAGTCTACCTCACAGGAAACCCGCTACTATTGGCTAACTTTGCAAATAAAGATGCCCTCAGAGGGAGGGAAAAGGAAATATTCTGTGACAGAGGCAGGGACCGTGGGACCGAGTGGTTGATTGTCACGTCCGGAGGTTTCCTTCCCAGGCCCTGCCCAGGTAGGAGCAGAAAACTTGCCAGCACCTGTGGGCTCGCGGGGCGGGGCATGATGGCCAGAGGTCACGGTGGGTACGGATGCTGGTTTGCTTTCCACGCTAAGAGAGACCATTTTCCCAAAGCTGTTGCAGCCTAACGTCCAAGGGGCTTGAGGGGTGGCAGGCAGCGGGTGATGAGACCATCGGTGATTGTTCGATGCAAAATACCTTTAGAAACATCGGTGATTACATGTTAGGGGCATGGAGAACTGCTCATGGGTAGGTATTACCTGAAAGAAGCATCATTTAAAATTGGATACAGGTGAGAGTGAGGATTTTGTAACTTCTTAACGTGAGAAATAGTAACAAAGTTATTATTTTGTTTAAAAAGAGTTCTTATCCTTTTGGAGACCCACACTTACCTGTTCATGGGTGAAATGGTACGACACCTGGATTTATTTTGAAATAATCTAGCAGAGCATGGAGTGGGGAATAGATGAAATCGGGACCATGAGCTGCTAATTGGGGCTGTGTGGGGCGTGCCTGGAGGGTGCTCTCTGCTTTTATGTGTGTTTGAAAATTTTATAATAAAAAATGTTTAATATAGCACTTCCATCTTACATATAAATATAATTACACTTGATATAAATGTAAAAACATGAAGAGCGATTGCACGGGAACGGGTGAAAGCCAGCTGTGTTTGATTCTGGGACATTGGATGGTAGAGTTTGCTTCTGTGTTGTTTCTCTTTTTCCCTTTATTGTTGTTGTTGTCGTTGGTTTTTTTTTTTTTTTTTTTTTTGGTGCCACCTACACTTGTTATAAAGAGCACCTATTGCATTTACAATGACAACTATTTTAATGAATAAATTGCCAACACAAATCAATGTTCACTATTAATATATGCTGTTATAATCATTGTGAGGACGCGGGCTCAGAGGGTTTGTGTTGCGGGAAAACAGTCTCAGGGATTCTGAACAGACACATGCTCAGAAATGGTGTGCACTCATGGGTGCACCAGAGGAGGAACTACATGGAGGTCCCAGGCGAGGACTGATGAGACCTGTCATTTCTCCTTGCTTGACCTTTATCCGGCCATCTTGGCCTCACAGATTCTGTGGTCTCTGCTCCATAGGTTCTCAGCTGCACTCAGAGAAAGGCCAGGGAGTTTTAGGATTTCCTCTTCCCCCAAAAAAGGTTATTTTCTTTTTCAAATACTTCAGGTAGAAAACTCACGGTAGAAAAGTTGAACCTAAAGGAGAAAAGAAGACTGGATTGTGTGAGAAACAGACTAGAAAGTTTCCCCTGATGCCTTCCCACCCATGGCTCAGTCGCTTGAGCCTCTGACTCTTGGTTTGGACCCAGATCATATCTCAGGATGCTGAGATCCAGCCTAGCGTTGGGCTCCAAACTCAGCGCAGTCTGCTTGTCCCTCTCCCTCCCCATCGTTCCTTCCCCTGCTCAGTGTGCTCTCTCTCTCCTCTCTCAAATAAATAAATAGAATCAGAAGAGGAAGAAAGAAAAGGAAGAAAGGAAGGAAGAAAAGAAAGAGAAGGAAGGAAGGGGGGGAAAAAAGGAAAAAAAGAAAGAAAGCCCACGAAGCTTCTGCGGGCTTCCAGGGTTGCATGGGGGCAGCTCATCCCATGCCTGGGAGTGCCTGGGAGGGGACTGGGCTCTGTAAGAGGAGCCAGGTGACAACTGGGCACCCCTGTGTGAGTGTGTGCATGTGTGCGTATTCATGTGTACGTGCACAGGTTTGGATTTGCTTGCCTCTTAGCTTGGCTTCATTTCACACATTTCAAGAGCCGGGCAGGATGTGGCTCTTGCTCATAACCCCAGAAGGGAGCTCCAATGGCGTGTCAGCCACATGCCGACCATCCCCGAAGCCAGGCTCCACAACTGTCACTCTCTCTGTGGGTGGGAGAGGCGGCTTTGCTTATAATGAAGCTCTGGCTCGGCCCTTGCCTTGCTGAGCCTCAGGCACTGCTTTAACATGAATACTGGCCACGAGTTGATCGTCGATGAAGCCAAGTCATGGGTATAGGTTGTGTATCTGTGAGTATTAAGGACAAAGTGTGTACAGTTCTGACCACACTGTCTGGCCATATTTGGTGCTCAGTAAACAATGTGTTGTCATTGTGGGAAGCTGAAGATCAGGTTTGTGCACCTTAAGACTGCTAATGATGTTCAAATGAGGTTGTGAGGGGCAGGGAGAAGGGGTATGCCAGACCCCAGCCAGGTCAGAACCAGCTTCCATTCCCTACCCTAACCCCTTCCAGGAGACCCCTTATTCCCACCCTGGCCGGGCTGTGGAAAGGCAACAATATCAGGTATGGTCCTGGCCTCAAAGACCTCCCTTCTCAGGGTCTGGACATTAAGCTTATCCCATCCCCGGCCTGACCTCTGACCTGGAACAGAGTCCTTGGCTACCCCTGTTTTACTCAGGCCCCAAGATCTCCCCCTTGAAGATGGCCAGAGTCAGCACCCACAGCAGCAGAGCTGGACAGGAACGGGATCTCCTGCTGTCCCACAACGGGTCTCTGTTATGGGGAGGTAGAGCCCACAGTGACACAAGGCCAGGTTCTCTGCTGGCTTTTCTGGGAACTTGCTCGGATTCCCAGCAGCATAGTCCAGGGATTCCCAGGACTTGCCTCACCGACTGCCCAGCAGCACCAAAGCTGGGGCTTCCAGCTGAGTCCTGATCCTCCCTGCCCTCAGTGGAGACTCAGAATGCCCTGGTTATCCCAGGGGGTGCCACAGTCGGGCCTCAACCACCCCCTCTTCTGATCTGGCCAAAGAGCAACTCTACTGGGTTATGTGTCTTTGCAGGGAGGAAAACCGATAGCACATCTCTATAAATATATATTTTTAAAGATTTTATTTATTTATTTATTTATTTATTTTTAAAGATTTTATCCATTTATTTGACAGACAGAGATCACAAGCAGGCAGAGAGGCAGGCAGAGAGAGAGGGGGAAGCAGGCTCCCCCCTGAGCAGAGAGCCCGATGCGGGACTCAATCCCAGGACCCTGAGATCATGACCTGAGCTGAGGGCAGAGGCTTAATCCACTGAGCCACCCAGGCACCCCAAGGACTTTACTTATTTATTTAGTTAGTTAGTTACTTGTTTTTATTTGAGAGAGAGAGACTCCGCACTGAGAGCAGAGCCTGACGTGGGTCTCAATCTCACAACCCCAAGATCATGACCTTAGCCAAAATCAACTGACTGAGCCACCCAGGCACCCATATTTAAATACTAAAAAAAAAAAATGGGGCACCTGGGTGGCTCGGTGGGTTAAGCCGCTGCCTTCGGCTCGGGTCATGGTCTCAGGGTCCTGGGATCGAGTCCCGCATCGGGCTCTCTGCTCAGCGGGGAGCCTGCTTCCCTCTCTCTCTCTGCCTGCCTCTCCATCTACTTGTGATTTCTCTCTGTCAAATAAATACATAAAAAAAAATCTTTAAAAAAAAATTGCAGGCCCTCTTTGTCCTTTTCCTTAAACCTGTGCTCACTATGAAAATACAGCACACACAAAGAACAGTGTGCAGGTTAACACCTTATAAATTAACTTCCCACCGAACCATCAACCAGGCTACAGAAGAGACCCAGGCTGGCCCCCAGCAGCCTCCTTTACGTCCCTTCCTGACTGCCCTCCCATCCTTAGAATTCTACCACCTAGATACGCATCCCTAAACAATATGCATTATCGTTGCCTGTTTTTTACCGTCAGAGGCATGGATTCACACAGTAGGTCTTTTTTTGGATCTGCATTTTAAAAATGCATTCCATGCTGTGGGAGATGTAGATGCGCATGTACAAATGTTCATGACGGTGCTGTGCACAGCGGCTCCACGCCGGAGGCTACCCAGGGGTGCGTCGACAGTGGAGATGACCGTGGAACATTCACACGGTGCCTGCCTATTCAGCAATGGCAATGAGCAGACCCCAGCCTGGATGTAAAACTTCCAGAAATGTACAGACACATGCAAAACTGGTACCTAACTACAGGTAGTTATCAGGCACGTTTCCACCAGACAGTTTCTATTTCTGCAAACAAGATCATCACATTGCTATCAGTCTCCCAAACTTACAGAGCTGTGTATTGGCCAAACGATGAAAGGGGGAGGTAGCTCTGAAGGGTATGCTAGCCAGGACACTAGCACAGGGCAGTAATTTCCCCCCTCTTTCAAAGTCCTATAATTTTCCTACACTTTCTTAGCATGGAATCTGAGGGCCCTCTGTTCACCTCTCTTCTGCCTTCTCAGTCGTTTCTCTGCATCTTTTCCTGAACCTTCCACAAAGACTAAACTTGACTTCTGTGAAGACTCCAGGAGCATGCCAACCGCTTCTAATCCCACCATCCTCACCTCTAGTATATTCCCTCACACTCCCTTTGCGGAGCCCTGGTCCTGGGATACGTCCCTGTGTTCAGACTCTCAGTGCCTTTGGCTTCAATACCCCCATCCCTGCTTCCCACCACCACATTTGTCTATCTGGAAGATCCCCCCAGCCCTAAGACTCAGCTGAAATGATCCAATCCTTTGGTTTCCCCTAACTTTTCTTATATTCTGCTACTGCACATTAACAGCAACTTGGAGCCTGTATCTTAGCCATTCTTACCTCCACCAAATGGAGCACAGTGCCTAGTGTTGGGGAAATAAAATTAAAAATAAGATCTCCAATCCAGAAAAGACTCTCACAGAGATAATAGAGAAGGAAAACTCTTTTATTATTAATGAGGTATGAAACCAGAATGTGGTGCACATCTCAGGCCATCTGCTAAGAGATTGCAGAGATGGGGTTAAAAAAAAAATCTCACTTTTTCGTACAGCCAAGCAGATACAATCCATAACATGAGAGACATATAGCCTCACATGAGAGAACTCAACAGTCACACACGGTCATCCTAACTTTACCATGGGAACTGGGATGACCATCTGTGCTAGCTGACTAGCTTCATCCAGAGAAAAAATAGACTCATATCTCTATGATGAGAGGTATCTTTGCAACTTGGAACAAAGCACCTACTCAAGTTAGTCTCCTACCCTTCCACAGAAACTGGGTGACAGGGGCGCTAATTCGTTTTTTTTTTTTTTTAAGATTTTATTTATTTGAGAGAGAGAGAGCACAAGCAAGGGGAGGGGAAAGGGAGAAGCAGATTCCCCACTGAGCAGGGACCCTGACATGGAGCTCAAACCCAGGGCCCCCGAGATCATGACCTGAGCTGAAGTCAGCTGCTTAAGGGACTGAGCCAGCCCCATGGGCCCTAATTCTTGATATTTACTTTACGAAGAGAAGGCACCCAGTTCCTTGAGGAAGATTCCTGGGTCATAAAGCTGACAAAAGAGGTGATCACATTTTCAAAAGGACACAAACCCACATTTCAGAGAGAGGAGAATATACTTCCGGTGACAAGTTTCCTAAAGTAAATATAGGAAGGAGGAGGCAAAAAAGAATCCCTTCCTTTACTTTCAAGGCGGAGAAGTAGGCCTCTTAGGTATTATTTTTATTTGTCCTTTTTTTTTAAAGAGTTTATTTATTTATTTGACAGACAGAGATCACAAGTAGGCAGGCAGAGAGGCAGGAAGAGAGAGAGAGAGAGAGAGAGGAGGAAGCAGGGTCCCGCCTGAGCAGAGAGCCTGATGTGAGGCTCAATCCCAGGACCCCAGGATCATGATCTGAGCCGAAGGCAGAGGCTTTAACCCACTGAGCCACCCAGGCGCCCAATTTTTATTTGTCTTTATACAAGCATATGGTTAAGATACATAACAGAGCGGCCTGCCTCTCTGCCTACTTGTGATCTCTCTCCCTCTGTCAAATAAATAAATAAAATCTTTTAAAAAAAAGATACAAGGGACGCCTGGGTGGCTCTGTTGGTTGGACGACTGCCTTCAGCTCAGGTCATGATCCCGGAGTCCCGGGATCGAGTCTCGCATTGGGCTCCCGGCTCCATGGGGAGTCTGCTTCTCCCTCTGACCTTCTCTTCGCTCATGCTCTCTCTCACTGTCTCTCTCTCAAACAAATAAAAAAAAGATACAGAACAGATATTGGCTTAGTTAATAATTAATTTAAAATCCTAAAGTATTTCCCTTCAGAATTTCACAGTGTGGCAGAGATAAGTGAATAGCTTAGTGTTCTTAGAAGAGGAAACGAGAGGTAGGCGTATCAAACCCAGACCCACGGCGGCTTGGGTGAGGGGCTGGCTCACTGAGCAGCCTCAGGGCTGTTTTCTCCCACTGCTGGTCTTGACTTGGGGTGTCCGTTTTTGGTGGGTGCAAACACTGGTGGGTGAGGCCACGTTGTCTCAGGTGGGCTGCTTGCTGACACAGAGAGCCACTCGGGTCACTTGCACAGGGGAGGGGCTCCTAGGTGTAAATGGCCCTTTAGAGCTCCTCTGTGTGCAGTTTGGGGCCCCTGAACCTGCCTCTCCTTTCCCTTCTCCTCCTCACCTCTCCCTGCATCCCACAGGGTGCCTCAGAAAGTTGGCTGTCTTTATACATGGGAAAACCATCAGGACCTGGTAAGACTCCCATGCTCAAACAGCGGGGGTTGTGGGCTTGGGCTCAGACCCAAAAGCCTCCTATCTAGGACAAGGCAAAGCTCAAGAATTGTCGGGACCAAAGTCAACTGCCCCAGCTCTCTGTCTCCAAACAGAAACCCCCTGAATTCTGGCAGACTGTGAGCCCAGAAGTTTCATGTTCATGAGCAGTCACTTCCCTTGACGCTAGGCCACACTCTCACTGACACAGGACTTGTGTTGTGCTTGGAGAATATTTCCTTCTGTTTGGTTCTTGTTGGAAATGTAAGCGTGCCAGAGCTGGATGGGCCCTTAGGGACAGTCTGGTCCGATGCTTTCATGTTACCTATGAGGAAACTGAGGCAGAGTCAGAGTGAGCTGCCCAGGGTCTTTGAGCTGTCAGTGGGATGTGGGGCCCCTGTGAAGCACATGGCTCAGAACAGCATCACCCTGCCCTGTTTCTTGTTAACTTTTTATTTTAATTCCACTATGGTTACCATGCAATGTTGTATGAGTGTCCGGTGTACCATATAGTGATTCAACAATTGCGTTCATCACGCAGTGCTCATTATGAGAAGGATATGCGTCACCATATAGTTGAAGGCAGAATATTAGCCTACAGCTTTCAGCCTTTTCTCTGGAGAAAAGGATTCCAATTTTCTTTGCCAGCATTGATGAGAGCTATATTCTGGGGGTCTGGCAGTGAGGATCCCCTAGTCATGGCTGGAGAGGTGAATATCTCCCCACTTCATCTCCCAATTACCAGCCTTTCCCCCCAGGGTCAGCCCTGTGGGTTCCGAGTCCAGAGGGGAGAAACCCAGAACAAGTGTTCAGGCTGGCATCACGGATCATCTCCTTTCCAGTGGGGACTGAGTCTACTATTTCTCCATTCTAGATCTAGAGAAGTGGTCTGCGATAAGCTTCAGGCTTCTGCTCCAAGAGGAAGGGCCTGGTGTCGTGCCTGGAGCATGTCTCTGTGGAGAGGCTCATGTGGGCTGAAATACGGGCTTGGTTGCTCCTTGGACGAGTGTCCTGATCTCTCCTAGCTGCTCTTGGTTCTGTCACACAAGAAGGGCAACCATTCTCATGGAGGGCTGTTGAGGGAAAGAAATAGGGTCTTGTGTAAGGAGCGGGGCACTCGGGGTGTCCGAGAATGGCAGCCTCCTCCCTTTCCACACTGGGCTTGCCAAGGATAGCTTCAGGCTCTGGAACATTCTCAGCATGGTGTCACCCCCATGGAGAATGTTGGAGTCCGGGCTTAAGCAATCTTTACCATCCTCTAGTTTCCTTTGCAAAGGAAAAACTTTTCTTGGTGTTAGAAAACAAAAGAACCTCAAACCTGGTCTTCACTCAGGGTTCTAAAAAGCTGTAAGCAGAGAGCAAAGGAGAAAAAGCCAACCAACACAAAACAAGAAAAGATGCATGGGGTCTAGCAGATAGTAAGCAGAATGTGAAGCCAAAAGATGGGGGAAGCAGCCTGAAAAGGATGTGGAACAGAAGAGGAAAGTGGATGCAGGCCACATAAATGAAAGGGGAAGTAGAGAACAAGGAAGCTGATTGGAAACAATGGGTAAATGATGACCCCAAAACAGTTGAAAAATAAACGAGCAGACCTGAGAAAAGGAAGTGGGCCAGAGGAAGCAGAGAAGGAGCGGAGACAGAGGCAAGTGGGCAAGTTGACAGAGCAGGGTCGTTTCTACTGGAGTATGAAACACACGTGTGCGCAGAGCTCTGTGTCTGAGCTCAACTCAGACTTTTGCAGTTCAACACCATTTAGCTTGTCCCGCACGCATCTCTCCTCTCACAGCCCCATCTGTACGAGACTCGGCTGAGGAGGCCTTGCAAAGAAGGCTTATCTCCTTGGATCCCTGCACTTGGTTCCTGCTGTCCTCAGGGGCCAGGAATGCCTGTGTCCAGCCAATCAGATCCCTGGTGGCTGTTCAGCCTGCCCAGAAGCCCACTGTCGAGGACTGGCCCTGCTCCCGTCTGTTGCCAGGAGGCCCCATCATTAGGCTTGTCTCCCAGTCGTGGGACATCTCAGAGGATCCAGGAATAATAAGAGGACCACCAAGCTCAGGCCTACCCTTCCTAAAAAGGTCCTTCTCTTGATCAGTCTGTCAAGTGCAGTGGAATAATTCAGTGACGTCCTTCCTGGACATCAGATTTCTGTTGTAAATGGTGCCCTCGCATGCTCTAGGCTTCTCAACCAGCAAAGCTGGGTTCAAACTGGTGGTGGGCTCAGACTACATAGAAGCCTGGGCCGCCCCAGCCATGAAGTGAGGCAGAGCTGGGCCCTGACACTGGCATTGAAGAGCGTTTTGTCACGGACAGCTGTGATTTCTGACCCTGGAGAGCTGGTGGGTCTACGCTTATCTCCAAGGGTTCTGCAATGTGGCCAAAGTGACTTCTGCTTCTCTATGTCTTCTATTCATTCATTTGCTCACTCACTCATTCCTTTATTCAACACACTAGGTGTCCACTAAGCACCAGGAGTTCAAACAAGGGTCCCTGGCCCGGGATCAGAAAGGACACTCAGGGGCCCTGTGAGCACCTCTGGGAACTAGACAATCAAAAGGCCACTGTCACTATTCCTCCCACAGAGCAATTGGGAATGAAAGTTTAGGAGACAGTATTTAGCATCCTGCAAATATTCCTGTGGCATTTGCTTGGTGCTAGGCCTCTCCCTCTCTGTCAAATACTAGTCTGCAGAACTGAAGAAGATCCTGTTCCTCCCTCAGGAACTCCCAGTCGCAAGCAGGCAGGGCAGATAGGCTGGAAACATGTGGGCCCAAATGGCAGCCCTGCCACACGCCAGCTGTGTGGCATTGAGCAAGTTACTCAACCTCTCTGAGTGCATCTACTTGCCCATAAAGTAGAGGTAAGTATACTGTTACGTGTTGGCTACCATTTATTGAGCATGCACTATATGCTGGTTATCATATTCAACTATTTGCTTGTTTATTTATTTTAATTTTTCATATAACTCATATTTTTGTGTATGTTTACTTTTTAAAATTTCAAGTCAATTAATGAATTTTTTCCCAAAATAAGTAATATGTGTTTAGCGATGAACCTGACAGCTGAGTGAAAACTCAGTAAAAGTATTCTTTACTCCCTTCCTCCCCCATACCCCCAAAAAAATCTGAAAAGAAAATATTTTTTTTATTTCAGGAAAAAAAATAAAACCAACTTTACAGAACAATGCCTCGGGTGGGAGTGAGCAATAATACAAGAGTTCACAGGAAACCTGGATGATTGCAAAGGTCCAAAGTGCTTCTGCTTCCTTGCCAATTGCATTTATTAAGTGCCTGCTATATGTAACACACCATGCCAGGTGCGCTCCTCAGAACAGCACTGAGCACAGACATGAGAATGAGTTGCAGTCTTGCAGATCAGGGGAACGTCAGACTCAGAGGTTCCAAGTTCACCCAAGGTCACTTGGCTGGAGAAACAGACATGAGATTCAGCCTCAGGAGAGCCCGAGTCTGCCCACCTGTCTGTTCTCCCTCCTCAGTGACCCAGGGACACACACTGGAAGATTTAGAGGAGGTCCCTGTGTATGAGGCATGGTGCCCAGAGTGGAAATTAAACCTATATCATGCAGATTTGGCAAAATCAATCCAATGCACCAGCACAATGTTCCTGAGCCACAGGACTGAGCACAGTCCTGAGCACTGAGCACTGAGATACCACACAATCGTCCTTATCCTTGGCCTCCTCTCAAGGCCAACTGTGACAGCTCTTTCAATGGGGAAAATAGGAGGAGGAAGAGGATGGTAGCTCTAGGTTCCTGAACTTATGATCACTGAGGGCTTGACAATTTCCACTCTCACAAAGCTGTGTGTCTGGGAAGATGTGCCGCTAACATAAGCTACCTGCATGGAGTAGGAATTTCCCCATCTCCCCATATCTCAGCTTGAAACTGACATTGTGTATCTCAAAAGGGGCAGTACATCAGCTATTTTATGTTAACTAAATATTATTGATTAAGGTCACATCCAGGGTTTCATCTCTGAGAAAAGTGCATTGCAGCTTAAGGCAAAGAAAGCATACACCCTCCCTGGGGGTTGAGAAGTCCATCCCAGCCTGAGACACCCAGGTCAGAAAGGCTTAACCCACTTCTTCCTGGAAGACTCTGGGGACGATGCAGAGATGGACCAGAACACAAAGCAGAGGCTGGGAAGGGAGAAGCAAAGCCCTGGCTGGGAGGGTGGACACTCACCTTGGCAGAGACACAGTCTTGGTAAAACCACTATGAAAAGGATGCAGTGGGGTGTGGAAACTCCCTTGGTTAAAGAGGTGTGAACTTTGTTTTTAGTTGTGGTGGAGAAGGAGACAGTGACAACCAGGAGGTATGCTCTGAACATACTTGGGGGTTCTCAGGGATGCCTGTATGTGGCATCACAAGAAAGAGGAGGAGGCCCCAGTGGGCCAGAGTGAAAGGGTTGCCCTTGTAGCCTCTGGAGTGACAAGCGAGTCCTGGCTGAAGAGCTAAAGAGAGAAGGGGACAAGTGTTACTTCTCAACCTGTGCAGAAATGTCTTCTCTTTTAATTTTTGTCCTGAAAGAACAAAATTCTTATGAATCACTAGGCCACAGTGAGTGCAGGGCTGGTAATTATGGGGTGAATTAGCCACCAGGACCCAGTACAACAGGTCCATACAGGATCAGGCAGTCCTTTCATAACAGCAGAGGCCCTATGAAGGCAATGACGACACTCCTCTTCATTTGAATTTGTGGGATGGTTATCCATGGCTGTCTGCTTAGAACTGAAGGGTTTCCAACTTTTGATGCTAAAATCAGGAAAGTCCAGGGCAAACCGAGAATAGGTGGTCACTCTAGAGTGTACAACTCTGTGTCTTATCCCTTAAGGAAGAGAAGGACCTGTTGGTTCCAAGAGGAAGAAAAAGAGAAAGAGCTCTCAAAAACAAAGATGAGGGGCTTCTGAGTACAGGTCTGCTCAGGGCTCTGTGTGTCTGAAGAG
This sequence comes from Neogale vison, assembly GCF_020171115.1. Taxonomy (NCBI): domain Eukaryota; kingdom Metazoa; phylum Chordata; class Mammalia; order Carnivora; family Mustelidae; genus Neogale; species Neogale vison. The sequence continues at coordinate 156,097,165 of NC_058096.1, forward strand.
TGTCTGAGACCTCTCTCTTTAGTCTGTCTCCTGCAGGAGAAATTGGGATCCAGAGGGTAGGGGAGGTGGAGAATTGTTTCAAGGAACTTTGGACTAGACATGGGAATTATGGCTGTACCCCCTATCATCTCACTCCCTCTTAGCCATACCCATAGTTCTCTCTCCCGTTATCCACACACTGGTCAACCTTCTGGATAGTTGTTTGAAAATCAAAGGAGAAAAGATCTGTCTCAAGCTTCAAAAGGTCTAGATTCAAATGCTAGCTGAGCCATTCACTGTGTAGGTCTGGGCAAGTCTCTGAATCTCTCAGAGACCTGATTTCCTCTTCTGTCAGAGAAATCTATTGCAGCCTCCATCAAGAGTCTGTTGTGGAGATTAAACAAAATGACATGTGTGACATTGGGAAGTGTCATTCATTAGGCATCCAACCAATATTTGTTTCTTCCAGTCTGCTTATGTGTAGGACCAGACAGAATCCCAACTTTGTTTCTCTGAGAATTAATGCTGTTACTTGTTTTCCTTTCTGATCCAGGCCCTCACCATGCCCACACACTCCCCTGAATCAATTTTGGAAGACTTTGAGTACGATGAGTCTGCTGAAGCCTGTGATATGGGGAACATCGTGGCCTTTGGGACCATTTTCCTGTCCATACTCTACTCCCTTGTCTTTGCCTTTGGCCTGCTGGGAAATTTGCTGGTGGTGTTTGCCCTCACCAATAGCCAGAAGCCCAAGAGTATCACTGACATTTACCTCCTGAACTTGGCCTTGTCTGATCTGCTCTTTGTAGCCACCTTACCCTTCTGGACTCACTACCTAATAAGTGAACAAGGCCTTCACAATGCTGTATGCAAACTCACCACCGCCTTCTTCTTCATTGGCTTTTTTGGAGGCATATTCTTTATCACTGTCATCAGCATTGATAGGTACCTGGCCATTGTCCTAGCGGCCAACTCCATGCACAACCGGACCGTGCAGCATGGCGTCACTATCAGCCTAGGTGTCTGGGCGGCAGCCATCTTGGTGGCAGCACCTCAGTTCATGTTCACAAAACAAAGAGAAAATGAATGCCTCGGTGACTACCCTGAGGTCCTGCAGGATCTCTGGCCTGTGCTCCGCAACGTGGAGGCAAATTTGCTTGGCTTCTTGCTACCCCTGCTCATTATGAGTTACTGTTACTTCAGAATCATGCGGACACTGTTTTCCTGTAAGAACCACAAGAAAGCCAAAGCCATCAAACTGATCTTTCTGGTGGTCATCATGTTTTTCCTCTTCTGGACACCCTACAATATCATGATTTTCTTAGAGACTCTTAATCTCTATAACTTCTTTCCCAGTTGTGACATGAAGAGGGATCTGAGGTTGGCCCTCACTGTGACCGAGACAATTGCGTTTATCCACTGTTGCCTCAATCCATTTATCTACGCATTTGCTGGAGAGAAGTTCAGAAGATACCTTAACCACTTATATCGGAAATGTCTGGCTGTCCTGTGTGGCCATCCTGTCCACGTCAGTTTCTCCCCGACTGAATCACAAATGAGCAGGCGGGAAAGCATTTTGAGCAGCAATTTTACCTACCACACCAGTGACGGAGATGGGTCCATCCTTCTCTGAAAGAATAAATACCCAAAGCCTTATCTCTTGATGAACTGAATGCCCCAAAACAACCCCAAAGCATTTTTGAGAATGTAAGAATGTCCTTAACTGCAAATGCCAGGGCTTTTTGTTTACAAATGATAAAAATTTAACTCAGACTAGCTTAATAAAAGAGGAGGTGCGGAGTGTTTTTCACATGGTGGCTTGCGTAAGAGAGTGGCTGTGCCCTCAAAGTAGAAACTAGGGCTTGAGTCCAGCAAGAATTTCCTCTCTCTGGCTCTCAGCTCTCTGAGTGGTGACACAGATTAGCCAATAATGAGGCACTGAGACCCATCCCTCTCTGGTCCCAAGGTTAAAATTCCCAGGGAGGGGTTTTCATTGGCCAAGTTTGAATCACATGTCCATCCCCAGACCAGATTGTATCCATGGGGGGAGAATAGATAATATGGCAGCTTCCATTCCAATCTCATGGTTAAAAGTGCAGAGAGACTCCAAGAAGCTGGAGGGCTGGGTGCTTTTTTGATCTGATAGAATAAGAGCTGCCGATCAACCTATATGTCGGGGCCAACCTCCTCACTGATCACACCAGCCAGCACACATTGCCAATCTCCTCTCCCTGAAACCCCTTTCTATCATGCCCCCAAACTGACAATGGTTGCCCAGTGCCTACTGCATCAAATTTGAGATCCTCCATCATGCACTCCCACCAACAGATTTCCCATTTCTTCCCCTTTCTGAAAAATCCCTCCTCTCAGCCAGCCAGGTCTCTTCCATCCAGCCATATGCATTATCACCTGCTTCCAGAACCAGGAAGATAAATAGAAAGAACCCTGGCCCAAACTAAGAAGGGATGGCTTCCATTCCCAGCTCAACACTTGGCCCACTGAGTAGCTTGAAGACAGCCCAACTTCAGCTTCCTCATCTGCAGAATGGAGATAGGGGTACTTTTCACATAGGGAGCATCCTTCCCAGAATGAGGAGCCAGCCACCAACTCTTGCAGGTCCCATCCCTCTTATCTGGTTCCCAGACTTCAGCTTCCCCCCCCTATCTGGCACAGTGCTTAAGGGGCAGTGCTGGCAGACTTGGCTGTGTTATTCGCTGAAGCTCAGATACAGAGGAGGCTGGTTCCTACAGTGGCACTCAATGGACAGTCCTGGATATATAAATTGATGGTCCTCCCTGACCCAGCCCTCCAGACTGTCTTGAATGTGCCTTTCCAATTGCCTTGTGGCAAGCCCCTTCCCATCTGGAGAGAACCTCCATCACTCATGCCACTGCCAACCTGGAGAGCCAGGGTCCCAGGAGCAGCTTTCTCCCCTTTTCAGTAGACATCTGGGTTGGTCTAATACTTTTGAGCTTGAAAAACAATTGTAATGCTAAAGAGAATGTCACCTATAACCTAAGCATGCAATACCGTCATTTGTCCACTCAGAACTTGTTCACACTTTCACATGTTTAGAGTTGAAAGCATCATGTACAGACTGTTTTGTAATCTGCTATTTTTCTCTTAACATTAGACCACAAATAGTTCCGTTTCTGTATAGTTTTGTAATGATGGCTTTAGAAGGCTCTGTCAGGTTGTGTACTCATTGAAGGCAACTGACTCATTGCTGTATTTCTGACACCCTCTTGGCAAAGTCAGTAAGTTGGTTTAAAGGAGAGAATGAATTATGTTCCATCAAGATCAAGTACTGTAATTTACTCACCATTATCTTTTGATAAATTTGTTTCCAATATTTAACAAATACATACTATAGCACTTCTGTCTGTGTAATTCCTTTTCTCCTCTTCAATGATTTCCTTTGGATAGATTATTCATCGTGGGGGTCACTGGGATAAAGGCACAGGAAATGTTTGGCTTTGGACACACACACAAAATTATTATGAAATCATTATTGCACATATATTATATGCATTATGTGGGCTCAGATCCAGAGTGGTTCCAAAGATGAGTAAGGCCTCTGCCTGCCTTGATTTAACATTCAGGTGCAGAACAGAGAAGTGCGTTAATCGGTCACAGAGGAGCAGTCAGACCTGAGTCTTTAAGGGTAAGGAGCTCTTCTGACAATGGAGGAGATGGCATTCTAGGCTCAATGAATGGCATGTGTAAAGGAGGTATATGAGAGCATGGGCATCTTAAGACGTAAGGAAAGTGTGTGAATACTGAAAGGCATTAGGAACAGAATGGGTGGGAAGACTCTTCTGGAACATTGGCTCAAACAACTAACAGAGGGGCACATTCTCTTCAGGCTATCCACAGGTTTGTTCTGTTATCACTTGAACCTCATTGCAACTGCTGAATCATAAAACTTTAAATAAATTTTAGCTTATTTCTGGACTCCCAAGAAAAGAGGGAAAAATTCTTTGGGCTTGAAAAAATCAAAGTAGAGAGGTAAGTGCTTTCATTTCTAAATGGAAATTAAATTTGTCTGGGTGGCTCAGTTGGTTAAGCGGCTGCCTTCGGCTCGGGTCATGATCCCAGAGTCCTGGGATCGAGTCCCACATCGGGCTCCTTGCTTGGCGGGGAGCTTGCTTCTCCCTCTGCCTCTGCCTGCCACTCTGTCTGCCTATGCTTGCTCTCGCTTCTCTCTCTATGACAAATAAATAAATAAAATCTTTTAAAAAAATTTGTATCATAAGAAACATTCAGTCAGTCATTTTCCTGAATAAGACAGAGTAAGAAGGAAATAGGGAAGTTCATTGAAAACCCTAAATAGCAATGATGCTAGTGGCTAAAGGAAGGCACATTTGAAAAAGACAGTTGGTCCTAAGAGCACAGCTGGATCAGACCCACTACTGTTTCTGAGTTCCAGGCTTCCCAAAAGCAGAGGGAAATGGACTCCAAAGGCAGAGAGAGATCTGTGATTGTGTCCCAACATATTAACTCTGTGACCTTGGGCAAGTTTCTTGACACCTCTGAGGCTCAGTTTTCTCATCTGAAAAATAAGAAAAAAAGTAGTGCCTACCACCTAGGATTATTGGAGGATTTAGTAAGATTGCCTTCACAATGCTCACCATGCTTACCTGGCAAAGCAAGATCAAATAAATGGTGGTGACAAGTTTTGGATATTTCCCTCTTCTCCTTCTTCTCCTCCTTCTCCTCATCCTCCTCCTTCTCCTCTTTTTTCCTCCCCCTCCTTCTTCTCCTCCTCCTCCCTCTTCTTCAGTTGAAACTTTCCCAGTGAAGAAATGCATACTATCTTGCTCTTGCCTCTGGGACTCTTAGTCCCAGAATCACAGAATTGTAGGTGTCAGTGGGAGACAGGAGACCTAGATGAGGCCGGAGGCTTGTCCAAGATCATGCAAGGAATTAACGAAAGAGGTAGATCCTTTGACACTCTATCTACTGATTTTTTTTTCATCTTGATAAAAATAGAGCCCAATCCTATTATCTGCAGTTGACAATGTTGTGTTGTATATTTAAAAGTTCCTAAGAGAGTAGATTTAAAAATTCTGATGACACACACAAAACTCTAACTATGTAAGGTGATAAATGTCTAAACTAACCTTATTGTGGTAATCATTTTGTAACATATACATATATAAAATCACTATGTTGTACACCTTAAACTTATGCAATGTCATATATCAATTATATCTCAGTAAAGCTGGGAAAAAATCAGACCAACCCCTACTTCTGAGAGCAGAGAACACAGGTGAGCAGGAAAAAAAAAATCCAGAAGGAAGGTCTGCAGATCTGGGAGGGGAGGTCTGCCCTTCAGAATGCCAAGTTTAACAGAATCAGTCCACTCATGATGACAGATGGGAGCCTGGGTGGGGCAGCTTTTGGCAACAGCTCTTCTGTGATATCGGTATAATGAAGGTGGTAAACAGACACTTGTCAGCAAAGATACCAGGATTCCCAGAGGGAAATCTATCAACAGGATCTGAGTTGGTAGGCAGAGTCTTAGTTGAGAAGGGACACTGTCCAAGGATGGCCACACCCTGGAGGAAATGACCAGCCCCTTCCAGATAATCGTACACACTTTAGGCTTATTTATGCTCATCAAATGACCATCTGAGGGAGAAGTCGTCTTTGCAAGGATGTCATCACCAAGAAAGGTGGAGCATACACTCCTTGGATTGGTGGGAAGAGCTACTACCTCTATAATCTACTGTATCTGGAGAGTATACAAGGTCTGGTGGACTTTCCATTGTCTCTCTTTCTGTGTGAGTCTATCCCTGAGGAGAGAATTGACCTCTGGTCCCACAAAGCCACCAACTATTCATGGGAATATGGCAACTAGACTGAGAAGTCCACCTTGGGTATACCTGGCCCCGAGTTGATGCCTCATTAGTGCCCTCAAAATTAGGGTAGTCTGTCCCAACCAGTGAATTTTCTTCTCCATCAACACCCACTTCCCTGGCCCATGTGGACCAAACCAGTTTCAACATGAGTTGTAATATAGCTACGCTGGCAACCCCATGGTGGGCTACCCCAAAGTGGTACTATCTGACAGCAAGTGACAAACATAGTTCTTAGCAAATTTAGGAATATACGGTTTCCCTTCAAGACACTCTCCATCCATAGGAGGGTCAATTTGTTTTCTCAAGGATACAGGCACTATGTTTCCATTTCTGTTGAATAAGACATGTTATTAGGCAACAGCCACAGTTCCTCCACAGACACACCCTAGACAGCTCTAGAAACCACAAAACATGTTCAGCAGGAAAATTACTCTTTTCCTCCATATTTCCTCATTTACTGAGGTAGAAACAAAAATAAATTTTAATTTATATTTCTTTTTTTGGTAATCATTATTTCAGTTTAAATAACTTCTTGCCATTTACAACCTAAATCCAGTTTTCTTTTTTATTAATTATTTTTATTAACATATAATGTATTATTTGCCCCGGGGGTACAGGTCTGTGAATTGTCAGGCTGACACACTTCACAGCACTCACCATATCACATACCCTCCCCAATGTCCATAACCCAACCACCCTCTCCACACCCCGCCCCAGCAACCCTCAGTTTGTTTCGTGAGATTAAGGGTATCTTATGGTTTGTCTCCCTCTCGATCCCATCTTGTTTCATTTTTTCCTTCCCTACCCCCCAAACCCCCAACTCTGACTCTCAAATTCCCCATATCAGTGAGATCATATGATAATTGTCTTTCTCTGATTGACTTATTTTGCTCAGCATAATACCCTCTAGTTCCTTCCATGTCGTTGCAAATGGCAACATTTCATTTCTTTTGATGGCTGCATAGTATTCCATTGTGTGTGTGTGTGTGTGTGTGTATCTCATATCTTCATCATCCATTCATCTGTTGATGGTTGTCTAGATTATTTCCATAGTTTGGCTATTGTGGATATTGCTGCTATAAACATTCAGGTGCACATGCCCCTTCAGATCACTACATTTGTATCTTTAGGGTAAATACCCAGTAGTGCAAGTGCTGGGTCATAGGGTAGCTCTATTTTCAACTCTTTGAGGAACCTCCATGTGGTTTCCCAGAGTGGCTGTACCAGCTTGCATTCCCACCAACAGTGTAGGAGGGTTCCCCTTTCTCTGCATTCTCTCCAACATCTGTCGTTTCCTGACTTGTTAATTTTAGCCATTCTGACTGGCATGAGGTGATTTCTCATTGTGGTTTTGATTTGTATTTCCCTGATGCTGAGTGATGTGGAGTACTTTTTCATATGTCTGTTGGCCATCTGGATGTCTTCTTTGCAAAAATGTCTGTTCATGTCCTCTGCCCATTTTTTAAAAGATTTTATTTATTTATTTATTTATTTGACAGAGAGAAAGAGAGAGAGAGAGATCACAAGTAGGCAGAGAGGCAGGCAGAGAGAGAGGGGGAAGTACGCTCCCTGCTGAGAGCAGAGAGCCTGATGCAGGACTCAGTCCCAGGATCCTGAGACCATGACCTGAGCCAAAGGCAGAGGCTTAACCCACTGAGCCACCCAGGTACCCCCTATGCCCATTTCTTGATTGGATTACTTGTTCTTTGGGTGTTGAGTTTGTTAAGTTCTTTATAAATTTTGGTACAGGTCCTTTATCTAATATGTCATTTGTGAATATCTTCTCCCATTTTGTTAGTTGTCTTTTGGTTTTGCTAACTGTTTCCTTTGCTGTGCAAAAGCTTTTGATCTTGATGAAGTCCTAATAGTTGATTTGTGCCCTTGCTTCCCTTGCCTTTGGTGATGTTTCTAGGAAGAACTTGCTGCAGCTGACGTCGAAGAGGTTGCTGCCTATGTTCTCCTCAAGGATTTTGATGGATTCCTTTCTCACATTGAGGTCTTTCATCCATTTTGAGTCTATTTTTGTGTGTGGTGTAAGGAAATTGTCCAGCTTCCTTCTTCTGCATGTGGCTGTCGAATTTTCCCAATACCATTTGTTGAAGAGACTGTCTTTTTCCCATTGGACATTCTTTCCTGCTTTGTTGAAGATCAGTTGACCATAGAGTTGAGGTTCCATTCCTGGGCACTCTGTTCTGTTCCATCCATCTATGTGTCTGTTTTTGTGCCAATGCCATACTGTCTTGATGATTACAACTTTGTAATAGAGCTTGAAGTCTGGAATTATGGTGCTGCCAACTTTGGTTTTCTTTTTCAACATTTCTCTGGCTATTTGGGGTCTTTTCTGGTTCCATACCAATTTTAGGATTATTTGTTCCATTTCTTTAAAAAAATTGATGGTATTTTGATAGGGACTGCATTAAATGTATAGGTTGCTTTAGTTAGCATAGACATTTTCATAATATTTGTTCTTTTAATCCATGAGCATTGAACATTTTTCCATTTCTTTGTGTCATCCTCAATTTCTTTCATGAGTACTTTATAGTTTTCTGAATACATATTCTTTGTCTTTTTGGTTAGGTTTATTCCTGGGTATCTTATGGTTTTGGGTGCAATCGTAAATGGCATTGACTCCTTAATTTCTCTTTCTTCTATCTTGCTGCTTGTGTATAGAAATGCAACGTATTGCTGTGCATTGATTTTATATCCTGACACTTTACTGAATTCCTGTATGACTTCTAGCAGTTTTGGAGTGGAGTCTCTTGGGTTTTCCACATAAAGTATCATATCATTTGCAAAGAAGGAGAATTTGACTTCTTCTTTGCTAATTCAGATGCATTTTATTTCTTTTTGTTGTCTGATTGCTGAGGCTAGGACTTAGAGTACTATGTTGAGTACCAGTGGTGATAGTGGACATCCCTGCCATGTTCCTGACCCTAGAGGAAAAGTGCTCAGTTTTCCCCCAATGAGAATGATATTCGCTGTGGGTTTTTCACAGCTGGTTTTGATGATATTGAGGTATGTACCCTCTATCCCTACACTTTTAAGAGTTTTGATCAAGAAAGGATGCTGTACTTTGTCAAATGCTTTTTCAGCATCTATTGAGAGTATCATATGGTTCTTGTTCTTTCTTTTATTAATGTATAGTATCATAATGATTGATTTGTGGATGTTGAACCAAACTTGCAGCCCAGGAATAAATCCCACTTGGTCATGGTGAATAATCCTTTTAATGTACTGTTGGATCCTATTGGCTAGTATTTTGGTGAGAATTTTTGCATCTGTGCTCATCAAGGATATTGGTCTGTTATTCTCCTTTTTGTTGGGTGTTTGCCTAGTTTTGGGATCAAGGTAATGCTGGCCTCATAAAATTAGTTTGGAAGTTTTCCTTCCATTTCTATTTTTTGGAACAGTTTCAGAAGAATAGGTATTAATTCTTCTTTAAATGTTTGGTTGAATTCCCCCTGGGAAGCCATCTGGCCCTGGGCTCTTGTTTGTTGGGAGAGATTTTTGATGACTGCTTCAATCTCCTTACTGGTTATGGGTCTGTTCAGGTTTTCTTTGTCTTCCTGGTTCAGTTTTGGTAGTTTTTACATCTCTAGGAGTGCATCCCTTTCTTCCAGATTGTCAAATTTGCTGGCATATAGTTGCTCATAACATGTTCTTATAATTGTTTGTATTTCTTTGGTGTTGGTTTTGATATCTCCTCTTTCATTCATGATTTTATTTATTTGGGCCCTTTCTCTTCTTTTTGATAAGTCTGGCCAGGGGCTTATCAATCTTATTAATCCTTTCAGAGAACAAGCTCTTAGTTTCATTCATCTGTTCTACTGCTCTTCTGCTTTCTATTTCATTGATTTCTGCTCTTATTTGTTTCTCTTCTCCTGCTGGGTTTAGGCTTTCTTTCTTGTTCCTTCTCCAGCTCCTTTAGGTGTAGGGTTAGGCTGTGTATTTGAGACCTTTCTTGTTTCTTGAGAAAGTCTTGCATCACTATATACTTTCTTCTCAGGGCCATCTTTGCTGTGTCCCACAGATTTTGAACAGTTGTGTTTACATTATCATTTGTTTCCATGAATTTTTTCAATTCTTTAATTTCCTGGGTAACCCATTAATTCTTTAGTAGGATGCTCTTTAGCCTCCAAGTATTTGGGTTCTTTCCAACTTTCCTCTTGTGATTGAGTTCTAGCTTCAGAGCACTGTGGTCTGAAAATATGCAGGGAATGATCCCAATCTTTTGGTACCAGTTGAGACCTGATTTGTGCCCCAGGATGTGATCTATTCTGGAGAATGTTCCATGTGGACTAGAGAAGAATGTGTATATTGTTGCTTTGGGATGGAATGTTCTGAATATATCTCTGACGTCCATCTGGTCCAGTGTATCATTTAAGGCCTTTATTTCCTTGTTGATCTTTTGCTTGGATGATCTGTCCATTTCAGTGAGGGGGTGTTAAAGTCCCCTACTATTATTGTATTATTGTCAATGTCTTTCTTTGGTTTTGTTATTAATTGGTTTATATAGTTGGCTGCTCCCACGTTAGGGGCATAGATATTTAAAATGGTTAGATCTTCTTGTTGGACAGACCCTTTAAGTATGATATAGTGTCCTTCTTCATCTCTTGTTATAGTCTTTGGCTTAAAATCTAATTGATCTAAGGATTGCCACCCCAGCTTTCTTTTGGTGTCCATTAGCATAGTAAATTGTTTTCCACCCCCTCACTTTAAATATGGAGGTGTTTTTGGGTCTAAAATGAGTTTCTTGTAGACAGCGTATTGATGGGTTTTGGTTTTTTTATCCATTCTGATACCCTATGTCTTTTGATTGGGGCATTTAGCCCATTTACATTCAGAGTAACTATTGAAAGATATGAATTTAGTGCCAGTGTATTGCCTGTAAGGTGACTGTTACTGTATATTGTCTCTGTTCCTTTCTGGTCTACTACTTTTAGGCTCTGTCTTTGCTTAGAGGATGCCTTTCAATATTTCCTGTAGGGCTGGTTTGGTGTTTGCAAATTCTTTTAGTTTTTGTTTGTCCTGGAAGCTTTTTATCTTTCCTTCTATTTTCAATGATAGCCTACTGGATATAGTATTCTTGGCTGTATATTTTTCTCATTTAGTGCTCTGAATATATCATGCCAGTTCCTTCTGGCCTGCCAGGTCTCTGTGGATAGGTCTGCTGCCAATCTAATATTTCTACCATTGTATATTACAGAATTCTCGTCCCACACTGCTTTCAGGATTTTCTCTTTGTCACTAAGACTTGTAAGTTTTAATATTAGATGATGGGACATAGGTCTGTGGACCCATTTTTATTGATTTTGACGGGGGGTTCTCTCTGGCTCCTGGATTTTGATGCTTGTTCCCTTTGCGGTATTAGGGAAATTCTCTACTATAATTCTCTCCAATATACCTTGTGCCCCTCTCCCCTTTCTTCTTCTTCTGGAATCCCAATTATTATAATATTGTTTCATCTTATAGTATCACCTATCTCTCAAATTCTCCCCTCGTGGTCCAGTAGTTGTTTGTCTCTCTTTTGCTCAGCTTCTTTATTCTCCATCATTTGGTCTTCTATATCACCAATTCTCTCTTCTGCCTCATTTATCCTAGCAGTAAGAGCTTCCATTTTTTATTACACTTCATTAATAGCTTTTTAAAATTTCAACTTGGTTAGATTTTAGTTCTTTTATTTCTCCAGAAAGGGTTTCTCCAGTATCTTCCATGCTTTTTTCAAGCCCAGTTAGCACCTTGAGAATCATCATTATGAACTCTAGTTCTGACATATTACTAATGCCTGTATTGATTAGATCCCTAGCCATCGGTACTGCCTCTTGTTCTTTTTTTTTTTTTGTGGTAAGTTTTTCTGCCTTGTTATTTTATCCAGATAAGAATATATGAAGATATGAATAAAATACTAAAAGTGTGACAAAGACCCCAGAAAAATGTACACTAGCCAAATCAGAAGACATCCAAAACTGGGGAGAGAAGAAAGGGGAGAAAAAGAAATAAAAATTTAAAAATTAAAAATAATATATATAATTTTATATAACATATTTATTATTATAGTATTATTATATAATACACATATTCTATAATTGTATATTGTGTATTATTATATATTTATATTAATATATTATTCTATATTAATTATATTAATAAATTATATTATATATATTTTATATATATGTATATATATCTGACTCATGAATAGAACAGAGCCACCAACTTGATTTTGAGTGTATTTTAGTCTCTTAGAAGAAACTACCTCCCAAAATTTTAAAGAAAGAAAAACTTATATATATACAAAAACATATATATATATATATACACAAAATAAATATATACAAAAATACATATATATAGAAAAATAAGGGTAAACAGAATGAAGGGATAGAATATGACTGTAAAGATGATTTTTTTTTAATTCTAAAAAAAAAAAAGAGGAGGGGATGTGCTCAGGCTGAAGACTAGAACAAAGTCATGGCTAGATTAGGGTATATTTTGATCTATTAGAAGAAATTGCATCCCAAAATTTTTTAGGAAAATAAAAACCTATATGTTTATGAAAAATGAGGTTAAATACAGTGAAGGGATTAAAATATGACTATAACAATGAAGGTTTAAAAAGATTTTTTTTAAGAAAGGTGTTGTTAAAATAAATTAGTTTAAAAATGTTAAAAGAGGAAAGAGGAAAAGTTTAAAAAATATAATAAGAAAAAAATAAAATTTAAAAAAATTTAACTTTGAAGACTAAAAGATCATAGGGAGAAAGTCATGAATTATATGCATTGCTTTCCTCTAGCTCTGGAGTTCTGCTGTTCTCCTTGATCTGTAAGCTTGGTCTTGGCTGAATGTTCTTACTGATCTTCTGCAGGAGGGGCCTGTTGTAGTGATTCTCAAAAGTCTTTGCCCAAGGCAGAATTGCATCACCCTTGCTAGGGACTGGGATAAGTAATCTGCTCTGTTTTGCTCTCAGAACTTTCATTCCCGGAACCCTTTCCCTACCGCTTTGGAGGATGGGAATGAAAATGGTGGCCTCCCAATCTGGCCCAGAGGAGCTGAGAGCTCAGGGTCCACTCCTCAGTGTGCCCTCAGAGAAAAGCAGTCAATCCCTCCTGCCTCCCTGGTCTCGGGCCCCACTCCAAGCTCAGCCAGCCTGTGAATGAGTGTTTCTCTCTCTGGTACATGGCCCCATTTGGAGTCTCCAAACCCAATAGATTCCTACCTCACTGCTCCTCCTGGAGGAGAAGGAAGGTGAGTCTCCCCAGATCTGCCACTGGCAGGCTCCCTGCTCAAAAAGCAGTGGTCCAACTGTGCCTTGGATCATAGTTTAAGGTAACCCTGAGCTGAAAGCTCACTCCGTGGCTCTGTCTTGGTTTCTGTCTCTGTACTTGGTTTCCCCACTCTGATGCCTGGCAGTTCTGCCACACTCAGACACCCTGATCTTTCTGTGAGTCCATGGGACTTGAGACCACACTGTCCCCACAAGGGCTCCACCCTTGCTTGACCTCTGGAACAACATCCCTCAGTGGAGCAGACTTCTAAAAGTTCTGATTTTGTGCTCCACTGCTCTGCTGCTTGCCAGGAGCTGGCCCCTCCCCCCACAGTCTATTTTCCTGTCACTTTGAATTTGCTTCTCTGCATGTCCTACATTTCAGAAATTCGTCAATTTTCTATTCTTAGAATAGCTGCTCTTCTATCTCCTGTTGAGTCTGTAGGTGTTCAGAATTGTTTGATAACTATCTAGCTGAACTCCTGGGAACTGATGTCATTTCAGTCTGCTACTCCGCCATCTTACCTCTCACCTAATTTTTTTTCCTTGGCAAGATTGTTCCATTTTAAGTGTGTTTGTTTTATATTCTTTGTGTCTTTTTCTGAATATAAAAGAGGTGTACAGTCATAGAAAATACAAAAAATAAATAAATATACAAAAAGTTAAAATTACACAACACTCCATTCTCCCTGAATATTGTTTAACACTGAGGTGGTTCTCTACCATGTTATTCTCTGCAGATACAAATTTAAGAAAAGATTTGAGATCATAATATAGTTTATCTTGTATTTTTCATTTAACATTATAGCATAAACATTTCCCCATGTATAAAACTCAAACATGGTTTTTAATGATTGCATACAGACTTTATCTAGCCCTAATCAATGGACATAGAGGCAACACCTGAATTTTGCTATTATGCACAACAATGTGATGAACATAAAGCTTTGTGCATATCTTTGATTGTCTAGGAGGAATGACTGGATCAGTGGACTGAAGCATCTCTGTTGCTTTTGATAGCTACTGCAAAATTGCTTTTCAGAATGATGACACTGACCAACTAATGCTCTAAGAAACCCACTCCCTGACTCTAGCACCCACATACCACCCCACCTTCCCAAGCTTTGGGATCTGGACGTTATAGGCTTCAGTTATTTTATACTGATTTCAAGAGTCAGAGAGAGAGAAAAAAAAGAAAAGACTTCCATTCCTCAGAGTCTCTGGTAAGACTGCTATCTCAGAAAGAGAAAAGAAAAAAGAGACGGTTTTTTTTATGATTTTATTTATTTATTTGACAGAGAGAGACACAGCAAGAGAGAGGGAACACAAGCAGGGGGAGTGGGAGAGGGAGAAGCAGGACCCCTGCTGAGCAGGAAGCCTGACTCGGGGCTTGATCCCAGGACCCTGGGATCATGACCTAAGTCAAAGGCAGATGCTTAACGACTGAGCCACCCAGGCACGCCAAGAGATGGGGTTTTTTAAAAGTGAATAATATCATCACAGAAGTAGTTGTTTTAAGATACTGCTTAGTGCTTGGGTTAAGGTGACACAGGAGAGGCCATCTGAGTCATAAAAAAAATCTGGGGGAAGAGGGTATAGGGGATTATTGTATCACAGGATTAGAATTTCAGTTTTACAGGATGAAAGAGTTCTGGAAATAGATGGTTGTGCAACATTGAATGTATTTAATATAAATGAACTATATGCTTAAAGATTATTAAGATAGTAAATTTAATGCATATTTTACCACAGTAAAAATTTAGGGGGAAAAAACCTCCAATAAAATCAAGGAAGAAAAGGAAGTGGCAACATTTGCCCTGGGAGGGAGGGAGGGGAGTATCTTGGAGGGAGAAGTAGGGATGAACAGGGCACCCAGAGAGAGTGCTTGTGCAATTTGAGTGTGTAAACAAATTCACTTCTGGACAAAACATAAACAATCTGCAAAAGGCAACAGAAGAGAAAATTTATTCCAGACTGAATGAATGAATGAATGAATGAGAGAGAGAGTGAATCATGTTCATTTAGCACAGTTAGTTGCATCCACCATCATTTTGGATACACTTGGATAGAGTCATCTCAGTGTCATGGGGAGCTTGTTACCTACAAAAATGAAAGAAAGGAAAAAACAAAGCACAGGGAACTTTATCTGAATCTCTAGTAAATTCTCTTCAGGATGTATTTCACAAATTGTTTATACCTTATATGGAAGTGAATTTATTACAAATCCAAACCACAATGGCTTATGTACATCCTATATCTTGGGCTTCTGCTGACAGGTACAATGCTCCAATGAGCCAGGGAACTCCCATTTGTGCCAACTTGGTAGCCCTGGTGTATCCAGGTAGCCATGTTTGGGGACAAGAGGATGCCTAGCTGCCAAGCTGGGAAGCCCAATACCAAATGGCTAATTTACACTTTTATTGATAAGGGATAAGTGCCCATTTCAAGGCATCTTGTTTCATTGAGAAATAGAAGGAACTGGAAAAGAATTCTACAGGCTTCCCAAATCACATCTACCTACCTGCAGCTGTTTCCACTTGCTCTTCCTTCTCTCCAGGTTCAGTGGGAGGATTTTCTTCGCTCTTGTCTAAAGCCAAACCCTCCAGTTATGCACTAGATTCACCCCATCTTACCTCCCCAAGAATTGCATTCCTGCATTCCTCCCTTCTCTGCTGGAGAATTCCCAGTTAGCACATGAGCAGACCAGAGTGCCTCTCATTTTTAGAACCTCCTCTGAACTCCATACCCCCAACAGTGATACTTGCTCTCCCTTCTCCATCTGGAGACATCCAAAAGGCATCTCTAGTCCCTTGGCCCCCATTCTCTCTTGCTCTGGCTCCTCAACACTTCCCCAGACACCTTTAGCAAAGTCACAGATGCTTTCCACGTGGCTAGGTCAGAGGGTCCACGATCAGGCCCACCTTACCCACACAACAAGCAGAATTTGACAAAGTTTATCTCTCTCCTTCCTGAAGCACCTTTTCCATTTGGCCCCGGAGATACTACTCTCCCTCCTGCTTCTCTGACCCCATCATTGGCCACCCTCCCAGTATTCTCTGGTTCCTTTCTTCCTCCCTGACCTCTAAGCATAGAGGGCTTTGAGGTACATCCTCAGACGACTTCTATCTACACTCACTCCCCTGGAGGGATCAGCCAGCTGCAAATCTGTAAATACCATCTCTCTGCACTGACAGCATCCAAACAATTTTCTCCATCCCAAACTTCTCTAAAGTCCAGACATTATAGTCAATTCCTTACCCACTTCCCTTGGATAGACAATAAGCATCTCCTGGCCCTTATCACAGAACACTACAGTCTTCACTGTCTCCATAAATGACAAGTCCATTCTTCTAGTTGTTCTGGTTAATAACCTTAGAGTTCTCCTGGATGCCCCTCTTGCCCTCTTCCATTTCCAAAACTCCACCATATTCCAGCCAGCATTTTTTTTCCAAATCAATCATATATCAGATGGCTTCTCAAGTATGTCCAGCACTGCTCTGCTATCTAGTTTATCTCTGTCTCTCCCTTAGAACACTACACAGGCTCCCCTTTCTCTGCTCTCACTCTATAGTCCCTTCACTGTCTTCATGCTCCATTCAGATCATGTCACTTCTCTCCTCAGGGTCACCCAGAAGCTACCTCCTCCCTTAGGATGAACCCAACCCTCTGCTGGGATCCAGCCCTAGCCGAATTTCTAGTCTCACATCCCAAAACTTTCCTCCCATCTCTGTTTAGTCACTCTGGCCCCTGAGCTCTTCCTAAAATAAGCTGAGTTCTTCTCTACCACAGGCCATTTGTACTTGTCCCTTTCTCTGGGAACTTCTTTTCTTGGGAGTTGCGTGGAGTATCTTTTACCAGATCTGTGCATGGCTCACAACCTAGCTTCACTCAGTCTCTGCTTCAGTGTCACCTCTGCAGATAGGCCTTTACAAATCTCCCTGTCTAAAACATAACCCCTTCCCACCATCCTCACTCCCTATCTCTATCCCCACCTTTATTTGTTTTCTTACCCTTATCTCTACCTGACATTATTAGATTATTTGCCTATTTCTGATTTCTCTTCCACATTAGCATGGAAAGACCAGATCCACAGTCCCTCAAATGGTGTCTGACACATAGTAGGAACTCAACAAACATTTACTGAGGGAATTAATTTATGTTTTTGTGTGAATTGTCTCTTGGTGGCTTTTGCACATGCTTATTGGTATTTTTGACATTTTAACATTGATATTTATTTTTTTTAATTTAAATTCAATTTAGTTAACATACAATGTATTATTAGTTTCAGGGGTAGAGTTCTGTGATTCATCAGTTGTACAGAACACCCAGTGCTCATTACTTCATGTGTCTTCCTTAACACCCATAACAAGTTACCAGATCCTTTCAACCACCTCCCCTCCAGCAACCCACAGTTTGTTTCCTATGATTAAGAATATCTTATGGTTTACCTCCCTCTCTGTTTTTATCTTATTTTATTTTTCCTTCCATTTCCCTATATTCATCTGTTTTGTTTCCTTAAAGTCCACATATGGGGGAAATTAGATAGTTGTTTGTCTTTCCCTGAATGACTTAGGTCACTTAGCATAATACCCTCTAGTTCCATTCATGTCATTGCAAATGACAAGATTTCATTTTTTTGATTGCTGAATAATATTCCATTGTATATATACACCAAATCATCTTTATCCACCATCTTTCAAATGACAACTGGGCTCTTTCCATATTTGGCTATTGCTGCTATAAACATTGGGGGATGTGCCCCTTTGAATCACTATTTTTGAATCATTTGGATAAACACTTAGTAGTGCAATTGCTGGGTTGTAGGATAGCTCTATTTTTAACTTTTTGAGGAACCTCCATATTGATTTCCAGAGTGGCTGCACCAACTTGCATCCCCACCAACAGTGTAGGAGGGTTCCCCTTTCTCTGCATCCTCGCCAACATTTGTTGTTTCCTGTGTTGTTCATTTTAGCCATTCTGATGGGTGTGAGGTGATATATTTTTTTAAGGTTTTATTTATTTATTGTGTCAGAGAGAGAGAGAGAGTGAGAGCGAGCACAGGCAGACAGAGTGGCAGGCAGAGTCAGAGGGAGAAGCAGGCTCCCTGTGGAGCAAGAAGCCCGATGTGGACTATGGACTCTGAAAAACAATCTGAGGGGTTTGAAGTGGCGGGGGGGTGAGAGGTTGGGGTACCAGGTGGTGGGTATTATAGAGGGCACGGCTTGCATGGAGCACTGGGTGTGGTGAAAAAATAATGAATAATGTTTTTTTGAAAATAAATAAATTGGAAAAAAAAAAAAAAAAGAAGAAGCCCGATGTGGGACTTGATCCCAGGACGCAGGGATCATGACCTGAGCCGAAGGCAGCCACCTAAGTGATATCTTATTGTGGTTTTAATGTGTAGTTCTCTGATGCTGAGTGATATTGAGCATTTTTTCATGTGTCTGTTGGCCATCTGGATGTCTTTTTGCAAAAGTGTCTGTTCATGTCTTTTGCCCATTTCTTGGTTGGAGTATTTGTTCTTTGAGTGTTGAGTTTGATAAGTTCTTTATAGATCTTGGATACTAGCCCTTTATCTGATGTGTCATTTGCAAATATCTTCTCCCATCCCATAGACTGCCTTTTAGTTTTGTTGATTATTTTCCTTTGCTGTGCAGAAGGTTTTTATCCTGATGAAGTCTCAATAGTTAATTTTTACTTTTGTTTCACTTGCCTTCAGAGAGAAGTCTAGCAAGAAGCTACTGTGGCCAAGGTCAAAGAGATTGCTGCCTGTGTTTGTGTCTAGGATTTTGATGGCTTCCTGTCTCACATTTAGGTCCTTCATCCATTTTGAGTTTATTTTTGTATGTGGTATAAGAAAGTGGTCCAGTTTCATTCTCCTGCTTTTCTGTCCATAAAAATTGATTTTTAAGAGCTTGTTACAGTGGAAACAGAATTGTCTTTTGTCTTTCATATATATTACAAATGTTGTTACCTGATGTCATTCACTATTTTTTTGTTTCATAAGGCAAAAGTCACAGTAGTTTCTCTTTTCAATTGACCCTGCCTTATAGTCAATGCAGATTTCTCCCCTATTCTGTCAAGGTTGTGTTTAGTCTTCATCCATGGCATTACTTGACATTTCCAGTTTGTCCTATGTGTTCATTAGCATTTTAGTGAAATATTGCAAGGAGCTGTCCCAGAGGCTGCTAGCCAGATGCTATTCAAACCTGAGTCAAGAAAATGACTCTTTAGCTACAACCTGGCTATCATGGTCACGATCTCAGTTAATCAGAAGTAGCAGAAATCATACTGCATTAATTCATCATTACTCAAAGCACAGGAAGATACACAGTCTGGGGAATAATGGCCATGGGATGCTGATGCCCATTCTTTGGAGTGTTTATCACAGTCAGTTTGTCACACCTTAAGGCATCCAGGTATTTTACTTGAAGAGACATGAACCAGTAAAATGGCAGCAGAACCTTACAGAAGGAGGGATATTTGAAAATGCCCAGTCTAGGGATAGTGCAATGGCAATAGTGCAGAGTTGAGACCATATCTGAAATCTGTACCTTTACTGGCCACAGAGGACAATAAAAGCACTGTGTGGAGACCCTAAATGTAATGTCAGAGCAACCCTAGGAGATGTAAGGACCCAGGTAATTAACCTTAGTCTCTCAGGACATTCTATTCCACTCACCCTGATAACCTTTGTCCACTCGCAGGCCTAAGGGAATGCCTGCCCCACAGACTCCCTCTTCTTTCCAAATATTACAGATGTACCACCTCTGGGTCCAGCACTTCTGCTCCACAGAGCCTTCTGTGAGACCATAAAGAGCCCAGGGCCATCTTGCTACAGTCTTTTCCCTGAAGATCTACACTCATCCTTCCTAATGAGCCTGGACTTGAAGGTTAAGCATCCCTGCTCTGACTGTGTTTAACTCATCAGAACAATGGAGTGTTGGTGCCTATATTCACAGGAGAAAATGAGAGATCACTATGCAAGCAGCTGCGCCAGTGTCTAGCCCAAGGCAGGGACTAACACAGACTCACAACTTGTTTCCTCTGTCAGCTGCCCCAAATGGCACAGTTGAGCTGCTCTTACCTCAAGCCCTACTGGCCTTAATTCCAGTGTTTAGGACCCTTCCCATGACCATCTCAGTTCTCTTCCCTCCATAAGAGCAGAGTGGGGGTGAGAATATGTAGTATGAGACCTTGTGTCCACAGGTATCCCAAGGAACCTTTGGTGGTATCCCAAAGTCCTAGAGCTGCATATTCAGGTTTGGACCCACCACGGGTCTCAGGCAGGACCTGAAGTTTTGCATGTATTTTCATGAACACAGTTTTGCTTACCAGAATATGCAGGGGGAAATGCAAGAGGTGTTATTCTTCTCTGTAGTTAGCACAAGTTGACCTTTGGAAATACATGACTTCTTTGTTTACTGACATATGCTGGGTACATTCAGCAGCTGCTATTTAGAATGTGCAAGATGTTGATAAAGTAGTAAAGATTTACAGGGGTAAAATAAATTGAGAAAAAAAATAGGGGCGCCTGGGTGGCTCAGTGGGTTAAAGTCTCTGCCTTCGGCTCAGGTCATAATCTCAGGGTCCTGGAATCGAGCCCTGCATCATTCCAGGATGATAGTCAGCAGGGATCCTGCTTCCTCCTCTCTCTCTGCCTGCTTCTCTGCCTACTTGTGATCTGTCAAATAAATGAATAAAATCTTTTTTAAAAAATAGTGATAATCCAAGTGGAAAATGGACAAAAGACCCAAATAGACTTTTTTCCAAAGAAGACATACAGATGACCAACAGATACATGAAAGGTTATTCAACATCACCCATCATTGAGGAAATGCAAATCAAAACCATTACAAGATGCCAAATCACACCTGTTTGAACAGCTAGTATCAAAAGATAAGAGACTGGTGCAGCCACTGTGGAAAACAGTATGGAGTTTCCAAAAAAAAAATTTTACACTTGATCTTAGCCAAAGGGCCAAGAAGCAAGCCACAAAAAAATTTTAAAAAGAACTACCATATGACCCAGCAATCCCACTTCTGATTATTTATCTGAAGGAAATAAAATCATTATTTTAAACAGATATCTGCACCTTCACATTCATTTCATTACTCACAACAGCCAAGATATGGAAACAAACTAGGTGTCCATTGATGGGTGAATGGATAAGAAAAGATGTGATATATATATTCAATGGAATATTATTCAACAATAAAAAAGAAGAAAATCCTGACACTTGAGACGATGTGAACAAAACTTGAGTTCATCACGTTTAAAAAATTAATGAGACACACAAAGACCAATATTGTATGATCTCGCTTATATGTGAAGTCTAAAAAAGCCAAATTCATAGAAACAGAGTGGAATGGGGATTGTCAGGGGCTGGAGGCAGGGGGAATGGAGAGGCATTAGTGAAAGAATATGAACTTCTAGCTGTAAAACTAGTAAGTTCTGAGGATCTAATTGCAGTATGGTGACCACAGTTAACAATACTTGGACTTTTCCAAGAAAGGAGATCTTAAACATTTCTCACCAAACACAAAGCAAGATAAGTACGGTGATGGGTACTGTGGTAATCAATTTGCAATATCTATGTGTGTCAAATCATCTAGTTCTACATTCTTTTTTTCCCCAATATAAAGATCTTTTTTATTTATTTGAGAGAGAGAGAGAAGGGAGGGAGAGCGAGCAGAAAGGGGGGGTGTGCCAGAGGGAGAGAGAAGCAGACTCCCAGCTGAACAGGGAGCCTGATGAGGGACTCAGTCCCAAGACCCTGAGATCATGACCTGAGCCAAAGGCAGACACTTAACCCACTGAGCCACCCAAGCACCCCCAGGATGTACATCCTAAATGTATACAATGTTACATGTAAATCATATCTCAATAAAGCTGGGCAGGTGGTGGGAGGGTGGTGAAGAGGGGAAATAGTGACTAAGTTTCCACTGCTACAATGTTGCCATTTGACTGAGTAGAAGGCAACTTGAAGTTACAGAAGTAGCTATAGTTAGCTGGCTCATATTTGTGAACTATATTTAAATATAACCAAAGAAGAATGTACTTCTATAATCCTAATTCATTTTTTAAGGGTGTATCATTTGTGTGAACTAAATTTATTTCCTAAATCAAAACCCACAGCTTGCTCCTTTTTTTTCAGAGTAAAAGGATGATAAAGAAGGAAGAGGTGAGGTGCCGGTGGCCTGCATGACACTGACAGTGCTGTGTGCACTTGGGCTGCCCCAGTGTGGAAGTCATAAAGCTGTCCACACCACCAGGAGCTGGATTTTCTGCTGCTTGCAGCTGCTTGCAATCCTACCCAGCAGCTGCCCTTGCCTTCATACTTTCTCTCCATGCACGTGCCCACCAGACAGCCACCTTCCCCTCTACACACCAGCCACTGAGCCATGCAAGTAGACCAGCTCCCCTTCTGGTCTGCCTTGGTCCTCCCATCCACCTTCTGTCTTCACTTGTCTATGCCACCCGTGGGCCCAGAATTCCCTGTGCTGCACCACAACCCAGCACGGGTTATGCTGGTTATGGCCCTATCTGCCTAGATCCATTCCCGGTTTAGGAGTCTGCTCCTTTCCAGGCCTCTGACCAGGAAGCAGGGCACAGATCCCTTTTGCCCCCAGGCCTCCAGATGATTAAAGACCCTGCAGCATGTCCAGGCCTCTGCCAGGAGGCAAGAACTGTGCCTTGCTCTTTGGGACCAATATCTATACATTCCCAACATCCTCCTCCTGCCCAAAGAATCTTCTTAGATTCTAGACAGAAAGAAAAGCAGAAACTTCCCTCTTTACCATTGCCTGAGAAATTTAGGTGTTTGAAAGGTAACCAGGAAAATATTAGGTGAAAATCCCCTGACTTTTCGTGCCCTATAGGGCCTGGCACACATTCCAAATGGCATGGATCTGGAGAAAGGGAATGAGAGAAAAGATGGACAGTGTGTGCCCCCACCCCAGGGTGGCAGAGCCTCAGGGGGTTGTCCAAGGTCAGAGGAGGAAGGCGGTAGGCAGAGGTGTTAGGTAATATGGGTACTGTGGTGGCAGACTTAGAAACCAGCTAGATGGGAAAATTTTCAGCCTGATGAGGAAGAGGCTGGTGTGCTAAGTGTGGTCTCACAGCACAGGAGGAGGAGGAACCACAGAGTCACCAGACAGAGGGGGCCGAAGGGGCCCCTTGGGTCCTGCCCCTCTCCCCCTCCACAGCCAGCCCTGAGAGTGGCCTGCTCACCACTGTCCCATACCCCTGGACTCTGCCAAACAGCCCCTCCCTGCTGTCACTCACAGCTCCCTCATCTGCCAGATGCACTACCTCTGGGGCCCATGAGGCTGGCCTCCCCTTCCCCAGCACTGCCCACTGACCTCCTGCAAAACACAATCTCCTGCTCTAGCTTCCTACAGCCCAGTCCAGACCTCACAGCCACTCCTTCTCAGGCCACTGCAGTCGGAGGCCACCGCCTGAGAGAGGACACAAGGCTCATCTTTGTGGGGCAAAATTTTCTCTGTGTCAGCTCTTTAAAAGACCCACCAGCACTCTTCCTGTCCTGGGGGCTGTGCAGCCAGGAGCGAGTGGGGCAGAGAGAGAGCCCCAGATACAACACACATGCATGCGCACACACCTAGTCATGCGTGCACATGCACACACACATATGGGCCAGAAAGTAAGGCAAGTTGGTATAGGGCAGTGGCAGTGGCTTTATAACTTGGAAGTGTGGATTTTCTGTCTGCAGAAGAGGAAGAAAGCAGCCCCATAAAAACCCAACCTTGAGCCACCTGAGAAGGTCAGCAATGGATGAAAGAGCAGTGATCCTGGGGGCTCAGAAGGTCTGCTGACATGCAGGCAAACCCACCCAGCAGCCCTCGAAGTCCAGACAAGCCAAGCAAACATCCCTTGGGCCTACTGCCATCTGAAGGACCTGCTCCGGGTGGGGGCTTGACGTCTTTGGAGATGTACCCTCCCTTCTGTCTTCTTCTCTCTCCTTGTTTATGTGCATTGCTATCCCCATATCCAAGTCATCATTTTGCATACTAGCTACTGTTACTTCCCTGTCTTCCAGGTCTTTCCAGCACTGATTCTTAGAAGAGCAGGGCTTTCATACACCAAGGCAGATGCAAGTCTGAACCTCTGCTGGGACAGAATGGGCCGTCCAAGTCCTCCCAGAATCCAGACATGCGCTGTTCCCTGGTGAGCAGGATACAGTCTTTTGGGGGGTGACTGGTGAGTACCTGCTTCTGTGAAGAGGTATTTGGGCCTGGTGATGCAAAAGGAGGAGAAGGAGAAGCAGGAGGCATCTGGCCCCAGCCCTTCCTGGGACCTTGCCAGAGACCCTCTGAGGAGCAAGACTGTTTCCCCAGATGCACATGGAAGCCAGCAAGCCCGCAGCTGCTCAGAATCTCCAAGGTATCCTGCATACAGATTCCCAGGAGACATGGATGCCAGGCAGGGGATGGCTGGTGTCTGGTGAAACATGGGGGATGCCATCCAAGAGCATAGACTTGACCCTAGGCCCTAACACCTGTGAGCTGCCCCTGTGACTCCAGGAAGGCACAGGGAGATGTCATCCCCACCCAAGTGAACCCAAGGCTCCAGACTGCTGAGGGCTGATATTCACTGGATTAATACATACTCTGGGGCATCTGGGCCACAGTAGCTACATGACAGCGGGTTCGCCTCTGAACTTGCCTCAGACTCTATCATCCCCTGTGTGAAAGGGTAACTGAGAGTAGATGGTGGGTACGCAGGTGGGTTCAAGTCTCAGTGTGGCCTCATACCGGCTGCAAAACTCAAGGCAATTCACTGTAGCTCTATGTGCCCTGGTGTTCCCAGATGGCAAATAAACCTAACACTAGTGCCTAGAGTTAGGGTTTCTGCTACTTCAGGTCCTCAGAGAGGCAGAGCCAGGCTGGGAGGGGATAAGATACACAGGGACCTGCGAGGAAGTTGGGAAGCCTGGGGAGCTTAGACAGCTTTCAGACCATCAGGTAACTGTGTCCCCTGCTGGACAGAGGGATAGTTGGGGCAAGGCCACTGTGTGTCATGGAGCCAAAGTCACTGCCAGAAGAGCCCCGTGTTTCCTGGGAAGGGACGTCCTAGTGCTGGGTGCCACCTCGAAGCACAGTGGTCCATAACACCCCCACAGCCAGAGGTCTGAGAAAGGTCGGCTGGTGCCTTCTCGCACCACTGCTATCATGAGAATATACGCATTTGTTTGGTTCTGGTCAGAGGACTTAGAGTGGACCTGGGTCAGGTCTGCAGAAATGTCCCCAACTTCTATCCTTCTGGGCCCACTTTCCTTCTCCCCACTCTCCCTGATCCTTGGACTTCAATGCCCCCACCCTTTTTTTTTATTCTTTTCCCTTTCTCTTCTTCCTTCTCTCTCTCTCTTTAAAGTCTCTTCCCAGATGTGCCCTCCAGCCATAATCCCTAGCCAGAAAGCTGGGCCACAGAAGGCAGCAGGTGAGGAATTGTGGGAAGGGCCTAGTGTGAGGAAGGCTTGTACCAACTAACCCACACGCCTCCTCCTGCCTGTGTGGGACCCTTAGCATGTATGGTCCAAGCTGTAGACTGCCTCCAGAGCTGTGGCCACACTTCCTACTTGTAGGATGTGCTCCCTCGTCTCTCTCTGCTGGCTGATTTCCCTCAGGGAAGCCCGGCCCCCCAGCACCCAGCCTTCACCAGAGGGAGGGAAGCTGGGAGGCTTTCATGCTCTCACTCTTCTCCCAGCATGATGCAGATCTATTTTATTGCCCATGGCCCATTGGTCACCAGTGTGATGACATTCATCTCCATTGTCAGGGGGAAGCTGAAGAAGCCCACATTTCTCCTTTGGGGTGTGAGTTGCAAACTATTCTTCAATCCCCAGCATTAGATATCCTGTTTTTGCTTTCACAGCTATGTGCAAAATCTAAATAGTGTCTTCCTTAAAATGGACAGAAGAAGCCATGGCTTATCTGGAAATGAACCCAAGACCCTAGGAAGTGAGGACAAAGAGAGAAGCTACTCCAGCAGGGGCATCTCTGTGCCTGATGGGACAGGAGACGTGCCATGAAGCACTCTGCAGGATGAGGTGATTGCCTCCCTTGTCCTTCCAATTCAAGGAATCTGGCCAGGGCGGGGTAGTCTGGAAATTATGCACACCCTAAAGGGTAGCATCGTGCTATTCAGGGAAATGCCAGCATCCCAGCATAAAAGGAATTATCTTGTGTGTGTGTGTGTGTGTGTGTGTGTGTGTGTGTACATCACCCAGAGGCATTGAGCTAGGTAACCGTGCCAAGGATGTCTGCAGCCTCCACAGCCCCTGGCCTGATTGTTATCCAACCGCAGGGCAGCCCCCAAAGCCTGAGAACTGTCCCTTCAAATTTTTTCAACTTTACATTCTGAGAAAATTCAATGAACCACTTTAAGCCTGAAAACTGACTTCTGGATATTTAACCAGATTAAGAATTAAGAATTAAGAAAGTTTTCTTTCGGCAGTTGCAGTCGTGCTCTCCGAGTTCCTGTCTCCCTCCTCGCGCCGCCCGGATGGCCTCCCAGAACCGCGACCCAGCTGCCACCAGCGTCGCCGCCGCCTGCAAAGGAGCTGAGCCCAGCAGGGGCGCCGCCCGTGGACCCGTGGGCAAGAGGCTACAGCAGGAGCTGATGACCCTCATGATGTCCGGTGACAAAGGAATTTCTGCCTTCCCTGAATCAGACAACCTTTTCAAATGGGTGGGGACCATCCATGGAGCAGCTGGCACAGTGTATGAAGACCTGCGGTATAAGCTCTCCTTGGAGTTCCCCAGTGGCTACCCCTACAATGCGCCCATGGTGAAATTCCTCACACCCTGCTACCACCCCAACGTGGACACCCAGGGGAACATCTGCCTGGACATCCTGAAGGACAAGTGGTCAGCCCTGTATGATATCAGGACCATCCTGCTGTCCATCCAGAGCCTGCTAGGAGAACCAAACATTGGTAGTCCTTTGAACACACACGCTGCCGAGCTCTGGAAAAACCCCACAGCCTTTAAGAAGTATCTACAAGAAACCTACTCAAAGCAGGTCTCCAGCCAAGATTCCTGACTGTCCAGCCTCTCTCCTTGTGTTGTCTTTTTATTTTCTCCTTAGACAGTCTGTCTTTTTCTTCATTTTTATCTAGGACTGTGTATCTTCAGCTGTGGTGTCATTTTTGTTTTGTTTCTATTTTTTAAATTAAGTCTCTGGTTGAGCCCTTGTGATGAATATATTAAATAAATACATTGGATTTTTTAAAAAAAGAAAGTTTTCTTTCACTTTCTCTCTCAGCTTTTTAAAAAGATTTTATTCATTAATAAATTTATAAATTAATTTATTTATTTTAGAGAGAGAGAAAACAAGCACAAGCAGTGGGAGAGGCAGAAGGAGAGAGAAAAGGATAAGCATACTCTCGCTGAGCAGGGGGTCTGATGAGGGACTCGATCCCAGGACTGAAAAATAAGTTACAGACATCCTGATATTGAACTCCTAATTGTGTCAGCACATATCTTCAAAGAGGAAGGACTCCTCCCACATAACCACAAAATCATTACCACACCCAGGAAACTTAACATTAATTCAGTAATATAATTTAACATATGATAAATAACAATATAGTTCATATTCGAAGTTTCTCCAGTTTTCCCCAGATTTTCTTGTACAGTCTTTTAAAATATTCAGAATCCAATCAAGGTTCAGCCTTATACACTTGATAGATCATCATGTTTCTAGTCATCGTTAATCTAAGGCAGGAGTTGGTAAACTTTTTTGTGAAGGGCCAGATAGGTGTCTGTTTCAACGACTCAACTCTGCTCTTGTAGCTCAGAAGCAGCCAACGTCCTTTGCAAACAAATGGGTGTGGGTGTGTGTCAAGATGTGACCTAAGAATTACAGTTTGTCAAACCCTCATCTAAGTCATTCTTCCCATCTTTTTTGTCCATAACGACATCATCATTTTTGATGAGTCCAAGACTGTTGTCTTATAGAATATCCCATACATCTTTTTCCTGATTGTTTCTTTTTTTTTCCAATTTATTTATTTTCAGAAAAACATTATTCATTATTTTTTCACCACACCCAGTGCTCCATGCAAGCCGTGCCCTCTATAATACCCACCACCTGGTACCCCAACCTCCCACCCCCTCGCCACTTCAAACCCCTCAGATTGTTTTTTAGAGTCCATAGTCTCTCATGGTTCACCTCCCCTTCCAATTTACCCAAATTCCCTTCTCCTCTCTAATGCCCCTTGTCCTCCTGATTGTTTCTTAATGATTAGATGAGGTTAGAATAGGGGCACCTGGGTGGCTCAGTCAGTTGAACATCGGCCTTCAGCTCAAGTCATGATCCTGGAGTCCTGGGATCAAGCCCAATGTCGGGCTCCCTACTCAGGGGAGCCTGCTTCTCCCTTCCCTCTACCTTTCCCCCGACTCATGCTCTTTCTCTCTCTCTCAAAGAAATAAAAAAATCTTAAAAAAAAAAGATAAGGTTAGAATGGTGGGCAAAAATTCAAGATAGAAGAAGCTGTGGACTTTACATTACATCACACCAGGAGGCATGTAAGGTCAGTTTGTCCCATTACTGGTGAGATGAAGTTTGATCTCTTAAAGTGGTGTCTGTCAGATCTCTCTTGTAAAGGTAGTTTTTCCTTCTTTATAATTAAAAAGTAATTAAATTAAAATAACTAAAAAGTGAGGAGAAATTTCAGAACCATGAGAACATTTTGTCCCCCCATAACTTTTCACCAAATCCTTTTAGCATTGATGGTCCAGGAGTTGGTAATCTTAGCCAAGGCCAATGAATACATTGACATTTGCAAAATCATAATTATCAAATTCTGTCATTTCTCCACATTTATCATCTGGCATAGTGGATGTGGTGGTATGCTTTCCTGGTTCCCCCTTGAGGACAGGCACTTAACTCCTCCAGCTGGTCGGTGTTGTCTGCTGAAAGCTCTTAGGTGAGACCCTCCCCTAAAATCACCTTTTATGGAAAGAAAATACTTTCTCCAAGATTACTGCTGCTCCTTGAGGATGGTCCTCATCTCTAAGAATGTAGTGGGAGGGAATACAACTGCTGGACCTTTGCCCCAACTTGGGACAACTCTGATGAGTCATTCCAACCCCAGAACTCCCTATTGAGAGCAGCTGTTGGGGTCCCTGGGCTGCTCAGTGGGTTAAGCATCTGCCTTCAGCTCAGATCATGATCCCAGGATCTGGGATTGAGCCCCCACATCAGGCTCCTTGTTCAGCAGGAACCCTGCTTCTCCCTCTGCCTATCATTCCCCCCACTTGTGCGCTCTCTCTCTCTCTCTCTCTCTGTCAAATAAATAAATACAATTTTTTAAAAAAGAAAAAGAAAACAGCTACTAGTCAGCTATGATGACATTACAGATTACCTCCCCAGTCTGTCTAGTCCTGCTTTCTGAGGTGCCCAGAGTGTTGATCATAGAAGCCTTCCCCCATGTACTTTCTATATACAAATGTCTATTCTCCAGTCTGGGAAACTTAATCTGTGACCTTTATTCTTCTATAAAAGGGGCCTTTCTCCCAAACTTCCCTTCTTCCATCCCTCCATCCAGAGTATTACTATGGATTCATGGGGGGTTTTATTCAGTATTTTATGTTCCATTTCCATTGTTATTCTTTCCTGAGGCTCAAATTTTCCCAGATTTGGCCAGCACGAGCCCCTTCAGGCTGTCTCGTATGTCCTTTTCACACGTCTCTATTTGTATTTGAGTAGAAATGCTTTCTGGAACAAATAGTGCTCCAAATACCCTTTCACTTCCTCAGACATGGAATTAGCCATTTTTCTCAAAGAGTCCTAGTTCTTTCAGTGAGGAATGGAATTTAGAAACCAAAATCTGGATGGTAGGCATCTATGTGTTACAGGATATTATTGCTTCTAGACTCTTTTAATGGACAGATCTAGGATAAACACACACACACACACACACACACACACAAATGCACAAACACACGTAAAATCAAGAGTCCACATTGATACTGATTTCAAGTTAACATTACAGGTCCCCCATTCCATATTTGTATTTCCCTTTTCTCACAGTAAAAACAAATAAATCTCTTTCAGTCCCGTTGAAGGGCATCTTGGTTCTTTCCATAGTTTGGCGACTGTGGCCATTGCTGCTATAAACATTGGGGTACAGATGGCCCTTCTTTTCACGACATCTGTGTCTTTGGGGTAAATACCCAGGAGTGCAATTGCAGGGTCATAGGGAAGCTCTATTTTTAATTTCTTGAGGAATCTCCACACTGTTCTCCAAAGAGGCTGCACCAACTTGCATTCCCACCAACAGTGTAAGAGGGTTCCCCTTTCTCCACATCCTCTCCAACACATGTTGTTTCCTGTTTTGTTAATTTTGGCCATTCTAACTGGTGTAAGGTGATATCTCAATGTGGTTTTAATTTGAATCTCCCTGAGGGCTAATGATGATGAGCATTTTTTCATGTGTCTGATAACCATTTGTATGTCTTGATTGGAGAAGTGTCTGTTCATATCTTCTGCCCATTTTTTGATGTGTTTGTCTGTTTCGTGTGGGTTGAGTTTGAGGAGTTCATTATAGATCCTGGATATCAACCTTTTGTCTGTACTGTCATTTGCAAATATCTTCTCCCGTTCCGTGGGTTGCCTCTTTGTTTTTTTGACTGTTTCCTTTGCTGTGCAGAAGCTTTTGATTTTGATGAAGTCCCAGAAGTTTATTTTCGCTTTTGTTTCCTTTGCCTTTGGAGACGTATCTTGAAAGAAGTTGCTGTGGCTGATATCAAAGAGATTTCTGCCTATGTTCTCCTCTAAGATTCTGATGGATTCCTGTCTCACGTTGAGGTCTTTTATCCATTTTGAGTTGATCTTTGTGTACAGTGTAAGAGAATAGTCTAGTTTCATTCTTCTACATATAGCTGTCCAGTTTTGCCAGCACCATTTATTGAAGAGACTGTCTTTTTCCACTGTATATTTTTTCCTGTTTTGTCAAAGATTAATTGACCATAGAGTTGAGGGTCCATATCAGGGCTCTCTACTCTGTTCCACTGGTCTATGTGTCTGTTTTTATGCCAGTACCATGAAGAGATTATGCTGAGTGAAATAAGTCAAGCAGAGAGAGTCAATTATCATATGGTTTCACTTATTTGTGGAGCATAACAAATAGCATGGAGGACAAGGGGCGTTAGAGAGGAGTAGGGAATTTGGGTAAATTGGAAGGGGAGGTGAACCATGAGAGACTATGGACTCTGAAAAACAATCTGAGGGGTTTGAAGTGGCGGGGGGGTGGGAGGTTGGGGTACCAGGTGGTGGGTATTATAGAGGGCACGGCTTGCATGGAGCACTGGGTGTGGTGAAAAAATAATGAATAATGTTTTTCTGAAAATAAATAAATTGAAAATAAAAAAAAAGAAGGTCATTAAGGAGGACCCTAGTATAATGTGACTGATGTCCTTCTAAAAGGTGGAAATTTGAACACAGCCACACATAGAGAGATGCTGTGGAACGGCAGAGAAAAGATTGTCATCTACAAGCCAAGGAGAGAGGCCTAGAATATATCCTTCCATCGTAGCCCTCACAAGGAAACGACCCTGGGGGCACCTGGATTTTGAGCTTCTGGTCTAGAGCCATTAAGACAATAAATTTCTGTTGATTAAAAAAAAATAATAATAAATAAATAAATAAAAATGCTGAATAAAGAGGCACCTGGGTGGCTCATTGAGTCATGAATCATTGAGTGTCTGCCTTCAGCTCAGGTCATGGTCCCGGAGTCCTGATCAGGCCCTGCACTGGGCTCCCTGCTCTGCAGTAAGCCTGCTTATCTCTCTCCCACTCCCCCAGCTTGTGTTCCCTCTCTTGCTGTGTCTCTCTCTGTCAAATAAGTGAGTGGAAACTTTGAGGGGGAAAAATGTTGAATAAAATACAAAATCCACCTTCTTGAAGGAATACATGATCTGAAAAAAGAGGAATATGCATGCAGGGACTAATTTAGTATATATAAATAGAGCCCTGATGCCAGCTTCAGTCTTAACAGCATTATAAAACTTTGTGAAATTGAGTATGACTTTTTCTAGTCGGGGAGCAGAGAGACAGAAGAGAAACTCATGATCTGCCCAAGACAGTCTAAGAGGTTAACAGCTCTAAAGCTGGATTCCCAAAAGACTATATCCACAGTAAAACAGTGATCTAATACAGACCTGCCTACAGTCCTACATTCCCAGGAAAGTGAATGTTTCAATCCTTAGGGTGGAACAGAGAGAGGAACTATCTCCCTCATAATTTTTTAACCACACCCCATTACTTCACATGAATTTGAAGCCCCAAATCAGCAAAACCTCAGATAATAACTTGACATAAAGTGATTTTGGAAAGATAGTTACTCTAGTGCAAGGTAAAAGCAAACTCAAATCTCTGGAGGAAACTTTCCTATCCTAGTTCTGAAAGAATGCCAACAAATTCCTAAGAAAAGTAAAAACAAATAAACAAACAAAACATACAAGGCAAAAAGACACCATGAGGAAAGGCTAGCAGGAAACAAACTGATGGAAGAATCAGTTCTAAAGAAATTCAGATATTGGAACTATCAAAATGAGAAAATAATATATATTTAATTGTTTTAAGAAACCAGTAGGGAAACTTGAAAATGTGAGTTAAAGAAAAGCAGCTTTAGAATAAAACCAAATAGATCTCCTAAAGATAAAAAATTATAACTTTAAAACTAAAAATTCAAAGGATGGGTTTAGCAGTAGATAAATACAGCTAAAGAGAGAATTAGAAAACTAGAAGATAGAACTTAAGAACTTAACCAAAATGCATGCCACAGAGATAGAGAGCGAAAACATTAAAGAGGGATTTAAGAAAACAAGGAGAATAAGATCATTTGAAATACTGGTTGGTAATTGAGGCTCAGGTCTATGAACTGGCTTACCTAAAGAAGGGAAGTATAAGAGAGATGAAATCTCCTCTCCAGCCTCATCTAAAAGAGTACTACATTGTACAATTTTAAGCTGTGTAAACATACTGTTTCATGCTTTTATGCCTTTTCACATGTCATTCTGTATGTCCAGAATTTTCCCCAATTCTTATCTTATCTACAAGTAAACTTGTATTTCTACTAGAAGACCCAACTCAATGTTACCTTTCTCTGTGACATCTTTCCTGATGGACAGTCAGATTGATCATCTGTACCATTAATATACCTTTTCATGACTCTACTTTTGTACTTATAGGAAATAATTTCCTTACATGGCCCAGATTGTGCCCATGTAAGGGAAATGCTTTATTTTATTTATTTATCCCAGTATTTAACAAACACAACAAATCTTTGTTGAAAGAATAAATGCATGAATGGATCTTTAATATCCTAAGAGAAAATAGCTGTCAACTAATATTTCTAAACCTGGAAAAAAATACATTTCAAAATTTGGATGGAAAAACTATGTTCAGGGTCACCTGAGTGACTCAGTCAGTTAAGCAGCTGCCTTCAGCTCAGGTCATGATCCCAGGGTCCTGGGATTGAGCTCCACATTGGCCTTTCTGCTCTGCAGGGAGTCTGCTTCTTCCTCTCCTCCCCACCTGTGCTGCTCTCACTATCTCTCTCTCTAATAAATAAATAAAATCTTCAAAAAAGTTATGTTCAAAGAATTAAAGTAAAATTTGATTTTATTTTATTTTTTTAAATATTATTTTTTTTTATTTATTTATTTGAGAGAGAGAGACAGTGAGAAAGAGCATGAGCGAGGAGAAGGTCAGAGAGCGAAGCAGACTCCCCATGGAGCTGGGAGCCCGATGTGGGACTCGATCCCGGGACTCCAGGATCACGCCCTGAGCCGAAGGCAGTCGTCCAACCAACTGAGCCACCCAGGCGTCCCTAAAATTTGATTTTAATGACTGAATAGATAGAGTTTCTATTTCTCTGTTAATATCAGAGAATTAACAGAGAAATAGAAACTATAAAAACAGAGATATGGACATTCTAAAACTGAAAATTGTAATACCTAAATTTTAAAAATTCATTTGATAAAATTAGCAGGAGATTGGAGGTTATCAAAAGGAAAAGCCAGAGACCTTGAAGGCAAACCAATAGAAATTATCCAATATGAGAGTGGAGGGGAAAATAATGAGGAAAAATGATAGAGCCTCAGCAACCTATGTAGTCTTATCAAATTGTCTAAGATACATACAATTGGACTCCAAATTAGTAAAGAGGGGAAAACTGAGTGATTGAAACATTCAACCCAGAAAAAGGCAAAGAAAAGAGGACAAGAAACATAACAGATATTAAAAAATATAGAACCTTAAAATATGAAAACATTAGTCAAATGCCAGTAGTTACAATAAACTTTGTTTGGGGACACATGCCCAAGTGGTAAAAAATATAATAAAGCCAAATGAGAGAAAGATTGGTATAAAATTCAGGATGGGGCACCTGGGTGGCTCAGTGGGTTAAAGCCCCTGCCTTCAGCTCGGGTCATGATCCCAGGGTCATGGGATCGAGCCCCGCATGGGGCTCTCTGCTCAGCAGGGAGCCTGCTCCCCCCTCTCTCTCTGCCTGCCCTATGCCTACTTGTGATCTCTTTCTCTGTCAAATAAATAAATTAGTTAATTAATTTAATTAAATTCAGGATGTCCTTAGCTCTGAGACCAGGAGAAAGAACACATTTGGGGAGAATACACAGGGGCTTCTGACATAAGCTAATGTTTTATCTCTTAGCCTGGGTAATGACATGGGTGTTCCCTTTATTGTCTTTCTATAAACTCCACTAGATCTTCATAAACTGTTCTGCCTATAGGGTATGTTTCACAATTTTTAAAAGATTATTTAAAAAATTCTAAAATCAGCTCTGTTCGTTCTCCTTTCCTATCAGCCCAGGAATGTCTGAGTGAGAGAAAAAAAAAAAAAAGAGGGGAACCACACTTGTTCCTTTTTGGTTGTTTTTCTCCTCAAGACATAAAACTGACAACATGGATGTCTCTGTGCCAAAAGGCACAGATATGCCCTGTAAGGTTCCCAGGGTCAGGGCCAGGATCAGTGGAGGAGGTTACCAGAAATCAACTCTCCAATTAATGTTTGGAAGAACTTACCTTTTTCTGTACTGTTTGTAATTTAGGTAATAAAGGTTTATAGAAGAAAATTTGGAACATTATAGAAAACTATTAAAAAATTACCCTTGAGGACTCTGTCCAAAGATAAATACTCTACATAGGTTTACTAACTATTATATTTTCTTCCCACACACACACCTTTTTTAAAGAAAGACAGTGCATGAAGGGGCAGAAGAAGAGAGAGAGAGAATCTTAAGCTATGCCCCACTCTCAATGCAGAGCCCAACACTGGCCTCCATCTCACAATCCTGAGATCATGACCTGAGCTAAAATCAAGAGTCACATGCTTAACTGACTGAGCCACCCACGAAACCCCAAATATTATATTTTCTTCTTTGTTATTTCATTTATTTATTCAGCAAATATTTATTGTACATGCTCTTTGTGTCAAAGAACATTGGAAGAAACTAGGCGTACAGCAGTGAACAAGACCAACTTGTCGTCACAGAACTGACAAGCAGGAGGGGGGCAGATAGATGACACATGTAGGCATAGAGACACCTAACCCAGCCTTGGAGTAGAAAAGATCAGTATAGTCTTCTGAGGGGAAGGGGACACCTAACCTGAGAATTTAGAAATAAAAACAAATTTCCCTGAAGATGTGAGGGAAGAGTCCTCTGGGTAAAAGAAAAAAGTATGCATAAAGCTCTGGGGGAAAGAAAAAAGAAAGAAGGATAAAAGAAAAGAAAAAAAGATCAGTGTACTGGAAAGTAGATGGAAAGGATGAGAGATGGGAAAATAGGGCAAGGGAAGAGACTAGACAGACTTGGAAGGCAAGTCTTGAGACCTAATAGCTAGTTCTTGGAGAACTTTTTAAGTTATAGTGAAGGAATGGGACTGTATCATATAGGTGGCATGGGACCATTAAAAAGTTTTACATAAGGGATTTTGCAAGATTTATAAAGATAACTCTGGCCTCAATGCAGATTGATAGAGAATATAAGGGAGGAGGCATGTTTGGAGACATTGATGATATTGTGGACTTTATGGCTATCTCCCCAACAATTATTCCTCTCTCATCTCATTTTTATAACAGCCATGAAGTTTGGTGGGTTTGAATTCACCCAGCTCCTGGGTGGACTCTGATGGACTTAGATGGAACAGGATAATCTCACCTCTTTCCAAAGAAACTGTTTCAGGAAGCAGGTCTAAGCTAATTGGCCCATGGCATTTCCTTGTCTTTGGTTGGGCTTAAGAATGATCGAATCAATGCAAAGATCAAGTGTTTTGTCTGGAATTCTTGGTCACACACTCTCTCCCAATCCAGAGAGAATGATGTCAACCTATGAAACCCTAAAGCCGCTGCAGCCTTTTTGTTAACATGAGAGCAGCCAGCCTGAGGAAGAAGTTGGACATGGGAAAAGAGGAGGAGCAAAGGGAATCTCAGACAGATAAAACTAGAGCTCTGATCAATATTTGCACTATAAATGCAAAGACCAGAGGTACACTAAACCAGTGTACCTCTGGTCTTTGCATTTATAGTTTAAACTAGTATGACTTACAATTTCTGTTACTTGCTTGTTTTTGTTATTTGTAATTGATACAAATGATGGGGTCCATTTTGCAACCTGATTTTGGGGTATTTGTGCGATATCTTAGTGGTGCTGCCAACTGACCATTTTTCTAAGTCACAGAGTCAGTGTTTTTCTCATCAGTGTGTGTATACTCTATATTTTAAGACTATAACAGACTATTAACCATGAATTTGTCAAGTATTTTTGTTCAATTTTCTGTTCACTTTTGTTTATCATGGGTGTTGACATCCAAACACTTTTAATTTTCAGTTAGATAAATCCACTAATTACTTCCTTTGTCAATTCTTTTTTGTCAGAGAATCAGAAAGGATTTTGATATACTCTAGGCTGTCCAGAGACTGGATGGAACCCAGTGGGAAACCCAACATATTCCACTCCTCTGACCACAGAGATTCATCATGGGTAAGCACCTTTTCCAAGATGAGCCAATGAGAGTCCATTTCAGAACATTTGTGGGAACCACTGGGAAGCAGATGTTCTCTCTCTCTCTGCTACAAATCCTCATCTGGTAGGATGGAAATCTAAACATGTTCATCAGTGTCTTGCTACCATTTGGGAAAAATCTGCTATAGAATGAGGTTCACACAAAGAAAAGCAGAACCAAAACATGACGAAAGAGAGACTAAGTCCTGATGACATAGCTTAAGAACAGCATCCCATCAAACCCAAACTTTTGGCCTTTTCATTACATAAGCCAGTAAATTCCCTTTTTTATTTACCTCAGCATGATTGCTTGCAACCTAAAGAATTGGGCAATGAAGAACATGGAACAGAATCTCACCCTGAGGTAGTTCTTTTAGAAGTTTTTTTTTAAGATTTTATTTATTTATTTGAAAGAGAGAGATCTCAAGTAGGCAGAAAGTCAGGCAGAGAGAGAGGAAGGGAAGCAGCCTCCCGGCCAAGCAGATAGCCCGATGCAGGGCTCTATCCCAGGACCCTGAGATCATGACCTGAGCTGAAGACAGAGGTTTTAACCCATTGAGCCACCCAGGCACCCCCTGAGGTAGCTCTTTTAAAGACTAGGACTTTCCCAACCATCTCTGCCTCAAAGCATCTTTGTCCAAGTTGCTCACATACCTTACCTAGAGGGGCTCTGTGTGCTCGGAACACTGCCATTGTCCAGTTCAGCTCTGTTCCCTGATGGTCTCTGGAAGACTATTACTGGGAGGGGGATAAACAAGGACAGCCTGACAAAGAATAGGATAGAAGGATCAGAGGAGTAAAGATGCACACTTCTACTCACACCTTGGTCTCATCTCAACAGTACTTAATTTGTGACAGAATGTTGTGAACATCAAATGAAATAAATTATGTTGTGTGAAAGCATGCTTTAGTTTGAGACTTGTATTAGTCAGAATTCTCCAGAGAAACACGATCAATAGAATATACGTATTATATATAATATGCATATCCTATTGGTTTTATATGAGAGAGATTTATTTTAATGTGATTGTAGGAACTAGCAAATATGAAATCTGCAGGACAGTCTGGAGACAAATTCTTTTTTCCTTTGGGAATCTTAGTCTTTTCTCTTAAGGCCTTGAACTGATTGAACGAGAGTGGGCCTCATCCTTGAAATGAAGGGTATCATCCAGAGGGTAATCTGCTTTATTCAAAGTTTACTGGTTTAAATATTAATAACATGTAAAAAAAATACCTCATAGTAACATTCATCCTACCTCATCAAAATGATTTCTAATGATCTGTTAGCTGCTAACTCCGTTAGTTTCTTCCTCAATTTTGCTGAAAACACAAAAAGGTACCTCTTCTTATCTGGTTCCCCTCTAATGACAGGAAACAATAACAGAAGATCTCATACTCTTTCTTAACCCGTAAAGGTGGTTATGGATTTTTATAAACAGATCCTTATCTTCTGCTCTCCTCCCAGAATCCGTGAATGTTTCAGCTACTTCCTTGCTATTCTCAAGGCCCAACCCTACTTTCAGCTCTGATTGCCACATTCCTAATCCAAAGCCATTAATTCCATCACCATTTGGTGCCCACTAGCCCTCACTTCTTTCTTTCTTTCTTTCTTTCTTTATTTATTTGTCAGAGAGAGAGAGAGCCCAAAAAGGGGGAGCAGCAGGCAGAACAAGCAGAACAGGTAGAGGGAGAAGCAGGCTTCCCACTGAGCAAGAAGCCTAATGTGGAACTCGATCTCAGGACCCTGGGATCATGACCAGAGCCAAAGGTAGTCACTTAACCAACTGAGCCACCCAGGTGTCCCTAGCCCCCATTTCTTGACCAGTTCTTGCTTTCCTCTCTGGGATGAGCAATGTTTTTAATGCCCCAAATTTATGGGGTATCTGGGGGGCTCAGTTGGTTAGGTGGCTGCCTTCAGCTCAGGTCATGATCCCAGGGTCCTAGGGTTGAATCCCACATTGAGCCCCATGTTGAGCTCCCCCCCTCCCCACTGCTGCCACTGGGCTCTCTACTCAGCAGGGAGTCTGCTTCTCCCTCTCCCTCTGTTCCCCCCCACCATGTCCTCTTGCACATGCTCTCTCTCAAATAAAGAAATAATTTTTTTTTAATTCCCAAGTCTATTCCCTGCAGTTGTCCATCAAGAACATCCTTAAATGTCCAGTTTCTCTTAATTTATTGGTCACTATTGATGCCTTTTTTTCCTAAGCTGTGGAACCTCATCCAAAATGGTACATCTGGGGGCGCCTGGGTGGCTCAGTGGGTTGAGCCGCTGCCTTCGGCTCAGGTCATGATCTCAGGGTCCTGGGATTGAGTCCCGCATCGGGCTCTCTGCTCAGCGGAGAGCCTGCTTCCTCCTCTCTCTCTCTCTGCCTACTTGTGATCTCTCTCTGTCAAATAAATAAATAAATAAATAATCTTTAAAAAAAAAACAACCAAAATGGTACATCTGTAACCATCAGTTGAACAATAGCTCAAATCCTTCCAGCTAGGAGTCTTTGCATCTAGATGCAAGGATGCCTCACCCAGCCAGCCACACCTACCGAGGAGGGAAGAGGCACACAGCAACTCTGGAGTGTCCCCTACAATACACAGGGTGTGTTCTTCTCACTTCTCAGCTGAAGGAGACGCCCACCTGCTGCTAGGGTCTCAGGAGGCACACAGCTCTTGGCAGGAAATAGAACTACTCCCTCCTTCACCACCCCCCTTTTTTTAAAGATATATTTATTTATTTGAGAGAGAGAGCATGAGTACAAGGGTGAAAAGAGGGGCAGAGGGACAGGGAGAGAGAATCTTACGTGGACTCCCCACTGAGCGAAAAACCCAATTCAGGGCTCCATCCCACTACCCTGAGATCATGACTTGAGCCAAAATCAAGAGTCGGCCACTCAAATGACTGAGCCACCGAGGCACCCCCACAGCCCCTTTTCAAATAAATGTTAACTGAGATTGTTCAAGGCAGAGGGCGGTGTCCTGAATTATCACCGAGTAAGCACTCAGTACCTTCCAAAGTCAGCAGTTTTCCCATTTACTTTTACTCATTTCTCTCCAGCACAAATTCTATGGTCTGCACATGCCCATCAGTTGTCTGCATGGGTTACATTCCTTCATAGAGAGACAGGAAAACTCAGAACACAGGTGTCCCCCTCCCCCTGCCAGTACCCTCCTCCTTGCAGAGAGTGCTCTGCCCATTCTCCAAATCCTAAATCAGAGTTCTCAGCTCAACCTGTGAACCTCCCTGGATGGAATGGAAAGGCATTTATTTTATCTAATATGTCTCCCACACAGTTTGATTGAAACCAGGAGGCAGAGCCATTAAAAGATTCTACCTTTAGTGAGTTTACCATCACCAAGGAAAACCAGCATGATAAATGACCCTATATCTGCTGTGGTGCTGGTTATATCAGAGTCAGCACAGCCCAGGAAACCATGCTTCCAGCCTCTCTGGGAAGAAGGCTGTAAAGCAGGAAAGAAAGAGGTACTGCCCTTTAGGAGCTGAACCTAGACTGAAATTAAAGGCTGAGTGGAAGCTGGCAAGGAAAAGTAAAGGTGTTGTGGAGAAAAAGAGGCAAAAGAAAAATTATTAAATCCCTTACTACTTACAGCCCACTGACAAGTCCTTGAAACAGGCACAGTGACATTCCTCTAGGGACTCAGCTGCATCAATGTTACTACTTTGCTAAGGGCAGCAGGTATTCTTTTTTTTTAAATAATAATAATATTATTATGTTTATTATGTAGTTATTATATATGTTTTCATGGAAGACCTATAATATTCTAGATTTTAAAATGTACATTGTGTCTAATATTCTTAACAACTACATGAATTCAGTATTAGGATCTCCAATTTTCAGGTCATTAAATGGAAGCCATTTACTGTGTGTGCAGTCATGTCTATATAGATGATTTTATTCTATAAAATCTTTAAGTATGTATTTACAGGGTCAGTAGAGGTGCAGAGAAGGGAGTGACTAGTTCCTCCTGTCTAGGTTGGAAAAAGTCTCTAAAGGATGCTGGGATGCAATACAGAGGAGGAACTGGTTTTAGATGTGAATTAGAACCTCAAAAAAAAAAAAAAAAAAAAAAGAATAAACATCCAACTTTGACCAAACTTGACTGAAAACAAACAAGCATACATAAAAAGCTGTAAGTGACAATAATATTGGTGAGAAATTTTGTTGAGAGTGAGTAGTTTTGTTTCTCATAGGCTCAAATCTAATCAAAATGCAGAGCTTTATTTATCCACAGGCCACACAGCTAATGTCATGCTATGATTACGAGCCACCCAGGGTCAGAGAGTGTTAATACATCCCTGCTAATCTTATGCTGCTATAAATCACTAACTCAATACACAGATTAGTGATTGTGGGTTAATATCATTAGCATCATGCTTAATACATACAACGACCTAAAATATTAGTTGTCTTAATTAGCTGAGCTTGGAGTGAATTGCTTGTCATATATATATTTTTTTCAATTTATTTATTTTCAGAAAAACAGTATTCATTATTTTTTCACCACACCCAGTGCTCCATGCAAGCCGTGCCCTCTATAATACCCACCACCTGGTACCCCAACCTCCCACCCCCCCCGCCACTTCAAACCCCTCAGACTGTTTTTCAGAGTCCATAGTCTCTCATGGTTCACCTCCCCTTCCAATTTACCCAAATTCCCTACTCCTCTCTAATGCCCCTTGTCCTCCATGCTATTTGTTATGCTCCACAAATAAGTGAAACCATATGATAATTGACTCTCTCTGCTTGACTTATTTCACTCAGCATCATCTCTTCCAGTTCCGTCCATGTTGCTACAAAAGTTGGGTATTCATCCTTTCTGATGGAGGCATAATACTCCATAGTGTATATGGACCACATCTTCCTTATCCATTCATCCGTTGAAGGGCACCTTGGTTCTTTCCATAGTTTGGCGACTGTGGCCATTGCTGCTATAAACATTGGGGTACAGATGGCCCTTCTTTTCACGACATCTGTGTCTTTGGGGTAAATACCCAGGAGTACAATTGCAGGGTCATAGGGAAGCTCTATTTTTAATTTCTTGAGGAATCTCCACACTGTTCTCCAAAGAGGCTGCACCAACTTGCATTCCCACCAACAGTGTAAGAGGGTTCCCCTTTCTCCACATCCTCTCCAACACATGTTGTTTCCTGTTTTGTTAATTTTGGCCATTCTAACGGGCAACAGGTATTCTTAGCCCAACCCCCAAGATCTTGTAAGTCTACTTTAACATATAAAAAATCCTTTGGAAATTTTCTTTCTATCTACCCCCCAAGAAACATGTTGGCAATCATCCCCCAAGCATATGACCAACCAATATACATTTAAAGGGCCTTATGAGTCAGGTTTTATTAGACAGTAATAAGTGACCTTTTCCCGACAATAGCCAGCCCCTTCAGGGTCCTGGAATGCTGTTCCCCATGAAAATAACAGAGATGAGCCAAGTGGTCCACAAAGAAGGTATGGGAATGCTGCACAGAAGATGAGGTTTCTTACTGTTTCTGGATGAGACAAACTCTGACTGGTGGAGCCTCTGCCTGGACCACTCTTTGCCCAGACTTTACCTGAGCCATTCTCTGGCTTCATACAAGGTTTGTGATCAAAAGTTATCTGCTCAGGGAAATGACCCATGTAAGGTAATATTCTTCACCATCACACTTCTTCCTTTTACCTTCCTTTATTATTCTTCAGCAAACTTATTTAACTGCATGTGTACCCATGTTCTGTCTTCACATCCATTACTAGATGAACAGTCCATTCTCCTACTAAGGCTAAATCTTGGGTATTAGATGTCGTGCCTCTCTCCTTCCCCAAGATATCTTACCAGTAACTATCTCTTTAATCCCTATTCATTCATGTTTTCCCTACCATTCCCATCAGTGTGCCTGTATTATTTCACATCTTGAGAAGATTTTTAAAAACCTCCCATTTATGGGAAAATGGAGTAAATATGCATATTATTTCTCCTAAGTACAAGTAAAAATCCTGGACATTATGTATAAGACATATACAAAAAATTCTGAGCAGTGAGAGAATAAGGCAAACTATCTAAAGACCTCAGGACCCAAGGGAGGACATGATAGTAAGCTCCCTAGCTTTGTGTTTTGTCTCATATATCCTCACCAAGAGCTAAGAAAAATGAAAACTCAAAACATTAAAGAGCACAGACAGGAAAACAAAAACAAAAACAAGAAAAGGCCTCTCTGTCTAACCTAAGGACCAGGAAAGAGGCAGCCTAGCAAGACAGAAAGTTTTAAATAATAATGACTCTACTTTAGCACCACACCACAGAAAACACACTGGCCCCACTCCTACTCATGCCAGTAAATGGGAGTGGGGATCCTAGACTTTGACCCTCCTTGTTCGAAACAAGCTTTATCCTCCAACCCCCACATTCTGTGGTATTAGTGGAGATCATCTGGGA
This sequence comes from Neogale vison, assembly GCF_020171115.1. Classification (NCBI taxonomy): domain Eukaryota; kingdom Metazoa; phylum Chordata; class Mammalia; order Carnivora; family Mustelidae; genus Neogale; species Neogale vison. The sequence goes on from NC_058096.1 coordinate 156,140,760, forward strand.
TCCTGGACTGCCGCTCCCACAAGGAGGTAATGAGGCACACCTCCCCGTCCCTACTGGGGTATTGTTGGTGGAGGTCTACTGGAGAGGCAGGACTTCTGCCACTGCCTGGTGATAATGATGCCACCCATTTATTGTGTGTCATTGAAGTTCATGAGGGGAGCAGAACAAGGCCCTCCCACCTCCTGTGGCCAAAGAAATATCAGTGGAAGGCAGGTGGGAGCCAGAACTCAACAAGCATAGCCAACAGCAATAAGGAGTGTCCCTCCTCAGGTGCCAACAAAGAACAAGTAAGGAATCTGGGCTTCTACCTTCACCAGCTGCAATACCACCCCTTCCCTTGCTTGAGTGGTATCAAGTGGAGGCCAGCTGAAACAGAAGGTTTAATTAGAGTCTCATAAAATGTACCCCAAATGTCCAGGTTCCAATAAGAAATCATTTACCATATCAAAAACCAGGAGGTCTCATACTGAATCAAGACTGTCAACACACAGATGTCAAAATGTTGCCAACACACAGATGTCAAAAATGTTGGAATTATCTAACAAAGATTTTTTTTCCAATTTATTTATTTTCAGAAAAACAGTATTCATTATTTTTTCACCACACCAGTGCTCCATGCAAGCCGTGCCCTCTATAATACCCACCACCTGGTACCCCAACCTCCCACCGCCCCCCGCCACTTCAAACTATCATATGATCTCCCTGATATGAGGAAGTGGTGATGCAACATGGGGGCTTAAGTGGGTAGGAGAAGAATCCATGAAACAAGATGGGATAGGGAGGGAGACAAACCATAAGTGACTCTTAATCTCACGAAACAAACTGTGGGTTGCTGGGGGGAGGGGGTTGGGAGAAGGGGGGTAAGGTTATGGACATTGGGGAGGGTATGTGCTTTGGGGTAAATTGGAAGGGGAGTTGAACCATGAGAGACTATGGACTCTGAAAATCTAACAAAGATTTTGAAGCAACCATCATAAAAATGCTTCAACAAGCAATTACAAGCATGTTTGAAACAAGAGGGGAAAAAGTAGAAGTTTTCAGCAAAGAAATATAAAGTTTTAGTAAATAAATAAAAGATATAAAGAAGAACTAAATGAAAATTTTAGAACTGGAAAATACAATAACCAAAATTTTTAAAAACAAAAAACAAATAGAGTGGGTGAGCTTACCATCAGAATGGATGAGACAAAGTAAAGAATTCATGAACTTGAAAACAGAACAACAGACCAAAAATAATAATAATAATAATAATAGAGATCCAGGGACGTGCAAGACTATAAGAGATCTAATAATCACGTCATGGAAGCCCCAAAGAAAAAGAAGAAATAGGGCAAGTTTGTAAAAGTACTTGAAGAAATAATGGCTGAAAACTTCCCAAATTTAGCAAAGGACATAAATCTACAGATTCAAGACACCAGGAACTCTAAATGGGAAACCTAACTGTAAGACATAAAGCTATAAAATGTTTGGGGAAAAAAATAAAAACCTAGAATGATATCTTCAGAATCAAGGGCTAAGCAAAGGGTTCTCAGACTTGACACCAAAAGTGTAATCCATAAAACAAAAAAATCAATATATTGGGCATCATCAAATTGCAGAATTTTTTTGCATTGAACAACTGCAAAAAGGATAAGACAAGCTATATGGTGGGAGAAAATATTTGCAAACCTCATAGTCAACAAGAGACTGAGAGCAATAATCTATTTTTCAGACTCAAAATTAACAGTAATAAATGCAAACAATCCAATTAGAAAGTGGGAAAACCATGTGAAGGACATTTCACTAAAAAAGATATACAGAAGACAAATGAGCACATGAAAAAATGTTCCATGAGTTTCACCATTAGGGTAATACAAATTAAAACCACAATAAGATACTCTCATGTATCTATCAGGTTAGTGAAAATAAAACACAGTGACAAACCAATACTGGCAAGAATGTGAAGAAACTAGATTACTCGTGCATTGCCTGTGATGTAGACACTCTGGAAAACAGTTTATAAGGTCTTTAAAAGCTAAATGTACAGCTACCATATGGCCCAGCAGTTGTACTCCTAGGAATTTATCCTAAAGAAATGAAAACTTATGTTCACACACACACATTAAAAAAAAAAAAACACTGTGCACAAATGTTCATAAGAGCTTTATTTGTGAAAGCCAAAAACTGGAAACAGCCCAGATATTCTTCAACAGAAAAATGGTTAAAAAAAAAAAAACTTTGGTATATAATACTACCATGGAGTCCTATTCAGCAATAAAAAGAAATACAGGGGCGCCTGGGTGGCTCAGTCATTAAGCGTCTGCCTCTGGCTCAGATCATGATCCCAGGATTCTGGGATCAAGCCCTGCATCAGGTTCTCTGCTCAGCAGGAGGCCTGCTTCTCCCTCTCCCACTCCCCCTGCTTGTATTCCCTCTCTCGCTATCTCTGCCTCTGTCAAATAAATAAATAAAATCTTTTAAAAATAAGTAAATAATAAAAATAAATATGAGACAACTTGGATGAATCTCTAGAGAATTATGCTAGGTGGAAAAAAGCCAATCCCAAATGTTTACATATTTTATGATTCCATTTATGTGATATTCTCAAAATTACAAAATTCTGGAAATGGGTAATAGATTGGCGACTCCCAGAGGTTAAGGATGGGGTGTTGTTCTTAATGGGTAATAGCAGGGATCTCTGTGGTGGGGAAAATACTTTGTTTCCTGATGGTCAATGTCAGCTTCCTGACTGAGATACAGAGATACTGTTGCATAGTATTAAGATGTTTCCCAGTTTCCTGAAACTGGAAAAAGGAGTCTTTCTGTGTTATTATCTACAACTGCATGTGGATCTACTACTACCTTCAAATAAAAACTTAAATCAAAAAATAAAAAATATTGGGACACCTGGGTGGCTCAGTCAGTTAAGTGTCTGCCTTTGGCTCAGGTCATGATCCCAGGGTCCTGGGATAGAGTCCCACACTGGGCTCCTTGCTCAGTAGCCTACTGAGCCACCCAGGCGCCCCTGCATTTGCCATTTTTTAAATGATTTTATTTTTTATTTGTTTTCTTTGAGAGAGAAATGAGAGTGAGCACACACAATTGGGGGGGCGGGGCAAACGGATTATGAGAGAGAGAATCCTCAAACAGACTCCCTGTTGAGCTTGGAGCCCAGCCTCAGGCTCGATCCCACAACCCTGAGATCACCACCTGAGTCAAAATCAAGAATTTGATGCTCAACCTACTGAGCCACCCAGATACCCCTCTTAAGTAACTTTAATGCAAAATAACCAATATGCCAAAATGGTACATTTCTTTTTTTTTAATATTTTATTTATTTGACAGAGAGATCACAAGTAGGCAGAGAGGCAGGCAGAGAGAGAGGGGGAAGCAAGCTCCCCACTGAGCAGAGAGCCAGATGCGGGGCTCGATCCCAGGACCCTGAGATCATGACCTGAGCCGAAGGCAGAGGCTTAACCCACTGAGCCACCCAGGTGCCCCCAAAGTGGTACATTTTAGGGTGGTCTGCCCTTGGCACCCATGGGAGAGATTGATGATAAATCTAAGAAACTGATATAATATGATGCAAACAGAGCTGATCATCATGATATATAGTAGTAAGCCAGAGCAGTTAAAATATTTCTGTACATCTACCCTAAAGCTTAGGTACCTCCTAGCAGCCCTGATTTTCCCAGGAACACCACCTGCCCCCATCTCCCTATGATCCTAAAGGATTGATACTAGCCCAGCATGGGTCTCTAGGGTCTATACTCTATTCCACACCATATTTCCATACCTATAGCATGGGTTGATAAATATTTTGAATGTTCTCCCTGCTAGGAAGATGGTAAGTGCTATAGAAATGAAAAACAGAGCAAGGCAGTGTGATAAGAACTGTGATTTTTAATTGAATGATCAGAATTAAGTCTTATCAAGAAGGTGGCATTTGAGCAGAGATCTGAAGGAAAGAAGGGAATGAGCCTTGCAATTATCTGGAAGGAAACTGTCTATTTAGAGGAACCGCAAAGGGAGCAGAGGAGCAGGAGGTGAGAGAAGTGTAATAGTGGGGTGCCACATCCTGGTAGACTTCGTAAGGGCTTTGAAACTGATGCTAGTGAGATGGGAGCCCTTGGAGAGTGTTTGGCAGAGACAAGATGTGATCACAGATCTCTATATACAGATGTAGGTGTGGATGACTTTAATGAAATATAATTTATATATCATATAATTCACTCAGTAAAGTGTACTTTCCTGCTTTATAGTATATTCACAGGGTTGTATAGCCATCACCAAGGTCAATTTTAGAACATCTTCATCATCCCAAAAGGCAAGCCCTTCCTTTCAGATGTCACCTAATCCTTTCACCAGCCCTCACCCCAAACCATAGTAATCACCAATTACTTTCTAGCTCTATAATATTTGCTTCTTCTGGACATTTGGAACAAATGGGATTGTATGATAAATGCTCTTATATCACTGGCTTCTTTCACTTACCCTACTGTTTTCAGGATTTATCCATGTTGCAGCACATTTCAGTACTTCATTCCTTTGTATGGCCAAATATTGCATTGTCTGTATATACCACATTTTGTTTATCCATTCATCTGATAGTAGAATCCAAGGTTGTCTCCACTTTTTGGCTGTTGGGAATAATGGTGCTCTGAACATTCATATACAAGTTTTTATTCGGGCTTATGTTTTCATTTCTGTTTGGCATATACTAGGAGTGGAACTGCTAAGTCAGCTGGTAGCTACATTTAACTTCTCATGAAACAGCCAGACTGTTTTTCTCAGTGGCTACATTTTACACACCAGTCCTGAGGGGTCTTTCTTCACATTGTTGGTAACACTTAATCGTATTTTTATACAAGTCATCATAGTGGGTGTGAACTGTTACTGCACTGTGGTTTTGATTTGCATTTTCCTGATGACTGATGATGTTAAGCATCGGTTCATGGGCTTGGTGGCTATTATTTCTCTTCTTTGGAGAAATGTCTATTCCAATCCTTCATGTACTTTTTTAATTGGGTCATTTGTCTTTTTATTGAGTCACAAGAATTCTTTATATATCCTAGATTTGCAAATATTTTCTCCCATTCTGTGGGTTGCCTTTTTGCTTTGTTGATGGTGTCCTTCGAAGCACAAAAATTTTTAATTTTGGGGCGCCTGGGTGGCTCAGTGGGTTAAAGCCTCTGCCTTCGGTTCAGGTCATGATCTCAGGGTCCTGGGATTGAGCCCCGCATCAGGCTCTCCGCTCAGCAGGAAGACTGCTTCCTCCTCTCTCTCTGTCTGCCTCTCTGCCTACTTGTGATCTCTGTCTGTCAAATAAATAAAATCTTTTAAAAAAATTTTTTTAATTTTGATGAAGGGCAGTTTATCTATTTTTTTTCTTTTATTTTTTATACCTTTGGTGTTGTAGCAAAGAATAGGTTGTCAATCCAAGATCATGAAGATTTACAACTATGTTTCTTTTTTCTTTTTTTAAATTTAATTTCTTTTCAGTGTAACAGAATTCACTGTTTATGCACCACACCCAGTGCTCCATATGTGCCCTCCATAATACCCACCACCAGGATCCCCAAGCCTCCCACCCCCCACCCTTTCAAAACCCTCAGATTGTTTTTCAGACTGTTTAAAAAGTTTTGGCTTTTTTTTTTTTTTAACTCGAGATTTCCTTGGAGAGGAAAAACTTGGGAGTCTTTTTATTTTTTTTTTTAAGATTTTATTTATTCCTTTGAGACAGAGAGAGTGTGAGAGTCCTCCAACTTTTTCTCCTTTTTTCAAGATTGTTTTGGCTATTCTAGGGCTTTTGAATTCCCATATGAATTTTAGGGATCAGTTGCCGGTTTCTACGAAGAAACCAGTTGGGATTTTGATAGGGACTGCATTAACTCTATAGGTGAATTTGGAAACTATTGCGATCTTACTAATATTCTGAATTATGAGCATGGGATGTTTTCCATTTATGTAGATCTTCATTGATTTCTTTCAACTCTGTTTTGTCGTTTTCAGAATATAAGTTTTGCATTTCCTTTGTTAAGTTTATTCCTAAGTGTTTTATTCTTGTTGATGCTCTTATCAATGAAATTGTTTTCTTAATTTCATTTTTGGATCGCTCATTACAAATGTATAGAAATACAACTGATCTTATCGTTGGTATCTTATCACTTCAGGGAACTCATTAATTAGTTCTAATAGTTTTTTAGTGTATATCTTAGGATTTTATGAATATAAAATCATGCCATCTGCAAATAGACTTAGTTTCATTTCCTTTCCAACCGGAATGCTCTTTGTTCATTTTCTTGCCTGACTCATATTTTAACAAATCACTCTGGCTTCCATGTTGAGAATACACCAAATCAGGCTGAGAGAAAAGCAGAAGTCCAGGTGGAAAAGATTGTGTGTGGGAGTAGGTGGGAGCAGGCAGGAGCTGGTGGGAGTAGAGAAAGAAAGGGTCACAAACTGATTCAGGACATTTCTCTTTTGTTCTTCTCTCCTTTATTTCTTCTTTGTCTTAATGAGCTTCTTGGTGACTTTTTTTTCCCCTTGACCAATAACAAAGGCAGCACTAACTTTCTTAAAATCTTCCTGCGGTAAAATTCTTAGTAAGCAGTTCTGCATGAAGGAAACGGATACCAGACAGGAGACAAGAGAAACCAAACCCTACATGTTCCATTTCTGCAAGAACAGAGCCTACAAGACTGGTTGGACTGAAGACCTATTTTTATGAAAGGAGGAAGAGAGAAATATCCATCACCAGGTCTCAGAAATGCTGCAACCCTCAGCAACCAGCTAAAGATAGCCCAGGCAAGGAACTCTGTGCCCAGACTTGGGGGCCTTCAATGCTCTGGGAAGAAAGGATATTTCAGGCTCCTCCAGTGAGCAGCCATGCCAAACGATCAGATCCTTCACCTTGGGGAAACGAGCTTACCCAATCTTCCTTAGGAACGTCTCTCTGAAGATAGCAATGCAGGAAAATTCTCCATAAGTCCCCCTCACCCAAATCCTTCAAATCAGATGTGCTTGATCTGTCCCTCCTGGTAGTCAGGATCCTAGAGTTCTAATCAGGGCTGGGGCAGAGGGTGAGGCCAGGGAGTCACCTGGGTCACTGTCATGACTCTGAAAGTGAAGGACTCCTTAAATTGTACATTGGCTTGCCTCACGGTACTGCCAATGCTGGTTCTCATACCAGGTCTGCACTGACAGGCCATGTGGACCAGGGCAAATCCTTCATCCTCTCTGGGCCTCAGTTTGCTCATCTAAGAAGTTGCAGTGCTGGACTTAAGTCAGTGTTTCTCAATAATGACCTACAAACTCAAACTAATTCTTAATTTTCAGATTCACAAAACCTCTACCAAATGCCCTCACTGATTAAAATCTATAAACTGATTTTTAAGAAGATTTTATTGGAGTGTCTGGGTGGCTCAGTTGGTTGAGCATCTGACTTTGGTTCTGGTCATGATCTCAGTCAGGGTCCTGGGATCAAGCCCCGCATGGGGCTCCTGTACTCAGCATGGTGTCGCTTAAGAGTCTCTCTCCTCTTTTTCCTCTGCCCCTCCCCACCATAAAACAGATAAAATCACTTAAAATAAAATTTTAAGTGATTTTATCTGTTTTATGGTGGGGAGGGGCAGAGGAAAAGAGGAGAGAGACTCTTAAGCGACACCATGCTGAGTACAGAGCCCCATGCGGGGCTTGATCCCCGGACCCTGAGATCATGATCTGAGTCAAAACCAAGAGTTAGACTCTTTTTTTTTTTCAAGTTTTCCATTCTTTATTTTTTTATTTTTTTTCCCAATTTATTTATTTTCAGAAAAACAGTATTCATTATTTTTTCACCACACCCAGTGCTCCATGCAAGCTGTGCCCTCTATAATACCCACCACCTGGTACCCCAACCTCCCACCCCCCCCACCACTTCAAACCCCTCAGACTGTTTTTCAGAGTCCATAGTCTCTCATGGTTCACCTCCCCTTCCAATTTACCCAAATTCCCTACACCTCTCTAAATGGACGAATATCCAACTTTTGTAGCAACATGGACGGGACTGGAAGAGATTATGCTGAGTGAAATCAGTCAAGCAGAGAGAGTCAATTATCATATGGTTTCACTCATTTGTGGAGCATAACCAATAGCATGGAGGACAAGGGGCGTAAGAGTTAGACTCTTAACCAAAATGTGCCACCTAGGTGCCCCTATAAATTGATTTTTTAAAAAACCTTTTTTATGAGAACTTAATGTATGACTCTAGAATTAGTAGATAGATTCCGTGTCCTCTATAGGACTCATCCTTCTTAAAGAAATTGCTTAATCTTATCAAGAGCCCTGAGGCGGATCTCCCCAGGAGCTATTCTAACTTTGCTCCGCACCCTGACCCAATGTGACTGGACCAGAGATAGACCCTAGACTTAAGATGAACCAATCCATAGCCTGGACTGGGTCAAGCAGATTATCCCCTTCAGATAGGCATTGTATAGACCCCATAGTCAATAACAGTGTGCAGTCCAGTGGCCAAATCAGACAGATTGAGGTTGATAGCCATGGGGCACATGTGCAAGCAGAAGCAGGTGCTAACAAAAAGGAGGAGCCAGAGAGAAGCAGTGATGAGTAAGTCCCGTGGCCCATGAAAGATGACAAACTACTTGGCTCTTGAAAGATGTAGAGTACCCTCAGTTCCTGACTTTCCTGTGCTAGTGTCAACATGAGTCATGAACTGCCCCCACATTCTTGAGTTGAGCCCTTATGCAAACCACAGCCAAAGGAATTGTGATTAAAGCAGAAGAAAGGACAAACTCTTCAACAATACACTTGATTGCTATACTTGAAAGAGATTGAGAGAGATTCCTGCCTCTGTACTGTAAAGAAAAAAAAATCTAGACGGATTAAATAGAGTCATAGAGGAGAACATGGGCAGTAACCTCTATGATATCAGCCACAGCAACTTCTTTCAAGATATGTCTCCAAAGGCAAAGGAAAGAAAAGCAAAAATGAATTTTGGGAATTTCATCAAGATCAAAAGCTTCTGCACAGCAAAGGAAACAGCCAACAAAACAAAGAGGCTTCCCCCAGAATAGGAGAAGATATTTTCAAATGACAGTACAGACAAAAGGCTGACATCCAGGATCTATAAAGAACTTCTCAAACTCCTACACGCAAAAAACAGATAATCATGTCAAAAAATGGGCAGAAGACATGAACAGACAATTCTCCAATGAAGACATACAAATGGCTATCAGACACATGAAAGAATGTTCATCTTCACTAGCCATCAGGGAGATTCAAACCAAAACCGCATTGAGATACCACTTTACACCAGTTAGAATGGCCAAAATTAACAAGACAGGAAACGTGTGTTGGAGAGGATGTGGAGAAAGGGGAACCCTCTTACACTGTTGGTGGGAATGCAAGTTGGTGTAGCCACTTTGGAGAACAGTGTGGAGATTCCTTAAGGAATTAAAAATAGAGCTTCCCTATGACCCTGCAATTGCACTACTGGATACCCCCAAAGATACAGATGTAGTGAAAAGAAGGGCCATCTGTACCCCAATGTTCATAGAAACAATGGCCACGGTTGCCAAACTGTGGAAAGATGCCCTTCAACGAACGAATGGATAAGGAGGATGTGGTCCATATACACTATGTAGTATTATGCCTCCATCAGAAAGAATGAATCCCAACTTTTGTATCAACACGGATGGGACTGGAAGAGATTATACTGAGTGAAATAAGACAAGCAGAGACAGTCAATTATCATATGGTTTCACTTATTTGTGGAGCATAGGAAATAACACAGAGGACATGGGGAGTTGGAGAGGAGAAAGGAATTGAGGGAAATTGGAGAGGGAGATGAACCATGAGAGACCATGGACTCTGAAAAACAATATGAGGGTTTTGAAGGGGCAAGGGGTGGGAAGTTGGGTGAGGCTGGTGGTGGGTACTATGGAGGGTATATATTGCGTGGAGCACTAGGTGTGGTGCATAAACAATGAATTCTGGTACACTGAATAAAAATTTAAAAAATAATAAATTATTTTAAAAAGAGTTCAAAAAAGGGGCACCTGGGTGGCTCAGTGGGTTGAAGACTCTGCCTTCAGCTCAGGTCATGATCCCAGGGTCCTGGGATCGAGCCCTGCATCGGGCTCTCTGCTCAGCAGCGAGCCTGCTTCCTCCTCTCTCCCTGTCTGCCTCTCTGCCTACTTGTGATCTCTGTCAAATAAATAAATAAAATCTTTTTTTTTAATAAGAGTTCAAAAAAAAGTAATGTTTAAAAAGTGAATTTTAAAAATCCATGTTCCCATACAAGACCCATCTTTATGTTGCCTTTTAGACCTAAAGAGACTCCTTTTAGACCTAAAGACACCTGCAGATTGAAAGTATAGGGACAGAGAAACATTTATCATGCAAATGGAAGTCAAAACAAAGCCGTAATAGCCATTCTTATATCAGACGAAATAGATTTTGAACCAAAGACTGTAACAAGAGATGAAGAATGATAGTATATAATAATTAAGGGGTCTATCCAACAAAAAGATCTAACAAGTGTAAATATTTATGCCCCCAACATGGGAGCACCCAAATATATAAAATAATTGATAACAAACAGAAAGTTTGTTTGAGTTCATTGATAATAATACAAAAACAGTAGGGGACTTTAATATTCCACTTACATCAAAGGACAGATCATCTAAACAGAAAATCAACAAGGAAACAAAGGCTTTGACACACTGATCCAGACAGACTTAAACAAATATATTCAGAACTTTCTGTCCTAAAGCAGCAGAATACACAATCTTTTCAAGTGCACATGGGACACTCTCCAGAATACTGGGTCGTAAATCGGGCCTCAACAAATACAAAAAGATTGAGATTATACATGCATATTTTCTGACCACAACACTATGAAACTTGAAGTCAACCATAAGAAAAAGTCTAGAAAGACCACAAGTACATGGAAATTAAACAATATGCTACTAAACAATGAATGGGTCAACCAGGATCAAAGAAGAAATTAAAAAAAGAATACATGGAAACAAATGAAAATGAAAACCCCACAGTCCAAAACCTTTGGGATGCAGCAAAAGCAGACCTAAGAAGCTGTATTTAGTAATAAAAGCTGGGGCACCTGGGTGGCTCAGTGGGTTGAAGCCTCCTGCCTTCGGCTCAGGTCATGATCCCAGGGTCCTGGGATGGAGTCCCTCATTGGGCTCTCTGCTGCACGGGGAGCCTGCTTCCCTTCCTCTCTCTCTGCCTACCTCTCTGCCTGCCTGTGATCTCTATCAAATAAATAAATAAAATCTTTTTTAAAAATAAAAATAAAATAAAAGCCTACCTCAAGTAGCAAGAAAAATCTCAAATGAACAACCAGTCTTACACCTGAAGGAGCTAGAAAAAGAACAAAACCTAAAGCCAGCAGAAAGAAGGAAATAATAAAGATTAGTGCAGAAATTTCTGATAGCGAAACTAAATACAATAGAACAGATCAATGAAACCAGGAGCTGCTTCTCTGAAAAAAATAATAAAATTGATAAACCCTTAGCCAGACTTATCAAAAAGAAAACAGAAAGGACCTAAATAAATCAAATCATGGAGGAGAGAAAAAAAATAACAACGAACACAATGCTAATTAATTCAGACGAGAATCATCAATGGATGCTGAGTCAAATGCATGGAGGTTTAGTGAGATGAGGCTATTGGCATAGTTTGAGAGTATCTTTTCACAATATACTTATCAATTACAAAGAGAAAAACTCAAGGAAACCTAGAAGATATCAAATTCACCCAGCAATCAAGATTAATGTCACCAGCGGTCAAACAAGTCAATATCAGGAGTTTCCTGATGTGATGAAACGGGAAGAGGACATCATCACTTCTATATAATGCTCCCAAGAAGGTGTATCTGAGTCTGGTCCGGAGGAAACTACACCAATCTACATTCTGCAGAATGAAAGGTCTGTACTCTTTAATAAAGTTGTAAGGACAGAGAGAGACTAAAGAACTGTTCTAGATGGAAGGAGACAAAAGACATGTGATAATTAAGTGAAAAACATGAACCAAACAGGAAAGAGACGTTGTTGAATAATTGGTGAAATCTGAATGATCCTTGGATAGGATGTCAACGTTATACCAATGCTGACTTCTGATGTCCTGATTTGGAGGGTCATATGTCCTTGCTTTGAGAAGAGGCACACTGGAGATTCTGGGAGTTTAGGGTATTGTGCTACAAAGATATATATTTATACAACTTTTATATTTTGGATTTGAAATAATATAGGAGCCAACTACATGTATATGACATTTATTTATCATTAGTATACCTAAGATAGATTATGTAATTTTTTCAGTTCTACTATTATATTTTTTCAATTTAGCAAGTATTTCTAATTTTCTAGAATTCTTACTTGCAACTTTTCCCATAACCGTCTTTTCTTGTTTTACAGAATATGCCAATTGCACATGCCACAAGTACCTCCATATCAGCCAGATCAAAATGGAACTCTCCATCTTCGCTTTCAAGCCCGGGGATCTCCCTGTCTCAGAGGTCACTCAAGGCAAGTTTCCTCTCTGAGTGGAATGGGGAGCCACTGAAGGTTCTGAACACAGAAGTGACATGATAAAATTTTCTTTTCAAAAGAATCAGCCTTTCTCCACTGAGAATAGACGTAGGGAGGCCATGGTAAAAGCAGGATTAAAAATTTTTCTGGTTTGCCTGGGGCTGAGGGGGTTTCCCAAGACTGAACCTGCAATGAGAAAATCAGGAAAGTACCAGCCAAACTGGAAAGAAGTAGTTATTCTAATTAGGATATTATTCCAGAAGGTCCAGATGTGAAATGATTGTAGTATGGCCCAGGTGGGGGTGATTATTACATGTCATATTCTGGACATAAAATGGGTATGTTATATAATATATAATGTATGAGATGTGTCATGCGAGGAAAAGAGAGGATTCTCGTGTTCTTAGGTAGAGTACCAGGAAAGCTGATCCCTGTTTTCAGCAATAGGAAGGAAGACTTCGGGGGGAGCTATTTGGGAAGAGGGATGATGAGATGGGGAGCTCAATGTTGGACTTGCTGAGCGTGAGGTATCTATTTGACATCCAAAAGGAGATATTAAACATGCAGTTAAATGGATAAGTCGAGATCAGAGGAGAAAAGTTAAGGCTGTAGATACTGATATAGATGATTGTCAAAAAGAAGTTCACAAAAAGTGTAGATAAGAGTTGAGAACTTAGTCTGGAGAGTCCAGTATTAAGAGGGTGGACATAGGAAGGTGAATGAGCTATGGAAAGTGAGGAGGAACTGCCAGTGAAGTCGGAGGTCAACCAGGAGAATGCCAGTGCTTGAAGCCAAGTGGTGACAGTGTTCAAAGAAGGAGTGATTGCCTGCCTCCAATGTAAGATGGGACCTGAGAATTGAACATTAGATGTATATAAATGGAGATCATTGTTGATCTTGACCAGATTTATTTTGGCAGAGTGGTGAGGGCAAAATCTTTGATTAAGATAGAATGGGAGATGAAAACTCAAAAGCAATTAGCTTAGACAAGTTTTTCAAGTTCACCAGCAACAAGGGGAGGAGAGAAAGGCAGTACCTGGAAAGAGAAGCAGAGGATTATTTGTTGTGTTTTAAGGTGTGGAAATACCTGCCTGTTTGCATACTGATGGGAATGATACAGTAGAGGGGTAATGACACAGGAGAGAGGGGAGGCAGTGGTGAAGCTGTATCCCTAGGATGGAGGGAAGGAATGGGATCTAAGGGCATAGGGGAAGGAGCTGGGCTGATTTAAGAGCAGAGATGATGCCTTCATAATAAGAGGAAGACAGAGGATCAGGTAGTTGGGTAGATCTGATGTTGGGAGCTCATGGGAATTCTCTTCTGACTCTTTTAATTCTCAGGGAAATCAAGGTAGTTATCTGCAGATGAGGATGGAAGAGATAAAGATATAAAATCATTGTCGAGGGGAGGAAGGGAGTGAGTAGAATAAGGAAAAGAAGGACAGTTACTGAATAGCATGCTGGGCCCCTTGAGGTTTTTGGTAGTCACGAAGTTAGAGACCAGTCAGCACTTTGAAACTTTCAGTTCCCTGAATTATATCTGTTTCTTTCTGTTTGTTCTTCTTGGTCCTTCATCAATTTTGCTGTTGATTTTGCAGAGATGTCTGGTGGTTAGTCATTGCCTATTCATGGTTGAAATGAAAGGCTAGGTTAATTCAGGTGGGTGGAGATACACTCTTCAGTTGGAAAGACCCTCCAAGGGCTGCACAGACTAAATGAAAGAAGACCCACAGCTAGACACACGGTCAGGTCTCAGAACTAGGCATCCAAACGCAATCTAAAATCTTCTGGTATGAAACTATATATTGTAACAGCAGTAAATGTCACCTGCAAAGAAAGGAATATCAGACTGTCATCAGCAACCCTGAAGGCTAGAAGCCAAACACCAACCCTGCAAAATTCTAGAATTCTAGAGCCAGTTCAATGACCAATACAACTTGAGAGTAGCAGAAACACACCTTTCGAACTATTGGGGTGTATCCCAACAAAATAAGGGAATAAACAAAGGAAAAAGGGGGCAAGAAATAATTAATCCATCTCAGGAGAATGAAGAAGGCAAATTATAGGAGAAAGTTTGACTTTTATTTACTGCTGATTGCATACCTTTCTTTAGATTTGAATGTCTAGGTTGTACATTTATCACTCTTCCAACTGTTAAAAAAACAAAAGAAATAATAGGCTCAAGGTGGAGTCATTTGCCCCCAGGATACCAAACCAAGACTTAATTGTAGTTCCAACTCTCCCAGGAGTGGAATTTTAGACCAATCTGTCTGGCATTTCCTGGTGAGCATTAGTAAAGTCATCTGCCTGATAAGACCCCAGCCTTCCCCCCAGGGAAGGTAACATGCCTGAAATAATCTTTTTTTAATCCTTTTGCTAATAGCCTCCCTATTCTACCCTCCTTTCTATAGAAGCCTTCCATTTCATACAGCTTCTTGGAAGTCCTGTCTGTTTCTTAGGTGGGATGCTGCCCTGTTTGTGGATTGTTGAATGACGCCAATTAGGTCTCAGTGTAACTCAGCTCAATTTTTTTTTCAGGGGAAAAAAGTGATTTAATACCCACCAATTCCCCCACCCACAAGTAATTACATTCTGGGCTTCCACCTTTTCTTCCGATTCTGAATCCTTCTGTTTTTTTCCTCTTAATGAGAGAAAAGTTAAAGTAGACGTATGGTCATCAAAAACCTTAAAAAAAAAAGGCCAAGGACCCAGTATTCATTTGCCTTACAATTTTTACTTCCATGAAACTGTCTATATTTGTGTGTCCTCCAACCCAGACACACATTCACCCCGTTTATAAAGTGAAGGATGTAAATGAGGGTCTATCAGCTGTTACAGTGAACAGAAGGTGCCTTCTGTTTTAATGTTTTTAAGTTTATCACATTTTGTTGACTTCTGACATTCCACTTTCCTAGATTATAGGAGAGGTCTGTGTATGTAGTTTGTTTTAAAAATGTGCCAATGGCAGGGCATCTGGGTGGCTCAGTCAGTTAAGCTTCTGCCTCTTGATTTCACCTCAGGTCATGATCTCGGGACCATGGGAATCAAGCCCCGTATTGGGCTCCAAGTTCATCAGGGAGTCTGCTTGAGATTCTCTCTCTCTCCTTCCCCTCTCCCTCTGCTCCTCCCTTCCCCAACTCTCTCTAAAATAAATAAATCTTTTTGAAAAATGTGCCCATGCCTGTACATTAACAAGATTTTTTAAAATAAAGCATTTAATTTATTGGTCTTTTTGGGATATTTGATATATCACCAGTGTATCAAAACTGACCATTAATTGCTTCAACAACATTTTCATGACACTGCTGAGTAATCAGCTGTTGAAAATGTGCAGGTTCCTTTTGTATATCTACACAAGCTTTATTCAGTCAACATTTTTATCATTCACAATGTTTATCTTAGGAGTAGTGGTAATTGGTTTTGTTTTGCCTTGAGCCTTTTTTTTTTTAAGATTTTATTTATTTATTTGACAGAGAGAGATCACAAGTAGGCAGAGAGGCAGGCAAAGAGAGAGAGGAGGAAGCAGGTTCCCTACCGAGCAGAGAGCCTGATGCGGGGCTTGGTCCCAGGACCCTGAGATCATGACCTGAGCCAAAGGCAGAGGCTTAACCCACTGAGCCACTCAGACGCCCCTGCCTTGAGTCTTAAAGCTTTTTTGGCTGGCTTTATGAAATGCATTTCTGGATTTCTGCCCTCTTAGTGTGTCGTCGGTTATTGTCTTGGATACCCTCATGCAACTACTCGAACTCCGGGTGACATCAAAGTTTTGTCCTTCAACACATTTTATACAGTGACTAGATCTGAAGTGGTCTTCCAGGGGCATTTTGGGCTCAGTGAGAAACACAGGCACGGTACCCTCAAGACCTTCGAGTTCACTCTCTTTCTTGCCATTTCTGAGGGTCATAGGTAAGTTCCTCTCAGTTCTGAGGTCTGCCCTCTATACCAAGCTCCCAGTCCAATTGGCTTTCCTTTCAGGGCAGGTCAGATTGAGCTGGCAGAGGATTCTTCCTAGAACCAAGTGAGGTGCCAGACAGTTCTGCCTGGAACCAAGCCCTAAGCACTTTGGATCTCAGTTCCCCGGTTTCCGAGTGGAAAATTCCAACTGTTGCCGTGCTAAAACTGGGTCCAGTTTAAGACCTGGACTGGGGTTCAGCAGGAGGGCTCAGGCGAATAAAATTTGTTTGAATAGGTTTCTTCCTATCTGAAGAGTGCCTATCTGAGCGTGCCATCTTCTGGTACTTGTGCTTCCTTTAATGCTCAAGAAGTATAGTCCTGGTAGGGGAGGAGATGGGTGAGGGGGCTGGCATCAGAGTCTGGGATTCGGTCTGTGGGTGATCAAGTGCTGGACCCACAGCAGCCCCATGTGCACTGGCTTGCATGCACAGGTTACTCTGGGTTCCCCAGGCTGAGGAAGTGGCGTGGCTGTGGCGGGCCTGTGGGGTCAGCAGAGGGAGGGCCAGAGGGCACAGCTGTCCTGTGCACAGAGCAGGTGTGAGGCAGCTAGGGGCTGGGATGCCCCATGTCTATGGAGAACTCCTACTTTGTGAAAGGAGAAGTACAGAAAGCAGTCAACACCATCCAGGGACTATTCGAGACATGGACAGAGCTCCTCCAGGACCCCTCCACAGCAATGAGGGAAGAAATCCACTGGATCACTGATGAGCTGAGGAACAACCTCTGGAGCATAGAATGGGATCTAGAGGACCTTGATGAGATCATAGCAGAGTTTAAGCAAATGCTAGAAAATTCAAACTCGATGCGACTGAATGAAGTATAAGATAAACCTTCGTGCCAAGTACTTGGCAGATTGTCAGGGGCATGAAGGATCAGATGTCAGCTTCATCTGTGCAGGCATTAGCTGAACCAAAGACTAGACAGGTACGGCCAGGGGACAGTGGTGGCCAGAACTGGACTGCCGGAATACAGAGAAATACGGACACCTCGACGTCGGGCTCTAGTTGGCCAACTCCCATTCCATGACGGAGCAGTGGGTGATCTGGAACAGAAGGATGAGCAGTGGGAGCCGGTCTCTGGCAGCATCGAGTGCTGAAGCACAAGTCCCAGCCCCCCAGAGGGGAGCTGGAGGAACAGACAGTATACAGATTCTTCCCAGTGGATTTTTCAAATGTGGTGAGGAATGGGAACATAAGGCAGACACGGCTCTGTTACCTCGCTGGAGATTCGGTCCCAAGGAGGATAAGACATGAACTGACTTCGCTTTATCATCCCATGAGTCTCCTGATCCATCAAACAGAACTTCTTGCTCTGCATCTTAAACTTTAATTTAATGACAAAAAGTTTATAAATTGAGCTTCGATTAATAAAAAAATTAATCTTCCCTTTTAAAAATAAAACAAAGCAAACAAGAAAACAACAACAAAAGAGCAACAGTCCTGGAAGTTGCAGATATCTGGCAAAATGGCAAAAGTTTACTAAAAGTCATGTCAGATGAAGCTGACATCTGATCCTTCATGCCCCTGACAAGGGCCATTATGGGCAACATTCCAATTAAACAAGATTGCTCATTTAAGAAATGCATTTGAGAAATGCTCAAGGGATTCCAAGTTGAATAAACAAAATGGGATACCTGCTTTAATTGGTATGCAGAAACTTCCAAAAGTCTTCAAGATTCCAAAGTAGCTTCACTAAGAGACTCATTACAAACGGCTACTGAAAAATTAAAGACTCAAGAGGTACCTAAAACACAAGGCAATAGGACTGCTGTGATTACTACTACTTCCCTGCAGTCTCTTCACCTGCGTGCTCACATTTACCAAATTCTCTGTTTGAACTGCCTTTCCTCCCTAAAGAGACTATTAGACAGTTACCTTTTAATATTGATGATTGATTGATTATTTAGAGAGAGTTAGAGTATGTTGAATGTGCACAGAGAGGGAGGGGCACAGGGAGACAGAGAGAGAAGCTCAGACTCCCCACTGAGCAAGGAGTCCCATGTGGTGCTCGATCTCACAACCCTGAGATCATGACCTGAGATGAAATCTAGAGTTGGCACTTAACCGACTGAGCCACCCAGGTGCCCCTAGACCGTTACTGTAAGGACCTACTTAACTTTCCCTGCTCCCCTTCTCCCAGGGGACTTAAAAACAAGTCCTGGAAACCAGCTCCAGATGTGGAGGCCAAGAAAAACAAGGCTGTACCCACCTCGAGTCTAGCCCTGACATAAGTACAGTCATCCTGGCAAAGCAAAAGCTGGCACCTTGCACTGTAAGAGTGGGTTAGCATCAGAATGGCCATCCTGAAGGCCAGGAAGCCATTTTACTGAGCGTCCCTAACCGGTCCACACGGTGCATGTAACTTGAGATAAGAGAAAGTAGCTAAAACCCCCAAAAAACAACTTAATCATATACCACCAGGACCAGTTAGGTGGTGGCGCCACCGGGACCAAATGTTAAAGAAAAACAAATAGTTAACTTTCAGGGGCGCCTGGGTGGCTCAGTGGGTTAAAGCTTTTGCCTTCGGCTCAGGTCATGATCCCAGAGTCCTGGGATCGAGCCCCGCATCGGGCTGTCTGCTCCGCGGAGAGCCTGCTTCCTCCTCTCTCTCTCTCTGCCTGCCTCTATGCCTACTTGTGATCTCTACCTGTCAAATAAATAAATAAAATCTTAAAAAAAAAATAGTTAACTTTCAGAGATCACTATCCTGCAAGACAGGAGTCTCCCTTGGTTTGCAAATGTCCTGGTGATTTACAACAAAAAGGTCATCTTTTCAGTGGCCCAATTTCCAGAGACAAATGGTTCAGTACCTAAGAGGCCTAAGATCACCCTCCCCACCATAAAACTGAGGGAGGCTGAGGCAGAAGGAAATGTAAATAAAGTTAAATTTCTTCTAAACCTTAATCTCACTTAACTGCCAGGATGGCGCCAGGGTGATGCAGGGGTGGCAAAAGCTTAAACAAAGTTAAACTGTCAAACTGGGGCGCAAGATATGTATGTAGCTATGAAAAAGTGCCTTGAAAATGCTATATAAACCCTTGGCTTTGAGTGCTTGGAGTCCTTGTTGAAACCTGCTGCGCCCGGGCAGATACTTGGACCCCAGCTAGCTGGAAATAAACCTTGCTGTGTGACTTGCATTATCGAGAGTGTTCTCTGTCTAACTGAGGGGTGGTCGTCTCCGTACCCTAACATTACCTTTTTAAAATAAAACTACCTACTGACAAACAACACTGAGGTACCCTCAGCCCTCGGTCAAAGACTGAATGATAGGGTCAAAGTTAAGGAATTTCCTACACCTACAGAGGAAACTTGAAAGTTTTTTGAAGACTGTGGAGCCATTATCTGGGCCAGTGACCGTGGGCTGCCAAGATCTTTAGCACCTTGTACACTTTTGGCAGGTCCTGGGGAAGCCCAGATGGATGCAGGAAGCAAGATGGCAAAACCCCAAGAGCGATGAACTAGAGATCCTTGACCAGAAAGGACTGGCAGAATAGCAACTGAACATTTTATAAGCCATTCCTAGAGTCTTTCCTGCTCACGCTGATTGGTATATGATACAAACATGCAGACAAAATAAAGATAAATCTGTGGCAGGTTTTCAAGCCCATTTGAAAGGCCTTTCTCTATGGCTTGTTGGGTTCCATACAATAAATGAGTTCACCCAGCCTTCTTCAGCTGCCCTTTTTGTAAATGGATCATCTCCTAAAATCAGTGGTTGAATACAAGATAGGAGGCCATTGCCTGACTGAATTCGTGACCACAGATGAGCATTTTGAAAGGACCCTGAAAAAGATCACAAACAAAAATCCGCCAAACTAACAGCTTCATGGCTACAACAGCTTCAAGGGCAGAAACTCAATACCTCTCCCATTGCATCCCACTAGAGGTCCATCATTAGAAAATCAATGGTCCAAAGAGTAATGCCTCAGGTATAAGGCACCTGGACACTGGAAAAGAGATTGTCCTCAAAGTTCCTATGTAAATTCTCAAACTTCCTCATGTCTGCCTTCAAAGGAGGGATCCCATAGGAGCCTCACCCATAGCTGATGAGCTCTAAACTGTTACCAATAGTAAACTATTGCCAATAATTCTCCTGAACAGCCAAGGGGAAACTAAAATAAAAAATTAATGGGATACCTTATCAAATTCTAGTTGAACTATGCTTTCTACTTCAAACACCACACTCATAAAACAACAAATCCCTCAGAGTACAAAGGAAGCTTCTGTGGTGGGGTCATCTAAAAAAGTTCAGAAAGAATTTATCACAATCAGTACAAATGGCTCTGGGACCTTTTACTGAAAAACACTTCTTACTATGTGATTCAGCCTATCCCCAGGCAGAGATCTTCTGTCTAAATTAAAAGGGCAGGGGTGCCTGGGTAGCTCAGTGGGTTAAAGCCTCTGCCTTCAGCTCAGGTCATGATCCCAGGGTCCTGGGATCAAGCCCCCATCGGGCTCTCTGCTCAACTGGGAGCCTGCTTCCCCCTGTCTCTCTGCCTGCCTCTCTACCCGCTTGTGATCTCTGTCAAATAAATAAATAAAAATCTTTTTAAAAATAAATAATTAATTAACTAAAAGGGCATATGTTGGGGTGTCTGGGTGGCTCAGTCAGTTAAGCATCCAACTCCTGATTTCGGCTCAGGTCATGATCTCAGGGTTACGGGACTGAGTCCCACACTGGGTTCCTTGCTCAGCAGGCAGTCTGCTGGAGATTCTCTCTTTCCCTCTCCATTTGCCCCTCTTCCCACCACATGCTCACACATGTTCTCTCTCTCTTTCTCTTTCTCAAATGAATAAATAGATAAATCTTTTAAAAAATGAAAAATGAAAGGGCTAGTGGGTTTTTACCTCCAATGGAGACCTCACCTTAGAATTCCTGACCAAGTCGAACCTGATCTTTTTTGTTCCTTACAGTCCGTCCTTGACACAGAAGAGGAAGAATTCCCCCCAAAAGTTCCCTAATTTAATTGAGGTGCCTGAAAATCCGTGGCCTAATTTGTTTATTTCGGAATGAGAGAGACAGCACAAGTTGGGGGGTAGAGGGAGAGAGAGACTCTCAAGCAGACTCAATTCTCAGCGTGAGCCAGACACAGGGCTCGATCCCATGATCCTCAGATCACAACCTGAGCTGAAGCCAACAGTGAGACGCTTAACTGACTGTGCCACCCAGGCACCCCTGTGACCTACTTCTAATACTGATATTGGAAGAATAAAAAGTGCAGAACCTATAAAGATTCAGATAGATATAACTAAAACTCCCCCTAAATTACCTCCATGTCCATTCCAACCTGAGGCCACCCAAAGCCTCACGCCCAGAGTAAAAGCCTCGTCAATGACAACCCACGGGCTTGTCATTCCCTGTGCCTGTCCCTGCAACACGCCCAATCTCGCGGGTTCAGAGATCCGATGCACAAGGATGGCTGTGTGTCCAGGACTTCAGATAATTAACAAGACATTTATTCTCCATTTCTTAGTTGTTCTGCACCCAAACACCCTTTTGTCAGAAATTCCACTGTTATAGGATTTCTTTTCCTTTAGGGCCTGCAGTTCTTGGTTCTGCCACTTCAAGGAACGAAGAGATAGACCAGACGAAGAGCGGTAGCAGCAAAGCGAAGTTTATTGAGCCACAGTGCAAGGTTCCAAAGAGGGAGGAGAACAGAGAGAGTTGCTGATTTGGCGTTTAGATCTAGGAGTTTTCATGGCCTTGTTGGCAGGCTGTTTTCATTTTGATTAACCCTCCAATCAGATTGTTGTCAATCACCTATCACGTGGGAAAGGGTGGAGGGCTCCTTGTAAAGTCCTTTTAAGGGTGGTTTTCTCTTAGCGCAGGGGACCCCTTTATCCCTGCCTGCCTTTCCTCCAACTATCCTTCATCACCATTTGTCTCAAAATGATGCACTGTGGTAAACCCCTGCCCAGCCTTCTTCAGTATCCCCAAGGAGGTGAAGAGCCTGTATCTATTTACCTTTACTTGGAGCAACCAACGATTTACCTGGACAGTTGTGCCTCAGGCGTTCTGTGAGGGCCCTTCTTATTACTCCCAAGTACTTTGTAGGGAAGGAAAAATTCTCCTGTCTACCCTTTAAGGTCTTCCAGCTGGACTAAGACTTAAATTTACATGAGACAGAGTAACAAGAGAAAAAAAGTGCAAGGTTTTATTACACGTTCGGGGGGGCCCAACAATGACATTGAGGTCCAAAGATATGACCAAGGCAGGGAGTTTTCAATATGTTTTAGACAAAGAGGAAATAAATTTGTGAGGAATTGACAGGATAAAGAAAACAGGTGTTTGGCTGCTTTAATTAGTGGGGAATTCTAAGCAAAAGTTAAATTGAGGTAATAGAAGAGGAAAAAAGTGATGAGATTTGTTTCTACAGTTTTCACAGCTTTGAAGTTCCTGTCTCTGATGATAAAGATGCCTTTGTACTTCTTAGTACAAAGAGGGTACTTGTTTTTTTAAGATTTTATTTACTTATTTAACAGACAGAGATCACATGTAGGCAGAGAGGCAGGCAGAGAGAGGAAGGGAAGCAGGTTCCCCACTAAGCAGAGAGCCCGAGGCGGGACTCAATCCCAGGACCCTGGGATCATGACCGAGCCGAAGGCAGAGGCTTTAAGCCACTGAACCACCCAGGTGCCCCCAAAGAGAGTATTTTTTATGAGAGACTTGTTTCCTGCTTGGGAGGAAACAGAGGAGGGTCTGAGTGTTCTTGCCCTGGCTGTCTCTTAAGTAACTTTTATTTAAAATAATCAATATGCCAAAGTGGCACATTTTAGGGTAGCATGCCCTTAACCCCTATGACTTCAAGACTTAAGCACTCCTGTTCTCTGGAGTACTTAAACGCACCCTTTTACAATGTTTAGTTAGCTTCTTGCTGCATTCAGTCACCAACGAGACCCCATAAAAGATTCCATGTATTTGCTGTAATAGCTGAAAAGGACACAAAGTCTCTAAGGAAAAATTACAATTATTTCTAGACATCGTTTATGAGCTAGGTCAGAGTCTAAACTGGTTATCTCCAAAAAGAATGCATAATCCAGGAATTTTCTAGACCCACAACTAAAATACAGCTTTGTAGATTCTTAGGCCTGGCTGGATATTATAGACTGTGGGTTTCTGATTTTTTCTATCAACTCTGTACTCTATGAACTTACTAAAATTTCCATCCATGAATCCCTTCCTTGGGAAGATAAACACGAGCAGGGTTTTATTAAGACTAAAAATAAGTTCTGTAAGAACTGCCTGCTTTACAGCTACCTTTTACTTTATTTGGACCTGAAAAGAATAATCAAGTCCTGGGAACACACACACAGGAACACAGTAATAGACAAAGTCCTTCATAGCACACTTGAAGCCTTTGCTCGTGCGTATCATAGTTGCCCTAAGGCTAAAGCCCATCGCCTGGGTGACTCAGTCTTTAAGTGTCTGCCTTTGGCTCAGGTCATGATCCCCAGGCCCTGGGATAGAGTCCCACATGGGGCTCCCTGCTCGGTGGGAGTCTGCTTCTCCCTTGCCTGCTGCTCCCCCTGCTTATGTGTGCACGCTCCCTCCCTCCCTCTCAAATAAATAAATAAATATCTTTAAGAAAAAAAAACCCTTTTAGAGAATATGTGTCCCTCTTGGGATAGACCTTTGTCAACTGGAAAGCAAAGAGCCATGGTGAGGTAAATGAGTATTTATTCAGGATCAAAGAACTGCAGTTTGGGAAGCACAGATTCTGGCAATAACCAGAAAAGTGTCCCACTGGGGGGATGAAAGCAGGAGTTTGGATGAGAAAGAGGATGTGGGCAAATACTGAGATAAGAGAAAATGAAATTGTCTGTCAGACCAACAAGCTGAGCTGCTCTCTCCCTCTGAGGGACTATTTGGTTGGTGTTAGTACACGAAACCATCCCGGGCCTGCATTAGTTAGCTCTTCTGTGTTCAGAAAGTCCCTAACCCGGTGTCATGATCAGGATGACTGTTGTCCTGTTGACTTCTCAAACAGTTGCTTGTGAAACAGTAGCTGCTTGGCCAGTCCAAAGATTCTGGCCCGGTTTAAACAGATGGGAAAGGTGATCTCCCTGTAAGGGCCACGCTGGGTCTATTCTAAAATGATTCCAATTGTGTCACTCTTTCACACCTTCCACAATCCCCAGTACCCAAGATGCCCATTCACAAGGCAAATCATGTGAGCCTTAACAAAACCTTGCAAACATCTTGGAATTATCACTGACCCTGTCACCCTCCCTCCTCAGGCAATGTCAAGAGAATTAATGGGATCCTCCAACTTAAAATTTCGACACTTACCAAAACTACTGGACTCGCCTGGCCTTTGGTCTTGCTGATTATTTCAGGCAAGGTTACTTGTTACGGGAATCAATGCCCACAAGAGACCACCTGACTTCTGATACCAACTGCAAGTCCAGCAGTCTTCCCAAAACCCCCGTCAAGTTAGATAACTTGCTGGAAGAATCCGCTGAGAGCTTTTACAGTTATGGTTTATTATAGGGAAAGGATACAGGTAAAGTTACCTAAGAAAAGGGATGCATAGGGCGAGTCCAAACATGAAGCTTCTGGTTGTCCTCTCCTGTGGAGCCACAGACAAACGCATTTCTCCGACCAGCCGCAGAATGTGACGGTGTGCAAAAAGTAATACGAACTGGCAAGAAAGTCCCCCAAGTCTTTGGTGTCCAGAGTACTTCCTGAAGCTTGGGCACACACTGAGCAGGTGGCTGACCTTTAGTCCCCAGCCCCTCCCAGACATTTGCGAACACTGTGGTCTCCAGTTCCCCTGGAGGCCAGAACTGACAGCATGGTCCACAGCCCAATCCTGAGTCACATCCTTAGATTGTCAGTGGCCAAAGCCCCCAGGCAAAGACAGACATTTCTACAGGCAGGACATTCTGGGGGCCTGGAGACACCTCCCAGGAGCTGAGACAAAGGCAAGACCTCTCTTTGGGTAAGGTTAATCCTTCACTACATACCTTCCTTACAGAGACCAGTAAGTGATTTCTCAGTGTGACCTTTTCCTGATTGATTGACTGATTGATTGAATAAAGATTTTATCTATTTATCTGAGAGAGAGAGAGAGCACAAGCAAGGAGAGGAGAAGAAGGAAACAGAGAAGCTGGGTCTTCACAGAGCAGGGAGCCCGACGTGGGGCTCAATCCCAGGACTCCAGGATCATGACCCAGGCCAAAGGCAGATGCTTAAACAACTGAACCACCCAGGTGCCCCTAAAACTTTATAAAAACAAGCAGCCTCACAATTTGGCCTACAAATATAGTTTTGTCATCTGTGATCTAGACCATTGTGTAGTCCATAGTAAATACTCAGCAAATATTGAGCAAACGAATAGAAAGAAGGCTAATATGACAGAGCCTGGTGACCCAGAGGGAGCCTGGTTAGCTCATGTTGGAGAGTGTTGGGCCTAGTGCCTGTGATTTTGTTTTATGTCATTAGAAGGCTTTAAGCAGGATGGTGATAAAACCTGCTAGCTTTAGGGGCACCTGGGTGGCTCAGTGGGTTAAAGCATCTGCCTTCTGCTCGGGTCATGGTCCCAGGGTCCTGGGATCAAGCCCCGCACTAGGCTCTCTGCTTAGCGGGGAGCCTGCTTCCTCCTCTCTCCTCTCTCTCTGCCTCTCTCTCTGCCTGTCTGTCTGCCTACTTGTGATCTCTGTCTGTCAAATAAATAAATAAAATCTTAAAAAAAAAAAGTTAGCTTTAATAAAAGTTCACGTGATAGACGGCATCCAGCCCTCCCCCTTAACCCCTGCTGGAACTCATCTCCGCACCAGCTGCTGAGAAGGTTGGTGGCTGAAAGCTTTCAGGTGAGACTCTCCCCAAGGATTGCCTAGGGTTGGGAAAAACTCCCTTGCCCACGGTTGTACCCCTTCCTGCAGCCAACCCTCATGCACCAATGAAGGAACAGGAAATGCTGGCCCTCTCGCCCCATGTGTAGATAACATGGATGGGTACCCCAGCTGCACACCTGCTTACAGGATTGACAGCTGTGGACCTCATGGTGGGGGCCTTACAATTCCACTGTGCCCCACTCATCTCAGGAATCCATCTCCTCCCATCCCTCGCCCACAGCTCTCAGTCTCCAGAGTACTCCCCAGAATGCTTCCTGCATGCGAATCTGCACTCAGAGTCTGACTCCTGGAGAGCGTGACCTGCAACAGGCGCGTCCTGAGAAAGAAAACGTAAAATGGTACTTTGGAGCTGATTATCTTGCTGCTTTAAGTACGAACCACCTATAAGCCACAGAAGTGCAGTTGTCTGAACTGTCCCTGGGGCTGAACTGGGATGGTGCAGGGAGGGAGGGGAAGCCCTGATGGGTGCAACAGATCAGGCCTTTAGAAGTATGGAAGTAGTAATTTAGTAACTGTAAGGATAACAGAAATGGATGTGGCTGCAGTGGCTTCTAAGGTACACCAACGGGGAAACCCAGAGGCCCTTCTTGGCAGTAAAGACTCTCATCTCCTGCATCCAGAGGGCAGAAAAGCCTGCAGGGCAGGACATGCTGAGACCAGTAAGCAGGTGATGGCAGCAACCCAGGCAACGGTTGGAACTGGCTTGGCCCAAGATGCCAGCAGCGAACTGGGAAGAAGTGGTCAGATCCTGGCTATATTTCAAAGATAAAGCCAACATAATCTGCTTGGGTGTTTGCATTCATTTCCTATTGCTGCTAGAAAACTACCACAAATGTATTGGTTTACAACAACACAAATTTATTCTCTTATAGTTCTGAAGCTCAGAACCTTGAAAAGAGCCTCCAGAGTTAGAACCAAGGTGTTTGGGGAGCTGGTTCCTTCTGCAGGCTCTGGAGGGGAGACTCCATTCCCTTGCCTTTTCTGCTTCTCAAGGCCATTGTGTTCCTCAGCTTATGCCCTACTCCCCCACCCCCTCTGCCTTCAGAGCACATCACTCCAGCTTCTTCTTCTTCTTTTTTTTTTTAATTAACATAAAATGTATTATTTGCCCCAGGGGTACAGGTCTGTGAATCATCAGGCCTACATACTTCACAGCACTCACCATAGCACATACCCTCCCCAATGTCCATTGCCCAGCCACCTCATCCCTCCCCACCACCCCCAGCTACCCTCAGTTTGTTTCCTGAGATTAAAAGTCTCTCATGGTTTTTCTCCCTCCCCGGTCCCATCTTGATTATTTTTCCCTCCCTACCCTCCACGATCCCCTCCCCCCTCCCTCTCAAACTCCTCATATCAGAGAGATCATATGATAATTGTCTATCTCTGATTGACTTATTTCACTTAGCATAATCCTCTAGTTCCATTCAAAGAATTGCAAATGGCAAGATTTCAGGTTGGTTATTTTTTTTTTAAAGATTTTATTTATTTATTTGACAGAGAGAGACCACAAGTAGGCAGAGAGGCAGGCAGAGAGAGAGAGAGAGGAGGAAGCAGGCTCCCTGCCGAGCAGAGAGCCCGATGTGGGACTCGATCCCAGGACCCTGAGATCATGACCTGAGCCGAAGGCAGCGGCTTAACCCACTGAGCCACCCAGGCGCCCCAAGGTTGGTTATTTTTTTAAGATTTTATTTATTTATTTGACAGACAGAGATCACAAGTAGGCAGAGAGGCAGGCAGAGAGAGGAAGGGAAGCAAGCTCCCTGCCGAGCAGAGAGCCCGATGCGGGGCTCAATCCCAGAACCCTGGGATCATGACCTGAGCCGAAGGCAGAGGCTTTAACCCACTGAGCCACCCAGGTGCCCCAGATTTCAGGTTTTTTTGATGGCTGCATATCACTCCAGCTTCTGCTTCGATGCTCACATCTCCTTTTTCTAACTTGTCCTCCTGCTTTCCTTGTGATTAGATTGGGTCCACTTAAATAATCCAGGATAATCTCCCCATCTTGGAATCTTTAATTTACTAGCATCTACAATATCCCCTTTGCCATGGAAGGTAACATATTCATGTGTTCCAGAGATTAGGATGTGAACATCTTTGAGGGCCATCATTCAGACAACCACAGGGTTGGATGGGGACATGCAAGCAAGGGAGGGGTCAAGGATGACCATGAGGTTTTGGGGCCTCAACAACTGGCAGGTGGGTGGCTATGACCCAAGATGGAGAAGCAGGACAGTCCTTCTTTGGAAGCTGAGTCTTGCCACTTCTCCTCCCAAAGGCTGGCCCATGTTAAAAGATAATTTTCAGGGGGGCCTGGTTGGCTCAATCAGTTAAGTGTCTGCCTTCAGCTGGGGTCACAATTCCAGGGTCCTGGGATCAAGTCCTGCCTTCTCCTCCCTCTGCCTCTCTCTTTTTCTCTCTCTCATGAATAAATAAATAAAATGTTAAATGAGACGGGGGTCCTGGTGACAGGGATAGTATCCCTATAGGAAGAAGCTATCCTGGGGCACCTGGGTGGCTCAGTGGGTTGAGCCGCTACCTTCGGCTCAGGTCATGATCTCAGGGTCCTGGGATCGAGTCCCGCATCAGGCTCTCTGCTCAGCGAGGAGCCTGCTTCCCTCTCACTCTCTCTGCCTGCCTCTCTGCCTACTTGTGATCTCTGTCAAATAAATAAATAAAATCTTTAAAAAAAAAAAAAAAAAGGAGCTGTCCTTGCTCCCCTCCCCTACACTGCCATGAGAGGACCCAGCAAGAAGGTTGACATCTGCAAGCTAAGAAGAGGCCCTCCCCAAGGACCAAATCTACAGGTACCTTGACCTTGGATTTCCCAGACTCTAGAACTGTGAGAAATAAATTCCTATTTTTTAAGCCACCCAATTGCTGGTATTTCATTATGGCAGCCCACATTGATTAATATACAAGCTATTGATTTTTTTTTTGGTCCAGTCATTTGTAATCAGCTACCTGGTGACATTCTGCATTCAAGAGCAATTAGACCCAAATGAATTAAAAACAACATAATTCATCCTGGCCATGATCACTTTGGAACTGAGAAAGCCTTCCTGCCATACAGCTGCTCCCTAGCAATACAACAGCCTTTCCTTGTTTGTGGCTAAACTGGAGGTACAGTGGTTTCTATAAATGAGTAATAAATTTGGCAGTGAAATCTCTCGTATGCTCTTTTCTCCCATCTCATCTTCTAACCCAATTAACATGCATGAGAGGGAGAAAATGAGTGAACTCTGCTGTGCTGTAACATTTGCAGAGCAAGAAGATAGAATCCAGTATCAGGCAGAAAATCTTAGATGACCATCCATACATTTGTTGTCAAGAGAAGAATGTGTTGGGATAAAAGAAAAAAAAGTTTTCTTCTACTCACTTAGGTTCAGTACTGGAAGCCTGTGAATTAACTAACAACAAACAGATTAAGAGGGGAGAAGACAACGTTTCTTTGCCAGGGAGCCTTCCATTTATTGGCTCCCCACATATCCAAAGATAGAGGCTTATAACCCTCTTAATAAGGAGAAAGAGCTTCTATGGAAGAATAAATGGAAGGTAGGACAGCTTCAGATAAAGTTTATTGAAGCAATTACTCATCCCAGTTATAATGGTTAGTCTCCTTCTGGCTGTAAACGTCCCAGAGAGGGAGCATTCATGGCAACTGTAATTTTCAGGAGGTCCTGCTCGCATCTACAGAAGAAGTTAAGATAAGGTTTTTCTCCTGTGGCTGCTGTGATTTCAGAGATTTTTAGCTTAAAATCACTTTATGCCATTGAAGTATATCTTGAACCGTTCCAGGTAGAAAACCATTCATGTAACAAGAACTTTCAAAAGGCATTGCCTGTCTCTGAGATTTAGTCAAAGCTCTGTAGGTTTGGGGGCGCCTGGGTGGCTCAGTGGGTTAAAGCCTCTGCCTTTGGCTCGGGTCATGATCTCAGGGTCCTGGGATCAAGCCCCGCGTCAGGCTCTCTGCTTGGCGGGGAGCTTGCTTCCCTCTCTCTCTCTGCCTGCCCTTCTGCCTACTTGTGATCTCTCTCTGTGTGTCAAATAAATAAAATCTTTAAGAAAAAAAAAAAAAGCTCTGTAGGTTTAAAAAAAAAAAAAAAGGACCCAAGAGCCGCCCCACCCCCAATCTGAAATGAAGTGCAATACTTAAAGAAAGTGGGCAACCAAACTGGGTTTTGACCTTTCATCCAACTCTTGCCTCCAGGCAGAAGTTTGAGACTAGAAGTGAAACTGCAAAGAGGGTTTCTTGAAGGCCAAGTGTCTTCGTCCTCCCACTTTAGGTCTGATGGGGGCCTTCAAGAGCGCCCCCAGGACACCCCAGCCCCTGGGCTGAGTGGAGAGTAGAGTGAAAAGGGAGGAAGGTCTCCTGTACACACTCAGGAAGAGGTGTGTGTATGTGGAAAGATGGCATCAGCACTTGTCTTGGGGTCATGTAACCCTGATCAGGGAATGGCCTACCTGTGGATGGTGTCTGTTTGCCCGGTGCACCCACAGGGTAGTTCACATGAGGAATAGCCAACATATGGGCTTCTGACCCTCCCGGAGGGCACCACCAACACTTTCCCTGCCCTCTTTGTCTCTCCTCTCTCTTCTTCCTGCACCCTAAGTCTGGAGTAACAGCAGATGGGTAAAGGGTAAAGAGAACAGAGTTTGGAGAGGAAAGAGTGAGATAACCCCGCTACCCTTCCCTTCCCTACCAGGTTTCCAAGCTAAACTGGGGCAGCCTTCTTCCATCATCCCACCTTGCTCACCTCCCCTGCCTTCCCAGCTTGCCCTTTGTGTTCTGACCCCTCCAGAGTCCAAGTTCAGGTGATGGCACAGGGAGAGAGATCCCAGGACTCGTACTTTCCTGAAGCATTGATTCCTGAGCTTGGCTCAGGAGGCTGGCTCTTTCTATCACGGGGTGTGTGGAAGGTTCCCAGCTTGCCCTTTGTGTTCTGACCCCTCCAGAGTCCAAGTTCAGGGGATGGCACAGGGAGAGAGATCCCAGGACTCGTACTTTCCTGAAGCATTGATTCCTGAGCTTGGCTCAGGAAGCTGGCTCTTTCTATAATGGGGTGTGTGGAAGGTTCTTTGAGGACCCCCCAAGCCCCATACCGCCTGCAGTTACTGACAGGGTGGATGCTCCTGATAATTCCCATTTAGCCACTGGACCTCGAAGTCTACCCCTACAGATATTCTCTCTTTGGGGTTCCCATTGGGCTCCAGCCAGCCCCACTGAGCAAGGCCTCTGAAGAGGTCTCTCTCCATCTCAATGTACCTAGGATCCTGGTATTTTCTACTCAGTCTAGTCTCTTTTCTAGGTCCATCCACTGAACAGCACACTGTTCTGCCCAGGCTCACATATCAAGGCCTGGGAGTGGCCATGGAGAGGGGAGTTTATGATGCCAGATGGACCAGCAGTCTGGGGTCTCCTCACACACACACAGGTCCCTCACAGTGTAGGACAGAACAGGGACAGGAGGAGGACAAGCTCTATATATACTCCTGCTTCTGGTGTAAATGTTCGGGGAGGGGAGGGAGTGGAGGAGGTGTCCCCAGCAGCTCAGCAGAGAGAACAGCAGGTACTGAGATCCTGAAATGGGAGTAAGCTTGATGCATCCTGAGGGCTGGAAAAAGAGGGAAGGAGAGAGTGCTGCAAGGTGGGGCCGGAGACACAGCTGGGGCTTCTGCTTCGCTCAGAGTCTTGGGAGCCCTGGCACACTTTGGTCTCATCCCAGAGGTGGGACACGGTGGCCTAGGCTGCAGCAAAGTCTCTGGAAATGGTGTGAGTTGGGAGGCTTATGGGCCTGGTCACCCCAGGGGCTGCCCTGGATGTTCTCAATAGATACTTTGTCATGGGAGGTTCACAGTGACTCAGGAAAGGGAGGTTAACCATTCATTTACTATACCTGGAGACAAGGTAAAAAGGGGAGGTGCCTGGAACCAGGTAACCTTGTCATGGCTTCAAGTTTAGCCAGTGAATTATAGTGCTTTGGTCACACTCCGTTTCCCCAGCTGGACAGCAAACGTCATGATAGCAGAGATTGTGCCTCTCCTCTTTGCCCTCTATCCCCAGCTCCTAGCAAAGAGCCCAACAGTATGTTGGGCTCATAAGTATGAATTTAATGACTCGATTCTATCTATTGCTGCACAACAAACTACTTCAAGTTTTAAGTGGCTTAAAACAATAGCAATCATCTTACCCACAGCTTGGCACTCAGAGACAGCTCGCCTCTGCTCACCGTGGTGTCCCCTGGGACAACTCGCCTGGAAACTGGAAAACCCCCTTTAAGCTGGCTTCCTCACGGGGCTGGCAACTAATGCTGACTGTCCGGTGGAATTAGCAGGGCCAGGGGCTGGGGCCCTTGGTTCATCTCTATGTAATCTTTTCAGACTGCTTGTGCTTCTTCACGGCTCAGGGACGGGGTTCCACTGTCCGCAGAGAAGCAGCTGGAAGCTGTGTTGCTTTTTATGGCCAATCTCAGAAGTCATAAAATGCCCTTCCACCAGTCACAACCCTGCGTGGATGCAAGAGAATGGCGATATAGACTCCTTTCTGTCTGTTGGAAGAGTGTCAAAGTCACATTCGAAGGGAGATGGGATGGGATGGGAGATACTGGAGGGGCCATCTTTGGAAAACTCGTTCAGTCTGTCCCATGAACAAGCAAGGTGCTGCTCGGTTCAAGGAGGAAGGGACATCTGTCATGTTCTACAAAGGTTCCCCTGGAACTCAGAAAAGATGAAGCTTTGAAGCTTAGAGAGTTAATTGATAGTTATGATGATAATTCACTTGCTTGTTTTATCAGCCTCTAACCAAAATGTAGGCTCCATGAGGACACAGATAGATAGAGAGATCTATATATAAAATCTTCAGTGCTTAGCCTAGAGCTCAGCACACAGTAGCTGTGCAAAGCATTATCTTTTTTTTTTTAATTCAGTGTGTGGGGGGGTGTGTAACAGGGTGATGGGCATTAAGGAGGGCACGTGTTGGGGCATCTGGGTGACTTAGTGGGTTAAGCCTCTGCCTTTGGCTCAGGTCATGATATCAGGGTCCTGGGATCAAGCCCTGCATCAGGCTCTCTGCTCAGCAGGAAGCCTGCTTCCCTCTCTCTCTCTCTCTCTGCCTGTCTCTCTGCCTACTTGTGATCTCTCTGTCCCTCTGTCAAATAAATAAATAAAATCTTTTTTAAAAAAAAGGAGGGCATTTCTTGTGATGAGCACTAGGTGTTATACACAACTGAATCACTGAACACTGAACAAATCACTGAACACTGAATCACTGAACACTGTATCAAAAACTAATGTACTGCACAGTGGCTAACTGAACTTAATAAAAAAATGAAAAAAATCAATTAGCCCAATATAGTACATCGTTAGTTTTTGATGATGTGCTCAGTGATTCATTAGCTGAGTAATACCCAGGGTTCATCAGGTGCTAATAAATAAATGAGAGGTTAAGACGCAGTCTTGGTTGCAGTCTTGGTCCAGAGCGGCGAAGTGTCCCTCGAGGACGTGCTGCCACCTTCTGGGCACTGGGGGTCTTACCAGCCATTTCCAACACCGCTTGCCCACCTGCTTTTGGAACTGGGCATCTCTCTCGCCAGGAGTGCTCTCCTGACCCTGATTTCGTTTTCACCAGAGCCCTGACTCCTATATTGGTTCCCACTAGACCGGTGAGAACTTTGAAGACCGGAGGAGTTATTTACCAGAAGCGTCTCTCCCAAGTGCCCCCACATGCTCAGCCCAAGCCGTCTGCAGCCCTCCACAGCCTGGAGGTGGCTCTCGGGTAAAGTCCTCAAGGGCATTCTTGGTGAACCTGGCAGCCCGTTCCCACTCTTTACTCTGTGGCGCACTGGACACTGTCGCTCCCCTCCCTCCTTGAAATGCATTCCTCCTTCAGCATCTTCCAAGACCAGCTCCCCTCCTGGTTTTTCTCCTGCCTCCCTGGCTGCTACTTCCTTCTGCAGCTTCGCTACTGTCCACCTTCACCCACATCTGCCCCTGAGCCTGCCCCTCTCCACAGACCTCTGGAAGAACGCCGCCCCCTCTGCACACATATGGCTGCTGGGTCCCCATCCCCAGTCCAGAGGTCCAAATCCCATTATCTGGCCCCTGAAGATGGCTCTGCCTACCTCACCCACATCTGATTCAAAGACAGCCTGTCTCCCCCTCCCCACCAGCCACCCTGCTCTCCACCTCACTCCCAGTGCCGCCTCAGATAATTCACCCAGCACTCAGGCACCCTGCAGCTCTTTTACTTGGATTTTGTCTGTTCTACTTCCTGAGAATTCCGCGGGCTCAGCCCCTCATCCCCTCCTCTCTGCCACCACCAAAATCTTTATTGCTTAGAGCCTGGGTTGCTGGGACCGGCTCTCACCACCTATGACCAATTTCAAATTGGCCCTGAAAACACCCTTCCGGATGGGGCCCCAACTCACAACGTGTCCCTGGGCCCACTGCCCAAGACCACTCTCCATTCTGTCACCCACCTTGCACTCAAGTCACACAGCCCATGTCACACCATCTGCACCCCTCAGTCTGTGCCCACTCGCTTCTCTCTGGCCAGATGCCCTTCCTTCCTCAGCCCATCTCCGTTGTACAGACACGGAAATTAAGGCTTGGAGGTCTGGCAAGTGTGGAGCTGGGATTCCAGGGGAGGGCTTCCTGAACCGGTTTCTTCACTACTCCACTCTTGGATCTGCTGCAAACCTCCAGGCCCCAGGTGTGAAATGGCCGGTGGGGCACAGGGGAGAGAGGGGTGGTTGGTGGATGAAAGATTGGGATCTTCTTGCTCTGAATTCCCCTAACTAGGATTTCTGGAGTCGGAGATGCTCTGAGGCTCTCTGGTGACCTGGGGGTGCCAAGCAGAGCTGCCTACGACCCCCTAGCCTGCCACACTGGGGAATTCTGAGGCCGAGCCCCGCCCGGGCTGGCTGGGTGCTCTTACAATGGGCAGGCGTGGCCTTCAATCCGCCCTCCACTGCTCCAGTTTCCACTCTTATTAGTTTTCTATTCCTGTGAGGCAAAATACCACAAACTTAGCAGATTAAACGACACCATTCATTAGCTCACAGATCTGTAGCTAATACCGAAGTCTGGCATGGCAGGGCTGGGCTCTCGGCTCAGAGAAACATAAGGCTGGAAAGAGTCTGACCCTCACTTGGAAACTGAAGAAAACTCTTCCAATCTCATGCCAGATGATGACAGAATTCGGTTCCTGCGATTGTTAAGACCGAGGTCCCCTTTTCCTTGCTGCCAGCCAGGAGCTTCTCTCTGTTCCTTAAGGAACCAGGTTGCGGCTCACAAGATCCCTCCTTCTTCAAGTCAAGGAGGGTATGTCAAATCTCCCTCTGTCTACAGTCTTCTCCACCAGCAGAGGAAAGCTTTCCACTTCTAAGAGACTTCCATGATTGGGTCCGGCCCACCCAGAAAATCTCTTTATTTTAAAATCAGTGGACTTGGGACTTGACTCGCTTGTGCAAAATCCCTTCCTGGCAGTGCCTAGAGCAGTGTTTGATGAATCACCAGGCGACAGGAATCTTGGGGGACCATCTTTAGAATTCTGCCAACTACATCCCACAAAGTCCTGCTCAAATTAACCTGCAGTGTGGGGGGTGCAGAAATGGATAAAACTTGACCCCATGATCTCTGGGACTCCCGTATCAAACTATCTCTCTCCTCACCCTGGGCTCAGTCAGATTTTCCCACTTTCCTGCCTATAGTTAGGCCATACCTTCCACCTAAGTGTTGTTCCCTACTAACTTTATCAGCTCAGGCCACCAGAACAAAATTCCACAGACTGAGTGGCTGAAAAAACAGAAATTAATTTTCTCACAGTGCTGGAGGCTGGAAGTCCATGATTAAGGTACTGGCCAGTTTGGTTTCTTTTGAGGCCTCTCTCCCTGTGTCCTCACATGGCCTTTCCTCTGTGCACACACATCCCTGGTGTCTCTTTCTCTTTTTACAAAGGACATTAGTCCTGTGGGGTCAGGACCCTACTCTTTTGACTTCATTTTACCTTAATTACTTCTTTAAAGGCCTTCTTTCCAAATACAATTATATTCTGAGATCTGGGAGTTAAGGCTTCAACATATGAATCTGAGGGGTGCCTGGCTGGCTCAGTCAGTTAAGTGTCTGCCTTTGGCTTAGGCCATGATCTCAGGGTCTTGGGATTGAGCTCTATGTCAGGGTCTCTGCTCAGCAAGGGATCTGCTTTTCCCTCTGTCCTTCCCCCCATTTGCTCTCTTTCTCAAATAAATAAATTATATATATCTATATAGATATCTATATAGATATATAGAGATATGAATTCGAGAGGGACACAATTCAGTCCCTAATACCCACCATCTCTTCTCAAGTGCCTCCTCATCTGGGGTACTCAGCTCACAGGCTACCTCCTCCATGAAACCACCCCCGGGGACCCAATTTGGAGTTTGCTTTTCCCTCCCTGAGCCCCTCAGTGCCACGCTGGTACCTCTGTCCATGCTGGTACCAGGTCCAGTTCCCATGGAGCTGTGGGCTCCCAGGACAGGCTCTACTGCTGACAAGCTGTCATGTCCTGGGAATTGTCCAGCATGGAACCTGGCCCAGTGGGGCACTGGTAAGTATTGGAGAAGGAAGGGAGGAGGAGAAATTCACCAGCAGGATGCTAACAGGGTCAAAGGGCAGGGCCTCTGTCCCAGGAAGCTGCCAATGGCACCCCTCCGTGGCCGCAAGTGCTCTGGGGTCCCCAGAATGTGTGCAGGACTGACAACAATTCTTCAAGCTCAAGGATTAAGGGGCAACCGCCTCCAGGCTTCCTTCTGTTCTGTCAGGCAGGGCTGGCACCTTGGTGGTGGCCATGTCTATAGTGAGACCCCGGTCTGTATTATCCCCCTCACATCCCTCCTCACAAAGCACCCCCAGGGGCTAGACCACCCTGACCTCTGGGACAGGACACCTGAGTTCTAGTCCTTGCTGAGCCTGTCACTCCTATGTTGACCTGACTTCTCCAAGCCTTCATTTCTTGACCTGTAAAATGGGCACACACATATTGGTCCCCACCCCGCCCCGTACCCCCCTCACTCCACTTCAGGGTACAGTCCCTGTACAGACTCACAGATTCCCACCTCCAACCCTTGTATCTCTCCGAGGGGCGGGCCAGAAGGATAGGAAAGCCCAGGGCTTCCGTCCAGCCTCCTTGCCCTGGTGACACACATTCTGCACCAGCTGGCAGAGGCCCCCCAGTGGGACCAAGCTCTGGCCATCCACAGTAGTAACTCGCTTTCCTCCTGCCCCCAGCTCACTTCACTCCCTCAGCACATTCCTCCCCTCCCCACGAACTCACTCACTCCCAAATGCTCCAGGGGATGGGGGTGGGTTGACTCTTGGAGGATCCTGAGCTAGGAACTACAGCACAGAACTGAAAGACATTCAGAGGGCATATAAATAGGAAGTGACAGGCTGGCGATTTGATCCCAGCAGTCTGACGCCAGATCCCATGCTCCACTACCTCCCACATGGTAGCCGCGTTCCTCTAGTAGGAGGGTGGAGACACCCCCTATCCTTGCCAGTGTGCCCACCCTCCGAGCTGCCCCCAGAGCAGAAAATCCCTGTTCCGGGTTCAGATGGTTTTATCAAGAGGCTGAGCAGACCTGTCTTCTGCGGGCCTGGAAGAGACCCAGTCTGGCCTGCTCAGAGCTGTCCCTTGGCACCAGTGTCTGCTTCCCAGCAACAGGGAAGCCAGGACTGCCGGCCAGAGCCTTGAAGGGCACTTGTCTTCAGACCAAGAGGACACACTGGGATCTGGGACCTGGAGAAGCTGGGGTTGGCAGGGATCCAGGAAAAACTTAATGAGTTTACTCATTTATTGAGCTTGTAGTGCGCCAGACCCTACTCTAAATGCACCGTGTGTGTGTGTGTGTGTGTGTGTGTGTGTGTGTGAGAGAGAGAGAGAGAGAGAGAGAGAAACGTATACTCTCCACAGCAACCCTTTGAGGTATGCACAATTATCGTCCCCATCTTATAGATGAGGAAACTGAGGAATAGAAGGGGTCAGGAACTTGCGGGGTCACACAGCTAGTGAGTGTCACAGGTAGGATTCACACTCAGGCAGTCGGCCCCTAATCATCCGTGGATCCCGTCTCTCCCGAAGCTTCTGGTGAGTCTGCCACCAGCTCCTGACTGCGCTCTGCCATCTCCTGCTGGCTTAGCGGGGAGACCATGAACTTCTGACCTTTGGCGGAGCCCCATGTGGAGGGAGGGGCTGACCAGGGAAGGCGCCCTCAAGACTGAGGAGCAGTGGGCTCCAGGAGGGACTGGCGTCCTCTGGAAACCACCACCCCTCCCCCAAGGCTGCTCTGCCTTTGGACAAAGTTCCATTAATCAGCACAGCCATTCAGCCTCAGTGTGTTTATTCCCAGTCTCATTCCCAAGATGATCTGAGGGAGCCGAAAGAGAGAGATGTGCAATGTCTCCACCAAAGCTACTCTGATAAAGGCGCGTGGGTGGCTCAGTTCGTTAAGTGTCTGCCTCCGGCTCAGGTCATGATCTCGGAGTCCTAGGACTGGGATCCACGCTGAGCAGGATCCCTCTCCCTCTGCCTCTCACCCAGCTCATGCATGCTCTCTCTGTCAAATAAGTAAAATCTTTTTTTTAAAGATTTATTTATTCATTTGAAACAGAGAGAGAGAGAGAGAGAGAGATCACAAAGTAGGCAGAAAGTCAGGCAGAGAGAAAGAGGGAGAAGCAGATTCCCCGCTGAGCAGAGTCCAACAGGGGGCTCGATCCTGGGACCCTGAGATCATGACCTGAGCTGAAGGCAGAGGCTTAACCCACTGAGCCACCCAGGCGCCCCTATAAAATCTTTTTTTTTTTTTAAAGATGCTCTGATAAACCATGCCTCAGTGGCCTTGTAATTGATACCTTTGTGATGTGGCACCATTGGATCACTACACTTGGGATGACTCATTCTGCTTTTCTTCAGTTCTCCAGCTTTAAAACTGAAAGTCCTTTATTCTGAGAACCCCTCAGACAGGCAGCAGTTGGTCATCCTCATTAAACAGACTGCAACCCGTAAAGCCCACTTGCTAGACTAGGAATGTAGCTCGGAGTTTCCTGAGCTCCTTTCAGTGTTGATCGCATTAGCAGTGCAATAGAATTTTCCACGGGATGTGTCCAGCATGGTAGTTACTAGGCATACGTCTCTACAGAGCACTCAAAATGGGGCTAGTGTGATGGAGAACTGGATTTTTAATTTTAATTCATTTCACTCCGTTTTTTTTTATTTTCAGCGTAACAGTATTCCTTGTTTTTGCACCACACCCAGTGCTCCATGCAATCTGTGCCCTCTCTAATACCCACCACCTGGTTCCCCCAACCTCCCACCCTGCCGCTTCAAAACCCTCAGATTATTTTTCAGAGTCCATAGTCTCTCATGGTTCACCTCCCCTTCCAATTTCCCCCAACTCCCTTCTCCTCTCTAAAAATCAGCACCTGCCGCTAGGGCTAGCCTGTGACAATATTGAAAAGGAAAGTTGTATTAGATAAGAACAAAGGAGATGATGAGGAAAAGCCTAGGGAGCAGGTAGGGGGATGGAAAAGGACAGGGGAAGCCGAAAGTGCGAGCGGATGCAAGAGAAGGGGTCCCTAGACGCCCCTCTGTCTGGCACCACGTGAGTGCAGCCTGACTCACGCTGACTCAGTGGAAAAAGCGAGCAGTGCCCGGTATCACTGCCGGGCACCAGAAGGCATCCCGGATGTCAGAAGGAGACCCTGCGCTGCCAGATCACAGAAGGCACCTGGGCAAAACGCCCCCTTCCTGAGTGTTCTGGATGGTTTCCTGATGCCCTCACCCTTCCTGGTTGGAACACCAGGACCTCTGGGCCCTGCTAGCACCTTGGGTTCTGGGAAGCAAAGAAGGGGGAGGCATGATCCCCCGCAGTTGTCTGTGACTGGGAAGCTGATGACTCCAGGGTCAGAAATAACACCACAGTCAGCTCGCCATGTGCCACCCCTCCCTTCCCCCCCATTCCCAGAAAGCTTGGGCCCTGAGTCAGAGGGAAGAGTCCAAAAGTAAACAAGGACCCAGATCATTGGCTATGAAAACCAAAGAACCATTCTGTGGAATTCTTTGATAAGTCGAGGACCTAGTAAAGAGTTGAAGCCTGGAAATTCAGATGTCTTTCCACTAGTCCAGTTGCACTCCGGATTGTGTAGCCCAGTGGATGGGGCACAAAGAATTAGGACAAGAGAGAGGAATCCTTAGTGCAGAGGGAATGGGGGAGAAGGAGAGCTGGGCTTACCCTCAGAAGTGTCCAGGCCAGGAGCAGAGAGGACCCAGGCCTGCCCTCAGGGGGCCTCCAGTCCCCTGGCACAATGAACACACACACATCAGGAATAGTCAGAGACCAGTCCAGAGCAGAGAGGGGGGCCACGTGGGACAAGGGGGGTAGGGCTGTCTAGGTGTCAGATGCCCCTCTTGATTCATTCCCTCAAAATAGTCTGGGACACCTGCACCCCACACTATGGCTGAGTCACTGACCCCCGTCCTCAGATGAGACTTGAATGAATGAAG
Source organism: Neogale vison (assembly GCF_020171115.1). Lineage (NCBI taxonomy): Eukaryota > Metazoa > Chordata > Mammalia > Carnivora > Mustelidae > Neogale > Neogale vison. Next base: position 156,181,639 of record NC_058096.1, read on the forward strand.
CGGTCCCTACTCCTCTTCCCCTTGCAGCAGAAAGAACATGTAACTGATTCCCTGGGATGGACAGGGAACTTCCCCAAGCCCTAAAAATAACTGAGCCACTTCATACTCTGAACTTAGCCTCTCCCACCCGCCCCCACCTGGCCCACCCCCTAGTCAGCAAGATAAAGGCAGCTGCTAGGCTGGCAGAGGACAGAGACGAGAGCCAGAGCAGCAAGAAGGCATCTAACGAGGCCAGCAGAGCAGGACCAGCCCTGAACAAGAAGCCAAAGAGAAAAGACAGACCATTAGATCACACCTGCCACAGACCTGAGCATCCCCTCAGCCAAGCAGGACCTTCAGGTGAGTGACCTGGCCTTTTGTCTTTCCACAGCAGGCTGGATCTCTGGGCTGGGGTCCCCTATGGGCAATGTGGGATGGCTCACAGGGGAGTGTAGATCACAGTCAGCTCTGGGTGGAGGAAGGAGGTGAGTGGGGGTGGGGGTCCCTGATGTAAAAAGTCCATGAGGAAGTTAAAGGAGCATTAGCATGAGCCCCCTGGGAGCTCTCAGAGTGGTTGCCACAGACCTGAGTCCCACAGAAGACACAGGTTCTTACCAGTCTGGCTTTCAGCAGAAGGTGGCCTGGAGCTGCCATTTCTAAAATACAGGTATGGAGCTCCCCAGGCTGCAGGGATTCCTCTCAGGGAAGCCCAGGTAGGCCCAGTGTCCACAAGATAGAGAGACACAAGAGAGATCAGAGGACATAGGGCTGAAGGGTAGGACATAGGCCTGACTCAGCATTGCTAGGACAAACCCCATGTGTAGCTGTTGTGGGCAAAAGTCTTGGCATATCTGGCACCAGGAATATCTCCCCAGCGCTGGCCTCTGAGACCACCTCCCAATGTATCAATGCCCAGGGCCTGAGGTGCAGAGCAGACTTTGCCCCAGACCATAGTCTTACCCATTGGGGCAAATCTGGGGACATGAGGAGGGGAGACCGGATCTGAAGATGTAGAGACCTGGGGAGACTGAACAAAGGAGCACCGGACGTGGCAGCAAAGGTGGGGTCTCCCTGAGAGGTTGGCTCAGCCCTGGATAGGCCAAGCCCTGGTGTACTTCTTGGGGTTCACGCCTGACCCTAAGTGTGGTGGTCCCAATTCTGCTTCTACCCACACCCCACCCCTGTTCCTGTCCCGTAGAACTTAAGCTCCAGGAGTTCTGGGCCAGGCAGGTGCAAGGGTGGAAGGGCTAGAGGGCAGAAAACCTGCTTCAGGTCTTGCTATTACCTTTCAGAGCCTCCCAGAACAGCTCCTTCTCTGTCTTTGGGCCTCTGTTTCCCTGTCTAAACAATGAGGGGTTAGGTTCCTTGACCTCTGAGGGTCCACAGTTCTGACATTCCTGGATTCCATGATGCTAACAATTTATAACCATAGCAGGGATTCTAGAGATTCCTGGGGTCAGTGGTGGGGTGGAGCTCATGGTCCATACATGCCAACTGCTCAGGCCACATGGTTGTGACTGGACTGGGAGTCACGGTTTGCCTTTGTTCCCATCAGAACTCAGAGATGAAAGGAACCACACAGAGTGTGTGAGGAGACTCAGGCTGCAGGCTTCAGAGTTTTCCCCACATCGGGTCTCTGAAGTCTGGTGGGCAGACTGGATGGCTATCTCAGAAGACGGGTCAAAGGACAAAGGAGATAAGTTGCGTGAGGGAGCCCAGGGTCCCAGTGGCTGAGCCTGGGCCTCCCTCCTGAGCCCAGGGCCGCTGGGCCGAGGCCAGGACAGCAGCTATATTTAGCATGAGTGTGGAGCAGAGCGGGTCAGGGGCAGTGGGGCGGGGATGGGGGTGGGAGACGTGCTTCCCATTCCTTCCCTGCTGGCCTCTGGGGACTGTCGGTCCACCTGTCACAAGACAGATAAGACATAGAGGACAGAGAGCAAAGGAGGGCTTGAGCGGTAGAAGGCTAAGGCAAGGGAGTGGGGGAGCTGGGGGGAAGCAGTACCCTTGATGGAAGCTGACTGATGTGAAGAGGGACAAAGAGAAATACAGGAGTTTGGGCCTGGTGGCCTACAGCTGGGGAAGAATCTCCAAGAGGCAGGGCAAGGAGGTCTCTGCAGGAAGCCTTCTTGTCCAGTGTCTTCCCTCTGTGTGGGTGTCTCCCTCACACTTGGGGTGGGTGCTGGAGAACAGAGGGGCACCACAGCCAATAAGAAAGCTTCGTGCCGTGGTGAACCATGAGAGACTATGGACTCTGAAAAACAATCTGAGGGGTTTGAAGTGGCGGAGGGGTGGGAGGTTGGGGTACCAGGTGGTGGGTATTATAGAGGGCACGGCTTGCATGGAGCACTGGGTGTGGTGAAAAAATAATGAATACTGTTTTTCTGAAAATAAATAAATTGGAAAAAAAAAAAAAAAGAAAGCTTCATGCCCCTTTCCCTCTTATTTCTTGGGAGCAGGGTCCCAAATCAGGTCTAGGAACCCCGAGCTAGCACTGCCTGCCACTCATTCACCTGATTCTTTCCATGACTCAGTTTCCTTGTCTTTAATTGTGAGTGGCTGGACTAGAAGGCCCTTGAGTGCCCCCCGGCTCCCACCTTCTGAATCTTGGGGTAATGCACCAAAAACCCCTACCTGACACTCAGAATCTGGCTCCGTGGAACCCTAAGAGAGCCTGCGAACAACCGCCCCTCACAGAGCCTCAGCTGCTTCTGCTGTAGCAGAGGCCACCAGCCCCTGCTAAACCCCCTGGGGCCAGAAGGCTGGAGAGCTGGTCAGGAGGGAAGACCTTAGAGGCTGGGCAGGACTCCCGGTAAAGTGGCAAGTGCGCCCTCTGGTGCTCTGAAAGGGAATTTCTTCTCCATGGGAAGAAGTCCCCAGTTTAGGGAACGGCCTCTCCCAGACTGGGAACCCCTCAGTCAGGATTCACCTGGGAGTTCACGAGGGGAAAACCGACCTCGGTAAAGGAAGGTGAGGATGGAACTTGTCCGGTTTGCCTATTGTAGGTTTCGGAATCCCTTGTAGGGCTAAAGGACAAACTCATGGCCACTAGTGCCTTGCCTGCTCCCTAGCAACCCAGGTAATTCTGGGGAAGCAGGACCCACCTTGATGGGTGGCTCCATATGCCCTAAGTTCTGACTTGTCACATAGCTACCACGCAGGGGGCAGGGTGATAGCCAGGTGGGGTCTGGAGAGGGAGGGAGTCTCAACAAAAGGTGCCGTGGGACGACTCTGCCCTAAGGCTCTGCCTGCTATCATTTCTCCCAGAGACCAGCCCCATCCTCGTCTCTACCCCTTCTCTGAAGGATGGCCAAAGCCCAGACGCAGGCAGCCCCCATGCTGACCATTCCGATGACCACCGCAGAGGACCTGCCTCTCCCTCCACCCCCAGCCCGGGAGGACCTGCCCCCGCCCCCGCCCAAGGAGTCCTTCTCCAAGTTCCACCAGCAGAGACAAGCCAGCGAGCTCCGCCGCCTCTACAAGCACATCCACCCTGAGCTCCGCAAGAATCTGGCCGAGGCCGTGGCTGAAGACCTGGCTGACGTCCTGGATTCCGAGGAGCCCACAGAGGGTGACGTCCAGTGCATGCGCTGGATCTTTGAGAACTGGCGGCTAGATGCCATTGGGGACCGCGAGCGGCCGCCTGCCAGGGAGCCTGTGCCCGGTGGTGATGTCCAGGCTACCTCCCGCAAGTTTGAGGAAGGTTCTTTTGCCAACAGCACGGACCAGGAGCCAGCCGGACCTCTGCCATCCAGAGGGGATGTTCGTGCAGCCCGCCAGCTGTTTGAGACAAAGCCACTGGATGAGCTGACTGGCGAGGCTGAGGCACTAGGGGCTAAGGCGAGGGAGCCTGAGGCCAGCGGGGATGTCCAGGGCACCAGGATGCTCTTTGAGACGCGGCCACTGGACCACCTGGGCTCCCGCCCCTCCATCCAGGAGCAGAGCCCCTTGGAGCTGCGCTCAGAGATCCAGGAGCTGAAGGGCGATGTGAAGAAGACGGTGAAGCTGTTCCAAACAGAGCCACTGTGTGCCATCCAGGATGCAGAGGGTGCCATCCACGAGGTCAAGGCCGCATGCCGGGAGGAAATCCAAAGCAATGCAGTAAGGTGTGCCCGCTGGCTCTTTGAAACCCAACCTCTGGATGCCATCAACAGGGACCCCAGTCAGGTGCGGGTAATCCGGGGGATCTCCCTGGAGGAGGGGACCCGGCCTGATGTCAGTGCAACTCGCTGGATCTTTGAGACACAGCCGCTGGACGCCATTCGGGAGATCTTGGTTGATGAGAAAGACTTCCAGCCATCGCCAGACCTTGTCCCTCCTGGTCCAGATGTTCAGCAGCAGCGGCATTTGTTTGAGACCCGAGCACTGGACACTCTCAAGGGGGGAGAGGAGTCTAGAGCAGAGCACCCACCCAAAGAGGAAGTAGTCCCTGGCGATGTCTGCTCTACCCTGTGGCTATTTGAGATGAAGCCCCTGGACACTCCTAGAGACAAAGTCCAAGTGGGCCACCTGCAACGAGTGGGTCCCCAGGAGTGTGAGGGGCTCATGGCTGAATATCCACGCAGTGATGGCTCCTCTGCACCGTCCCACTCTCAGAGTGCCCCCCAGAGGGATGGGGTGAAGGGGGACGTGAAGGCCTTCAAGAACCTTTTTGAAACCCTTCCCCTGGACAGCATTGGGCAGGGTGAGCCTTTGGCCCTTCGGAGTATGAACAGAGCAGAAGGAATTGATTCTATGGGGCTGTCCCAGGACACAGGGTCCCCAGTGTACGCTATGCAGGATGGCAAAGGCCATCTCCATGCCCTGACCTCTGTCAGCAGAGAGCAGATAGTTGGAGGTGATGTGCAGGGCTACCGGTGGATGTTTGAGACACAGCCCCTGGATCAACTGGGCCGAAGCCCTAGTACCGTGGACGTGGTACAGGGCATCACCCGGCAAGAAGTGGTGGCCGGAGATGTCGGCACTGCCCGGTGGCTCTTTGAGACCCAGCCCCTGGAGGTGATCCACCAGCGGGAACAGCAAGAACCCCAGGAGGAAGAAGGAAAGAGCCAGGCAGTTTCCCAGCCTGAGTCACTCCCGAAAGGTGATGTGCAGACCATCCGCTGGTTGTTTGAGACGTGCCCAATGAGTGAGTTGGCCGAGAAGCAGGGGCCAGAGGTCATAGATCCCACAGCTAAGGCGGAGGCGCGGTCCTGCACTTGGATGTTTGCGCCCCAACCCCTAGACAGGCCAGAAGGCTCCAGGGAGCAGCACCTGCAGGTTAGCCAGATCCAGCCTGGGGAAAGACAGACAGATGGACATGTCTTCGAAACCGAGCCTCTGCAGGCCTTGGGCCGTCCCTGCGGAAGAGGGCCTATGCGATACTGCAGCCGAGTGGAGATCCCTTCCGGGCAGGTGTCTCGGCAGAAGGAGGTTTTCCAGGCCCTGAAGGCAGGCAAGAGGGAAGACCAGGGGTCCAGGGTACTCCCCGAGCCCATCTCTGTGGGCTCTGTGCACAAGTTCACCTGGCTCTTTGAGAACTGCCCCATGGGCTCCCTGGCAGCTGAGAGCATCCGAGGGGGCAACCTCCAGGAGGAGCAGCCCGTGGGCCCCTCAGTCAACAGGGTGCCAGAGAGGCAGGAGACCGCAGCGGAGGAGACCCTGAGGACTCTGCACACTATGTCTGGCCTCCTGCACCACGGAGGCATCCTCATGGAGGCCCGAGGCCTGGGGGAGCTTTGCCTTGCCAAGTATGTGCTGCCAGGCCCGGGGCAGGGGGGACCCCACATACGGAAGGAGGAGTTAGTGTCTGGCGAGCTTCCCAGGATTGTCCGCCAAGTACTGCGCCGGCCAGATGTGGACCCGCAGGGGATGCTGGTTCAGGAGGACCCAGTGGGACAGCTCCGCCTTAAGCCGCTGAAGCTGCCAGCTCCGGGCAGCAGCGGGAACCTCGAAGACATGGACCCTGAGTTCCAACAGGTGCTGGCTTGTGGCCTGGGGACCTCAGTAGCACGGACTGGGCTGGTGATGCAGGAGACAGAGCAGGGCCTGGTCTCGCTGACTGCCTACTCCCTGCAGCCCCGGCTGACTAGCAGGACCCCTGAAAGGGGCAGTGTGCAGCTGCTGGCCAGCTGCATAGACAAAGGAGACCTGAGTGGCCTGCACAGTCTGCGGTGGGAGCCACCAGCTGATTCAAGTCCAGTGCCAGCCGGCGAGGGGCCCCAGAAGCTACCCGCAATGGAGAACATCATCCATGTTCCCCCACTGGACCCCAGTATGGGGATGGGGCACCTGAGAGGCACAGGGGGCACCCCCCACCTCCCACAGGTCATTGGAAAGGCAGTGCCTCTGGCTGGGGAAGAAAAGCAGAAAGAGAGCTGTACTGGGCAGAAAGGGATAACAGCTTTGGGAAAGTCTGAAGGAACCACAGCGACACCCAGGGGGTCTGGAGCCCCAGACCTCCAGGCTGCCATGCAAAATCTGTGGATGGCAACAGCGGAGGCCCAAAGCCTGAGCCAGCAAGTTCTCAATAAGAACAAGCAAGACTCTGCCCCTGGAGCCACCTCAGCACCTCTGGAGCCACCACGGCACCCTGATGGTCCCCTGCAAGCATCGGCCGTGGTCACCGTGGCTGCCCAGAGCAATACTAGACCTGTGGCTGGAGATGACCCCAGGACCCCAGCACACCCCAGAAAGGTCAGTGGGGAACAGAAAGTACTGCCCGGAGGACTGCCTGAGGGGTGGGTGACTACTGAGGATGGCATCCACACTACTCACCCTGTGAGGACCTTTGAGCCCCATGGGGGTGTACAGCCTTCTGAAAGAGAGCCCCCACAGCGGGGCAGGGACACTTCCCTCTCGGCCCAGGCTCCCACCCCACTTCAGGAAGGCCAAGGTCAAAGACTGAGGCCTGGGTGGGAGGAGCCTGGGGGCTGCACACAGATGGTCCAGGGAGCTCCAGAGAAGGCAATGGCAAGAGTAGGCCCAGGAGGCCTCCAAGCTGCAGAGAACCCCCTGAAGGTTGCCTCTTCAGCCCACCACACTCTGGCCTCTGAGCCTCAGCCTGCAGGTGCCTGTATGCACTCCCATAATGCCTCTGTTCCTCCTCCTCCTCTTCTCCCAGCTGCTGTGACAGGACCGGACTGCCCAGCCCATGCCCACCATGATGAGGACTCTATCCAACAGGACGCCGAGTCCCTGCAGGACCCCCTTCTCCACTCCCACAGCAGCCCTGCCAGCCAGAGAACCCCTGGGGCATCACAGACAAGGACCCCAAAACTGGAGCCCAAAATGCCCCCAAGGAAGAAGCCTCAGGTGCCTCCTAAACCGGCATACCTCAGCCAGATCCCGCCTCCTCAGAGGCTGCCCACACCCTCAGCCCTCTCTCCCCACTCCTCCAAAGGGGCAGGGCAAGGAGGACACAAGCCAGGTGAGAAATATGCAAACACCCTTCTGCCAGCCAACGTCCCCACCACTGCAGGCCAGAGATGCAGAACTCTGGCTGGACGCCCCCATGAACAGAGCCAGCCCAGCCCCCAACATGGCCCCAGCACCAGGGCTTCCGGACTCACCAAGAGCCAGGCTGCAGGCAGCAGCGCCCAAAAGCCCCTCAGGCTCTCAGCTCTCAGCACTCACCCCCCCTCACCACAGCAGGGTCCCAGTCCCCCAGGAGAGGAGCCCACAGCAGGCTCCTGGCACGGGGCCCCTGAGAGCACTGAGATTCTGCAGGGAAGCCAGCAAGAACTCCAGGGCCTCCTGGGCCAGGTGCAAGCTCTAGAGGAGGAGGCCGCATGCAGTGTGGATGTGCAGGCATTGAAGAGGCTCTTTGAAACTGTGCCCCAGCTGGCAGTGGCCCCTCAGGCTCCTGCTGCCCCCCACAAACCTGAGGCCTCAGTGGAGCGGGCCCTCGGGGAGCTGGCGAAGGTCAGCACAGAGGTGGCCCGACTGAGGGAACAGACTCTGGCCAGGCTGCTGGACATTGAGGAGGCTGTGCACAAGGCTCTCAGCTCCATGTCCAACCCCCAGCCTGAGACCAACATCAGAGGCCATGCCCCAGGACCTCCGCAGGCCCACAGTGCCTGCAAGATTGGTGACACAGACAGAAGTAAAGCCAGACCTAACTGCACAGGCCAGGAGGTCAGAAGGCAAACTGCAGTCAAGAACCAAACCCAAGCTACAAGCCATTCTGAGGTCCAGAGCCAGGCCAAGGTCAGAAATCACATAGAGGCCAGGGTTCAAGCAGCCTCAATCATCCCTTCTACCAGGAGGCCAGAGACACTGAAAGATGACCCAGGCCTCCCTGGAGTCTTGCCTTCTGGCAGAGATCCATCTTGCTCCCCAACATTCATCTTTATGGAGTCAGCCACAAGGATGCTTCCAGAGGCTCCCAGCCCCACAGGCATCCTTGATGTCTCAGTGAAAAGCACTCACCTGACACAGGAAGTGGGCCAGGCCAGGCCCCACCAGAAAGGTCTCCAGGACAAGGCTGGAAAGAAGGAGGTCACTCAGCGTTCTGGGCAGCCCGAGCCTGCCTCTGCCTCAGCAAGTGCCCTGCCCACTGGGCAGCAGAAGAGTGTTCTGGAGCTGCAGACTGGACTCAGTGGCTCTCAGTGCTACAGAGCCACAAGAACAGCTACTCAGCAGTGTGAAGGGGTGGACACATGTAGGAACCCAGTTCTCTCATCTCCCACTGTGGTCACCGAGCAGGCAGAGCTGTCCAGGGGCCCAGGCCCCCACCTCGAGCTCCATGCTTCCCCCTTGCTCCGGCAGTTCTTGCACAGCCCAGCCAGGCTCAGCAGAAGCCAGGATGATGCAGGCCCACTATGGCCACTCCCAGCCCGCAGCCCAATGAGCCCCCTGTCTCCACCACGGCCTCCCACCAGCACTGCCCTCTGGGTGGGCACTGACCTCCCACGCATGTGAGGCAAGGACCAAGAAGAAAGGACATCTTGCAGGACATGTGAGCAGTTTCCCTTTCCTCAGCTCCATCAGTAAGCCCAGCTCCTGCAAAACGCGAGGAAGAAAGGTTGGGATGAGGTCCACCCAGTAGCCCGGGCATGGGAGAAGCATGGCTGCCAGCAGCAGCTGGTGGAGGATGGAACATACACAGACACACATGCTCCTCGCACAGGCCTAGCCCACAGGCTGAGCCTAAGAGGAGCCCCCTTAGGACTGGAGGGACCCTCTCCTCTCAGCCTTTATTTCTTTTGTTATGAGTCAAAATGTTCTCAGTCACCAGCTCCTTAACTCTTGGAGAGGACAGGGCCAACTGGATAGCAGGATTGGTCTCTCTTGGGATTGGTCTGAAGGCTCCAGGAGGGCCCTGCTGCAGCCCCTTCATCACTTTCTCCACCATTCAGCAGGTCAGTCTGGCAGCCCAAAGTTCCCAAGGAAAAGCTCAGAATTGATTCATGTCCCTAAAGCCAAGGATACTGCCTCCCCACCCCCACTGCCCTTCACTCTGCACCCCCAATGGAAAGGATACAGTCTGAATAAACCCAAGTTTTATTCTGTCATCTGTGCATGTCTGTCGTTTGTGCATCTGTTCTGGAGTCTGGGCTCCCACTTTGGGGAGTGAGAGGGGGAAGAGCCACCACCTGTGAAAGCCCCATTTTCCTGGCAAGAGCAGTGTTGGAGATCTCAAAAAAGCCACCCCTTCTTCTACCATCGTCGCTGGGAAACAAAGAGGCCCCACACAATCCCCCCATTCTCCTTGCTCCCCCCTCCCCCCTTCCCCAGCCCATACACACATTGCTACCCCTCTACCTCTGGTCTCTCCTCCTGGAGGTTCTTGGACATCATCCTGGAGTGGAGTCTGACCAGAATCCTGCTCCAGAGTGGGAAAATAGCCCAGTCAGGCCTAGGAAGGAGGGAGGGTCACACCCCAGGGGAACCCCATTGGCCAAGATGGCTGGGCCCTCTCCCCTGCTCAGGCCAGGTGCTGCATGCAGAGTGGGGGCTGCTGGGAAGGCAAGCGCATGAAGCATGGCCTGGAAGGCCAGAATGATTTAGTGCAGGCCCCTTTTACCCTCTTTCAAAAGGCACTGAGTGCCTATTGCATGCCAGGTCTATTCTAGGCAGCAGGGACACAGAGGTGAAGCCTTATAGGGTCACATTCTCAGGGAAGTAACCTTCTAGAATGAGAAGACAGACCACGAATAAACAGGAAAAAATAGATGAGGAATAAGGATAATGCACCTGACTAGGTCACTCTTCCACTCTAGGGGAAGAGTGTTAACATACGGTGGTGCGATAATGACAGGTGATTGCCCTAGAGCACATGGCAAAGGCAAACCTCTCCAAGAGAAAAACCTCACCTGAGATCTGAATAACAAAGAGCCAGTTATGTGAAAATCAAGGGAAGGTACAGGCTAGGCAGAGAGAGAAGACATGCAAAAATCCAGAGATGGGAATGAGTGCCACCCCTCAATTTCCTGGATACCCCTCCATCTGTCTACCTCCCCCAACGCTCCCCCCACAACAAGGTTATGTGGGAGCTTGTCCACACTTTGCTTTCATTGAACAGGCAGGATCCTAGCCTACAACCACCAGCCCCGGAATCAGCCTTCTACGTGTCATGTCACAGCCCGCTCATTGCCTGATCTCACACAGTGAGCTCCCCTGGGGCAGCTGGGCTCTGAACTGGAAAGAGCCACTCCCCTGTGGAAGACAGTGGTGTGTGGGAGCAATTAAGATACTGAATCTACCCACTTGGGGCTAATACCTACAACTCTCTGGGACCCTGGCCACATGTCCCCCTCCCCTGCCCTCTGGGGACTCTCAGTTGATTGCGGGGGCCCAGCAGCTTACAGCATGGCTGTTCTCATTGTTCTCATCTGTACAGTGGGCACAATTACAGTACTTACTCTTGTGAAGATTAAGCAAATTATTATGTGCAGAGTGCCTGGAGCTATATGCCTAGCATCCGGAACTCCAACATGTTCATTTTTTAGCGTTATTGGTAACCATTAATTTTCATATCTCTTTCTCACCTCCAGGTGGAGTTCCTGTCTTGTTCATCTCAGTACCACTGGTGCTTATCAAAATTGCCTAGAAGGCACTCTAAATGTCAAATAAATGAAAGCACAGATGAACGAAATGATTACGTGAATTCAGTGATTCATCCGACTAACATTTATTGAGCACCTACTTCCTGCCACGTTCCGTTCAGGATGCTGAGGATAGATATGAACAAGTCAGTATTTATCCCTGCCTTCACGGAGCCTGGGTTTAAAGAGGGAAGACAATATATTATAAGCAGATAATTCTGGAAGGGAGCGATACTGTTAAGGAAATAAAAACGAGATCACGAGAAGCGAATTGGCTGTTACTTTAGTTTGGGAAAATCATCTCCGCGGAGGTAACCTTAACGGCACTGGAGCGGGTCCGGAGGACTCGAGGTGGCCTACGGGGAAGGGTGGGAAGAGATAGGTGGGTGAGTGGTGAGCACGCCGGCGGCAGTGTACACCAAGGAGAGTAGCTGCCGCTCGATGAGGTCTCGCCTACTGCCCTGCACACCTGCCGGGGAGACCCAGGCTCCACCTCTCCTCCCGCGTGGAGTGGGCGGAGCTGGAAGTGGGGCCTGGCCGCAGGTGGAGCGCGCACCGCCCAGACCACGCCCCTGGAGCGGGGCCGGGGGTGGCGGCAGGCAAAAGGAGGGGCGCGTTCCCACCCGCCGTCTCCAAGGTGACGATGACGTTACCCCGGCCGCCGGGTTCGGGACGTTCGGGCAGCTGCAGCCGTTGCCCGGAAACGCCGGGCAGGCGCGCAGCCAAGGGCCGGCTCAGGGAGCCAGACGCTGGACGCCAGTACGCGCCGTCCTGGCCAGCCCTTGCTCGGAGCCTCCCTCCGGGATTCCAGGCGGGTGCGGGTTCCGGTCCTCACCCAAGTGGCAGCCCCACCCGGGGCCAACCTGCCGGGCCGGGTGCCTCCTCCCTTCTCGTCACTCCCTGCTACTGCCGCTGTGTCCCGAGTTGTCCACCAGTCCCCACCTTCAGTGCCATCACGCTGCCTCGGGCCATCACTCATTGCCTGCTTCCCTGGGCCACTGCCATAGCCTCCCAAGTTGTATTCCTTGCTTCCCCCTGTCCTAACAATCTGTCGTTCATCTGACAGCCAAAGCGCTTACAGAGAATTTACCAGATCAAGTCGCTGTCGTGTAAATACTCCCCAGTGGCTTCCCAGCTCATTGTCTTAAATCTAACTCTTCTCTGCCTTTAAGACCAGAATGACTTGTCTCTCTGCTCTCCTCTCCCAACTTTGTCTCCCCCACTCTCTTCCTCATATGCATTCCCTAGTTACATTGGCCTTGATCTTCACAGAATCTTTACCAAACCAATTACTGCCTCAGGGCCTTTGCACTTGCTGTACCCTCGGCCTGGATGTCCCTTCTTTTAGATCTTCAGTGGCTGGGCTCCTTCTCACTAAGATCCTGTTCGAATGTCCCTCCCTCCCCTGTCTATTGCCCCCCCATCCTGCTCCCCATCAAAAGAGGCCTTCCAACAAGTTATCATGCTGTTTCGTTTTCATGAGACCGCCCACAATATAAAATTATCTTGTGCATGGATTTGCGTACTGTCAGTGTTCTCAATTTAATACTATTACTGTATAGTAAATGACCTCAAATTTAGTGGTTTAAGCAACCACCATTTTATAACACTCATGAACTCTGTGGGTCATGAATTTGGACAGAACACAGTGGGGATGGCTTGTCTCTGTACCATGATGTATGGGGCCTCAGCTGGGAAGACTTGAAGGCCGAGGTAATTTAACAGCTAGTGTCTGGAAACATCTAAAAGCTCATCCACTCATGCCTGGCAGCTGATGTTGGCTATTGGCTGGGATATCGGCCAGAACACATATGCATGGCCTCTCCCCGTGGTGTGGGCTTCCTCATGGCATGGCAGTCTCAAGGTAGTTTGACTTCCTACATTTCATCTCAAGGCTCCAAAGGCATGCATCCCAACTAACAAGGCAGAAACTGTACTGCCTTGTCTGACCCAGCCTTGGAAATCACACGAAATCACTCCTGCTGCATTTTGCTGGTTCCAAACGAGTCGCAAGTCTGCCTGGATTGAATGCAAGGGGTATTAGACACCACCTTTTAATGAGAAAGAGGTAAAGTTCTAGAAGAACATGTGGCCATTTTTGGAGGGTGCCGTGTCCACATGGGGTCTTCTGCCACCAGCATATCATCTCCAGGACAAATCACTTCTCATTTGTTTATTGTTGCATCCCCTGTACCTGCCAGAATGGTACAAAAGCACTTAGTAGGTGCCTGATCCATGTTTTAGAGTGAATAAATGAAGGTTTATCTTCTCCCTGTTAAGTGTATTTCCTGCCCCAGCCCTTGGTTTTAGCCTGGTCTGCTCTGGAAGTCCAGTGTTTGCATTGGAAGATGGGAGTCAAGTATAGTTGTTTGTTTCTTTGGCGGGAAGGGTGAATTATTGAAGATTGAGAAAGCCAAATGAAGTTCTGGAACACTGTTCTACTGTAAGGGTGTTGAAAACCAAATCTGATTTTTCTCATTCAAAATGTGGAACTATCCGGGAGAGGACTGCAGTTTTGTCCTCTGAACCACAGGGAGAAGAAAAGTGACCCAATGGAAATAGAACTTTGGAGAGGGCCTCGGGCAGCAGGGAGGGAGCTATTGAAGAGATCTGGGCAGGAGGAAGCCACCCACAAGCCTGTTATGATATGCGTATATTTTTTAAGATTTTATTTATTTATTTGACAGAGAGATCACAAGTAGGCAGAGGAGCAGGCAGAGAGAGAGGGAGAAGCAAGCTCCCTGCTGAGCAAAGAGCCAGATGCAGAGCTTGATCCTAGGACCCTGAGATCATGACCAGAGCTGAAAGGCAGAGGCTTAACCCACTGAGCCACCCAGGTGCCCCAAACGGTATGCACATTTTCCCTCCTTTGTTATTGGTGACAGACTTTCCATTCCATCTTCCCAGAGTCCTGAAACCCATACATACAGTTTCTCCTCTTTGCTCCTTTTCCATGAGAATCGGCCCAGGCATAGGCATATCCTTGCGCGCGCGCATGCGCGCGCGCGCACACACACACCAATCAACCTGCCAGCTTCTCTCTTTGCCTTTCCCTACCCTTCCATCTCCGCTGTGGCTGAGACTCTGGATGTCCTATTACATCAACAGCCATCCCGATGTTCTCCCCACCTCCAGTGCCACCTCCAGACTGTCAGTCCTCCTCCAGTCCAGCCCTGCAGCGATTTCCTACCAGCTCCACCACAAAATTCACATTCCTTCAGGTCATTCAAGGCTCTTCGTATACAGCAGCTACCGGTTTTTATTGCCTTTCTCCATCCACTCCTCCATAATATTCTATCTGGGCCAGGTCACACACCCCTGGTTTTGCCCAGAGCCAGCTTACCCAATGGGCACTGCAGGCAGGGAGCCTGGGGCCCACAATACTTTCAAGGGCCCATGAAAATGCTCTAACTTCTAATAAAACCAGAACAGGGTAAAAAAGGATTTTTTAGATAGAAGAAATTGTCTTAACACTTAACATTACCATATTCATCTTTATGCCACCACAGTTGTAAAATCTATTTTTAAATACTTATTTTATGGAGGAAGACTCAGCTCTGAGGCAACCTTTTCAAGAAAGCAAAAGCCATTAAGATTGTCCTTCTTTGACCTCTCAATCTTACGCTTGGGAAACCCGATTATAACCCCTTGGTTTAGGGCATCTCTCTCCCACTGCACCGTCAGTACCCGCAAGTCAATAACCACCTCCACCTCCGTTTTCTCCTTCTAGATAACTGCTCCCCACCTGTGGCAGAGCTGCCACGTTAGACGAACATCTAACTTCCAAAGAAAATTCAGGCCGAGGCTCAACCTGGGGAGCCCTCAGGAATCCTGCCCTGGTTCCAAACCAGTCACGATCAGGGTTGGGGTCCGCGGCCTAGGGAGGGGGCGCGCGCGTTGCGGGCTGGCGGCCGCGGGGGCGGGGACTCGGGAGTCTACCACTTGGCCGCACGGCCCTGCCAGCTCCAAACCATCCCCCATCGGAAGGAGGAAGCTGCCCCTGCGGTTCCCTCTTTTCTTCCCCAAAAGCTGAGCACTCCTCCTTCCGTCGCGCCCTCCCCGCGTTAGGTTTCTTACGAAAAAGTGCCTCTGAGAATTCCCAGAAGGTCCCGGATGTGAAGTCACTGGCGTGAGGTCACCGAGCCTGGTTCCAGGAATCAGAAACTTGGGCGGGGAGGTGGGAGGGAGGAAAGCGCGGAAAACGAGGGAGTCAGTGAAGCCGTGGGCGCAGTCGGCGGGGCGCCTGACTCGGCGGGGTCCCACGCTCGGCTCCAGCAAACCCCCGGGGAAGGTTCCCGGGGAAAAAGGGCCTCGCTTCTCCCACGGCGTAGAATTGCGGGTTAGACACCAACACACCGAACCGTGTTAACCTCTTATGTCTCGTAGAGGAGCGGGTGGGGAAACCGGAGCGATACCCACCGTTGGGAGGAGGAGGGATGGGGGCGGGGCGGACAGGAACCGGCTGAGCCTTCCAGGTCGGAGAACAACTCGGCAATAGCCTTTAACCTAACCGTGGCGCACGCAGGGATTTGCCCTACAGACAGGACGGCAAGGATAAATTCCTAAGGTGGCTTGTGGCAGCTTTGTTTGTTAATAGACCAGACGTAACTGGGGAAGAGTAAGAGTGCCAGCACCTACCAGTATGAAGTTATCATTTACCCGGGCGGGGAAGACTGGGTGGAGCCGGTCTTTTAGCCAGCGGGGTGAGGGATCAGTAGTCTGAGCTACTTATGTGGGTCAGGAGTTCAGGGGTGATAGAAATCTCAGAATTACTCGGAATTTGTAGCACAGATGTTTCCAGAGGGAAACAGCTGGTGCATTTGGACTGAGAAATTTGAGGAGGGTTTAATAACAGGGGCTTTCACAGAAGGGTAGAAGGGTATAGAGAAAACTCCAGAACAAAGTAGGACCCCGGGGCTAGTAGCAATGCGCGGAGGGGGGGACGGGGAAAATGTCGACCATCCATAGTTCAGATGCAGGGAAGGTGAGAGTTGCTGGTACTTGGGGACAGACAGAGTGAAATGGCAAGGACAGTAGCCAAACTTGTGTGATTTCCTCCAAGGGAAGGCACTTATTTTTGAGATACAAGTTTAGATGTTGCACACGGGCAGAAGTGGAGAGCTTCAGTGGAGGAGTGTAGCTCATCCCTGGCAACTGTACATGGAAAACATATATCCTGACCTCACTCTCCACCCTCTGAACTCCTGTCTGTGTTGGCCAGCTGTCAAACCCCATGGAAAGCCAGACAGGGAAGTCCCCGGGCGCAGAGCTGGGAGGAGAAGGGTGGAGAGTGGGTCTGGGACAGCAAATGGAAGAATGGGAGAACCAGTGTGGGTGAGGGGAGGCGAGTGTCAGTGGTGAGGGGACTCTGCAAGGCCGTGGCTGGAGAAGGGGCTTCTTAGGGAGTGAGTGTAGGTAGGAAAGAGGCAAAGGTCGCTGCTGGGGAGCCCTCCTACGAGACTGAGAAATAAAATGGACCCAGGAAAGAATATTCCAAAGCTGCATTGATTGAGATGGGAGAACAAGGAGACCCATGCTCAAGGCCTAGCGACACCAGTGCACAGAGAAGGAGGGAGGAGGGAGAGCAGGTGGGCTGGGATATATGCTCCCTATAGGTCAGGTAGGATGAGGGATATATATGTCTGTGTGGGGTATGTGTGTGTCTGTGTGTCTTTGTGTATCATGTACATAGACTGCTTCTAGAAAAAGACAAAAAGAAAAAGCCCTAATGATAGTGCCTCTGGTAGACACCAAGGGTAGGCAAAGAAGAGGCCCAACTTTGTATTTTCTTCCATTTTGAATATATTTTCTAAGGTTTTTATTTTTTAATTTTTTTTTTAAGATTTTATTTTATTTGACAGCGTGAGAGAACACAAGCAAGGGAGCAGCAGAGAAAGAGGGAGATAGCAGGCTCCTTGCTCAGCCAGGGAGCCTGACGCAAGAATCTTCCGTGGCAGGAGGGATACAGTTTTACAGAAAGAGCAGATCCATAGTTTTCATTAATAAACTGGAAGACAGACTTGGGGTAGCGCTGGGACTTGAAGAGAAGTGACTGGAGCCTGAGAGGGGTGGGGCTGAGGAGAGTGTTGCTGGAAGGGTCTCCTTCCTGTGTCAGTCCAGCCACCGCCTTTAGGAGCAGCGACCTCAGAAATCTGGTTTGAACTATGTTCTGTTTGCATGGTAATCCCCTCAGGGACTTGCCCAGCCCCCACTCTGCACAATCCAAGACTTCAGGAAAACCTAATTCCTCACATTTTAGTAAATTTTTCATTATTGTATATGTCATGCTTTAAGTATTTTCAATCTTGTATATTAAAAAAATAAGTAAGTCCCCTTCCTTGGAAGAAATCACACAAGCTTGGATGTAGTCATCTTGGAAGAGACTGAGTCCTCATAATTCTCTCTGCTGAAGCTGTGCTTGGACAAGGTATTCCTTCCCTGCAGAGTACAGAATCCTTTAGATTAGAAGCATTTTTTTTTTCTTCTAGTTAAGAATCCACTCCAGGGCACCTGTGTGGCTCAGTTGGTTAAGCCACTGCCTTTGGCTCAGGTTGTGATCCCAGAGTCCTGGGATCGAGTCCCACGGCGGCGGGTGGCCGGGAGTGGGGGGTGGGGGGGTGTTACCTTGCTTTGCAGGGAGTCTGCTTCTCCCTCTCCCTCTGCCTCTCCCCCTGCTTGTGCGCCCTCTCTCTCTCTCTCTCTCTCTCTGTCAAACAAAATCTTTAAAAAAAAAAAATTAAAAAAAAAGATCAGCTTCAAGTGGATATTACTTCAGTGCACAAGCACTGATTCTTCTCCCCATCGCAGATCCTGGGGACAGGGACCCAGCCTGAGGAGCTTCAGGGCCAACTTCAGGGAACTTCTCATAACACCTGGAGGGATGGCTGTGGGAGGGAGGCTGGTGGAGATAACACTGGGAAGCCTGTGTCCCCTCCTTTTCCTGGAGCTGCCTCCTTGGGCTAGGAGGGGCTACTCCCAGTCTAATAGACTTGAGACTTTCTGGACTCGGGGTTTCCCCGAAGGGAAGGGCCAGAAGAAGGAAGGGAGCCACCAACCCATCTCCCCTCCTGGGAACCGGCTGTGGCATGCTAAGTCTGGGCTCCACTTCCCTCTCCATCTCCCACTCCTAGAATAACTGAAACTTCTCAATATGCTCTATACTTTTGAGTTTCTCGGTCTCTGTCCCACTGAGAAGAAAATTCCATGAGAGCAGAGACCTGTCTGTGTTAACGTGCCACTAATGATCAGTGACTACAATAGTGTCTGGCATAGTTTGGTAAATAGCATGCGTGAATGCCCCAAAGGACTTTTCCACAGCTCTACCTACATTGCAAGAAGATTCCCTTGATCGGTGCTCACTAAAATCCCTGTCATCTCAGGACACGGTTCCTGGTGTTGGCGGACTCCACTCAGTGGTACACTGGAGCAGGCCCAAACCTCCTGGAGAGCTGCCTTTTGCGTGCCCATCTCTTCTCAGCTTCTATTGTGCTGCTTGAAATCAGCCACAGTGGGAGAATTTACACTGTGGAAATTGGTAAACACTGCGGATCTTGATCCCCTCTCTCCCCCACACACAACCGTCCCTGGTTGGTAAACATTTACCAGCACACTACTGCCTCAGGTCTTGGTTCTGCTACTTAACAGGCTCTATGATTCAGACAGGTCACATGATCACTGCGCATCACTCCTCCACAATGTGGAGATCCCATAGTATCTGCCTAATAGGATTGTCTGGAGTATTCATTGTGAATATCATTCTGTAATGGGTTTAGCACAATATTTGGCTTCTAGTAAATACAGAACCGGTTAGCTATTGCTGCCTAACAAACCACCCTCGGGATTTAATCTCTAAATATGCATTTATTTTGCTCATGAATTTATAAGATGGCTGGGACTTAGTAAAGACAGCCCATAACTGGAGAGGCACAAAGGCTGGGATCATCTGAAGCCATGCGCACTCATATATGTGGCCTTTAAGGCTGGCTGTAAGGGATCTTAGCTGGGACTTGATCCAAACACCTACGCATGGTTTTTTCAAGTACTCCAGGCTTCATCGGAGTCCAGTGACTGGGTTTTCGAGGGTGAGTGTCCCAGGAAACAGGCAGGCAGTAGCTTACCTTGGAAATTACACAGTATCACTTCCTCAACATTGGATTCATGAGAAGCAAGTCACCAAGGCTGGCCCATACTTCAGGGGAAAGGAATTAAATTCCTCCTTTTAATAAGAAGAGTGTGAAAGAATTTTTGGACATGGGGTTTTTTTTTTTCAAGATTTTTATTTATTTATTTGAGAGAGAGAGAGAGTAAGATAGAGCATCAGAGGGGAGGTCAGAGGGAGAAGCAGACTCCCCATGGAGCTGGGAGCCTGATGTGGGACTTCATTCCGGGACTCTGGGATCGTGACCTGAGCCAAAAGAAGTGGCTTAACCAACTGAGCCACCCAGGTGCCCGTATGACCATGTTTTTAAACGATCACAACCTTTATTATTGTGGCCCTTAGGATACTCGAGCTTCTCCTGAGTGGATTATCTGACTTCTTAGGCTCTGAGCTCTCTGTGGGAGGGCAGGGCTCCTTTGAATTCATTAAGATCCCTCTCCCTCGTTGCTCTCCAAGTGAATCAAGGGCCCTGTTTGCTGCAGAGTTCAGTGAATGTGACAGAAGGGAACTTCTTGCAGAGGAACTGGCACTGGACATTTGTGCTTCCCTGGATGACACCCGTGTTGGTCCCACAGAAACCGAGGTGAAGGACTTGGAAAGGGCACAGCCCAGAGAGCAGGTGGTTTTACCAGTGGAACCATGACTCCAACCGCCTCTACTCATCCTGGGATTGTGGGTGATCCTGAGGGTAAGTCTGTGGCTTAAACAGACTCCCTCACAAGCCTGCTGTGGAAATGGAATGGCAAATCACTGTCTGAGAGTCACTGGGCTCATGCTATAATTTCTATCTTAGTCTTAGGTGTCCCGCCTGTCAAATGGAAATAAGAAAAGGTCTGTGGGTTGGGCATTTGGAATGGATGATCATATTATTTAGAAAGCTGGGCTAGAAGCCAATTTCTTTTTTTTCTTTCTTTCTTTCTTTCTTTTTTTTTTTTTTTTTTCCTTTTTAAAGATTTCACTTGGGTGTCTGGGTGGCTCAGTTGTTAAGCATCTGCCTTCAGCTCAGGTCATGATCCCAGAGTCCTGGGATCGAGCCCCACATGGGGCTCCCGGCTCAGTGGGAAGCCTGCTTCTCTCTCTCCCACTTCCCTTGCTTGTGTTCCCTCTCTCTCTGTATCTCTCTCTGTCAAATAAATAATCTTTAAAAAAAAAATAAAGATTTCACTCATCTATTTGACAGAAAGAGAAAGAGAACCCAAGTAGGCAGAGGAGCAAGCAGATAGAGAGGGAGAAGCAGGGTCCCTGCTGAGCAAGGAGCCCAATACGGGCCTCAATCCCAGCAACCCGAGATCATGACTTGAGTCAAAGGCAGCAGCTTAACTGATTGAGCCACCCAGGCATTCCTAGAAACCAATTTCTTCTTCTGGAAATGGTTGCCAGGGTCACAAGCTTCTCTGATAGGAAACGGGGAAAAAGCAGAGAAAAATCTCTCCCCTTCTGCTATGGATGTAAATCCATCTCACTGTATCTTTTGAGTTCCACAGAATTGGGATCCCAGAAAGAAGCATGCATGTGATGTATGATGTTTGGGGAGGAATTCTTCAGGAAAGACAGACCCGAAAAACCTCCATTTCAATGCTGGGGTCAGGAAGCAGAGGCTGGACCACAAACGGAGGGGCTCAGGGAAACGTAGAGGAGCAGAATGGTCAGACCCAGCCCCTCAGCCGTCCCATCCCGTATTCCTCAAGGTCCCTATGTGCTACATCTGGGTCAGGAGTTCGGGCCAGACCCTCCAATGCAGCCACTAAAGGCATCAGGGCCTCCTCCTACGCTGGTTCCATGACAGGGAACTGGCCTGCCTGTGACCATAGAATGACCCCTGGCTCCAGGCATCAGGCATTTGTAAAATCAACAAAGTCATCTAGAGAAGACTTTGCTAACGTGGGGCTCATGAATCTCATGGCCAGCAGGGAATTTCAGAGAAAAAACAGCCTAGGTCTCAATTCCCCCAGAAGAGGACCCTGAGACAAAGATCTGAATAGAAATGTTTCACTTGGGACGTGATCCCCTGAAGTACCAATGGAGAGAAGGGGAGGTAGGGAAGGGAAGGAAACCACCCCGCAGTGTGTGTTGATGTGTGCCTGCTGCTGTGGGCAACTGTGGCTCATTGTCGCTGGGGCCTCTGGGATGCTATGTGCAACACGCCCTGGAGAGCCCCCCAACCTAGTCCGCTCGAGTGAAGGTCTGCATCTGGGCGTTAGCTCCCTGGCACTCCGAGCCTGCCCCGTGTGCCAGTTGAGCACCATCCTGTGACCAGAGAAATAACCCAGGTGGAGTGCCGTGAGCATGTGTGGGAATTGGGAGTGCTATAGGACAACTTGCAATTTGGTTTATGTACATTTTATCAGTGTGAGATAAGTGGGGCGCCTGGGCGGCTCAGTCAGTTAAGCGATTGCCTCTTGATTTCGGCTTAGGTCATGATTTAAGGTTCCTGAGATGGAGCCCTGCGTCAGGTTCCACACTCAACATGGAGTCTTCTCAAGATTCTCTCTCCCTCTCCTTCTCCTCCTCCCCATCTTCATTCAAATAAATAAATACATCTTTCTTTATGAAATGTGAAACAAGTGACCATTTCCATACAAATCCGTTACCTTGCGACAATCATCACAGTTCTATTGGTGCCCCTGTGCCAGAACTTATTTGATTCAGCTCATATTTAGTAAAGAGAATGCCATTAACTATAGTTCAACTTGCCAAATTATTTTTTTTTAATTTTATCTATTTATTTGACAGAGAGAGAGAGAGAGATCGTAAGTAGGCAGAGAGGCAGACAGAGGGGGAGAAGGCTCCCCACTGAGCAGAAAGCTTGGTGCTGGGCTCAATCCCAGAACCCTGGGGTCGTGACCTGAGCTGAAGGCAGAGGCTCAACCCACTGAGCCACCCAGGTGCCCCTAAGATGTTTTCAACCACATTCATGTTATTGTTTATATTCATCATATTTCCATTTTGCTGTTACTACACTATGGTAGTGTGGCCCCAAATCATAAAGATAGAACAGCAGTTCAAAAGAAGTTCGTTAAGCAAAAAAGGAGTATGGGAAATAGTAACAAAACTGTGCAATATCAAAGGTGATCATATGTGGGATCAAATGTGATCAGGGTAGATAAGTGTGTAGAAGGGGATGATTTTACACAAGTAGAAAAAAAAGTGTGAATCAGAAGGACAGATGTGAGGGGCACCTGGGTGGCTCAGTGGGTTAAGCCTCTGCCTTCAGCTCAGGTCATGGTCTCAGGGTCCTGGGATCAAGCCCCTCGTCAGGCTCTCTGCTCAGCAGGGAGCCTGCTTCCCCACCTTGCCTCTTTGCCTACTTGTGATCTCTTTCTCTCTCTCTCTGTCAAATAAATAAAATTTTGGGGGGGAGAGAAGGACAGATGTGGGAATGGATCTCTGAAAATAGGATTTTGTTAGCTGGTAATCCATCTCCTCTAGTCCCTGAGGCATCGTCTATTATGAAACTTTGTCCAGTACTGGCATGAGGCCCACTGAGATACTTGCATCATCCTCACATCAGGCCCTGCAGTCTAGGCAGAAAGCCAATCAAATCCTTCCAGAATGTGGGTGATATCAGGTCTGTGTGATAATGATGCGTTTTGCCACCAAAGACAGAGAAAAGATCAAAACCATAGAAGCACCCTTAAAGTTGTTGAACTTACAGCAAACACCAACACATGATTCAAACTGTGGCTTGTAAATTAAATCATAGGCTCAGAGCAGAGCAAGATTTAGGCAAAATTACTTGATCAAACAACACTTTTGGGTGTCACATAAAATCAATAGCACATAGTGTGAACGAGCAATTTCTGTCCCGAGTGAGTGCTCCAGACAATTGGCTTTATTGTTAACTAAAACCACTTGTGGCAAGCCTTGTTCATTGTTGACCCAGAATTTATCCCCTCCCTTCTTTCCTGATAACAGATTCCTGACTTTGATCCATGCACCAACGTCTCCAATCACAGGCAGTTAATTATAAGGAGTCTAAATCAGTCACGACCAGCCCATTTCCCACTTTTCCAGCCTCTCTGGCTGCTGTGAGACCATGAAACCAATTCTGGCCAATGAAATATGATGTGAAGTCTGCTGAGGGTACATCTATGAAAGTTTTTGGTTTTGTTTTGAATAAAAAGGATATACATGCTGGTACCCCCCTTCCCTTCCTCCCCCTCTTCCTAACTTAACCGTGGTCATGATGCCTGGTGCTCAGCCGTCATCTTGCAAATATGAAGCAACCAGCATGAGGTGAATGCTGAGAGAATTCTAGAGACATCAGCACTGACATTACTGAATGTCCTTGGTTGCCTACATCCAGCCTTCCTGTTACCAAAGAGAAGTAAACCGTCTACTTTAAAATCACTGTAACTTGGATTCTCTAGTACTGGTAGTTGAAAGCATTCCTAATGCGTGTACCCTGATGTGTCAGCTCTCCACATATTTTCAGAAAAACATGAGAAAGACGTACTCAATGACTCTTTGTTCTATTTATCACCAAATTCCCTTGTAAGATGAGATGAATGAGCTTCTAGCTTCCAGGTGGGGTTAGCTATGGGAACCCCAGCAGGAAAAGAGAGAGAAGAACGTGAAAATGGGCATTTAGCCCATTGGTTCCCTGCCTGTGAGTCTCCCTGTGTTGGATCTGTTTTTTAGTGGTGGGGGTGCTGCTGGGGGTCCCACGGAAGCCAGCCTCCTCTGCTCAGTTCTCGGTTCTGGTGACCATCCCCTTTCCCTTCAGGCCTGTTGATGGTAACAGCTCTTCTGTGTTGTGGCTATTGCAACATCCTCCAAGGTGCTCCTACACCTACATGTTTCTAAACAGTCTTTGTAAACAAGCTTTCCTAAAATCATCCTCTTCTGAGCCCGACTTTATCTGTTGGTGCGCTGACTGATCTACCAGCATCAGTTCACAGACTTAAAAGAAAACACACAAACAGACACACACAACTTGCCTCAGAACACCAACCACACACCACTGTATTCACGAAGACCAGCTGTCAGGCAACAATCTGGCTCCTGATCTCGGTATGTGTGAAAACAAGCAGCAAGAAGAGTCAATGCACTCCATTCATGGTCTCTCTGTGTCTCTTCAACTACTGTGCAGAGAAATGGACAGCAAGTACAAGACACTTTTGAACAAAGTACATGGGCTAGTGGGGAAAGATATTCACATGAGGCTCTGAAATAAGAGAAAATAAGGCAAAATACAGCAAATACTGTCTTTGTGGCACTGGCAGCTCTGGGAGGCACCATCAATATCTTGATCACCCTGAACCTTTGGCTTCAGGGCAAGACTACAACCATTTTTCACACTGAGGTTAAGATATCAAGAATTTGAAGACAGAACTGTGGTGTCAAGGCTCAGCCTTTGATATGACTCTTTCCCTTACATTTGAAGATTTTCTTCTCTTGGCAGAGAAATAAATCA
This sequence comes from Neogale vison, assembly GCF_020171115.1. Lineage (NCBI taxonomy): Eukaryota > Metazoa > Chordata > Mammalia > Carnivora > Mustelidae > Neogale > Neogale vison. The sequence continues at coordinate 156,206,216 of NC_058096.1, forward strand.
ATATACAGACAACCACTAGAAAAATTAGAAACAGACTGTAAACTTTCAAATCATCAGACAAAAATACAAACACATGTGTGCGTACACATACATATCAAAGAAGACAAAAAATACACGATAAAATAAAAAACAGAGGAAGCATTAAAATGGAAAACATAACAGAGATAAGATGACAGAATTAAGACTAATATATCAGTTATATCAACAAATGTAAATAGGATAGACCCATCCTTTTAACAGAAAAAAGACTCACATTGAATCATAAAACAATCTTCTATTGTATGTTGTATAGAAGAGATGTACCGTTACCAAAATGACTTAGGAAACTTAAAAATCTAAGTTAAAACAAGTTATACAAGAAAATACTGAGCTGAGTCTGCAATTACCGATGAAAATGTTAAAAGAGACTCAAGGACGCTGAATAGGAGAGAGCAGTATCTACGTTAATAATCTAGTTTTTAAAAATCTCTGTGCACCTCTATAATAAATCTCTATAGCTTCAAAGTCAAGAATAAGATATTAGGGACACCTGGGTGGGTCAGTGGGTTGAACCTCTGCCTTCGGCTCAGGTCATGGTCTCAGGGTCCTGGGATGGAGCCCCGAGCCCCACATCGGGCTCTCTGCTCAGCGGGAGGCCTGCGGGAGGTAGAGACAGAGGAGGAAGCAGGTTCCCCGCAGAGCAGAGAGCCCGATGTGGGGCTTGATCCCAGGACCCCGGGATCAAGACCCGAGCCAAAGGCAGAGGCTTTGACCCACTGAGCCACCCAGGAACCCCTATTCACTGTATTTTTGTCCAAAAAATGACATGAAACTCAAAAAGGCAAATAAATATGAGCCAGGAATGTCTTGGAAGAGAAAAGTAACATGGTGGGGCTAGACCTATCAGATGATAAAACCACATTATGAAATTATAATTTGTAAAGCAATTTGGTATCCAGAGATTAAATAGACAACCCAGTGAGCCAGAATAGAAAACTAGATAATTTACCCATTTAAGGTAACAATTAAATTAGAAGGAAAAGGTAGCTTAAAAACTTAACTAAGTATTTGGGGAAAAAAGAAAGTGGGCACACTATTCCATTCCTTAAGTCAAAATAATTTCCAAATGGATAAAGGATTTACATATTAAAAATAGACCTTAAAACTCTAGAGAAAAGAATAGGTGAATTTATAATATTATGATAGGGAATGGAGCACCTAACACCCAGTACCTCTAAATACTTAAGAAATTGGACTATATAAAAATTTAAAACTTCTGTGTAAAATATACTATAAACGAAGGTAGAAAAGAAAGTGGGAATGAATGCATCACGAGTGACAGAGAGAAGGGCTCATCTCCTTAGTCTTCAAAGATTTAATCCTATAATCCTATATGAAATATGTAAAGACTATAAACCAGCAGTGGCTTTAAAAAGTCTCAACTTCTGGGTGCCTGGGTGGCTCAGTTGGTTGAGCGACTGCCTTCAGCTCAGGTCATGATCCACGAGTCCCAGGATCGAGTCCCGCATCAGTCTCCCAGCTCCATGGGGAGTCTGGTTCTCCCTCTGACCTTCTCTCCTCTCATGCTCTCTCTCACTGTCTCTCTCTTTCTCTCTCCCTTTCTCTGAAATAAATACGTAAAATCTAAAGAAAAATTTTTTAAATAAAAAAAGTCTCAACTTCACTCATAACTAGAGAAATGGCAATGAAAACACTAAGGCATCTTCTCTGTTACCCCTGTCAGACCAGCAGAGATCAGTACGTTTGATCACACCCAGTGCCAGGGAGAATGTTGGGAAACAGGCTCACTCAGATACCCTAGAGAGTTCAATTGGGGCAACTTTTAGGGAGGGTGGTTTGGCAATATCTGTCAAAATCCTTTGACCCAGAATTCACTGCTCAGATTTTTGATCCACAGATCTCCATTCAAAAGTCTTCCAATTTGAACAAACAAGAGTGTTCAAGACCTGTACTGGAAGACAGTCCCCTTTCTTGGGTTTTGCTTCCCAAGGCCTTAGCTCAGTGGGGCCCAAGCCCCTTCGTGCATCCAAATCCACTGGAGGGCTGCTGGAAGATGGGTTGCCGGGCCCCACTGCAGGAGTTCCTGATTTTTTGGGTCTGGGGAGAACCCAAGAATCTGCATTTCTAACAAGTTCTCTGGTGATCCAGAGGCTGCTGGTCTGGGAGTGGCCCTTTTAGTTTGTTGTGGGGCCTGGTGTGGGTGGAGGGATGGGGGCCTGAAGGGGTGAGTTCCTTTGAGGGGAAGAGGAGGAGGCAAGGTGGAGATGAGCAAGACTCCCCAACACAGGACTAGGGAGAGGAGGAGGTGATGCTGTGAGCTGCCCAGAGAGGGACATTTGAGACAGGACTTTGGTCCTGTTCCCAGCCTCACCAGACTCCTCCCCCACCTCAACTCTGCTGTTTTCGGAGATAGCACACAGGCGTGCTAAGGAGCTCCGTGAAGCCACAGGCGTGCTAAGGAGCGCGTATTAGCCATAAGCAGACAATACAGACTAACAATCAGAGAGCCAGGTTACCTGGGACGGGGAAAGGTGCTCCCATTTCTCAGACAAGGCTCAGAGGCGATGAGACTGGTCTGGAACACTGGACAGTATTCCAGCTGAGGGAGGTAGTTCTTGGGTGGACTCAGCTGTTTTGATTTGATGTTGAGAAATAACATCTTTTCAAAATATGGTGCTGGGAAAACTGGATATTCCCATGCAAAAGGGTGAAGTTAGACCCTGACCTTACACCGTATAAAAAAACTAAACAGATTGGATGCCTGAACACAAGAGCGAAAACTTTAAAACTTATGGGTGCAAAATAACATGAATCCTCTTCCATTTAAGAATCATGATGGAATAAAATTCTTACCCATCTCAGAAATCTAACAGTTGAACCTGACCTTTGAGCCCCTGGTATTCCTCATTGGTAAGGAAGTAGGCTGACTTCCTGGTGGAAGGCTGAGACAAAGGGCATTCCTGTCCCAATCACCTCACTCTGATTGCCAAGCCCTCTCTCCCTGCTCCTTTTACAAGGTGAAATTTACATACAAGATGTTATTTCTCAAATCTGAACAAATCTGAAGTGGGGAACTTGAATTTTTACCTATGTATGTACCAACCACTGCCCAAATCAAGATATAGAACATCTCCAGCATCCCAGAAGGCTCTGTTATGGCTCTTCCCCTTGAATACCCCCAAAAGTAATGTTATCTATCTAGTTTCACTGTTTAAACTTATACAAAAAATGGAATTACAGTTACTACTCTTTTGTGATTGCTTTCTTTTAGTCAATATATTTTGTTTTGTTTTGTTTTTAAGATGTTATTTGAGAGGGAGAGAGTGGGAGAGAGAGAGAGAAAGCCTGCACACCCACGACTTGAAGGAGGGGCACAGGGAGAAGCAGACTCTGGGGGTGAGGGGGGTCGGGGAGAGGCAGTGCTCCATCCCAGGACCCTGGGATCACCACCTGAGTGGAAGGCAGACACTTAACCAACTGAGCCACCCAGGTGCCCCTAATCAATATAATGTTTTAAAGATTTCATCCTGTCCTGGCAAGGGTCAAGCATTTGTTCTTTTTCGTTGCTGTGTAACATTCCATTGCAGGGTAAATCAGTTTGTTTCCATTCATCTGTTGGACATCTCAGTTGTTTCCAATTCTAGGTTGTCATAAATAAAGCTACTACTTTTTTTTTTTTTTTTTAGATGATCATAGAGCTTACCTATGTTCAGCCTTACTAGGTACTGCCACGTTATTTTCCAAAGTGGTTGCATCAACTCACCCACCAAAAATGCATGACAGATCTGGTTAATTCTCAATCTTCCACATTTGGCATTCCTCTTTTAATTTTAGTTTTTCAGATGGGATCATTCCTTTTTAAGTTTGAAAATATTTATTTAAAACTAGTAATAGTTTTATTTACCTAAAATGGGTGGTCCAGGGATGCTGAATGTTTGAGAAATTTTCTGGACTCTTGTTAAGTATTCAGAAATTCCCTGAGGGTTTGTGGGTGTGTTTCTGCCTATGTATGTGCCATAGTCACAGATGGAGCTGCTCCAGATCCCACCCTCCTTGCCTTGGAACAGACCCTTCATTTCTCCATGAACAGGAAGAGCTTAGTCGGGATCCCAGAGGGAGATGTTTCCCATCACCAACAACATCTGGGGAACATCTGGTAAGCCCATCCCAGGACAGGGAGACACTTTGCTGGAGAAAACACATCACTTATTTGATTATTTTTATTCTCCTATATTTTCTCTTTTTCTCTTCTTCCCTTCCTGCCCCCCAAACCCCACCAACCCTTGGGCTCCCTGCTCTAAGCCCCCACTCCCCCCTTTGCCAACTCCCTGCCCTGGTCTCTGTCCCATCTAGTTTTCCCAGTACACTGGCCAGCAGAATGCAAACCTAGGCAGCCTGAGACACCCACATTAACACAAGTGCTCAATCCTGCCCAGCTGATCAGCAGGCAGTGACTTCTAGGCAGTGACTTCATTCCTAACTCAAGGAATGTTGAAGCTGGTGGGGTTCTCTGGTCCAGTGCCTCTTTTTACACATTGGAAGAGTGAAGTCCAGAGAGAGAGGAGACAACTAGAACTTCACTACACTCTAAGTCATAGAAACTCCCTTATCCTGGGGACCTGACCCAAGGATTTGAGGCAGGAAGGAGGCAGCAGTGGAAGAAGGATTCCTTGGAACCAAAACGGTCTGCAACCAGCAGTTACAGGGAGGACAGGGCTGAATGTCTGAAGGGGTGGTGGTGGGTGGGTGGCCACCTGCCATCATAGCCCTAAGGGCTGAGTCACCTCTAACAACACCCAGCTCTGGAGCCTTTAAACTCCCTCTTGAGCTGTCTTAGCCACACCCGTGGCTTCAATGTTCCGCTCTATGCTGATGACCCTTCCATCTCCACTTCCAGCCCTGCACACTCCTAGAGCCCCAGCTCCCTGTATACATTTACTAAGTATACTTAGTGTATTCAACAGGTTCTTACCAAGCACCGAGGAGAGTCAAACACAGCCCCTGCCTTCCCACCACTCCCAGACAACGCAAGGAAATGCACAAGTAAACCACACAACTGAGTGTGAGGTAAGTACAGGCTGGAGATGAGCATTTTGGGAAGTCTGAATCAGGATGAGGAGGACACAGTCCCCAAAACAAGCCTTGGCCAAGGGACCGGAGTGGTTATCAAGAGGTGTGGGTGAGAGTGCAGAGAGAAGGCTGGAAGAAACTTAATGAGATTTAGAACAGAATATCTCACATGTAAATTAAAACTACATGCAGCCGTACCAATATTACATGCATAGAGTATAAATAAAAAGACACATATACCTATTACAGACACTGAAATGGAACAGGGGAGTAGGGGGTGGGAGCACAGGAGAGCGTGGTAAGGCTGCAAAGGTGGGCAAGAGCCAGATTATTTGGGCTTTGTAGGCCCTACAGAGTTGAGACTACATCTTGAGGACACTGGGAAGTCACTGAAAGCTTGGCTCCAGCTGCCAGATACCTGTCCCTACAAGTCCCCCAGACATACACACTCCATACATACAGCAAGGGCAAGAGCTGTAGCTTCCTCCAACCTGCTTTCCTCCTATTTTTCTTCCCTGGAAAGGTGAAGGGCAGGCAGACCCCTTCTGGCTGGCTCTACATAAGCACCTGTGGCTCAAGGGTCCCTCACCATCATCTCCAGCCCAGAGCCATCCATGCTGGAGAGGTCACCCCCACCCCCTACCTGGGGGAAGGTAGAAAGGAATCCTGAGGGTTGGGCTAGAGAGTGACAGCATTCATCTAGGACAGTCAGAGAAAAACCCAGAATGCAGCGGGAGCAGGACTGGGAGGGGGAGGGTCAAGCTCCCACCAAGGCTCCCTGGAGGAGGCAGCGCAAGTTGAGACCTTAAAGGCGATGAGATTCTGGTAAGCAGCGAGAAGGCAGACAGGCATTCCAGGCGAGAGGAACGCTGTGTAGCAAAGGCGTGAAGGTAGAAACGCTCAAGGGACATGTGTGCTGGGTAAGGTCTGATCTGAGGTTGGGGAGAAGGGCAGAGGATGGTCTCCTGGCCAGGGATCGATGCCGGGGCATGCACACACTTTCCCCTGTGCAGTAATCAGGGAGAGCTGGCCCCTAGTCAGGAAAGGCCTTGGCGGGAGCAGAGAAGGCAGTGGGCCATTTTAAGTGGCCAGGGTGTCTGGCTTGGAAGACATCTCTCTCTCTCTCTCTTTTTTTAGATGATATAGGGAGGGAGTGGGTAGGGGGAAGCTGTTTCCAGGAACTCCCAGCTCAGGGCTCCTGGAGGGTCTCAGACCTGTGGGTAGAGGTGAAGGTCAGGCCCACAGATGAACCCCCCCCCCTCCTCGTTCCCCTTTCTCCCTGCCCAGGTTCCTCTCCAGTCATAGTTTATTTTTCAGGCGGATCTGGGGGTGGGTGGTAAGGAGGGCTCAGAGGAAGAACGTTTAGATTGGATGATAGCAACTGGCTCGGGCAGGGCGGGGGTGAAAGCCTAGAGGAGGCACCGTCGCCGAGTGGCCTTCCGGACGCTCCGCTCTGCTCCGGGCCTCAGGCTACCCATCCGCGAACGGGGGCCGTGTTGCGAGGTGGGGGATCTCTTCGACCCCGCTCTGCCGGTTGGGAGCGCAGGCGACTTCAAGAAACTGCGGGAGGGGTACAGGCGAGGGCGACTGAGGGCGCAGGTTAGCCCCGGCGCCCGCGCGGGGTCAGAGTCCGCAGGGAGGGCCCACGGTCCGCTTCGCCCGGCTCGGGGCAGGGGGAGGTGGCGCCTCCGGGGCGGGGCTGTCGGGCGGCCTGGCGGGAGGCCCGGCGTGCGTCAGCGCTGCGAGCCCCGGAGTTTTCCACTGACGAGGAGGGCGGAGCGGCGGGCGGGGCCGGGCGCAGCCAGTCTCCCGCCGCCGCCGCCGCTGCAGGACGCGCAGAGCCAGAGGGGTGGCTGGGCCGACGGCAGCCCGGCTGAGCGCACACAGGGTCGCGGCGCGGGGGCGTACCCGGCCGGGACGCAGGTCGCATCGGTGTCCCGGGCGAGCTCCCGGATCGCAGGTGAGCGCCGAGGGGCTGCGGGCCCGGCGGGCCGGGACCTTGGAGAGGGAGCGTCCCGCGCTGGGGGTTGCGCCCTTCGGCCCCTGCCACTTGCCTCTTCACCCCCGGCGCCGGGGCGGGGACGGGCGGGCTCGGCCCCTGCCTGCGCGCGGCCGGCCGGCGTCCGGGAAGGGGAGGCGGAGAGGAGAGAGTGGCAGGTTTTCCGCTCCCCTCCCCCGCGCCGCCGCCGGTACCCCCAAGAAGTCGCGGAGCCCCGAGCCGGGTGCGGGTGGCGGCTGAGTGGAGATTGGCGCCTGTGGCGGGGTGACGGGGTGCGCGCGTCCACAGGAGTTACCTTTTGACCCAGTTGCCTGAGAACTTTTCAGAAGTTCCTCGCGTGGCCGGAGCAGGTGACATTTGTCGCCTTCCTCCTAGGGCTCCCCCCCTCACCGGGGGCAGGCGCCGGGGCTGGGGCTCGTGCCTGGCGCCCCCGGCCGGCTGGGGTCAGGGAGGGAGTGGAGAGAGAAGATCGTGGAGGAGTGAGGCTTCGTGAGTCACGGACCCCGGCAGGAGGGAGGGAGGAGGGATTGTGTCGTACGCTCACCTGTTTGTCAGTCACCGTCACACGCAGAGGCCGCCGCTGTGAGTCACGGGCGCAGCAGCCCCACCGGACACCCGCGGGCACACGTAGGCTCTCTCCCACGCACTTCTCCCCTCTGCAGCACGTACTTCCTCCCGGTCCTCAGTTTCCCCTCCCTGGGGGCCCTTCTACAGACTCGCACCCTTGGATGTCCCCACCACAGCAGCCCTCACACACTTAGTCACTCCAGCTCTCTGGCACAGTCACACACATAGCCTACACTCCTGACACTGGAGAAGGCCTCCCCGGCTCCACTGCCCACCCCACACCTCCACTCAGATGTCTCAGAGTCCTCTGGAGCAGGCCGCCTCTCGCTCGCCTCCCAATCCTTGACATCACCACCCTCTTCCGTCTCCACATCCGGTGGTCGGCAAGCATAGTCCCCTTTCTCCCTTTGCCTTCCCTGTCCTGTCATCACTCACCTAACCCTGGCCCGGGGCCAACTAGTCACACCCCCCTACGGTCGGGGACTGAGCCATCTTTGTAAAATGCAAATCTGGTATTGTCACTCCCTACTTAATCCCTTCTGTGGCTTCCAGTGCCCTCAGGCTAAAGCCTGCCCTGTCAGCCCTGTCTCCGAAACCTGTCCCAGGATGCCCCTCCCCCTCACCATTCTGGCTCGCTTTCTCCTGCTGTGCCCCCTCTGGAACTTTCTACCTCTCTTCCTCCTAGAGATTCTTTTTACCCTCAGCTTTCCCCCTCCTTTCCCATCCCTCCCACCCGCCATCCCAGCACTCACCAAGGTTTTGTAACTATAGTCCTTGCTCCTAAATTCAAAGCCGCAAGAGTGCAACCCTAGTGTGGATCTTGCTCCCTGTCCGCCCAAGTGCCCAAGTGCCTGACACAGTGCTTGGCATGCCGTGGGAGCTCCATATTTGTTGAATGAATGAGAATGAAGGAGGCCTTGCTTAGCTGGAGGAAGCAGTTGCTGTCAGGTGCAATTTCCCTTCTGCAGGAGCAGTTGGCCTCCTGTAGGCAGCAAACATTTGGCACCTACCCAGTGCCAGGCCTTGGAGGCCAAGGCTGAGGAACTGTGCCCTCCCCCAGGATCACTTTCTGAGAGATGGGGGGATGGGGTATGCGAAGGCTTCTTGTCTGCCCTCTCTGTGCTTCTGCCCAGAGTGTTTTTCTAGCCAATGCCAGTGGGGGCCAGAGGTGTCTTTTCCTTGTCCCAGGAAGTAGTTCCTGAGAATCTGGAGTCATGTGACCCCAGGTGTTAGGGGGAGCTGGCCTGGCCAGAGCCTGGGGATCTGAGGTTAAAGGACACATTCTTCAGATTCCCAGAGGAGGATGGACGCAGCTGAAGGTGCTCTCTCCCCAGTATCAGCTCTGGTAGAGAGCTGGGACATGAGGACTGCTGAGCTGCAGAAAGGAGTTGATGTGATTTCCCAGAGGCCTTGAGATACTCCTCTGGCCACCATTGAGCCTTTGTTTGCCTGGTGCCCCAGGGTGAGGGGACCTTCCTGGGATTCAGTGTGGCCTGAGTGTGTAGAGTTGGGGAGTAGTAGAGTGGGGAAGTCTCACCCCTTTATCCTAGCCATCCCACTCCTGTGTGTGGTGACAGGAGGGTGGCCTGACCTCAGGGCCCAGGCAGATCCCGGAAGAAGCCTCGCTCTCTTTGATTCAGGGCTTGTCTCTGGGGCTCCTCTGGGGTGTGTGTGGCATTTCTGTCTGAGCCAACTCTTGGGAATTGCTTTTCCTTCCTCCAGGACCCTAGGAGGGGGCCGTGTTCACCCTGGGAACAGAGCCATAGTTGGGATTTTGATTCCTGGGTAGCTGCTGAGGGCCCCTCCCCCCTCCTCTGACTCACTGTCTGACACTTTTCTTGGACTCTTTCACTATCTTTCATTCCTTTTTCTGACTTGGCCTGTTCTTGTCTCTCGCTGAGTCTTTCTCTCATCTCCTGCCTCTGCCTCTCTTGGCCTCTGGATTCCCAGGTGGGAGAGAGAAGCACAAGACCCAAGGGCTGCTCCTTCTCCTCCCTCCACCCCAGAGGAGTATCAGGGAAGAGCTAAGTTCTCATTACACTCTAGGTCTGCAGATCCTCCTGGGGTTTACCACTAGAACCTGCAGCATGGCTGTAGCTTCCCTGTGTCCCTGTTTTTCCTGACATTCATAACACCTTCACCTTAAATTCCCATTCTGTAGACATGCCCGAGGCAGAGCTAGGGTGTCTGGCTTAAATCTGCTTGCTTGGTATCTGTCTGTTTACTTCTGGGGAACAAGGTGTCTCCTGAGATGCCTATGTTGGCATCGGACCACAGCCTGAGCTTCCTACCCTCAGAGCCACCCCCTCCTATGGCTCAGTGCAGGCAGATCTCTGGTCTGCACATGTGTACCCCCAGACTAACTGACAGGATCAGGAAGTCGCACTGAGGTCCACCTCTGCTGGTCCTTAGGTGCCTTCTCTATGCCAGACTCTGCTCTAAGCTTGGGTACAGGGATGGTCAGGCAGAGAGACCCTCCGCCTGGTATGAGGGAAAGACAGCAAGGCTGCAGCAAGACTTTGAGAGAAGGGTGGGGGTAGGGGATTCCCAGAGCCCGTGGGAGCCCAGAGAGGCATGTAGTCAAGAGTGAGAAATAGGGGTTTCAGGGAGGCCCTCTTGGAAATGACTGTTAAAGGAGAGTAGGCTGAGTTCCAGCTTGTGCAAAGGCCAGGAGGCGGGCAGGTCATGACAATTAGGGGAACTGCAAGTTCAGCTGGAGTATAGTAAGGGAAAGGGGGAGGCAGCAGCCAGGCCTGCTTCAGCCTCTCGTGGAATTCTAGGCTTGATCCTAAGGCCCAGCTTTCCTAAGCATGGGGATGGCAAGCAGAGATCTTTAGGAAGATCATTCTGGCTGCACGGGGACAGCAGGAGCAGAGGCAGGGGACTTTGACAGTTGCAGTGGGGACAGAGACATAAGGTAATAAAATTGAAGGAGCCATACATGAAATGCATAAAGCATATGAATTCTGTGTGTACAGCTAGATGAGTTTTTAGTTTTAGACATTCGTGGAACCACCAGCCAGGTAACACAGAACATTACAAGAAACCCACTCACCCAGCAATGTGAAGTCCCCAGGCTCCCCGCTCAACCACTGTCCCCAGTGCATATCAAACTCCCACCCCTCCCATTCTGACTTGTATCATCACTGATTGGGTTTACGTTTCCTTGAACTTCATTCACGTGTATTCTTGCTTCTGGCTTCTTTCCTTCCATATGACATCATTGAGATTCACATGTTGTATCCAGGAGCTCCTTTTTCCCACAGTGTAGAATGCCATGTTCACTCAGCACTTACCACTGTCCTAAGAACTTGACACGTATTGATTCTTGTAAACCTCCCAACCCTGTGAGGTTTTAAGACAAAGAATTGAAGACACTGAGAACTTAAGGACCTTGACCGGGGTCACACAGCGGAGTAATAGCCAAACCAGGGTTCCAGTGCAGGCAGTCTGGTTCTGGAGCCAAGGTTCTAATCCTATGCTGATGGCCTTCCCAGTCCCTACTGTCTCTGCCTAGCCTTGTGTGCATTAAATGAGCTAGTGTATGCTTGCAGGACTGGGGGCCTGGATGTGGCTGGAGGGAGAGGGAGGAAGGAGTTGTTGAGGATGGCTGCAGGTTTCTGGCTTGAGTAACTGGGTGGGTGGCAGTGCCGTTACTAAGATAGGGAACACAGGAAGAGGAACAGATGGCACAGGTTGGGGGTGGGGAACAGAGACAAGGGGTTCGATTTGGGGCCTATGGAATTTTATGTTTCTTAGGGACAGCCAGGCAGAGATACAAAGTGGGCATTTGGTTTTGGCAGTGGGTGGGCCTTGAGCTTGGGCGTGTGATGAGGCATTCAGCACCCTATGGACAGCATCTGAAGTTTGGGAGAGGATGGGGTCTCCCCACAGGGCTGGTAGGGGCAGGGTATGTGTGTGTGGCTTGGCGGCGTGTGTTTGTGTTTGTCTCTGGGGTCTGCATGTGTGTACATGTGTGTGCGCCTGGCTCTGGGTCATGAGTTCCCCCAACTCCTAGGAGAGGCTGCAGGTCAGGTGGGAGCTGGGTTGTTTTTGTTTGTGGTTTGGCGGGGGTTGCGGGTGCCAAGCCTGAGAAACTACCCGCTGAGAAGTCCCCGGAAGCACCTGTGCGTTCTGTTCCCCTGGCCCAGTGTGAAGGGTTAGCAAGGAGGGGAGTTTCTCTTGCTTCTCTCTCGTCTGTGGGGAGAGGTTGTGCTCAGGATGAATTTTATCCAGTAAGTCTACTGACCGCGCACCTTCTATCTAGCTGTAGGATCCAGAGACTCTGTCCTAGGCTTGGCAAAGGGGACAAGGGTGTTTAGAAAGGACACCTGAGGAGAGGAGATTGCCAGCCTTCTGGTTGGTTTTTCCTGTTCTCATTTCCTGTGATGGCAGTGGGGGAGGGGCTCCCCAGCGCTAGGGCCTCTTCACCGTTTCCCCTTCCTCCTGGTGACCTCCTGGGGCCCAGGCCTGAGCCCTGTAGGACATAGAGAGACAAGGTAGCTCAGCCCTTAGGACTGAGTCCTTTGGGGATTTCCAGGGATAGCAGAGGCATTTAGGGGTGGGAGCCCCTAAAGGGGAGACACAGTAAGCTGTGTCCTAAGGTACCTCCAAGTCACCAAGCTACAAACAGGAGACACCTGGATGTCATTTTTTTTTTTTTTAAGATTTTATTTATTTATTCTACAGAGAGAGATCACAAATAGGCAGAGAGGCAGGGAGAGAGAGAGAGGAGGAAGCAGGCTCCCTGCTGAGCAGAGAGCCCGATGTGGGACTCGATCCCAGGACCCTGAGATCATGACCTGAGCCGAAGGCAGCGGCTTAACCCACTGAGCCACCCAGGCACCCCTGGATGTCATCTTGATTGGTCAGTTTCACTAAGAGTTGTTGTGAAACTGGTGGTGTGTGTGTGTGTGTGTGTGTGTGTGTGTGTGTGTTTTGAGAGGAAAAAAATAATTTTCCATAGGAAGTTAATTCAAACAAACAGAGCTAGATGTTGGAGTCGAGGCAAGATGTAGATGCATTTTTAAGATCAAACAGGAGTTGTTAGAGACACATGAAGCACAGCCAGGCCTGGAAGCAGGGGACTTCTGCGGGGCGGGGGTTCTGAGGGAAAGTCTGAGTGGCTCTGTCACGGGAGAGGAGGGGCTCCGGAAAGTCCTGTGTCTGGGAATCAGGGCCAGTGTCGAAGGCAGCCTGTTTCCCGGAGTGCCCTGGTCAGCCTGGCCCCAGAGACAGAAGGAGAGAGAGAGAGAGAGAGTGTGTGTGTGTGTGTGTGTGTGTGCGCGCGCGCCCACGCATAGGATGGTGTATCTGTGGGAGTGTTTGGGGGTGGTAGTGGAGGAGGAGGGGGAAGGAGAGCCACCGTACAGGGCTGTGCAGGCTGCTGCAGACGGCCTCACACACACAAAGGCACACAGATGCGAGCCGTGTGAATCACCCAGCCAGTGAGTCAGCCCCCAGGATTCCTGTCAGGGAATGAACGAGGCCCGGCTGAGGTCTGTTGGTCCATCTGTTGGTCTGGTGAATGCATGTGTGTAGGTGGGTTGTAGGAGGTAGTGGGGAAGGTTCCCAGTGGTGTCCTAGGAAGACTTTTGGGCAGAGATGGTGGGAATCTGCAAGTGCCAGGAGGAGGGTTTGGACCTCGGTACTCTGCCTACGGCAGGAAGCCTCTCAAGGCTGTCCCCCTGCATGCAGAGCCAAGGGGGAGGCCTGGGACACCTTGGAGGGTAAGGGAAGTTGATCGAGACTGAGCAGCCGCCACCTGTCTGCAGGCCTGCCACCCCGAGGTTTCTCCTTTCCACTCCAGGCTGTCAGTGTGCGGACCCCAGAGTACCCCCTGCCCCACCATGACTGGGCCCCTGAAGAGGAAGTTTGACCAGCTGGATGAGGACGACTCCTCGCTCTGCTCCTCCTCCTCCTCTTTGTCCTCCTCGGGCCGCGGTTCTCGCTCCTGCTCTCCAAGCTCGTCAGTCTCCCCAGCCTGGGATTCCGATGAGGAGGGCCCCTGGGATCAGTCGCCTTTGCCTGACCGTGACTTCTGTGGCCCCCGGAGTTTCCCCCGTGAGTCCCCCTCTCCTGGGAACCACCGCACCCCTCCTTCCTTCCTGAAGACGAAATTGGGAGGCCCCTGACAAAGCCATGCTGGCCACTGGAGGTCGTGTCCCAATGGCTTTGGCTCTCCACCGTGGCCACTTCCTGTAACACAGTGGTCACTGAGGAGTGCCCACTGTCCAGAGGCACCTGGGCCCGGCTCGATTCACCTTTGACCTCAGGACTCCTGCTTAGAAGTCCTGCAGGTCAGGACGGAGCTCCTCAGAGTCACCCTGGGGCCCTCTGGCTCCAACTCCTCCCTTATGTTCCAGTTTCGTTTCTCCAGCTTGCACACCCTGTCCTACCAACTGAACCACTAGAGTCCCACGCCCCACACTCTACTGCGGGGCCTGTCAGGCCGGTCCCTCTCCTGTCAAAATGCCGTTTGGCTTTGCCTGAACATAGTGGAAAGGTTTCATCCCCAGTTACTTTTCAAGCTGGCGTCATTCTGATTTCAAAATGACAAAGAGCCCTAAAGCAGTATTCCTCAATTTTGTTCTCCATTATTGCTGCCCCCAACCCCAGGGAACCTTTTTAGACATATTTTTCCTAATTATTACTGCAGTGACATTTTAATCCCTGGGTATGATGTCTTTGTTTATGTATTAATATATGTATCTGTGTATTATACATAGAAAAAGAGTATGATTTTTAGCACATAAAACCGAACAGTAGGTTGACTGAACTGGATTTATTCTGGCAATATAAGAATGGTTTAATATTTATAAAATCCAGTCTTAGAGTTTACCCAATGACTATGTCAGAGGAAGAAAAATAAGAGAGCCGCTGTGGATGCTAAAAAACACTTGATAAAATGTCATGTTCCTTCTAGATAAGGCCCTTGGTAAAATAGTAATAAGTGAATTCTACCTTAAGTGATTAAAAATATGTGTCTCAGCCCAAAAGCTGGCATTCCTGTCAGTGAGAACATACTGGAAGCCGTCCCACTAAGGAACAAGATGAGGATGTTGTCACCACTAGTAGTTAACATTGTTCAGTAAGTGCTACCCAGTTCAGTTTGCCGAGAGAATAAGAATTCTATGTATTGGATTGGGACAGGCAAAATAGTAAGTTGAAATACATACGGTTGCCAGTATTCAGCTGTTCTAAGGCAACTATTTATGGTTCAATTAAAAGCAATAGTATACCAATATTTGTATAGAATATACCAAATATAGCTTAGTAATCAATATACAATCCATAACTTAGGCAGTTCCAGATAAGAGCCTTTCTAAGCCTGTTGCAAAATGCAAGAAACTCAAAGAAAAGGTCAATATATTTTTAATTACATGGCCTTAGAAGTTATTTTGTAAAATGCCTTGAACAAAAATAAAAGACTAAAATATTTGCAGATAGCTTAGACAGATGATCAGTGTCTTTAATATCATATATAAAGAGTTCCTACAAATGAATAATAAAAAAAACTATAGAAAACTGCCTAAGGAACCTATAAATGGCTAATAAAGATGACAGAGGTGTTTAATCTAACAGTCTCATTTGGACTGGTAAGTAATAGTAAGGAGGGGCATTCAATTTTACCAGCTCTAATCCCAGCCAGGCTGGTTCCTAAATTCAGATCCATTTTTTTTCTCGGGGTGGGAAGTCACAGCAGGACGTGAGAGGAAAGGTCATTCAGTACCATCTTCCTGGAGGTTTGCTGAGCCTCACAGAGAACTAATGTCCTGTCCCTTCCCTCTGTGCCTTCCAGCTCTGTCCATCCTGAAGCGGGCTCCCCGGAAGCGGCCAGGCCGTGTCGCCTTTGATGGTATCACTGTCTTCTACTTTCCACGGTGCCAGGGCTTCATCAGTGTACCCAGCCGTGGTGGCTGCACTCTGGGTATGGCCCCCCGCCACAGTGCCTGCCGCCGCTTTTCCTTGGCGGAGTTCACCCAGGAGCAAGCCCGGGCACGGCGTGAGAAGCTGCGCCTACGCTTGAAGGAGGAGAAGCTGGAGGCGCTCCGGTGGAAGGTAGGGGAGACCCGTCTGCATTGCAGGGGCTTTTGGCTGGCTTCTGAAGTCCTAGCCTTAGAGGGGAGGGGCTTTTAGGGTGGGAGCCAGTATGCTCATTATGTATTTAGGGAAGGAGGCATCTGGGGCCAGTATTGCTCCATCAGGGCCTGTTACCTGGATGATCCGCAGACAGCGTGGGGTGTGGAAGGGCCTGTGTTTGCTGTAGTGGCTGGGGGCATGGTGTCTGAAGCTGTATGACCGTGCCATGTGAGGGATGGGTAGTTGATGTGACCTTGGGGGTGGGGTGTCAGGCTGGCTGTGGAGGGAGGCTGGGGGCTTGTCCAGGACCTGGGGAAATGACAGGAACAGGAAATCTCTTTGCCAATGCCCCAAGGGCAGTGTTGTTGGCCTTTGCATTCACTGTGGTATCCATGGTGCTCAGCCCGAATAAGCCTGTGGGGAACATTTGTCCAGTGACTGGTGGCGGTGGGGGCCAAGACCCCTGTCTGTCTCTCACATCCTTCCTCTTTGCTGTGGTACAGCTTGCAGAGACCGGGGTGCCTGAGATGGAGGCTAGCCTGCCACTCACAGTGGACGCCATTGATGACGCCTCTGTGGAAGAGGACTTGGCCGTGGCCATGGCAGGTGGCCGGTTGGAGGAGATGACCTTCCTACAGCCCTACCCAGCCCGGCGACGGCGGGCTCTGCTGCGGGCTGCTGGGGTGCGGAGGATCGATCGCGAGGAGAAGCGGGAGCTGCAGGCTCTGCGCCAGTCCCGAGAGGACTGTGGCTGTCGTTGTGATCGGGTCTGTGACCCCGAGACCTGCAGCTGCAGTCTGGCGGGCATCAAGTGCCAGGTACGGGCTGGGAAGCAAAACCTGAGCTCGGGCTTCTCTGGGCTCTACAGGATCCTTACTTATGCTCTGCTCTCTCTGCAGATGGACCACACTGCATTCCCCTGCGGCTGCTGCAGGGAGGGCTGCGAGAACCCCAAGGGCCGTGTAGAATTTAATCAGGCCCGCGTGCAGACCCATTTCCTCCACACCCTCACCCGCCTGCAGCTGGAGCAGGGGGCCGAGAGCCTGGGGGAACTGGAGGCGCCCAGCCAGGACAACCCAGCCAGCCCTGGTGAGCAGGTCCTGGCCCCCGCTTTCCCGCTAGCCAAGCCCCCCGTGAGCAGCGAGCTGGGAGACAACAGCTGTAGCAGCGACATGACCGACTCCTCCACAGCTTCGGGCACCAGTGAGGCCCTGAGCGGCACCGCCCACCCAGCGCTGCCTGGCCCTGGCCTTCAGGCTGACATGGATGATGACAGCCTGGCCCGGGTCCTGAGTCTCAGTGACTCTGACCTGGGAGGGGAGGAGGAGGAGGAAGATGAAGGGGGAGTGGGGAGCCTGGACAACCTCAGCTGCTTCCACCCAGCTGATATCTTTGGTACTGGTGAGCCCGGTGGCCTGGCCAGCTGGACCCACAGCTATTCCAGCTCTAGCCTCCCGTCAGGCATCCTGGATGAAAACGCCAACCTGGATGCCAGCTTCTTCCTGAACAGTAGCCTTGAAGGGTTGGGAGAAGGCAGCTTCCCTGGTGCCTCAGTGCTGCCCAGCTCAGATGCCGGCCAGAGCAACTCTGTGGACCTCAGCTTGTCTTCCTGCGACTCCTTCGAGCTGCTCCAGGCCCTGCCAGACTATAGTCTGGGGCCTCACTACACCTCCCGGAAGGTGTCTGACAGCCTGGACAACCCGGAGGCCCCCTTCTTCCCCCTGCCAACCTTTTCTCCAGCAGGGGACACCGGCGCTTGCCTCCTGGAGTCCCTTGTGGGCCTGGTGGACTCAGCCACTGAGGCCCCGGCACCCTTCATGGATAGCCAGTTGTTTGAGGACCCGGCCCCAGCGCCCCTGGTGGAGCCGGTGCCTGTGTGAGGACTGGGGGACCTTTTCGTGGTCCTAAGAGCCCTGTTGCTGCTTTGTTGTAATTTGGGGGCTCCCTGAGGTCTCTGTATGTTAAGAGTTTTGGCTCATCCATGCAGGCACTCCTGAGTTTTGTGCAACACTCTGGATTGACTTATTTATTTTTGTAACTACTTCCGTGCTGAAGAGAGGGCAGGGAGGGGGCTTTCCCTGTCAGCCACCTGGGCCCCACCTCCCCCAGAGCCCACACAGTCTCTTCTTCCACTTTCCATGGTGTATGCCAGGAACAGGAGGAAATATGGCTCCCCTGGAGCTTTGCAGACCCCTTTCCGGTCTCGTGTGATGTTCCTTAGCCTGAACAAGACAGGGCTGAAATCTGCCACTTCTAATGGCTTCTCCTGCCACCCTGAGCCCCAGACCCACGGGTGGCTATATTTCTGGACTGTGAAGACTATAATTTATTTCCATAATTTATTTGGAGCTAGAAGGTATAGGCTTCTCCCCTCTGGCCAGTGGGCAGTGCTGGAGTTGGGGTAGGGCACAGACCCCTGCAAGTCCCTCTGCCTTGTTGTGCATCCCCTACCCTGCCTGGGCTTTGGTAAAGACCAGGTGTGGATTGGGTGCCTATATTCTACTGCAGCAGCAGCCTGGCTATGAGAGGCAAGTGACTGGGGACAGCGTCTAGGTAGGGGGCTGCTGGGCTGGGCTGGGCTGGCCAGGCCAAGCCAACCGTGACTAAAACCTGCTTCTGCCCCCACACAGCCCCCTCTGCTTCCTGTCCTCTGCCTCATGGTCTTCCTCCCCAAAGGCCACAGGCTTTATTCTGGGCCCACTAATGTAGAAGGGAAGCAGGAAGCCCAGAGAGGGCGAGGGACTAGCCTCTGGGCCCATAGCACGCTCCTGACGACTATCTCAGGGCTTGCTGGGCACTGCATGTCAGCCCCAGCCACCTGCCCATGCCCTAAAGCCAGTTGGCTCTGGTGAGGAGAGGCCCTTTCGGCTTTTATGCCCTTTGTTTGCCGATGTTGAGTTTTGCATCCTAATTTCTGTATCGTCCTTGAGTGTCAGAACTATAATTTATTCATTTTTCTCTATGTCTGTGCCAAGAAGCCCAGGCTCTGGGCCTGCCGCCTTGCCCAGGAGGCCTTGCCAGCCTGTGTGCTTGTGGGAACACCTTGTACCTGAGCTTACAGGTACCAATAAAGAGGCTCTATTTTTAAACAGTGTGGTCTGCGTTTTTGGGACTGGGAGATGGGGGGTATACCCTTGGGAGGTAGTGTGGGGGGAGGGAGAGGGTGCCCCCGCAGGATGGTGTGGACTCAGGCTATGTTGGGGTAGGAGTGAGGGTCACAACCCAGTGGGCCTCCTCCCATGCAGGCAGGCCTCTCACCTTGGAGACAGGAAGCCCACTGGGAGGTTGCCAGGCAGAGCAGTTTTCCCTTCCCATGAGCCCATCTCTCCCCAGTGGTCTCCCAGGGTGGTGGTGAGCTGGGGCAGTGTAGTCTTCTGAGATGGTTCTCTGCTCAGCTGTTTTCCACTGGTCTCACCGAGCTGGGTGGGGCCTGGCCTAGAGAAGGAAGTCTCCCCCCCCATCTTTATCCACCCCCCCACCCCCAGTTAGGGGCAGACAGTGGGATGTGGCTGGTAGAGTCCTCTTGTCGGGCTGAGCACAGGAAGCTGCAGGACCTCAACCATCTGCACCAGCCAGACCCGTCTGACCTGTCCCCAGCAGCCCAGCTGCCGGCCAAAGGAGCAGGCCGCACCCTGCCCTGGGGACTCCCAGCCTAGGGCCTGAGGAGCAAGGTCAGCCTCCCCCTTAAGAATAACGATTTATACAAAGTGCTGGAAGGGAAGACCAAATAAGGAGACCAGATCTGGCTCTGATTCTCTGCCTTTTGGTCTGTGCTGGGCTCTCCTTAACTTTATCTCTGAGGCTTATGGGGTAAGAACACGGACCCAGAATGCCAGGTTCAAATCCCAGCTCTCCTACCTAGCAAAGTGACTTAGGTAAATCACACTGCCTGTTTACCACCACTGGGTCTTGGTGTCCTCAATACTGTGCAAATAACACGGCTTGTCTCAAAAGCTCATTCAGTTCGCATATACGCAGCACTTAGGAGAGTACCTGGGGCATGTTTGTGACTTCCATATTGTTTTCATGTTTCTGCCACTATCTCTATGTTTTATCCTCTCTCTGCCAGTTCTGCTACTCTGGGTATCTGTCTCTTACCTCTGAACATGCATGGACATGGCCTCATCATCAATGGTCAGGAGAGGATCCATAGCTTGGTGCCTGGCCTGTGATGGGTAGCCTGTCCCTGTAAGCAGCTTAGCCAGGACTTTGGCTTCTCCTGGTAGAGTATCCTGGTACATTCCATTGCTCTGTCTCCCTGCTGCTGGTCCTCAGCTGAGAACACTCTTGTAGAGTTTGCTTCAGCACGCATGATTTCAAAGTCTGGGTCTCTCCAAGGGCTCCGAGGCCCTGCTCTGATTAGCCTGGGGGTCTGGACAGCAACTCCTGGCTGCTCCAGTTCCCTGGTGGGAGGCCCCCACAGGGCCCTAAACCGTGGACATAGCCCATGGCAGGACTGAACCTAACCCCTCCCTGTCTAGGGCAATAAGATCACTTCCTAGCCTTTTTTTTTTTTTTTTTTAAAGATAAATGAAGACCATTTAGGTTTTACAGTAATAAAAATGTGATTAATGTATAATCCTTTACAGCATCATTCTCCATACAGACAAACCTGTCTCTCAACAAGCCACCCCAAGAAACCAGATGCTAGTAAAGGGGACCGGTTTCCCATAGGAAGAATGGTAGTAAGCTGGGGAAAGCATTCCAGATCACTGACTCACATCAAGAGGCCATCCATGTGGTCAGCGGGGTGTTACAAAGACAAGGCTCAGCCACCACCAAGGATAATTCTGTTCTAAACGCGACCCCTACCTGTCCAGTTCCCAAACTGTTATCACTGGACAACTTCTCTTGACAATTTTGCTGCATTCTATTCATACTAAGTATTTTGCTTTATATCAATTATATTGATGTGCTTAAAAGTTAGAACCATTCTGAGTAACAGCACTCATGAATTCATGACTTTGTCATGCTAGTTATTTTTCTCTATTATGTAACAATGATTTTTAAACACATGGCTATTAAACTAAAAACTATTTGCTGTGTATCATTGGAAGGGATTTGTATTATGGTTTTGGGGACAGGCACATCTCATCTAATTTCCTACCACAGAGGGGGGCACTGAAGTCCACAGAGCAGAAGCTCTTGGGAAGGTCACAGTCCTAACTCCCAGTTCAGAGTTCCTTCCTCTGAGGCCAAACGGGGCCTGTTACTGGCATCATGAGAAACAAGAAGAGAGGTGTTGGGAGCTGCAGCTAAAGTGACCTCTGCCACTCTCTTGCCAGTTACAAGTAACATAATTCCTCTAAATAGGGACCATTGCTTTTGTCCTCCAAGGCATAAAAAAGGTTTCTGGAGGATAAATCTGTTGGTCTTTTAGAAAATCTGAAGTGGGAGCTATTTTTTTTTTTTAAGATTTTATTTATTTATTTGACAGAGAGAGATTACAAGTAGGCAGAGAGGCAGGCAGAGAGAGAGAGGAGTAAGCAGGCTCCCTGCTGAGCAGAGAGCCCGATGCGGGACTCGATCCCAGGACCCTGAAACCATGACCTGAGCCGAGGGTAGCGGCTCAACCCACTGAGCCACCCAGGCGCCCGGAGCTATTTTTTTCTTGGGCTGTACCAGTCATGGGTAATCGGGTTTGTCCCAAACCAGTGAGGAGCATCAGAGGCCAGCGGAGGACCTGGGGAGGAGACAGAATGTATGGACAGAGTGAGCCAAGGTCCTCCACAGCCTATGGGATGATGGCCTCCCTCACACAGCCTCAGCTGTGGAACCTTCTGAGCTGGTCGTCCTGTCTGTGCCCCAGCTGGGTAGGATGCTGTGGGGAGTCGCTTCTTGAGCTCTGGGGGTCTGAAGACCAGATAGAGGAGGGGAGGAATTTATAAACCAACATAATAATATGAAAATAGATATAGGGAGTTTTGTTTTTGTTTTTGTTTTTTTCCCCAAACCGCCTCTTTGTTCCCCTCTGCTCCCTCACAGAGTCTTGAATAAAAATGGAACCCAACAGAAGGTGCCCAGTAGTTAAACTGGTGGATCCCTCTTCTCCTCAGAGCAAAAGTGCCTCTTGTGCCTTAAAAACACAAAGCTTTGGGATGCCCTTAGACCAGATGAGGCATGATTCAAATAAACCACACACAATAGAGAAATGGGTAAGAATATGTCATATTCTGAATCTCTTCTCCCCTGCCCCACTTCCCAACCCCTCCAAGAAACTTCTTTAGCTTGATGGCTTCCACCCACCCTGGCTCCCACTGACCACAGCTAGGGCTTCAGAGACCCTTGGGCCTTTTCCAAAATTTCTTCTCTGATTTGGGGGTAATTAGGATGCTCTCTGAGAACCTGGGACAGAGGAAGAAAGGGGTGCAGCATCAGGCAGGGGGTGTCCATCTCTGCACCAGGACCAGGCCACAGCACCAGCCCTCCACCCCACCCCTAATGTATCCCAGGGGCTTACAATGGCTTACATGGTGGCAGACTTCAATGGCCTCCACAAATCTCTTGTCCTTCAAGTAGTTGAAAGCAAGTTTGAAGCCTGTCCAGGGGCACAGGGAACACAGACAGTGGCACCCTAACCACCCAAGAGCCAGGGTTTTGGTCCTCCTGCCCAGTGCCCAGGTCACCCACATGCACCTTGGCTGATTGCCTTACCAATGCCAGGATTGGCGTGATGACTGTACTTCCAGGCCAGTTCATAGTTGGTGGCTGCGTCTTTGTAGGACTGCTCCTTCTCCATGATGAAGCCCATGTACTCATAGGCCTTGCAGCAGGACTGTAGGGAAAGCCACACCCGGTCCCAGCACAGGGTACAACCCGCGGGGGAGGGGGAGTTTGGGGGAGGCAAAGGATGGTGATGAGCTGCATTAACTCTAACCTCTCAGGGTCTCCAGTAGCATCTCCCACCTTTGCGAGGGGTCGACCCTGTGCCCCCTCTAGGCTACCCCGACGCCCACAGCCCTCCCGCTCTACCCCCACACCCCTCGAGCCCTTCCCATCTCTCTTGGCTTCCCAACCCTGACCGCCTCCTCTTACCTAGCCCGGTCCCGCTCCCCGCTCCCGCCCCCGGTTCCGTTCCCATCTTCCTTAGCGTGCATGTGCCCTCTTTTGTCCAAACTCTTCACATCAGGTTCTAATCGGCACCTCCTCTGCCCCCGATGCCCATGCGCCCCTCGCCCCCTGCCTCCACCCGTCGTCCCCGCTCCCCCAAAGGCGGCGCGCCCCCTGCCTTGTTGTACTGCACGCAGCGCCGCAACAGCTCCGACGCCAGGTCGAACTTGCCGCCCTGGCAGTACAGGTCCGCCAGTAGGAGCCAGCTCTTCTCCAGATCCTCGGCCTCATCCAGCGCCCACGGGGCCTTGGCGAGACGCTTCAGCTGCGTGCGCGCCTTGGGGACCTGCTTCAGCAGCGCGTAGGCCTGTGCCATGGCCAGCAGGGCGGGGACGCTCTCCTTCTGCGCACGGGGGGGGGGGGGGGGGGGGGGAGGGTTGGGGGTGTAAGCGGGCGTGAGTGCACTGGGCCCCCAGCCTCGCCCCACGCGCCGCCTGTCCCGCGCTCCGGCCCACCTCAGCCTGCGCCATCTCGATGAAGGTGCCCAGCGCCGCCTCCACGTTGGCCTTCTCCCTGGTGGCCAGCAGGCAGAGACTCTGCAGCAGTCGCAGCTGGGTCTGGCCCCGGGCCGAGTGCGGGTAGAACTCACGCAGCAGCTTCTCCGCGGTGCGCACACCATGCTGCTCCGAGCCCTTCCTGTCGGTGGAGCTGCGGCCATTGGACACCGGAACCCGGAACCCGTGGGGCCCTCACTTGGCCTGGACCCCGCAGCTCGCGAGGCTCTCCCCTCCTTTCCCAGGGTCCTGCCCCTGCGCCCCCACCCCCACCCCAGGTCAGCCGGCCCCTACTTGCTCTCAGCCACCAGATTCTCAAAAGCCTCTCCTCCCACGATCTCGTTGTCTGGGTTCAGACAGATCTGCACCATGTAGTAGGTGGCACTCTGGCCCCACGAGCTGTCCTTGCGTGCTTTGTTTAGGAACTTCAGTGCTTCGTTGGGTTGCCCTATGTGCCTGCAGCAGAGAAGAGAAATACCCAAGAACCAGAGACAGAAACTGAGGGCCAGGGAAGGCAGGGACTTGCAGGGATCACTCCTTGAATCTGTGCACACTGGGGCTGGATCGCTGCTCTTCACTGCCCCCCCTCCCCAGATCTGCACACTGCATACAGAAGCCCAGCATGTCCGCTAGGAAGAACCCCCTGCTAGAGATCATGCAGACCTCCCTCTCCCCCCTCCACTCACCAGCAGTAGATGCCTCTGCAGTAGTTGAAGCCTGGCTCCAAAGGAATGCGGCTGGACATCTTCTTGGCCAATTCAAAGAAGGCAGGGGCATCTTCAAGTCTGCCACTTCTCCATAGCAGATCAATTAATTTATTCAGTACCAAAAAATTGTCTAAAATAAGAAAGCAGAAATCTCCAGGCTATGCTAACCACTAGCTAGATCCGTTTGGGTGCTGCCAGATGGCATGGAGAAGGGAGGGGACCAGCAGACACTCCCTGCTTTGGGCTGAGCCTGGACATTGCAGCAGCCTCAATGTCTCCACTGGTCTCCACAGTTGAGAGAATTATCATCATCATACTGAAAAGTAGTAATAATAGCTAACACTTGTACAGTACCTGGCATGAAGCGCTTTGCCTATATATTAACTATACAACGGGGTACCAATGCTTCCCATTTCACAGATGAGGAAACTGAGACACAAAGAAGTTATCTGCCAAAGGTTACACAGCTGGTGAGTGGAAGAGCTTGAGTTAGACATAGGCCATCTGGCTCCTCTAACAGTTGCACTCGGCTGGGCCTCTAGGCAGAGCTGGTTTTGGGCCTCCAGGGGCTCTAGTCTGAGCGTCAGGTATGGTCCCTGCCCCAGCAAGAGTGTAGTATGATACTGCAATGAGGGAGAAATGTAGCTACCCATAAGGGAGAATTTCGAGCCACCTCCAGGTGCTGTGACCTCAGAAGGGAGCCACATTCAGTCCAATGGCTGTGATGTGGGGAGAAACAGGCTTTCCTGGGTCCGGTGCCAAATGCTGCCCTGCCTGAGACCAGGAGACCAGGAACTGGCCCCTTGGACTGGGGAAGGGCCAGCATGTTCCATCGAGGCTTTAACAGTTTCCTGCCGCTCTGGGAACAATCAGAGAGGAAGGGGCTTCCTCTGCCCGGTCAGGAAGGAGGGGAGGGGGCCCACCCTTCTCAAGGGAGAACAGTCTTTGCAGGGTGGGAACTGATGTAGCCAATCTTAATGCAGGCAGTTACCGGGCGCTTTCTCCAGGACTTGGTGGTAGAGATTGACAGCAGCTTCATATTTTTGTTTTCTAAACATCAGGTCAGCCATCATCTGTCAGAAAACACACAGTGCCCTGGAGTTCCCTGGTGGGTAGGCTGGCCAGGGGTGGGGATAAGCAGGGCAGGTGAGAAAGCACTTCCAGGGGAAGCTTCTCTAGGCACTGGGAGAAGTGGCCACAGGAGGAGCCCAGAAGGAAGACCTGCCTGGGGTTGGGGGAGAGGATGTAAGTGGGAAGGGAAGCCCAGGGCTGGACACCAGAAGGACCCTTTGACAGGCTGCAACAGAACTAGCCTCTCTGCCTCTGTCTGGGAACTGCCAGCTGCAGGCAGCAGAGGTGGAATGCGGGCTCCCCTCTTCTAGGGGTGGCCCTGGTGGCCGCCTGGGTGTTAGGGAGGAGAGAAGTCAGGCAGGAGAGCGTTTTTCCCACACTCTTCTTTAAACCCAGGAACCTGTCCCACCCTTGCCTTCACCAGCTATAGGTGTGGTTCCCCCTCCAACCTCCCCCTGGATGGGCCCAGGAGACTGACGTGGTCCCTGCTGCCACCTCTACCCGGTGAAGGGCAGTGGCCCCACACTCCTTCCCCTCTGCCTGGCAGTCCTTGTTGTGTGGGGCAGCCAGGCGACTGAGTTCTAGGGCTGGGAAGCAGCCCTCAGAGTCACAGGGAGCCTGGGGAGGGCAGGCAGAAGGTTCGGGGTTGGGGGCTCCTACCACAGAGGCGGTCTCGTGGTGCTCCTCAGACTGTAGGAGGAGGGCACAGTGCTGCTCACACAGGTCCAGCTGTCCCTGCAGCAGGAAGAGTCGCGCCAGCTCCAGCACCACCTGCGACAAGACCAGACAAAACGGACCAGCGAGCGTCAAGGGGAAACTCCGAGGCAAATGCCTCCCGCTCTCATCACCCATTTCTGTTAGGTCTCTGGCCCTCCTCTTTTCCTTTACCAGTTCTCCAATCATACCATGTGTTTTACTAACTAAGTATAACTTGTACCTCTCCTTCAGCTCTGGCTCTGACCTAACCATCTCTGGGCTGCCTTCCATGCCCCAGATGCGGAGCAGGTACCTATCTTCTGAGATCCCACGGTGTGCAGACCCACATGCAGGCACATATCGTGTAGCATTGGAACTACAACTGTGCTCATCTGTGCCCCCTCCCTGAGGCAGTCTTTGGGCAGGGATAGGTCTGCGCCCACCGTCTCCCAGGCTTAGCACTATGCCTGGCACGTTTGAGACATCTGTTAAACGAGTACATGTTTTGTTGTTGTTGTTGTTGTTTTTAAATATTTTATTTATTTATTTGACTGAAAGAAAGAGAGAGAGAGCACAAGCAGGCAGAGCAACAGGCAGAGGGAGAGGGAGAAGCAGTCTCCCACTGAGCAGAGAGCCTGTGGGACTCAATCCCAGGACCCTGTGATCACAACCTGAGCCAAAGGCAGATGCTTAACTGAGCTACCCAGGTGCCCCAAATGATTGTTAAATGAATGAATGGCTGGGCCACTAAGCTTTTTCTCCGTTCTCCTAGTATGGACTCCACCCACCATTGTCTCTGGAGAGTCACACCACCCTCATGACCCTAAACCTCCTTGGAAGCTTAGTCTGAGTTTGTGCCCAAAGATCCCAGGCAGCCACAGCTCTCACTGGGTCACCACCTCCAAGGGGGACCCAGAAATGCCAGACTAACATGACTTTTGGCAGCGTCTTTCCCACTCCACCTCCCACAAGTGGCTGTCCAAAGTGAGGCTTCCCAGACTTGGTTCGAGGGCCCCAGGGTCAGCTAGAGCAGGCTCCCCACACCATGGGTCTCAGGGCCCTTATACCTCAGGTCCTCAGGGAGGCACAGGAAAGGACCTGGTCTCTGCCCCTAGGCAGGAAACTCTGCAAGGCATCACGGCCCAGGAGAAGGGGCAGGCTCTGGCTTTGAGGACCCCACCTTATTGTCAACGGGCGAGTAGAAGAGGGCATCCTTATAAGACCGCACTGCCTTGGCAAACTCCTTCTCTGCCAGGTAGTGCTCCCCAAACTGGACACAGATGGAGGCTGCCAGTTGCTTCTGGGAGGGGATCATTTCTGGTTGCTCCAGTGGAACACGCTTCAGTATCCGAGACTGGAGGTCCATGGCCTGGGGAGACCCGTAAAGTCAGGATCAGAGACTCGGAGCCTGATGTGCTGGATCTCAGGCCAGTTCACAACCAGTCTCCACGCTCTGGGTTCTGTGTCAGCATATTATCAGAAAGGGCATCTCAAAGCAGATCTGGGTCACTCTGGAAAGGCAAGGCCACTGGCTGAGCACTCGGGAGGCAAACTGGCTCTGCCTTGGGGGCAGGAGTAGAAGCAAAGGTGCCCAAACAAAACACTCCAGTGTACTGTCCTTGTTTACCTGTTTCCATCACACCCTGCTGCCTCCTTGTCTAATCTGCGCTTGCACAAGCCCAGAGCAGGTGCTCAGAGCAGGCTGGGTTTTGACAGATGCGTTTACTCTGAATACTGCCCTGCAGGGACTCTGAGGCAGCCTTCACAAATACCCACGACATAAAATGATCAAGTGAGTAACCGGGGAGTTTCGGAAGAAGATGGATTAAAGACACCAGGGTCAAGCTTTGGGATTTCTAAGGGCCAAAAGGGAGTGGGAATCTGGTGGGAAACAAGGGCATAAATCATCTCAACAGTTAGAGAGTGGGCTCTGCTCCTACACCCGCAGAATGCACCCCTTCCCTCAACAAGTGGCAGACCACACCCTTGCTGGAACGAGAGAGGAAGGTATGGCAGGAATGGCCAGGAAGTGTCCCATCCAGGCAGCTGGGTGGGGAAAGACCTTTGTTTGGATCAGGTCAGACCTGGTTCCAATCTCACCTCCACCACTTACTAGCAGTGAAACTCTGAGCATATTTCTTAACCTCTTGGAGCCTCATCTATGAAGCAGGAATGTCCCAGTGCTGTATCTTAAAGGCTACCGTGAGAATTAATAAGAAAGCAAAAAGCCTAGTATAGCACCCACCACAGAGCATTCAGTGACTGAGAGCTCCTGGCGTTGTCGAGTATTATCACCTCTAGCATCCTTGAGGACGAGGGCACCTTCCTCCTCCCTGCCTTCTCCAGCCTGGCCCAGCTGGCCTTCAGGCACTTTGGGGCACCATCAATGAAGAGCACAGGTATGGGGATAAATGGAAGGCAGAGGCCTGAGGTGTAACCTAGGTTCTCTTTTGAGGGCCAGCCCTTGAGCCTTCTAGACCAGCCTTCCTTTTATAGCTCCCATCAGGAAATGGCAGATAAAGAGCTTGCTTAGTCTGTTGTCTATCGTCAATTACCTCGTTCAAAGTTCCCATCACGTCCTCTTTTTTATGACTCTTGTAAACCTTTGCCAGCAAAAGCAAGCACTTGACATCGTTCATCATGGATGGGATGTCCTTGACTGCAAAATGGAAACTCAAATCAGTGTTCTCTGGCCCCTGGGAAGCGGGGGATGGGGGAGGGAGGGAACTGGGCTCAAGACCCCTGCATCATTCTGCAGGCAAAGAGAGGGTGGGGGGTCGGTGGGGGGCACAGTATGCTGGGGGAGAGACTTTCAGACATGGCCTCACCAGAGTCATGTTCCAGTGCTTGTTTCAGAACTTTTTCTGCCTTGCTGAATTTCTTTAACTTCAGGAGCAGCTCAGCCAGATCACAGCACAGAAAGTCCTGTCCACTGATCTTCTGGGCGGCCTCATAATAATTAATTGCCTTAGGGTAAATGGGAAATACTGGCATTGGGTTTGGTTCTACCCTTGAGTACCTCACACCATGTTCCCCTCAGTGGCCACCACTGTGTGTCCCTGCAGAACACAGAAGCCTGAGATGGAAAGGCCCTTCCAGCTGCAGAGGGCTCAAGCTGGGCAGGTGTATATGGAGGGGGGCGAGAAACGGTGGCTGGTTTCTGAATTCTCCCCCTGATACCCCATTCAGCAGGGAGCTAGGGTGGAAATGCAGCCACTTCCCTCCCATCCTGACCCTCCTACCCATACATCCTCCTCCCTCTTCCCTGCCGGGCTGTCTCCCCCAACCCCACCCCTAGCTCCCCACCCCAACCTAGCCTGACCTTGGTATACTGGTGGGTTTTCACATAGGCTTGCCCAATCCTGCTGACGAGGGATGCATCGTGTGGGTTCTTTCTATAGGCCTCGTCATAAACCTCCAAGGCCTTCTCAGGCTGGTGGGGAAAGTATCCAGAGGTCTCTCTCTGTGTCTCTTCTCTCCCACTGGAGACATGAGATCAGAGGACCATATGGCAAAGCCATGAGGCTTTCACTCACCTCCTGAATGTTCATGAAAGCATCACCCAATAGCAGGCTGGTGTGGGGACCAGGCAGATGTTCACAGAGTTCCCTCCAAAAGCAAACAAAAACTTAGCTCAGACCTGTGCATCTTTCATGTTTCTGAATCCATTTCCTCCTTTTCTTTCCCACTAATCCATTCATTCATTCATTAATCCATTCACTCATCACCCAATACTCATTGAAAGCCCACTGTGCACACTAGCCATCTTAGTCTAGGCTCTCCTCATCTGTTTTCTGGACATGCCAGAACTTCCACCCATTCCTCTGGCTTCCACTCCCAACTCCCGCCCCCCTCCCAGACCCCTCTGCATAAGCAGGCATCCTGCTCTTTCTTTCTTTTTCTCTCTTTCTTTTCTTTTCTTTTTTTTTTTTTTTAAGATTTTATTTACTCATTTGACAGAGAGAGACATAGCAAGAGAGGGAACACAAACAAGGGAAGTGGGAGAGGGAGAAACAGGCTTCCCGCCAAGTGGGGAGCCCAACGTAGGGCTCGATCCCAGGACCCTAGGATCATGGCCTGAGTCAAAGGCAGACCCTTAACAACTGAGCCACCCAGGAACCCCTATCCTGCTCTTTCTAAAACTCCATGTGACCACGTTACTCCACTGTTCATTGGTTTCTCACTGTTCCTGGCTTCGCCTCCCTCATCCCCACCCCCCTAGCACTGCTTCCCCACTGGATTGCTTAGGCAGAATTTTGCTTGAGGGAGTGGCTGGGAAGGTACTTTTATGCCCCCACTGTCAAATCATATAGGGCCTCTAACCCCAGCTCTCCACCCTCCTGCACCTCTCATTGGCCACATCAAGTCACTGGACATTTCTTCAGGGACAGACAGAGACAGGGCCGGGGCAAAAGTGCATTCCCGTGGTTCCCACCAGAATGTGGGGCCATACAGGGTAGCCAAGCAGGACAGATTTGGTTCCAGGTCTTCAGATCTCAGCAATGAGCCGGCCTGACTGACTCAGCACACTCAAATTCTGACCCACAGGAAATTCTGTACTTGGCATCTAACACACTTGGAGGACGTGCACTGGAGAACCAGGTAGAAGAAACACAATCTGGAGGAAACACTCCCTAAACCACCACTGGAAATGCGGCTGTCAGGGTGTTGCCTCCTGGGGCTTACCGGTAGCAGCCGATGTAGAGGCGGGTGTCTTTGCGGGTCTGCAGGTAGATGTTGGCCATCTTCTCCTTGGCTTCTGTGTAGCAGGGTTGCTTGGGCGTGATGTTCCTCAGCATGCTCAGTGCCATGTCCACATTCCCCTTGCTCAGGGCCAAGTCCACGTTGGCGATGGTGATGCGGATCTCCTCTGGTGTGCCGCTGAACTCATTGATGGCGTCCTGCATGATCTTAGTGGCCTCATGCTGGGACATGGGAATCCAAAAGATGCTCTGTTAGCTGTCACCCACCACACCTGAAACCTCTTGGAGGAGACTTAAGTGATCCCTCTTCCCACTCCTAACCCCTGGAGAGAAAGGAAACAGACACAGCTGGGAGTGTCCTGCTATACGGAAGCCAAGGGGAGGATGGCTCACATCCACCTGCAGAGAGGTTCCAGTGGCAGAAAGGAGAGACAGCCCTTCAATGTCCACAACTACTGTTCCTGGGGGATGGCAGGGGGAAGGTGCTTGGAGACCTGGGGGTACAGAAACCCGTTACTGTAAGAACCAGCCTATTCTTAGCACCTCAATGTCCGTTGGCAATTCCTTCCTGTTGGAGACCTATGACACATCTTGTATTTTCCTGCTTTTGGTCAAAGGTATGTTTTATTTTTATTTATTTATTTGAGAGAGCGCATGCATGTGCACACGTTCATGCAGGAATGAGGGGTGCAGAGGGAGAAGCAGACTTCTCGCTGAGCAGGGAGCCCCCAGCCCCACCCCGTAGGACTCT
This sequence comes from Neogale vison, assembly GCF_020171115.1. NCBI lineage: Eukaryota > Metazoa > Chordata > Mammalia > Carnivora > Mustelidae > Neogale > Neogale vison. The sequence continues at coordinate 156,237,466 of NC_058096.1, forward strand.
ATCCCAAGACTCTGAGACCATGACCTGAGCTGAAGGCAGATGCTTAAAGTACTGAATCACCCAGGTGCCCCAAAAGTATTTTAATGTTATGGTATTTGGTACATAAAAGTCCATATGAATTATTTCTTCATTATATTTATACCCTTGATTACTTTAAAAAAGTACCTCTCTTTCCCTATTTTGGTGATTTTTGACTTGGGTTCAGTCTTACCAGACATTTCTTCCTCAACCTCTGCTTTCTTTTTGTTTGCTTCATATGTTTGTATCATGTTTTTACTTTCATTCTGGGTCCTTTGGTTTTTGAAATATAGACAGTAAAGGTTCCTTCTGTATGCTTGTTTAAACCACTCCAATGCCTCTTTTATTTAATAGGCACATTTATTTCATTTACAATTTTATTATCACAGATACATTCTTGGGTTTTCTGTCAACTTGTTTTGTTTTCATTTTTTTTTGTTGTTGTATTCATTTTTATATGCTGCTGTGTTCAGCTTCATTTCTGCCTAATGTGAGGTTCTGCTTTCCTTTCTTCATAACTCTTGAAAAATGTGGTGTAAATCTTCTCTTTTAAATTCTACCAAGAGGGGCTCAGTGGGTTAAGCCACTGCCTTTGGCTCAGGTCATGATCTCAGGGTCCTGGGATTGAGTCCCACATCGGGCTCTCTGCTCAGCAGGGAGCCTGCTTCCTTCTCTCTCTCTGCCTGCCTCTCTGCCTACTTGTGATCTCTCTCTGTCAAATAAATAAATAAAATCTTTAAAAAAAAATTCTACCAAGAGCTATCTTTATATCAAGAAACATTTTGTGAAAACTTTTTGTTTCGCACTCTATAAAGATGGAAAAAAATTGCATATAGTAACCTCACCTTCCCTTCACATCCTCCTCCCTGAATTTTTTATGGGATACTATTGTTATTTTGACTTTAATAACTTTTATTTCAAGAATTTAGCTATTATGCTGGCTTTGAGTCGAAATGACTGTAATTATTTCAATGTAATTATATTTAGATTTATTTAGAAAAGTTCTATGCGTCCTTTTACAGTTCAGATTTTTCCCACTTGTAAAAACTTCATTTATTTTGTGCTTTGGTTGTCTGCATTATACTGACAAGTAGGTTTTTCAAAATATTTTAATTAACACCATAATTCTGGAGTTACTCAATTTTTTAGAGAATCCTTTATTGCTTTCACATATGAAAGACATCCTGGGGGACATCCCAACCCCTTCGATATTTTAGAAGTATTGTTCTGTTATCTCCCTGAATTTAGTATAGTTGAGGAAAAGTCTGAGGCCAAGTTGATTCTTTTTTTCTCACAGCTGCCTTCCCAGATGATTGTCAGAACCTTCAATGACATTGTGAATCCTTGATTCTCGTAACTTCATTAGGGTATTACTATTAGGATATTTCTTGGTCTTAATATTTTACTGCTATTTCTCCAGCAGAGAGTGCCTTTCTGGGTCACTGATTCATGTCTCCCCTAAAGGAATCATTCTCCCAGTACCTCTCTGATGTGTCCCCTGTTCCGTTTCATCTCCCTTCTGCAGAAACAGTGATGTTGCATTGGCTGGCTATCTGCCTCTTTCCTTCTTATCTGTCATCTTCTCAGATCACTTCAGTGATTTTCTCAACCCTTTCTCCCATCAGAGAGCCTCAGCAAGGGTTCAGCCATTTTCTATTTTTTTCGGGGGACTAATGAGATTACTGCTTCCTGTAGCTTGGCTAGTGAACCCCTTTGTGGATCTCTGGTGCTCTGCTTTGAGCTAGTTTTTACAAGAGTCCATGTTCTTTTTATTTTCATTGAGTCCACAAAATTTTTTTTAATATTTCTTCTATTTTGTATAATACTTTCTCCCAAAAAAACCCTCACTTGTCTTTGGCTTGTGATTTTGTTTCCTCTCTCCTCTTTCCTCCCTTCTGTCCTTCTCTCCTTCCTGCCTTCTTTCATTCCCTCCCATCCTTTCCTTCCTTCCTTCTTACTTTTCCTCTCTTCTTCCCTCCTCTTCTTTTTTCCCTCCTTTGTTTGCCTCCTTCCTTCCCTATAGCCACCATGTTGGACCCCTTCTGATCACTGCTCATTCTCAAGTGCAATTCTCATTCCCTTTTCTTATTAACAAGGCTGGAGAGGGAGAGGGCCTAGCACAACTGCCCAGAAGCCCATTTCCTTTGAGCTTCCTGTGGGTCCTCCCTTGTGGGGTAGACTCTGTGAGAAGCTGAGGTCAGGATGGAACCCCTGGTTCACAGGAAGGCCTCAGTCTACAGATCCTAGAAAAGCAAGTGGCAGAACTGATTTTCTGGTCATTTCCCTCCTTACTTTCCTCTGGCCCATGTCTCCTAGAAAGGAGTGGACAGAGAGAAGGAAGGAGGCATTTTAGCAGAGAGTTCTTGTCTTGTGGTCCTCCCCTTCCAAAAGCGGAAATGTCCCTGCTTTTCCTGGCTGACCACATCTCTGGTTCAGAAAGTTTCAAGCAAATGCAGGGACCTCAGGCACCCTTCTTTCTCTCTCCCCCACGGTTGTAAAGTTCTGAAAGGACGGGGCCCTTGCTGGCTGCTCTCTTCTATCCCCAGCTCCCACATGGCACCTGACATATAGCTGGCCCTCAGTCTCTAGCCAAATCAATGACCAGCTGAATCAACTTTTTCGGGATGTGGCACTCCCCTAATTTCATTATAGATGGAGATTCCATCTCCACTTGCAATTCTTGTATCCCTTTGGCAGATTTAAAGGCGGGAAGCACAAACAAGCTTCTGCATCCCCATCTTTACTCCAAAGGCAATTTTTAACTTTAAGGAGAAAGGGCCTCATTGGCTTTTCCTTCTCAATGGCAGGGTCATTACAGGAGGCCAGATGCCCCAGGACTGGGGGATCGCAGAAATGGTCTTGAAGCTCTGCTGACAAACCCCTTTCTGGAGAGTGGGCAGGTGAGTGAGGTCAGCGGGGCCAAGAGAGCATGTGGAGGCAGCTTCCCCGCTCCCATCACCCATCTCTGTGTTCTCTGATGCTCCTTTACACCTGCATAGGATGCTCAGGTGCTCCCTGCCTTTGCCTAGCCATCCCCTCAAGGCCCCAGGGCTGCCTCATACAGCTGACCATGTTGTATACCACAAAACTCCAAGGGCACAGAGTTCATAAAGGTTGTAGTGTGATGATGGCATCCATGGGCACTCTACCTGGTCCCCTCTGCATAGCTACCTGCAGCTGTCCTCATGGGCCTCTCTGCTCTGAATGCATGTCCTCACAGGGACAGCGTGGTAGGCAGGGGATGGATCGGCCAGGACACAATAGGGTTTGAGCTTTACATTGAGGGCAGTGGGAGCCACAGAAGCCTTTAGGCAGGGGTATGATGTGCTCCCAAATGAATAAAGGTTCAAATAACAGCACAAATAACTACCAGCCAGAATCAGAGAGCCTGGGTTGATGACCCTGGACCTCCAAAGGCCTCAGTCCCAAGGGAAGACAGCATGGCATTTCTTACCAGCTCCCCATTCATCCGGAGGGCATCTGCCAGTTCCAGTAAGATGGACACCCGCTCGCTGGGCTGTACAGAGGGCCCGCGGAACTTCTTGCCTCCTTCTGTCTTCCGAGTTGGTAATTTTATGATCATTTTCAGGGTCTTTATGGCTTCTGGATAGTCCCCAGACTTGTTGAGGGCCCTGGCCTTGATGTAGTGGTAGAGGGGGTGGTCTCGGACCTAGAGAAGCAGAGAGGAGACAGGGCTCCAGCGTGCTGCTGCTGCTGCGACTCACAGTACACAGCCTGGAGAAAGTTCCAGAAGCCCACTGAGCCTGCCCCGCCTTTGGCCAGCAGAAGGGTCTGCAGGCTGTAGGGAGTGCCTGGGGCTACCCTCCCAGGGCAAGTGGGGGGCTGCAGCTGGGTGGGCTGAGGGGTGCTGAGCGGGCAGCTGGGCACAGAGGACCCCACCTGGAAGTTGTGGCTGACGCCTAGCTCTAAGCAGTGGGAACACATGGCGAAATTGCCCTGTGCCAGATAGATGTGGGACATGAGGAGGTGGACATCCACGGAGGTAGGGTCCAGCTCCAGGCAGCGTTGCAGGGTGCTCTGGGCATTCTCTAACTCTCCTAGAAATGAGAAACAGACCTCTACATCCAGGGCACCCAGTGGACTCCCAGGGCCTAGGATGTAAAGGCAGAATGAAGTTTCTAAGTCCCGTTACCCAGAAATACGCCAAGTTGGCCATTTGACCAGGGTCTGTCCTGTTTCACTTGGAGTTCTCATCTTTTTTTTTTTTTTAAAGATTTTATTTATTTATTTGACAGACAGAGATCACAAGGAGGCAGAGAGGCAGGCAGAGAGAGAGGAGGAAGCAGGCTCCCTGCTGAGCAGAGAGCCCGATGCGGGGCTCGATCCCAGGACCCTGGGATCATGACCTGAGCCAAAAGCAGAGGCTTTAACCCACTGAGCCACCCAGGCACCCCTGGAGTTCTCATCTTAAAATCAGAACTACGGTTTGTGCTTTGACCCAGACAAAAGCCAGGAAACTCGAACCATGGTGTGACCCCCTCCTTTCTCTCTGCAGCCCTCAGGGAGACCGCTAAGTCACATCACTGCTCTGTGTGGAAGCTCCGGGGAACACTTAAGTCTTGATTCCCACACCTCAGAGCAGAGTGAAACCTAACAATAATGGTAACTATAGCAGCCCCGACTAAAGAAGCATCTGCTCTATGGCCAACACATGCAAAGCATCTTTAGAAAGGGGGTTTCATATTTGCCCAGCCCTGTGAGATTGGCAGTATTATCCATGTCTTTTAGCTGTAGGACTGGAACCCAGTGATGATTAAGTCACTCATCTTACAAGGAACCAAGTCAGCATTGAAATCCAGGGCAATTGGTTTCTGAGGCTGAGCTCTGATCTAGCACTAGGGGGTAGGGGGTCTTCTTGCAGCCCCAGTGGGAAGCCCAATAGTGGGGTACACTAAGCTGGTAGGAGGGTCCTGCATTCCTCTGCATCTCTCAACAGCTCCTGCTCAGGGTCCATAACCTGGCGGGTGGGGAGCACCTGCATGTGGATCCCGACTCCCTGCTCCTTCTTTGTGTGCTACAGAAGTGTGAAAGTGTCACTATGGCAACTGAAGCAGCTGGAGACCTGGCTTTGGCCCTAAACCTACTTGTTGGCAGCTGCCAGCATCCCTGGGGGCGTGCTCCTGCCCTTGCCTCGTACCCAGGAGCCCCTGCATCTGTGGGTAAGCCTGGAACCCAGAGAAATATTGGGAAGCCGGAGGAGGAAGGGTTGGGGAGCTCTCTGTGCAGCATGACCCATGCAAGGCAGTGCCGGAGGCCAATCCATGCCTTGGCATTTGGGATTCTTCGGAAGCCCCCAGCACACCAGAGATCAGCTTGTCTTCCAGGAAGACAGGGTTACAAGGCTGCCGGGGGAGAGTACCCAGAGAGGACAATAAGTCTCCCATGAAGGCTTCTCCCTTTTTCCCTCTTTCTCTCCAGGGCCTGGCCTTGAGATGGACGATGCTGGAAGGATATTGCTCTGGCCACCCTGAGATTCTGAAAGCCCTAAGACTACAGGGTCTCACCTCCCATGAGGCCCTCGGGACCACCTTTAAAACACCTGCAATCCTGCCACCGCCTCTCCTCCTCTGCTTTAGTTTTCCCCACGGCATTACTAGGTCCTAACAAACAACGCAGTGTGCTTCGTTATTCTGTATATTGTCGATTTCCCCTTACTAGAATGCAAATCTCGTGAGGGAATTTCTGCCTATTTGGAGGACTCCCGGAGCCCAGCATGAGCGCGGCCCCGGTGTATAATGGAAGTTCAGGGATGATGACCTGGCCCAGAGCTCAGAAGCCACCAACAGCAGGCCGGGTGGGAGAGACCCCTGCTGGCCAGGGAAATCAGGCTGGTTTCAGGGGACTGGAGGCCAGAGATGCGGGCAGGCCTGGTGAGGGTGTGTGTGTGTGTGTGTGTGTGTGTATACGTGTGTGTGTGTGTGTGTGTGTGTGTGTGTGTGTGTGTGTAGGGGGGACTCACCTGAGAGGTACTTGACCTGAGCCATCACATACAGGGCGTCGATCAGCGCTGGCGCTGCTTTGATTACAGGAGTCAGGATCATGGCAACTTGTTTAAGGAGCGGAGACACAATCTGTCCTGGCGACCGGGGCTGGAGGAACACGGGGCCTGGCTGTACAGTTGTCCCTGTGCCAGACAGACACCTAAAGCTCTCAGACAGCACTATTTCAGTGAAGGGATTTTACCTCATTCCAGGTGTTTATTACGGCACTCTGTGCCATCGAGGACTAGAGCAAAAGCTCCAGAGAACGGGGACTTGGTTTTGCTCGTTATCGTGTCCCCAGTACCTAACCTGGTATCTGGCATGTGGCTAGTGCACTTGATAAATATTTGTGGGACAACTCATGACATGGCACTGGGGGCGACACGATCCTTGCCCCCAGGGAATCCTGGCTAGCTGGGAAAACAGGCAAACGAGTAAAGCAGACAAACTAGTAAAGGCTAATAGATTTCTTAGAAGACTGCTGGAGAAAAGGAGACTGGCTTTTCTCTGGGATAAAGGCAGGGGCACAGTCCAGTATGCCCTGCCCCTCCTTGGGTGGTCTGTGGACAATCACAGCACAGGCATCACCTGGGATCTCTTTCCAGAGGCAGGCTCTCTCCCCCGACCCCGCACCCATCAGAATCTGCACTGGAACAACTCTCAAGTGGTTCACATGCTACATGTTCAAGTTTGTTCAGAGGAGAAGGGGTTCCCCAGCCACAAGAGCACAGCGCTGCCTGCTAGCCAGCCAGGTGATGTAGCTGCCTCTCTCCAGACCGACGCTCCTGACCCCCACCATGAGGACAGAACTTCCACTAACCTGCTTGGGGCAGAAGAACAAGTACTCCTTGGCGAGGCAGACCAGGAAGAGGGGGTCCAGTCTTTCGAAGTACTCAGAGCCTAGGGGGAGGCCCTGCATGCTGGAGAAGTGCAGCTCTGCAACCTCCTTCAGGAGGGCAGTGGCTTCCTGCTCTCCCGTGTGCTTGCGGGATGCCAGGAGGGCCTGGAGGAAAAGCAGCACCTGTGGGAGGCAGGTGCAGCTCTTGGCACCAACGCCAGCTGGGCAGTGGATAGGCGAGGGTGAAGCAGGAGTCCAGGCCACGTGGGCTGCTGGATACCAGAAACTGGAGTGGGGGCGACCCAATGCTGGAGGAACCCATGCTTCTCAGAGGGCTCTGACCTCAGACTTCCCGAGGGACTGCTGCACCTCCTTCAGGAATTCCAGCTGGTGCTCTGCCTCTTCCAGGTGGCCATCCAGGATCTGGCACCAGATGATCCCTGGGCCCGGGATAGAATGAGTGTGAGCAGCCGGCACTGACACGGAGCCAGCAGGCCAGCAGGCCAAGGAGCACAGATGCGACAGCGGAAGGAAGGGTGATGCATGCTCAGGATAGATAAGTCAAAGCATGAGGCAATATGGAAAAACATCCCTAGTTCATACGCTAGCTTGAAGCAGATCTCTCCCCACAGGTAACCACCCTTAACAATTTGCAGTATATTCCTTGGACCGTCTTTCTAAGCATTCGTTAGCAATGTGTTCGCGTCTACATGATACACGTCCGAGTATACACACCCACCCCGTTCTCTCTAATGGCAATGTAACATGCCACTGTGGATTCCATACTGCATTTGACTGTGGTCCCATTGAAGGACACCTCATCTCATATTTAGTTTGCTTTTGACGCTTAAATGTTGCAGGGTCTCAGTAAACGTATTCCCATGTTCTAATTCCTGAAGTTGAGCTGATGGGTCAAAGGGCATGTATATCTAAAATGTTAACAGGAAAGGCCAACTTGTCCTCCAGAGATATTTCAATTAATATTACAGCCAAGAACTTGAAAGTGGCTTTTCTGCACAACCTCGCAGATATGCTTTATTTTTTGCCAGTCTAAAGAGTGAACAGTAATTCATTTGAATTCACTTTTTTTTAATTGCCAGGGAAAATGAATATATATATATTTTGTATATTGAATGGCCTTTTTCTTTTCTACTATGAATCTCCTGTATACAGTAGCTTTAGCCTGTTTTTTTTTTTTTTAGGGTTGTTTTCTTTTTATATATTAAGATGATTAATCCTTTGTAGCCAACATTTTCCATTAGTTTGCCATTTACCTCTTCAGTGTCTTTTGCCATCCTTTACATTGAAACTTTTACATATTCTCCCTTCCAGCCTCTGAGTTTCCCCCAGGGAAGACAAATCCAACTGAATTTTTGGTTTAAATATCTAATTTATCTGGAGCTTATTTTTTAACTAATCTCTACACCCCCTCCCTGCACCATGGGGCTCAAACTCACAACCTCAAGATCCAGAGTCACGTGCTCTACCAACTGAGCCAATAAACTGGAGTTTATTTTTGAGTATGGTGTGAGATAGGAACTTCCCTTTACTTTTTTCATGCTGGATAGCCAGACGTTCAGCCATGGTTTATTGAAACCTACCACTGTGTTGGTTTGAAATGTCACCTTATTCTCAAGACCTGTTTCTGTGCCATTTATCTGCCTCTTTATTCCAGCCTTGGCCCCAAGCTGACTTAAGTACTATTGTTTCCTAATGTATTTTAGATTTGGGACACCAAATCCATCTATTCTTACTATTCCTCTTTTATAGGTACTTTCTGGTCATCTCAGTGTATTTATTCCTGATTGTCCTCCTAATTATACCATCTTGGTTTTCACTACTATCCATCCCACCATTTGGCTCATCTATGGAATTTTGTACTTTGCAATCGTATTTTTAATTTTCGGTAGCTTTTTTGTTCCCTGTACCCTTTTTCACAGTAGCCTGTTCTTTATGTACTGACTGTATGTAAAGCCTCTGAAAACACGAGAGGTGTTTTAGTGGGGGAGGGGGAAGTCTTTTTCTATAACTGGCTTTAACTTTGCTCCTCAGAGGTCTGTGGCTTTGCATGTCCCACCTGGCCCCTCTTTCAAAGCGTTAGCAGATTTACAAATGGACTAGACTGATGAGTATTAGCAGCTAAGGCACATTTCCCAAATAGTTAAGGTCACTGATTTTCCGAAACAGATCAGATGAGAGGGTGACTCCAGCACACACCTGACAGGACTGGCCCAGGCTGGTGTGTGGGATGGCCATTCAGGCTGGTCGACTTCCCTCCAGGCTGACTGGCTGGAGGTCTCCCCTGAATGAGGAAGTGGGGAAGGACTGACCCAAGTGGGGGAATGTCAGGGGATGTGGCCTTTGTGTGGAGCAACAAGTCTTTTTGTCCTTCATGTTTCTGATGGTGGTGGGAAGCATCAGGGGCTCCCACCTGCTACCTCATGCCCCGCCCCACCCCCCTTAAGGGCCTCCTTGATTGCATTCTCCAGTTGTTACCAATCCTCCAGTAAGTTATCTCATTATCTCACTGACTGCCCCACTGCCCCACGGCCTATTTTGCTCTCAGCCTCCAATGACTCTGAGCTTGCTTTGCTTTTTTGTTTTTGTTTTTGTTTAATTTCTGTATTTCCTGGAGCTCTCTGGGGGAAAAAATGGGTCTACTTATTTCTTAAGGTGGCCCATCTCCGCCTCTGTTGGAGTATGGGTTTATCTGTTTATATGTCACAGAAAGGCGCCCCTGTCATACAATGTAGCCCCAAACTCACACACCCTCTAGAGAGAATGCTTCCCAGCATTTCTCCTCTGGATTCATGGATGCTACCCTGCTCGCTGCCTTCTGTGCCCCCATGCCCCCACCCTGCCCAGCCTGCAGAGACCTGTTAAGGCAGCCACACTGCTCCCATCCAGTTTCAAGGCCTCCGAGTACCACCGAGACGCCTCCCTCACTTGGTCATGCAGGATGAAGAGGTAGCCCAGCTCTGTGGCCACATGGGCATAGGAGGGTGTGGCCACGAATGCACGCTCCATGAAGGGGCACACCAGCCGGAGAATCGCCTGGTGTTTCCCACACTGTGAGGAATGGACACATGGGATTAGTCAGTGCAGCCTGTCTGAACAAGGCCACATCAGACACGGGCACATTTCAACTGAGTACAAAGGCTGTACGCAACCCACAGTTGGGTCTGTGCAGTTGTCCAGCTTCCAAAGAACCTCACCCTAGCCACATCTGTGGAACTTGCCTCCAGGCACAGGGCCCTCCAAAGGGCCCATCTCCTGTCTCACCACAGTAATTGGTCCAAGTCACCAAGAAGTTTTTCAAAAATTGAAGCTGGGTGACAGAAGCTCTTGTATCCCGTCGATATGGGAAGTTGCTCAGAAGGCTGTGAGCAGCCATGTTCCCTGCCAGATATGCAGAACGAGCAGAGAGCATCAGACACAGATCTGTGTCTCTGTGAGAAAGATGGTGTCCCCGTGGCACTTGACCCCATGGTTCTGGTTCCCAAGGCCCCGGAGCTACCTCAGGTTTTGCAATGATTCCTTCTAGGTAATCTTGCTTTGGGCTGAAGGGTCTGACAGAGGCAAATTGTTTGGCAGTCTGGTCTTTTTGCACCTGGTCTGGTCAGAGAGGTACAGGCAGGCCTGCCTTTCCAGGACACTTTCATAGAGAGAATATGGAAGTCAGGTATCCCGGGACCCCGAGCCATGGCTGGGCATGGCTCTGCTATGTAACAGCCATAATACTTCCTTCTTCCCCCAAATAAGGGACCTCCTACTCTAAAAGCACTTCCAGATGCCATCACGCTCATCTTTACAGTGTCTCTGAGCAGCATCTGGGCCCAGATACAGAGCCTACATGATCCAGCTATCGGCCAGAGGCAGTTAGGGCCACTGGGCATGGGCCATCAGCCCGAGAGGCCAAGTCTGAGCCAGAGAGGGGAGGACAGGTACCCAGGCAGCTTCCAGGGGACCACAGCGCTCCCCTTAGGAACACAGCAAGAAGCATGATTCAAAAACCTGGAAAGACCCATCTTACCAGCCTGCTAATCACAAGAATTTTTTTAAGATGGAGGCTTGGATTTTGAGGCTCCCTTGTTTCCAGTGCCTTAATCAGATTTCTAACATGGTTGGTAGCCTGTGGGAGACAAAACAGACAAGGTCAAAGGTAAAGTAGAAAATGGGAGTTGGGCAGATGTTTCAACCCTGCTGCACGTTAGCATCCCCTGGGAGAAGTTCCCACACCCAGGAGCTAGCACCAGAGATTTGGATTCAACTGGGCTGGGGTAAGCCCAGTATTATTTTAAAACCGGTAGGTGGATCTTTTGGGGGCCTTGCTCAGGCAAAAGCTGGCACCACCCCTTTGTTCATGGATCTGTGAAGAGAAGCTGCCCTTTCAGATCCCCCCAGCCAGAGCCGGAGCCAGCTATCATGGTGTCCACAAGGGCAGCCCCCCAGTCCGGCAGAGCACCGGCCAGCTGGGCTGGCTCTAAGAGCAGATGGTCGTGGTGGGTCCCTGGCCCTGAGCCTGTACTCCATGTTGACGGGAGTCACCACACTGTGCCACTCCATCACTCCAATGAATCCTCCACATGACCCTGTAAGTCACTAGAACTCTCTGGACTTTCCAGTCTAGCCGACAAAGGGTCAGAAAGGTTAGGGAATTTGCTAGAGGTCACTCAGCCAACTGGGTGACTGACTCCAAAGCCTGTGTTCTTTCCAGTGGATGCCTCTGTCCTTTCCCTACCCAGGGGTGGGGAGTTTTGCAAAGAAGTGCCAGAAGGGAAACCCAGGATGGGGCAGGACTACTCTGCTCAGTAGATATAAGCAAGGTTAGCACTGAGCAGCCAGGCCTGGGTAGAGGGGTAAATCCCAGGGGCTGAGGTGGGGAGTCAAGGATGGGCATTAATGCTAACTCCGACCCTGGGATTAACCCTCAGGCCAGGCCCCAGGAAGACTGCCCAGCGCTCTGGGGATGCACAGAGCTGAGGACAGGCCCCATTCTCCTGTTCCTACCCAGAGATGGCACTGGGGCCCTTGTGGAGGGTTCCTCCCAAATATGGAGTATACCCTCTTTCCCACCCCACCCCACAAAACCCATAGACTCAGAGCTGTGCAGAAGGAACCAGAAGCTTCCTCTTCCCATCATGAAACCCTTACAGACATCTGATTTGCCACCCTTTACCGAGGCAACACAATTATTCAAAAAGGCAATGGTATGACTGGAAACACAAACTCTTCTTGAAAATAAAAACCTGTCTGGGCATTGAGGTTTTCATGAAGAATTCCAGATGTGTCTGACTGTGCTCAAAGACTGTTCTGGGTTTCTTTGGAAAAACTATAGGGCTTAGGAGCAAATCTGGGGCTAGGTTCTACCTGGCCAATACCCGAGCAGTTCCAGTCCACTCCTTAAAAAAATGGCATTTCCCCAAATCAGGCACTGTTCCAAGTTCTCCCACATGTCATTCCACTTAGTCCTTCTACCAGCCTCACAAAGTGGCTGGAATTATCTCCAGTTTACAAATGAGGAGCCTGGGGCTTCTCCAGGTGAACCTGCCCAGGCTCAGGGCAGAACCAGAGCCAAGCTCACTGCCTGCCCAAAGAACAAACCAGAGCAGACCCCCTGAACTCCAAGAGTAGGTGAGGGAGAAGGGAGGGAGCTGAGATCCAGGGAGCACGCTCCAAGGTGCTGGGGAGGGGTTGTCAAAATGCTTTCCCCCAGGTTGTGTTTGTCCCAAGGCCCAACTCCTAAATCTTGAAAGAACTTACTGTGGTCATGTTTCCTTCTCTTGCAAGCTCATGCACGGCTAGGATTTGGCAGGCATCGATATTATACTCATCATTTTCTAAAATTCTGAAATAGGAAGAGGAGCCACATTAATTGGGAGTATTCATAGGCCAGGCTAGCACCGTGTGGCCGCCACTCAGGATTGTCTGAAAATATCCAGTCTTCCTTTCTCCATTTTTTTTTTAAATTTTTTAAAAGATTTTATTTATTTATTTGACAGAGAGATCACAAGTAGGCAGAGAGAATGGGGGGGGCGGGGGGCGGGAAGCAGGCTCCCTGCTGAGCAGAGAGCCCAATGTGGGGCTGGATCCCAGGATCCTGGGATCATGACCTGAGCTGAAGGCAGAGGCTTTAACCCACCGAGCCACGCAGGCACCCCCCTTTCTCCTTTTCATAATGGAACTCCCTAGTCTGGCTGGGCTCCTGGCTACCCAGAATAAAGACTACATCTCCCAGCTTCCCCTGCAGTTCAGTGGTGGCCCTGTGATTAAGTTCTGGCCAATAGTGTGTGAGCACAAGTACCCCAGGTGACATCCTGCTGTATACTTACAGCTCACCTTCTCTTTCTTCTCTTCCCTTTTTATGGGACCCACATCCTAGGAATGGTAGAACAGTAAGACAGAAGGGGACTGGACCCTACAGAGTTAAGCTGCTGTCCCAGTCCCAGACAACTACCCAGACTTGTACCTGAGAGAGGAATAACTTCTCATGTCATTTAAGTCATGTATCTGGGGTAATTTGTGACAGAAGCCTATTCATATTCCAACTCTCACATACATGATCATGGTACTGTGGTCCTAGGGTCCCAGAGTGGTGGAGAGATGCTTGGGGGGCTGTCTGCAGCTGTATGATAAAAAAGAACGCTTGTTTTCCATCATGTGTCACTGTGAAGACACAGTTTCTGGTCATATATACTATGAGATGTTCAATATTTTGTTTCTTTATAAGGAAACTTCCTGTTTTTCAGCCTGGTCAGGGATGGCCTTGTGCTTCCTAGAAGATTACTCTGATTCCAACAGGATTGATTAGGCCTTGTGCTTCCTAGAGGATTACTCTGATTCCAACAGGATTGATTAGGCAGTCAGCATTCAAACGGTTCTAACCCTTTATAGTGATTCTGAAGGTACTAGGAACCAAATACATTTGGGGAAAAAAACCCAAACTTTTAAATAACCTGTGAACTAAGAAGGAATCAGAATGGATATTAGAAAATTCTTAGAGCCTAACGATACTGAATATATCAAATCCAAATGTGTAGATACTGCTAAAATGGTACCTTGAGGGACATCCACAGACTTAAACACTCATATTCTCCCAACTTGAAAAAAACAAAACAAAACACTTTTATCCTAAAAGAAAATTGAGAATGGATGAGCCAGGCATCTGATTCAAGAGTTAGAAAACCAGAGCAGAATAGGCCCATAAATCATAAAGAGCAGACATTAACAGAGTAGAAATAGAGATGTGATAGACACCACCAACAAAACTCAAAGCTGGGTCTTTAAAAAGATGAATAAAAGAAACAAATTAATGTAGGTGAAGAAAAATAAGAGGGAAGGGAAAAATAAATAATGTTAGGGATAGAAAGAGAAACACATCTAGAGGGGGCAAAGATTTAAAACACAATGGTTTGGGGCCCCTGGGTGGCTCAGTTGGTTGGGCATCTGCCATTGGCTCAGATCATGATCCCAGAGTCCTGGGACCAAGCCCTGAATTGGGTTCCTTGCTCAGTAGGGGGCCTGCTTCTCCCTCTCCCTCTGCCTGATGCTCCCCCTGCTTGTGCTCTCTCTCTCTCTCTCTCCTTGTGTCAAATAAATAAATAAAATCTTTTAAAAAACAAGAAAAAAAAACCCACAATGGTGGCGGGTGCCTTGCTGGCTCAGTCAGTAGAGAATGCAACTGCTGATCTCGGGGTTATGAGTTCAAGCCCCACGTAGAGGGGAGTAGAGGTTGCTTAAATAAGTAAGTAAATAAGTAAGCTTTAAAAAACATTTAAAAACTTTTTTTTAAAATACAAAACAATGGGGGAGTTCTATGAACACCACAGCTGGGGAAACCTCCAGGAGGGAAGGAGTTGGGTATGGGACTCAGCCCATTGGCACTAAACACTGTTCCCTGTGGGCAGGGCAGCAGGGCCTTGGCCAAGGGAGACTGCACACACCATGGTTGTGGCCTTCAGCCAGGTGCTCCCAGGATCCTGCTGGCTGAAGGCCAAGCCTCCAAAGCAAGCTCTTGACCCAACTCCTGCCAAGGACACTGACCAGGTGTCAACTCTGGGATAGAGAAGCCAAGGCCCACACAGGCACTGCACGAGGGGGCCCCTGTGGGCTGAGCAGGCCCGAATCATGTTCATTTGCTACCAGGTGCCTCTCTCTGGGATGCAAATTCCGGGGATGATCATCAGAGGAATTACCATTCCTCCATGGGAAAGGAAGAGGTCCACTTGTGTTTTGTTTTGGCTTTGAACTATGCTATGGTTTGGTTTTGGTTTTGGTTTTTGCTTTTGGTTTTGAACTATGAACTATGGTACTACAATTTAGTAACAAATCAGAGTGATGCTCTATGGTCACTCAAAGTCTGTTAACTCTTTTTAGGAAGAAAATTAGTAGCATACATTTTAGAATACTTAATAAAAGTAGTTCGAGTCTTAGAGTTTAGAGACAAGCTTCAATTATCTAGAAAATTCCATCCTCAGAAAACCTTCCATCAAACATCCCTCCCCCCAAGTGGTCTTTATTTCTATTGACAATGACAGTACTCTAAGGTCATCCCAACTTGGTGTCTGGCTTCCCAAAGCCCCAGGAACTCCCCAGCTCTTACTGTCTGGCTGATGGACCCGGCCTCAGCTGAAAGGTCTCCCGGTCACCAATGATCTTGCCCCTGAAGTTTTTTTTTTTTTTTTACAGTATATCATATCGATAGTTTAAAACAATTAAATAATGCAACAGTCCCTTTATAGCCCCCTACCCCCCATTCTTTAGAGGCAACTGTTTGTCGCCCTGTAACCTTGGTTGCTTTGGATTCCTTAGGTCATTCCCTCCACCTGTCTCCTAAACAACATGCTTTTTTATTTTTTTTAAGATTTTATTTATTTATTTGACAGAGATCAGAAGTAGGCAGAGAGGCAGGCTGAGAGAGAGGGGAAAGCAGGCTCCCTGCTGAGCAGAGAGCCCGATGCGGGACTCGATCCCAGGACCCTGAGATCATGACCCAAGGCAAAGGCAAAGGTTTTAACCCACTGAGCCACCCAGGCGCCCCAACAATGTGCTTTTATCTCTAGATATGCCCATTTTTTTATCCGTCAGAGGTCACAGCCTCCCTGTGGCCCCCCCCCATATGATCACATCACTATTCATACCTCCTCTCTTGACAGTATTTACTTTTATGTCTTGTTCCATCAAATACACGGTGTCTCCCATCTCCCAGCTTGTAAGATGGGAACATATCAGCACCCTGGGCTTGCCAACAAAAAAAAAAGGAAAGCATGGGTGTGGTGGTGTCCGCTGACAACCGCTGCTCACCTGTGTCCCATTTCGACTGTCTGCTCCCAGTCCTGTCGAGCCAAGAACAGCCGCATTTTTAGGACCAGGGCAGGCAGGAAGCTCCCTGAGGTGACAGTGATTTGGTTCACCACCTCCAGTGCCCCCGAGTAGTTCTGCTGCAACATGAAGTAGGTTGCCTGTTGGAAGCCCAGGAGAAAAGCCTTCATCAGTGCCCGCAGAGGGAGGTTGGAGGTGTCTGGGTCTCTATCAAAACAGGAGCAGAACCTGACACAGGGCATGCAAGTCCCCTCAGCTGGGCCAAGGAATCCTTCCAAGGCCCCGGGGGTAAGGTGTGGGAGAAGCAGTCATCCCTCAGAGTCACAGATCAAAGTCCACAGCAGGCTTGGGTTCCTTCACAGGCAAGGCAAGGGCTCTTGGGGAGATGGGGGAGGCCTAGGAAGTGTGGGAGATGGCAAGGCCATGTGCAGGCTGCCCTTGGTGGGAGACCTGAGGGTGCTGGGCTCACTCATTTGCCATTCACTTTCTTGAAGCTTATTGCTGAAAACTGCTCACTCGGGCCCAGGGTCAGTTCCGGCTTGCAGGCAAAACCCTTCTTAGCGGGGCTGCGGCAGCTTTTCTCTGCTGAGGCCCACTGGGCTGGGGTTCTGGCCTCTGCAGGCCAGTGCCAGCCCCCAGGTTCTCCTGAGTGAGTCATGCTCCAGGTGCTTGAAGGGCAGAGAGCAATGCTCCCAAAGGATTTGAAACTGGACTCTGACAGGGACAGCTTACATTAGACCTTCAGCAACCCGCCCCCAAGAGAGTTATTAAGAACAAGAGGAGGATAGTTCTAGATAGATTTATGCATACATGTGCTCACTGCAGCACTCAGTTTATAAGTGTAAACTGGAAATAATCTGGGTTGGCAAATTTTATGAGGGCCATACAATAGGGGATTGGCTTGAAGGAGCTGTTCAAAATGACAGTGGCTTATGACAAAATCTTACATGAAGAAAAGGAACCCGAGTGATAAGATGCCTTATGATTACAATTAAATTAAATAACAACACTGTCTCCCACCCTGGGGAGGGCACTCCGTGGGATCACCTTCAGGACAGGAAGAGTTGGAGGCTGATAGCTCTCTGGGAGGCCTACCTGCTGGGTCACCCATGGCTACAGGCAGCAGCCTTGTGCCAGGTCACACCTGTCCGCAGGGGCAGCCCCCACCTGGCATGTGGCCAGGGAGGAGGTCACGGATAGGCCACCCCAGCTCTAGAACCCCAAGTTGGCTGAGGCCTTTGCTAGGGCTGTGTCACAGCCCAATTTCTCCTGCCACCCAGTCCTACTTCTGTCCCTTTTCCCACAGGTGTTGGTCCCAAGGGCGCTCCGGATAATGCTGCTGTACGAGGCTCTCCCTGGCTTCCACTTCCCAGAAAGCCCTTCTAAGGCACCCTCTGAACCACATGCAGAGTAAAAAAGACTGGAAGACACCAAGGTCCTAAATGTCCACGTGAGCTGTTTGGAGGGGGAGTGTGAAGGATGTCATCTTTTGACTTTTTTAGCCTTCTGTTTTTTTAATGAGTACATATTCATTTTCTAAGAAGATACATACCAAGAGAAGAGAATCAGAGGGCTAGCTTTTCCTTCATGGATTGATTTGGGGGGGGTCACATAAGAAAAAAGGAACTTAATTTAAATTGAGATCAGAAAACACAAAACAGGTGCCTGAGTGGCTCAGTCAGTTAAGCATCTGCCTTCAGCTCAGGTCATGATCCCAGGGTCCTGGGACTGAGCCCCGCATCAGGCTTCCTGCTCGGCGGGGAGCCTCCTTCTCCCTCTCCCTCTGCCTGCTATTCCCCCTGCTTGTGCTCATTCTCACTCTCTGTCAAATAAATAAATAAAATCTTAAAAAAAAAGAAAACACAAAACACCTACCTCCCTTCTCTTATGGCACACTGAACTTTATAGGTCAGAAGAGAAAGCGTGACAGAAAGAAGCAGAGAAAAAAGGACGGACCCAGAGCAGACTCCATGCAGAATGAGACAGGGACCCAGACTGAGCAGGCAGGATTGTGAGAACCAAGTGGGCTCTGGGCTGTTGTGTGACCCTGATCCTCTCTGGGCCCCTGCTCCTCATGGGCCAGGTAAAGGCCGGGAGACAGAGGCTCCCTGGCTCCAGGGGCCCAGGCAGAGATCCTTTCCCTCCCTCCACTGCCTACCTTTCCCATCAGCCCCAGCACATCTTTGCTGTCCTGCATTCCTTGTTCCAGGTACTTGATGGATTTCTTCAGGGTATGGGGCTTGTCTGAGGTGAGGTCCACCCAGCCTCGGAGCACATAGCCCTGGGATCAGAACAAGACAGAAGATGAAGTCCTTGGTCCTGCACAGCCTCTCAGAACCCAGCCTGCTCTCCAGCCTCATGTCCCCCCCCCCCCCGTTACTCTGTACCCCGAGACCCGGCAAGTGCCTACCCTGCAAGTAGGCACACCTACTTGCAGACCCCAGTGCAGCCCTGCTCCCTCCCACTGCTGGGACTTCACTTCGCTGTCCCTGCAGTGCTCCCAACCAAACCTCTTTACCTGATTAACTACCACGAGTCTCTCAAACTCAGCCTAGGAGGACCCTCCTGTCAGAGGCCTTCTATGACCTTCCAGGCTGAGGGTGGGCCTTCTCTGGGACCCCCACAGCTCTGTTGCCCCTACTAACATGCTCTCACCTGTCTTGTCATTGCCTGTGTAATCTACACTGGGGTCAGGAGGCCACCACGGGCCACTGAGCATGGCCTCTCCTCCTCTCTCCACGCCTTAGTCCAACACAGCACCTGGACTATGCAGGAGACGGGAATGTCTTCTTGGAGGGTGAGTAGGAGCCATTTTGAGCTCAAGGGTTCTGCTCCAGTCTTCACCCAGCCTCTGCTGGCAGATGGGTGGCCAGGCCTGGGAGGTGAGGTCGGGGGTCTCTTGGACATTGCCCTGAAGCGTTATGCCCAAAACCAGTGTTTCTCAACTCCTTTCCCATGGCTCCCCTCCTAAGGAGACCTTTCAGATATTTTCCCTTAAACATTTCCTCTCCCTCCAAGATATTTTAATCTCACAGATATACTATCTGTCTATGCAGTATGTAAATCTGTGTTTTGTACATAAACAGCAAGACTTTTTTCACCCCCTCCTCGGGGAACCAAATTTCACCCCCTTGGGGTGGTGAGGTCACTCCCCGCTGAGATGGCAGCTAGACTGAGCCGGGACTGAGGCTTCAAACTCTAGCAACAGTACCAATCCACCGCGTGTGAGACTCTCCTGGGTGGGCCACCACTGATACCCAGCAGACCATGGCAAGGAGGGAAGGTAGACGCCTGTCGTAACCAGCTCATCTGGCTATCCCAAAGAACCTGGAAATCCGGGCTTTTAGGTCAAAATCTTTTGATTTCAAAATGTTGGCAACTAATTCAAGACTTAAAAAATATAAAGTCCAGGCCCTGGAATGACTGTCTGCAGATTAGACTCTGGACACATGCCAGCATGTACTCAGCTAAAGCCCAAGACAGTGTGGGTGGGGGGTCCTATGAGACCTGGACTCTTGTTGGGGCCCCGATGCAGCCCTCTCCCAGCCCCAGGGTGCTCCGTAGGAGTAACGGCCACCCCACTGGGATATGTTGGGATGCTGCTTTCTGCAGGTGCTGTCCCCTGCAGCAGGTACCTCTCTGGAGCTGCTGGAGAGCTTCAGGGTGCGGTCGACGTACTCCCTGGCCTTGTCGTGGCGCCCCATGAGCCAGAGGAAGAGGCCGGCGTAGTACATGGCCCTTGCGCTGGCTGTCTTGCGGATTTCCTTCAGGCTGCTCTCCAGCTCCTGAATGGCTTCTCGGTCTGTAAATCCAAGAGGAGGAAGGGGGCGAGTCAGAGGGAGGAGGGCTGCCCAGTCCTACAGGAGGCCCTGAGGGCCTTGGGGCCTGGAAATTGCAGCAGCTGCCCACGCCAGTACTTGGGTTTGCAGTCTGAGCTTTCTCTTGTCTCCCCTGTGCCCAGCAGTTTGCAGAGCAGACAGACCAAAATGAATCCCGTACCTCAGGCCCACAATCCATCCTGAGGGGAAATAGTTGTTGGCAGCATCTTGGAATCTCTCCCTGACTCTAGAGAGGGGTACATTAAGGGTGGAATCATTTAATTATTTAATTTTAATGTTTGTTTATTTATTTATTTATTTTTAAAAGATTTTATTTATTTGACACAGAGAGATCACAAGTAGGCAGAGAGGCAGGCAGAGAGAGAGGAGGAAGCAGGCTCCCGCTGAGCAGAGAGCCTAATGCAGGGCTCGATCCCAGGACCCTGGGATCATGACCTGAGCAGAAGGTAGAGGCTTTAACCCGCTGAGCCACCCAGGTGCCCCATTGTTACTTTTTAAAAGATTTTATTTACTTATTTGACAGACAGAACACAAGCCAGGGGAGCAGGAGAGGGAGAGGGAGAAGCAGGCTTCCCACCGAGCAGGGAGCCCAATGCAGGGCTGGATCCTAGGACCCTGGAACTATGACCCAAGCCGAAGGCAGACACTGAAGGACTGAGCCACTCAGGCACCCCATGGGTAGAATTATTTATATTGACTTGATTTGTCTCCACAAGGTCTGGGGCAAGGAAAGCAGGGTGTCTTCCCAACTCCTGGGCTCTGAAAGGAGGACCCCTCCAACTGTCATGCTCTTTGCCTGCAGCTCCCACTCAGCAGGACATGGGCAGGGGCTCTTCCTTGAGGCCTCCAAGGGGAGGGAACAGAAGCCACTCCTCACTGGCCAGTAGCACGTGCTGCCACTGGTGCACCGACCTCCTGTGGCAGGCCCTTGGGTGGCTATAGCCCTGGAATGGGGCTGTCTTCCCCAGCGGGGCCAGGCCTTGCTGGGCATGGCTGCACTCACCAATGGTTTCGCAGCACTTGTGAGCATAAATGAGGGCCATGATGGAGCACAAGGACACGTCTGGATGATTCCGGATGCTCTCCAGGTTGCTAATGGCATCCTGGATGTGCTCTGTAAAGGAAAGCCCGTGTGATTACGTCCCCAGAGGGCAAGAGGCTCTGTAGCAGACACATGGGAGCCCTTGTCAGAGCTGATTCAAGGCTTAGCACCACCTGGCGTCACCCAGAATCACAAGGCCAACAGGTCCAAACATCCCCAGTGGCCCCTGAAGGGGCTGCTGACACCAGGGTCCAGGCTGCCTGGGGTGGAGGATGCACCTGTGAGTACTTGCAGGGGCACCCGTGAGGCAAAGATTTGGGGCGGGGGCGGGTCAGTTCTGAAGAAGGATCTCAGGGCAGAGCCACAGATTCCACTTATCCCTCCGTGTCCACTGAGGTTGGCCGTAGCCAGCTCAGCCAGCCCCTGGCCTCAGTGAGTCAGCACCTGCTTGAGGATCGCTCCTCCCCCTGCTCCAGCACCATACTTGCCTTTACCCAAACCTCCCACTTCCTCCTTTTCCTGCACTACCAGCTCCCAGGTTCCAAGTCCAGAATTTATCCAATAAGCATGCAGTCATGTCTGCATGTCTACCACCCACTCATTTTCCAGATAGGGAAACCGAGGGGCAGAGCAAGGGTGGTGAGCTCTCTGATGTTTCAAAAGTCAACTAGATATGTATTACACAGCCACATGTGGATTAACCTGGGAACCTAGCCACTGAGTATAAGACTCTTCCCATGGCCACGCGGCTGGGGTGTAAGGAGGCATTCCAGGTGGAGCCAGAGTGTCAGGGCTGGGCTAGTGCCTTAGGTCAGGAGGCCAGCGCTGGCAAGTCCTTACCTTCCCTGAGGATCCCGTAGATTTTAAAGAACTGTAGGACGGGGTCATTGCTGAATTTTTCCAGGCCTGAGGCTGCGGCCTGCTGCACATGACGGAAGTACTGCTCCTGGCTATAGTAAATGATCCCAGCCTGTGAAAGGAAGACACAGGGGCAACAGCCCCAGTCCCTTCTCTGATCTCACCCACCTTCTCCCCTATTCCTTGCTCCTCCTCCATTCTGCAAAAGGAAGGCGGGGAAGGGAACATTAAGGCCTCATTTTATTCTTCACTAGTCCCAGGAGTAGCTCCATTGCAGTTTCCCAGGAAGGAGCTTGGATGTATTCGGGAACGATCACCATATTCTGGGTCAAAGACAATGGAGGATTCAATTTAGATTTTGTCTTAGGAAGGGGAAAAGGGGAAAGAGAGGGCCGATCATAAGAATGGGTACACCATCAGTTAGAGTTGTAAGTTACTCTGGGATAAACACTTGTTGGAAACCATATCAAGAGCTTTACACCCAGTATCTTATGCATTATGCCCTCCATATCCCTCATAGTTAAAGAAGCTGAAGCCTATGGAGATGATGGCTTGACAAAGGTCATGCAGTAATAGGGGCTGAGATTTCAAAGTGAAGTCTCACTTCCCCTAAGGTTTGTGGGTGCTGGAGTTGGGGTGGAGATGTGGTTGGGTTGTGAA
This sequence comes from Neogale vison, assembly GCF_020171115.1. Lineage (NCBI taxonomy): Eukaryota > Metazoa > Chordata > Mammalia > Carnivora > Mustelidae > Neogale > Neogale vison. Next base: position 156,260,044 of record NC_058096.1, read on the forward strand.
CAGTCTTGTGGGCCATATGAAAGAGCCCAGACATCATCCTCAGGGTAATAGGAAGCAGCTGGATCGAATGGTTTTAAAGCAGGAGGAGGGATGTGTTCAGATGTGTGTGTGTGCGTGGTGGTGGTGGTGTGGGGTCTGCTGGTGAGGAGAGAGCTGGTGTGTGTGTTGCCGGGTGGGGGGGGGGTTAGTGTTTCAGGTGCCTGGGGAGCGGTTATCCCGGACTAGGAGGTACAAAGTAGAGGGTTCTGTCAGGAGACTTGTAGGGGCTGACACTTCCTGCTGATAGGCAGGACCTGAGATGGGAATGGGGAAGACTGAAGGCTGTAGGATCAGTAGAGGATCAGTAGAGATGCCCTCTACTGAGGTGGGGGACGCAGAAGCAGCAGCAGGGGAGGGGGAGATGATGGCAAAATGAAAGAGATGGGTTTTGGTTACCTTGGAAGGGGGGAGCTCAAGAACAAGACTGGGTGGGGATGTTGATTTGGAGCTCAGAGTGCACAGAGAACACACAAGGAGAAAGATGCACTGGCCACGAACAGTGAAGCAAAGGGGGCCAGACCCTTCATTAAGCGGCCGGCGGGGGACGGCGAAAGGCGGGTAAAGGGGACAGCAGGGGCGGTCGGAGAGGTGACAGGAGAGCAGCGGGGCGCGGGGGTCTCGGGGCGGGAGGCGGAGAGTCCCGGAGGGAGCGGCTTGGCCGCACTCGGGCCACGTACCATAAGAGAGGAGTCATCGCTGCTCATCTCCAGGCTCCCGCGCCTCCGAGTCCGGGTCTGGTGGGGCCGCCCGGAGCTGGATTCCCGCGTCAGGGTCCCCGACTCGCCTCTCGCGACCGGAAGTTGGAGGCGCGCGTCCCTGGAAACGGAGGTAAGGGCCGGTTGCTAAGAACGTCAGAATCAGGAGTGGGAGAGGCAGGCACCCACGTGACAAGGCGCTCGCAATCGAGCGCCGAGAGGGCGAGTGTACGCTGGTGGCGCCGGGTCGCGCTGCGGGGTGGGCACCGCGGTACCGGACACGCGCGCCGCCGCCGGGCCGCAGCCATGGGTCTGGGCGCCAGCGCCGAGCAGCCCGCGGGCGGCGCCGAGGGCTTCCATCTGCACGGGGTGAGTCGCCCCCGCGGCGCCGGTGACCTTGGCGGGGCGCCCGCACGGACGGGATGGGACGTCTGATCGTCGGCTCGAGTGCGGCAGCGGCAGGGTCCCAGTCCCCCGAGCGGCCGGGGTGTGCCTCCTTCCCGGTGGGGCGTGTGCCGCCTTCCCGGTGGGAGCCGCCTGCGGGAGGCTTTCTGGCCCCGGCCCATGTGCGGCCGGGTCTGCCCGGCGCCGGCCCCGAGTGCCAGCCGTGCAGGAAGCGGGAGCGTTTCCTGGTCCGGTCCGGACCGGAATGGCACTTCTCCCAGGTGGAAGATTGCATCAGGTCCAGCCGGGACGCACTTGTGCACCCGGGTCATGTTTGTGATCGCCTTCTTGATGGGCCTGGGAAGAGAGCCAGCAAGGCCAAGACCCTAGGTCCCTGTCGGGATGGCCAGGTGGACGCCGACTGCCACGGGGCCTGCCGGCGCGTATCCCGCCGACGGGCCTCCGGTTCCGGGCTGGAGGAGCAGTGCCAACCGGCCAGGGAGAGCCGCAGCGGGAGAGCCAGGAGACTGCCGCAGAAGGCGGGGTGCGAGCGTTGGCAGCAGGGGAGGGACGAGTCTGGACAAGCAGTTCTGGACAAAGTGGAGACGGAGCGGGGTTCCTAGAGTCTGAAGGTGAGGAGAGGGCCCGCAGCCAGATGGAGAGCTGGGGTGGTAGTGGAGAAGGAGGTGCTGAAACGGAGGTGAGCGGGGCACGAGGGTCTCCAAACTCACAGCGCAGCGGGGAAGGACCTCGTGCTTCTCCACGGGCACCCTGGATGGATTGCAGAGCTGAGTGTAGGCAGGCAAGCTGGTCAGTTTGGTACCTGGCTGCTGAGGGGTGTCTGAAGCTCTGTTAACCACAAGAGGGGAGGGTGAAAGAAGGGGGTTCCCAAAAGGCAAGCCAGCTTGGCTTCAAGACCCAGAGTTGACAGGCTCATGTTTGGCAATGGGCTTTCTCTGGTTGGCATCACAGTGAGGCACCTGACAGAAAAGTGGACAGCGGAACGCCTCCCATCAGGAGAATCTTTCAGCAGGTTGATGGAAAGCAAAGAGATTGAGGACTTGACGAGAGGGGAGAGGTGGGGCAGTGGTGGGGGGGAATGTGGGAGAGGGGCTGAGTGGAGAGGTCAAGAGATTGGAGGTCTTCCATCCACAAAAACAGGTATTTTTGAGCACATTCTGGGTGCCAGAGATAAAGCAGTGGACAGAACAGACACCGTCCCTCATCTCATGGAGCTTATCCTTTGTTGCTGGCACAGAGAGGAGGGAGACAGACGAAACAGAAATATATGCTAGGCGGTGAGCAGTGCGAGGAGAAGAAAGGAGAGGAAGAGCATACAGAGGATGAGTGGGTGCTGTTTTGGATAGAGGGGTCAGGAAGACATCTGGGAGGGAAGGAGTGGACATTACAGATACTTAGAGGAAGAGCATTCTGGGACGGTTGGGTTGAGAAAGCAGGAGATGAGGCTGGTGTCCAGAAATGGGGTGGCCCATGTGAGGAGGACAAGTGCTAAAGGAAGAGACCAGACTTTGCAGGGCCTCTCGTGTCCTGAAGATCAGGATTTTCTCCTGCGCTGTGGAACGGGGGACGTTTTCCGTGGAAGTGTGACCTTACCTACTTACATTTTTTAAAAACTGAAGAACATGTCTGTTGTCTTCTGTAAATACTGGTGTTCTTACTGTGCACCAGGCACGTTGGAGAAGTCCTTGCCCTCAGTGAGATTAGAGGCCTGGAGGGTCCCCCAGGAAATGGTTGTTACCTGTCCAGGCTCTGGGTTGGACTTCCTGGAGTCAGATTTCTGAATAATGGAGTGCTTTTCCTCCTGGGGAAGTCAGTGCTAGTAAGAGTTAAACACAAGGTAGGGCAGGTCCCCTGGCACGAAGCCATTCCTCAGCAAGTGTCAGCTGCTGTCCCTTTAATTACATTAGATTCCCTGATGGGGAACACAGTGAAAGGTGGTGGGAAACCAGCAAGCATCGAGTGGCTGCGAGGTGGAGGGTGTTGGGAGCCCCCAAAGGAGAGCTGGACAGGGGACAGCACTTATGGCGGGAGCGGGGGTGTAGTGGCAAGCCATGCAGATTAGCTCTGCTCCAGAGCCCTAGAGGGTGATTGCAAGGTTGGGGGCAGGGGCAGTGGAGTACAGCCAGAAGACAAGGTCATGGCAGAGGGTGGTGAGAGGGCCTGGGGATTGGAGGCTTGAGCTTCTGGACCTCAGTAATGCTGGAGGGCAGCTGACAAGGAGTAACTGAGGAGGGGAGCGGGCTGGCAGCTGGGTGGCACTGGCCTCAGGAGCAGGGGGAGGCAGGAGTGGCATGGATGAGGTCCTGAGCTGGGAAGGAGGACTACCTCCGCATTCGCTGTCCCTGAGTAACAGTCCAGTGGCTTTCAAAAGACACCTTGTCCCAGCTTTCCCGTGGAGGGAGAGGGGCAGGGCTCAGAGCTCCCCTGTTGCAGGCCAACTGGGACTGGAGTTGGTTTCTGGGCTCACTGTCATTGGAAGCCATGGCAAGCTCCTGGGGATGGCAAGCAGGGCCTCAGTGGGTGGTGACCCAGCTAGAAGGGCGTTCTAATTCCAGGGGTGAATTACCCTGGATCCCAAGGCGTGGGGTGAGCTCTCCTTCAGCTTGGGGAATCCAAGACTATAGGGGCTGGTGGGTGGCCGAAGCCCCAGGGCCTTCCCATGGTGGATGCATCCGGAACCTGAAGCCACAGGAGCCCTGGCCAGGCATTAGTCCTCTGGGCTAATGCCTGGCCAGCAGGACATCAAGTGCTCACAGCCAAAGGCCTGAGGGTGTGGGGCCCACTGCAGGGTCCAGCCCTGGGGATAAAGGCTGCATTGTTTGAGCAAGGCTCTGTAAATGAGGCCTTTGAGATGGATTTTTACCCCAGCTGGGAGGCCTGGTTGCTGTGTTTTTGGAGACAGCAGTGAGTTCCAGAATACAGGGCTGGAGGCCCCCTTGGGCTCCGGAGTGGCTCCTGGGAGGGAGGAGGAGCCATTCCACACAGAAGGGGAGACTAGGCTGTGAGGCTGGGATTCATCCCTGCTTCTGGGACTCCCTCTTGCAGGACTCCCAGCTCAGGCACATCCCCTGTCCCTTGGGTCTTCTTCCCTCAGCTGCACTCCTCAGTAGGTCCCACACCTGCCCAGCTGAGCTTGGATCTGTCACCACAGGGTCTGCACTCTGGGATCTGGCCACAGGCTGCCCACCCTCTCTGTCTTTCTGAGCACACCCCTGGTTCCGTCTGTTCTGGGGCCCTCCCTTCCTGTCCACATCTAAACCTTTCTGGTAAACCTGCTGGCTTCCCAGTGGCCCCACCTTCCCCACAGGCCTGTGGTGCCCTGTGTCTGTGTGGCCTCCTAGAAGCTCCCAGGGCTACCCTGGGCTCTCCTGTGAGGCATCTCTGGAAGTATGATGTGTGACCCAACAAGAGCCATTTCCCAAAGAGAACAGTCTTGCCCAGGTAAGTAGCCAGAGGGTGGAGTTACCTTGACTGTGCTCACCGGTCACCTGCCTACAACAGTTTGTGCAGGGCCCGGGTTCTTGCTGTGACACCGAAAGTGGTGATGGATGGTCTCTGAAATTGTGAACATGGATGGGGGCTTCTCGGAGAGTCACGAGGCTGGTGCCTGCTGTGACTGTGGCCTCTGCTGTGGGACAGGTGCAGGAGAACTCCCCAGCCCAGCAGGCAGGCCTGGAACCCTACTTTGATTTCATCATCACCATCGGGCACTCGAGGCTGGTGAGGCTCTCCCATGCTACAGCTGCTGTGTGTGTGTGTGTCCCCTGTCCCACAGCAGGCCCCACTCTGCTCCTTCTCCCTTTTCTTCTGGAGGGAGGCCCAGCTCACCTCTCCTCCTTCTAGACCTGTACTCAGCTTGACTGGTGCACTGCCCAGTGTCCAGCTCCTGAGCTTTTTGGGGCTCTTGGAGCTGGCCACAAGGTGTAAAGGGCCTGCCTCTCAGGACATGAGAGGTGTCAAGGTGCGAAGGGACCTGTCAGAGAGGGGAGCCCTGCAGTGCTCTGGACCAAGCAGGCTCTTCGCTCACTCTGTTGTCTTTTCCAGGGTTTCTGAGAGAGGCAGGTTTTGTGGTGCTTAGGGGTGGTGGGGGGTTGCAGTGGTCTCGGGGGTTGCAGTGGTCACAGGCCCAGACCCTGCCCTGGCCCACGCCCACACCAAACCCCGCTTGGGCACCTGGCCTCCTGGGCCCTTCCCCACGTTGGACCCAGACTTGTCTGAGAGGCCCCAACCTGGGGGGTGGGGGGTGGGGGGCAAAGGGGCTTGGTGTCAGCCCCTCTGCCGCCGCAGAACAAGGAGAATGACACGCTGAAGGCCCTGCTGAAGGCCAATGTGGAGAGGCCTGTGAAGCTGGAGGTGTTTAACATGAAGACCATGAAGGTGCGGGAAGTGGAGGTGGTGCCCAGCAACATGTGGGGCGGCCAGGGCCTGCTGGGGGCCAGTGTGCGCTTCTGCAGCTTCCGCAGAGCCAGCGAGCACGTGTGGCACGTTCTGGTGAGTGGGGGGGCTGGGGGGGAGGGGCAAGGGTTGGGTGTGGGGCATCTGGATGGGGCCAATGACCTGCTTCCGGGACAGGGCTCCTGAGGGCCGCTCCTCATCCATATAACTGTGTACCCTACTTGGTAGCCAGGCGACCTACAGCACCCTTCTCACCCTCCAGACCTTGGTTTCCTATTTTGAGGGGTGGGATACCACCAACTGGAGGGGCCAGTTGGTGGTACCCCACACTGCCAGAAGGCGGCTGCTGCTGGTCTTTATAGATGGGGTCTTTTCTGGTAGACTCTATGGCCTACCGGGATCTAGTCATTTCTGGCAGGTTTCCTCAGAGCCCCATTGGGCCTTGGGCCTGGGGTCTTCCTGAATCTCAGTGACTGAGTTGTCACAGATGTTACTGTGTCTGTGTACACACACACACACACACACACACGATGGTGCCTACAATCTTGAATGCTTAGTGCCAGGGCTTAGTGGAAGGAGGGTGCCCTGAGCTGGAAACGGACTGATTTGATCTCTAGCCTTCTCTGTTACTCACTGAGTTCTTGTGGGAGACTTATCAATCTTTTAGCCTTCCTCAGTTTATCCACCAGTACAATGGGGTGATGAGGCAAATCCCTTTGCATTGCTCTGGGAGATCTGGAGCTAGGAGTGGTAGAGTTTCCCAAGGGAGGAAATGATGCTTGTACCCAGTTCTGCTCACTGCCCAGCCTCCAGCCCCACCACAGGGTCTCAGCCATATGCCTGCACCCAGTAACAGCACTGCAGTTGGACACTTCCTGTGGGCCAGCTGTCATTTTCATTCTTTACCTGTATTCTGTTTTTAATTGTTTCGGCAACCCTGTGAGGAAGGACTGCATACCCTGCTTTTAATCGTGGGGAAACTGATGCTAGGGTGTTAAGTATTTGTCCACAGTTACAGTCTAGACTAGGTTGGCTGAGTCGGGATTTAACCCACAGGAGATTCCAGAGCTCAGGGCTGTGAGCAGTGCCGTGGTGTTGCCCTCTGCCAGCCGGCTGTGCACCTTGGGGAGGTCAGGAAATGAAGGATGGAGTAGGAGAGTCTGGGCTTGTCCTAGCCCTGGAGCCTGAGAACAAGTATCCTGCTCAGTACCTGTAAAGGGAGCCCCTCCATTCTCCCTGCCCACCCCTCTCCATCCCCAACTCGAGAAGTAAGACAGATATTGGTGATTTCTCTTTCCCCAGGACGTGGAACCCTCTTCACCTGCCGCCCTTGCTGGCCTGCGCCCATACACAGACTATGTGGTTGGCTCAGACCAGATCCTCCAGGAGGTGAGCAGCATTTGGTTTGTCCTCCCCAAGCCCCCCGGATAGGGTGCCGAGATGGGTGCTGTCCACGAGGGGGGCCTTGTTTAGTCGAGGCCTCCCAATTCAGTGTGGGGAGTGGGGCTCAGGTGCTGGTTTTGTCGTAGTCCGAGGACTTCTTTACGCTTATCGAGTCCCATGAGGGGAAGCCCCTGAAGCTGATGGTTTACAACTCCGAATCCGACTCCTGCCGGGAGGTGACTGTAACTCCCAACGCAGCCTGGGGTGGAGAGGGCAGGTACTTCCTGAGGCGGAGGGTGGTGGGGCAGGGGCCCAGCAGAGCACCGGCTGGACCTGGCCGCTGGACGTGGACACCCAGAATCCCATGGTGGGGGGTGGAGGTTGGGCCCAGGGTCCAGGGATCCTGAGGATGACCACTGGTCCAGGAGGCACCCTTGCTGTCCGTCATGGCTAGGAGTGGGTGGGGTTGGCAGACCTAGGAAGGGCTATGGGACAACCCCCTGGATTGAATGTTTCTGGACTTCGGCAGTCTGGGGTGTGGTATTGGCTACGGGTATCTGCACCGGATCCCAACCCAGCCTCCCAGCCACCACAAGAAGCCACCTGACGCCCCTCCACCGGACGCCCTGCCACCTGACGCCCCGCCACCTGACGTCTTGCCATCTGGTGCCCCGCCACCTGGTGCCCCGCCACCTGACACCCCGCCTCCTGATGCCCCGCCGCCTGGACCCACCCCTCAGGACTCTCCTGCCTCTTCAGGCCTGGAGACAGGCTCCAGGCAGGATGACTACATGGAGGTAGGTGGGGATCATCTGCCAATGAGAGGAAGTGGGGAGCTTCGTATGGGCAAAGGGGCCTGCCACCTGGGAAAGGAGGACCCCAAGGCTGCTGTCACCCGGGGCCCATTTGTGGAGCCCTTGGGGGACCTTTTTTGCTTCTGGGGGCCAGTGAAAGCAGGTGGTCCAATCCTGGGACAGTGAAGCCCACTTTAGTCTGACACTTAGGTCTGGAGGTGAAGGTCATGGCAAAGCACTAGTTGTTGCTTTCATTTCCTGAGTAGGACACAGAGGCTCAGGCACAGAGCCTTGTACTGTGCCTTGAGGAGTCTGGGGTCAGGCTGGGCCAGAGGCTGGGCATCCAGAGCCCCGGCTGGGCTGGTTGTTTGGCCAGGAGGAATGCCAGACCTGCTTTCATGCCTGTGGGAAAGTCACTGAGTACCTTCAGGCACTGGGCTATTGCCCAGTGTCTGTACTGGGGTGCATGGGAGGATGGCTCCCTCGGCATGCTGGAATTCAGCCAAGGGTTCCTCTTCAGGTGGGTCATTGGAGGGGCCCAGCCAGGTGGGTGCTCCCTCCTTGTCAGCACCGCCAGAGAGGCCAGGTGGGCCTCCTGTACTGGACTGTAGATCCCCTGTGGGGTAAGGGCAGGACACCACGGCTCTTTGCTCCATCAGGCAGAGCAGTGCTTCTGTGGTCAGTGTGGGCCGGGGCTTAGGTTGGACTCCTCTGCCCCAACTGCTCCTACTATGCTCCCTCCTTCTTCCTGGCCCCCATAGGCCCTGCTGCAGGCACCCAGCTCCTTCATGGAGGGACAGTTTTCTGAGCCTGGGAGTCCCAGCCGTGGTGCTCCAGACCTTGGGGGATTTCCACATCCCATGGAGACACCTCTTCAACCTCCACCTCCAGTGCAGCGTGTCATGGACCCAGGTAGTGAATGGGCCCCAGAGAGGAGACGGAGGGGCCTGCAATCCCCGGTGCTGCGGTGGGCCCCAGGTTTGGGGCGGGGCTTCCAGGGCAGTGCCTAAATCTTCCTCAGACCCACGGACGCCTCCTAGCTCACAGATGCCAAGAGGGTTGCAGATGAGCCTGTCTAGTGTGCTGGTGGGGGGACTGCAGTCCACAGAAGGGACACGGCCTGCTCGAGGTCACGCTGCATAGTGGGGACAGAGCAGGGTCTGGGCCCTCTGCCTCTGTGCTAGTCCTTTTCTTTCCTCAGCAACAGGCAGTGGGGACCACTTTGGGATTGGGCGGGGGCACCCTTATGGGCTGAGATTACAGTTTCAGGCTAGGCCAGGCGCTCCAGGAACAGAGGCCTGAGGCCGAGGATATGAGCCTTCCAGTTGTCTGGGTTTTGTGCTGGCAAAGACTTGCATCCTTCTTCTAGGCTTCCTGGATGTGTCAGGTATCTCTGTCTTGGACAGCAGCAATGCCAGTGTCTGGCCCGGCCTGCCCTCTGCCACAGAGCTGACGTCCACGGGTCTCTCAGCCTCTGGCCCTGAGGACGTCTCCAGCAGCGGTTCTCACGAGCGTGGTGGTGAGTGGCCCACACCTGCACAAGCTTTCTGGGAAGGACCCTGAGTCGTTGGCAAGGTTGCCCTGAGTTTCTCAGCTGGCTGGGAGGCTGGCTTTTGGGTGAAATACAGCCACGTGAAAGCATCTGGACACTAGAGCTCCCATTCCCCATCAATGTCTGGGGAGGGATTGGGGGGGGGGTAGTCAGTGGGGGCTGCCCCAGGCCTTCTCAGCCCCTCCCTGTATTTTTCAGGTGAGGCCACATGGTCCGGATCAGAGTTTGAGGTCTCCTTCCCGGACAGCCCAGGCACCCAGGCACAACCAGACCACCTGCCTCAGCTAACTCTTCCCGACAGCCTCATCTCGGCAGCCTCACCGGAAGACGGCCTGTCTGCTGAGCTGCTCGAAGCGCAGGCTGAGGATGAGCCGGCAAGCACAGAGAGCCCAGAGTGCAAGGCAGAGGCTGAGGGGGCAGGTGGCCAGGCCCTGCTCTCCACCCCTGAATAACACCCTAGGCTGTGTCCAGGTCCCTGATGGCATTTCATGAGGCTGAGACGGGGAGGAAGCCACTTAGGCCGCACTATGCAGCTCAGCCCCTTGCCTGATCCCGGCCCAGTGTGTGCAGCTTTCTAGGCAGTGGCTCCCGGTTGTGCAGGCACTTCTGCAGTTCGGGAGCTCATGTGTGCCCATAACCCCTGCTGGCGTCCAAGAGATGACCTTCCAGCATTGCTTCTGCCTGGTGGTCCTGGCTTTGGGGAGTCGGGCACTTGTTTTAGAGTCTCAGACGAGTCCTTCTGGGGTGGTGGGGAGCTGGGAGCAGCAGCCAGATTAAGTTTTGCAGGAGCTGGGGTAGGAGAGGAAAAGGACTATTTTGCTGCTTGGGTCAGGCAGAGAGCCTCAGTGGTTAGGAAGAGGAGACCATCGGCAAGAGCATCTTTAGGCCACATTGTACCCTTATGTCCAGTGCTTGCTCCTGCTCTGGTCACTAAGGCAGCCCAGGCAGCAGCAGGGTCCACACAGGGTCAGGTGTGAAGGAAGGAGGAGGATTGAAGGGTGGAGTGAAGGAGGAAGGGTTGGGTGTGGAGTATTTGCCTACAACTTGCTAGGGCTTGCCTTGATTCTTCTTGTACAGCTCAGCTAGCCCCGTGTACTAGAAGGCAGCCCCACATAGGGGACCCCTGAGGCCCCAGTTACCATCTCTTGTAGAAGTCTCATATCCTCACCTCTGCTACACTGCATAGCTGGCTCAGGCTGACTGACATCTGCCAGTCACAGCTGGAGGAGAGAAGCAGTGAACTTGTCCATCTCTCCTGGGGAGGAGGGTTGGAAATTCTAGCCCTGTCAGCAGAGACTCACTTGTTCTGGGACCATGATGTCTCTTCCCCAGGGCCTACACCCCACAGTACCCCTAGTGGTGACTCCTGTCAGATCCCAAACTTACACAACCATCTCTTCTAAATATACAAGGCATCCAGGCTGCCCAGTGGAGAATACAGATTGCGAATTTAAATTCACCAACCAAAGCCAGTCCTGACTGGACTTCTTGAACACAGCTCCCACCCTAAGGGGGAATGAGGGGCCTGGACAACGGTGGGTAAAGGCCATTCTGTTCTTTCCCATAGTATGGGAGGCTGTTCCCTCCACCCCCAGTGCCCAGAGTGGCTAAGACTAGGCGAGATCTTGTGCTTTACCTGGTTGCTCCAGAAAGAGGAGGGTTCCATGCAGGAATAGCTCCTGAAGTCCCTCACCTGCCCACATCTTGCCAATTGCTACAAAAGCTGCCTCTGGCCTTGTCTTCTAGCTGCTACCCAGTTGAAAGTCCCACGTTTGCGGCTTGATCTGTAATGTGGGCACTTAACAGTGCATTCAGGGTTCTATTGGGCCGTCTGCTCAGGGGGAGGCACAGACCAAGTATATGCAGGGAGGGCCCCCAATGAGCAAACTCTTCAAATTTCTAGCACTGTGACTGCATTTGAAGCAAGCCCTCGTCAAGCCTGTCATGGCAGCTGATAAGCCTGTCGAGCAGGGAGGTGTTGTGTCCAAAGCCAGGTCTGGAGCTGGGTTCTGGGATTTTCTGGGAGCCGTGTCCACCTGTAGGAATCCAGGAAGTAGAAGAGAATCACCTGTTTGGAGGCCAGCTTCCCTGAACTTCAGCCTGGCAGTCTGGCCCGACATCTCCCTCACCCTAGGACTCTGGCTCTTCCTCTCTCACTTTTACATACTCCCTGCCCTGACCAGGGGGATAAAATGGGTACTGACGTTGATGACTGTCAGGGTAAACATGGAACCAGAAGTTTCTCTGTAATCTGCTATGAAGGAAAATGACAAGTGAAAGAAATAAAGGTGTATTACACTTTGAAATATTGTAACTAAAGCCTTTATTCTATACAGCTGTGAAATACAGATTTTTACCCTTTTGGCATTGCAGACTGTCAGATTTTCTGGAAACCGTTACTGGTTTGACTGGAAGGAAAAAAGTAGAAGCATGCCGAGGGTCAGATCTATGACAGGAAGGGAGTGCAGCCACCCCTCAAGTCTCGGCACATGGGGCCAAATGGCCCAGTGAAACCTATTCCTTTACCGCAAGGGCCCCTCTTGCAAACACAGCAGAGGGCTGATAAGTGAGTTGTGGGGTTTGTTTTTGCCTTTAATTCACAACTATTGCTAAAAAATGTGCACCAAAAGCACACTGTTGTATCCAACAGATAGAAAGGACTTTTTAAAAAAAGAAGCCAGTTGCTCTCTGTGTAAGGGAGAAAGACTCATTGGAAATGTGGCATGTCTTTGCTCACTTCTTCAAAGTGCTGGAGGCAGTGACCTGTCCACTTTCCAAAGGAATCTGACCAGCAGTGAGGGAACCCTCACTGCAGTTGTGCAGGTAAGAATATCTCAAATAGAAAGGTCTGGACTTAGGCCCATCAGCTGCTTCCCGCTGAACCTGTCAAGATGTAGAAAAGAAAACAACCCTTTCCAGCCCCTCCCCAGTCCCTGCTGTTGTGGGGACAGACTGCATGCAAGCTGGGGAGGCAACTGAACTGGAATAAACTGCCCTCTGAAGGCACTTGTGCTTCTGGCTTCATACAGGAGGTTTGTCTTCCGTAGTTGTACGGGACTGTTCTATTCTGAATACAAATGACCTTGGGGAGAATCCAAAGTATTTTCTTCTGCCAAAAGTTGAAGTGTTTATCCCCAATAAGTTATATTCTGTACAAGACTCAAACGATTCTATGAAAGCTTCAGTGTTAAAAAGAACAACGAAAAGAACTCTGGATACAGGTACCACAACAAAAACCTGCATATAAAACTCTGGTGAAAACAAGTATGTTTACTTCCAGGAGGGGAATATCAAATTAACTCACTAGGATACCCTTCCTTCTCTGACACCATAAATTTCAGGTAGCATCTAAATGAAGTGAGTATCTCCTTGTGGTCTTTTTTTTTTTCCTTTTCTTTTCTCCTCGTGGTCTTAAGTTTCGATGGTGTTGCGCTGCTCACCCAAAGCGCGAACCTGTGGCGTCACGTAGCTTGGCCCCTCAACAAAGCTGGACGCGGCGGAGCAGGGAAGGCGTGGCACCTGCCCGTGGCTGCCGCACAGCCGGGGGCAATATGGGGGCGCAGCAGCCCTGGGCGCCGCTGGGCATACTCCATGCTGGCAGTCCAAGTGCCAGCACCCAGAGTTTCGCAGGTCTTCCTAAAGAACGCATCTGAGATGCAATATTAAAATGAGCCCAACAAGGATAATTTATTATGAAATGGGCTGGCTCTGGAATTGTACAACAGCAAATTCCTATTAAAAATAACTGTCTTAAATGTGAGAACAACTTGTTTTTAATGACCGACTTGGAAAAAGCCTTCATAGGTGCTGCAGGAATGGAATGTACTCTCTTACAAAAGCTACAGAGCATGTGGGTTTGAAGTGGAAACACAGTGACAGATGTGGCTTTACCTATGTGTCTCTACAAGTGCTAACAGACGAAGATAAGGTCCTTTGAAACGAAAGGAAGAAGCTCAGTCTGTGCTGGCCTGTCGTCCGTCTTCTGTACATCTCACAGGACACAGTGTGCCTGTGGGGTTTTTTGTTCGCACTGCCTCCCTGGGGACAGCTTAATCTACACATGGAGACTGGTTTCTATTTTACACCGCAATTAGTCACTTCAACTGAACGAGAATCTCGGTCCATACCAAATCGGCCGTTAGAAGTCGTGCTCCCACTGGGGCTCGGTGGGCTTCCTAGGACTACTCTTGGGGCCAAGGAGGAAGGTCAGTAAATGAATACCCAGGAGCGCTCACCCACCCCTCACGTGGACTTCTGACGGTAATGGAGGGTGAGGTCGCCACCACTCTTCCATATGAAGTGCTTCACTGTTCGGAGGTCCATGTTTGGATCTAAAACCTGAATGGCCAAAAATAAGTAATAATAAATGTCAAAGCCTCTACTTTGTAATATCCAAGACCTTTATTGTAAACTCAGGGACTCTCACCAGGTCATCCAGCTCGTCCTCCCCTTGCCTTCCCCTGGTGGCCTTCTCTTGCTGACAGAGCTCCCATGTACGCAGACACGAGTCTGGGCAGTGAGAGACAGCAGCTTGGGTGGCTAGGCCAGAGATCCCAACTTCAGCCGTTCCCAAGGAGATGCCTCAAATGCACCTTTATTTAAAACAGTGCCCCAATGCTCCACCCGCCTCTGCTTCAAATCTTAAACCAACACGGCCGTGTGACACTGCTCTGTCAATCAAGCTGATTTTGTGTCTTTTTCTTGTCAGGAAAAAAGAAAAGCCACCAGCACATTCACCCTTTGTGTGTGCATTTCAATCTCTATGTCCTTTTTCCGAGAATCTCCCTGGAGTAAATAGGAACTTTAGGGTGGGCTGCAGAGCCCCTCCAGAAAGGGTCTCACCAACAGGTGGGAGAGCCTTGGTGTTACGCTGCTCACCCAAAGCGCAAGAGCTTAGAGCCTCCCTAAAAGCAGAAGTACCCCCACAGGTAACAGATGTGGGAACCAGAATGACACCACATGTAACTTTCTGATCATCGACACGAAAAAATGGAACTATGGTCCTCAAGTGCACTTACCTGGTCCTGGCACAAAAGTTCAATTTTCTCCTCTGCCAAAACAGCAATATCCTCTTCTTTTTCCTGTTCTCCTGGTTTTTCATTATTAGAAGAGCTAGTGGTTTGCGACTCATTATCCAAGTTGATGATTTTCTCATAAACGTGTTCCATTACTTTCCGGACCTGGAGCATGTCACTAGCAGAGAGTCTGTCTCTGTAAGAAGCAAGGGCAGATTGTGCCATCAGGAATCACTGGATGTTATCTCTTAAATATTTTTTGGTGTTCCATTGGATAAAGACAAAACATAGCACGGAAGCAAATCAATAAGAATGTTTAGGTCATTGCCTTAATCCAGTTTTAGAATTGCCAACACATTTCCATTGTGTTCCCCCAAAGACACAGATTACATGTAAGTGAAATTAAATACATGTTCTTAAAACTTACATATATGTCAATAACAGCCTGCTGGGTTTTATTCCCTTAAAGACGATCCCAGAGGATAAGCAAACTAAATGCTCCTGGAAGGGAAGGCAGCCCACCATGTTTACTAGGCTCCCATTCCCCAGGTGCTCATTTCTCCTGTGGCTTCTGGCCCTAGAGCCAAGACCTCCTGCCTAAACTCTGGGCCACAAGCCCAACAGCTGGCTGGGTATCTCTAGAAGGATGTCCCATGGGCACTCTACATGTCCCCAACCAGATTCATCAATTTCCTCACCCCCAAACCTACTTCTCTTGTATCACTGACGTCAGTTCAAAATGGCCTACCCAAGTAGCTCGGGCTCAAAGTTTGAAAGCCATCTTGACCTTCAGTCACTAAATCTGGTTTAAGTGCTATCTAGGACTTGCTTTAAAATGATGTGGGGTGTGTATGTGTGTGTAGGTGGGTTGGAGGGAGAGGCAGAGGTGAAGGAAAAGCTTAGGCATGTGTTGATGACCCTGGAGCTGTTTGAGGGGATAACGGAGGTTCATGCCCCTGATCTCGTTTGTATATATCTGGAAATGCCCCTAACAGATTTTACTTGCTCAGATACACGTCCACAAGACCTCAAATTTCCTTTCCCAGTTCTGGAGTCTCTGCTGCAGCTACACCGGTCCTTGCTAATTTTCAGGATCTTGTGTATGCTCCTACTTCCAAATCCTCAAACCATTTCCTGGGCGTGGAATACCTCTCTTTTGAAATTATATCCATTTCTTACATGTTCAGCTCAAATTCCATGTCCTTCAAGAAGACTTTCTGGAAGCTCCAGCCCACGATTCATTTCTTTCCCCTACTCCCATGATTCCCTAAGTATCCATAAAAGCAATTTTTATATACACATTGTGTCCTAAACTATGCTGTGGCAAGAGAAAAAAAAAACAAGTCTTATAGTTTTGAACATCTGTGGCCTACCACCGGAGGTATTTGGTAAACGCTCAACTGTATAAGCTTTCAGAATCACAAAACCTGCTTTAGTTATCCTTTACTATGAAAGCAATCATAAAGAAGAAGAAAGTGCTGGCCATTAATGAGATCAAGGCATCATGTGACACTGCATTTACTTACTTTTTTAGGGTTTTTGCTCCCGAAGATGCATGAGGTTGGAGGTAGAAAGGAATTTTGTTGAATTTGGGCATATTTTTCTGAAATATTGAAAGTAAAAAGAAAGGTATGATCATTTTGATCAGCCAATGAATGAAAATGATGTCAACAGAAAAACATGATTTGCAAGTTATTTTACAATTAAAACTGACTTTCTATGAAATGTACAGTAAGCTATCAAATTATCCTCGTCAGCCTTAGTGAAAACGTATCACCAAAGTATCATGTTTAGTTTTGTAATAAAAGATATGTGAGACAAATGATATGTCAGTGGCATTATGATGCTGTAGAATGGCTCTTCTCAAATAATAATTCAAGGTATTAAAGGGAAATAAGCTTTAACTCTTAAAGCTCTCAAAATAAAAATCTCAATTCCACACTTAAACACTGGGGCTGACACCTAAGGGCCCAAACAAAAAGTTCAGTGTCTTGAGAGAAACCCACAACATTCTACTGTACACTCTGGCCTGGTGAGACCCACCGTCCAACTGAAAAGGTCACTTAGGTCCTCCCATTTTCTTTCCCTCCGACCTCAGGTCTGAGGTTTTAAGCAAGAGTGGAAACTTCAGCCAACCACCAAGATGACTATCATGAAACAAACCACATACTTAGATAAAGAATAAATTTAACTGGTCATCTTTTCTCTGGGTATTAATCCCCTCTGAGGCTCCATGTCATATCCTGCCTGAATGTCTCCTCTCAGGAATAAGCCACAGGCCTAAAGTCAGCAATGTATCCCAGGTGACTTTCACAGTCAAAGGAAGCAGTGGTTTATGGGAATCTCGGACTTAGAGAAGAGCACAGAATATCCATCATGTGTCACACTAGCTTTAGTTCTTGGAGGTATATCTGGGACAGAAAACAAATTTTCTGAAAGTTCTACAGAGGTTAAATCTCTTTTCATATGGCTTTAGGAATATATAAAACAGGTCAACAGCACATAAGAGAGTGTAGAAACAGATCCATGTGTATACAGAAATTTAGTATATGATAAAGATAGCATTTCAAATCAGTAGGAAAAGGATAGAGCACTCCAAAAAATTGTTTTGGCACAGCGGCTAACCATCTGGAGAAAGTTAGCATCCTACTTCACACAAAACAGAATAAATTCTAATAGGTTACAGATCTAGACATACACAATGATCACAGATGTACCAGAGGAGAAATACATTTTTGCTACTTTAGACAGGAAATACCAAAGCAAGACATGAAACTCAGAGCCATAAAAGATCAATCTGATAACAAAAAATTCAAACTTTTTGCCAGGCAAAAGACACCAGCCACGAACAAAGTAAAACTTTGGTTGAGAGACACATATAATAGTAGAAGGGTTAATATTTAATAGGACAAAATCCTACAAATCAGTAAAAAACAAATCACCCAACAGAAAAATGAGTACACTCACAGAAGAAATACAAATGGCCAGTATGAAAAGATGCCTAACCTCACTACATGTGAAAAAACAACACCCCACATTAAAACAATGGGATATTTGCCATCTTTTAGCAAAGACTGAAAAGTAACCAGTGTTGGTGAGTGTGGAAAACAGGCACTCATAGTGTTGGTGAGAGCGTACGCTGCTGGAGCTTTTGTGGGGGGCAATTTGGCAGTTATCTATCAAAATTGAAAATGTGCATACCCTTTGATCCAGCAATTCCACTTCTAGGAATTTATCCTAAAAAGTACACAAAGATACATGTACAAGGATGTTTACTGAAGCATTGCTCGTAATAGAAAACACTGGAAACAACCTTAATGTCCATCAGTAGGGGACCAGTTAAATAAATTATGATACATTTATACAAAGACATACTATGTAGTCATTAAAGAGGAATGAATGACCTACATGTACAGACATGAAAAGATGTCCAAGATACGTTTTTAAGTGAAAAACCAAACCAAACCAAGTTGCAGAACAGTATGTATAACAGATTTTGTGCAAAATAATGTTTGTGTGTTTGTACACACACATAGGTGCATGCACACACACCTCAGTAGTATCTGCTTGTGTATGCACAGAAAAAGGTCCTGAAGGTTATGGCCTGAACTACGACTACTTATCCTCTCTAGGGAGAAGGACAGGAGTGAGTGGAAGAGAGGAATGACTGGGAAAGAGATGGGCATTTCACTCGATTCATTTATTTTCTTTTTCTTTTTCTTTCTTTTTTGGTGGTTGTTGTTGTTTTTAAAGATTTTATTTATTTATTTGACAGAGATTACAGGCAGGCAGAGAGGCAGTCAGAGAGAGGAGGAAGCAGGCTCCCTGCTGAGCAGAGAGTCCGATGTGGGGCTCGATCTCAAGACTCTGGGATCATGACCTGAGCTGAAGGCAGAGGCCTTAACCCACTGAGCCACCCAGGCGCCCTGATTCATTTATTTTCTTTAATGAGCACATATTATGGTTATAACTGAATCCAACAAGGATATAAACAGTACATAACTAATTACCAGTACTTCTTCTGCAACTTTGGGACTGCAGGGAAGCTGAGGAGGGTTCCCCTTGGCAGCCTAGTTTTTACTAACGTAAGACTGTACAGTCTAAAGCTGCTCTTAATCTCCTTTGTGTTTGGACAGAACAAAAGGGCAAAACAGGAGTGAAGGACACTTACATCCACAGTGATGTCAATTACCCATTGTGGCACTGTCTCATTAAGAAGCATCGACTCAGTCTCACCCCCGGAGTCTCGGCAGAGCAGCCTAAACATAACCCGTCAGGTAGTCAGTGACACAGCAGCACAAATGACAAACCACTGTCAACAAACATTAGAGGGAGGGACCCTAGCGTCCATTCAGGATGAGCCCCACTTGACAGCTGAGGCAATGGAGTGCAGCCAGGCAGCATGGCTCACTCAGCTAAAGGGGGCGGCAGGTGCTAACACTCAGGCCCCCGCATCCTTGAGGCCATGCATATACTAGAGCTGCTTCTCTGAGTCCTCGGGTGATGACAGGAATGCTGGCTGCAGGCAAAATACTCAAGAAACATTCCCTGCCAGGGCTGCAGTGCATGGCACAGGCCTCCACATATCACGGGGATCAGGACTGTTTTGGTCATCACACTCTAAGGAAACCACCGGAAAGCAAGAGAATTCTGAGCTTAGGGAAAGAGAATTCTGGCCTGTGTTTTTCTTACTTTTGGCCCTACAGAAGACTCTACTGAGCTCTCCCCTGTGATTCCAGCAGGGCCTGGCTGGCCACTTGAGGTGAAGCCAGTCCAGCTTCCCAGCACGGCCTCATGAAGGACTGCCTCGTTCCTCAAGTAGCACACCACTGAGCACAACAGTTCTCAGGAGCAGCCCAGCCCATCTTGTACTGACTGCCCAGCCTGAGGGAAGTTACCTTCTCTGATGCTATTCTATGAGCAGGGACTTCTGGGGATTTCCTGACCCCAACAGTCATGTCAGCTAAGTGAGAGAAAGTGACAGCTTCCTGTAGAAACCACCACAGAAGCTGCCTTAAAGCAAAGTATCGACCTCATTTTAACACAAGAGGCTCAGTTCTCAATTAGAACGTGGTCTAATAGCATCAGACACTTAACTATCTCATGGAGGTGGAAAAGCTTCTGAACCCTTTATACTCCTAGAACAAGTTATGACGTTTGAATCAGTACTTCTTAGCAAAGGGGATGATTTCTTAGGCAGGTCTCCAGCCCTCCACACTCATACCTGAACAGTGTGCGTCCTCCAGCTTCACCGAAGATCACAGGAGTGTGGGGGGGCACTTGAAAATATCCATTTCCCTTCTGTACTCGGTTCTCCTGCTCCCCATTTACTAGGAAAAGATGCAGATGACATCAGTATCCAGAACTAGTGCTAAAAACACAGATTCTAAATATTTTGTTTCTACAAGCTTCAAACATTGCCAAGTTTTCAAAGCTAAAAGTCTGATGAGTCAGCATGGTCAGATAAAGGTGAAAAAAAAATCAAAGTTAAATTTCTACAAAGAATAAGAAGTAAAGCAACTTGTAATGTACTTTATGGGAAATGACTAAAATTTTAGAGAATTTTAATAGAGAAGATTAATATTTGAGACTTGAAACAAGGAGAACTCTACTTCAGCCACAGGAAAGGGTAGGACAGCCTGTTTATAAATAGCAATATGCTTTTGTGTGTGTGTGTGCATGTGCGCATGTGTGCGCACACGTGTGTGTGTGCGTGTGCGCATGTGTGCGCACACGTGTGTGTGTGTGTGTGTGTGCATGTGTGGAACACCAAGCTCAGAAACATTTCTTGGGCCAGAAAAAAAATTTATGCTTAATGGCAGAGGTACTGGTGAAAAATAAAATCCTCAGTGAAGTCGACACCTCTTTTTTATTATTCTCTGTAGATTTCATTTCACTCTGCTTTCTCTGTAATCTTTTGACCAAGTACGGTTGAGCCCCACTCCAGTGCCACCTTGTTCCTAAAGGTATCCCTGGTGAATCTGGAAGCAACCTCACCCTCTGAGCCTACAGCACTTTCAGATCCTCTCTTGGAGAAACAACCAATCTTACCTCTGATCTTACCATGTTCCGTCTATTCTGAGGAGCTCTCTGCCCTACCACAATGTCAGTCCCTAAAGGATGCAGTCCATGCCCAGTTATCTCTGCCCACCCCTGCCTGCAACTCACTACAGGCGCCCGAACACCTGAGCTGTTCACCGAGTAGAATGTACACGACTCTTGAGAGTCCACTGGTTGTGGTGCTGGTATAGCAGATGACCACACAGGCACAAAAAGGAGGCTTCTGTCTGAGGGCGGGGGGGGGGGCGGGCATTGCCTTTACTGTGGCAGTTTGATTTTAAGGATGATCTGGGGTTTCCTCTAACTTTTCCTTACTCCCAAAACCAAACCCTTGATGCCAGGGGTGCTGACTGTACTTCTGGTTTTTTACCTTTACTGTCTATTTAGTGGGCCTCTAAAGGCACCCTGTCTGTCATGTTGCAGATGGAGAGGGATGAGCCAAGAACTGGAAACGACATGCCCACAGCGACACAGCTGATAAACAGCAGAGCCCACACTAAAACTTAGCTTTTTCAAGCTTCTATGGTAAGATTTTTCCATTGAGTTTCTCTGGCTCCGGGCCCACTGTACATCTGATGGGGAGAGGAATGGGCCCGGTGACATAAAAGAAAAGTCACCATGGGTGGGGTCAGTGCCCTCTCTGACAGGGACAACAGAAGAATGGCTTGAAGGGAAGCATGCCATCCTTGCACAAGAGATTTTAATTCCAAAAATTTGGATTGGCCAGAATGAATCTCTACTAGGAGGTCCTCATCATTGCTGACCACCACAAGTGGGCCATCTTCAGCAGAATCTTCAGAGAACTCAGAGATTCATTCATATTCAGCAGAGTAAGTCCTTGGTAGGTGGGACTCAAAGACTGACTGGCTCTAACATATGAGTGTGAAAGTTTAAGTTCTTTTTCTTCCCTTTCTTCAATCAAACTGAACCAAATTTGTAAATTCAAAACATGTTCTCTGCTGCCCAGAGCAAGTTGCTGCTACTGCCTGTGGCACACACAGCTTTACAATGTCCTCTGTGACATTAATTCTTACACATACTTGTTCACTTATCCTGACACTTCTGAGTTGGAATTTGATCTTCTGAAATGTTTAGAGACGAGATCAGGTAGATCATCAGACTCAGTAATGTCTGTGTTTCAGGCCAACGTGAGCCATGACGAGATAAGGACCGAAACGGCTTTAGATGCAGCTCATTAGCTGTTTCTGGAGGTAAGTCCCCCAGCGCCACAGCTACTCTGAGAAATACCTTTGGAAGAAGGCTGCCAAGCTGCTTGCTGTTAAGGGCAAAGGTCATTTGAATATGTAGGGCTTTTTTAACCCCACCTGAGCAGCATCACTGAGTGAAAGTGCTCTTGGAATCTCAGTTAAGACTGCTCTTTTGATATGTGGAAAGGAGGGGGCTAAACTAGGCACATCCCGAGTTATTTATTATGTTATGACTTAGCAAATGCTTCTTAAAGTTTCTTAAACATTCCTGGAATAACAAACATTCCAAGTATCCTAAACTTCTGAGTAATTTTAAATCAATTATCCTGATACAAAAACACGAACCATGGTTTACTTCATTTTCTTCTTCATCCATTGGATTCACATGTGTTCTAGGCCAATATTCTAGCAGTGCCTGGAGTAAAAGTCCTCCTAAGTTCACTGCAAAAGAGTTAATTAAGGTGAAAAGAAATGAAAAACAGTTATTAGTTTTAGCCTAAAAACAGAGGGAAAGGAATAAAAATTATATTTCCACATATTCTGATGTTAAATTCTAAACCCAATGCCAATGGTGTTTAAAAGCAAGACTTGAAAGATTTTGCATCCATTAAAATTTATTTTAGAATGTTTAAAGAAGTAGTAACATGGAGCAAATAGACATTCTATCTGGTTGTTCAGATATAGACATTCATTAAAAATGAACAAATAAAAACAGGAATTACACTCTTTAAGAAACTATTTCCATACAGAGTCATTAAAATTATATTTTTTATATATATCAGGTATGTCTACATGCTACATTTGTAGAAGAATACCAATCAAAGATATAATTAACAAAATATAATAGACTCTCATGAGTCTCTTCTCACAATACACAAAAATTAACTCAAAATAGATTAAACACTTGAATGTCAGACCTGAAACCATTAAACTTCTAGAAGAAAATATAGGCAAATAAATTCTTTGAGCTTGGTGACTGTTTGGATCTGACACCTAAAGCAAAAGTCATTTAGTAGGACTACATCAAAATAAAAAGCTCCTGCACAGCAAAAGAAACATCAACAAAATGAAAAGACAACTTATGGAATAGGAGAAAATATTTGCAAATCATGTATGTGATAAGGGGTTAATATCCTAAATATATAAGGACTTCATAAGACAACTCAACAGCAAAAAAACAAGCAATCCAATGAAAAAACAGGCAGAAAGGGGCGCCTAGCTCGCTCAGTCAGTGGAACATGTGACTTCATTTTAGAATTGTGAGCTTGAGCCCCATGTTGAATGCAGACATTATTTAAAAATAAAATCTTCCAGGGGTGCGTGGGTGGCTCAGTCGGTTAAGCATCTGCCTTCAGCTCAGGTTGTGGGATGGAGCCCTGCATCACACTTCCTGCTCAGCAGGGAGTTTGCTTCTCTGTCTCTTCTCTGTCTCTTTGCCCCTCCCCACTGCTCATTCTCTCTCTCTAATAAATAAATCTTTAAATAAATAAATAAATATAATATTTTAAAAAAAAAATGGGTAGAAGATCTGAAGAGACATTTTTCCAAAGAAGACATACAGATGGCCAAAAAGTATATGAAAAAATGCTCATGTCACTATCAGGTAAATGCAAATCAAAACCACAAGCTATCACCTCACATGCTAGAACAGCTATTATCAAAAAGATAAATATAACAAGCGTTCAAGAAAACATGGAGAAAAAAGAACCCTCGTGCACTGGTGGTGAAAATGTAAACTGGTGCAGCCACTGTGGAAAAAAGTACAAGGGTTCCTCAAAAAACTTAAACATATAACTGCCATATTACCTAGCAATTCCATTTCTGGGTATTTATCCAAAGAAATGAAAACACTAACTTGAAAAGATATATGGACCTCCCATGTTCACTGCAGCTGCATTTACAATAGCCAAGATACAGAAACAACCAATGTTCACCAATGGATGAATGTATAAAGAAAAAATGTGATATGTATGTACAATGGAATGTTATTCATTCATAAAAAAGAACAAAATCCTGCTATTTGCAATAACTTACGTGGACACTGAAGGCTATGTGGAATAAGTTAGAGAGAGGAAGACAAATACCATACGATTTCACTTATATATCGAATCTTAAAAAAAAAAAACAAAAAAACCAAAAACCAAAACTCATAGATACAGAGAACAGATTGGTGGTTGCCGGAGGCAGGGGGTAGAGAAGTGGACAGAGTCAAAAGGTACAAACATCCAGTTATAACATGAATAAAGTCACAGGGGTACAGTGTACAACATGGTGACTACAGTTAATAATACTGTTACACATATTTCAAAGTGGCTAAGAGTAGATCTCTAAAGTTCTCATCACAAGGGGAAAAATGTGTGATTTTGTACTGTGATGATGAGTATTAACTGGACTTGTGGTCATTTTGTAGTATATACAAATACTGAATCATGTTGTACATGTGAAACTGAACCTAATGTTATGTCAATTATATCTCAATTTAAAAAAAAAAAAAAAAAAGGAAAACAACAGAATTGTTTCCCAGCTTCATTTTTCCTACCCTACCAGATTTCCAGAAAGGTTTAAGGGTAGAGAGTGTGTTGAGTGTTTAATTGTTAAAGCTAAACCACAGATTGTGAGAAAAATCAAGACCCCACAAAACATTCAAAATGGAACAGTATTTTCCATTTTCAAGAGAGAATATGATTTTTAAAAACCTCCAATATTGTTAAAAAAATAAAGGAACAGATAGCAAAAAACAAATCGAAACAACAAAAAGAAAACCCAACTCAGCACAGATCCACCTTCTCTTTTGAAAGGAGGAAAGGAAGAAAGAACACTTAAACTCACATTTTGGATCTGACCCATCAGGGCTGCTGAAGCCAGCATCTTTTGCGGAAACCCAAGCAGCAAAACAATCACTCTCATCCAAAGTAATAGTCAACATCTGTCAAAAGAAAAAACTGTAAGTGGCATTCCATTCCAATACATTCTCCAAATAAGCCTCTAAGGCCGTATTTATCTGTACTATTTGACTAAGGAGCTAAGCCACAGATTTAGAACGAAAATGTTTCACGTGATTCACTCCAACTAAAATTTAATTTATTGAGATACCAAAAGGCATTTTTAAACTGCATTTTGTAAGTATTAACATGAGAAATTTACTATCTCCACACTTAAACACATACAACTCTGTAACTAATAAACCTACTTTTTAGCTGTATCAGAAACTTTTAACTATTCCCAATTGTACAAATATCAGCTGCTAACTTACCCCTGTTTTTAAGTCTACTGAGAACCAATTTGGCACATATACCATCTTAAATCTTTTCTTAATTTCATCTTCAAAATCCACTTTGCCCAGGTCTTCAACTTTACATGCCTACACAGCAAAAAAGTATAATAATTATCAATATTAAGTGTTGAACCAATTCTGACTTAGGTATTCCAAATTTTACACATTTTCACACCTGTCTAAAAAAAACAGAGTCTAAAAACATCCTGGACAACATCAACATCCACATGGATAATACACAGGGCATGCCGGCCTCTCAAATCCTTGCCAATATTCCCACCATAAATGTATGGTCTGCAGCCTCGCCACTGCTGCCACCTGGGGTTTCTTCTGTTTCCAAAATCAGTTCCCCACAACACCCCGGTTAAATCTTACCCTCCTCCTGTTTGGCCTTGTCACCTCCCTCACTGTGCCTCAGCACAGGACAAACCTCCACTCCTCCAAATTAGAGAAGCCTTGACAAAATCCCCTTAACTCGGTACTACTGTTCTTCCCACTGTGAGGGAAAAGTGCCCTTTGTTGCTGTGCTCCAGATCCCCTCACTTCTTGGGGAATCTACCCTCTCATGTCTCTCCCAGCTTCTCCCTGTAAGCAGCAAACACACTCCCATTACTCCCATCTCAAAAATACCTGAGAACACCAAAACAAAACCTTTGCTTGACCCTCCCATCCCTCTATCCTCTTCCTGCCCACCCCCCAAAGTCAAATTTCATCCACAATTGCTCCACTACCTCCCAATCACTCTACAATCCACTCTATCAGGGATCTTAGGACTCCCTCAAGACTGCTGTCCGCCCACCCCTCTGCCCCAACACCATCCTTCCTACTGGTTAAATCCCAGGCACATTACATTGTACAAACTGGACATAAACTCTCTGTAGGCCAGCTAGCACAAGCCCTTTCAGGAAATGCTTGCTTAGTTCTTGACCTGCCATTCATTGGCTCTTGGTTTTCCAACCCCTTTTTATTATATACCTCTGTGGTTTGCTCTTTTCTAACAGTTCCCTAAAGGGTGATGGCTGGTTTCTTCTCTCTTCAGTACTGATGTATCCCTTGGAAACTCTGATGTTCCCATTGCTTCAGTTATAATCTACCAGCCATTGACCGCTGAGCCTGTATCTCCGGCCCAGCTCTTTTACTGGTGTGTGAGGACCTATCTATCTAGACATTCACATAAACTCAAACTCACTGTCTTGTTCATCGTGTTCTCCCTTTCCCAACAATCCATTTTCCCTCTTACATCACCTCCCCCAGCCCATAATTTCCACCTACCAAACTATCTGACCCAGGAACCTGGGACTCACTCTGCTTCTTTTATTCAAGCTCCCCCTTATCCACAGGTCTCAATACCTTCCTCATGATTCTGTTTTTTTTCCATCCTAGTCTAGATAAATATCTGATCTCTCACCTGCATCAGTGTAACAGCCTCTTAACTATTATGCGCCAGGCACTATGATAAATACTTTTCGAACATCTCCTTAACCTCACCAAGAAATAGGTGCCACCCACATTTTAGGAATAAAGATAGAGGTATAGAGAGGTTCAGCATGTTCCAGAGATCATTTGGCTAGTAGCTAGCAGAACCAAGATTAGAACGCAACTCTCTCACTCTGAGCCTATATTCCTAAATACTCCCGACTCCCTACTTCTGTTTAGTGTCATGTCCATCACTCCCAGTCACTTGATCTTGACACTTCAGGGCCTAGTGTCTGGGTACTGAAAGCTGCTGGAGACACAAAAAATGCCAATTATGGAACATGCCAGGTCAGTGCCCCGTTTAAGCAGAGCTACCTCCCAGACAGCAGGACTCTACCAAGGCTTTGGCTAATCTGCCCGAGAGAAAGAACATCAGATCCACAGGCAGAAAATCAGTCAGCCCACCATGAAAGAGCAGCTTGGCCCAGTTAGATTCTGTTATGTTCTGGAGAGCATCAGGTGCTGGGCAGCATGAGGGGAAGCCCAGCCACAGGCCAGAATGAAGGCCGCGTCAGTGGGAGAGTAGCTAAGTTCCTGCTGACCAGGTCCTCAGGACTGCTCTGGACCCTCCCAGTCTCCACAGGACCCCTCTCTGAAACAAACATGCGTCTTTGGTCCCGAGAAGTGTATCTCTATCCTAAGAAAAACCAGTTGGACTTTTGGGGTTTGCTGCAATTTCATTTTCCACTCAACTACTAAAGCCTCTTACTCCGCAACCATGCTCACCAGGCAACTGCTTCATTATGTAACTTCCCATACCCATGCCCATGGGGAGGGAAAGTGTCAGGCAGGCCGAAAGTGTCTATTCAGACAGTCCCTTCTTCTCAGAAAGCACGCTGTTTATTTTATTCTTTAGATCTAGACATTTCTTCTAACCAGGAGCCTAACCAAAACCTCAGAGCTTTTCAATTCTTCCTTATCATGTATCCAACATCTGTCTCTTCCTTTAGATCCCCAAGTCATTATGCTGAAGACACGGCCTTCCAGCTTCTTCCCCATCGCACACACCACTGTTGCTCTGGGCATGGGATTCTTCCCACTCCAGTACAATCTTAGATTTAGATTCTTTAGGGAACAGCAAAGAAGGCCAACCATGGGGCCTATATTCAAGACTCTCTGGGAAATTACTTGAATGGCACCTTTCACCCCTACACCCCTACTGCTTCCCCCCCAACATTCCCTCTAGTCTCCAATTACACAAAAGTCAAAGTCACTGAGTGAGCACCACCTTCCCTCCTGTGCCTTTGTCACTCACTTCCTCTTCCTAAAATGCCTTACCATTAGTCATCTGCTGGAGTTCTTTAAGACATTCTTCAAATGATTTCTCCACCACGAAGACGCTCGCCTGATTTCTCTACTTGTCCATAAACTACCGTGTAATTTCGTCTGTCATTTTTATCTGTAAGGTTTCCCATTTCCCTACCCTTGTCCCTACCAGAGGGGATCACGGTACAGATTTCTGTTATCTGACTCTCAACACAGTTCTCTGCACAAAATATTAATTCAATTCAGGAGATAGGTGTTGAACAAATATACTATCACCACCAAGAAAAGCAAACTCTTCAACTTGCTTATAAATTTTTAAAAAAGATTTTATTTATTTGAGAGAGAGAGATAGAGAAAGAGCATGAGCAGGGAAGAGAGGGAGAAGCAGGCTCCCCACTGAGCAGTGAGCCTGATGTGAACCCTGGGAGCATGACCTGAGCCCAAAGCAGATTCTTAACTGACTGAGCCACCCAGGTGCCCTGCCTATAAATTCTTTAGTGCTATTTAGAATGTGGCTGAATGGCTTAAAACATCTAACTATCCCACAGGGTCATTGTAACATGACCCAGAGTTGTAACTGACATTCACAGTGATGTCTATAAACCCTAAGAAATGGCTAAACTTATTTTGTGCACTGTAAGGATTCTCACCCTGGGGTGATTTTGTATGCTGCTTCTTCCTTCCTCCCCCTAAACATTTAGCAATGTCTGGAGAGAGTTTTGGCTATCACAACTGAAGCTGCAGTAGAAGGGAAGGTGGTTACTGGCACCTGCTGGGTAGCAGCTGAGGATGGTGCTAAGCACCCTATCATGCACAGGATAGATCCCACTCTATCCCGGCCCCTTCAACAAAGACTTACTTGGCCCAAAATGTCAATAATGTCAAGGATGAGGAAATGTGATATATTTACTTTAGGTAAGGCAGCAAATAACACAGCAGAAATGGTTCCACCAACATTTTAGGTGCTTTTAAGATAAACCATGGCCTCAAAAAAAAAAAAAAGATAAACTATGGTCTCATCTAAATACTTGTATAAAAAAGTATCCACCCCCCCTAGGAGAATAAATGAAACAAGATGGGACTGGGAGGGAGACAAACCATAAGTGACTCTTAATCTCACAAAACAAACTGAGGGTTGATGGGGGGAGGGGGGTTGGGAGAAGGGGGGTGGGATTATGGACATTGGGGAGGGTATATGCTTTGGTGAGTGTTGTGAAGTGTGTAAACTGGGCGATTCACAGACCTGTACCCCTGGGGATAAAAAAATTAAAAAATTAAAAAAAAAAAAAGTATCCACCCCCCCCAAAAAAGTATTATTGCAGTCTAATCTTAATTATGTACTTATTACTTTGGCTATTTCATATATATATATTTTATAACAAAAAATAAAGGGGATACATGACCCAATTACCTATATTTAATACAAAAAGTTACTCACCTTCAATACATCCCAATATGCCACATTATTATTGGTATCTTTGGTTAATATATGTCTCTTATCATTAAGAATGTGACACTGAATAATACTTGCACCCCCTAAAGGAAAAAAACCCACACAATTAGGAAAATAATTCTCTGTTTAAATTCACCATATGTCAGTAATTACTCATTGGTATGTAACAACAGAAATCATACAATCTACCGGAAAGGAGGAGAGTCAAAAGATACACATACAGTTTTACATATATATATGGCTATTTAAGGCGAACCTAAGAAAAATTGTCCAGTTTTATTTTATTTATTTTATTTTTTTTTCAATTTATTTATTTTCAGAAAAACATTATTCATTATTTTTTTCGGTTTTATTTTATTTTATTTTTTTAAAAGATTTTATTTATTTATTTGACAGAGAGAGTGAGATCACAAGTAGGCAGAGCAACAGGCAGAGAGAGAGGGAGAAGCAGGCTCCCTGCTGAGCAGAGTCTGATGCAGGGCTCAATCCCAGGACCCTGAGACCATGACCTGAGCTGAAGGCAGAGGCTTAACCCACTGAACCACCCAGGTGCCCCCAAAACTGTCTGATTTTAAAAAACAGATTATAGATGAAAAAACTCCCTCCTTCGAGGGGCTCCCAGTGGAAAACTGTTAAGGGCAAACAGTTTTAACCACTGGGAAAAGTTCAAGTGATAACAGCAGATGTCTGGATCAGTCCCATCTCTAACTCTGCCTCCTGCATGCACATGTGATTCTAGAGGCATCAGCATGGACACAGAACTGTGATGAACACCTGTTCAGCGTTCTACTCTTCATTCGGGTGTTTCAAGTCAGAGGTGCTACTTCCAGCTGAAGCACAGAGAAGTCGGGGACCAGATCTGACTTGTTTCAAAAGATAACATTCAACCCTCTATATTTTACAAAGTGGTTCTTAGCCCGCCACAGACCACAACTATTCTGATGCTGGGCAAAAAGATTACCTCAAGTAAGTCTGCTTTTTAAAGTCACTAGCATTTAAAGAATATTTTTCTTCTATTAAAAATAAACCAACACACTGTGTCTTCTATTGACATCAGAATTACACTGAAAGGAAGGTCGCCTCCTTTATTTTTGTCAACCTCTTAATAACTATAATTAGCCTCGGTAAAAGATATAATACCTTCCACCTTCCTTACTCACCTTTAATAACCTGGTCAGGCTGCGTACAAAGTGGTGTTATAGGATTTGTACAGTCATTGTCATAATCTCCAGAGGCTCTAAAATTATGAATTCCCTTCAAGGTCTAAAGGAACAAAATTCATTTTTTAATCATTTTATGCTTTCTAAGCTTTGCCAATCTGTTTAAAGTGGCAAGAAAAACAAAGGACAAATGAGAAAAACCAAAACAGTAACATCAACCAAAAAATACTTAATCATAAAGTGTAATTATCTACCACAACTTCAAGAAACAAACCAAGGATTAAGATGGGAATATTAATACTGTCTTTTTGGAAGGTAAAGTAGGCATTCTTCCAGGTAAAGTTATATTGATCTCATATTGGGACAATGAAATTTAGACAAGATATATAATGTTTTTTACAAGTACTGAGAAAGCTGAGAAAGGCCACTTGATTGGTGTATAAACAGAAACAAATGGGAACACTCTATCTCTTTTGTTATCCACATATAGTCGGGTAAGCAAGAAAACTTAAATCTTCTTTAATGAACATTTAAGAATTAAAAGCACTTTAAATAATGACCTCTTTGGTTAGCCTCTATTTCTATCCCTGCTCTTCATGCTATGAGGAAAAAAGGAATGAATTTGAAAGCACAATTTTTCTATTTTTCTCTTACATTTGGAAGAACAGAAACCTAACAGTGTCCCTGCCATGTTGGTACGGTATTCCCTGCTATCCAAAAGTTAAGCACTTGTATGAAGTCTTTTATAAGCCAAGACAGTGTAAAGACAAAGAAGCAATCACCATTTTATAAAAGCAAAAATTCTCTTCTGATTTCTTCTGGTTAGAGACAATGGGTAATCATAATGGTGGGAAGCGAACTTTCAGATAGTGGGGAAAACCTGGACCTGGGCTGTTTTCAAAGGCAGTTTTGTGAGCTCAGATGCTGTGCTAACATTTACTGGTTTTATTAGGCAACAGTGCCTACTCTAGGCACACCAAATGTCTATCTTGGCTCCTGACAAAGAAGTCAGAAGCTTCATTTGGACTGTTATCTTAATTTTAGTACAATCCTTCAGAGCACTCACAGAGGCCTTCAGATTTTTGCACTGTTCAAAAGCATGCCGAGCATCAGGTTCATCTTGAGCATTTGCTACTGGTATCTGGCAGGTCTGCGATAACAAACCACATGTTTACAAACCTCTGTCAGGGATACGGCGGTTCCCTTACCCATTTATTTACTGTAGACTTAGTCGTGGCAACCCAGATTGCGGGAGGGGGATCAGCTGATCTATCAAGCTCCATCTGAAAACAAAGCACAAAAACACCACAATGTGGAATGCAGACTCTCCTGAGCTGCAGGGACTAGCTACCTATTATTAAACATCAACTCCTTCATTCCATGTTTGTATGCTGACTGCACCGTGGCAGGCGGTAAAAGCTAGCGTTGCACAGAATAATGAGGGAGTCTCTGCTAAAGGAAAAATGGCCTTTACAAATATAATAGGGGTGACTTTTCACCAAAAACAGTGGCTGAAAGTTTCAGAGTAATTTTAAATTAAATAATTAGGGGATCCAAATAGGTACTGTCAAAAGGGTGACTTACCATAATTTTGTTTTTGTTACTCTTGTATGTTGTTTTTTTTTTTTTTTTTTTTTTTTTTTTAGTAACAAGGAAGTAGGTCTCCTTTTCTCTTTGAAAATGTTTGTAGCAAAAAAAATCCTAACATAGCAAAAGTGACAAGTATCCACATAATTCACCTCCCTCACCTAAGAATAGTATATCTATGTACTGTGTACCTTCTGTATTTTTAAAATAGAACACACAGAAATACGTCCCTACACCCATGCATATAGACAGCATGCACATGAAATCACTCTATGGTCAGTCATCCACTATTCTTCCTGTGCCAGGAAATTGAAGGTTGGGAGTAGTGGGATAGGTAGACTCCTAGCAAATAAGAATCCTCTTCATTTCAAAGTGATGTTTCTTCTAACACACAGTTATGGCACCACTAAGTTCTTGCACCTTTTCCTCCAAGGCAAGAGATCCTGGCAGCTGCAGGACTCACACGCAGTGTCTCTTCTCCCTGCTGTTGGCCCCCAGCAGCCTGCTTCCTGCACAGGCTCTTGATTTCAGCATCAACTCCCCTGCTTCCCTAGATTACTGGTTTTGTCCTCTGGGGGCGACACCTATGTTGAAGAGCTATACTCGGCCAGGATGTGTGCACTCCTAGGCCACAAGCACCGCCTCAATGGTTTCATTCGATCTCTATTCCTTTTTTCAGCCCTTCCTTTTATACTGTGGTCTGAGTTTCAGGGATCTTTTAGTTCCGTGGGTATCCGCAGTTCTGTTTCTTGCTTTTCTTGTTTTTGGATGA
The DNA here is from genome assembly GCF_020171115.1 of Neogale vison. Taxonomy (NCBI): domain Eukaryota; kingdom Metazoa; phylum Chordata; class Mammalia; order Carnivora; family Mustelidae; genus Neogale; species Neogale vison. The sequence goes on from NC_058096.1 coordinate 156,292,578, forward strand.
CTTCTGTGAAAAGGAAGTAGTGCTGTCCTTATGTCTCCATTTTAAATCTGGAAATCTCTTTACTATGGTTTTAATGTGTAGTTCTGAGATTATCAGGGAAACTGAGCAACTTGTCATATGATGACAAGGCCATTTTGCAGCCCAGGCATCACTTTCAGCAGGTGTCCAATGTGGACGGCTTCTGGAGTACCCTTTCACCCTGACTGATTAGCAATCAAGACTACTTTGAGGCAGTCACGGTTTGAAGTATGAACTGGCTTGTTCTCTCTTCTGGAGCACTCTTCCGCATCCTCCCTCTTGGGCAGTGGACATACTTGTGCTTTCCTGTTGTCTGCTCATAGATACCTGAACTTGTCACATCCCTCCACTAAGGACAGGTTAGGAAGGCCAACTGAGCTCAGGAGCAATGTGGGCCAATTGCACTAGGATTCGCCAGTGGGACAGCTACATGTCACTGAGGTACAGAAGTCACAATTTCTTCTGTAAGTGACTAACGAAAATTAAAATACTTGTTTTTACAACTCCACAGCTGATTCACGTTTTCATACAGATTTTGCCAGATTGCTAGTACATGTAACAATCTTAACCACTCAACTAAAATACGGGACACACCTTGAGAACTGGTGCTTTTTCTTCACAAATTAGTAGCCGAATGTCAGGGTTTCTTAGGTCTGTACAGTAAATTTTTCTGTCCCTTCCTCCAGAATACACGTGTGTGAAGGCATCATTGACTTGCAGAGCCCAAACACCTTCATCATGGACTCGATACGTTGCTATACATCTCTGCTGGCCAAGGGACCAAAGGCGAATGGTCCCATCAGAACTGCCAGAAAGGCACTGAAAACGAAGAAAGTTGAAGTTAGAATAAGTTCCAGCCAGAAAAGTTCCTGCTTTGCTGTGCTCTGCACTTGGTGCCTCTCCTGACTCTATAGTGTCAAACACCCACGTCTAACAACCCGTATTTCTGCCTCTGATGAAGACCTCTGATAAGCATGCACCACAGGCTGAAATGACCGAAGGCAACAGTGCATGCTAAAGCAGAGGAAACTTTTTGAGCAAAACTGCCTCTGTCCTCTCCTACCTGGCCACATGCAGAATCAGCATCCCCAGGGAACTTTTTAAAAATGCAGATACCTGGTCTGATTCCAAAGCTAATGAGGCAGATTCTAAACCTGATGAGGCAAAAACTCTGGCAGGGTCTATCAATCTGTGTTTTGATAGCTTTCCAGGTCATTCTGGTATGCTAAGGTTGACAACCTTTGCACTAGGCTAAAAGGCCTTTTGGAGCCCTAGGTCACACCTCCCTCATGGCAATGGATTCTTAATGGCCTGCCAGGTCTCTGATATTCCATTAATAAGAATCATTAATTCCATTAATAAGGTCTCTTGACATTCCATTAATAAGAGTCACTAATTCCATTAATAAGCAAAATCTAGTTTCAGGCTTATCACTCACTCTTTGTGACCTTGCATACTTCCCATCTGAGCCTCAAGTTCAACATTAATATAAAATATGGACCTTCAGCATTCAGAGTTAACATCAGCAATTCTGACACTTTCTGAAGGCTCAGGAGCATCAACTACATAGAAGATGCTGGCACACAAAGTAGGGCTGAGCACACTGTGACTCTGATAGAAAGAGGCTGAATTGGCCACACCACATTCACATTTGGCATGCCTGGGGTTCACTACCAGTTACTGTGGTGACTTGCAAAAGAGAATAAAAACTTGCTTCTTTGGGGGAAAAAATGGTGTCAAGAAAAAACAACTGCTGGTGCTGGTGTACGAAATTAAGAAGGCAAAGAGCTTCAAAGAAGAGAAGATAGTTGTGGGCTTGGAGACTTAAAAAGTGTCTGAATAGATGAGGACTTCAAGAATATTAAGATTTATTGGCGTGCCCTGTGACTGGAAGGGGCCTTTAGAACTCTGGACATGTTTAATTAAATGAACACCCACTAGGAAGCTCCCCCATAAACTGCCAGGGGCATCAGTGTTTTAATTCCTTACTCCAAGTGGTTGACAAGGCAACCAAGAGCCTAACCAAAAAGGAAACTGTCTGGAGGAAGTTACAAGCAGACCTCTGACATACCTGTGGGAGGACCCATGCAATCTGATGGAGAGAGGCCAAGGAGGGGCTCCCCCGTCTAAGAATAACTGTTACTCTGAGGTGGCAACGCTGTTAGTTTAGCTTTATTTATTTTTAAAAATTTATTTATATATTTATTTGACAGAAAGACAGCGAGAGGAAACACAAGCAGGGGTAGTAGGAGAGGAAGAAGCAGGCTTCTTGCCAAGTAGGGAGCCTGATGCTGGGCTAGATGTGGGGTGTGATGCAGGACTGGATGCAGGGCTCGATCCCAGGACTCTGGGATCATGACGTGAGCCAAAGGCAGATCCTTAACAATTGCACCACCCAGATGCCCTTGTTGGTGTAGCTTTAATCACTCAGATCTAGGCTATGTATCTCCAGAGAGTAAGGTCTGACAACTTTAGGATAAGGAAAGCTAAGTCCTAGTAGCCCAGGCAACTTGTAGTAGGGAAAAGGTAAGTCCCAAACCTAAATGTACAGCTAAAAGCAGATGAGGGAACAGAGCTGTATCAACTCTGATACTGAACACAAAATAATCTCTGATGGCAACTGTAATCTAAGACCACTAAAAAGGAGGCCCCTAAGGAGACAACAATTACTTTTAAAGTACAATGCTTGAGGCGCCTGGGTGGCTCAGTTGTTAACCATCTGCTCAGGTCATGATTCCAGGGTCCTGGGACTGAGCCCCACATCAGGCTCTCTGCTCAGCGGGGAGCCTACTTCTCCCTCTCCCACTCCCCCTGCTTGTGTTTTCTCTCTCACTGTCTCTTTCTCTGTCAAATAAATAAATAAAATTTAAAAAAAATAAAAATAAAGTACAATGCTGGCCAACCTCTTTGCAGCATTTGGTAGTATAGTTGAAGGATATGCCTATTTTATAGGAATTCTAGTGCCTGCTACCTTGTAGGAGCTAGAGTAATCATCAAACATTTCCCACTACCTCCACCCTTTCACTGGATAAATGTGAAGACCCTGTCACTAGAAAGTAATTCTTGGGACTAGGACAGAAGCACCTGAATGGTTCTACTACATTAGACTTAGGGGCACCGAGTGTACAGCCCTGATCAGGTTTTTGTGCTTTTACCAACAGAAACGAGGGGGAACCAGTGTATTGAGGCCAGTTTGCTGCTGACCAACACAAGTGTTTCTGGAATGCATATGCAATTGTAACTGTCAACAGTCAGCAACAAAGTGGATAAGGTAAGTTGGGGGAAGGAGTGGCTTGACACTTAAACACCCCTAGACTTTAAGCCAGGTATGGCAAAACTTCAATGATAGGAAAATCTATCATTGAACCTATCAAGAACCTATCATTCTTCTGTGAGGGACACAGAAGAATGCCACTGACTCAACCAAGACAGAAGATTGTCCCAGTTTCTTAAGCAACTGCCTTAGCAAGTACAAGGGCTGAAATGTCAGGTGGCTCAGCCCAATAATATAATAAGGCGACAGTCCTCAAATAATAAGATTTGCTAAATAAACAACACAACAAATGGGGATGTCGATGGGATTCACTGGCCTATTATGCATATCTTATCACAAGTTCCCGACTCCCGATGCCACCAGAGATCCTACATTAGAAACTTGCAGGGCAACTCTGTGGGATGCAGTACGTGCTCTTGTCTAGCAACTATCTCTCTCTCTCATATATTACAAGAGTTTGAGAATCAGTAGTCAAAGGATTCTTTCTTCTCCTTTGACTTGAACAAGTAGTTGTCATTGCTATTTTGTTGATCAATTCCCTAAGTGTGCTGTGTAGTTGGTGGTTAAGTTTATATTTCGCCTCTACTGCCAAGAAGGAAAATGGATGGAGGAGGAACTCAAGGAGGCTGGTATCTGCATAATTATGTGCTCTACCACTCAAGGGCAGCATTTCCAACGGTCTGCTTACAGTAAATGGAGCTTACTTCACATGAAGTGCATCTGTAACCATACGTGCTACCTAAAAAGCACATTCATGACTATATAGATAGGAAACAAGGCAAGGAGTATAGCAGCAGGAGGAGCTTTAGAAAGTCTGCTAAGCCCATTAGCCTCCTACTGAAAACCATCTTGCCCACAGTCCCATTTCAGTCCCATGAAGACCACAAGACACAGTCAAATCCTGAACGAACCTCACAGAACAAGGCAGGGGCAGCCATCTCAGGTGTAGCCCAACAGCTACACTTTAGTCAGTGAGGAGCTGACCGAACTGGGCTTCTTAGATTCTCAAGAAAGGAACTCAACAATGCTAGAAAATGCCATGGCCTATAGACAAGAATATATTTACTATTTGTAATCTTCTCACAACCATACAAACTGAATGTTATGGTCCCTACTTTGCAGATGAGTAAACTAAGGACAAGTAACATGAAATTTTCTCCTCTAGGCCACACCAAAAAGTACATTAACATCTAGATCCTTCTGCATCTCCAAAGACCTCCATGGGCACCCTCAAGCCTATCTGCCTGGTTCTGAAGATGAGTTCCTGGTTTGGGCTAGTTTTCCAAATCTTTCTCTCACCTCTGGAGACAAAGGTTTCTCTAGTCCATGTGTGAGGCAGCTCCTATGATGTAATTTCCACAAAAGTGATGGCACCTCTTATCGCGCCACCTCCCTACTCTCCCTTTCCTAACCTGCTCACAATCAATCCCAGTTAGCTCTGGGCTTCTCCCTGGCCCATGAGAAAAAATGGCTGGGGGAGGCAGGGGTATAGGGTAGTGTTAGGTCTTAACTGAAAATGGTGCTCGGTTTTTGTTTTTATCATCTATATCGATGAAAGATCATTTTCCCACTGCTACAAAACAAACAGAATTACGCACCTAACAAAATACTAGAGTATCAGTACATGTTCAAACATTACCAAGATGGTTTCCTTTGAAGTGCTGACTCTTAAGTATTACGACAGGTGACTAAACTTAAACACTGTATCTACAGTCAAATGACAGGATTTGCCCAAAGTCAGACCCACCGTCAGCAAATTTCTCCTTAATTCACTAGCACAAAGCATTCAATACCAAAACTTCCTTTTGCTTTATACAAAGTAACATTTTAAATTGTTTTGTCCTATATACATCATAACTGCATATACTTGTTGATGTAAGTATTATTCTGAGGGAACTTTTTTTTTTAAGATTTTATTTATTTGCCAGAGATCACAAGTAGACAGAGAGGCAGGCAGAGAGAGAGGGGGAAGCAGGCTCTCTGCTGAGCAGAGAGCCAGATGTGGGACTCAATCCAGGACCCTGAGATCATGATCGGAGCCAAAGGCAGCGGCTTAACCCACTGAGCCACCCAGGCGTCCCTGAGAGAACTTTTTTGTTTGGCCTTTATTTAGAAGTGATGCAAACAGAGTAATTTCAAAATGTGGATTACTATTATATACAATTGAGTATTTTAAGGTTTTAAAAGTACACCACAGTTTATGTGTGGCTTTGGGTTGAGATCAACCTAGGCAAGAAAGCGGGACATTTCTGGTGCCCGGAATTCTGGACAAAGTCCTTAGGTAAACGTGCATGTACATACCTGTGTGCCATCTCTGTTCAACAGCAGTGCTTTGACATTGTCGGTGTGTCCTTTCAGCTTCATTAGTTTTGCACACGTTCTTGGATCCCATACCCTTAAAACCTGTGTATTTGAACAAAATATCATACAACCTGTGTATATCCATGAACAAATTTCAATGATAAATGATTTAGAAGTCAAATGAAACCATTACATTCTGAGAAGGAAATACTGTTCTGCCAAAGACATTGGCTGAGGCCCCGTCTTCTCAAGTAGGAGGAAGCCTTTCTAATGTCAAAACACAAATAGGCCTCCCTCACCCATCCACCCTGCCCCCATCACCACACACGACAGTAATTATATAGTTACATTCTTGTTTGTTCAAATAAAACCCTTCCTTTAGCACCCACCAGCAAAACCATGGTCTGTATATTTAGTAATTACACAGATCAAATTATTTTGGTGTCTCTGTTTTCCAGTGTTAAAATATACCCGTTAAGCTCCCCCTTACCTTTTCAGTGGACCCTGACACAATGATTGTTCCCAGTTGATTCATTGCCAGGCTATAAATGGAATCTTTGTTCCCACTTAAAGAAGAAGCTATTAGGGATAAACGAAGCAAATGTTAACAAAATCATCAGCTGTTTGGCAGCTAGTCAGCAAAAATTTTAAGTTTAATTATTTGGTTTAGAAAATCTTAAATCTTAACTGAGGGTTACTGGAGGGGTTACTGGAGGATGGGGTGGTTGAGCGATGGACATCGGGAAGAATATGTGCTATGGTGAGAAAATAAATAATAAAAAAAAAAGAAAATCTTATCTTTGTGAGTGCTCTAAGGAAAAGAAATCTAGCTATGATGGAGGTCATTCTAAACAAGACTGTTATCAAAATTTACATCTTTCCTAGATTTGAGCATGGTGCTCAATAATTATTTGCCAAATTGAATTGCACTGCTATTTAAAAACTATCGACATAAGTAATGTATTTTCACAGATACACATACGCTAATAAATATGAAAAATATGTCCAAACTCATCATTTTCAAGGAAACACAAATCAAAACAAAAGACATTATTTTCACCTACCAATTCAGATTTTCAATGAGCTAACAATTCTCAAAAATAGTACAATGGTACTCCCATACATTAGTTGTGGGGTAAGTACAACTTGTTTGGTACAACTCTTGGAAGGACATTAGGCAATGTGTAGCAAGAATCATGCTCACACTCTTTGATTCAGAACTAAGTTTTACTGAGGTGAAAAAAGTTGCATATAAAACTGTCTATACAATTTGATCCTAATTTTCAATAAGTAAATAAACATACTGAGGACTTAAGAGTGAAGTAGTTAATATAAGCACATATTTAGAAAATTAGTGTAGTAAGTACTCAATAAATGTTAGCTCTCAGATTTCTATCGTAAATCAACCTGTGTGGTAACCTCTCTCAACAATTCTAAGCAAGATGTATCTACTGCAGAATCTGTTACCCTAAGTCTGGTCTCTGACCTTGGGACAATTCTGACTTCTTTTGCTTCGTTCCCTCTTGTCACTGTCTCTTTGAGGCAGACCCTCCATCTAGAGAAAACTAAATGATCTGTCATGACAGTCCCCAGCAGGGACCAGGTGCTGAATCACTACAGTGATGCACTGGTGAAAAATCAAGGAGAACAAAGGAAGGGTAGTGTTTAGAATTTTGCATATTTCCTGGGGAAAAGGGCAGAACAATATTCAAGAAATTATAAACATCAGTCTCTTAACATGCCCTTCCTGGCACATCCTAGATTATCTTACAACTGTTTTAGCTATGTCAGTGTAAGAATTCCACAGCCACAACAAATTGGACCTATATGTAGGGATCTAGATAGCTCAGATCCTGAACACAGACTTTCCAGGCCAGGGTTAGCCAATAAGGTGCTCCTAAGTGTCCATTCTGCTGCCTGGCCTAGAGGACTCTAGTAGGTTGAGCCAGCTGTGAGGATGAGTTTCAAATCTAGACTTGTTTGGGTCTGATTGGTAATCTGAGATCTCTTCTTAGCTGATGAGAAACCCATGCCATTATTAACCAGCTGTGAATGTCTGTGAATTGCCTCCGGAGGCACCCAACCCCTCTGAACTCTTCTGAAATTGGCTGGAATGTGTAGAGCGGCTCTGAAAGGGTCCCCTAAAATCGGTACTGGAGGCCTTTTCTTTCTTTCCTTTGGGTGTTCTTCACCTTAGCCATCAACTTCATCAACTCAAGGGCTCATAAGACAGAGTGATACTTCTAAGAGTCAGAAACTGCCTACTTTGTCAAGTAATCACCACCTCTATCAACGGTATCTGCTGAGACTGCAGCTTTGGGTCAGGCAATGCTGTGCGAGGTACAAAGTGATGATAAGACAGATTCCTTTGCCCTGCAGGAACCTACAATTTACCTAGGGAGCCAGGACATGCACTTGTAACAAAAATAACCAGGTTACACCTGAAGAAGTTACCATTTTTAGACTGCAGTGAGGAATTAGCTCGTTGTTGTTCAAACATACTCTTGGGGGTTAGAACACTGTAGGTAGAAGTATTCTCAAAATATGAACCACTGTCTCTATGCAAACCTATCAAAGATGTTTCATAAACCATTCTTTATGTCAACTTGAATTCAAGAAATTTTTTTCAAACACCTTACTTGTGACAGTGTTATTTGAGGCAGTCAGTGCTGTTAAAGTATTCACATCCCAAAGGAATATTTGTCTGTCCAACCCAGCCGAAGCTACCAGTTCTTTATCCTTGGCATATGCTAAGGCCTTTACATAATCCTGTAACAGAACACACATACAATGATCTACTAGATCAGTAAGGAAAGGAGCCACATAAATTAGTGAGATCTCAGTATTATCCTAGAGACACTGAAAATTACATTTGTTGTTTTACCTTATGTGTCCTTAGTGTTGACATGCAAAACCCCTTATGTGCATTCCACACTTTCACTGTCGTATCAGAAGAAGCAGATATTACTAGAAGAGGCAAAGAATAAACAAACCTGAGTAGTAAGACTTTTCACCATTTTATTTTATTTTATTATTATTATTTTTAAAGATTTTATTTATTTATTTGACAGAAAGAGAGAGAGAGAGACACATCACAAGTAGGCAGAGAGGCAGGCAGAGAGAGGAAGGGGAGCAGGCTCCCTGCTGAGTAGAGAGCCCGATGCGGGGCTTAAACCCAGGACCCTGAGATCATGACCTGAGCCGAAGGCAGAGGCTTAACCCACTGAGCCACCCAGGTGCCCCCACCATTTTAAAGACTTAAAACAATGCAACATACTTGGAAACCAATGTTCACACATACACACACACACACCCCCACACACACATCAAAAAGCTCCTCCTAGAACTTACTGTATTTTGTCTCAAATATTTTCTTATTTATTTATTAAGATTTTGTTTTTATTTGAGAGAGAGAGAGAGACAGAGAGCACGAACAGGGGGAGGGACAGAGGGAGAAGCAGACTTTCTGCTGAGCAGGGATCCTGACACGGGGCTTAATCCCAGGACCCTGGGATCATGACCTGAGCTGACGGCAGATGCTTAACCACCCAGGTGCCCCTCAAATATTTTTTAAATGAGGTAGGGAAAACTTTTTTTAATGTTCCACTTGAAGGAGGAACTAATCTGATTGAGAAAAATTTCTCTAACAGCGACTGCAAAAACAAGAAATGGATTGTACCATAACATGAACAAAAAGACACATTAATAAGGCTAAAAGAATACATATTGCTATCAGTCTATTTATATATAATCCAAATGCAGGAAAAATTAATCTACAGTGCTCAGGAAACAGGAAAGCAGTTATCTTTGGGCATAAGGGAGTGATTAAAAGGACAGTCCAAGGGGGCTTCTGGTAATCTGTATGCAGACATGGGTGTTCCCCCATAAATTTACGAAGCTGGGTTCTCAAGGTGTGTGTGCTTTTCTGTATATATGTCAAATTTCAATAAAAAAGTACATAAAAAATGAAAAGCATATCAAATTGAATAAAAAACTTATAGAAGCCCAATAATCCGAATAAGTACTTACATGTTTTCCCATTACAACAAAGTACAATGTCGTTTACCCAATCAGTATGGTGTTCCATAGATGCTATATACGGATCTTGCTAAAATTAAAAGAAAAATTGTTAAGAAAATCATTAGTTTACTTTAGAGGATGAAATATATTACAAATTATATGTATGTTTACTTTCTTCAATTAATGTGACACATTGCTCTCAGGTCTTAAAACTGACAAGTGAATTCAGAGTAGAATGAATGAATCAATTTACTTAAGAGAGAGAATGCACACTGAGCTGAGAAGATGGGGAAGGGCAGAGAGAGAGTCTTAAGCGGCTCCACTGCATAGTGCAGAGCCCAGTGCAGGGCTTGATCTCACAACCCTGAGATCATGATCTGAGCCCAAACCCAAACAGTCCCCATGTTTAACTGACTAAGCCACCCAGGAGCCCTCAGGGTAGAATTTCATCAAACATTTGGTGCTTCCATGTAACAGACGTAAACAGAAGTTTTGTTTCAGAAATTTCATTACTGAAGAAAGCCTAGGTTTCTAAAACAAATGCTTAATTCTTACGCCTTAAGTTAGCAAAGGCAACAAGATCTGGGCGAGACACTGCATATGACACAGTGCTGCAGGCAGGGGTTTCCTAGGAAGGATAGGATGTGAGCAGATCTTCAGGCTGGAGGGATTTGGACTGGGGGTGGCAATGGCTCAGAGCAGACCCAGAAACGATCACACGGCCGAAAGAATATTGAGAATATGAGAAGCCCAGCCTGACTGTAGAAGGAGATGAACATTTTCGCTCTTAAACTCCTACTAAGGGTTTTACCTTCCGAATTAAATGTTTTCCTCATGAAATCTATAGCAGTTCAGAGAAGAACCAGAAGCCCAAAGTTAAAGGAGTACTACCTGTGCCACTGTATCAATTCAGTAACTTGAGATTCTTCTATTCTTCTCTCTTGGCTTAAATACCAGGAGAGGCCTTTTAAAGCATTTAGTTACATCCCATACCAAACACAGACAAGTTCAAGACTCTTCTCGGGTGAAAAGAACAGCTCTCTACAGATTTATTTGAGAAATGATGCTACTCAGTCTTGTCATGAAATGAAGACTGGAAAAAAAATTTCTAAGGGCAGGACAGGTAGCTTGCTAGATTCTCTGAGGCTTAAGTTCTTGCGAGTATTTTCCTTAATGTATTTGAAATACTATCAATTCCTAGGAAAGTGACATTCCAATTCAAACATGAGTTCTAACAAGTATTTCAAAGCCACAGTATTCTTAGTTTCTGATACTTGGCCACCACTATTTCCACTGGCTAAAAAATTTAAAGCCCACTGGACCGAAGTCCATCTGAAGAAACATTATCCAGCAACTGTGCAGAGTAATGGCTCTTTTTCAGACTGAACATCAGACTTCCACAGACTGTTAGAAAGACACAGCCTTTTAAAACTACAAGGTCAAGCACCAGGGTTCTGAAGTTAGACTAGGATCTAATTCTGTCACCTACCAGCTATTTAACCATGGGTTTCTGAGCCCGTCTTCTCATCTATGAAAATGAATCATATCAGCTGCCTTGAAGGGCTGTTGTGAGAAAACCACACTGGAGAGAAAAGGGCTCAGAGTATATCTGGTACATGCCTAGGAGCTCAGTAAATGCTCTTTCTCCTTCCCTGAATCTTCCTTCCTATGTCATTCACAATACAGGCATTCAAAGAAAATATAAAAAGAGTGCCTTTCCATTTGACTGGGGATTTATTTTTTACATATATATAAGTCCTTTCCCTGTTTAAGAAATCTCCTGAAGAAGTTGACCATGTTGTCTTTGTTTTTTTATATCAACCTTTTATTATCTAATAAGGCCCTAAGGATTTTTTTGGCATCCTAATCACTTTTAAAGAAAGAAATCAAAAGTTCCAGATTAATTATAAATAATTATAAATGTAAAAAAAGCATATCCAACTTTTTCTTTTTTTTTTTTTAAAGCACTGTAAAGGGCTGCCAAGAACCTTTTGGGGAACATACTTAAAACCAGAAAATAAATTGCTCAAAGTAATCCTCCTACCAAACCAATGTCTTTATTCCTTTGTACCAGAGAGCTCTTATCACATACCTAGTTTACAGGGTCCCCACTTTAGCTAAAGCAGTTTTGAATATTCCTCTAGGGGTGTTTTTCTCAGAGGCTTACAGAATTCTGGTTGCAGCGTACTAAATAAGTCACTGCTCGGAGATTAAATGTGAAACTGGGAAAGGTGCCATATGAGACAGACTAACGTTTACGGAGTACAGATTTAAAATGTAAAACGCACTCCCTGCCTTACCTTGTGCTGATTGACACTCCATATTCTTATGATTGAGTCTCGACCGGCCGTGAAAAGTCTGTTCAGTGCTGGATCCAGCTGCAGGGCATTGACTCCATTTCTGTTGTACTTCTCCACTTCATCTCGAATAACATAGGATACCTGATAAATACGTCCAGATTTGCTTTTTATAAGTCACAAGACATGCAATAATAAAACGCAGTCTACTAGTAGCCAATGTGAAATCCAAAATCCCATGTTTGCCAATATAAAACTTATTTTTCAACCCTATAAAAATGTCATTTTATTCTGTAGAGACTGAAACACTGAGAAGTGGATAAGAATGACATTCATAATAGCCTAGTCCAGGACTAGTAGGTATAAACCTAACTTACTACAACTGCTTCCTAACCAGACTCCTCCCCACTCTTGGCTGTCTTGAATCCATTTTCCACAAAACAGCTGGCCATTTTTTACAAATGTAAACTAGAATGTATCTCACCTCTGCTCTAAACCTCTTTAGCTACTTACTCTCCTTAACTCAGGATTTGATCTGAACTCCTTGACTGGCCTCTTCTCCTGCCACTCATCTTTACACACTCTGCTCGCCATTCTGGCACACTGTGCCTCCAGACCATCGCACTCACTGGTTCCTCTGTGTGGAAGCTCTTCCTCCCCACTCATTTGCAGTCTTTACATGTATTTAAATAATGCTTCCTCAAAAAGGCCTCAACTGACCTGCTACACAAAATGAAGTTTTGCGTTCCTGTAATATGCTAAACATTTCCTTCAATGCGTTTTCCTCTACTTTGCTGTTGGTAACCTGTCTGCTCTGCTCCATGTGAAAACCCAAGAGAATCAACCAAAAGCAATTATAAGCAATAAAAAGGCAGCCCAAAGAAAAATGTTTCTTTCTTTCTTTCTTTTTTTTTTTTTTTTTAAGATTTTATTTATTCATTGGAGAGAGACAGAGATAGTGCACAAGAAAGAACAAGGAGGGGAAGAGGGAGAGGGAGAAGATGACCCTTGGCTGAGCAGGGAGTCCAACCTGGGGCTCAATCCCAGGACCCTGGATCATGATGTGAGCCAAAGGGAGAAACTTAACCCACTGAGCCACCTAGGTGCCTGAAGGCAAATGTATCTAATCTAACAAAGTAACTAGTTAAGAAAAAAGTTGGGGGGTGGGGGGAGAAGATGACTTACAATGAGAACAAGAATAAGCACTAAAAAACATATTTTGTGAGGAAGATACATAATCAACAGCACAAGGTACAAAAAAGAACAATTTGAATAAAGGAGATGTGCCATATTATAGCACAAGAAGATTCAAAATTAATATTTCTTCCCTAAATTTGTGAATTTAATCCAACTTTGGTTAGAATCCTACCAGATTTCTTTCTAGAAGCTGACAAAACACATACGGTACACGGTCTAGAAAATACCCACTCATTTTTTAAAAACAAAAGGATAGTCTTTAAAGATCTTAAAAGGTAAAGCTATGAAAATTACAATGGAGTAAAAGGATTACTAGAATAAAACAAAATTTGGACACGTATTTTCCTATTGCAAATTCTTAATTTTGATATAAATGTAGTGTTTCAAATCAATGAAGGCACGATAACCTCTTTAATAAATTGTCTAGGAGTATCTAGTGATTCCACTGGGAAAAGTTATATCCTTTTTCTAAATCTTAAACCAAAATGAAACTGCTTATGAACTAAAGATCGAAATTTAACAATTTAATCATAAAAATACTTTAAAAAGACAGGCAATTATATACAATCTCTACATAGAGAAGGTTCTGCTGATATGACAAGAAATGGTAATCTTTTCAAAGAAAAAGACCAATGCTTCTCTGACCAACACAAGTCAAAACCTTCCATACATATACAACTGCTCAAGCAGCATTATTCAAAACAGCCAAGAAGTGGAAACAACTCAGATGCCCACCAACTGATGAAAAGATAGACAAAATGTGGTATATCTGTGCAACGGAATCTTATTCAGCCATAAAAAGCAGTGAAGTACTGACAGAGGCTCAAACACTGACAGAATCTTAAAAACATGCTAAGTTAAAGAGACCAGTTACAAAAGGCCACCTATTTTAGGAGTCTATTTCCACGAAATGTCCAGAACAGGTAAATCTACAGAAAGAGAAAGTGTACTAGTGGTTGCCAGGGTCTTGGAGGAGAGAAAATGGGGGTGAATACTAATGGATATAAGGTTTCTTTCTGGGGTGACAAAAGGCTCTGAATAAGGTGATCAGTGTGCAACACTATGAATTTACAAAGGAACCCTGGATCCTATACTTCAACAGGGTGAGTTCACAAATTTTATCTCAATAATGCTGTTATTTGGAGGGGAAAAAACAAAACCAAACCAAACACTGAATGCCAAAAAAATAAGATGAGCAAGGTGAAAAGGCAAACATCTAACTGGGGAAATAATGAAATATATATGAAAGACAAACGTTTACTCTTGAGAACCTACAGAGTCCATACAAAACAATAACAAGTCATCAAACTCTCTAACAGACAGAAGAATATATATCATGAAGAGGATACCTTTTCAAAAGAAAAGAAAATGCCAACAAACACATAAATAAAGAAACAAAAAGGGCCAGGGCTTTATGCACAAAAACTAAACTGTTGTTTTTGACCTAGTCTTTTGGGTACAAGTAGCTGTAATAGATATTTACTCAAATCAGCTTAAATTAAAAAGAGCAAGAAAGAGAGGGTATTTAACATAAAGATACAAGGATATCTATCAGAGCCCAGGGCAGGAAATATAGTCATGACTCATAAGAGACATTTTTAAAATAAAATCATGACACTTCTCTGCTGCAATCTTCCAAAGGTTTTTCACAGCATTAAGAGTCCAAACTCCTCACATGCTTTGGATCCTGCATCTTCACACTCACTTCAAACTCACTCCCCTCGGCTTCTTTCATGAGAGTTACCCCAAACTCTGTTCTGTTCCTCAAACACATCAAGCCCATCCATACCAAGGCTTCAGTATGAACTGTTCCCTGTGCCAAGAACATCTCCCATCTCTATAGGCCCCCCAGGAATACCCTCCCCCGGCTTTTATCTGGTCTGGCCATCCTGGCCCTTCAGATCTTAGCAGAAAAGTCACCTCTTCTGAAAGGCATCCCCTGATCTCCTTCCTCCATCACTTACCCTATTTATTTCTTGCATGGTTCTTACCACTCTCTGTATTTCTCTTTTTTTTGTTATTATCTTCTCCTTTAGAATAAAAGCTTCAAGAGGGTAAGGAACTTGTCAGCCTTGTGCCTTCTATCACTGTACCTCATTATAGTGTCTGGCACATAAAAGACACAATAAATATTGTTGCATGAATCAGACACTGGAAAGCCATCAGAACCAAGACAGCTTCATTACCGATTTCAACCTCTTTCAATCTCTTCTTCTCTGGGGCTCCAAGGCACATTTCATAGTGGAGACTATGTTGCACATAGGAATCTTAAAGTTCAAATTTCTGGCAGATTATCTGATTGGTCCAGTGGGAAATGGTCAGAAAGTAACAACATGATTGTTAGGTCCTCATTCCAGGTGGAAAGTAATTCTAAGCAAAACAAATCCAGGCTTACCTCTTCAAGGGTATCTGCTACAGATGTGTGATTAGAAATGGCAAAGAATTAGAAGTATCCTAGTTGGGCAAATTTTGGCACACACCTTATAAAAGAGAATGCTATTTAGTCATTAAAAATGTTGATGCAGATACAGACTAACCAACATGGGAAGAAAGCCATGATGTGTTTTTTTGTAGTGAAATACGTCCAACAGAGGAGTGAAAAATAAATATTATAAACATGTTGCAGAATATTAAATGTGCATTTTAAAACAGTAAGTTTGGAAGGATATACATACATAAAACTATCAGTAGTTACTCCCAAGTGATGGAATTACGGTGACTGTCACTCACTCGTGCCTTTTTTGTATGGTATGAATGTTTTATGACAGACACATATTAGTTTTTTGAATGTATAATTTCTGTCCAAGTAATTCTTGCCTATATTCAGAAGATCAAATACCGTAGTATTGAAAGACTCTGATGAAAAACCTGTTGTCTAGGTAAGACTCCCTATACCCAGTCTTAATTCCTTGGGGTAACTCATTTCAACTCTTGGTTGCTCTGCAGAGTTACCCCCTTTCTCAAAATATTGTGCTTATCCTACAACCTTCTGGCTTATCTATTTTAGACATTATCTGTTTATTCAGGCTATGGCAGGCTGGGATAGTGACTCCCCTCAGTAACTCCTCCCTCTACTCTTATGATATAAATGTACCACAATTTTCAGATGAATACATCACTAGCACTAGCTACACTGTTCAACTTTGTAATTGCTGTCTACTGACTGGCCAAGAACTGTACCAAGAATACATTTTTTTCTTAGCTTTTTGTTTTCCCTGGTGTTCTCCCTTTCTTCCCTTCTTCAATGCTTTCCTCTACTTTAATTTCAACTCCCTGTCATTGCAGCACCATTTAGATATTAGAGCAAAGGCCCAGATCACCCCACTTTACCCAGAAATCTCTCAGAAACACACATCCTCTCACTCTGGCCCAGGCTACCTGCCCTCTCTGTCCGCTGGCACAGCTGGCACCTTGGATGCTTCCCTTTACTGCTCTTCTAGGCTAGGCTGGGTTCAAGCCATTGTTTCCTGAGTTACAATGTCTCCTTTCTTCTGTCTTCACTCTCCAGTTTTGCTGAAGCCCATTCCCAGCACCTTAAGAAACTAACACAGGAAAAGCGGCATGGGAGGTGATTTTAGTCCCTACAAGCCTAAAAAGGTCTTTACCTCTACATTTGATTTGGCAGGGTGAAGCAGCCCATGTAGAAAAACCCCTCTGCTTCTGGAAGCCCCGGCTCCAATTTCCAATCCAGCATGCAGCATTGTTACTGAATTCAACGGCATTCTGTTTCATTCCATTCTAAAGTGATCTCATTTTCATTGTTTCCTGTACTGCTATCGGCCCACTCTCCTCACTCCTAAGTGTTTAGGATCTTCTCTATTTTTTTACTGCTTTACTTATTTATTTTTTGGTCCTTTTATCAATTTTGCCATGCACCGAGAAAGCCCTTTCAATCTACAAGCGTGTGGCACTTCAGCTCTGGAAAACTTTCTTGTATGAAGTCACTAATAATCTGTTTTCTCTGCTCCTTCTCAAACCCCCAATGATCAGATGCTGGAACTTCCAAAATGATCCTACATCCTTTATGCATTCTATATTATGGATCTTTGTCCTTTTGTTAACTTTTGTAAGACCTCCTTTATTATTTTTTAACTGTTATGGATTTTTTTTAGTAAATTTTAGTATGATGGACAAAACAACAATAGTATCTTCAAAAAGGAAATGACTAGATAAATTATCCATTCTAAGTGGTCATCAAAGAATGAAAATGAGGGGCGCCTGGGTGGCTCAGTTGGCTGGGCATCTGCCTTCGGCTCGGGTCATTATCCTAGTGTCCTGGAATCCATCACTATGTCGGGCTCCCTGCTCAGCCAGGGGCCTGCTTCTCCCTCTCCCTCTGCTGTACCCCCTGCTTGTGTCATCTCTCATGTGCACGCTCTTTCAAATAAATAAAATCTTAAAAAAAAAATGAACTGTATATGCTGGTATATTCTAAGACATATCACATTAAGAACTTAGTTTGAGAGAGAGAGCACGCACAAGGGTGGGGGGAGGGGCAGAGGGAAAGGAAGAGAGAGAATCCCAAGCAGGCTCTACACCCAACCCGGAGCCCAGTGAGGGGCCTGATCTCACAACCCTGAGATTATGACCTGAGCTGAAATCAAAAGCTGGACACTTAACCGATTGAGCCAACCAGGTACCCCTAAAAACGTATTGTTAAAGAAAAAAACCTGGGCACCTGGGGGCGCCTGGGTGGCTCAGTGGGTTAAAGCCTCTGCCTTCGGCTCAGGTCATGATCCCAGGGTCCTGGGATTGAGCCCTGCATCGGGCTCTCTGCTTAGTGGGGAGCCTGCTTCCCCCTTTTTCTCTCTGCCTGCCTCTCTGCCTCCTTGTGATCTCTGTCAGATAAATAAATAAAATCTTTAAAAAAAAAAACTGGGGCACCTGGGAGGTTCAGTCAGTTAAGCATCTGCCTTCCACTCAGGTCATAATCCCAGGGTCTTGGGATCGAGCCCCGCACTGGGATCCCTGCTTGGCAGGGGAGTCTGCTTTTCCCTCTTCCTCTGTGTCCTCTCTCATTCTCTCCCTCAAATAAGTAGATAAAATAAAATAAATGGCTGTAGATAAAAGAAAAACAGGATGCAGTTCTTTCAACAAATATTGATGAAGAATCCACCAGTGTCCAGGCTCAATTCTAAACACTGAGGATTTTGTGAGTGAGCATAGAAGGCTTCCTGGAGCTTTCAATCTTTTATTTATTTTTTAAGACATTTCTTTATTTGAGAGAGAGAGACAGAGAGACAGGGAGAGTGTGCACATGAGCAGGGTGGAGGAGCAGAAGGAGAGGGAGAAGCAGCCTCCTAATTAAGCTGGGAGCCTGACACGTGGCTTGATCCTAAGACCCTGAGATCATGACCTCAGCTGAAGGCAGACCCTTAACCAACTGAGCCACCCAGGTAACCCTGGAGCTTTCATTCTAGCGTGGAAAGAATATAAGAGAAGTCATAGCAAGTTAAGTGAAATCTGCTGCCACTCCCCACCTCCCCCAACCCCACCCCAAGATGTAGGTAAGCTTTGAAGGCAGAAGAGATGGAAGAAAAGGAAAAAGAAAAGCAGAAGGTGCTGGAGATGGTAGTAATGAATGAGTGAGCAAAGTCCTGGAAAAACCTTATTTAGACAGTCAAGGGTATAGGCATATGCAGAGATGAAGAGTCATATCTGACCATTTAAAATTCCTTAAAAAGGGGGGCATGGGGAAGAGCAGAGGTTACTTTAAGAACTCTGCAAGGGATGGGAAGCCAGATCGCTTCTCGGCCTTTTGGCTAAGATCAAGTGTAGGGATGGGAAGCCAGACCTTTGGTAGGAACTATGCATTTTAAAGAAACATGTAAAGGGACAAACAAGGAAAAGAATATGGTAGTGCCCCAGCAGCAATTATCCAGTTAGGTTACACTCTTAAGTATTTGTAACTGGCTTAGTAAGCACTGTTTGATTAATTTCTCCAACAATTATCTGGGACCCAAAATAAAGAAATCAGATAATGGGGACGATCCACTAAACTTCATGTGATCTGTCTCTGCATTTCAAGTTTAAATAGCCCTGAATTATTGGTAATATGCAGGAGGGTAGAGGCAATCAGGAGAAAAACTATCCTTGATTAATTTCATGATAATCAGGGCGCCTGGGTGGCTCAGTGGGTTAAGCCGCTGCCTTCGGCTCAGGTCATGATCTCAGGGTCCTGGGATCGAGTCCTGCATCGGGCTCTCTGCTCGGCAGGGGGCCTGCTTCCCTTCCCCTCTCTCTGCCTGCCTCTCTGCCTACTGTGATCTCTCTCTGTCAAATAAATAAATAAAATCTTTAAAAAAAATTTCATGATAATCAGATTAGTTTTCTGCTGCTGACATAATAAATTACCACAAATTTAGTGGCTTCAAACAGCTCCCATTTATTATTTCACAATTCTGAAGGTCAGAAGTCCATACTGAGCTAGGGTGGGTCCTCTGCTCTCACAAGGCCAATATGGACAAGAGTTGACTGGTGGGTCTGTGTTCCTTCTCAGAGGCTCTAGGAAAGTTGGCCTCCAAGCTCATTCAAGCCGTAAAACTGAAGGTCCTGTTTCCTTGCTGGCTGTCAGCCAGGGGTCCATCTTTGCTCTTATAGGCTGCATGCAGTCATTCTCCTACTTTCTTTGTGCCCTCTCTTCCAGAGGGTCCCTCTAGTGCCTCAAATCTCTCTGACTTCTGTGTCCACTGTGAGAATACACTCTGAATTTAAGAGTTCACATGATTAAATTGGGTCTACTGGGATAATCCAGGATTATCCCCCCACTAAGGTCTGTAACCTTAATTACATCTGTGAAGTTCTTTTTATTTATTTTATTTTTTTTTTAAGATTTTATTTATTTATTTGACAGAGAGAAATCACAAGTAGATGGAGAGGCAGGCAGAGAGAGAGAGAGAGGGAAGCAGGCTCCCTGCTGAGCAGAGAGCCCGATGCGGGACTCGATCCCAGGACCCTGAGATCATGACCTGAGCCGAAAGCAGCGGCTTAACCCACTGAGCCACCCAGGCGCCCCTGTGAGGTTCTTTTTATCATGCAATATAACATATTCACAACTTCCAAGGAATAGGGCATGGGCATTTGTTGGGGGGCAGGGGGAATTCTGCCAATCACAGTGGCAATTTTTTATATGAAAACAAATATGCTATATCATGGAATAAGTACAAAATTCACAAACTTTTTAAGCAAACAAGGGATACTTCAAAGCATTTCAGGCTTGGGGTGCCTGGGTAGTTCAATCCGTTAAGCAGCTGCCTTGGGCTCAGTCATGATCCTAGAGTCATAGGAGTGAGCCTGGGATCAAGCCCCCATTGGGCCCCCTGCTCAGCGGGGAGCCTGCTTCTCCCTCTCCCTCTGCCTGTCTGTCCCCCTGCTTATTTGCGTTCTCTCTCCGCCAAATAAATAAATAAATAAATACCTTAAAAGACAAATAAAGCATTTCAGGCTCGCAAAAGAAGACTTTGGGCTATTTCTCCAGCCTGCTCCACCCCCTACTCTCCAACAATATGCCCTGACGTACCTCCACTTGGATGTCTAACAGGCATCTTAATTGTGGCATTGTCCAAACCAACACTCCTCTCCAAACTAGCTTTTCCTGTAGTCTCTTTCACTGATGGGCATTAATGGCAACTCCGTTCTTTCAGTCACTCAGGCCAAAAACCTTGGCGCCAGCACTACTTCAATTTGTCTCATCTCACATCCTGTCAGTGAGTCTAGCCTTCCAAAATATAACTACTTCTCACCACCCTTCATGGAGCACTATTATCTGGATTTCTTAAATAGCTACTGTCCCCCTGCTCTGCCCTTGCTCATCTTCAGTTTGTTCTAAATACAGCAGCCAGGCTGGTCCTATTAAAACACGCATATATTGTATATATTCCTCTGCTCCAAGTTCACCAATTGCTTTCCATCTCATTCAAGAGCAAAAGCCAAAGCCCTTCTATGATCTATAGGGCTCTAAAAGATCTGGCTTGCAGTTACCTCTCTGATTTCATCTCCTGCTCCTCTTTCCTCACTCACTCCATACTAGCCACAAAGGATTCATTAGCATTCCACAAATAAGCCAGGTACATTCCCAGTCAGGACTTTTACATCTAATGTTCTCACTGGAATGCTCTTCCAGATGGCAATCTCATTTCCTTCAGATCCTTACTCAAGAGTCAACTTCTCAGCAAATCCTTTTCTGGCCACCACACTTAAAATTTCACTCCCCCCTCCTGCTGCTGCTTATCACTAACCATTTTTAACATTTAAAGCTTATTTTCATCCAACATTATATTACAAAAATTTCAAAGTTGAAAGAGTTACATGGCAAATGTCTGTATACCCACATCTATTCTACAATTAACACTGTTTGTATTTGTTTATCTCATACCCATCCAACCACTTGATCTATTACTTTCAATGCCTTTCAAAATAAGTTGCACACGTCAGCGTTGGTGGTATAGTGGTGAGCATAGCTGCCTTCCAAAATAAGTTGCACATCAATACCACTTCCCCCTAAATATTTCAACTTGTATATCATCATCTAAAGTTCATTATTTATTTGTGGCTTTTTTAAAAAACAGTTTTCTTTTAAGGTAAAATTTACATATAATGAAAAGTAGAAATCTTATGTGTATACAAATACTTCTAACAAATGTATGGATCTGTTTAATACAAACCCCTACCCAAGACATAAAGAACATTATTACCACCCTAAAATGTTTCCTCCTCTGCTTCCCAACCTCTACACCCCATTCCTAGGCAACCTAGATCTGACTTTTTTCAAAACAGATTAATTCTGTCTATTCTATAACATTCTATAAGTGGAATCACACAGTTTTTTAGTGTAAGGCTATTTCCACCTATCAGGTTAAATCAGACTAAATCTGGACAAGAAAAATTGGCCAGATAGCAGTAATTCCCACATCTGTTTTCCCTGTTCAATTCTGTGGCCCATTACTTCCTTCTTGTACCTAGTTTCAAGAGTGCCAATTTTCAAAACTATTCTAAAAAGCACTCTTGCAGATAAAAATAGGACATCTCCTAGCTTGACTTGTAGTCAGGGGGTGTTGGTAAAACTCCTCTAGGGGTTAGTAAAAAACTACCTATGGTCCTAATCCGGGCTAAAGCCTGTTTCTGTAAACAAACTTTTTATTGGAACACAGCCACATCTATTCATCTAGGTGTTGTCTATGGCTGCTTTCACATTATAATGGCAGAGTTGAGTAGTTATAATGCAGTAAAATGGCTTGCAAGGCCTAAAATACTTACCATCTGACCCCTTAGAGAAAAAGTTTACTGACCTCTGTTCCAATGGCGGTCACATTGTTATAATTTGTTCTACTACCCATCCTACGTAAAAAGTAATTCATCTTGGACATACAGCTAATTCGTAAAGGTCTTTCCTTGAGAAGTCAGGATTTGGCATCACTTTACTTCCTTTAAAAAAAAAGTCTCAAAGATTAAACAACCAACCCAAAACTGGGACTCAGAATCAGAAATAAGGACCCACACTGAGTTCTGTATAGGTCTGGAATAACTAAATATTTGGCAGAGAAAAAAGGTAAGTACTGATAGAAGAAACCTTTGTTGGCTGCCTCTCCATGCATTCCCCTTTTCTTCTCCTCAAGGCAAGCAAATCCTAGAAGAAAATTTACAGGAGCTACTTAAGAGACTGTAGCCTTGAACACTGTGTGAAAGGACAGAAGAACTGGGATGGGACACCCCATTCCTGCCCCCTTACCCCCCTCCAATAGAGTGAAGGCTTAGAGCTGGGAGTTTGGGAATAGAAGAGAACTCAGCAGCAGCGCAATGGTAAAGCTGACATTACAACATTTCTTAGGTTAGAGTCACAGTGAACCTGCTGGTTCAAGATTTGCATGAAACCAGCATTACCTCTTGATTTTTCATTTACCTGAGCCAACACATGTCTTTTATTATGTGAGCCTGGTTAAGTTGGATTTGGGGTCATTTCCAAGGAAAAGAATCCTGTTATGGAAGTTATATACTTAAAACATCACTGGATACTAGGGCATGGTTGCTGCTCCTGAAAAGGATGAGCACTGATAACCTCATTTCAAGAATTCTGAAGCAAATGAGGGAAGAGGCCATTGTGATGGAGAGAGGGAGAGGGAGGAAGTGGGAGAGTGAGAGAGAAAGAGTGTGAGTCAACCAATAGACTCTAGTCGTTAGAAAATAATAACAGTAAGGGACCACCAGGGAATGAAAATACTTGCTTGATACCTTGATTATCAGGAAAAAAATCTGCATCATATATCTGAATTCATACATTTGACTGTCTGATCATGTTTCTGCCAATCACAAATCCACCCCTCCCTCTCATACTCACCTTCAGGCTGCTTAGAAGTCGAAGATGGTAGGACATGTGTTCATTCTTCATTATGTCTATAATTAATAAGCAGTAATGTTTGGACCCCTCTCCACTGGTTATTTATCAGTATTATAAGTCTCAAGGGTTCTTTTTGGCCTACAACTTAATAATGAAGCTCAGGGCTACTGCCTCTTGCTACAAGACAGCCAAGAAGCAAAAATCTTTAGGTAGGCATATACACTTTTTCCAAAATGGAGAGATTTTATTCATAAAAACAAAAATTTTGTAAAAATCTCAAAAATATATATTAACATATATTTTAAGAAAAAAGATATCCCATTTCCTGTCTTACCCATAATCACATAATCTAATACTTAGAGATAATCACTGTTAATAGCCTTCCAGACGTTTAAAACACATTATTTCCTTTGTGGAAATGGGACTATGCTATGTTGACTTGTTTTTCTGACTTCTGGACATCTTTCCTTTTTAATAATATGGATCAAGCTTATCTTTTTAACAACTGCAAATTAATCCACTACGTAAGTCTATTTATCTGCTAAGTGACTACTGATGGACATTGAGTTTTTTCACAATCACAGCATTCTTAAAATAAACACTCTTGCACAACTAGAGAAAGCTGTTTTTTTAAAAATTAAACTTAAAAAAAATTAAACTATTTAAAATTTTAAAAATTAATTTAAATTAATTAATTTAAGAGCCAGAGAAACATGAGCCAGGGTAGGAGCACTGGGAGAGAGAGGGAGGGAGGGAGGGAGAGAGAGAGAGAGAAAGAGGGAGGGAGAGAAGCAGATTCCCGGCTGAGCAGGGAGTCCTGAAGCAAGGTTCTATCCCAGGACCCTGGGATCCTGACCTGAGCAGATACTTAACCAACTGAGCCACCCAGCCGCCCCTCATTTGCACTTTTGTAAAACAATTTTTAGACTTGGAATTGCTGGGTCAATGGGAATGTTATTTAAAATTTTGCCAAACAGCAGGACACTGAACTATAAATACTATGATTTTGTTCAGAATTAAAAAATAATCAAGTAAATTGGGTACACATGCACAAAGATATAGAACACTGGTTTTCAACCTCCCACGAACATTTCAAAGTATCTAGTTAATTTTGGTTGTCAACACTGGAGGGATGCTAACATCTAGTAGACAGAAGCCAAAATGATGAAAAACAACTTATAATGCACAGGACCGCCCCCACCCCCAGTAAAGAATAAAGAATCATGCAGCCCAACATGCCAAAAGTGCTCAGAGAATAGTTCGAAAAACACTGCCAAAAACAAAAGTTCTCCCTCACAATGAGATACAATCTCTGTAGTTTCTCACATTGGTTCTATATCTTGGGGACAAATTCTGAAAGCAACTAACAAGATTCACTAAATCTTCTCTTCAGCAGGCTAATCTTCCTTCTTTTGAGCTCTTTATAGGAAATAGTTTCAGGTTACTTCACCAATTTGACTGCTAGACCTATCAAGAACAAGATAAATAAGTGCTGACCCCCAAACTGTAGTTTTGTATTATGACCGGCAAAGAATGAATTATCTCCCTCATTCAGCATGCGATGGCTCACATTCAGCTTATTAAAAGACTCAATTTTTCCACACACATTGTGGCAAATTTATATTTCCTCATCTTGTACTTTTAAATGGCCTTTTACATTTAAATGCAAGAAACTCGCCTCACTACCCTAAGAAGTGTACCACTCTAGTGTCTAGAACACAATCAAGACAATTTTGAGTTACATTTTATTTTTTTATTTTTTTTTAAGATTTTATTTATTTATTTGACAGAAAGAGAGATCACAAGTAGACGGAGAGGCAGGCAGAGAGAGAGATAGAGGGAAGCAGGCTCCCTGCTGAGCAGAGAGCCTGATGCGGGACTCGATCCCAGGACCCTGAGATCATGACCTGAGCAGAAGGCAGCGGCTTAACCCACTGAGGCACCCAGGCGCCTTTGAGTTACATTTTAGTCCACAGCACACATTTTCACCCACCTAGCTTGAATGCTGGAGTTACTTAAATCCTGTTACTGATGCACTTAAAAATCACCTAACAAGGTAAGTTATTTTAGATTCTCATTAATTTCACTCAATTCAGAGACATCACTCAGAGACATCTAGTGAATACTCAGGTCATTGTAGTGAATCAATGAGACCAATAAAACAAGTGAACTGCCCGGAAGACAATGGCCTACAGCAACTGCTGGGGTTACCTTCCTAAAGGATCACTTTGTCCTATTTACCTACAATCGCTTTCAATCTGCAGAACTACATATAACGTAGTTCATAAAGAGACCCTGGGTATTACTTATGTCCCATACTGTCTCAATTTTTTGCACATCTTTAGGACTAAATTAAGTGCTCAGTAAACGTTTAATGAATAAGCTCAGAAACCGTCACTCCTATATACAATATACCTGTAGTCAAACACTTGCCATAGGGCCTTTTACTCCTTGTACAGCTGAAAATAATAGAGAGCGGTAACTATTAATTGTACCCAAAATAAGAATGCATTCACGAAGGCATAAAGAACACACGAAAGGATCAGATAACTCTTTACCCCTGAATAATAAATCATTAGAAACGGGAAAAATAGATTTGAGGATGCACTATGAAGATGAAGAAATGAATAAAAATGATAATTTCCCACTAACACCTGCACACTTCCACGTCGTTTCCACCTGAGCAGAAACAAAGCTTCCGCAAAACAGAAACATAAAAAGGCAGAAGGCTCCCAAGTGCAGAATCCTCCACAGAAACCCCTTAGGGCCATCTGCGCCCTGCTGCCCCGCCACGCCCCCGCACAGGCCTATTCCACAGCCCGCCGAGGAAGTGCCCGCCGGCCTCGGCTCAGACGCGATAGGCAGAGTGCTTTGATGAAAAGCAAGGGAAGAGGGAGCCAGGTGGGTGGGAACCAAGCCCCTCCAGATTCAGCAAGCCCAAGCCTACGAGATAGCTGGAGTCTGACAGGCCCGAGCTCTAAACCGCGTACCCTAGAGTCCCGGGACTGGGCCCAGGAGGGCCCAGTCAACCGCCCCCCGCCCCTTCCTCAAGCCGTTAGCGCCGCGGCCCCACCCCTCGCCGCTGGCCGCGCCCCGTCCCGCTCGCCCTAAGCCGCTACCCTGAACGACCGCGGCCCGAGGCATCTCCTTGCTGCAGGTGGGCTCGGGGCCGCAGGCCACGTCCTGGAGGTCGAGGAGCGGGACTCCCATACCTGCACTTTCCTCCGCGCTGCCGTGTTCTGCCGGTGATGGGCCGCCATCTTGCATGTTGACACTCCTACGTCACTTCCGGAAGTGTCTCGGGCAGGGCGGATGTCCCGCCCCTTCTTCTTTAGCCAAGGGCAGGTGGTGAAGGTGAGGTCGGGCTTTTCTAGCGCTAGCTAATGCTGTTTGTTTTTCTGGGCAGTGGCTCTCTGGTGAGGTTAAAGCATCTAAAAACCGTTGTGTGCGTGTAGTGCTGGCAGACAGAGAGCTGCTTTTTGAGCCGAAGGAGCAATCCAACTCCAGCTCTGGGCCTTAAACCATGATTGGGGTTGCTCTCTGGGCGGCCACCTCCAGAGGTCCAAGCAGGCATAACGAAGAGGCCCAAAGAATGAGTACTGAACATGGGAGGTTTCGACAGACACCCCCTCAGCAGCCAAGGGAACGGACCTATTTGCCATGAAGAACCTAAAAATGGAAAATTATAAATTGGCTTCGAAGGAAGAGAAATTAAAGGTCGGCAAAGAAGGTGGCCCATAACTTCAGGAGGAGCAAAGTTTCTAGTTAAATAAGACATAAAAAGATGTTATAGGAAGATGGACATTAAATTTGTTTCTAGAGACACCTTTCTAAATGAATCCTGAAGGAGTTGGGGCTCACTCTTGTATCTGGTTTAAATCATCTCTTATACTGGAACAGTTAGATCTTCTGGATGAAAGTTCGACTTGAGGACGCTTTCCTGGCATGAATTTAGGTGCTGAGGATGGTCAGACTCCTTGTGAAAGTGAGTTCTAAAGAACTGCACTGTCCTGTACTGAGCACTTGAAATGAAGCTAGTTCAAACCAAGATACAATGAAACTAAAATACCCACCAAATTTCAAAGACAGCTAAATAAAAGAATGTAAAATATTCCATCAATTTTTTTATATCTATCTCACATTGAAACGGTGTCTTGGAAATACTGGTTAAGTAAAATAGTAAAATTAATTCTTTTCAGTTCTTATAATGTGACTGATAGTATATTTGAAGTTATATGTAGCTCACATATTTCTGTTGCGTAGCTCTATTATAGAACTATGCTTAGGAAAGTTTTTGTCCAGACAAATGCCTTTTTAAATTAATAAAATGTGAATTTAAGGAGTAGGAATTGATAACAGAACGCTTCTTAAGCAAAACTGGCAGTGATAACTTGGAGATAAATTACATATGCTGCATTTTAGTACAGACACATACATTAATTTATTTATGTGTTCATTCAGCAAAATATTATTTAGCACTGTTAAGTGCCAGGCAATATATTAGGTGCTGGAAATCCAGTGGTGAGTGCTCATAATCCTGACATTCTTAGAGTCCCAAGGTAAGGCAGAAATTAATTAAACACATAAATAAATATGGAGTTAATTATAATGAAGAAAATTAGTTAAAAGACAGGAAAGAATCCTTGAGTCAAGATGTGAGGATGGAGTTAACTTGACAAGGAGAGGATACAGTCCAAGCAAAAGTCTTGTGGTGGGAGAGAGCATGGAATATTCCAAGAATCGACGACCAATGCTTTGAGTTCAGAGAACAAGAGGATGGAAAAGGCAGAGGTTATACCCAGCAGGGTCTTTTAGAGCAATAGGAAGCTGTTGAAGGAGTTTAAACAGAGGAAGGAGGGAAATGATCTACATTTTCTCCTTCCAAATGTTTAAGTTTTAGTTAGTTATGATCTGCATTTTTGAAGAATGATTCAACAAATGTTCATTGAGTACCCATGATGTGCCGGCATTGCTCAGGTTTGTTGCTCTGGACGATATGGTGGTACCTGCCAGAAGTGCCTTGTGAGATTGTTGGGTCCCACTTTGCACCTGAAGAACACTGAAGTCATGAAGTCCTTTTAATGTGCAGAGTGTCCAGCAGTATGTCTAGAAGTTCACTTTTCCTGAAAGGAGAGTTGGCCTTGGGTAATAATTCATAGTACAAAGCTAATTGTTTTGCCCAGTGGTCAAGGACATTGGAAAGAGCAAGACTGGAGAACTGGTGACAAGGAATATTTGGGAGGGGATATGCTAATGGACCTAGCAGAATGAATCTTATGAATCAAATAGATTAAATGAACTGCTTTATGGAGGAAAGTCAGCCTCCTTTTCCTTTTCCAGGCTCAGTGCTTGCTCAATGGAATCATGAATGAAATGGAAATGATAGCAGGATTGGAGCTATGCCTGGGATCACCAAACCACTGCTGAGTGTTCAGGTTGCCAGCAGCATTGACCATTTCTGAGTTGGTGAGATACGCCCTGCTCCAGGAGGACCAGCCAGCCACTCAGAGGCAAGTCAATTCCTTTGACCCAACCCAGTCATTGAGAGAGAATAGTTATTTTCCTCTCCGAAATTGCCTACTCTAGATTTAGATTTGCTTCCCTGCTTCCTGTGCTGCTGTCAGTACCACCATCTGGGGATTTATTAAATGCTTTGTACATAGTCATTGCATCTGACACCATGTAGCTTCTGACCAAAAAACTCACCCTGTAATGAAAGAAGTGACGCAATGGGCTACTGCCCATAGAGTTCATTGGTCTAATTGTATCATGTGTCACCGAGAAGCACACGTCTTACTGAAGACTTAGTTATGATGCCTTCTGGGAGATAACCCTTTTTGCAGCAAATGCTTTGAACTGATGTCCAATATTTAGGACTTTTCCTTCATGTCCTTGCTGTCTATTGTATAGCTACCTCCAAAACTTAGTGGTTTAAAACAACTGCAACATTTACTTTGCTTTCAAATCCATAACTTCTGCAGGATGCAATGAGGACAGTTTATCTCTGTTCTACTGTCCACTTGGTGCCAGCTGGGGCAGCCAAAAAATTGGGGGCTAAAATCATCTAAAGTTTCACTTTTTCATGTGTCTGGGGACTGATGCAGCCAGAACACCTACTTTTGGCCTTTTCACAGTGCTGTTTGGTTCCTCACAACATAGTAGCTGGTTTCCAAGGGCAAAACATCCCCAGAGAGAGAAATCTGGATGGAAACTGTAATGCCTTTCTAAACCAACAATGGAAGTCCTGCAGTGTCACTTCAAAATCACATTGGTTCATTAGGACTTAGTTACTAAGGATAGTTATGTCAAAGGAAACTCCTTTTCTTTCTTTTTAAAAAAAGTTTCTTTAAATTCAGTTAATTGACATATAATGTATTATTTGCTTTGGGGATGCAGGACTGTGATTCATCAGTCTTATATAATACCGAGTGTTCATTACAACGCATATCCTCCCCAGTGTCCATCATTCGGTTATCCCATCCCACTACCCCCACTCCCCTCCAGCAACCAGAGACTCCTTTTCTTAATGGAGAAGGGTCAAAGAATTTGTGGATATGTTTTAAAACTATCAGGCTTCCATATGCAAAAATAATGGATGTAGGAACAAAGGGCTATTAATTTTATCTTAACTGCCAGTCTCAGAGATTCTGGGTTTTGCTGGTTTAGAGGTCTGTTACCAAAGAAAGGAATTCTTCCAACACAGGCTGAGCAGTGGTTCCATTGATTTGGGGATGAGACTGCTATCTAACCATTTTGTGTGTCTTGAGTCATTGGATAGGCAAGAGAAGGAAAAGGAGAAGAACAAGGTTATGATACTGGCTAGAGTGATTCACCCTGATCATTAAGCAGAAATAGGTTTGCAGTTATACCTTTATTATTTATTTATTTATTTTAAAAGATTTTATTTATTTATTTGACAGAGAGAGAGATCACAAGTAGGTAGAGGCAGGCAGAGAGAGTGGGGGAAGCTCCCCGCTGAGCAGAGAGCCTGGTGCGGGGCTCAATCCCAGGACCCTGAGATCATGACCTGAGCTGCAGGCAGAGGCTTAACCCACTGAGCCACCCAGGCATTCCAGCAGGTATACCTTTAAACAGATAGTTCTATCAAATACACAGACCCCTTAGCAACGAAGGTACTGGCTGAAGGCAAAGGGAACACAGAATGGCTGATGGAGAAAGGAAGTCACTAAGGATGGTGCAGTCCTCATCATCAGGGGAAGAAATGAAAGCTGGCATCTTTACTTAAATTTCCTATCTTGATGAGTATCATGTGCACTTTTATGTGTTTTAATTTTTATTTTCTTTCTTTGCCCTCTATTTTACTATTGTATGTAGGGTGTGCTATTGTTCATAAACTTGATTATTCAGCCTATAAATTGCAAAGGATTAGATATCAACTAGAGGTTTTAGACTTAGAAATGGACAGACGGTTGTGGTAACTGATGAAATGTTGGCTGACTTTCTTGGAGGGTAATAGAGTGAGTGCATCTTTGACTGGATGAAGGATATTTGCAACATTTTAAGTGGCAAGTTTTTTTGAAGTATAAGCATTGAAAGCAGTGGTTGTACCAGTTTTAGGCAGCCAAAGGGACGACTTTGAGTTAGACATTTTTGTGGTTTTATTTTTTGCTGTGCACCATTTTAGTTCTTTTTCTGTGTTCGGGGAATTACCTACAGTGTGTCTTGGTGGTGATGAGCAGTGCTTACAGAAAGTGAGAAAGACGGTTACTCACTTTTTCTAGCCTTCTTACAGTGAGAGTATAGGCATGTGACCTCAGTTTGCTCAGTGAGATGACATCTTGAACTGCAACTTTGTGAGAGATTGAGCCAGCACATTCAGCTAACATGATCTCAAATTCCAGATCTATAGAAACTATCTAAGGTAGTAAGTCCTTATTGTTTAGGTACCTTCCTTTTGGGATGATTTGTTACAGAATAATAGGTAACTGGTACAATCCTCCCTCCTCCATAAGGAGAGGAAATGTCACAGCCTCTTCATAGCTCTGCAAAGATATTCTCACCCTCAGCCTCTGCAATCGCTCTTTCATTCTTTGTCTTCTCTGGTGTAACTGCCAGGAGGCTTATCCTGGCAGAATTCCTTCATCAGTCTCATAGCACTTCCTGCATGGGCAGATTGGCATCTTTATTCAAAATGTAAGAAGGAAAAAAAAAAGTAAGAAGGCTTGACACCTATTATATTGTTCTTAGATGTGGAGACACTTGCCTTTAGAATTCTGGAAAAAAAATCACACACATATTAAATAAAAATGCAGTAAATATAAATTAGAGTTATAGAAGACTTCTACTTCCAAATTAACGAGATATGTTCTTATTCAATCTTTCTCTGGGGGTTGGTCCTTCAGTTACACATATATTGTGGTTCTTACGAAGGTAAATGAGATAATCTTAGCATAGTAGCTGGTATGCAGGAAATATTCAATGTATTTTAGGTATCATTTTTGATCATCACCTTGCTCAGGGAATATTGCCAGAGTGCTGTATTTTCCTAGGGTAGATTGTCTCAGAAGTTTAATGTAATGTAGGCTCTATCACCTTTTAAAGTTTTCAGACCAATTTGAAATTTCATACCTTTTGGTCTTACTTCCTCTCTTGTTCTCACCAGCCTGGAAAAAGATCCATGAAATGAAGGTTGTCCATGCTTAAATTCATGTTTTATGGCTCAAAGATCAAACCATTTATTGAATAAAGTGAAGGTAACCTTGTATGTCTTTGTACCACATCCCAGATTTGCCATCACCAGGAGGAGACATAAATGTTGTCATGCTTTTTGTTTTAGTTGTCTAAGATGAATTAATAAGTTTTGAAAATTTGTTTACAAACATAAAACCCTATAGAGCCTTGGTTTGCAACTACTACTGTTTGTAGTACCTAATGCATTAATTTGGATATTTGAAAGGTGAATTTTAAAAAGTGTCAGATTGGGGTGCCTGGGTTGTTCATTCGGTTGAGTGTTTGTGCCTTCAGCCCAGATCATGGTTCCTGATCCTGGAATCCAGTCCCACCTCAGGCTTCCTGCTCAGCAAGGAGTCTGCTTCTCCCTCCTCCTTTGCCACACAATCCCCCCCCCAAAATGTGCTCTCTCTCTCTCTCTCAAAGAAATAAATAAAATCCTTAAAAATAATTTAAAAAGTGTCAAATTTTAAGCCTCACACAGATGTGCTAAATAAACTTGTTAATGTAAATCTGCCATGAGATCAATCAGAAACGTGGAGAAATTGAGAAGCTGCATACATTTTCTTTAACTCTTTAATGATTCTATACTAAGAAGAATGTTTGATTTATAAGAGTACATCATCATAACTACATAAGTATGTATAAGTAAATCAATTTCATATAAGTAATTATAGAGACTCAGAATGTTTAAGATGTTTACCTCAAAAACTGTGTGCTATTTTGTCTTGTCAGTAACTCCTTGGGTTTAAATGTGGCCTTAGAAGGCATGGTACTAAATGACTCATCATTCAACAGTTCACTTATTTCTGAACATACTGGGAGAAAAATAGCCTTTGGTTCTTTTTATTTCTTTCTATCTATATTTTTACATGTTGTAGTTTTCTATGGTGAATTCTCCCTTTCTGGAGCAGGTTCTATGTCTAAATTCTTTTAGGCAGTCAGGGGGACAGTCAAAGCTTCTTCCTGAGCCTTTTGTTTCTTAAAAGCAAATCAGCTGAAAATAATTCACATGCCAATATTTTTACATGCCTATGTAGAAATATATACCAGTCTCACTCCAAAAATGTTACCACCTCCATCCATCTTCCCACTGGAGGGCAGTAGAGAAACATTGATATCATCCCTGATTTTGGCCTTCACTGGTTGTAAGGTGACAAAATCAAAACTTAGAATGGATTTCCTACTGCAAAAATGTCATAACCAAGTACCTTTTTGGGAAATCTACTTGTTCCCATAAAAAAGCCATAACTTATTATAAAAATTCAAGAAAATATAGCAAAAGTTATGCATTTATAAGCATTTACTAAGTGGAAGAACAAAATTAAAACTACATCAGAAATGTACTTTTTTTGTGGTGGGGCTTTTGTACCATAGCTGACTGGCTGAAGCTTCCCAAAATGCTAGTCCTAAAAAGTACTTTGAGTATGAATATTACTCTATAAATTTTGGTATATAAATATCATATGAGATTATTAAAATTATATGAAGTATAATTTTGAGCCTTCAGCCAGTCAAAATGATGGTAAAGTCTACCTCAGTCATTGCTTAGACTCCCCTAGCCATCCTGATCCATGATAGTCACCCATAGATTTTGGGAGTCACCCACAGGTAACAGGAAGCATCAATAGTCCTAGGCCAGAGTGGTTAGGGCTGAGATGCCCAGTGTCATTTGAAAGTGACGAGGCCTCTGGTCTTTTCCTGCACTGGGACTGGGATTTTTTTGTTACAGTTGGAATTCTCAGAGCCTCAGTTTCTGCCTCCCTAAGATCACTAGCCATTAGCCATGTTTGATCAGTTTCTGTCACTGTTCAGAGGAAAAATTTTCATTTACCCCTCAAGGTTCTTTTGGCTGGCTGAATTCAATTGATGTGAAGCAGATTAACAGGAAAAAAAATTAAATTTAGTTACATACATAGTTACATACATATTTAGTTATATACATACATAGGGGGACTCATAGAATATAAGAGCCACAATCAGGCAATTGAGGCTAATCTAGAGCTAAGGAGAAGGAGGTGGTGGTCTGGGACTTCATGAGGAAGAAATATAAATCACAGGAAGATGAAAAAGATAAACATTTGGTAATCTGATGTTTGCTGGACCATCCAGAAACAATGGACATAGGAATTTATGCAAACAGACTTTGCTACCTTGCTCCCTGTCTACCACCCCAATTCATATTATGCTGTAGTTTTCTATGGTGAATGCTCCCTTCCTGGAGCAGGTTCTATGTCTAAATTCTTTTAGGCAGTCAGGGTGATGAAGTTCTAGAACCTAGGTGAGGTTCGGTGGGGTGAGGTTCGGAGCCGACGGCTAAAGAAAGAATTCTTAAGACGTCTCTGGTGCAAAAAGGTGGTTTATTAGAGCACGGGGACAGGACCCATGGGCAGGCGGAGATGCCGCTGCCCCGAGTTGTTAGGGTAGGCGTGTTATATACCTTGCGGTTGGGGGGGAGGTGGTGAAGGGATGGGAGATTTCAACAGAGCTCTCACGTGCTAAGGTGGGCCTACAAGGTGCCGGGGGGAGTCCTTGCCCTTATGGCTTGATCAATGTCGTTTTAGGTCAGGCATTAACATCAAGAGAGTTGGGAGATTCTTAGTGGGGTATTATGACCCTGCTATCATTTACATTCCCTTCTACCTCAGTCTCCTCCAGTTTATAGTGAGGAGGGGGACATTAGGGCTTCAGGAAATGAGAGTTATTTGCCTCTGGAAATTTGTGCTATTGATAAGGTAACCTCCCTGTTTAGATCTCTAGGATACCTGTAGAGCAAGGGAGATTCCTGTTCTGCAGAATTGCGATCCCTGCAAGTTAACTATTTATCGTTTTATGGCAGTCATGGGTGCCTGAGGAATGGAGGGGAGCAGGTGAAGAGGGGGTGCAATGCGCCAGCTTCTACTCTGTCCTCAGCCAGCCTCCTGCTCCCTCATCAAGGGGACAGTCAAAGCTTCTTCCTGAGCCTTTTGTTTCTTAAAAGCAAATCAGCTGAAAATAATTCACATGCCAAAGAGACACATTTTGGTGTGGCAGATTTTCTCCCCTGCAATCACCATCCTGGATGCTTTCAGCAGTAGCCACAGGTTGTCACCCCTGGCAGAACCTGTCCTCCTGATTTCATTGACTTCTCTGCCCTCCGAAGAGAATGGATTTTTCCTCTGCACACGCTTTCCCACCTCGTTTAACCTCTTCAGTGAGTCTAGACTTTCACTAAAGGCAGACCAGAAGTAGTCTTTAGGCTTAAGGCCCACTAAGCACTGTGAACTGGCAACCGTCAGCAGAAAGTAGGGGAGGGTGGAAAATTGCAGCAAAAACAAAATACAGAGAGGCAACCCACAGAACGGGAGAAGATATTTGCAAATGACAGTACAGACAAAAGGTTGATATCCAGGATCTATAATGAACTCCTCAAACTCAACCCACACGAAACAGGCAAACACATCAAAAAATGGGCAGAAGATATGAACAGACACTTCTCCAATTAAGACATACAAATGGCTATCAGACACATGAAAAAATGCTCATCATCATTAGCCCTCAGGGAGATTCAAATTAAAACCACATTGAGATATCACCTTACACCAGTTAGAATGGCCAAAATTAACAAGACAGGAAACAACATGTGTTGGAGAGGATGTGGAGAAAGGGGAACCCTCTTACACTGTTGGTGGGAATGCAAGTTGGTGCAGCCTCTTTGGAGAACAGTGTGGAGATTCCTCAAGAAATTAAAAATAGAGCTTCCCTATGACCCTGCAATTGCACTCCTGGGTATTTACCCCAAAGATACAGATGTCGTGAAAAGAAGGGCCATCTGTACCCCAATGTTTATAGCAGCAATGGCCACGGTCGCCAAACTATGGAAAGAACCAAGATGCCCTTCAACGGATGAATGGATAAGGAAGATGTGGTCCATATACACTATGGAGTATTATGCCTCCATCAGAAAGGATGAATACCCAACTTTTGTAGCAACATGGACGGGACTGGAAGAGATTATGCTGAGTGAAATAAGTCAAGCAGAGAGAGTCAATTATCATATGGTTTCACTTATTTGTGGAGCATAACAAATAGCATGGAGGACAAGGGGCGTTAGAGAGGAGAAGGGAATTTGGGTAAATTGGAAGGGGAGGTGAACCATGAGAGACTATGGACTCTGAGAAACAATCTGAGGGGTTTGAAGTGGCGGGGGTGTGGGAGGTTGGGGTACCAGGTGGTGGGTATTATAGAGGGCACGGCTTGCATGGAGCACTGGGTGTGGTGAAAAAAATAATGAATACTGTTTTTCTGAAAATAAATAAATTGAAAAAAAAAAAAAACCAAAATACAGGCTAATGTCTCAACAAATTATCCTCCACAGAAGCTGGAGCTGGAGATAATTCTTTTCCTAGTAATCTCCCTATGGAAACCACAGGCATTCTTCTTGCCTCTAAGCACCTTTAAACTGCATTCAAAATTAGGGTTGTGAGTCTGGAAATCTTTCTTTGCTAATTTGTTGTTACATGAATGCCTGTAGAAGTGCTTGAATGGTAAATGCTGTGGGAGGGGCAGTTTCCATGGTGACTTTTCAATGCACCCTTTTTCTTGCACTTCAATTAGATTTTCATTGCTGAGGGATTGTGAATGAGAAGGTGAGGACTCAGTCACATATGGAGAGCAGGAGGTTTGAGAGACATAGCCTTTCTAGATGCAGGTACGTTCTAAATCCACTGAGTTGTGCTATGCTTGCCTGGCCCCATCTCTTCACTGTAGCCCCAGCTCCATTGTGGGAGAAGATGTTTGCAACACCCATGACAGAGGGCCAATCTGTTATTATTAACAATATCAAAATAATAGAAAAAATGGGCAAAGGACATGAATAGGCAGCTTACAGATAAAGAAAACTGATAGTTTTTATTGTATGAAAATATGCCAATCTAATCCATAATGAAAGAAATATGTATTTAAGTTAAGATTCCATTTTTCACCTACCAGACTGGAAAAGATCTAAAGGTCTGATAATGTGCTGTGGTCAGAGAATATGAAAAACCATCATTTTTATACACTCTTAGTGGGAAGATAAATTGGTATAATTTCTTTGGAGAGTGATTTAGTCCTTCTAGGAAGTCATCCTACAAGTGTAATTAAATTTGACTTAAAAACACAAGTAAAAGCATATTTATCAAAGCCTTGTTGAAGCAAACAACTGGAACAGATTAAATGAGTTACTGATATAAACAGTTACTCATACAGGGGCAATGAGAGATAAAAATAAAGTTGGGTTTTCCACACATCCCATGAGTTGTATGTTCAACCAATTGGCTAAACATCGTTAAGAATAATTCTCAAAAAAAAAAAAAAAGACTCTCATGTAGATATAAAATGAACACGTGCTGCAGATTTAATTTGCTCGTAACAAAGGAAGTAGGCAAATGTCACTACTGGCTCACAGGAGAAATCAAAGAAGGTCAAATTTCTATGGAGTAAAGGAATGTTGAAATAAATGAGCAAAACGGGCAAAACTGGTTTTTCCACTGGTGGGGGAGCTTGTCCCTGTACTGGCCGGAATTGATTTGCGTGTGGACAGACAAGAATTACTTTGCATTGTTATCTGTAATTTACAGAGTTGTAAAATAGCTCTCAGAAACTGATTCATTTAGGCTGCAGAGTGTGCTGAGACGCACAGTTTCCACTGTAGCTATTTTCTGTACAAGATTTAAGTGATTTAAGGGATAAATGCAAGGAGTCTAGCAGAGTGTAAAACACTGGGGTCCCAATTATATTCAGAAAAAGATATTCAGGTATATATACATATATATGTACATATGTATATATATAATATATATAATATATATCTTATATATATGTTCTATATATATCTCTATATATCTCTATATATTTTCATTCTTCAGGGAAGACAGAGAAATCGGTAATTGTGGCTGACACACAGGAGAGGGGCTGAAAGTTGGGAATTTGAGGTGAAAAAAATTTTTCATTATACTCTTTTAAATATTGCTTGCTAAATATATTTTTTTACTTTTGCCATGAGCATGTATTATTTTTCCAAGGCAATCTTTCATAAACCTCCATGTGACAAATAATAACGCAATGACATCTATAAATCCAGCATCGCAAGTAATACAAGGAGAAATGGATAAAAATGTAATAATTGGGGGAGGGGAACCCTTAACAAACCTCTTTCAGGTTTTGATTGTTGAGCAGACAAAAAATAAAGCTATGAAAAGCAGTTTTTCAACATGGATTGCAAATGAAGAATAATTAAGGGGTTTCTTTAGAAAAGCTTTTTTATTTCAAACCTATGCAAAAGTAAACAGACTGGCCTAATGAATCCGGGGTACCCACCACCTCAGCGCTGGCAATTTTACCAAGTCATGAGCAGCTAATTCTCTACCCATTTTCCCCCTTCCTATACTAAAGCAATCCCAGAAATCATATCTTTTAATATATAAACATTTTGTCCAGTGAGAGCTCTAAAATGTAAGGAATCTTTTAAAAACATAACCACAATACCATCATCACTTTTTTAAAATTAAAAATTCGTATGTTATGCCCAGGTTTTTGCGTCCCAGAGACCACCAAGGAGCCAACACCGATGCAATCACATGGTTTATTTGACAAACTTAAGCTTGGGCCCAAGTATACCCGACACAACGGAGTAGGGACTTGGACCCCAACGCTAGTTAAGGCAGGGGTTTTTATGGGTCATTACAAGAGGCTTGGAAGGGAGAGGAGGAGACGTTTCAGACTTTTCTGCAGTAAGCTGATTAGCTGTTGCTGGGCTGTTTACAGGGTTAGGTACTTTCTTGGAAGTGTTTACAGGATTAGGTAGGTATAGTGGTTTTTCCTTGAAGTGTTTACAGGGTTAGGTATTCCTGTTACTAAAGCAGGGTGGGGGTCCCTAGAACTAAAGCAGGGTAGGGGGGTCCCTGGAACTAAAGTAAAGTAGGGGAAAGTTCAGCCCTTGGGCCTGAGATGGCTGCCAAAGATAAGATGGCTGTACTTGTGCTAATGCTAAACCTGAGGTGGGATGGACTTAATTTTCTCAGCTTCCACACATAAGCACAATATCGTTATCATACCTGAAAAATAAATAGCAGTTCTTCAACTTCATCAAGGATTCAGTGTTCAAATCTCTCATTGTTTTATTAATGTCATTAAAAAAACCCAGTTTTATTTGAATTAGGACCTGAATAAGGGCTACACATTTGGATTAGTTGATGGGTCTCTCAAGTCTTTTATTGTAATTTATAGCTTATCTTGGGGAGTCATGCTTCTAGAAACTATTGTTGTCTAAGCTCCATCCTGACAGCATTGAATTTTACCTGAGCTCCTGGAAAATAGTGACAGTTTAGAAATACACACACACACACACACACACACACACGCACACACACACACAACCTCTTTTGTGTTCTGGAAAAGAATTACTGCAAAGAACCATCCTTTCCTATATGACTTAGGTTAAGACTCACATATGCCCCCTTATTTACCTATGGCAAGACTAGGCACAGAACCTCTAAGTTCCCACCCATGGCCTCATAAATGATTAGCTGAACTGCTTGTTTCTACTGACCAATCAGAACAAAATGCTGGTTAACCAAACCCTGGTTAAGATTCTCTCCTACTTCCAAGTCTCTGAGCTTTGACCTGCCCCCAGCATGAACCAATACATAACTCCTTCTTAACAATCTCTCCTTCTAAGGAGTTAGTTGGACAGTGAGGTAGTCCAGGCCAGGGTCCCCAACAAGAAAATACGGAGTCAGGATAGCTAAAATAAAACAGCACTAACATCCTGTTTTGCAGCTTAGACAGGACTGCACTGACATTCTGCTTTGCAGCCTTCGCAGAAATGACTTCTGCAAAATGTCCTAGAATAAGACAATTACCCACAAAACATTTGTCACTATCACAGGCAAGGGGCAGTTAAGACATAAGCTCCCAGATGTCAGCAAAAAAGACCCCTCAGCACGTTGATGTTAACCTGATAGGTAGATAACATGATGAAAGTACTGTTTGGTATGACGCAGCACACCCTGATTGCTTAAGATAGTTCCACAAAACAGCTCATAAAACCCCCTAAATTGGGGCGCCTGGGTGGGTCAGTGGGTTAAAGCCTCTGCCTTCGGCTCAGGTCATGATCTCAGGGTCCTGGAATTGAGCCCCACGTCCCTCTCTCTCTGCCTGCCTCTCTGTCTACTTGTGATCTCTGTCTGTCAAATAGATAAATAAAATCTTTAAAAACAAAACAAAACAAAACCCTAAACTTAGAAACTCTGAGGGCAACCCTCTTGGATCTGTCCCTCTCTGGGAGCTTTGTACTGTCACTCAGTAAACTTGCTTTGCTGGTCAGCACTCTTCTGGTCTACCTCTTCATTCTTTGAAGCAGCATGATCAAGAACCACAAGTGCTGGGGCGCCTGGGTGGCTCAGTGGGTTAAAGCCTCTGCCTTCAGCTCAGGTCATGATCCCAGGGTCCTGGGATCTAGCCCTGGGCCCTCTGCTCAGCAGGGAGCCTGCTTCCTCTTCTCTCTGACTGCCTCTCTGCCTGCTTGTAATCTCTGTCTGTCAAAAAACAAAAACAAAAACAAAAAAAACCCCGCTAGTGCTAAAGGACTAGAATTCTTGCTCAGGGGAAAACATTCTGTGGTCTACTCTTTAAGTCACTCTTTCACCCCACTTCTCCACACCTAGTTCCTTCTAGTCTTGTTTACTCTTCTCTATAAAGAAAAACTCCTGTCTACCCTTCGAGATCTTATGTCATAGTTTCTCCTTGCAGCAGCAGTTCCTCTCACCCCCTTTGCGTTAGTCCTTTCCAGTAGTCTCTCCTTACTAAATCTGGATGTTTCTTATTTGACAATACCTAGACATTTTGATGTATTTATTTCCAGTTGATTATAATATGAAATGAGATTTGAGAACCACGCTTAGCGGATGGGAACTGTACAATTACTAGGATAATCTAATACATAAATATCTGTGTTAGTCTGTGTTCCTCCAGAAAACAGATTCTGAGGTGAGGTCTTGTGCAGATAGTTTATTTAGGCAGTAACTCAGGAAGCAAAAGAAAAAGAGCAGGGACAGTGAGCCAGGAAGGAGGAAAGTCCTGTCCAGGGTGCATTATGAGCAGGTTTCACATGTGGGTAATTGAAGTTCAGTTGCTGTGGGAGATCCTTTGAGGAACATATAGAATGTATCTTAGATATGACCTCTCCAGGGACAGCAAAGCTGGAATATTTATCCACTTTCCTCTGTCCTTCACTTGCTGAGAATTATCTCTGAGGGTTTTAAGTCCCAAACATTGATGGCCATTTTCAAGCAGAGAAGAAGAGATGCATAGGTTTTTGAGGGGACTGTCAGTACATTGTCCCTTACAGCTGCAGGCAAACTCAGAGGGAACCAAGGGAGTATGGAGCTGGGATCAAGAGCATGTATACTGTATTGAACTTTATATGTTCATGAACTTTATATGTTCAAATATATTTTTTTCATTTCTTGCAAGTGCCAATTGAACAGCAAAAGTTGACCAAAAAATTCCCAAAACTTTCCCCAAATAGAAATTTTAACTAAGATTTGTTGAGTATTTACTATGTGCTAAAGGATTTACATGTATTGTCTTAATTTAACCCTCAGGACAACCACCTGAGATAGGTATGATTATTACTTTAATTTTACAAATGAAGAAATTGAGCCTTAGGTTAAATTCTCTGCCCAAGGTCATATAGCCAGGAAAGACAGAGCAGGGATTTAAATCTCAGCTTTTTGACTCAAGAATGCAGCTGCTAACCACTATGGGGTATGCTTCCCCACAGCCTTTAATCACAATGTGAGAAAACTACATTAGTTAATGTTAATTATGTTAGAATAATACTAGAAATTCTAGTTAATGTTAGGAAAAACAATGGTATAATAATCCAACAATAAATACTCCCATCATTTGGGAATTTTAAAAAATTGTCTACAGAGAAAGTGAAAGCACCAATAAGAAAAACCCTCTAGAAGCAAGAGCAAAATGAACTATTGGGACTTCATCAAGATCAAAAGCTTCTGCACAGCAAAGGAAACAGTTAACTAAACCAAAAGACAACTGACAGAATGGGAGAAGATATTTGCAAACAACATATCAGATAAAGGGCTAGTATCCAAAATCTATAAGGAACTTATCAAACTCAACACCCAAAGAACAAATAATCTAATCAAGAAATGGGCAAGGACATGAACAGACATTTCTGCAAAGAAGACATCCAGATGGCCAACGAACACATGAAAATGTGCTCCACATCACTCAGCATCAGGAAAATACAAATCAAAACCACAAGGAGATACCACCTCACACCAGTCAGAATGGCTAAAATTAACAAGTCAGGAAATGACAGATGATGCTGGCAAGGATGTGGAGAAAGGGGAACCCTCCTACACTGTTGGTAGGAATGCAAGCTGGTGCAACCACTCTGGAAAACAGCATGGAAGTTTCTCAAAAGTTGAACATAGAGCTACCCTACGATCCAGCAGTCACACTACTACCCTAAAGATACAAATGTAATGATCTGAAGGGGCACGTGTACCCAAATGTTTATAGCAGCAATGTCCACAATAGCCAAACTATGGAAAGAACCTAGATGTCCATCAACAGATGGATGGATAAAGAAGATGTGATATATATATATACAATGGAATACTATGCAGCCATCAAAAGAAATGAAATCTTGCCATTTGCGACAATGTGGATGGAACTAAAGAATATTATGCTTAGCGAAATAAGTCAATCAGAGAAAGACAATTATCATGTGAACTTCCTGATATGAGGAAGTTGAGAGTCAACATGGGGGGTTTGAGGGGTAGGAAAGGAATAAATGAAACAAGATGGGATTGGGAGGGAGACAAACCATAAGAAACTCTTAATCTCACAAAACAAACTGAGGGTTGCTAGGGGGAGGAGGGGAGTGAGAGGGTGGTTGGGTTATGGACATTGGGGAGGGTATGTGATATGGTGAGTGCTGTGAAGTGTATCAGCCTGATGACTCACAGATCTGTACTCCTGGGGCTAATGATACACTGTATGTTAATAGAAAAACTAAAAAGAAAAACACTCTATGTCCAAATTTATGAGTTCTGGTTAAAGCTATGCTGAAAAGAAATATTGTTATAAGTAAGAGTGACATTATATGAATTAAACATTCTGCTCAAAAGGTTAGGAAAAGAATAAACCAGTTGGATAATGTAAGGAACTAATAAAAATAGAAGTCTACAATAGAGTAGACTTCTAATTCAGCTCAAGATGGAGTAACAGGAATTGGAGGTACCCTCCCCCCTGAGCAACCAAAAAGCAGACAAAACATGTAAAACAGGGATTTTTCAAGACACTCAATATCAAGCAACATAGGACTAGTGATCTCTGACAAGAAACAAGGTGAGTCCTGCCAGGCCTTGGTGGGGGAAGGGAAACCCTGGCAGAGCCCAGCAGACTCCATGAGTTGAGGAGGAGCTGAAAGTTTGGAGGAGAACAAGAAAGCTGGAGTTCTCAGGATGGGTTACCAAAGAGGAGAGAACTGCAATGGAGAGAAACCCAGAGACCTGTAGAGTGC
The DNA here is from genome assembly GCF_020171115.1 of Neogale vison. Taxonomy (NCBI): domain Eukaryota; kingdom Metazoa; phylum Chordata; class Mammalia; order Carnivora; family Mustelidae; genus Neogale; species Neogale vison. Next base: position 156,336,287 of record NC_058096.1, read on the forward strand.
TCTCAAGTATTCAGCAGAATATGGACCAGCGAATGCATGTAAGGAAACAACTTGAGTTGGGTGCCTGGGTGGCTCAGTCGGTTAAGCAGCTGACTTCAGTTCAGGTCATGATCTCAGGATCCTGGGATTGAGCCCTTTGTCAGGCTCCCTGCTCAGTGGAGAGTCTGTTTGTCCCTGTCCCTCCACCTCTTCCCCCTGCTCATGCTCTTTCTCTCTCTCTCTCTCAAATAAGTAAATCTTAAAAAAAAAAAAAAAGAAAGAAAGAAAGAAAGAAAGAAAAATAGGAAACAACATGAGGATAGGGAAAGCAGCACCTAAATTATGAGAGGTAACAATGCAATGCACAGTGCTCACATAGAACCAGGAATATTTCCTGCCCACCAGCCAGACTGGGAAACCTCAAGATTTACAGGGCACTGAGTAAAGTACACAGAAGTGTCTTACCTCTGTAATGGGAAATAATTAGCCCTAGAATGAGCACTGTGGAAGTCCCACCTAACACATCATCAGAGCAAGACCCAAAAGGATAAATGCACTTTTCTTTTTTTAATGTGTTTTTTTTAATTTTTTTTATTTTCAGCATAACAGTATTCATTATTTTTTGCACCACACCCAGTGCTAAATGCACTTTTCAAGTAACTTAAGAGTGTCCCAGAACAAAGCTCAGGAATGTTTATTCAAACACTAATGTCCATTCCTGACAAGTAAATTTTACACCTTCTATCCAATAAATAGCTGCCAGGCAACACAAAGAGGTAGGAAATATGACCCATAACGAGGAGACAAATTATTCAGTCGAAACCACACAAAATGGACACAGATAGAAGAGTTAGCAGACAAAGATATTAAAAATTACAACCATGAGGGAACCTGAGTGGCTCAGTCAGTTAAGTGTCTGACTCTTGATCTCACTTGGGTCTTGATCTCAGGGTTGTGAGTTCAAAGCCCTTGGTGGGCTCTGTTGGGGTCCATTATCAGAGAAACAAGACTGAGACAAAGTGAAAGTTATGCAAAGCCTTATTCTGTGCCAAGCATTAGAAGTCAGACTGACCGGCCAGGGACTGCCTCTGAAGAGAGTAACCCCCTCCTGATCCCACAGGCTGGTTTTATAGGGCATAACCGCAGACCCAAAGTACGTGGCTTCTATTGTTAAGGCGTTTACTCCTGGAATCGATACCCGGAACCATACCAGGAACTACTGGGGCATTTATTCCTGGAATGAAGTCCGTGGATGTAAACAACAATATGGCTACCTAGGCAATATGGAGTTGCTCTGGCTAAGCAGGCCCTAATAGTTAAACAGGTTTTAACATTAAATTGGCCCTAACAGGCTCCATGATGGGCATGGAGCCTACTTTAAACCAAAAAATGTCCTGACAATATACATATGTTCAAAAAATTAAGTAGAGACACGGAAGATGTTTAAAAAACACTCAGAGCTTTCAGAGGTGAAAATTAATAAGTGAACTGTAAGACAACTTCAAGCAGCCTAATGCAAGTATAGTTGGGGTCTCCAGAGAGAGAGAGGGAAAGAGAGAAAAAATATTTAAATAAATAATGATTGAAAATTTCCTAAACTTGGGCCCTTGGATGGCTCAGTCTGTTAAGGATGTCTGCCTTCAGCTCAGGTCATGATTCCAGGGTCCTGGGATGGAGCCCCACACCAGGCTCCCTACTCAGTGGGGTATCTTCTCTCTTTCCCTCTGCCACCCCCCCTGCTTGTGTTCTCTCTATCAAAAAAAAATCTAAAAAGGAAAAAAAAGAAAATTTCCCAAACTTGATAGGAAGTATAAATACTTACATACAGATGTATATATATGAAATCTCACACATACTCAAGCATAAGAAGCATGAAGAAAACATAGAAGCCCATCATAATCAAATTGCTTAAAACCAGTGATAAAGAGAGCATCTTAAAAATAAGCCAGAGAAAAATAGCACGCTGTGTATAGAGGAACAAGAGTGAAGATGATTTCAGATTTCTTTTTGGGAAGAGAAGATAATAGAGAAGATGATAATAGAGCAGAAAATAATAGAGCAATATCTTTAAAGTACTAAAATTAAAAAAAAAATACTGTCAAACTGGAATTCTATACCCAATAAGAATATCTTTCAAAAATGAAGGTGAAATAAGGTGAAAGATGTTGATAGACTTAACAAAATCTGAAAGAATTAAATCACTGTGACATCACATTTAACAGGAAATATTAAAGGATGTCCTTCAGGCAGGAGGAAAATGATTCCAGATAGAAATCTGGATCTATACAAGGGAATAAAGACCACTAGTTATGGGATCATTTGTTTTTTTAAGCAGGCTCCATGCTCAATGTGGGGTTCAAGCTCATAACCCAGAGATGAAGAGTCACATGCTCTATTAACTGAGCCAGCCAGGTGCCCTGAAATAGGATCCTTTTAATGCTTAATTTGTATGCATATCTCTGAGCTGAGTGGATGCTCAGGCAATGCCTCACACTTGCAGCTTTCTCAGGAGGATTATCCTTGAACAACCAAGGTTATTTGCCCAGAGGTGCCTGGGAATGATGCTGCTACTTTTTCCTGGCAGCCTATAGTCAATGACTGACCAAGGTGGAAATGTAAAGCCCTTGGCTCAAGATGGGACATGTTCTGTGGTAATTGTTTACCCTCCAGACCTCCCTGTGTAATCAGAATGAAGCTAGACTTCACCTGAAACCACATTCTTGCTTTCCCTTTCCTACCCTGCTTCTCTCATTCCCTTATCAGATGCTCCTGAGAGTGCTTGAAAAATAAATCACAGATATATGAACCTCTGTATTAGGTTCTGTTTTAAGGAACCTGATTAAGGAGAGGCAGATACATATTTGTATCCAATGTAAATACCAACCAAAAGGCATCCATGTTAAGGGAGCCTCACAACAATGAAGTGGATAACTATCCTGTTGATATGAGTGAGTGCTCTTTTTTTCAACCACCATATTGCTCACTCAGTGTTCATGAATAAAGTGGCCATGACATCAGAAAGGCAGGCCATACCTCAGTTTAATAACATGGACCTTTTCACACTATGACTGATCTGGCTGTTGCTACTGTTGAGCATACAATATGCTAACAGCAGTTCTGAGCCCCTCATATGGCATCATTCCCTTGAAGGACTAGCCAGCCCCACCTGGTGTGGTAGGTCAGTTACATTGGAGCCCTTCCATTATTAAGTAGGAACTAATTTGTCCTCACTGATTATTCCCTGAATATGGGTTATTTCTCTCTGTCCATTGGCTTCTGCCATCACACTTGTCCATGGACTTATTGGCATTCCATGGCATTCCTTTTCACCATCAAGGTATTACATACAACATTGCGTCCAACCAAGGAATTCATTTTACCATAAGCATATGCAGCAAGAGATTCAACTAGTCTTATCATGTGTCTCAAAATCCAGAAGCATCTGGTTTTACAAAAATGTTGGAATGGTCTGCTGAAGACTCGGTTATGGTACCAGCTTGGAGACAGCACCTTACCAAATTGGAGTGTTATTTTATGGGTTATGATTTGGACCAACAGTTAATATATGTTGCTTTTTTTTTTTTTTGATGACAAGAGCACACTGTTTGGGAGGAGCTTCTCACAACTAATAACACACTTGTAAAAGTTTAGCTTCTCATTTCTGTAACCTTAGCTCTTCTCATCTAGAAGTCTTAATTACCAAGAGTAGAATGTTCCCACGAGAATACACAACAATGGTTCCATTGATGTGGAGGTATTTCTACACAGTGGAGACAGATACGACTATGTCTGGAATTGGGATTCACTGGGATGCTGCTTCTGCTGTTGCTGCTGCTGCTGCTTCTCCTTCTTCTTCTTCTCCTTCTCCTTCTCCTTCTTCTAAGTAAGCTCCATGCGCAGTATGGAACCCAACACAGGGCTTGAACTCACAACATGAGATCAAGACCAGAGCTAAGTGTTGGACACTTAACAACTCAGCCACCCAGGTGCCCCTCATTGGGATGCTTCTTAATACTTGCATGTTCAATAGGTGTGTGGGGGGAAAGGGTTACTAGCAACCCCAAAAGGCAGGATGATTAAGCACTAAAGTCCGTAAAGAATGAAGGTTGGTGTCCCCTCACTAGGTAAAGAATTCCAAGCAGCCAAGGTCTGAATAAAGTCAAGAGTAACATAAAATAGGTAGATGGAGAAGGATATGACAAATATCTGTAATGGCCTTATGATCAGTTATGAAGTTGAGTACTAAGGCTGCTATATTATGTGTATTTTAACGAGTAATTTCAACACCTCCTTTCTTTCTCTGTCATTTTGCATAGAGTTTTTGGCAGTGCTTAACTTTATAATTTAATTAAATGGAAACCAGATTATGAGGAGTCACACTCAGACCCGTCAGTGCTGCATATCCCTTGGAGATCCTAGACTTGATATGGACAACGTGGTAGATGGAATTATATTTCCCCTTGCTGGGGAAAGGGTGAGAACGTCTTCATTTGTAAGATACATCTTCTGCCTGACATTTTATTATGTTGGTCTCAGGCTATTCATAGTGTTGCTGTTGGGTAGGAATGCCTGAGGCACTTGTCCAGACCTGTATTACTTTAGCAAGCCCCCACAGACATTTCCCCACCAGGGCCAGTCTTGGCTGGATTAGCCCTTGTGATTTTTATTATGATTTCAGGATGCATTTCAGCAAGAAACCAACAGAGAAATTTGAGGAACATGATTTATTACTCACAAGTCCTGAAGGATATACAACATGCTAGAGGGACATACAGTGAGGTCAAAGGTAAAGGGACAGAGAGAAAGGACCTCGGGCTCTGCCTTGATTAGCACCCAGGGGTGGAGTGTCCCAGGTTTCATGGGTTCACTCCTCACTGGCTAATTTAAAGCTTAGAAGTGAGAATTAGGGCATGGGAAGGGAGAAGTGGGGGCATTCAAGTGGTCAACTGTCTAGGTTACCCAGGGCTTTCTGAAAGAGGAAACTTCATGGGTAATGATGGCTCAATTCCATATCTGATTGTTTTCCTAATTCCATATCTAAGTGTTTTCCATACAACTGGCAAAATGTATATTCAGGATGGATGTCTTTCCAAAATGGATGCCTCAGCAATCAAAATCTTTTTTTTTTAAGATTTTATTTATTTATTTGACAGACAGAGATCACAAGTAGGCAGAGAGGCAGGCAGAGAGAGAGGGGGAGGCAGGCTCCCTGCTGAGCAGAGCGCCCGATGTGGGGCTCGATCCCAGGACCCTGGTATCATGACCTGACCTGAAGGCAGAGGCTTAAACCACTGAGCCACTCAGGTGCCCCAGCAATTAAAATCTTAATGCTAGGCACTCACGCTGCAGTTTTGTTAGGTAGAAGCGTGAAGTTGTTTTAGAGAGTTAAGTATGGGTGGAAAGATGGGAATGAATGCTGAGTAGCAAAAGGGGTGGACTGTGCTGATGTGGCTCTTGTGTATGCCTCACCCTTGTCCCCTCCGGCTGCACTTTCCAGACCCTCATGTCCATTGGCTTCTGGCTGGGTTTAGCACTATTGGAAACCAGAAAGGAGAATATGGAGGAAACTAGGGAATTTCTTCCTCTTCCTCTGTTCTGGGCATCATCTCTGGCAGGGGTCAGGTCTCCTCCATAGACCTACTATGGCATGTACAAACTTTTCTGTATGTGACAGTGTATGTGCACTTCTAAAATGTGCCACTGAAATCTGTCTCTGGACCACTCTGTTTACTAGATCTGCCAAGAAAAAGGGTTGGAAAACACTATTATTTAAAAAAAAATATTTTAATTATTTATTATTTAGAGAGAAAGAGCACGTGTGCACTAGTGTAAGTGTGATCAGGGAAGGCAGAGGGAGAAGGTGAGAGATAATCACAAGAAGATTCTGTACTAAGTGTGGAACCCAACACAAGCTCGATCTCACCATCCTGAGATCGTAACCTGGACTGAAATCAACAGTCAAGATGCTTGACCGACTGAGCCACCCAGGTGCCCCCTGGAATACACTATGTTACAATCTATTAAAGGTGGTTTCCTTTAAGTGAACATTATTGATGACTTTTCTTCATTTGCTTATTTTTAAAAAGAAAAAATTATACCCCCTCTCACCTCTGTTAATACACTGATGAATAGTGCAAACTGTCACCTGGTATTTATTTTCATGAGCCCCTAATTGCAGCTAATCAAGCATTTACCTTGCACTTACAAGCTCTTGCTACAGGTACATTTTTAGATATCCTCCATAAAGAAACATAATTGCAGTAGAAGCCATAGAAATGAACATAAGAAAAAGTAACAGATGAGTATCATCACTTATTACTTAAGCATAATTCCTTTTTTCTAGCCTCATAGAGCTCAGGAAGAGAAAACAGCATCTTAAATAGAATTTACAAAGCAGAGAAGCTGTTGAAAAGGAGCCTAGATAAAAACCCATGGCATTTGCATGTAATGGAACTGTATCCAGAATGCTAATTTTATTCAATGAATAGAATTATAGATTTTTAAATTTGTATTTCTCAAAGAGCAAATCAAATATTATTTTCTTCTCCAAAATGTTTTTATTTCTATGGTAAAGATAAAAGAGTTTCCTTGTCTAGATCAATCTGACTGACCTGCCTTTGCTGTTCAGAATATTTTTGGTAGAACATACAGTAATTTTTAGACTTCATTGTAATCTTAGCGACTGCTAAGGGCAGCCCTCTAATTTAACAGGACATTGAGACCAAGTGCCTTGGTTAGGTGAGTAAGTGGCAGAGCAGAACCACAAAACAGTCTCTTGACTTTACCTTCGGTGCTTGCTGTACATACTAGTGGTTCTCAAACAGTGGTTTATTCTTCAGATCACACCTACCCTGCCTCAGCATTCCCATTGCTGTGATTCTCTTATGTTCCCTTCTTCAGCTGAAAATCAGCACATTATCATCTTCCACCTCTCAAATCGAAACTTAGAATCCCTAATTTACTATGCTATTATCTATTGATTTTCTGCTGTGGGAGATACAGAGTTAGCTATCTTTTGCCCCCTTTTAAGCCCCCTGATCCTGTCCCCAGCCCCTAACATGCTTATATCATACTTTCGTTTAGACAATATCAGTTTACATGTGAATGCTTTTCTCAGCTGAGCCATGCCGTATGCTCTGGATACCTTCCTTTTCTGTTCAATTATCTCTTTTCTCTAGAGTTTTAAGGTTGTTTGCTTAGGTCTACTTAACACTAGTGTAATTCAAACACTCTAATAGCTGTGTAAATCAGCAATTCTCAAACTTTTCGGTCTCAGGATCTCCTTTCACTCATAATATTATGGAGGATCCCCAAAAGTTTTCATCAATGTAGGTCATACCCAGTGACATGTGCCATGTTAGAAACCATATTTATATATAAATAAACACTGAAAAATATTTATATAAACATTCAAAAACATTAATAAATCTATTTCATAGAAACATAACACTTTTTATGAAATGTAACTATATTTTTCAAAACAAAATAAACTTAATAAAAAAAGAGGTATTACTTTATATACTTTTAAGTCTCTTTAATGTTGGGTTTATTAGTAGACAGCTTGCTTCTCATTTGTACTTCTGCATTCAATCTGTCATTTGTATGTTGTATGTTAAGTAGCCTCTGGAAAACTCCACTGTATACTCATGTGAAAATAGTTTGACCTTGCAAATTCCCTGACAGGGTCTTGAGGACCTCCTAGGGTCACTGGACTTCACTTTGAGAATGACTGGTCTACATATATTCAAATGCAACAAGTATTACAACAATTTAATCTTTTAAAATGGAATTGTTTCTGGATCCTTCTGACTGCTCCAATATGGCCTGGTTTCCCTCTGCACCCAGTGCTCAGCTGTTATCCTGGGATCTGCCTTCACTTCTCTCCAAAGGTAACCAGACCTTTGTTTCATATATCCCAAGGCTTCCTTTTCTTTTTTTGGTAGAGTATATCTCACAATAGCTTTCTTTGAAATGATGCATGGGAGACACATTTTCCTAGATCTTGCGTATCCAAAAATATGCTACCTTCATAATACATTGAGAATTTGGCTGGATTTATAATAACTTGGAAATTATCTTTCCATCATTATTTTGAATACGTTATTCTCCATAGTCTTTTAACTGCCTGTATTGCCATTGATAACTCAAAAGCCATTGTGACTCCTGATCCTCGTGTTTCACCCTCAGGGAACTTTTAGTGTTTTCTCTTTATTCCCAGTGTTCTGAAATTTCACAGTGATATGTATTGGTGTGAGCCCACTAAGCTGGCATTTCCTGGGTCCTTTCAATTTGGAAATGTATCACTTTGTGTGATATTGTGGTATAATAAGAAATATATATTTTGTCTTCATTTCTGATTCCTGGCATAAAGCATTTAAAACCTTTGGAATTTCCTGAGTGGTAGGAGTGAGAGGAGAATCTTTTGTCAATTATAAAACCTCCCTTTCAACCATACCTGAGTTTATGTTAAGGAAGTGACTCTTGAAGGTTGGGGGCTGGTTGCCAGAGGAAGCAACCATGTGATTAGAGGGTTGGAACTTTTAGCTTCACTTCCTGACAGGAGTGGGGGAAGGGAAGGTAGGACTAGGAATTGAGTTAAACATCATTGGCCAGGGGTTTGAAGTGGCGGGGGGGTGGGAGGTTGGGGTACCAGGTGGTGGGTATTATAGAGGGCACAGCTTGCATGGAGCACTGGGTGTGGTGAAAAAATAATGAATACTGTTTTTCTGAAAATAAATAAATTGGGAAAAAAAAAATCATTGGCCAATTATTTAATTAATCATGTCCACATAATGGAACCTCCATAAAAACCCTAAATGAAAGGGTTTGGAGAGCTCCTTTGGTGAAGCTGGGAGGGTGGTGCCCCCCAGACTTCATGGAAACAGAAGCTCCTGTGCTTGGGACTCTTCCAACTTTGCCCTATGTACCTCTTCATCTGGCTGTTTATTTATATGCTTTATAATACATGGGTGATATTGAGTAAAGTGTTTCCCTGAGTTCTGTGAGCCATTATAGAAAACTATAAAACCTGAGGAGAGAGCTGTAGGAACCTCCAGTCTGTAACCAAATCAAACTTATGACTTGTGGTTGGTGGTTGAAGTGGGGGGAAGTCTTGTGGGATTCAGTCCTTAGCTCATAGGATCTGTACTAACTCTAAGTAGGTAGTGTCAAAATAGGTTGGTGGAGTAAAATGTGACATCTACACATTTGGTGTCAGAAGTGTTTTGAGTAGGGAAAAAATTTTCCTTTTACTTTCCGTCCTGTGAAAAATTTCCTTGAATCTCTGCTTTGATGATATTCTCACTTAAATCTTTTCTCTTTCTGGAACTATTATTCAGATGTTGGGCCTTCTGGGCTTGTCCTCTAACTCCTGGTCCCTTTTTTTCTGTGTCTGATTTATTTTCCATTTCTTCTATTGAATATTTATTTATTTATTTATTTTATCTATTTATTTGACAGAGAGAGAGCACAAAGCAGGGGAGCAGCAGAGAGAGAGGGAGAAACAGGCTCTCTGCTGAGCAGGGAAGCCCAAAGTGGGGCTTGATCTCGGGACCCTAGGATCATGATCTGAGCCGAAGGCAGATGCCCAATCGACTGAGCCACCCAGATGCTCCTTCTGAATTTTTCGTAATTTCTTATAATAGCATTACAGTCCTCTGAAAGTTCCTTTTTAAAATAGTGTCTTTATACAAGAATACTAATTCAAAGGATTCATGCTTCCTGGTGTTCATAACAGCATTATCTATAATAATCAAATTATGGAAAGAGCCCAAATGTCAATTGACTGATGAATGGATAAAGAAGATGTGGTGTGTGTGTGTGTATGTATGTGTGTGTGTGTGTGTGTGTGTGTATATATACAATGGAATATTACTCATTCATCAAAAAGAGTGAAATCTTACCATTTGCAATGATGTGGTTGGAGCTAGAGGGTATTACACTAAATGAAATAAGTTGGTCAGAGAAAGGGAAATACCATAAGATTTCACTCATGTGGAATTTAAGAAACAAAACAAATGGAAAAAGAGGAAACAAATAGAGAAACAAAACAAATGGAGAAAAGAGGAAAATCAAGGAACAGACTCCTTTAAAAAAAAAGATTTTATTTATTTGAGAGAGACAGAGAGAGTGCACACATAAGTGTTAGGAAAGGAGCAGAGAGAGAGGGACAAGGAGACTCCCCACTGAGCTGGGAACCTGACACGGGGCTCAATCCCAGGACCCTGGAATCATGACCTGAGCCTAAGGCAGTCACTTAACTGACTGAGCTACCCAGGGGATCCCCCAAGGAACAGACTCTTAACTATAGAGAACAAATAGATGGTTACCAGAGGGCAGGTGGGTGGGGAGTGGTTCAAATGATGGGGATTAAGGTGATAGGGATTAAGGAGTGCACTTGTCATGATGAGCACTGGGTGATGTATGGAAGTGTTGAATTACCATGTCATACACCTGCAGTTAATATTACACTGCGTGTTAACTAACTGGAATTTTTAAAAAAAAACAACCCTTGAAAAAAAATAGTATCTTTATCTTGTTCCATGCCTATAACATCTTTTCTTAGTATTCTGAGGATATTGATGACTTTTTTTTTTTTCTGTTTTCTTCTCCTTGGAGAATCTCTGTTTCCTTTAGTTTGCTTTTATCAGTAAGTTTGCTAGTCTCCATCTTTCATGTTAAAAACTCTCCCTAGATGCCTGGCATTCTTGGTTGGTTATATAGTGGTAGAGCAGGAATTCTCTGATTGGCCATATCAAATGTGAGCTTCACTGGAGGATTATCTGGCTGGGTCATTTGTCAAGGAAACTTTAATGTCAGTATCATTAGGTCTTTTCTCCTGTGTTGGTCAGATTCCCCACAGAAGACCCTTTCAATCTCCTGCTTAGAAGGTTGTAAAAGAAAAATACTTCTTACTGTAGTCTGAATGTCTTTGTCCTCCCAAATTCAAATGTTGAATTCTTAATGCCCCATGTGATGGTATTAGGAGGTAGGGTCTTTGGGAGGTGATTAGGTCACAGGACAGAGCTCTCATAAATGAGATTAATACCTTTATAAAAGAGGCCCAATAGAGCTTTGTTGTTCCTTCTGCCATGTGAGAATACACTGAAAGGCCTGTAACCTGGAAGAGGGTGCTCACCAGAGTCTAACCATGCTGGTACTCTGATCTCTAGCTTCCACAACTGTAAGAAGTAAATTTATGTTGTTTATAAACCACCTAAACTGGTATTTTGTTATGGAAGCTTGATACTCCTTTTTTTTTTTTTTTCCTATACTGTTGTCAATTTTGGTCACTAAAATATGTGGACTTTTTCCCACATCAAGCAATTCTTCTTCAACACTCTGGTGGACCTGATTGGGTATCCTGTGATGTAATTCAATTCTGATGCTATCTACCTGGAGACAGCGTAAGGTCTCACAGGTTGAGGGTTTATTTCCACCAGGCTTCCCCTATTTTGGACACCAATCACAAGTCCAGGCTGTTACCTGTGCTTCTGACAAGCTATGAATTGAAGGTTCCTATGATCCTTTCCTCATGTTTGATCAGTTTGCTAGGGCACTTCACAGAACTTAAGAAAAGTTTACCTGCTATCATCCATTTATTAAAAGGTTACAGTCAGAAGAGAGACGTAGGGGGTATTATGCTGAGCAAAATAAGTCAATTGGAGAAAGACAATTATCATATGATCTCTCTGATATGAAGAATTTGAGGGTAGGGTGGTTGGAGGGGGGTCATGGGGGGAGGGAAGGAAAAAATGAAACAAGATGGGACCGGGGAGGGAGAAAAACCATAAGAGACTCTTAATCTTAGGAAACAAACTGAGGGTTGCTTGGGGCAGGGGGATGGGCTGGCTGGGTTATAGACCTTGGGGAAGGTATGTACTATGGTGAGTCCTGTGAATTGTGTAAGACTGATGATTCACAGACCTGTACCACTGAAGCAAATAATACATTATATGTTGATAAAACAAATAAATAAATTTAAAAAAAAAAAGAGAGAGAGAGACATAGGGCAAGGTATGGGGGAAGAAGTGTGGAGTTTCCATGCTCTCTCCAGGTACAAAACCTTTCTAGGACCTTCAGGTTGGTTACATCCTGGAAGCTCTCGGAACCCTGTCCATTTACGTTTTTATGGAGGCTTCATTATGTAGGTTCAACTGATTGAATCATTGGCCTTTAGTGATTAACTTAATATTGTCCCTGTCCTCTATTGGGAGGTCAAGGGGTGAGATTATTAGTACCAACTTTCTAATCACATGGTTGGTGCTCCTGGCAACCAGTCCCCCAACCTGAGTCTATCTAGGGACTTTACAAAAATTATTTCATTAATGTAAACTCAGCTGTGGTTGAAAGGGGCTTGTTACGAATGACAAAACCTTTATACTCGAGCTATTTTAGGAACCAAGGACAAAAGATAAAATATTATGGCAAAAGAAGATCCTGTCACTCTTTATCTTTTAAGATATTTTAGGAGCTCTGTGCCAGGAATGGGACAAAGACCAAATGTATATATTTGTTATTACAAATTACAATTTCACAAAAGTATATACAGGTTCCAGTGTTCTGTAACACTATGAAGGAAGAGCACTAGGCATCTTAGCACTCGGCAAATAAATACTCAGTCTTCCTAATTTCAGGATGGTGCCTGTTGCAGACATTGTTAGTCCACCTAGAACTACCCCCCCAAATCTTTTTAAAGTTTTAAATATACTTTATTTTTTAGATCAATTTTATGTTCATAGCAAAATTAAGTGGAAGGTACAAAGATTCCCTAAATTCCTTCTGCTGCCACACATGCATAGCCTCTCCCACTATCAATGTACCAAACCAGAGTGGTACATTTGTTACAGTCAATGAACCTATACTGACATCATTATCACCCAAAGTCCATAGTTAACAATCGGATTCACTCTTGATGTTATACCTTCTATGGGTTCTAATGGATATATAATGTCATGAAGCCACCACTATAGTGTCACATCGAATAGTTTCAGTGCTGAACCTACTCATTTCCTTCTTCACCCCTAACCCCTGGCAACCACTGGTCTTTTTACTGTCCTCATAGTTTTGCCTTTTCCAGAACATCATATTGTTGGAATAATACCATATCTAGCCTTTTCAGATTGTCTTATTTCACTTAGTAGTATGCATTTGAAGTTTCTCTGTCTTTTTTCATGTCTTGATAGCTCATTTCTTTTTAGTACTAAATAATATTCAGTTTTTATGTACTGTAGTTTTTTTCATCCATTCACATATCTTTTGCCTCTGTGCTTTTGTTTATTATCCCCAATGGTGAAACTCAGCTCTCTTTTTACTTCATAAACTGGCCATGGGGCATATTATGGACAAAATAAACTTACAAGTTCATGATTTCATAGTCTTTGTATCTCAATTAAACTTCTTCATACCTTATTGGTTAAGAATCATTGGTGAGTTTTCAAAGCTTACTATAAACTACAGTAATCAAAATATTGTGGTACTAGCATAACCAGGTAGATGAATGGAATAGAATGGAAAGTTTGCAGATAAACCCACATATCTCTGGTCAACTGACCTTTAACAAAGATGCAAAACCGTTCATTGAAGGAAAGAAAACACCTTTTCAAAAAATGGTACTGGGGGCAACTGGATAGCCACATGCTAAAGAATGAAGTTGGACCCCTTAATTCATACCATATACAAAAATGAACTCAAAATGGATTAAAGACCTAAATGTAAGGACTGAAACTGTAAAACTCTTAGGATCTAATACAGGTATAAATCTTCATGATCTTGGGTAAGGTAATGGTTTCTTAAATATGACACCCAAAACACAAGCAACAAAAGGAAAAATTAGATAAATTGAACTTCATCAAAATTAAAACTTTTGAACACCAAAGGGTACTATCAAGAAAGTGAAAAGGCAACTCACAGAATGGGGAAAATATTTGCAACTTGTAAGATCTGATAAGGACCGCACATCTAGAACACAGAAAGAATTCTTACATTTGAACAAAAAAGAGATAACCCAATGGATATTTCTTTTTTTTTCCATTTTTTTCCCAATTTATTTATTTTCAGAAAAACAGTATTCATTATTTTTTCACCACACCCAGTGCTCCATGCAAGCTGTGCCCTCTATAATACCCACCACCTGGTACCCCAACCTCCCACCCCCCCGCCACTTCAAACCCCTCAGACTGTTTTTCAGAGTCCATAGTCTCTCATGGTTCACCTCCCCTTCCAATTTACCCAAATTCCCTACTCCTCTCTAACGCCCCTTGTCCTCCATGCTATTGGTTATGCTCCACAAATGAGTGAAACCATATGATAATTGACTCTCTCTGCTTGACTGATTTCACTCAGCATAATCTCTTCCAGTCCCGTCCATGTTGCTACAAAAGTTGGATATTCGTCCTTTCTGATGGAGGCATAATACTCCATAGTGTATATGGACCACATCTTCCTTATCCATTCGTCCGTTGAAGGGCATCTTGGTTCTTTCCATAGTTTGGCGACTGTGGCCATTGCTACTATAAACATTGGGGTACAGATGGCCCTTCTTTTCACGACATCTGTATCTTTGGGGTAAATACCCAGGAGTGCAATTGCAGGGTCATAGGGAAGCTCTATTTTTAATTTCTTGAGGAATCTCCACACTGTTCTCCAAAGAGGCTGTACCAACTTGCATTCCCACCAACAGTGGAAGAGGGTATGGATATTTCTTTTAAGAAGATATACATGTAGGCGAGGAAAAATAGTTTTCCCTGTACCCTTCCAGGTTCTTGGCTGAGATCCCCCTACAATAAAAAGATTAACAGGAGAAAACAAGTTTAATTACATATGTATGTACCAGAACCCCATAAATATATGAGACTCAAAGAAGTGACAAAATAGGAAGATTTTATACCTTTTAGACAAAGAAATAACAAATTTCTGAAGAATTGACTAGTAAAGGGGTTTGGATTAAAGTTAGTTAAATGATGAAGAAGAAACGAGGTTTGTTTATACACCCTTTTTGACCCTAAATTCCCAGTTTCTAGCGATAAGGATAATTCCTACCCTTCTGGCATAGGGAGAGGGACCTATTACATGGGAAATTTATCTCCCGCTTTCAGAGGGACAAAGGCAGGTTGGAGTGTCTGTCTTGCACTGGCTGTTTCTTGTAAGGACCTATTTTACTGTCCCTGCTCCCCTTCCCCCAGGGGACTTAAAAAACAAGTCCTGGACACCAGCTCCAGGTGTGGAGGCCAAGAAAAACAAGGCTGTACCCACCTCGAGTCTAGCCCTGACATAAGTACAGTCATCCTGGCAAAGCAAAAGCTGGCACCTTGCACTGTAAGAGTAGGTTAGCGTAAGAATGGCCATCCTGAAGGCCAGGAAGCCATGTTTCTGAGCGTCCCTAACCAGCCCACAGGGCGCACGTAACTTGAGATAAGAGAAAGTAGCTAAAACCTAAGAAACAACTTAATCATATACCACCAGGGCTGTTAGGCGATGGCGCCACAGGGACCAAATGTTAAAGAAAAACAAATAGCTAACTTGCAGAGATCACTATCCTGCAAGACAGGAGTCTCCCTTGGTTTGCAAATGTCCTGATGATTTACAACAAAAAGGGCTATCTCTTCAATGGCCCAATTTCCAGAGACAAATGGCTCAGTTCCTCAAGGCCTAAGATCGCCCGCCCTCCCCACCATAAAACTGAGGGAGGCTGAGGCAGAAGGAAATGTAAATAAAGTTAAATTTCTTCTAAACCTAAATCTCACTTAACTGCCAGGATGGTGCCAGGGTGATGCAGGGGTGGCAAAAGGTTAAACAAAGTTAAACTGTCAAAGTGGGATGCAAGATATGTATGTAGCTATGGAAAAGTGCCTTGAAAATGCTATATAAACCCTTGTCTTTGAGTGCTCGGGGTCCTTGTTGAAACCCGCTGGGCCGGGTGGATACTTGGACCCCAGCTAGCTGGAAATAAACCTCGCTGTGTGACTTGCATTATCAAGAGTGTTCTCTGTCTAATTGAGGAGTGGTCGACTCCGTTCCCTAACATACTCCAGTTTAATTCAAAATAATCAGTATGCCAAATGACAGAATTTGGGGTGATATATCCTGAGCCCTAATGTGCAAATAGTCAACAAGCACATGAAGAGATGCTTAACATCATTAGTCATTAAAGAAATGCGAATCAAAATCACAGTATGTTACCACTTCCTACCCATAGGTTGGCTATACCTAGTATGCAACATTGTGAATATACTAAAAACCATTGATTGTATACTTTAAAATGACATAAGTATTGAATTTTTATGTTAGGTGAATTTTACCTCATTTAAAAATACTGAGTTCAGGAGGCTGATGTAACCTTGGACTCTTTGGTATGATCACAGTATTTATCCATTTAATAAATGTTAAGTGAGTGTCTTCAATGTGCTGCGTAGTAGAATGCATGCTAATAAAATTAAATCATGACAGCTATTCTCAAAAACTTGAGTCTAGAGGAGGAGGTGGATTATCTAATTAGGTTACATGGGGTGAGTGTTGTAATAGAACTGAGTAAAACTTGTTTGAAGCACAGAGGAAAGGGAGAACAACTTTGGAAGAGTTGAGAAAGTCTTTGCAGAGGAAACGTTTGAACTTGATCTTGAAGGAGAACAGTTTGCGGAGTCGTCCAGTGGTATAAAGATCATGTGCAAAGTCAGGTATGAAAGAATGAGCTATATTCCAAGAATGAATTTCCCTATTACTATACAAGCCTTGAAGACTTGTATAGCCAGACCCAACCCAGTCCAGATCAAACCAGACACAAACCCAGAATCTCTCAACAGACTCCCATTAGGAGGAAGGGGTTTTAAGCTTTGCCAGACCTGAGCTAATCTATGTGAGGCATAGACCGAAATACTTTGCCCCCTAGAGTTCTTTATAGTGTCTACAACAGTCAAATTGGAATGCAGCTTACTTTCAGTAGGTGGCAGTGTTCACAAAGCAGATATTTTTGTGTCCCGTTCCCTTGCCCCCGGATTTTAGCTGTAGTTGTTGAACACAGCCTAAGGGCTCAAACATACTGGGTCTGGAAGCTAGACCCTGGAAGGACCTTGGCCAGCATCATTTAGGTTCTAAATGACCACCTTTACCCCCAGTGGACTCCTCACATTTCTCCCAGTGGAGTCCTTTCACCCAGAAACTGCAGTGCTAATTCCTGGTTTTGAGTGCAAAGGAAACTGCATTATCAGAGTGTTTATTATTGGAGTACCCATAATTACATGTTGGAAAGCAAAGGTCCTCCCAACATGAAATGTTCACTAACAAACAAATCCTTATAAAGCCAGTCCCCCTTCACATCTCTCTCTGGCTTAACACTGACATCTACTCCCACCCAACATTAACGTCAGATGTTTTCACTGTGGTTACTATGTCAAACAATTGCAAAGTGAAATTGCCAGTCTTGCAAAAGACTTCACTAAGATAATGGAAGTGTTGGTGGAGGACTGATTCAGTAATTATTATTACTGAAGCCTCCAAGAAATGAGGGTCTGGCAGAGTTTATCTGGTCACAACTGAAAAAGAAAATCAACAATGATGATGGCTTAATGGAGGCTTCAGAAAGGGATGAATAGAAATTCAAAAATTAAGAATAAAGTGGTAGAAAAGTGATAAAGCCCTTGACTATTTTGCAAAATTTACTTTCTTTAAAACTTCACTGTGGGGCGTCTGGGTGGCTCAGTGGGTTAAGCCGCTGCCTTCGGCTCAGGTCATGATCTCAGGGTCCTGGGATCGAGTCCCGCATCGGGCTCTCTGCTCAGCAGGGAGCCTGCTTCCTCCTCTCTCTCTCTCTGTCTGCCTCTCTGCCTGCTTGTGATCTCTCTCTGTCAAATAAATAAATAAATAAATCTTTAAAAAAAAAAAAAACTTCACTGTGAAGATCCAATGAAAAGTGATAAATGCCCTATTTCGCTATCTTAATAATTTCTTCTTTCAGAAAAAAGTATGCCCCAAACATGATTTGATTCATTTTTCTGTTCAAAGAATTAGTCCATAGTTGAGTTATAATCAAAATGTGGCTAAATATAAAATTAATTTACTATCATAATTTTTAGTTCTTTTGAGATAAACTTCTTTTTTTTCCAATTTATTTATTTTCAGAAAAACAGTATTCATTATTTTTTTCACCACACCCAGTGCTCCATGCAAGCCGTGCCCTCTATAATACCCACCACCTGGTACCCCAACCTCCCACACCCCCGCCACTTCAAACCCCTCAGATTGTTTTTCAGAGTCCATAGTCTCTCATGGATCACCTCCCCTTCCAATTTACCCAAATTCCCTTCTCCTCTCTAACGCCCCTTGTCCTCCATGCTATTGGTTATGCTCCACAAATGAGTGAAACCATATGATAATTGACTCTCTCTGCTTGACTTATTTCACTCAGCAGAATCTCTTCCAGTCCCGTCCATGTTGCTACAAAAGTTGGGTATTCATCCTTTCTGATGGAGGCATAATACTCCATAGTGTATATGGACCACATCTTCTTATCCATTCATCCGTTGAAGGGCATCTTGGTTCTTTCCATAGTTTGGCGACCGTGGCCATTGCTGCTATAAACATTGGGGTACAGATGGCCCTTCTTTTCACGACATCTGTATCTTTGGGGTAAATACCCAGGAGTGCAATTGCAGGGTCATAGGGAAGCTCTATTTTTAATTTCTTGAGGAATCTCCACACTGTTCTCCAAAGAGGCTGCACCAACTTGCATTCCCACCAACAGTGTAAGAGGGTTCCCCTTTCTCCACATCCTCTCCAACACATGTTGTTTTCTGTTTTGTTAATTTTGGCCATTCTAACTGGTGTAAGGTGATATTGAGATAAACTTCTAATCTATATTCCCCCTCACCCCTATCCTTTGCTATAAAATGTTGCTTAAAGTGACCTTTTGCCAGGACCAATTCTTTTTCCCTGGAGAATTCCTTAATTTTACCCTGCAAGAGCTTATAGGGCCCACTAGGCATGAGAACATTTTAGATGTGTTGGTTAGTGGAAATTACAGATCTGGTTCCAGATCACTGGCCTAGCTCCTTCCCCCAAGAGGAGTGAGGTGTCCCTATTGTTGGGTCCATGGTCAAAGGAGCGAGACTAATACAAAGCGAAGGTCAAGCAAGGCTTTATTTTGCACCAAGCATTGAGAATCAAACTGACCGCCAGGGCCATCTCTTGCAAAGAGGTGACCCCTCCCAGTCTCACAGACTAACTTTTATAGAGCAAAGGCCATGTGGTCGAGCCTGGCCACACACAGGTGGCCAATTGAATTACAGTTTACCCTATAGTAGTTATTTGAACTAGCCTATCACTCTGGTCAGAACTGGCACCCAAAAGGCAGGGCCCACATTCTTGGGTGGTTAGGGAGGTATTTTCCTGATTGGATGTCTCCACCTGGCTTGGCTCATCCTTGTATTCTGGGCTCTGTTACCTCCCCCTGACCTGACACGTCCTGGTATATGGGCTCTGTTATCAGGGGCTGGTCAGTCATATTTTACTGGCTTCCCAGACTTGTTTCTAAGTAAGTTCCTCTGGGGGGACAGGGTCAATCTAAGTTTACTGTATAAACAACAAAATGACTTGCTCTGGCGAAGTAGGCCCTTACACCTATGATGACTGCATCAGTTATCATAGACTAGAATCATGAAGATGTTGATCTGGCTCATAGAAGTTGCTCTCTGGGCTTTGTGAGAAATTCAGCTGCTGATGTAACTGGCTGTTCTTCCTTCCTTTAATGCTGTAGTTACATTTCTCAAAAAGTGGTACATGTAAATAAAAAATTTATTAAATGAGTCAATTCTGTGGGAGGGGCAAAATCCATGTTTACAAAACAGAGAATCCCCCTGATGTAGTAAGAGGTTGTTAAAGCAAAGAATCCTTCCCTTTTCAGAAGGGGGTTTTATGAAAATCATTCCCCCATCCCTAATTTATAGATATTTAGTGTATCTATTATTAATTTTATTTTTTTGGAAGATTTTATTTCTTTAACCAATGGAGCCATACAGTTACCCCAGTGTATCTCTTTTTTAAATTGCGTGACAAGTGTGAAAGTGGGGAGGTCAGTTAGGAGGTCCTTCCACTAAAGGAAGCGGGTACTGATGGTTACTTAAATTGACACAGAGGCAAAGAAAGTGTTCAGATCTGGTTGGCTTTGAAGGCAGACCCAACATTTATCCTGATACATTGGATATGTGATGCAAGAGAAACAAAGGATGATTCTAAGTTTCTTAGTTACTGGAAGGATTGAGTTTCCATCAGCTGATGGGGAAGACTATGTTTCAAGTGTGAGAAAATCTTAGCAGTTTAGTTTTGGATATGTTAAGTTTAACATCCCAGTGGAGATATTAAATAGGCAGTTGAAAATAAAAGCTTAGAGATTAGGGGGAGAGTGGCATAGGCTAGGTATATAAACTGGAGATACAAAAACTCTCTATCGTTATCAATAGATAGATGATAGTTAAAGTCACGTTGATAGATGAGGTCACCAGGGGTAGTAAAGAAGAAGAGAAGGGGCCCAAGATGGATTTCCCAGGCACTAACACGTAAAGGTGTTGGGGAGAATAGGAGGACCCCAAATTGAAGACTGAGAAGGAGCTGCCAGAGGAGAACCAGGGGAGTATGGTGACCTGGAAACCAAGGGAAGAAAGTATATATAAAAGGGGAGAATGGTCAGCTGTGTCATATGTTACTAAATGGCTGAAAACCAGTCATCAGGTTTAGCAGCGTGGGCTTCAGTTGTGACCTTGACATGAGAAGTTTTGTTATAGGGAGAGAAGCAAAAGCCTAGTTAGAATGGGATTCAGAGAGGACAGGAAAAAAAGAACTGGAGACAGCAAGAATTAGACAACCATTTTGTGGAGGCTTAGAGTGAAAGGAAGTAGAGAATTGGGGCAGAAATTTATAGGGGAAGAGGGGTGAAGAGAAGGTTTTGATTTATTTTTTAGTATGGGGGAAATAGCATGTTTTTAAGCTGGTAGGAATGATTCCTTAAAGTGGGAAACATTTTTGATGCCAAAAAGAGAAGAGAGAAATGATGAAACTATATCTCTAAATTTACAAGAGGGGATGAGACAGATGGCACTAGTAGAGGGCCTGGTTTTAAAAAGGTCATGGAGACGTCACCCAAGGTAACAGGAAATGTATTGGTTAGCTTTTGTAGCATAACAGATCACCCCGAAACTTAGTGGATTAGCAGATCAGTGGAGTGGTTCTTTTTGTCTGGGCTAGCTTGACTGAACTTTGCTGGGCTTGCTGTGGGTCCACTGGTAGGTTGGCTAGAAGTTGAGTCATTATTTGGCACTCATGCACCACTCGTGTATCTGGCAGTTGGCTGTCAACTGGAGTGCCTCGGTTGTTTTCCACATGGCTACCGCTCTGCTGGGAGGCTTACTTGAATTTGTTCACATGGTAGTCTCAGATTTCCAAACTCAGCAAGGGAAGGCCAACCCCAATGCGCAAATATTTCTCAAGCCTGTATTTGCATCACATTGACTAATGCCCTTCTGGCTAAAGCAAGCCAGATGGCCAAGCCCAGATTCAAAAGTAAGAGAAACAGATTCTACTTCCCGATAAAAGAAGCTGCACAATGACATTACAATGATATGGATTCAGGAAAGGGAAGCATTTGTGGCCATTTTTTGCAATTGCTACAGGAAGGAAGGCAATGAATATGGATGCAGATACGAATAGGTAAACAGATATAATTGTAGGATTTTGGGGAATTCTCTTCTTTTTTTCTTTTTTAAAGATTTTATTTATTTATTTGACAGAGAGAAATCACAAGTAGATGGAGAGGCAGGCAGAGAGAGAGAGGGAAGCAGGCTCCCTGCTGAGCAGAGAGCCCAATGCGGGACTCGATCCCAGGACCCTGAGATCATGACCTGAGCCGAAGGCAGCAGCTTAACCCACTGAGCCACCCAGGCGCCCTGGGGAATTCTCTTCTGAATGCTTCAGTTTTCTCAAAGATAAGGTCTCAAGTTCAAGGCCCACACCTGGCGGATGTTGATTTATTCATTTACAAAGAATGACAGAACTGCTTAGAAAACTAGGTCTTTATGGCCTAAGGTCCTCCTTTAGGGAAATGTTTCATGGAAGCCACCAACCATGAAGCCTGGGGTTTCTGTAAAAGGGGCTTATTGGATAATTGATGACTGATGTCATGGAGCTTGATGCAAGATGTACCCATCCTTGAAAAGGACAGACTCCTCAAGCCAATTGAAATATCCCATCTGTTAGGAACTCCCCCCCACTCTGGATAGTGCTATATGAGCACCACTGGACTCTGCTTTTTGACTGTATTTTCTCTGTGGACCAGGCCCTTTATCTACCTACTCTCTACTACATATCTTGTTACTGTTGTTAGGTTACAGGGGACTTCTGTTCTTGCTGCTGTGGTCCTGAGAGATATTTTGACTTTTCAAATATATTTCATCCCAACCTTTACCTGTTAAATCTTAGTTTATTTTTTTTTAAAGATTTTATTTATTTATTTGACAGAGAGAAATCACAAGTAGATGGAGAGGCAGGCAGAGAGAGAGAGAAGCAGGCTCCCCGCTGAGCAGAGAGCCCGATGTGGGACTCGAACCCAGGACCCTGAGATCATGACCTGAGCCGAAGGCAGCGGCTTAACCCACTGAGCCACCCAGGCGCCCTAAATCTTAGTTTAATCAGCAATGTTCTGAGAGGTATTTAACTTGGGCTTTTCTTTCTTTGGATGTTTAGGTTTTTTAGACCTTTGTTTCTTCTGGATTTATAGTGTCTCCCTGTAATTTTTTGAAATTTTATTCAGTGACTATTGGCCTGGTTTTATGACCAATGCATAATTTGTTTCTTGTAGTAAAATTAATCCCTCTCTTGCTTAGTATAAATGTATTTGATTGGAAATTAATAATTTTAGAGGGAGGAAAAGAAGCTAAGGTCAATTTTAGGGACTGAATATTAATGTCCCCACTTAGTATATTGAAGCCCTAACCCCCTCTATGATGATACCATAGGAGGTGGGGACTTTGGGAGGTAATTAGGTCTAATTGAAATCATGAGGTGGGATGCTCATGGTGGGATTAGTGCCCTTATAAGAAGGCACCAGAACTTATGCTCTGCTATCTCTCTTCATCATGTGAGGATACAACAGTAAGTTGGCCAGGAACTGTAAACTAGGAAATGGCTCTCACCAGATACTGAATCTATCAGCACCTTGATCTTGGACTTCCCAGCCTCCAGAACTATGAGAAATATTTGTTATTTAAGCCTTCGAG
Source organism: Neogale vison (assembly GCF_020171115.1). Classification (NCBI taxonomy): domain Eukaryota; kingdom Metazoa; phylum Chordata; class Mammalia; order Carnivora; family Mustelidae; genus Neogale; species Neogale vison. The sequence continues at coordinate 156,359,524 of NC_058096.1, forward strand.
TTACGGTATCCACTAGGCAGCCTGAGGTGACTAAGACAGTCATTATAATTGTGAGACATCTAAATATGGGGTGACCTGGTTGAGAAAAGGCAAGACATGGTTTGGGTTCAATGCTTCTAAGTGGCACTGGAGATTCATTTTTGGTAGGGCTCTCTTTTTGCTGATTCCTGTAAACTTGATCCTAGATTTTTCAATGAGTAAAACTCCCAGGAGTGCCCCAGGTCTGGGATCTGTTTCCCTTGTCGAGACCCTTTAGAAAGTTTCTTTCTACTCCCATGGGCACCCCAGAGAAGTCCAGGTGGCTCCCCACACACTTGGGAGTCACAGTCACCCCAAACAACTAGTCACAGCTGACCTGTGACAGAAAAGTGAGTTGGGAGAATCAGATTTTCCTTTCCTCTTCTCGCTGCAACTCATTCTCTGGGGCTGAGTAGGCCAAGTGGAGCATTACCACTTCTCCTGAGAATCAGCCAACTGTATTTGTCCTTGAAAGTCAAGAAAAAGCACTGGATTAGAGTCAGGTCCAATCTGGGCAGTGTGATGCTTGGCAAGTCACTTAACCCATCTGTGCATTGGTTTCCTAATCTCTAAAATAGTGTCTATGCAACTCTGATGGGGTTGCTATAAGAGTTAAGTGAGATCAAATGTGTGAAAGAATATTAACAAAATGTAATAACTGTAATAGTATTTTTACTATTTAAAATGAGTCAAGTAGAAGGTAAGGGGATTCCTCTTTTTGTTGATACATGAGTCATTTATATAATATGCATGAGCAGGAAGTTGACTATCTATGGGGAAAAGATGGATCAGCCAAAGGGATGCAGGTTGTCTGTAAAGACCGATAACAGAAGTCAGCAGTTATATTTAGTAAAATTGTGGACCTAGGGGAGAACAGTAGATTGTCTATTAATGTTTTGAGGCATAAAAGCACAGGTTATATGCTTTTATGCAGAGACAGGAGGATTGAGCATTGAACTGCATGGATGAGTTGGCCATTGCCAGTCCTGGATAGATTGAAATTGAGATCTTTACTCTGTAATTAACCTTGATGTATCAATTTATCAGGCTTTCAATGAAAAGCTTCACTGATAGAGGATGTGTGGAATGCAAAGGGTGCGTTGAACTGTTCTGGCACTCCAGGATCTTGGGGAGAACAGATTTATGAAACAACTGGGAACTATTTGCAATCTAAACCACAAACTGAAAATTCAGCTGTTTACCAGGACCCAGAAGGTGATGTAGCTGAGGAGGCAGGCCATTTGTAAGAAAAACCAGTGCCTAGATGCAGTATCAATGGCATTTGGCCTTAGTTTGAAAATACAGGGAGTGGTAAAGACAGACACAAGCAGAACGTGTGTCCTACTGAAAGAGCCAAGAGCCTCAGCTCGGCTTCACAGGGCCTCGTAAGAACGCAGGCTGATAATTGCCGAGTCTTCTGGTTTGGTCAAAAGAAGTAAGAAATCCAGCTGTTTATGTGGAATTTTTCAATTTTTGTAAGTTCTCAATTAATTTTAAAGATTGCCAAACACAGTTGAGGGGCTCTCTTTGTTATTTTTGCAAACACATGGTGGTGACTGGAAAGGTGGGAGGCTCTGAGGGAAGAGAGGTTGGGGTGAGCCTAGCATCCTGGGACTGAAGGATGGGCCTTCTGACTGGCAGGATGGTGGGTACCCAGCTCATTCTGGGCAGAGGACAGGATGCAGAGCCTCAACTCCCCTGCATTACTCCTGTAGCCCAAGCACTGGCCCTGGCTTGGTGTGCTTCGCCCTCTTGACAGCTGCATCTCTGAAGGGAATGGTGGGGACAGGGGGTGGAGGGTCTTCCATTGCCTCATTTTTTAGCCAAACAATATTGAATTATAAAAGTGGTTCAAGGCAAAATTTGCTCACATTTGAAGAGTATAAAATAAAAAGAGCTCCTTTCTCTTCACTTCCATTTCCATTTCTTTTTGTCATTTTTTCTCTTTCATTTTTTAATTCCCATTTCTAAGAGGTAATCACCAATATTATGTTTCTGTGTGTGTAACTCCAGAAATTTGCTAAGCTTATAAAGCCATATACCTCATTCCTTTTCTTCCCAAGAGTCGGAGGAAAGGTACAATTAGCCGTTGAACAAAGAACACAGTCCCACCTCTGAGCCTTTGCTCCTGTAGAGTCTCCTCTTTTCCTTGTCCCCTCACCTGCTTGCGATGGTACCTTGAAAGGCAGCACAGCGTGGTGGTAAAGAACACAAATCCTGGATCAGACTTTCTGGCTCCATGGCCGCTCTACCACTTGCTAGCTAGCTGCTATTCAACTTTTTCATGCTATGATTTTCTCATCTGTAAAAGGGGGTTAAAAGCAGAATCTATCTCAAAGAGTTGTTAAAAGGAATAAATATGGTGGGTATTATAGAGGGCACGGATTGCATGGAGCACTGGGTGTGGTGAAAAAATAATGAATACTGTTTTTCTGAAAATAAATAAATTGGAAAAAAAAAGGAATAAATATGTTAAAGTGTATAAAGGACTTGGGGCAGGGTTTGGCACAGACCAAGTGGTATATAAGTGTTTACTATTACTATTCTCAAAAGCTTAGTGCTTATTTCCTCTCCACTAGGAAACCTTCTTCAGTTATCCCTAATCCCTGCTCCTCTGCCCCTCTTCTATTTATCTCTTTTAGGGCTAATCACGCCACCTAATTTGGCACCCCATTATATTGCTCATACTGTCTCACAGTCCTTCAGTGTGTGCGTGTACTGTGGACCAGGCAGCACACCTCTTACTTCTTTGTGTCTCTGTTGAGGCACTGCATGAACAGAGTTAGGGCAGGAATGCAGGTGCAGGTGTCAGGGACTCCACTGCAACAAGGAGCCTGGGACCCAGCTGCCCCTCTCCTCCAGGCCCCGGGGCGAGAGGCGAGAGGGAAATGGAGTGCTTCTCTTGTTTCAAGCTGCTCTTCATATTCCCCAGAAGGTACCCTGCCAAAATTTAGAGCAAACAGTTTTAGAAACCCTTCCCCAGCACCAGGGCCCCAAGGGCGGCACTGCTCGGCACTTCTCTTGTCCCCAGGGAGCTTCTGAGATCATCTCAGTAAAATTTTAATGCCTGGAAGTCAATTAGAGTGATTTCTCCTATAATCAAAAAAGGCAGTGCTTTTATTGGAAAGGTGCAAACTAGAGGGAGGAAGGATGGCAGCTGTGTGAGGCTCTCCAGCTAATGGCTTGGGCTGGTAACGTTGTTTCCACTGAGTCAGGCTGTATATCCCAGGCATCAAGGCGAGGGGGCTGTGGAGTGGGCAGGGTGGGAAACAGATGGAAGGCGGCCTCAGTGATTATCCCTAGAGTGTACTGAAGTATTCTCAGAGCCAGTTTATGCACTTGCTTTCCTGGACCCCCCACCAGATCCACCAAGTGAGAATCATACCCCATCTCTCATTTTATAGACGAGAAACTGAGGTTCAGAGAGGTTAATAGGACACTGGACTTGAAAACCCACTTTGTCTGCTTCTTTCCAGAAAGCAGACCGGACTGGAGTGATGAGTATAAATGGTTGGCGGGGGGAAGCCCTGCTCTCTCTAAGCACATCCTTCACAAGAGCCACCTTTTTTTGCCTGCTAAGGGGATTCTGGAAATCTGTTAGAGAAAGTCATGTGAAATGTATGACTAAGACGTTAGTAGGCAGAGGCATGGCTTGCCCATGTCTGTTCCAGTTACTGCTGCATAACAAGTCACCCCCAAACTGATTGTCTTCCAACAACCATTTTATTATATTCACAGGTTGTGTCGCTCTGGAACAAGTCACCCCCAAACTGATTGTCTTCCAACAACCATTTTATTATATTCACAGGTTGTGTCGCTCTGGAATTCAGGCCAGGCAACAATGAGGATGTGGCATGAGGTATGTCTGTTCCATGATGCCTGGGGCACCAGCAGGGAAAACTTACTAATGGGGTTCACTTGACTTCTGGGCTGAAAACCTTCTAAGGGTCCAAATGGCTGGATATTCAGTGTTGCTCATCACATGTCTGGAAGTTGATGCTGGCTGTCATCTGGGAGCTCAGCTAGGGCTGTTGATTAAAGCTTCATTCCACATATGGCCCCTGTAGCATGGCAGTCTCAAGATATTTGGTGCTCTTATATGGGGGCTGGCTTTCCCCAGAGGGAGCACCCCAGGAGAACCAGGCAGACCTTTTTTGATTTAGTATCACTTCTACACTAGACTCAAAGGAAGGGACACAGGCCCCACCTCTCAATAGAGCCAAAGAACATGAAGCTGTTTGTTTGTTTGTTTGTTTGTTTGTTTTTTTAAACCACTGTGTTGTCTTGTTTCTTTATGTCCTTATTTCTTTATTTTTTTTATGACCCCACTAATTCCTAATTAGTTTAGAAATTGTAGTTGGAGTCAACAGGTGCTGAAATCCTGACTTGGCTTTGCCACTAACTAGCTGTGTGACCTTGGAAAAGTTACCCTAACCCATCCAAATTTTTTTCTTATTTATAAAATAATTTATGTGAAAAAAGCACACCTTTAGATATCTTTTGTCACTTATAAAGTATCTTTAAAACGTAGCTGTCCTAAAAATCTCTGAACAGTATTATTGGAAAGGAATGGAATATTCCCAAACTGTAGGCAGAACTCTTTTGCTGGGCAGAAGCTTGGTAACAACGGAGAAATATGGAGATGGTGTTGAGAACAATGGTGGGGAAATAGAGTGGACCTGGACAGAGGTGAGAGGCATGTGTGAGACCACCTGAGACAGGAAGAAACTGGAAGGTGACCCAAGAGGACAGCTGTGGGCTGCAGGGCTGCCACTGCTGCCCAAGACAGGAAGAACATTGTAAAGAAGAGGAATGGGGTTGTCCAGAAAATTTGACGATGGAGACCACAGGATATGTACCTGCCCAGGGAGGTGAGAAGATGAAATTGCTGTGACATAATAAATAGAGGAAGGAAGAGTTTTTCTCCTTCAGTGTTCTGTGTGCATCAGCCCAGGGTTGGAGGGGGCACATACAAAGACTGGGTGGATGAATGTCAATGGCAGGCATCAAAGCTGTGCACTCAGGGGAAGGAACAGCTAAGAAGTACTGATTTTGTGTGTGTGCAACCTTGTACAGACACACAGAGCCTTGCACTTAGAAAGACCTTGCACTTGGTTTAATGCTCTGCTATTACCATTTTGAAATTCTTAATAATTTATGAAAAAGGAGTCTCACAGTTCCACTTGCACTGGTCCTGCAGTAAGGGCAATTTGACTATTGCCTTCAGGCTTAATCCTGAGGCTCAGCTGTGGAATTTGTGCCAAATCCCTCATGGGATAGCAAAGTTGAGGTATGTGCTTCTATGGATGGAGGCTGAAGATAGGGACAGAAGGAGAAATGTCCTGCTGTGAAGTTAGATGGGCATAAGGCAGGATCATTTCTTAAAAGAACCCTTCCATAAGGACAGGCCTGGCACAAGAGAGCACCTGCTCTCTCAAGCAGACCTGAGTCTTTCCAGAGCCTGGTCTTTGCATTTTTAAGTAAGACTCAGTAAATCTGATCAGTTAGCATTCACAGAAGTGTCAAGGCCCAGAGTGAGTTTGATAGTTTTCACAATTTGACTATCTCGGGACTCAAGTCACAGCCCTTCAGCTCACAGGGGTGGATAGCTTTCTCCTTCCTGTGCAGCCTGCTTAGGAGCAAACTCTTGGGTCTCAGAGTGTCTTGGAGAGATTAATACCTTCCTCAGTACTCAACCCACATTCCTTGGGGAATCTTTGAGAAGTTTCAGGCACTGGAAGAGAACCTGTTACCTGTGTCAGAAGGCATAAACTATTAACATGGGTCCTAGGCATGTCTGTGCCTTTAGCTAACCCTATAAGGTCATGGTGATTCCTGTAAAATAATATAATATAATAAGTTAAGATAATAAGATATAATATAATAATAATAAGATATAATATAATAATAAAATAAGAGAGGGATGTGTGTGTCGGGGGCTAATTCTTACCACTTAACACTGACTAGTTGCCTTGGTTGGTGTCTTTTACATTTCAGCTCCGGGTTTCTTCTTCCTTCAACCGTTATGGTTACCTCCTCATATCATGATTCATGAACTCGTGTGGGCTCCTCTATATATTCTGAACCCTAAACAGGAATCCATGAAATTTTTTGGCAAGTAGGGCTTTGTGTCTCTCCAGCCCAGCTCCCCCTTCAGTGGAGGAACAACTGGCCCCACTGAAGTCCATTCCACACATCTGGAATCTCTCCCTCTTACTCATTTATATATCTAAAATCTAACTATTCTGCTCCAGCCCTGCCCATTCTCCAGGTCCCTTCTTCCAGTCGGGTCCCTCTGACACCCTCACTGGCTCTGTCTATACTGTGTTCTGACATCTGAGTGGAAAGTGTGGGAACCAATCATCAAGACAGCCCCTAGTGATTCTTGCCTCTTGGGATTGTGCCCCTCTCACACTGAATAGGGCTGGTCTGTAATGAACATCACTTGCCTGGAGTAATGCAGCTGCCTTGTTGTAAGGACACTCAGGTAGATTGTGGAAGGGTCCAGGTAGTAAGTAATGGTTACTTGGTAACCATGGCAAGTAAGTAATGCTGCCAGTGGCCAGCACTGGCCAGTGAGTGAACCACGTGCAAAGCACATCCACCAGCCCCAATCAAGACTTCAGGTGATGTGACCCCAGCCAACAGCTTGAGTGTAGCCTCATGAGAGAACATGAGTCAGAAGCACCCAGCTGGTGACTCCTGAATTCTTGACCACAGAAACAGTGAGACAATGACAATATATTGTTATTTGAAGCCACTGCATTTTATGGTAATTTGTTATGTAGCAGTAGATGACTAATACAACGACAAGTCTCTCCCATGGTTTTTACCATACCAGTAAATGGCAGCTATGGAGTTGGTTTAGTCCAAAATCTAAGAGTAAACCTTGATTCTTCTCTTTCCCTCACACCCTATACCAACAAGTGTTTTTCTTTTTTTTTTTTTTAGGTGAGAAGGAGAGAGGGCACACGTGCAGAGTGGGGAGGGGAAGAGGCAGAGGGAGAGGGAGAGGGAAAATTTTAAGCAAGGGTCATGTCCAGAGTGGGGCCCAAAGTGGGGCTTGATCTTATGACCCTGAGATCATGACCTGAGACGAAAGCAAGAGTTGGATGCTTAACTGGCTGAGCCATCTAGGTGTACCCACCAATGGGTTTTTAAAGGCAACTTTTCCTTAAAACCATATTGCAAATCTGTTCACTCTTCTCCATCTCCACCTCTCTGACTTGCACCCAAGTCATGGTCACATCTTCCTGGATGCCTGAAAAAGTGTCTTCCCTGGTCTTACTATACTTTCTACACTTGTCTTCCACAAGAAGCTCTCAAGACAGCCAGCCAGAAGGATTTTTTTTTAAAATCAGAATATGTCACTCTGTTTAAGCCCTCCAGTGGCTCTTGCCAATCATAAATCCCAAACCCCTCACTGCATCCCAGAGATGCTTCAGGATCCAAGTTCTGCTTAGCTCTCTCTTCTCATCTTCTCTCTTTCTATTCCCTTGCTCAATTACTTGACTTTAGTCACATTGGCCTCTTTGCTGCTCCTTGATGATGTTCCCTGCCAAGGTCTTTGCATTCTTTGTTGCCTTCCTAGAATGCTTCTTCCCAATTCTTTGCCTGCCTTGTTACATACTTAATTGAAGGCTCAGCAGAAATTTCATCTCCTTAGAAATTTCATCTCTTTCTTGACAACTCAGTATAACCAATTCCCTTTCACCATCTATTCTCTTGACCTCACCAGTGAGGTACCATATTGAAGCTAGGGTTCTTGGGTTGAAAGCTATAAAACTAGTTCTTTCCTACTTATTATTTTATTTTATTTTGGGGGGAGGGTGGAAGGGGTAGAGGGAGAGAGAGAGAGAATCTTAAGTAGGCTAAAAATGCCCAACACAAAGCTCAGAAATGTGATGAGCAGCGCTTACTTTGCCCCACTCTTCTGTGAACAAATGAGTAAACTGCTCTTTATCTATATCAGAGGCCCATTTAGGAAACAATGGAAAAAGCACACGGACCTAAAGGATTTGTAATGTGTAAGTCGTTTCTGTTTCTAACTTCCTGGTGGGTAGAATCCAATACAAGCTAGCTTAAGTAGAAAGGGTTTTTTAATTTATTTTATTTTTATTTTTATTTTTTTATTAGAGATAGATCATTCTTTATGAACCTGCAGGTGTCTCATGATGGCCAAAGGACTGGGACCAGAAAATTCAGAGTATTTAGCAACCTATAGGTGTTCTTCCCCTGCTTCTTATAGCCTCCCTGTGAGGTAGGGACTATTATGGACTTGTAGGCAAGGAAACCAAGGCATAGAGAGATTGAGTAACTTGCCTTAGGGTCACACCTTGTCTTGCCTCTAGGATAGGAAGGTCATTGTTCATCCTGGCATAGTCTCTGAGGGTTTCAGAATGTCCTTGTTCATTCTTCCACCACTTCTTTTCCCCATTCAAATGAGATTAAACTCCTGGCTCAGGTGAGGGCAAGCTGCAGATAGCCTGGTATCCACTGAAATTCCATTTCACAGGGCACTGTGGCACCTGCTCTCAGTCCCCAGCCCTCCTGATTCCTGTGAGTTCTCGAAGGTAGGGGGGATATCCAGCATCCACTATTTGAGGCCTGACTTTTGAGGAATGACCACTCTGGGTAGGGTGACACGGAACAAAGAACATCAACTCTCAGGGTAGAGGCGGGATCATTAAGACCATTGAATCCAGGGGCCACAAGCCTACTTGCTGCAAGAACTATTCAGATACTGTAAACAAAGTAAACAGTTGGGGCTAGTGGTCCCATTTAAAATAGCATGGCTTCTACTCAGCTCTGACTTTTTCTGCCATGTTGGACTGGCACCCAACGTTGTCAGACTTCCTGATTTTTTTTCAGAGAAGTCAGAAGTGTTCTCCTACCTCATCAGATCACTGTGACAATTAAATGAAATAACCTGCATGAGGTGCTTGGAGCATGTATCCAGCACTTGGAGGAAGCTCTCAATAAGTGTCAGTTGCTATTATTAATACAACACCTTCACAGATGTGGAAGCGAAGGCCCAGAATGGGCTCCAGAAAGATTACAGTTACTGGTAGGTGTTACATGACAGCCCAGGTTCCTGGGCCAGGATTGTCCTTCCTGGCTTCCCTCTCCTGCCCCCTCACCTTTCCTGAGCCATCAACCATCTTTATTATGTAGCATGACACATTTCAGGTAACCATGTAATGCTTTGCTGTTGTACTTTAATGCATATTGCTGCTGTTTCCCTATTTTTACAGAAATCTCCTTCCCTTGATAAATGAAACTGTTCTTAAAGCTTATTCCAGTAGAATAGTCCATAAGGTTCTTTTATGTTCTTTTAGGTTCATATAGGAGTAGCAGCTTTAAAGTAGCTCCCCACCCTGCTTTATCAGCTCTGTGGGGTTGTATTCTATAAACTCAGACTTTTCCATTTAAATCAGGGGCTCACCTACTGTTTACCCACGGCCCATTAAACCATTAAGGAAAGTGGTGCCTAGCCGGCCAGGACAATCTGTGCACTTTGTTGGGAGTAAAGCTCATTTCCTCTTGCTCTATGGAAAATACCCTTTATACTCATGAAAAATTCCAGGAATTCTGCATCCTGAGCTGGCCCAGGTGTGGTTCCCAACAGAACCGGCAGCAGGACTACCATTTCCTCTGGAGTACTCAGCTTTTTGGCTCCCCCTCCCAGCTCTAAATAGGCCTGGTGTTGACCATCATCCCTACTTTTGTTTTCTATTCATTCCCATAGTTCTGAGTCAGTGCTGTCTCACTTTGCACTCTATGTCAGATTCATTCCATTCCTTGGAAAGTCTGAGGCCAAGTGGGATCATTCCCTGTTCCTCATGATCTTTGAACTGGAATTTTCCTGTTGATTGCCCTGTTGCTAACTTCATTCTTTGCCTTAGGATGGCTGCTATTGCACTTGACTTCAACAATCTGCCATAAGCTGAAGGCCTGCTGCCCTTTCCCAAGACTGTGGATGAGAGTGCAAAAATAGAGACTCAAGACTGATCCCTAAGGACATCCCCATAGTCCTGGGCCTGGGAAGCACTGGCTGCCTTGGTTTTCAGTTCTCAGCTGACAGAGCTCTGATTCATACTAAAGCTGACTTGAAGCCATTTTCCAGGTCTGTGTTTCTGAACTTCTTCTTGGGGATAAAGGACTGGGTGGTGATAAGATGGCGGAGAAGTAGGATGTGCTGTTTCAATGTGTCTCCCAAAGTGAACTGATTATCTACCAAAGAACTCTGATCACCCGTGAAATCAGCCTGAGATCAGAATTATACACTTCTGGATCTCTACAGGGACAGAAGATGCCAATGGACAGGTAAAGTGGAGTAGGAACATTGGACTGATATCAGAAGATAAACAAATGGGGGAGGGAGCCACCAGAAGGGACCTATGTGAGGGGAGACGGTTGCACCCTTTGCATTTGTCCATCAGTTTAGGAAGTGATGCCTTTGGGTAATAAGAATGTCGCTAATAGATGGGAAGCCCAACTCTAGAGAAGCCTTATGAATACATGGTTGATTGGAGGTTAGGGTTTTTCCTATTGAAGAAGATAAGGAGCCACATCAAATAAACTGTAACCTTGGAAACAGTGACAGGATAATGACAGACACAGACAGAAGGGTGGAAGTCTGCAGAGGACTAGACAAAGGAAGACTGGAGAAAACCAACATCAAGGTTTATTCAGCTGCAGCCCAGGGAGTGAGGCACTGTGTCTGGCATTCTGGTGTGTCTCACTCTGGGTTTTAGGCACACCAGTTCTCTACTGCATCAAAAATTTCAGGCTCCGTGTAAGTTTAGGGTATAAAACAAAACAAAAAATGTGTCCACAACTGCCTTGTCCCCTTTGCCTCACTTTCACCCCCAATGAATAAACTTCTGGTTACTAATCTGGCTTCCTTGGAATCCTGATACTGGGACGAGGCTGCCCAGGATAGCAGTCACAATTGTTTTACTAAATAAATGAAATGTTTCTGATGCGTCAAAGCTTAGGACCAAATTCTGGGTCTGACCTGGCCCAACTGTGAGCTCCTCCCTGCTAGACACTACCAATTACTAGAAACTCGAAAAGCCCCCAAATCTCCACTGGTCTCAGTTGTAATCTATAATCTATAATCAGTTATAACTATAATCTATAATCTCAGTTATAATCTCCTGATTACAGTTATAGCGACCTCTCATACATTGCTCCCTGTCCTCCTGCCTTTCCAGTGGCATTCGGTTTACAGTCTGTGTGGTACAGACTTGGAGAGGGCAGTGACCTCTCTGCACTCTGCAGTGAGAGTGTGGGGTAGCTGTGAGGCCTAACTCCCATTAATGACTGAGATCACCATGCCAGATTTGCCTGCAGTGGTTCTGGGTCTTTTGTGGCACTGCTCACCCATTAACTTCCCTTCCTGGAAAGATGTTTTAAAAACCACTTTGCCTTTGGAAGTGAGCCCCTTCTTCTTCAGTGCTCCATGGTTTCTCCATACAAAGTAAATTGTTCTTTTCTTTCAAGGTAACTTGGTCATTTTTCTTCCTCTCAAAGAAAGCAGAAAGAGATCCCTTCATTCACATCCAGAGTCATGCTGAAAAGGATGACTGGTCCCAACACTTAGGTGCCCTGAGCAGCCAGTGCTGCCTGTTTCTCTGAGCATCTCCTCAGGCGTGGCTCTGACTCACGCACAACCCCCTTCTGCCCAGTCCCCAGCGCAGGGCACTGCGGTGCACGTGGTGTGTGCTGTAGGCAGGCTACAGGCCTGGTTTCAGTATCAGGGTGACCACAGAACAGCGTCCTCGCTTGTGGACCAGAGAGGCTGAATGCAAGGTTGGGGCCATGCTGAAGAGGGCTTGAACTATTTGCCAGGGAAGTTTTGAGATGTTATGTTGGAGGGAATGGGAGATTTAAGTTTTTCAGCTGAGAGGCAGCCTGCTCATACATGAATTTTCAACTGTCTAGAAAATCAGTTAAAGAAGACGGGCTGGGGGCGCCTGGGTGGCTCAGTGGTTAAGCTGCTGCCTTCGGCTCAGGTCATGATCTCGGGGTCCTGGGATCAGGCCCCACATCGGGCTCTCTGCTCAGCGGGGAGCCTGCTTCCTCCTCTCTCTCTGCCTGCCTCTCTGCCTACTTGTGATCTCTCTCTGTCAAATGAATAGATAAAATCTTAAAAAAAAAAAAAAAAAAGAAGACGGGCTGGAGGGGAGTGTTGTAGTGGTCGAGATACCAGAGGGCACACATTAGAGATTGGCAGTGGAGATGGGAAAACCAAGTCAGAAGAGGTTTTGGAGGAACATCATGCAGACTTGGCAGAGAAGGGTTTTAGAAAGGGTAACATTTAAAGGTTCAGGGAAGTCCATTTTAAACTTTATTAATTACGTGTTTATTTCACATATTGAAGTCCCTTCCTGTAATAAGCTCATTTGTATGACATGGAGCAGGTCTGCAGAGAATGAACATAGTAATGGCATTATCTGGAGGACTCAGAAGGTTCAGAAAGCTGACTCTCAAAACCTGTGAGCAACACACCACACTCTACCTCCGTGATCCCAGAAAGCAGCTGTGGCCTCACTGGAGAGAGCTTGCAGTGCAATGCCTCATTGTCAAATCAGAAATACAGAAGTGGAATAGGGAAGGGAAGACTCACACCTACAAGGAATTATAAGACTTTACTACTTGATACTTAAAAAACCTAGGAATCATTGATTGATTGATTGATTCATTCATTCATTCATTCAGCAAATACCATTAAGTAACAACACTTGATTCTAGAAATTCAGTGGTGAGCAGAACCAACAGCGTTCAGTAGCGCTGGTGGAATTTACATAATCCAGAGACAAAGATGGATGTTAATGGATCCCATAAGCAAATGGAAAAGTATGGCTGGGAAAAATGCTGAGGAGAGACCTGCAGTGCTCTGAGACTTCAGAAGGGGTGGATTTGGTCCACTCAGAGAGGTTTGTAAAGGTTTTCCCAGGGAATATCTTACACTGGTATTTGAAAGGCTAGAAAGTGTTTAAGTAAGCTACGAGGGTAGGAAAGAACATTCTGAGCAGGAGAACAGCATGTGCAAATACCCTGTGGCTTCAGGAGGCATGGTAAACAGTAAGGACAGAAAGGAAACTGTTGTGGCCAAGTGGAAAGGATAGGGAAAGAATGAAGGGATCCAAGGCTGGAAGCACAGGCCAGACCTAATGTTACCTTCATGATATTATTATTCAGGATTACTTTCTATTTATGGCAAATGTTATTAGTTTTTAATGGGTAGTGGTAACATTCAGATTTTTAAGAAGAACATATTTAAGATTAAAAATTGACTTGATTTAAATAAAAATAGTAAGTTTATAGTTATACAGGCAGTAAACAGAACTGGCAAAAATTACAAACATGGCTCAGAGACAATTCTTGTGAAATGAGTATAGATACTGGAGGAAACGGATCTGGTTTGAAATGCTGGTCCTTCCACCAGTAGCTCAGTGACCCTGGCAATGAGTATCAGTTTTCTTGTCTGTAAAATAGGGATGGTAATACCTATGTTATGTGGGTGCTTGCAATGAGTAATGAAATATTGTAGAAGGTTCTGGCACTGCTTGACACATCACAGGTAATCAGAATGTTCTTCTAAGGAGAAGAAATTTTTGGAAGCATCAAGGATGGTGATAATGGTGGGGAGAAGCTGAGGATGGTTTGATTATTCAAATGTTCCTGGCTGGAAATGACACAGATTTGATACAGAATAGTAGCAGGAAGAGGAAGAGAAGAGAAGAGAAAAGAAGAGGAGAGAAGGTAACACTTGAGTTTAAAAAATGACCCATCTGCCTATTAACCAATATATATAGAGAAAAACCATGCATCTAAGTGGAAATTACAGAGTGAGCCAAAGTACAGAATTGGGAACTCATAGGCATATTTGGGGGGGGGAGATGGAGATGATCCAATTTGAGTCACAGTGGGAAATGAGTCTAGAAAGGCAGGTAAGGGTAAGGCCGTAGTGTGCAGCTTTATCTGCAGTGTGGACAGTGCAGTGACCAAAACAAGACAGAAAAAAAAAATAACATAAACAGTGTAATGTTATACAGGCAGTATAATGTAATGACTGACATTTGTTGAGTGCTTATGATGTGTCAGGCAATGTTTGAATTGCTTTACAAACACTATTCATTTTCATATCAACCTCATGCATCATGTGAGTTATCATTTTCTATAACTTGAAGGTGAGGAAACTGAGGCACAGAGAGGTTTTTTTTTTAATGTTTTTATTTTATTTTTTTAAATTTATTTATTTTCAGAAAACATTATTCATTATTTTTTTTTCACCACACCCAGTGAGAGGCACAGAGAGTTTAAGTGACATGTTCAAGGTTGTGTAACTCTTATTCAATGGCTACCAGGGAGTCCTCCAAGCCTCTGAACAGCTCTGGCACGTGTAGGGCAGATGGAGGGGAGGAGGAATGGAGGCAGGCTGGCCAGGGAAGAAACCGTGGCAACATTTCAGACAAACAATGAGAGCTGGACTAGCCCGGAGAAATTCACAGTGAAGCAGAAACCCACTCGTTTTGTTTTGTTTTGAGTAATCACTATGTACTCATCAATAATAATTTTATTCATGTTCTCTTTTATATTTTATTTTTTTAAATTTATTTTTTATTTATTTTCAGCATAACAGTATTCATTATTTTTTCACCACACCCAGTGCTCCATGCAATCCATGCCCTCTATAATACCCACCACCTGGTATGCCAACCTCCCACCCACCCATCAATTCAAACCCCTCAGATTGTTTTTCAGAGTCCATAGTGTCTCATAGTTCACCTCCCCTTCCAACTTCCCCCAACTCCCTTCTCCTCTCTAACTCCCCATGTCCTCCATGCTATTGGTTATGCTCCACAAATAAGTGAAACCATATGATAACTGACTCTCTCTGCTTGACTTATTTCACTCAGCATAATCTCTTCCAGTCCCGTCCATGTTGCTACAAAAGTTGGGTATTCATCCTTTCTGATGGAGGCATAATACTCCATAGTGTATATGGACCACATCTTCCTTATCCATTCGTCCGTTGAAGGGCATCTTGGTTCTTTCCACAGTTTGGCAACCATGGCCATTGCTGCTATAAACATTGGGGTACAGATGGCCCTTCTTTTTACGACATCTGTGTCTTTGGGGTAAATACCTAGTAGTGCAATGGCAGGGTCATAGGGAAGCTCTATTTTTAATTTCTTGAGGAATCTCCACACTGTTCTCCAAAGAGGCTGTACCAACTTGCATTCCCACCAACAGTGTAAGAGGGTTCCCCTTTCTCCACATCCTCTCCAACACATGTTGTTTCCTGTCTTGTTAATTTTGGCCATTCTAACTGGTGTAAGGTGATATCTCAAAGTGGTTTTAATTTGAATCTCCCTGATGACTAGTGATGATGAACATTTTTTCATGTGTCTGATAGCCATTTGTATGTCTTGATTGGAGAAGTGTCTGTTCATATCTTCTACCCATTTTTTGATATGCTTGTCTGTTTTGTGTGTGTTGAGTTTGAGGAGTTTATTATAGATCCTGGATATCAAGCTTTTTTTTTTTTAAAGATTTTATTTATTTTATTTGACAGATAGAGATCACAAGTAGGCACAGAGGCAGGCAGAGAGAGAGGGAGGAGGAAGCAGGCTCCCTGCTGAGCAGAGAGCCCGATGCGGGGCTCAATCCCAGGACCCTGGGATCATGACCCGAGCCTAAGGCAGAGGCTTTAACCCACTGAGCCACCCAGGCGCCCCTCAACCTTTTGTCTGTACTGTCATTTGCAAATATCTTCTCCCATTCCGTGGGTTGCCTCTTTGTTTTGTTGACTGTTTCCTTTGCTGTGCAGAAGCTTTTGATTTTGATGAAGTCCCAAAAGTTTATTTTCACTTTGTTTCCTTTGCCTTTGGAGACATATCTTGAAAGAAGTTGCTGTGGCTGATATCGAAGAGATTACTGCCTATGTTCTCCTCTAGGATTCTGATGGATTCCTGTCTCACGTTGAGGTCTTTTATCCATTTTGAGTTTATCTTTGTGTACGGTGTAAGAGAAAGGTCGAGTTTCATTCTTCTACATATAGCTGCCCAGTTTTCCCAGCACCATTTATTGAAGAGACTGTCCTTTTTCCACTGTATATTTTTTCCTGCTTTGTCGAAGATTATTTGACCATAGAGTTGAGGGTCCATATCTGGGCTCTGTACTCTGTTCCACTGGTCTATGTGTCTGTTTTTATGCCAGTGCCATGCTGTCTTGGTGATCACAGCTTTGTAGTAAAGCTTGAAGTCAGGTAGCGTGATGCCCCCAGTTTTATTTTTGTTTTTCAAGATTTCCTTAGCAATTCGGGGTCTTTTCTGATTCCATACAAATTTTTGGATTATTTGCTCCAGCTCTTTGAAGAATACCGGTGGAATTTTGATTGGAATCAAACTACTAGAACTCATACAGCAATTCAGCAATGTGGCAGGTGGAATTTTGATTGGAATCAAACTACTAGAACTCATACAGCAATTCAGCAATGTGGCAGGATACAAAGTCAATGTACAGAAATCAGTGGCTTTCTTATACACTAACAATGAAAATACAGAAAGGAAAATTAGGGAATCGATTCCATTTACTATAGCACCAAGAACCATAAAATACCTGGGAATAAACCTAACCAAAGAGGTAAAGGATCTGTATTCGAGGAACTATAGAACACTCATGAAAGAAATTGAAGAGGACACAAAAAGATGGAAGACCATTCCATGCTCTTGGATCGGAAGAATAAACATTGTTAAAATGTCAATACTGCCTAGAGCAATCTATACTTTTAATGCCATTCCGATCAAAATTCCATGTTCTTTTTTAAGCAGAAATGCACGTGAATCCAAATCCACCATAGGAGGGTCTGTAGGGAAGTTTTCAGAGATTTGCTTCTCAGCCTTGGTTAGGGATCTCTGCTCTCAAAGGATCCACACTCTGAGCAGTATTGGATATTAAATTATTTCCCCCAGATACTTCTAGTTCTACGTTTAATCATAAATCGCTTCCTTCTGAGGGGGAAGTTTCCTCTGAGTTTGGACAGAGGGACTAGAGAAAGCTGAGTTGCTCAGAATGAAGGGGAGGGAGAATTGGAGACCCTGGTTGCCAAAAAGAGTGGTGTGGGGAGGGAGAAGGATTAAGCCAGTGAGGTCACAAGAGGCCTGAGGCTTTGAGGGGTGAGCTGTTCACATCAGGAGTGTCCAACCTTTGATTTGAAACAGTTTGTGTTTCTGTAACGTACAGGCCTTGCCACCATCTCCCCAGGCCCTCAGGAATACCCCCTGCATGCAAAAATGTTTCACGTGATGTGTGAGTGGCCAATGCTTTGATTGTGTAAAAACTGAGAAACAATTCTCATACATACGGAAACTCATACAGATTTGTGATGGTATGTGTATTTTTTGTGATGGTATGTGTATTTTTGTTCTTTAACTTTCATTATTTGTTTCCTTATGTTTTAACTGTGTCTCATAACAAACGTACAACTGGATTTTTAATTTTAAATCTCATATGACAACATTGTTTGAAACTGGAGAGCTCTATTAACCTTTATAGTGATTACTGATATACTAAGATATATTCCTACTACTTTATTGTTTTCCTTTTTAACTTGCTCTTTTCTAATTTGTTAAAACAGTCTCTCTTCTTTTGTGTTTTGTAAAAAAGTTGTGATAAAATACACATAACATGAAATTTTACCATCAGCTACTTTAAGTGTACAGTTCAAGTGTTAAGTATATTCACATCATCATAATACCAATCTCCAGAACTCTTTCAGCTTTGCAGAACTGAAACTCTATATCCATTAAACAACAACCCCCTACTTTCCCCTCCACCTAGCCCCTGGCAACCACCATTCCACTTTCTGTCTCTATCAATTCACTTCTCTAGGTACCTTGTGTATGTGGAATCCTTTTGTGATTGGCTTATTTCACTTAACATAGTGTCCAACAATCTCCATCCTTGCCTTTTTTTCTTTTTCTTTCTAAGATTTTCTTCTCAACTTGTTTGCAAGTTATACACTCTGTGTCTACTTCTTAGCAAGTTATTTTAACATGCCTACACTACTTTAAATTTAATCAACATTTTAATCCTACTTAATTGGACAATCTGAGGATCTAAGAATGCTTTAATCCTTCTCCCTGATATCCAGTATTTTACTTTCTAGCCTACCTGTCACACCTCAAATTGAGCATTATTATTGTTACTGTTATTGTTACTAACTTTTAAGTCAGTGTTTGTTTAGCTTTACCCACATAGTAACGTATTTTTTATGTTTGTAAGTGTTAAATTATAGTAGACATTTACACCAGTGTGGAACGTGCTTAGCATCGTATGTTCCAAAACACCAGGATAAAAGTTTACCCATCACTAAAAACCAATTACCGCCCTCCTAAGATGTCACACTGGCAGGTAACTAGATTAATAAATCTAATCCAAATGAATAACTCCTGTACTATGCAATTTCTGTTTTAGAAATGCATGGGAGAATGATTCAGCTAAATAGCAGACATTATATGATTTAAGATCATCAGTATTTTTAAAACTGGATATTACTGTGCACAGGTAGAAAATACTGAGTGACAAAAGATCTTTAAAACTGTACATGAAATTCCTTTCTTGTTTACCAAAAAAAAAAAGATCCTGGAAAATCTGTTTGTTGATAATTCTCTCCATGTGTGTTTTAGTAAGTGGTGATGCTCCCATTCAAGGAATCCATTAGCTTAATTTTCTAATGGAGGAAGATGTAAAAGATACTCACCACTTTCCATGGAACAGGCATCTATCAACTTAAAACCAAAATTAATAGTAATATAGGAAATTCAGAAACAATAAGATTTCTGCTTTATGTTTCATGGATGGTGCTGCTGTTCCAACCTTGTAAAGCAAACCTGCTGCTTTCCAAATCCCCCAAAATTAACATACTCCCCCATCTTACCATACAAACCAGTGCCCTTTGGTTTCTTTAGAAAAAGGAAGGGCTAAAGGGTTGTTGATCATGGAAGAACAGTTTTGATTTGGGACCTTCCACACACACAAATCATGCTGAATGGCCACTTATTTTACAGAGCAATTTAAATATTATGCAGTAGCCAAATTATCTTGGTCCATCCACCCTTTGGAGGGGAAAAAATTCACTTGGTAAGATGTGTACCAATAATAAGTAGCTTAAACTATCACCAACAAAGTATCTAGTTTGGTTTTTAAAATGGGAAAGTCACACATTTTTGAAAGTAAATATAGTTGAAGCTGTGAATCAATTATAATTTTGAACTTAATGAACTATGCAGGAGCAAGGGTTACTAAACCAATGTGCTTTGCATTTGTCCGAGTACTGATATTTCCGTATATAAAGATTTAGCACATATAAAAGCTATTATGAGAAGTGAAATATAATTTTCCCCAGCAATGAAAATATTAAAACTAAGTTAAAATACTAAAGTAGTATTTCACACGGCATAAAAATGGACAAATCAAAGTTTACATGACCCAACTGACCATGTATGAAAATGCAAAGCGGGTATTAAAATTGATATTATGTCCAATATTTAAAACTAGTTTTTAATTGGGAGAACATCTAAATCCTTATGTAACAAGTGAAACAAAAGCTTTAAATTGGTATACACTGTTCACACATGTATCTCAAGCTTGGAAATGCATATTTCTAAGCAGCAATACAAAAGTATTCATGAAGAATGCATAATCTCTGAAAATTATGAAAACATCGCTGCTACCAATACATGTCTAAATGCAAACTGACTACAAAAAAAAATAAATGCAAACTGACTACCATATTGTTACTTCTGTGTAGTGAGAGAAGGTTCATTTTCAAAGCAGATAAAATTCAGTCTTTAGGTGTGAATGGTATGAATGACAGTCTTTTTTTTTTCTTTTTTAAATCTTAAGTTGTTTGGGATCCTTAAGCATGCAAAACCTCAGATGGGAGGGTCCACAGAAGAACCAAGATTGTCTTATGGCATCCAGTTAAGGCAGAGCTGGGAATGCCTCAGGATCAACTATGCCAGGAGTAGAAGCACTTGAGTTGTCACATCTGTTGCCACGGTTTGGCATTTTGATGTCCACCATGCCCAAGGCCATATTATCCTCTCCTGCCACCATGTCCTGAGTGGCCAAAGTCTCCAAAACTTATCTGCAGCTGAGATATTGTGTCATTAGCTGGCTTCCGGAAATGATGGTCCATAACCCAATCAAATGATGGTCCAAGAACAAATCCCTTCTTCTACTGCCCTTCCGTACCTTCATTTAGTTTTCAGATATTAAATTCTACTTTTGCCCAGTTCTTATTCTGAATAGCTTTCCTCTCTTCCAAAGTCATTTCTTTTGGACCCTCTTCCCTTATTTCTTCAACATCATTCTCCATATCGTCAGTGTCTGCAACTGGATATTCTTCACCTTCTGGTGTTTCCTCAGTCACACTTGATTGATCCAAGTTACTGCAATTATAACATACTTGTTCGAATTGTATTTTGGGGACTCTGTTAATTCATCTTGACAGTTCTCCAGTTGTGAGATCTGCTACCTCCACATTTGTCCTCATGTTTCAGGACACTATAATGTCACTTCCATGATGCCTTTCAAATTCATGTTTGTCACCAGAATGAAATCTATTTCCTTGGCCCATTCCATGTCCAGAGTCTCCTCAACCTCTTCCAAGACCCTATAGATTTGGATAAGCCAGTCAGTAATCTGTCCACCCACTGAAAAGTCTCCTCCTTCATCCTTTTCTTCAAGTGGTTTTTTAAATCGTTGTCACAAGGTGGTCACCTTTCTGGTCTCCTGTTAATGATTTTCCCTTCATGCTGCAGCTGTTGATTAGGTCTTCTTTGAACACCTCTTATTCTTTCTTTCTTAAACGCCATGGGCAGTTACATTTCCTCTTTCTTGTCAGCCACACTAACATTGTGGGGGCGGCAGGCAGTGGGTTCTTATGGTCTTTCTGGGACTCTTTAGGCAGCTGTTTGCCTTCTGCAGTGGAGTTGGTCTGGACTGTGGCTTGAGCTGCCCTCTTGGCCCCAGAGCCCCCAAAACCATCCCCACTGGTTTCTTTTTTCTTGTTCTCTGCTGCTTCAGTACCTTATAGGGGTCCGATTCATTGTCAGATTACCAGTCGAATGAGTTGGTGACCACACAGCTGAAGCTTTATTGTAAGTGCCGAAGCATGATGGTAGCTCCGTGGCTCGTTCCTCCACAGATGGCAGTTGGCAGTGCTGAGCCAGGAGCACCTGCCTGAGCTCTTCCCACAAGATGGCTGGGGCCCACATTAACATATTTTTACTCGGCATCCTTTTATGTGTCTCAGACTTTCCATCTGGGAAAATTTTTCTTCAGCTTGAGGTATATTTTTAGTGAGGATCTTTTGTTGATACTTTTCTTAGTTATTGTCTTTTTTTTTAAAAGATTTTATTTATTTATTTGACAGGTAGAGATTACAAGTAGGCTGAGAGGCAAGCAGAGAGAGAGGAGGAAGCAGGCTCCCCACTGAGCAGAGAGCCCGATGCGGGGCTCGATCCCAGGACCCTGGGATCATGACCTGAGCCAAAGGCAGAGGCTTTAACCCACTGAGCCACCCAGGCACCACAGTTATTGTCTTAATCGTCTATATTTCACTCTTGTTCTTTTTTTTTTTTCTTTTTTCCAATTTATTTATTTTCAGAAAAACAGTATTCATTATTTTTTCACCACACCCAGTGCTCCATGCAAGCTGTGCCCTCTATAATACCCACCACCTGGTGCCCCAACCTCCCACCCCCCCCCGCCACTTCAAACCCCTCAGACTGTTTTTCAGAGTCCATAGTCTCTCATGGTTCATCTCCCCTTCCAATTTACCCAAAAGCACATACCCTCCCCAATGTCCATAACCTTCCCCCCTTCTCCCAACCCCCCCCCCCCCAGCAACCCACAGTTTGTTTCGTGAGATTAAGAGTCACTTATGGTTTGTCTCCCTCCCTATCCCATCTTGTTTCATGGATTCTTCTCCTACCCACTTAAGCCCCCATGTTGCATCACCACTCCCTCATATCAGGGAGATCATATGATAGTTGTCTTTCTCCGCTTGACTTATTTCGCTAAGCATGATACGCTCTAGTTCCATCCACGTTGTCGCAAATGGCAAGATTTCGTTTCTTTTGATGGCTGCATAGTATTCCATTGTGTATATATACCACATCTTCTTTATCCATTCATCTGTTGATGGACATCTAGGTTCTTTCCATAGTTTGGCTATTGTGGACATTGCTGCTATAAACATTCGGGTGCACGTGCCCCTTTGGATCACTACGTTTGTATCTTTAGGGTAAATTCCCAGTAGTGCAATTGCTGGGTCATAGGGCAGTTCTATTTTCAACATTTTGAGGAATCTCCATTTCCTTACACCACACACAAAAATAGATTCAAAATGGATTAAGGACCTCAATGTGAGAAAGGAATCCATCAAAATCCTTGAGGAGAACACAGGCAGCAACCTCTTCGACCTCAGCCGCAGCAACATCTTCCTAGGAACATCGCCAAAGGCAAGGGAAGCAAGGGCAAAAATGAACTTTTGGGATTTCATCAAAATCAAAAGCTTTTGCACAGCAAAGGAAACAGTTAACTAAACCAAAAGACAACTGACAGAATGGGAGAAGATATTTGCAAACGACATATCAGATAAAGGACTAGTGTCCAAAATCTATAAAGAACTTAACAAACTCAACACCCAAAGAACAAATAATCCAATCAAGAAATGGGCAGAGGACATGAACAGACGTTTCTGCCAAGAAGACATCCAGATGGCCAACAGACACATGAAAAAGTGCTCCATATCACTCGGCATCAGGGAAATACAAATCAAAACCACAATGAGATATCACCTCACACCAGTCAGAATGGCTAAAATCAACAAGTCAGGAAATGACAGATGCTGGCGAGGATGCGGAGAAAGGGGAACCCTCCTACACTGTTGGTGGGAATGCAAGCTGGTGCAACCACTCTGGAAAACAGCATGGAGATTCCTCACTCTTGTTCTTAAAGATATATTTGTTAACTTGGAATTTTAGGTTTACCTTTTTCCCCCTCTCTTGTCCCATTGGACATTTTATTCTGTTCCTTTCTGGATTATTTTTCTAACACTGTTAAAGTGTCAGCCATCCATCAGAAAGGATGAATACCCAACTTTTGTATCAACATGGATGGGACTGGAATAGATTATGCTGAGTGAAATAAGTCAAGCAGAGAGAGTCAATTATCATATGGTTTCACTTATTTGCGGAGCATAAGAAATAACACAGAGGACATGGGGAGATGAAGATGAAAAGGGAGTTGAGGAAAATTGGAGGGGGAGATGAATCATGAGAGACTATGGACTCTGAAAAACAATCTGAGGGTTTTGAAGGGGCGGAGGGTGGGAAGTTGGGTGAGTCTGGTGGTGGGTATTATGGAGGGCATGTATTGCATGGAGCACTGTGCGTGGTGCATAAGCAATGAATTCTGGTACACTGAAAAGGAATTTTAAAAAATTAAAAATTTTAAAAAAAGTGTCAGCCATCAATTAAATTACCACGCATTGGCACATGATTTGTCTTTTCTCCATAGAAGTTTTTAGAATGTAGTCACTTTTGGTATTCTGAATTTTTTTATTAAAAATTTTTTCCTTTCTTTGGATTTATTGAGATTCTTGGACTTGAAGATTAATCTTTTCTAACAATTCTGGGAATTTCTCCACTATTATCATATACTTTGAATGTTCTTTTCTTTCTTCTTTTTTTTTTGTTTTAAAGATTTTATTTATTTACTTGACAGACAAATCACAAGGAGGCAGAGAGAGAGGGAAAAGCAGGCCCCCTGCTGAGCAGAGAGCCCAATGTGGGCCTTGATCCCAGGACCCTGAGATCATGATCCAAGCAGAGGCACCAACCCACTGAGCCACCCAGGCGCCCCTGAATGTTCTT
This sequence comes from Neogale vison, assembly GCF_020171115.1. Lineage (NCBI taxonomy): Eukaryota > Metazoa > Chordata > Mammalia > Carnivora > Mustelidae > Neogale > Neogale vison. The sequence continues at coordinate 156,383,505 of NC_058096.1, forward strand.
TTCTTAATTCTATTATTTCCTTATGAAACTTCAATTTGAACTTATGTTAATTAGGCTTAATCTATCTTCCATGTCGCCTAACTTGTCTTACTAATTTTGTATCCTGGGCTGCACTTTGGTCTAATTTCCTTATATTTATCTTCTAGTTTTAAATTTTTTCTCTTCATATATGTCTAATCTGCTGCTTTATTTCTGTATTGCGTTTCTAATTGTAGTTACTAAATATTTTATCTTTTAGATATTCTTTTTGATTCATTTTAAAATTTGCAAAGATCATTGTTTATAGTCTCTTGTTCCCTCATATTTTTAATCTTCTTTATTAATACCTAACTTTTCTGTAAGATAATTCTAGAAACTAAAATCTTTATGTTGTCTATTACTTTGACTCGTTCTCACTCATGATGACTTACTTCCTTGTGTGTTTTGTGATTTTGATTGTGGACTGCTAAGTTTTGGGCTTTTAAAAAATATATTTATTTATTTATTTTTAAAAGATTTTGTTTATTTGTCAGAGAGAGAGTGAGAGAGAGAGAGAGAGTGAGCGCACAGGAAGACAGAATGGCTGGCAGAGGCAGAGGGAGAAGCACGCTCCCTGCCGAGCAAGGAGCCTGATGCGGGACTCGATCCCAAGATGCTGGGATCATGACCTGAGCCGAAGGCAGCTGCTTAACCAACTGAGCCACCCAGGCATCCCTGCTATTAAAACATTATTGTGGGAATTTTTTACGGTCTTGGGTCATAGTGCAACTTCTTCAGAAAGGATTTGTGTTTACTTCTGCCAGTCTCCTTCTATAGGCAGATTTTATTTCTTGTTCACCTTGCATTATGGACATAAACCCTTTGATGCTCCCACCTTACACAGTGGACTACTCTTAGATATCCCACTTTAGATGGGCCCTAGGCTTTCTGGCCTGACCCACACCCCGGGAAGACATGTATTGGAAACATAACTTCCCTAAGGCTTGTCAGATATCCTTTAGAGAAAAGGTGGTTCCAATACTTTTCCATTCAAGGGTCTCTGTTTTGTCTATCTGTAGAGTCCTTAGAGCTTTTTAAACATTTTAATTTTCCATATTTTATTTATTTATTTATTTATTTACTAATTAAAAGACTTTGTCAGAGAGTGAGCGTGCATGTGTATGCGCTCAGGCAGCAGGGAGTGGCAGGCAGAGGAAGGGCAGAGGAAGAAGCAGGCTTCCTGCTAGGCAAGGGGCCCAATGTGGGATTTGATCACAGGACCCTGGGAATATGACCTGAGCTGAAGGCAGCCACTTAACTGACTGAGCCACCCAGGCGTCCCTTATTTTATTTTTTTTTCCCCTTATTTTATTTTTTTTAAGAGAGAGAGTGAGAGTGGGGGAGAATCAGGAAGACAGAATCTTAAGCAGGCTCTGTGCTCAGTGTGGAGCCTGATGTGGGGCTCAGACTAATGACCCTGAGATCATGACTCAAGCTGTGCTCAAGAGTTTGTTGCTTAACTGACTGAGACACCAAGGTGCTCCTAATTTTTCATCTCTTACCATTTTATCTGGTATATTAGTTGTTTCAACTGCACAAAATTTTCAAGGTATCTAACTCTCTATACTGTTGGAAATGTTGCTCCAGGGTCTTTAAGCTCACATTTTCTAATACAAAAGCCATTATCCCGTATTCTGTTCTTTGTTAGCATTTGAATTTTGAGATGTATGTGTGTGTAGTGTATGTAAATATTTATATATATATACATATATATATATATAATCACTTTTTTTCCCTATACTGACTCCTGACTCTAAGAAGAGCCTGTAAGCCTCTAATTAACAGTCTTGTGAACAAGTTTTTTCTCCTGAGATAACATTTATTTACACAAAAACTTAATGAAAGGAGTATAGCAATTAAAAACTTTTCCTTGTGATAAAACTGTAAGTTGGGAATAGTCTTTAAACCTAAGATTAAATATAAATTTAAATTTGTGCTTAGGAAAAAGGATATGGTCTTCAAACTTATACTTGGTGTTATATCTTATAACCTTCTTTTTCTATTTCTGTAACCATAAAAATGTCTCTTGGTAGTATTTGTTAAACTATCTTGTAGACATGTAGACTTCAACATTTGAATGTTGTCTTCCATATCAAGCAACTATAACTCTCCAAGCCTTGCTAATTAATTGTCGTGTAAACATTATGTGTGACATTCCAGTCTTTAACAGTTCTAATGTTTCTAAATTTCTTTCTTTGCTGATGTTACCAGGCTCACTTTCCCTGCTTCTTCGCCCTTTGGCCACAGGATTATTAATAAAATCCCAGACTCTAAACTAAACTAAGTGTTAGAAAGATTTTTTATTTTTTTTTTTTTTTCTGTGCAGCCCACAAGTTCAATGTCGGTTCTCTCAACTGAGTAAAGGAAGAAGCTGTGTCTTACTCTTTTCTGGGTCTCCTTAACCCTCTCCCCCATTAAGTCCTTTATAATTTAGTAGGAACTTAGGTTATATATGTATACTGAATAGAACAGAAGCATAAGGAAAAAAACTGTCAAAATCCAAGTTTTTGAACAGAGATTAAATCTGTTATTGAGGCTACCTGGCTTTCTTTAGGGTGAGAGATATCTGAGTGGGGTCCTATGGGGGCAAGTTTGGTGTTTAGATACTAAGGGATCATAAGGTGATCTCCTGACTCTCATACCATCTCTCTGACTCTCTCTCCTTTAGGACACTTGGCTGTAGACAGCTACGGCCTGTAGGGGAGCAGATTGTGGATAATGGGACAGGGCAACTGCAGGGGGCTAGGGATGAGGTTGGCCCCATGCTTCCATGCTTGTCATCCCTGTATGATGGGTTTGTGGTCCTGGAGATGCTACAAGCCTGAGACTGCTGCCACCACCCATCCTGTTCAGCCAGGCACAGTGCTTTGTTCTCTCCAATTAACTGTGAATAACAACAAGGAGTGAAACCAAGTGATTTAAGCAATAATTTATCATATTCAGTTCACCATTAACAGCCATCTAGTGTTTCCTTTGCCCTTTTAAATGAGTCTTTGTTCTGGTGCTCAGCTCTTCTGTGTATTTCATAAGCTTTTAGTGAGCCTTTCCCTCCCTCTCTCTCCCTCTCTCCGGCCCTCCTCCTGCTTTCCTCGAGCTCTGAAGCACAAGTGTCTTTCTGGAAGCAGCTGAGCCATCTCTCATCTAGCTTCCTTCATTCCATTTAATAGGGAACTTGAATGTTAATTTATGACCATGAACTCCAGGCTGGGTGCTGCTTGATGTAAGGGAAGAGGACACAGTCTTTGCCCTGGACCAGCCTGCAACCTAAATGGGGTGATGAGGCTCATCCAACATGAAATGGGCAGAGGAGGAAGTGGGGGACAGTCGATGTCACCAAAGTAAGACCTTGCTGTGAGAAAAGCTCCCTAGAGGAGAGGGCTTCAGCTGAGTTCTGAATGTTGGTGTAGTTTCAGGAAGGACATAAGGGATAGGCCAATCCGTGAAGGGTCCTAGCAGGAGCACAGTGTGGATTTGGGCATGAGCCTCCAAATAACTTGAGAGTAGGCCAGCACCACCCAGGGTGGCCATTTGTCTGCCTGCTTTTGCTTTGTCTCCTCTTTGGGATCACCAGGTCTGTGAGCCTCCCTTTCTTAGCCTCATGGTGTTTAGGGTATGGGGAGCCCAAGCTTATAGAAGAAGTCAGGTAGTGGCCCCAGGGAAACTTTATGTTTTCTGGGTCTTATTTACTTTCACGTCTCTTTTCTGCTGGGTTTCCTCTCTCTCTCTCTTTCTCTCTCTCTCGCTCTATGTATGAGTGAGTATGAATGCATACCTGGGCTCCCAGGGACCCTCATCAGACACTCGTGCTCTGGATTTGGGCCTGGGGTGGTAATAAGAAAATTGGGGTAACAGGGCTGTAGCTTTGAGTCACTGAGACTGTGACACCCTCGGACCCCACAGGGACCCTGGTAGCAGCTTTGTCTTCTGTTGAGGTCTGTTGGGCTCCCTGACAGTAGAAGATGTGTCTAAGGGTGTGGAGGTAGGGAAGCCTGGGCCTTCAGAGGGCCTGAAGGAGACCCATACGGGCTTTTCTCTTGAGCAAGGTACTAGGGCTCTGGGAGTTCACTGAAGGTTCCCATCATCAGGGTGCTCCTACTGCCGACTGACCTGACCCTGTCTAAGAAAAAAATTCATGCTGGGTGTTATGGGGGAGTGGTCTCACTGGCCTTAAGGGGCTAAGATGATGACAAGTTGGACTGTTTAGGGCATAGATAATTCAAGAGTAGAGAGGAGCAGAGGGGGAAAAGCTGCAGAGGGACCCCAATGGTCTGACTCTCCAGGCATCTAGGAACCTGTATATACACACTCACTTCATGGTGTCTTTTAAGACTAAGCTGCCTTAAAAATAAGTCATCAAAAAATTAATTGAGATTTCTGGTATCCATTTTAATTTCTAAAATTAAATGTAAAATTGACAGCAAACAAAGTAAGACAGTATTACCTTTAGTTCCAAATTATGGCAGTCCAATGAGGTGGAGACATGCTTCTTACTAAAATTTCTTTTTGCAGAGAACATACTATTTATTTGAAGGGAATACTCAGATAAATTGCTTGAGATGGCAGATGAGACCCAAGGGCATGCATTTTAAAAAAGTAGGGAATATCATTCAAACTGTTAAACTCAAGTCATGGAAAGAAATATGCCTCATTCTTGAGAGGAAAGTGTTAGGAAATTAAAGTGAATGAAAAGAATTGAGGGCCCAGTGGGGCTGAGGAAGGCCAAGAGAGATTTCCCCAGGCCAAAAGCAAGGGACAGCAGGAGTGGGTCCAGGAGACAGCCGAGGGGCGGACAGCTAACATCTAGGCCACAGATAAAAGGATACATTCTTCTGATTGCCACTGATGGCCACAGGCTCAAGTATTCCAGAGGTTTTGGTCAGGCCACCTTTTATGGAGGTAGCCGGAGGAGCTACTGTGCCCCGGATTTCGAAGAGAGCTGAGTATCGTCATGTTTGGTTTCTGTGTGAAGCACTTATCCAAGATGCAGCTGAAGAGGAGGATCTTCCGACGCCTCCTGTTGACATCCAGTCCCTCTGTTTCTGAACTTGAACCTCAGAAAACCTTGTTTCTCTTCCATACACATTGTGAATTCATTTCTAGATGGCTTTACATTTGCTCCAGAAATACCAACATACATTTTCTGCTCAGTCAGGAAAAAGCACAGAAAAAGCTGAAATGACAAAACAACTAGGGCATCATGAGGCAAACCTTTCCGAATTCTTCAAAGGACACTCAGCTGCAGCTCCAAGACCACCTTTCAGCCTCTAGGGTATTAAGGGCTACTGGAGAGGAGAGTTGAGGAGGGGGGCTGGAATGGGTGGTCAGGCAAGGCAGATTCATAGGTCAGATGTATTTCTTCCTGTCCCTACAGCTCAACTCCCTTCCTCTCTGTGTTCTCTGAGGAGTGAATGCACATAGGTCTAATGTCAGGCAGGCCCCTGAGTGCTCAGAGCCTAGACCAGTTCCTCTTGTTTATGCGTTGTGAGTGCTGTCCCTTTAAGATTTTTTTTCCTTGCCTTTTTCCCTTCCCTTCCTCCTCACCAAGGGCAAACAGAGAAGAATGAAGCCAGGGTAAATTGAGAAAATATTTGAAGCCTATTAAGTGTGGCTACAAGTTTATTGTGATTCTTAAGTTAATTATATCCTTTTTGACTTCCAGCCAGTCCCTTCACTGGGCTTGCATATAGACTTGGCCACCTATCCCAGCCTCAGGCTGGCGGCATGCCTGTCTGCCTGCCTAGTTCTCTGCCTCCCTCCCTTCCTTCCTCCACCTAGTCCCCCTCTCCCTCCTATGCAGACAAGTTAGCAATCCACTGTAGCTTAAATATGGGAGGGGCTGTGGTGGATATCAAGAATTTGGAACGTAGGTACTTGTGTCTGTGGGGGTGGGGTGGTAAGGGCACTGTAGCTAGCAGGCAGCCACGTGTGTGAACACTGACTCTTACCACAACCACCTACATTTATTTTAGCTTGTGCTTTACAGTTCACAAAGTGGTGTAATCCCCCGATCATTCAAACCTCATGAATGCTGTGGACAGTAGGTGTTATCAGTGCCATTTCTGGAAGAAGAAACCAAGATTTAGAGACATTTTAAAAAGAGAGCTCATGGCTTTTAGGTGGCACAACAACGTAGGATTGGTGTCCGGGTCTTTTTGGTTTCCAAAGATCCATAAAGTTGTATCTTTGTTTAATATTTAAGAGTGTACAAAGAGAAGTTCATACAAATTGCCTCATTTAATTCTTAAAACATTGTGATGTTGGTGCTGTCCCCATGTGGGGGTTCTTTAGGAGCTGCTTCTCCTGGATCCATTCTCAGCTTGGCAGTGAGAGCTGCCTGACCTCCAGCTCTGTGACCTCTGTTGATGGTTCAGAGTCAGGTGCTGGAGCCAAGTGGGATGATTCAGGTCTTCCTCAGGGATTTTTGTGTCCCAGAATAAAAGGGCTTTGCATTTAAACACATAGGTCCACTATGACCACAGAAAGCTAGTGTACAGTAGAAAAGTGGAGCGTAGAGGCTGAGGAATAGCAGTAGAAATAGGAGACGAAGAGAGATGGAGCTTTCTGAGTTTCCTATAGGTCTTCAGTTTTTGGTTCTATCCATGAGGGTTCACAGCATTTCTTCCTTGGATTCTATGTGACACCTCTGATCCTTGTCAATAAAGTCTCTTTTCTGCTTATACTGCATACTGTGCTTAGGATTTTGTTACTTGCAACTAAAAGACTCCTCAATACCACATACCAGGAATATACATCATATCAGCATACATATCAGAAAGCAGAAGCACAGTGAACTAAATACTAAAATGCAGGAGCCAGAAATGAACTGTGGAAGTTAGAAGATGAAGCAGTCTTCACTCTTGTGTTGCAAGAGACCTTAGGAGCTGGACATTGAAACCTTTGTCCAGTCTCTACATGTATGTGCAAGCCTTTGGCTAACCCTGTGGCATTAGGTGAAGGCAGAATATACAAGAGCCAGCTTTTAGGTTTCTGAGTAGAGCAGCTGTTTTTGGTACCACTGCTACATTTTCTCAGATCACCTCTGACTTCAGCTAAATCAGTCACAGCCAATTAGTTCCCCTTGGTTAGTTTGCTCCCCCCAAATTTTCCCACAAATGTTCCATCCACTTTCACTGCCACACCTGCTGTGGTGCATGTCACTACCCTCAGCATTATCCATGAACATTGTTTACTTGCATGGATGTCTTATTGTCAGTGAGATACCAATGGGGTGCACATTAGGGAAACAGAAGATTTGGTGGTTATATGTTATCAGAAGCTTAAGATTTTGCCAGTGCCAGACCTGACTCAATACAAGTTCAAGTTCAAACTCAGTGGTTTTCAAATGGTATGCAAGGCCATGTAAAATTTCCTCTTCCCTAGTGTCCCTCTCCTTGTCACCTCTCCATCCTCATAGAACCACTTGAGATTCTCTACACATGTCCTGTCCTTCCAGGCCTGTGTGTCCTTGTTCCGGCTTTTCCTAGAAAGTCCATCCCTACTTTCTCTGCATATTGAGTTCTCATTCATTGTCTCAGCCTCAGCTCAAATCCTGCCTCTTCTTGGAAGCTTTCCCAAAATGAGTTGCTCCCTGATTCCTTCTGTGGAGACCTCTTTTTGCATCTTGCTTGCAGCTTCTTGATGTTGTCTTTCTTGCTTATAGTTCTTTGTACATTTTTCTTTCTCATGCAGCAGACGGCATGCTCCTTAAGGGCTCAGGTCTTGTTTTGGTATTTTCAGATATTCGGAATAGTGGCGGTTCAATGTCATCTTTGCTAATTAAACGGATGGGTGGCTGCAGTTAAAGCTGATGATTCTGACTTGGCCACTGATGTCGAAGGTTGTTAGCTATCAGATGTCAAGACCGAAACCAGCAGGGTCTTGCTGCCTGCTAGCACCCAAAGAGAGGTGACAATGCTAAATGGGTCCAAGAAAGCAAATGTGGGGCATCCTGACCCTGTGCTGATATTAGCATCTTCTTACTATGAGGACTCAACACAGGGATTCTGCTCCAGCTTTCTTTTTTCTTTTTTTTAATTAACAGATAATGTATTATTTGCTTCAGGGGTACAGGTCTGTGAATCATCAGTCTTACACAATTCACAGCACTCACCATAGTGCATACCCTCCCCAGTGTCCATCACCCAGCCACCTTATCCCTCCCAGTCCCCTCCCTTCCAGCAACCTCAGTTTGATTCCTGAGATTAAGAGTCTCTTATGGTTTGTCTCATTCCCTGGTCCCATATTGTTTCATTTCTCCCTCTCTTCCTCTACCACCCAAGCCCTGCTTCTCAAATTCCTCATATCAGTGAGATCTTACAATACTTGTCTTTCTCTGATTGACTTATTTTGCTTATCTGCTCCAACTTTCAAATGCATATTTGCCTTCCCCAAGTTCTCCAGGGAAGGAGTGAGTCTGGGGAAAGTCCTGAATGCAAACCCCACACTGTTCCACTGGCCTGTGTTTGTATGTTACTCTTTAGAAGCCCTTACATTTGAAATCATTTGCATTCACCTTGAAGATGAAGCTAGGATGTTCTCTGAAACTTCAGAGTGGGAAGTCAGAAAATGACTTAATAGCTTAGGAAAATAATATTTGCAAAGAGTTTATATTTAAAAAGGCCAGGACCTTTTAAGATAATGGATTTAGAGGCCTCCTTTACCTCTTGCCACACATTTTTATCCATATAAAAATGCTTATTTATTAACTCTAAGTACTTCTCCTATTCTTTGGCCTTCTGTTATTCTGAGAATCACTCTGAAATCAGAGAGGGTTAAAATTTCTGATCATCACTGCTTTAAAAAGTGAGGGCATATACATTGTGCCAAGCCTGGTACTAATCCCGTGTCTGTGATTTCAGTTTTTCTGCGTGGGATTTAGGTGTTGAGTCAGTTGGGGGATAAAAACAACCAGGCCTTTTCCCTCTTAAAAAGGAAGATACTTATATCCAGTGTTTGCAGTATAGCTATCATCACATTCGCTTCTTAAGACTAAGAAGGTTTGAAAGAATTATCCCATTTTATACAAAGAAAATTAAGACTCAGAGAAATTCAGTGCTTTATCCAATACCATGAAGCTTTACTGGTAGAGCTGGGATTTATGCCCAGTTCTTTTGACTAGTGTTCAGTGCCACTTCTGGCAGGACCCAAATCTGTCTGTAATTCTACTCCAACACTCCTTTAAACACCTACTTCCTACCTCCTGCCCCCATGTAAACACCCATCTTGAATTGTTTATCCCTGTTGGCTGTCAGCTAGCCTTTGGAAGGTGACAGTGGCTGAAAATAGCTTATGGTGTGACACTTTACAAAGAGATCCAAGTTGTCCTTGAGAATTAGTAAAACAAAAAGCTAACTCGGGGGAGTTTGGGGTTTGAGGACAGATACATTCTGGAGTTGCTTTGGAGGCCAAGGGATTTTCTTGGTGTCCTTTATGACAACCACACAGGCAAGCATGTGTTTTCATAAGTGGGGACCCCAAGTGTTGGTGGCAAAGAAAAAAGAAAGGAGGAGCAGCTGACTGGGTACCTTATGAGCAATTTCACATTGTGGGCCTTAGTAAGTCCTGGGGGGTAAAACCCCAGAGCGCCTGGTTTAGATGGCCTGCAGGCTACACTGCTTGGAGAAGCCCAGCATGGCTTTTCAGATGGACTCTTCGCAGTTCTCTCACCCACTTGGATGAGGTCAAAGAAAAAAAACAACCTGTTTCTTTATTAATGATGCTTTCTGCAGAGTTAGATTAAGCGCTGATTAAAGGCAGATGCTTCCAAAGTATAAATGTAAGTACCATCTCAGTCACTTCTCCGGTTACAGGGTTTCCTACACGATTCTTTAAAATCACTTTGGCCGTGTTCCCATTTGCCTTCCTCACGCTCTCCACCCAGCTTCCGAGCCGCCCCTCCCAGAAGGCCTCCAACTGCCAGGAGCTGGAGCTCAGACTCTGAGAGACTTGCGTGGAGAGCTTTGAGAGGTGCCACTGGGATTGCTGTCTGGAGCCACCTAACCAAGGCAGGTAAGTTCTCTGGGCTGGGGCAGCCCTATTCTTCTGTGCTTTCAAGGCTAGACCTGTCACTGTGGAACTTGCTGTGTTTTTTCCATCAGGATGGGGTACAGGCCTTTTGTAATAATTTCCTGCTCAAATCAGAGTCAGGAACCAGGTACAAGATGCATGGCTCAGGTTACCAGGTCCATGGAGGTGTTTCTCCTCCTTTCAAGTGCTCTGAGAAGGCCTGAGGCCACGGGGACAGGAGACAGCTACCCGCCCAGTAAGTGCTTACAACACTGGGCTTCGTGTCAGGAATTGGGTTTTTCTAGAGAAGATATGTTCAAGTCTTGTATCCTGAGACTATCATGCAAATCCTCCAAATAGTTTTTGAGTTCTCTGTGCCCAATTAATTTAATCAGAAATTAATGTATACTTAAAATTTTTTTTTCTGAAGAGCTAATCAATCTGGGATTGATTTTGGATTGAGATCAGTTGCGTCGAAGTCTGTTCATGTTCATTTGTTTTCTGATTTTCTTATGGGATGTTATTTTTTGTGAGCCGCATTGATAGACCTGCTTCTGTGTCACCAAAGTTAAGATCTTGTTGTTTAGACAACCACCAAATGGACAAAGGGCCATCTTGTAGGGTACATTACCATTGGGCTGTCTGGGTTGGGTGTATGGGAGGGTGTCATGGTGGGGCAGTGGAATGCATGTGGGAGTGACAGGTGAATTCAGAGGTGGCAGTGAGGCTGATGTCCTGGGAAGCACATCACACAGTGAGGGTGTCATAGACCCCGCCCAGCCCAGCTGGAAGCTGTGTGGCTTTCTTCTCCTGACTCCCCTCTCTCACCTCCTTGGGGTGTCTTAGCTTGGAGTAGGAAGAACTAGGCAGGTAGGTGGATTATATGGTGGTGATTACTTGGAACTGAGTTTCTCTAGCATGTCCTTATGTGATCATAGGCAAATATCTCAATTTCTCTGAGGTCTCCTGTTCTCTTCTGTAGAATGTGGATGATATACCAATATCCACCTTGTAGATCTCCTGGGAAATTAAGAGAGATTATGAGAGATAATCTACTTAAAGCATTTGACCCAGTGCTTAGCCCATAGTTTAGAGCTCTTATTAATCTCAGTGCAGAGTTTCAGATTGTGTATACCAGAGCCCATCGAAATGTTTTGGTCGTGTATTTGCAAACCTCTGGTGGCTTCCCCAGTGACTTCCCCTGCTGGTTAGGGTAAAGTGTGAGGATCAGGTTGTCCAGTTTGGCTTCTTACTGACAGAGAAAATTGGAGAGAAACAGTAGTCTAAGAAGACCTAAGGTTAAAACCCCTGCCTATTAAAAGAGGGACACAAATAGTTCCCCTTCATTCTAGATGACTATTCTCTTTCAGAAACCCCCCAAAGATAATATTTATCTCATTACATTGTTCTTTTTCTCCATGAGATTGTTCTGAGGATTAAATGAGATGATGTAACGTTAACACACTTAAAATTTTACCTGAAACAGGATAGAAGCCATTAAATGATTGCTATCACTGTAAAAATGTTTGTAATACCACATTAATTGAAAAGTTCATCAAGGCAAATTGCATATGCATGACAATGTCAGCTACTAAATATATGGACATAAAGACTGCCAGAAAGAAATATACCAAAATGTTAAAAAATGTGCATATGCTAGGTGGCTTTTGTTTGTGGGTGATCATTTCCTTTTCTTGTTTTCTAAATTTTATTTAATGGATGATTCCATCAGCCAGGGCCCTGGCAGGAAACAGATGGCACATTCAAACTGGGCATTTTGAGGCTATTTTATTAAAGGGATATTTTTTAAATGGAGGCAGAGTTCAGGAAGAGGAACCAGTGAGGGTGCAGTTTTCAGGTATGGTGAGAACAGGGCGTCATTAGACCTACATTTGAAGGGGCCCAGGAAGGGAGGTTTTACAGAACCAGGGAGAGCCCTGTGGATGGGTCACATGGAAGGAGCTGTGGTGCATGGCCGCCATTGGGCGGAAGGGTGAGGAGGAAAAACCGGACCTCACCTTCCTCTTGCTGGTGCCTCCCATCAGCCAAAGCTAGCCAGAAGCCAGAGTCCAGGGATCCCACTAAGGGGCCCGTGTGAATCAGTTGCACAGGCTCTGAGCAGAGAGAAGAGGATAGGGAAAGGTCTGGTGGGCAAACTGCTGATGTGTAGCACAGTGAAGTTATGCAAATTTTATAATAACTGGTAGAGTCATAAATAAGAAACAAAAACCCTTGCTGCCCTCAGTGTTTTCACACATGCGCACATCTCCCATTGTCCTCCCAGCTCAATGATTTCTGATTCTTCATTAACCACTGTGTCCCCTGGGTTCCCACAGCATCTAAATTTCTCCCTAGTGCAGCAACACTCACTGTGTGGTTTCATCCTCTACCCTTGACTCACCTAAATCCCCACGTTGTAAGAACCTTGAGGGCTGGGATGGTGTTTTTGTTTTGTTTTGTTTTGTTTTTCTTTTTCTTTTTTTATTATTTTTTTTAAATTTATTTTTTTATTTATTTTCAGCATAACAGTATTCATTGTTTTTTGTACCACACCCAGTGCTCCATGCAATCTGTGCCCTCTCTAATACCCACCACCTGGTTCCCCTAACCTTCCACCCCCCCCACCACTTAAAACACCTCAGATTGTTTTTCAGAGTCCATAGTCTCTCATGGTTCACCTCCCCTTCCAATTTCCTCCAACTCCCTTCTCCTAACTCCCCATGTCCTCCATGCTATTTGTTATGCTCCACAAATAAGTGAAATCATATGATAATTGACTCTCTCTGCTTGACTTATTTCACTCAGCAGAATCTCCTCCAGTCCCGTCCATGTTGCTACAAAAGTTGGGTATTCATCCTTTCTGATGGAGGCATAATACTCCATAGTGTATATCAACCACATCTTCCTTATCCATTCATCTTTTGAAGGGCATCTTGGTTCTTTCCACAGTTGGCAACTGTGGCCATTGCTGCTATAAACATTGGGGTACAGATGGCCCTTCTTTTCACTACAACTGTATCTTTGGGGTAAATACCCAGTAGTGCAATTGCAGGGTCATAGGGAAGCTCTATTTTTAATTTCTTGAGGAATCTCCACACTGTTCTCCAAAGTGGCTGCACCAACTTGCATTGGGATGGTGTTTTAAATCATTTTGCATTTCCAGTGCCCAGTGCATGAATGAGTAAGCGACTGGAGTTCAGATCTAATGCGTCTATAAGGCTTGCAGATTGGAAGTAAAGCCTGGAGCTACCTAATCTTAACTGCAAGTGAATTCTCTAGAAATTTAGGGTCTCTGCTCAGCTCTCTTTCCTGGATGAGTGCTTGACTTCTGTCTGTTCAGCGGGAGTGGGCCTGTGAGCCTGCTGAAGGCCAGTTCTCAGAGAAGGAGGAGCAGAGCCCTTTCTGCTGGGCAACTCCCCACCGCCCCTGCAAGTCTAGTGCATCACGTTGGGAAGGCTTGGCAGGGCCTCCACATGGGCCTCTCAGTCACTGTGGTTTCCTATGTGAAATCATAATTCACATGTCACTGGCCTCCTGGTTAGGACAGCAAGTTGGGATTATGCATCCTTCCTTTATGACTCAAGGAGATTTAGAACCTGTCATTGTACCAGATATTTTTACTGTGTTAAATCCAAGGATGTTTGGAGCCCTGGAAGGATTTTTACAGTCCTTTCGCAAATCTATAAAAGTAATAGTTACATGCATGTAATTCAAACAACTCAGAAGCAAGGAATTCTGGGAAGGGTATCATGTGAAAAATAAAATATCCTCACCTTCACCTGTATTCTCAGTCCCACTTTGAACCCTTTCAGTGTTTCAGTGTTCCGGTCAGTGCCTGGCTAACGCTAATTGATTCTCTTATGCTTCTATTTTTTTGATTCATCAAGATTAAATAGGAGTTATAAATTGTCTCTGTGCAAGATAAGGAATTTAGTGTACTGACAGTAATCCTTCTGCTGTCCCCATGGTTCCTCCAGTTTCTGCTACTTAGTATATTTGAGTACCTGCATAATTTTAAGGGTTAGACTTATACTTGATTGCTTGATCCATTGACCTTCCATAGAATGTCTGACTCTCCTCGTGGTTAAGATGAAGAAATTCATGGCTCTGAGCCTCCCTTCCCCTTTGTTTTCCAACTCTAGCTTGTAATAACATTTTATAACATTTATATCATTTGAATTCTATTCTATAACTGTAATTAATTATGCTTTATCTGTAGGATGATTGTTAAAATTAAAAACTGATATATAAGTTTTATGATACAATGATTTTATAATTTCTAGTCTTTAAAACCAAGTACCATATTTGGACCCAAAGAAAGGGAATGCACTCTGATGTCATAGACCTCCTGTTGCATGAAGAAGAATGTCCTGTGTCAACATCAAGTGGACTTTCTTCTTTTCCTCCTCTGTCAGCTGCTCAAGCCATTTAGTTGGCTTCATACGTAAAACCTGAATCTAAGTAGTGTGGCCAATTCCATCATCCAGGAACATCTATAAAGAGCTTGACCTTGAATGAATAGAACAGAATACAGTGAATCTAGATTGCCTATGTCATTTCAGTTGATATATGATATATACCCACACTGTGGGCTTCAAATTACCCTTAGTATGTTTAAAGACATATACATTGACTTTATCATGGCCCTTAAACACAATCCAACCAATCTGTGGGTTAACTGAAGAAAAGGTGACTAGTCTGGCACCAGAAGAAAAATTGGCCATATTCACCTTGTTGACCACATAGGTGGGATGCTTCTTCAGTTTGGTGCCTTCCTGAGGACTTTTCAAGAGAATTTGATTGTTTTTCTTACATGCTTTTTTCAAAGGCTAATGTGTGTAAACTATGATTGCTCTGTATTCAAATGCCTCCTCATTCTCTCCACTTGCAGGTTCCACAAACAGCTTCAATTCCATCTGTTTTAAATTCCCTTTTTTCCCCAAAGCTTCTTCCTTCCATAGTACTCTCTGTCTGAATGGGTGGCACTGTGCTGACCCAGCTGCCCAAGGCAGGAACCTCAGCTCCTTCCTGTCCCTCAAATCTCTCCCTCCCCATAAATCACTGATCAAGATACAGATGTCGTGAAAAGAAGGGCCATCTGTACCCCAATGTTTATAGCAGCAATGGCCACAGTCGCCAAACTATGGAAAGAACCAAGATGCCCTTCAACGGATGAATGGATAAGGAAGATGTGGTCCATATACACTATGGAGTATTATGCCTCCATCAGAAAGGACGAATATCCAACTTTTGTAGCAACATGGACGGGACTGGAAGAGATTATGCTGAGTGAAATAAGTCAAGCAGAGAGAGTCAATTATCATATGGTTTCACTCATTTGTGGAGCATAACCAATAGCATGGAGGACAAGGGGCGTTAGAGAGGAGTAGGGAATTTGGGTAAATTGGAAGGGGAGGTGAACCATGAGAGACTATGGACTCTGAAAAACAGTCTGAGGGGTTTGAAGTGGCGGGGGTGTGGGAGGTTGGGGTACCAGGTGGTGGGTATTATAGAGGGCACAGCTTGCATGGAGCACTGGGTGTGGTGAAAAAATAATGAATACTGTTTTTCTGAAAATAAATAAATTGGGAAAAAAAATAAAAAAAATAAAAAATAAAAATAAAAATACAAAAAAAAATAAATAAATACTGTAAATTGAATCTTCAAAAAAAAAAAAAAAAAAAGGGTATTTCTTAAATGACTTTCAGATCCGCCCACTCCATTCCATCATCCTTAGTGGTTGTGATTGTTGGAACATTCTCTTCAGTTCCAGCTCCTTACCTCCTTTAGCCCCCAGTACTAAGTCCTATCCATTCTCATCAATAAGAGAGATATATTTTTTAAAAAACCTGATAGTGTTACTCCTCTGTAACAACGACCACCAGCACACACTCTTTAGCAACTCTCCATTACCCTCAGGGTGAAACCCATGATATTTACTAAGTATTATACGGCCCCACATGCTCTCTTAATGCTGACTGGGACCTTATCTGACAATTCCATCCCACAAAATCTCCATCCCAGGCAGACAGAACCTGTTGACAGACACCATGTTCTTTTTCACCCTTGAGTCCCTGTACATGCTGTTTGTTTCTCCTACGACATTCTAATGTCCTTCTTTTTTCTTGTCTGTGTCTTACATCACCTTTAGGTCTCAACTGGGACATTAAAGCTTTGGCAGATCATCCCTGATTCTCCAGGACCGGTTAGACACCTATTGCATGCACAAACATAGCACCCTTTACCTCTCCCTATATTAACATCTGTCTTACTCTATTGTAATTTCCTATCTTTTATCTGTCTTCACCACTACTACACCAGGGAAGCATAATTTGTAGGACCAGGAGGAGGGGCTGTTGTTTCTTCTCCATTAGTGCCTAGCCATGTTCTTAGAACAGACACCGAGCATATGGTTGCTGAATGAACAAACCAATGCTATGTTGGATTACCCACTGTAATTCTCTGGAGTGCCTTGGGAATCAATATTAGATTGACATTCAGGTATATAAGAAAGGAATAGGGTGCTTGGCATGGGCAGTGAAGGCATTTAACCTGAGCACTACTGCATTTTCTCAGAGCCTACTTTTAAACTTCAGGTTGTAGAGGAAGTCTTTATAGAAGGGACTGTCAGGGATAGGGGCCAATACAGCTATTATCCCATGGCAGAATGACCCTGTTAGTTTTGGAAAATCCTTGCTGCTTTCTTGGGGTCTCATTTCTGCCAGATCAGGGTTTCAGAAGTAAGAGAGTTGGCTTAGAATCATAAGTGTTAGTGTAAATGTCTGTGCCTGTGTTTGTAGCCTTTTTGTTTCCATTCCACCACATTTTAAGACCTTTGCTGACCAGTGAGAAGACACGTGCACTTATAGTTTTGATTTTGCAACTCATATCTATGTCCCACTTAATTCCCTATCCTTTCTGCTCCTGTTCACACTGCGGCCACTGAGCCACCATCTGCAGGTCCCACTTTAGTAGTTTGGCAGGTTCGGTATTACTGTCTTGCTCAGTGCTTGGGTCTCAGTTTTAGAGACTGGGCTTCTTCTGCCCATTGTTCCTGAACTTAACTTGCCATTTACATCCAGGTCCTCTGGGAATGATGGCATGTTTTGGTCTTCCCTGTGCCCCAAATCTCTGCTATATCCAAAATGGCAGTCACCTATTCTGACCTGCTCCACAGCCAGTGAACTCCCAAGTCCCCTCACTTCACTTAATTCTTATAGCTGCCCATTGAAAACATCCTTAGAAAGTGGAATTCCAGGACAGGCTGTGTGATTTCTACCTCCCAGAGCTCTCTAAGGACCTACCACTTATCTCTCTCTTGAGGATGAAGATGGATGACAGGTGCTACCCAGTGATCTTTCCAGATGAGCGGAATTTCCGTCCCTTCACTTCTGACACCCTGGCTACAATTGAGAAGAGGATCTCCATCCAAAAGGAGAAAAAGAAGTGCAAAGACCAGACAACCTCAGAACCCCAGCCTCGGCCTCAGCTTGACCTAAAGGTCTCCAGGAAGTTGCCCAAACTCTATGGTGACATTCCCCGTGAGCTGATAGCAAGGCCTCTGGAAGACTTGGACCCATTCTATAGAAATCATAAGGTAGTTGACTGGGGGTCTGGGGTATTCTAACCACGCAGTTATAATGACAGTTACAAGACTCTCCAAACACTGATCTTGGAGCTTACAGGGATGTCTGTCTTTCTCCTTTGCTATCACCACTTGTTGATGCCTTTGTACTCCTGAAAACCTCTTTCAGTTCTCATTTTCTTTCTGTAATGTATATCTTGGCAAAGAGGAGGAAGACTAGAAGCAGCAGGAAGGTTAAAAGGAAAACAGAGGGAAAAAATGGTGTCAGAAAGAGGACTGGACTAACAGAAAAATTGGGTGTAGGCCATTTAAGTGATTGGCTTTTTGACTTCAGATAAACCACTTCATAAGCCTTATTTTTCTGATCTGTAAAATGGGAGTCATGTCTGCTTCTTATAACATGGGAATGATATGGAAGTACTTTATAAACTGTAAAGCATTATGCCCGTATGAAAGATGAATATCACTGTCCAAAAATGTCCACTTCAGCAGTAAGAGTTTTCCTCAGCAAACTTCTCAACTATAGGCTTTTTAGGCTACTAAATGAGATTTTTCAAGGCCTGAGCCACAGACCAACATGACACATAATAGAATAAATAAAGTCCAAGAATATGGCAGTCAACTGGGCATATGGAGAATTTTTTTTCACAATTACCTGCATTTTATTGACACAATAAATGAGCAAAGTGCTACTGCCATAAATATGCCTGCTCTCTTATCTTATATCTTTTTTATTGTCTTTTATTTTATTTCATTTCATTTTATTTTATTGTCTTATTTTATTATCTTTATTGTCTTACATCTTATTTTAAGTCAATATGTTTATGCTAATTTATAAAGTCTTAGGGGACTGGAATCTCTTCCATTTATTCTTATTTATAAATCATCAACAAAACATCACAAATTTTAGGTATTTAGCAAATGAATTTTGATGGTGATGCTGACTTTTTTTTTAATTATAAGTACTCTTTATTAACATATAATGTATTATTAGCCCCAGGGTTACGGGTCTGTGAATCGCCAGGTTTAACACTTCACAGCACTCACCATAGCACATTCCTTCCCCAATATCCATAACCCCACCACCCTCTCCCTACCCCTCTCCCCCCAGCAACCCTCAGTTTGTTTTGTGAGATTAAGAGTTTCTTATGGTTTGTCTCCCTCCTGATCCCATCTTGTTTCATTTATTCTTTTCCTACCCCCTAAACTCCCCACATTGCCTCTCAACTTCCTCATTATCAAGGAGAGCATATGATAATTGTCTTTCTCCGATTGACTTATTTCGCTAAGCATAATACCCTCTAGTTCCATCCACATCATCACAAATGGCAAGACTTCATTTCTTTTGATGGCTGCATAGTATTCCATTGTATATATATACCACATCTTCTTTATCCATTCATCTGTTGATGGACATCTAGGTTTTTTCCGTAGCTTGGCTATTGTGGACATGGCTGCTATAAACTTTCGGGTGCATGTGGGCATATGGAGAATTTTATGTAAATCCATGTCAATATGTGGTAGGCTTGCTGTTTAACTTACCTGAATGTAGTTCTTATAGGGAAATTCTAGTAAAAGTTCATTAAAGGGACTCCTGAGTGAGAAAATATGAGCTCTGGGCTGTTATGATGGCTGTTTGAAAGACTGGGGCAGTGAGAACAGTCCTCTCCTTTCAAGAAAAGCTCAGAAGACCTTACCATTATCATCTCACTGTGTGACCCAGCAGAGAATGGAAAATCTACCTCACCAGACTGAGTTCAGAGAGGAAGGAAATTTGGGGATAAGTCCTAGAAATATGAGATACTGAAACCATTTTCTGCTGGCAAACATAAGAAATTGATCTCTCCTGAGAAATGTTGCCTGGTATGTCCTTATATTGGGACAGACCTAGGGTTACTAGGCCAAATGGGAACTGTGTATATAGAGGAAAGCGGGGTGTGAGTTGGAAAATCAAGAAGGGGGATGAGAGATGAGGGAACAGAAACAGTCCAGTATTTCTCCTTCTTATGCCCCAGAACTCCAGAGTCTTCTCGGAGGCAGAGTTGTTAAGTATGAGTTAACTGTTGGAGGTCTTCTGCCTCAAGACTGGAGCAGGCAGCATCTTGGTGTGCTGTAGACAGTCCTGAGAGGATAGGTTCTGTTCTAGAATCATCTCTTCTCAGCTTGGGCTCCTGCTTTAAATCAGAAGACATGATACTTCTTTAGAACTCTGCACACCCATGACCCCATATGGCTGGCTGATACTCTCAGAAGTCATGTGAGATATACGTGAAAGTTAGCACTCCACCTCACAGATGAGGGAGATAATGACTAGATGGGGCAGTGGATTAGGCCAGGCCAAACAACCAGTTAGGGGTGGAGTTGTGACTCAAACCCAAGGGCTCCTTCTGTAGTCTAACGCTACTTCCTATCTTTAGAAATTTCCGTTTTGAAGAGCTACAGAGACAGGGGTGGGGTCAGTAAGCAGACAGAAGGAGCTGGATACCTATCATTTTAATAATTAAAACCCTGACAAGTATAGTTAAATACACCATTAGTTGAAATATTTCAAGCAGTCAGAGATGGCATTAATAAATATCAAGGGACACAGAGGCAGAGCCATATCATGTCACCTATTAATCTGGGGTGACCCACCTCAGGGAGAGGTTTGCTTTCTGCCCTGAAATTATCTTTCTATTCAAAGGAAGGACCCAGAATCCCTAAAGTGGGTCTTGGGCTCCTGAGCTCATAACTTTCAGAGAACTCTGTGGCCCATTTCCTTTTGTTATAGAGGCAACAGAAAATATCCTACTCCATTTTTTCCTGCAGCCAGATGGGCAGCAGACAAGTAAGTTCCAGCAACTCAACAAAGGATGGTTGATGGTTGGCAGTGACTGAAGTTCTGGTACCTCAGCCAAGGCAGCATCCACCCTGCTATATTGAGCCTAGGTGACAAGGCTTATCTTTTCTGCATAAGAACATACTGGATTACATGTCAAGTAGTACTTTTGTAAATCTTAAAGGAGCAGAGATACGGGGAAACAGGGACGATCCTCATTCTGTGAAGACTTTTGTAACTAATAACTTTAGGCACATATAAGGGGACAGCCAGATTATGGCTTAATGGAAAGAAGAGGTCTGGGAGTTGACATTAGAATCCTGTGAGTGATGGATTGTTGCCCAGAGGCTGCTTCATTCCCAAAGCCCAGGAAGACATAGTAGGAAGAAATGGGTGCAATTATGGTATTCTTCAGTGGAGCCCAGTGGGCATTTTGGATGGGACAGCATACCATTTAGCAGATCTGTCCTGGGTTTGGCATCCATGGACCTACCCAATAAAGGTCAGTAGGGCCTCTAGTAATTGTGACAGACAATCAAAAACACCCACATGCATTTCCAGATGCCTTCTGTAGGGCCTCTCCCACCAGTTGGGAACCATAGGTGGATTTGCCTGAATGTTTGTAAGGCGAATGGGAGAGCAAGTCTGGGAACCTTGATGACTTTTGTTGATGATCCTCAAGGTTAGAATTGACTTACAGACTATCTCATGTAGAACAGCTCAGGTACAACAATATGGGCTTTCTAGGTCCTTGACTATTCTAAGGTTTGTTATGAAGTTTTCATTTATAATCAAAATAATTTAAAATAATCTGCTGAATATGAATGTTCAATACTACTTCCAACTCTCCAAGTTCCTTCTAGTTCTATCTCCATAGATACATACCATAGAGTATGAAACGAAGGAGTTTGCTTGCCCTGGTTACTAGCCTCTGCCCATGTTTTTCTGCAGGGTCTATATGCTCCATTTCTGGAGCCTCCAGAGTATTACACTAGGTAAACAGTCCACAGCCCAGTACTTATCTTGGGATTCTGAGTGAGACCTAGGCCACATGGTGCATCTGTTGGTGTCCAGAGTCCCAGTGTAGACTGGTCAGAAAGTACCTCGGGCTTCAGAATAACAGCACTGCCATCAGAAACTGTCAGGGTCATAATGAGCCAAGCCACACCTCAATCTGTGGTTCCACTAAATTTTCTCTAAATGAAATCATGATAAATATTGTTTTGTCACTGCATGTAATTCTTGTTGTGTTTGTTTGTTTTTGCAGACATTTATGGTGTTGAACAAAAAGAGAACAATCTACCGCTTCAGTGCCAAGCGTGCCTTGTTCATTTTTGGGCCTTTCAATCCAATCCGAAGTTTAGCCATCAAAATCTCGGTCCATTCATATCTTTTCATTGCATCTTTTACTAAGTCCAGGTCATGTGAAAAGTGAAAGAGCCCCAGATTGTTCACATGTCTGTTGAGTGGAAGTAGCTTGTTCTTGAAACAAATTCTGGCTGAGGGCCTACTGCTGTGTGGCAGGGCCTCTGCTACTGCTATGTGTGAACAAGACTTGGCCCTGCACTAGGATCCTATGACCTCCGAAGGAGATGGGCCCTAAAGGCAGGCAATTTCGTTAGTGAGATGGGCAGTTTGGGAGGAGTAGTAGTGCTTTGGAGGCATCCAGGATGACTTTCTGGAGAAAGGAACATCTAAGTTGAGACTCAAACAAAGGTTGCAAACTATTAGCCTTTGCTCTGTATTTAGCTGCTCAGTGTGTTGTGCTGGACCTACACAGTGTTTAAAACTTTCTGGAGACATCCTATAATGCTAAAAGTCCAGATTTGCAGCATCTTTTGAAGAAGGAACCTCTATGAAGACTAGGCCTGCCTTCCTACCTGGCAAAAATCAGTGTTGTGAGGAAGCACTGCCTCTTTCAGAGGAGTTGTGCAAGCTCTGCTTCACCCCATCTCAGCCCCTCTCTGTGACCCCGCATCTGCCCACCTCACCCATTTAAATGAATCCCTGAACTCTTAAGACTTTGAGATTCCATCCTCAGTATTAAAGAGTAAAGACAGTCAGCACTGCTAATGTGGGCAGCAGGTAGTGGGGACACCAGACAGTTTTAGACTGGGAGACAAGAGTGCTAGACATAATGAAGTACTAGGGCATGGGAAGGGGTAACTATTCACGTTGGATTCTCTAGAAGCAGAGCCCGAGATGAAGATTTTTATTTAAGTGATTCAGTTGCGGAGTGCTCTCTGGAGAAGGAAAGAGGGAAACAGGATGGAACAGAAAGTGGAGGCTAGTGAGGATGGGGTCTCAGCTGATCCCACATCAGCTTGAGCCTGTCAGGAGCTCTGGAGCACTAAATAAATCACAGAGCTGCTCCCCTGGAAGCAAGGGGCCAGCTTTTTTAATGTCTCAGGCTGTCAGACATGAGGAAGGGGGCTATAGCCCTCCAGGTGAGGAGGCTGCCATTTGGCTGAGGACAGTTCTTCAGGGGAAGGGACAGCTATAAGTTGTTCTTTGCCAACACTCACAGTAAGCAGACAGGTGCACCTGTGGAAAGGAGACCTGGAGGTATGCCCACAGCCTTCACTGTGATTGATGACATGTGCCACCCTGTAGTGTACCTGCCTTAACGGACAGCGGTCACATTGTTCAGCATGTTCATCATCTGCACCGTCATCGTCAACTGTGTGTTCATGGCCACCGCCTACAGTAAGGAAAGCAGTAATGCCGACAGTGCTGAGTAAGTGTTTGTCCTGCGCTTGTCTGTTCTAAGGTTTTAAAAAATTCACCTAAAAGACTTGTGATTACATAAGAGTTCAGATATATAAAGACAAACTCACCCATAATCCCACTTCCCCAGCACAAATGCTGGCAGAGCCCATTTTAGTTTGGTATACATATTTTTATATTGTTTTTAAAAGACATTTAAAAATAATAAATAGCACACATACAAATTTTATGTCTAGCTTTTAAGTGGTTTTCTTTGGGTTTACATAGTCTTTATAGGAATCTACTTTTATGGTTATATAATATTTTACAAGGTGAATAAACCGTAATTAACTATTCTAGCATTTTACTACTATAAATATTGGAACAAGCAACATTTTTGCATATAGCTACTTTTTAAAAAATTACTATTTTCTTAAGACAGAGTGTTAGAAATGGGCTTGCTGGATTAAAAGTTACATTTTAATGCTTGAAAAATATATGGTGGCAAAATAGTTTCCAAAAAATTTGGAAAAGTTATTAATTTATAGAGTTGAAAATGTTTACATTTCCTTAATTTCTGGATGGGTTGGACTCTTTTGTTTTAGTTTGTGAATTGGGTATTCCCATTTTTGACCATGTATCATTTTTGCTTTTACCCAGGTGCATTTTGGTGAGTTTTTGTATAACTAAAATATTAACTTTTTGTAATTTTTAGTTGGTTATTCAGACATATAAGTTAATTTTTCAACTCAGAGAGTACTGTATTTTAATAAATATTCTCTTATATGTTGTCTTGGTTTTTCTAATTTAACATATTTACTGCTTTAGTTTTTCAGGAATATATTAAATAAGAAATTGACAGAATAACAAGAGATCTCTTATTTTGATCACATATTTAATTATGTGATAGAAACAACCACAATCAACATTACAGTACATTCCAGACACCCTAAAAGTTTCCTCATGCTTCTTGGCAGTAAGTCCCCTAACCCCAACTCCCAACGCTTGATCTGTTTTCTGTCACTCTAGGCTAGCCTTGCCTTTTCTAGAATTTCATATAATGGACTCATATGGTATCTATGATATCATACTTTCATGTCTGGCTTCTTCCACTTAGCATGTTTTGAGGTGCATCCGTGCTCTTGTTTATATCACTAGCTTTCCCCCTCTTTGTTGTCGAGTTGTATTCCTTTGTATGGGTATACCACAATTTGTTTTCCCATTCACCTGTTGATGGACATGTGGGTTGTTTCTATTTTTGGTTATTATGAACAAACTTGCTATGAACATTTCTGTATAAAAGTCTTTTTGTGGCGGTATGTTTGCATTTCCCCTGGATAAATATCTAGGAGTAAAATTGCTGTATGTTATATGGTGAGTAAATGAGTAATAAGAAACTGTCAAACTTTTCCAAGGCGGCTGCACTGTTTTGTATTTCTGCCGGCAACATATGAAGGTTTCAAAGTCTTTATTAATTTCATCCTTCAGTTTACTTTGAATTTAGTTGCTTTTGAGTTTAATTTGCTTTTCCATTTCTAGCTTCTTTTTTTTTTAAAGATTTATTTATTTATTTATTTATTTTTTACTCTTTTAAAAATTTTTTTTTCCAATTTATTTATTTTCAGAAAAACAGTATTCATTATTTTTTCACCACACCCAGTGCTCCATGCAAGCTGTGCCCTCTATAATACCCACCACCTGGTACCCCAACCTCCCACCCCCCGCCACTTCAAACCCCTCAGACTGTTTTTCAGAGTCCATAGTCTCTCATGGTTCATCTCCCCTTCCAATTTACCCAAAAGGTAGAAACTTGGTTGGTTTGAGATCTTTCTTCTTTCCTTGTACAATTGTATAAAGCTACAAATTTCCACCCAGGTACTGCTAAAGCTTCATCCCAAGGATATTGATACCTTGTGTTTTTATTTTATTCATTGCTTAAACATATTCCCTACTTCTTCTTGTGATTTCTTCTTTGTCCCATACGTTATTCAGACATGTGGTTTTTTTAATTTCCAAATATTTTATATTTTTCTAGTTGTCTTATCATTGACAGCTTCCAATTTAATTCGGTTGTAGAGAATATACTCTGTAAGATTTCAACCTTTTGAAATTAGGAGAAATTTATTTTATGGTTCTACCCTGGGAAATTTTTCACATGGACTTGAAAGAATGTGGATTCTTCAGTTGTATGATATGATATTCTGAAGATGGTCAGTTAGGTTAAGGTGGTTGATAGTGTCATTTAGATTTTATCTTTTTACCATTTCTATTAGTACTTCTGTGAATTACTGAGGAGAGGTTTCAAATCTCCATCTATGATTGTGAATTTGTCTATTATCCTTTTCTTTCTTTTTTTTCAGGTTAAACTGATTTTTATTATAATTGTGTTTGAAATTTTAGAACTCATCAGTTTAGTTTACATGCACATGTACACATACTTACACACCTATATAATTTACATTATAGATATACAACTCACATGATATAAATGATATAACTTTTGTTAATACTTAATCCCAAAAAGAATCTATTTGCTTTGGAGAAATCAGAACTCTGTCCCTTTTCCCCTTAACATAAAGACTGGAAAGTTCTTATTGCTTTTTCTTCCTCAGGTTCATTCCGGTCTTATAGAATATACATTTTCCGATTTTTTTTTTTTAGGATAATATGCGCAGATATTCTTTTCTAGTCTCTTTTTTTTTCCAATTTATTTATTTTCAGAAAAACAGTATTCATTATTTTTTCACCACACCCAGTGCTCCATGCAAGCCGTGCCCTCTATAATACCCACAACCTGGTACCCCAACCTCCCACCCCTCCGCCACTTCAAACCCCTCAGACTGTTTTTCAGAGTCCATAGTCTCTCATGGATCACCTCCCCTTCCAATTTACCCAAATTCCCTACTCCTCTCTAACGCCCCTTGTCCTCCATGCTATTTGTTATGCTCCACAAATAAGTGAAACCACATGATAATTGACTCTCTCTGCTTGACTTATTTCACTCAGCAGAATCTCTTCCAGTCCCATCCATGTTGCTACAAAAGTTGGGTATTCATCCTTTCTGATGGAGGCATAATACTCCATAGTGTATGTGGACCACATCTTCCTTATCCATTCATCCGTTGAAGGGCATCTTGGTTCTTTCCATAGTTTGGCGACTGTGGCCATTGCTGCTATAAACATTGGGGTACAGATGGCCCTTCTTTTCATGACATCTGTATATTATCCTTTTCTTTTTGGGAAGTATTGCCTCGTGTTTTTTTGCAACACTATTATTAGGCACATACAGATTTATGGTTATTATATCCTCCTGATATATGCATTCTTTTATCATTATGAAATGTCTTTCTTTATCTCTAGTAGCATTCCTTTAAGTATTTGTTTTGTCTGAGATTACTATAGCTACTCCAGCTTTCTTATGCTCATTGTTTGCGTGGCATGTCTTTTTTCATCCTTTTACTCTCCACCCTTTTTTGTATTAATAGTGTACTTTATTTTTGTATTTTAGTGTTTTTGTAGTTATAGTGTATCTTTTGTGCTAATAGTTGGTTCTTGTTTATTATGCAGTATATTTTTCAATCTCTGCCTTTTGATGGAACATTTATTTCATTTGCATTTAATATAATTATGAATATGCTTGAATTCAGGTCTGCTGTTTTTCTATCAGTTTTCTGTTGATCTCATTTGTTTTTTGTTCCTTCGCGCTTCTCTTGTTCTTTCATTCCTGACTTTTTTTTGTTGTTGTTAATCAGGTACATGTAGTATTTCATTTTAATTCTCTGCTGTTTTTTTGTTTTTATTTTTGTTTTAGCTTTCCTTTTTGTTTTGTTTTAGCTTTTCCTTTTTCCTTTGCATTACTTTTTAGTGATTGCTTCTTCTCTGTTGCTAAGTGAACTTGGGATTTAGTTAAGGCCAGTGAGTTCAGGGCTGTGCCTTGGAACAAGGGGCATGGACACCCCTGAGAATAGAAACCATCCTGACAATATTGCTGGGGAAATGGTCTCCCCTCTCGAGAGTTGGCTATTCCATGTGAGGAGCTAACTGGTAGTACAGGGGCTGCTGCTCCTTGTTTACTGCAGTGTCTCTGGAAACCTTCGTAGTCAACCAAGTGAGATCTGTGGAGGAGGCATATCCAGGAATGGGGATTGCTTCCATACAAGTGGTCTGCCCTGCTAGCGTTTCTGGTGAGATACAATGAATCTTCTTTTTCTGTTGATGGAAAGCAGTGGCCCAATTGGATGCTAATCTGCTCAAAGACCATTTTCACTACTAAAACATATGAACATCTAGGCTGAAGGGAAGCTGCTGCTGTGCCCTGGTGGCATAGGGACTAGCAATGGATTCATGAAAGTAGGAGTGGGAGAAGGCTGTTGATAATGGTTTTATAAAAGAAGGCATGTAACTGAGTTATTAGGCCCATGAGGGGGAGAGTTACTTTAGTTTTGTCAGTGTCCTTTGGTTAGAAAACTTTTAAATGGGAAATTGATTCCAAGCTGATAGTTCTCAGAGAATGAATGCCAAGGTGCCCTAGGATAGGTCATGGTGTTCTGTTAACCTATCTGGACACCACTCATGGCCCTGACTGGATACCCTAACCATGCTTGAACCGACAGTGACACACTCCAGAGGGCCTTATTTGCCTGGTGGTTTGGGATTTCCCTATCATGGTGTTCCCAAGCCCTGTTCCTGGTGGTGGGCATGGCTTTACTCCCTATCATATGTCATGCTGGTCTGCCTGTCCCTCTATTGGCCAGGCTTCTGCTGGAAAAGAGAGAATGGGAGGGGATGGGAGGTGGGAGGCAGAAATAGCAGTCAGAGGCTGTTTCCTCAGTGGTCTGAGATCTAGATGGAGATTTGCAAAATCCCACAAATCTGCAATTACAGCCTTTTCCCAAAAAATGCCCTTCACTTTGTAAATTATACCTCAGTTTTAAGAATGGTATTTCACGGCAGATATGATTTAATCTTCTGTGTTCATTTGTCACCTAAAAGGTGATCAGCTTAAAAAAACAAACAAACAAAACTGAAGCAGAGAGCCACTCACAACCATTTCTCCTCTTAGATTTGGATTTTTCAAGTTCCCAAGACCTCAGTTCTTTAGCCGTGTGGACTGACAGTGGCAGAAAAGATCCATTTCTTTTACTGTGAAATGATAGATTGTTTAGATTGTTTGAATTGTTTCTGTCCCTAAAGGGAAACCTGTGTGTGTGTGTGTGTGTGTGTGTGCGCGCGCGCGCGCGCGCAGAACCAGCACTTTTTTTTTCTTCAAAAAATCAATTACTTTAATATATATCTTTTTCTTTTCTACAAATCAGGTCATGCTGTTTGTGAAGCAAAACATAACTCATTGTCATAACCTAGAATTAAGAAGGCCTAAATAAACTGTCCCCATAAATAAATTTCTAGTTAAATATATATTATATATATTTTAAAATATTTTTAAATATATTATTTATATTATATATTAAGGTTTATATGTTTATATATAAATATATATTTTATATAATTTATATAACTTTATAATTATAATAAATATATAATTTACACTATGTATAATAATAAATATATAATTTATATATAAATTTATAAATATATTTATATTATATATTCATATTTTATATATAAATATAATATTTTAAATATATATTATATATATTTTTTAATTAAAAAATTTCCCAATTTATTTATTTTCAGAAAAACAGTATTCATTATTTTTTCACCACACCCAGTGCTCCATGCAATCCGTGCCCTCTATAATACCTACCACCTGGTATCCCGACCTCCCGCCCCCCGCCCCTTCAAAACCTTCAGATTGTTTTTCAGAGTCCATAGTCTCTCATGATTCACTTCCCCTTCCAATTTCCCCCAACTCCCTTCTCCTCTCTATCTCCCCATGTCCTCCATGCTATTTGTTATGCTCCACAAATAAGTGAAACCATATGATAGTTGACTCTCTCTGCTTGACTTATTTCACTCAGTGTAGTTCCATACAAAATTTTTATGATATTATTGACTGTATTCCCTATGCTGTACATTATATTCCCATGTCTTTTTTATTTTATAACTTAAGGATTGCACCTCTTAATTCCCTTCATCTATTTCATCCATCCCCCATTTCCCATTCTCCTCCCCTCTGGGAACCATCAGTTTGTTCTCTGTTTCTAGGCATCTATTTTGTTTTGTTTGTTTTGCCTTTTAGATTCCCCATATAAGTGAAATCATACAGTATTTGTTTTTCTCTGTCTAATTTTACTTAGCATAATACTCTCTGGTCTATCTTAGGTGCCATGAATAGCAAGATTTCATTCTTTTTTTAAGGTGGAGTACTATTCCCTTGTGTATATATACCACATCTTTATCTGCTTATCTGGTGATGGGCATTTAGATTGCTTCCATATGTTGGCAGTTGTAAATAATGCTGCATTGAACGTAGCAGTATGTATGTCTTTTCAAATTAGTGTTTTGGTTTTGTTTGATTAAATACCCAGAAGTGGAATTGCTGGATCATATAGTACTTCTATTTTTAATTTTTAAATGAACCCCTACACTGTTTTCCTTTGTGGCTGAACCAATTTACATTCCTATCTACCGTGCACAAGGACTCCCTTTTCTCTGCATCCTTGCCAACACTCGCTTCTTATCTTTTTGATAATGTTCATTGTGATAAGTGTGAGATGATAGCTCACTGTGGTATTGATTTGCATTTTCTTCCTTATTAGTGACCTTAAGTGTCTCTTCGTGTGCCTGTTGCCCATCTGTATATCTTCTCTAGGAAAATGTCTATTCAGGTCTTCTGCTCATTTTTAATAAGATTGTTTGCTTGATATTGAGTTGTAGGAGTTTTAAAAATATATTTAAAAAATATATTTTAGATGTTATCCAGTGGGGGCTTTGGGATATAGCATTTGCAAATATCATCTCTGTTTCATAGGTTGCCTTTTTCATTTTGTTGATGATTTCCTTTGCTGTGCAAAAGCTTTTCACTTTGATGTAGCTCCATTTGTTTACTTTTTGCTTTTGTTGTCCTTATCTGGAGAGACAGAGCCAAACAAATATTGCTAAGACCAATGTCAGAGAGCTTACTGCCCAAGTTTTCATCTAGGAATTTTATGCTTTTGGTTCTTACGTTTAAGTCTTTAAATCCATTTTAAGTTTATTTTTGTATATGGTATAATTCTTTGTTGTTATTAAGTTGTATATCTGGGTATTAACCTCTCATCAGATATATGATTTGCAAATATTTTCTTCTAGAAGTTGTATAGTTTCTGCTCTTGCCCTTAGCTATTTAATCCATTTTGAGTTAATTTTTCTACATGGTGTAAGGTAAGGGTCCAACTTTATTTTTTTGCATGTGGATGTTGAGCTTTCCCAGTACCATTTGTTGAAAAGACTGTCCTTTTCCTGCTGAATAGTCTTGGCATCTTTTTTGAAAATCATTTAACTATATATGCTAGGGCTTATTTCTGGGCTTTCTGTTCTATTCCAGTGGTCTATATGTCTGTCTTTATACCAGCTACACACTGTTTATATTACTTTTGCTTGGTAATAAGTTTTGATATAAGAAAGTATGAGATCTCCAACTTTTTCTTTTTCAAGATTGTTTTGGCTATTCAGGGTCCCTTGAAAATTCACATGAATTTCAGGATAGATGTTTTTATTTCTGCAAAGAATGTCATTGTGATTTTGATAGGGATTGCACTGAATCTGTAGATGACTGAGTAGTACAAACATCTTAATAGTATTAAGTCTTCAGACCTATGAATATAGGATATGGAAAGATCCCGTTTTCAGCCTTGTCACTTATGGTTCCTTTGCCGTCATCCCCTTCAGTACATCACAGTGACAACTCTAGAGTAGTAGTGACAAAATAACAGTGACAACACCCATTCCTAAGGTCCCAGGTTGGCTAAAACGAATCTCAAGAATATGGCTGTAGAGCTAGGCATTGAATAGCACTTTTACAATTTTATCTGTGGGCCTGTTTCTCAGAAATCCTAACCACTAGAACTTCCTTAAGGAACTTACAATCAGAATGTTGAATGTCACATTGAAATGGAATAACTGCATAAAGGCTAGATAAGACAAATGGGCTCTCTGCTGTTCACACCACTTACCATGTTTCTTCTTGTTCTGAATGCTTTGCTTTATAGGTACGTTTTCACTGGGATTTATATTTTTGAAGCTTTGATAAAAATATTAGCAAGAGGTTTCATTCTGGATGAGTTTTCTTTTCTTCGAGATCCATGGAACTGGCTGGACTCCGTTGTCATTGTAACAGCGTAAGAATGTCAAAGTTGTTTATTGAGGAAACTCAGGGTGGGAAAGAAGCTCCTGGGCTTCCACCAGGACTTTGTGTGGGTCCATGTGAGTAACTGTGTCCTAATAAGGCCAAGAGCTCTGAGTGCCATGTTGATTGGCCCTGAACAGCACCCTGCAGACGATTGGCCAGAAGCCTCCAGTGTGAATCCATTTCTAGGCCACATTCATGCTCTCATTCTTTCAACCATTCACTTCCCAAACACTGGCCTATTATGGGCCAAGTTCTGTGCAAGATACAGGGGTTGTGATAATGAAAACAAAACAAAACAAACAGACATGGTTCTCACCCTCTTGAAGCTCACAGTCCAGATGGGAAGAGAGAAAATTAACAACCGTAACAATCTGGTAGGGTGAGTGCTAGGACAGGAATTGGGCATATATTTGGCTGTCAGAACGTGTAGGAGGAACTACAGAGTCTTAAAAATCTTTGGCTACTGCAAGCTCTCAAGGAGTTTTTTTTTTTTTTTAATTTCCATTTTCTCCTAGAAGTTTTATAGATTTAGCTCTTACATTTTAGTCCATGGTCCATTTTAAGTTAACTATTATGTATATTGTATATGACATGAGGTGAGAGTTGAAGTTCCTCCTGAAGAAAAGGACATCAGTTTGGCATCTGAGTGGTGAAACAGAGTCAGCAAAATAAAGAACAAGAAGAGCAATGGCCCCTTGCCAGCACAATAATAATAAACCTAACATTACTTAGTTTGTGCCAGCCATTGTTTTAAGCGCTTTGCATATGTTTTCCTATTTAATATTCACAAAAGCCCTTTAGAGTAGATACTATTAATATCAGAGTTTTACCCTTGAAATTCAATGATTGGGCACTGCTGGCTCTTGAAAAGTGGTGTAGTGCAGTGGTGAGGGCTCTGGAGTCAGACTGCCTGGGTTTTTTCTTGCCTTGGCCACATAGTGAGACCTCAGGGAAGTGCACTGGACCTGGAACTTGGTAGTCAATAAGTATTTTGATTGATTTTTGTTATCAATGGATGTATCCACAACTGCATACTATTTCAAGGAATCCTTAACTCTCTCCAAATATAACAATTAGCACAGCCTCCTCTGCAATCTGTGGTCCACAGCAATAGAGAATGGTATTACCAGACCCCGTGATGAAGGTGAGGTTGGGAAGGTGAGGCTCCCAATTCCACCATGTTTATCTGTGGCCTTTGTGGAGATATACAGCATGGCTGTACGACTGAGAGTAGGCCCAGACTTCTCCTGTACTTTGTCTTACAGGTTTGCAACATACATACCAGAATCCAGGAAAAACAGCTTCGGTCTGTCATCCCTGCGTACCTTCCGAGTGTTTAGAGCTTTGAAAGCAATTTCAGTGGTTTCAGGTAAATCACTCTGATTTTCAACACTGCCTCTTAGCAGGAGGAATGTTCTTTTATATTTAAAATTTCTCAAGATGTCATATAAACCAAAACCAAACAAATTCTGCTTTAATCACTTATTTGATCACTTAACAAATGTGTATTTGAGCATATGTCTAGACACTGTGCTAGCTGCTTGAGGTATACCATAAAGTGAGCGAACAGACAGAGGTCTCTGTGTTCATGGAGTTTACATTCTGAGTTGGGGTAGGGAGAGAGACACCAAGCAATAACTGTAATTAAGAGGTAATTAGCTATCCTGTTTAGGAAGTGAAATGTGCCATGGAAAAATAAAAAGGAAAAATAAGCAATATGAGGGCTACTGGAAGTCACAGGGATTCAGGGATGCAGGATGCAGTTTTCAATAGTGTAGTCAAAATAGGGGTCACTGGGTGGGGGGAGATGAGAGTGGATTTGGAGTCAGTGAGAGAGTTTCATAAGCAGATACATGGGAAAGAGTGTTCTGCGCACTAGCAACAGCCATTAGTGCAGAGACCGACCACATAGGGGAGGGGAGGCACATAACCACTAGGAGGATTTGGGCTGTGCTCTGAGATAAATGGGAGCCACGTGAGGACTTCAAGCAGAGGAGTCACATGATCTGGCAGGGGTTTTTGTTTTGATTTGTTTTTATGGAAGTACAGGTGACACACAATGTTACATTAATTTCAGGTGTACAACATAGTGATTCAACAATTCTATAAATTATGCTGTGCTCGCTACAGCTGTAGCTCCCATATGTCACCATACGATGTTATTACAATACCACTGACTATATTCCCTATGCTGTACCTTTTGTCCCCATGACTTATTTCTTCCAAAACCAGGAACCTGTGCCTCCCACTCCCTTTCACCCTTTTGCTCATCCTCCTCCTCCCAACCCCCGGGGAACCACCAGCTTGTTCTCTGTATTTATGAGTTTCCATTTTGTTTTGTTTGTTCATGTGTTTTGTTTTTGAGATTCCACTTGTAAGTGAAATCATACAGTATTTGTCTTTCTCTGTCTGACTTATTTCACTAAGCGTTAATACCCTCTAGGTCTATCCCTTGTTGTTGTTGCAAATGGCTATATCTCATTCTTTTTTATGACTAAGTAATATTCCTCTGTGTGTGTGTGTGTGTGTGTGTGTGTGTGTGTGTGTGTACACATCTTCTTTATCCATTAATCTGACAGGTTTTAGATGGACTACTCTGGCCGTTGTATGGAGAATAGAATGTGGGGGAGTGAAGGTAGAAGCAGAAAGATGAGATAGGAGGCTTGGTGATCATCATGGAAACGTGCCACTCACATCTCCTGCTGCAGGGAGCACAGCTGAGTGATGATCCCAGCTGCCACATCTCTGGATTCACAACTGCATTCATGTTCATGCCAAGATCACACTTTCCCTGCATGTCAGGGGGACTAGTGAAGGCCCATTCCTTAAGGATAAAGTCCTGAAGGACTTAAGCTCAGGGGCTCCTTGGGAGTGAACCTGGTTAAGACTCTCTCCCAGTGGCACTCTAGTCAGAGGCTTTTCTTGTCCAGTCCTACTTCCTTACTACTCTCCTTTCCCAGGTGTCAGCTCATGTCATACTCTGATGTTTTCCCTGCCAGCTGTACTTGCTTCCCCTTTTTCTTTGCAGACATGTCACCCAACAGATCTCTTGCACTTCTGGTCCCAGAGTATCTGCTTCTCAGAGAAGAACCCAAAATGACACAAGAGACCACTGTTAAAGAGATGGTTGTGCTCTCAGATCAGTTGGTGGTAGAGGAGTTGGTAGACAGTGGTCTGACTCTATGAATTTCAAGGTAGAAACAATAGGATTTCCTAATGGGATGATTGTATGTGTGGTGTGAACAAAAGAAAAGAGTCAAGGATGAGTCAAGGTTTTTGGTCTGAGTGACTAGAAGAATGGAGTCATTGCAGACTGACACAGAAAATGTAACCTGCATTTCCTAAGAAGTCAGATAACCTGACTATGGAAGACAGAAGATATACATCTCTTTAAAAAATAATTAAATCTTCATTTCAGAGTCTTACCAGGAAACTAGTTATACAGGAGACTAAAAATAAGCTTGTTTCCCCCCAAAAGTCAGAGAAGGAACTCTTTCCTGTATTTTCCTTCTGTTTGTGAGTGTTGAGCTTTAGACATAGGACTAAAAAAAAAAAAAACAACCCATGTGAGATATACAGCTGATATACAGATATACTGCTCCTCTGTGAGAGGAGCAGGTCTGGAGGTTGGATGAGAAGTTAGCTTTGGATGTGTTCTGTTTGAGATGGCTGTGAGACATCAAATAGAAGTATCAAGTAGGTAATGGGGTCTACAGGTCTGGAGTTCCAGACAGCAGCTTGGGCTGGAGATATCATTTTGAAATAATGAGCTTATAGAGGATACTTGGAGCCATGAAATCTGATGAGATCACCAAGAGAGTGAACCTAGATGAAAAACAGAAGAGGGCCAAGGTCACTACCACCTTAAAGGTGAAGGGAGAAGGGAAGAAACCAGCAAAGGGGATGAGCAGGAGCCACCAGAAAGTAAGAGGGAAATGTAGATCCTGGAAGCCATGTAAGGAAGGTGTTCTGTGAATCAAGATGAAGCTAAGGATGGGTTGTGAATATGAACCAGATTGAATGTCCCAGCTTGTCCAGAAGCCTCCTCCTTGTGTGGCATCGCACTTCATGGAAGGCTCATTTGCTGCAGGTTTGGCCTTCCATCTGGTGTCCCTTTCTGTTCTTAAGTCTACCAGTCATGATTTATACTGATTAGTTGAAATGTTGCCACTTTGTGTCATCTCACAGATTGTAAGTTTTGTCTGGTTGTTTAACTCTCCAGCTACGCTGAGAGTAGAGCCCCCGACTCAGTGGTGTACTGGGGCTGACTTGTTTTGGTGCTTCAGCAGCAGGTTGTGCATGTTCCTTTCCAGTTCTGCATCCAGTGATGTGCAGTTTAGCTTGAAACCAGCATGCTGAGAGGACTCTGTGGAGGAAGAAAAGGGATCTGCACTACAAAATTCAGCAAAGAAGTCTGTAAATGCTATAGATGGGACTTTCCCTGCACACACGCTCCTCCCCCACAGAGAAAGTGGTTTTTTTTTTTAAAGGACTTATTTATTTTAGAGAAAGATAGAGAGAGAGTGAGAGAGAGAGCGAGTGCTGTGGGGGACGGGCAGAAGGAGCAGAGGGTTAGAGAGAGAGAATCCCAAGCAAACTCCGTGCTGAGTGCAGAGCCTGACATAGGGCTTGATCTCATGACCCTGAGATCACAACCTGAGCAGAAATCAAGAGTCGGATGCTTAACTGACTGCACCATCCCGGCACCCCCAGAAAGCTGATTTTAAACATTTACCATTGTACCACAAGGTTATGTCTTTCTTATGTTGTAACTTGGTAGCTTAGCAGTGTGCCATGGACACAATAGGTGCTTAGTAAATATTTCTTGAATTAAAAAATAAAACTATTTTAAGTAATAATATGAGTTTTTCCCCCCACAATATTCTCATTTTCTTGTTCCAGACAAAGATCCTCCTTCTAGCTCCCTGCCCCCCAATTTAGCTCTGTCTTATGGGACCTTGCATACCTTGCAGTAGGTAGTGACTACTGAATGTTAAATACAGGTCTGTCTCCTTTAGGGGAGCCTCCTTTTGGTCTTGGTGCTACATGGAACCCCAGCTGTGAGGTGTCTGCACAAGTGTAATCAAGTTGTCTGTATGAGATGTTTCTACTCAGAGTCTTCTCACTAACTCTTCAGAGCAACCCTGTGGCAGACGCCAGGCAGGATGGAAAGGTTGAGCTAGACTGGTGGACTACTCAGTGCCATGCAGTTTCTCAGGCAGAGTTGGAACCAGAACCCATGGCATCAGAATCCTCGGCTAGGCCAGTTTCTGATTCTAGCCTGCAGTCAGGTGACCTTTGAGGCCCTGGCTGTTCCCTCCCTGCCCCTCCCGTGTGTCTGCTGTGTGTGTGAGTGGGCACTTGTCCCCACACTGGTCTTTCTCCTCCCCAGGTCTGAAGGTCATTGTTGGGGCCTTGCTGCGCTCTGTGAAGAAGCTTGTTGATGTGATGATTCTGACTCTCTTTTGCCTCAGCATCTTCGCCCTGGTAGGTCAGCAGCTCTTCAAGGGAAGTCTGAACCAGAGATGTATCCATAAGGACTGTGAGAATATCAGTAACCTTGATGGTAAATATTCCACCTTTCACACCTTGGTCTGTGCATGGTTAACTTTTATTGTCATCGCTCATACTGTCTATAGATCTGCATTACAGAGTCTCTTAGGAGCAAGGATGAGCTCTCATGTGGGCACATGTGTTTCTTAGAGAACTGCTTTGTTCTTTGGGTTTCCATGGAGAAGGCAAAGCCTGCAGCCACAGCCACATAAGTGATATCAGGTCCTATCCCTTCCCCTGTGGATCTGTGCAATTCTTTGCCATGTTTTGCAGAAGTCTTCAGAGTGCCTGGACTTGTCCAGCAACTTCCCAGCCCTCCTCCTTGGGTATTTTCTCCAATGATATCACTTTTTTCTGCTGCATCCTCTCCATACTGAGGTCAATCCTACAGCAATTTCATGTGTCCTGGATCTCATGTGGCTAACCTCTCTCTCTCCATGATTGTCTTGGTTTATGCACTTCTCATGGGCTGAGTCTGTGTCCAACTTCCCCCG
This sequence comes from Neogale vison, assembly GCF_020171115.1. NCBI lineage: Eukaryota > Metazoa > Chordata > Mammalia > Carnivora > Mustelidae > Neogale > Neogale vison. The sequence goes on from NC_058096.1 coordinate 156,420,974, forward strand.
GGCATGGCCTCTGTTTCAGTTTTATGCACTGAGAGGCCTCAGGGGCATGGTGGTGTCACTGCTTTCTCCTCCTCCTCCTTCTACCTTCCTCCTTACCCTCCTTTTCTCTTGCTCCTTCCTCAGGGCTTAAGCTCTGGTTCCTCTCTGGCCATCCACTTTGATCATTTCTGAGGATTCCAAACCATTTGTTTCAACCAAATCTGGCATATTTGCTATTCTCTTTCCCTTCAGGTTTTTTTTTTTTAATCTGAATTTATGATTCTTTCCTTCTCAGAAAATTGTTTTGAAAAGAAAACTTCCTCTGAATTCCGAATGTGTGGCACCTGGATGGGTAACAGGTAAGAAGTTTATATCTCCATTTTTCTCCCAAGTACAGCACTGGTGGACCTTTTTTGGGGTAATGTGGCAGACAGTCTTCATCTAATGACTTTTGGAGCAGTGATGGCAGTAGGCAAACAGTACTGATTAGGCAAACAGTATTTAGGCAAGTTTAGACATGCATTATTAAGTTATTAGTAATTAATTATTATAAGTGTTAATAATAAAATCAATCAATTAATTTAGAAATTAATAATAAAAATAATAATAAATTATAATTAATATTTTAATAATTATTTCCAAGTGTTTAGAGCAGCTCTCTCCCCAAGTCATGTTGAATTTATAACTGAAGAAACCTACTGAAAATGTAATCATTTGTTGATCACCACTGCCTCTAATTCCATATACAGTTGTATATGTGTGTTCATACACGTTCACCCCAGTGGTTCATAGCTCTCTGGCCCTTTAGGGACACCCTTTTTTCTTCCAGAGTATCCGTGCTCTCTGTGGCGAGAAATTCAATTCAGAATGATTTAATGAGTGCATTTCAAATTGAGATAATATGCAAGTCACTCTGATAAAATAGGCTAAAAATCTGTTCCTCAATAACAAATGTGTATCAAAGGCTGAGAGCATGTCAAACCCTGTGCTAGGCCCAAAGAATGCAAATATGAACTAGAGATCACTTCTCTCTTGAATCTGGCATCTCACAGGAAGGAGAGAAAGTGTGTTTTACTCCTTGAAAGTGGGATGAATGTTTTAAGAGAGACATATAGGTACTGAGAGAAATTGAACAGAGGGTATAACCCTGTCTGTAAAATGAGGGAAGTGTCTTCTAATGCTACCTGGGATGGTCATAGGTTCATATTTGGTCAAACTCACAAGACATCATAGGGTTTAGTGTAATACAAGAACTACTGAATTCTCTAAAATGATCCTCGACAGACACACTGCCTCCACGGTGCCTTCATTTAATGAGGAGACCAACAGCTGTTATATACAGTGCTTCCTTGACTCCATACAGGGCAGGTATGGTTACTATAGGCAAAATCCAAGGTGGGGTGGGCCACTTGGACACATAGACATGGCAGCCTTGGCTTCCAGCTGGTCCTTATTGTGTCCTCATCTCTCTAAGCTTGTGTAACAATCATAGCTCTCTAATCTATGTGTAGTCCCAAAGCTCAGAAGTTGTACAGAAGATGAACTCCTAGAAATTGACCTTCCCCATTGGTCATAACATGGTAGTTTTCAAGGAGATGACAGGTCTAAGGTCATAGGTCACCTTCATAGGCAGCTCTCTGTCTGTCTAGGGCCCAGGCCTGGTTTTCAGCCTTTACTCTCTGCCTCCTTCCCTAAGAGACACAGTGTGGTGACTGGTGACCACAGTGTGGATCTAAAGCATAAGTAGGGGGTTCTGGTAGGTGAGGAGATAGAATGAACAATTTCAGTCCCTAGAATAGAAAGGGGGAAGACTCTGGGCATGAGGCCATGAGATCAGAGGCAGTAAGAAGCCCAGCAGCTTGTTAGGCAGAGAGGAAGTTTACAAGAACTAACTCTGCAAGACCTGGTAGCCCATCAGTGCCAAATATTTTGACATTGATCACAAAGGAAGCAAGACCTGAGCAGATTAGTTGTTTGTAAAAGTCACTATGGCTGCTACATTGGAGAATGGATGCATAGAGTGGATGAGACAGCCACTTAGAAGACTAGGTTGATACAGATGAAAATCACGAAACAGTGCAGTGGAGATGATGAGAAATGGATGGATGAATTCCAAACACATTTAGGAGACAGAAAGAACAAGATTGTGAATTGAAGAAGGGGGTTAGATGTACACTGTGCACAAGTGCATGTATGGGAGGGTGGTGGGGTGTTTTGAGGGGAGAAAACTGTTAGAGATGTTTCTGTTGCTTCTGGGGTGAGTTACTGGTGATGTCTTTGCCAAGATGGAAATGCTGGAGGAGAGCTTTAATCACATGTGTATGTTGATAGGAAGGATATCCAGACAAGGGGATATTGGGCAAAATAAGCTAATACTTTGAATGGTGACCAGGAAGTAAGATAAATTAAGTATGTTAGGTTCAGCCCCAATAGGTTCCTTGAAGATAAGGGTGCTGGGATTTCAAGGGTTTCCCTGAGGTCTGATGGGAAAGAGGACACAATGGATGTCTTACTTCTGAATCACCCTAATGCAAAGCCTACCACTCACTGAGGGCTACGCTGCCTGCTAAGCAAATTCCCAATCAACTTGTCAGGACCTCTGATTAAATGCTACTGAATAGCCCAGGCTCAGCTGAAGGAGGTCTTTGGCATAAAGGGGGCTGAGATAAAGAAATAGGGAAAATGAATGTGGTCATAGTTCAGGCAGCTAATACAAAAATACTGTAGACAGAGTGACTTATAAACAACAGAAATTTCTTTCTTCACAGTTCCTGAGGTTGGATGTCCACGATCAGGGCACCAGTTTGGTTGGGTTCTAATGAGGGTCCTCTTCTGGGCTGTAGGTAGTAGTCTTCTCTGTTGTGTCCTCAAATGGCAGAAAGTGAGCTCTGTGGGGTCTCTTTTATGAGGGTGTGACTCCTATCATGAGGGCTCCACCCTCCCACCCTAATCACCACCCACCCCACCTCCCAACAACATCGCACTGGAGATTAAGATTGCGATGCAAGAATTTCAGAAGGATCCGAAAATTCAGGCTCTAAAAGCTGTGAACAAAATAACAGGTCGGAGAGAGAACTCAAAAGGACTTTTAAAACTTTAAATAGGGTCTTCAGTAAACCTAAGAGACATATTGTATACATAAAAATTAAAATAGCTCATTATGAAAAAGGAACAACTGTTCCTTTTCACTAAGTCACTAAGCAAGACTGATTTTTTTTTTTTTTGGTAACATGATTACAAAAAATCAGTGCTAGAATTAAAAGATCATAGGGAATTTGGGTAAATTGGAAGGGGAGGTGAACCATGAGAGACTATGGACTCTGAAAAACAGTCTGAGGGGTTTGAAGTGGCGGGGGGGTGGGAGGTTGGGGTACCAGGTGGTGGGTATTATAGAGGGCACAGCTTGCATGGAGCACTGGGTGTGGTGAAAAAATAATGAATACTGTTTTTCTGAAAATAAATAAATTGGGAAAAAATTAAAAAAAAAAAAAAAGATCAATAGAGGAAATAGTCCAGAAAGTAGCAACAAAAGAGACAGAAAATTATGAGAATAAATATCAAACCAGAAGTTCTAACTTTTGATTAAATAGAAATTCCTGAAATAGGGCACAGAAAAAAACAAAAGGGAGAAAATTAGCAATGCCATAATACGGAGAATTTTCCTGAGCTTGAGGATGCAAGTCCCTCACCATCCCATAAAGTGCCCAACATAATGAGTGAAGAAAGTCCCTGCCAAGTACCTTATTGTGGCCTTTCAGGGAAAGGATTCTAAAACCAAAGAGAAAAAGGTCACCCACAAAGGAACAAAAATCAAAATGGCATCAGAATTCTCAATAGCATCACGGGATAATAACTGCACAGTTCCTTCATATTTCTAAGGAAAAAATATTTTCAAGCCAGATTTCTACTTCTGGCCAATCAGTCAATCAGCTCTGAAGGTAGAATAAAGATATATTCATATATGCAAAGATCATTCCATCTTCTTAAGAAGCCATTTGAGATTTGTTCCAGAAAAATGAGATAGTAAAACTTGGAAAAAGCAACACACAAAAACAAAGAAAAAAAAGTATCCAATCCCAGAAAGCATAGACTCAGGCCACAGTATTTCCTTGGGAGGAGGAATATAAGTAGTGATGAAGTGGGATGGGATGTTGAGGAGCTAACCCTCATCTTAGCAGGAACTTAATCACCAAGGACTAAAGTTGGTGTATATCAGAATAAATGTTATCTTTAAAGATATGGACATAAAAGAGTTACAAGTTGTTGACTTTGCAGTAAGTAAACGATGGTTAAAGAATGATGGAATAGTTTTCATTACAAGCCTGTTGGTGCCACATGATTTTTAAACCACATGCATATATTACTTTGATCAAAATAGTATATTTATCAAAAATGAGGAAAGTACCTACCCTTAGTATTATCTGAGAAATGCGTTTAATGATGTGTGCTTTGGTGTGTGGGTGAAGACTTATGGGCAAGCGATATACTGTTTGTAAAGTAAGACCCAAATGTTTATGAGAACAAAAGACTGTTAACAACTGAAACCTTACATCTTCATCATTAGCTGAGCAATTAAATAAATCATAGAACTGTAAGATATGAAAAGAAATATTTCCTGTATGCTCATGTGGAAGGACCTCCAAGCTATAATGTTCCATGAAAAAAGCAAGGCACAAGAGAGTAGTCAAAGCACAATCCCATGTATGTATTATAAAAGATGTATACTGCTACATATGTGCTTCTCTTGCCTGCATTACCACTAATTATTCACTGTACCACTGCACTTAATTTTTAATGAAAAACTAAGAATATGAGCTTACTAATTGATCCATCTGGAAAGTGAGTGAAGGCTTGTCAGGCAGGGCATGGTCCCTCTACAGATACTCAGCACCCAGGGCTTTTCCATATGACCTCGCGGCCCTCAGAAAAGCCTGTGCCTTGGCTAGGATGAGTGGGGGTAGGAGGGAAGCCAGCCTGCAGGGAATGTAATTCTTCCTCTGTTCCCTTGTTTCCATCCAGTGCCTGTTCTGAAAATTTTAAATGCACACACACCAAAAGGAATCCTGACTATAATTACACCAATTTTGACAACTTTGGCTGGTCTTTCCTTGGCATGTTTCGGCTTATGACCCAAGATTCCTGGGAGAAGCTTTATCAACAGGTTATTTAATTATTCTCTCTCTCTTGTTCTCCTCCCCTTCCCTCCTCCCTTCCTCCTCCCCTCCTCCATAGCTTATCTATCTTTTTGTCATTTATTCATAACTTATCATCTACCCTCCTTCTCTGTCATCTGTTCCTCATCCTCAATAGTTGTACTGTTAAATTCTACCTTAGATATTCTGTTAGAAACATCAAAAACCGGGTGCCTGGGTGGCTCAGTGGGTTAAAGCCTCTGCCTTCAGCTTGGGTTGTGATCCCAAAGTCCTGGGATCGAGCCCCAAACCGGCCTCTCTGCTCAGCGGGGAGCCTGCTTCACCCACCTCTCGGCCTGCTTGTGATCTCTGTCTGTCAAATAAATAAAATCTTTTTAAAAAATTTAAAAAAAAAGGAAAAGGAACATCAAAAACCATCTCCTCCTCCTAGAAATGTTAGCCCTCTCAGGATTCCCTTCTACCCATAGTTCTACTACCAGTGCTTCCTTCAGTTTTTTTTTTAAATAATAATTAATTTTTTAAAAAATTTATTTTCAGCATAGCAGTATTCATTGTTTTTGCACCACACCCAATGCTCCATGCAATCCGTGCCCTCTCCAATACCCACCACCTGGTTTCCCCAACCTCCCACCTCCCACCGCTTCAAACTGCTCAGATTGTTTTTCAGAGTCCACAGTCTCTCATGGTTCACTTCCCCTTCCAATTTCCCCCAACTCCCTTCTCCTCTCTAACTCCCCTTGTCCTCCATGATCAGTTTTCATGAAGCATTCCTTCTTCTCTTGCCTTTTAAATTCTAAAATGCAGCTACCCTTGAGAAAGTCCTAACAAAGTACCACACCTTACATGGGATTGTAGGGATGGCATCTGCTCATTGATGGACGTCAGGAGTCCCTGGGTTATGGGAGGCTATAGACGACACTGTGGACAGCTGACCCGAGCACTGCTGGGAGAGGATCTTTTGCTACTGTATCATGTCCCCTTGAGGTGACAGTCACCCCTCTATAGAGAAAGGCTGGAGAAGCAAGTGCGTGCTCTGTCTTTTGCAGACCTTGCGTACCTCAGGGCTCTACTCAGTCTTCTTCTTTGTGGTGGTCATCTTTCTGGGCTCTTTCTACCTGATTAACTTAACTCTGGCTGTTGTCACTATGGCTTATGAGGAACAGAACAGAAATGTAGCTGCTGAGACAGAGGCCAAGGAGAAGATGTTCCAGGAAGCCCAGCGACTGTTGAAGGAGGAGAAGGAGGTAGGGGCACGCAGTGTCAGACAGTGAGGTCTGCTTGCGGGGGGGTGGACTGCAGAGGCTGTGAGACCTAGTCTCAGAGCTTTCTCTACTGGTGCTTTTCTGAGAATTTAAGACCTGTGAAGACAGGCTGTGCTGCTGTCTATCATTACAATGTCCAGGCACAGAGCTCTTAAGAATCGGGAACCCTAGGTTTTCTGAAACCTGGGCCTTCTAGGACAGACCCCAGACTGCTGGTAGAAGATAAAATGTGCATATGTGTAAACTAAGGCTCTGCTACAGGATTACTAATGGGAATCTGGAGATGTTTGTGTTCCAAGTCTTTGCCTGGAGGGCTTGGGAAAGCAGTAATAGTGCTCTAAAGACAGCAGCTGTAATCACCTCTCTTTTCTTGAAATTCCTGTCATATTTATAGCCCATTTTCATTGTTTCCTTGGTATCATTTTCCCAATTCTAAGATTTCAGGAACATGTTTTATACTCTTTCTCATCCTGCACAGAGATTTGTCAGTGGGGAGTCCATCAAGTTTAATACCTGCTTTGTCAGGCACAAGCATTTATTGAGTGCCTAGCACATCCTAGACTCTGTGCTAAGGATTAGTGATAGAGCTATGGAAGAGTTAACCTCGCCTCTGAGATTGCATTTTCTGTAGGTAAACAAACAGGGTATGTGCCCCTGATAAAAAAATAACAAAGCTAGCATATTCCACGTAGGTGATGAGCAATCTAAATGGTATGATGCTTCCAGAAGAGAGGAGAGAACACTCACAATAGCCGGGTCATTTGCAGAATTCTTTGGGGAAGTGTGATCTATTTATTAATTGCTTTTGTTCATTTTCTAAGGCTCTGGTTGCCATGGGAATTGACAGAAGTTCACTTAATTCCCTTGAAGCGTCATCTTTTTCCCCAAAGAAGAGAAAGCTTTTTGGTAAAAGTAAAAGAAAGTCCTTTTTTTTGAGAGACTCTGGGAAAGACCAGCCTCCAGGATCAGATTCTGAGGAAGATTCCACAAAAAAGGCAAGTCTTAGCCCAGGAATTAATGATACTATAGCACTGCTAGGGGAACAGGTCAAGTTGTCAGTCTAATTGAAAGTATTCCTTCATTCATTTACTCATTTATCCTCTCATCCATTTGTGCATACTTTTCCACGTCCATGTGTCTATTCAACTACCCATTTATTTACAAGCATCATTCGAAGTTTTGACAGTGTTTACTCTCTGCTTGGCATTGGGGTAAGTACTGGGGATACATGAGATGTATGAAACAGACAACAGAAGACACACTAACAAGGAGGCAGTTACTGTTCAGTGTGATGACTGACATAATGATTGCTATGGTAGAACAGAGAAGGAGCAGTGTTGTAGTGGGGGTTCCCTCCAAAGGAAGTTCTGAGTTGCTAGAGTGCGAGTAGATTATTTGGGAAGTGATCTCAGGAAGCACCAAGAGGAGAGGGAAGAAAGGATACATGGAAGAGAAAGGTGGCCAGTTAAGGTTCATTATCAAGCCAGTTACCACTGAAAGTAGTTGATGTTTAATCTCCATGGAGTGAGGACACTAGAGCATTTATATGCCAACAATGGTCCATCATTATTTCCAGACTGCTGGGTTCTGGAGATAATCATTTTTGCGGATTTCTGACTTGGCATGCATTAGGTCAAAGGGTGGTCAGGTTGCCAGAGAAAGCCTCAGGTAGGACCCAGGGGACAAAGATTCAGCCAACAGCAGCATCTGCTTCCAACAACCAACCCAGAATTGGTGGAAGTGGGAGACGCATGGATTGGAAGCAGTGTCTGTGCTGAGAGGGTGAATTAATGTTTTATCCTTGGGTAAAAAGTGAATGGAGCACCAAAGGTAGAGGGAACAGCACATACAAAGGCCTGGAGGCAAAGGAGAGCTGGAGAACATGATCCACTGGGACACTTGGGAGTGTATGTGCACATGCACATGTGTGTATGTGATGAAGCTAGAGGGTGGGTAGTGAGAAACTGTAGTAGTAAGATGGGATCATCACAAAAGGGCATGAAGCCAGCTCAGGGGTTCACCCTTTACCTGAAGAGCAAGGACTAAGCAGTACTGAAAGGTTTTAAGCAAAAGAGTGATAACCAGATTGATAGTTTTAAAATCCCAGATGCATTGAAGAGATGGGATGGGACTACAACAGAATTGGATGCAACCAGTTAAGAAGCTGTGGCAGTAATCCAAGTGGCGACAAGGGCTTAAACTGTGGTTAGGGCAGGAGGATGAAGAGAGAATGACAGGGTGCAGTGATCTCCAGAAAATAAGATTCAGCAGTTAAATAGATGTACGGGGAGGCGGGAGGTGTCCGGTTAATGGCTTGGGTAGCAACTTGATAGAGGGTAGTTTACTGAGACAGGAAAGGAACATGTCCTGGGAGTGCAGAAGAAGGCAAGTTCAGTTTTGGGCATGGCAAGTTTGAAATGCCTGTGGGGCATCCTAGCAGGGATGTTGAGTAGGCCATAGGATATGCAGAAATGAAGCTATGGGGGGATGTGGGGTAGGAAAAAAGCACCCCCTCTTTTTAAAAATTTTATTTTTAAAAAATTTTTAAATTAACATATAATATATTATTAGCCCCAGGTGTGTGAATCGCCAGGTTTACACTTCACAGCACTCACCATAGCACATACCTTACCCAATGTCCATAACCCAACCATCCTCTCCTTACATCCCTCTCCCCCACAACCCTCAGTTTGTTTTGTGAGGTTAAGAGTCTCTTACGGTTTGTCTCCTTCCCGATCCAATCTTGTTTCATTTGTTCCTTTCCTACCCCCGAAACCCCACACGTTGCCTCTCAAATTCCTGATATCAGGGAGATCACACGATAATTTTCTTTCTCGGATTGACTTATTTTGCTCCCCACCCCCTTTTTAAATCAGTGAAGTAGGGGACGTTCAAACATGTTTTAATTGTGGAGAGAGGCTTCAGAGGGGAGGAAAATGTTGACGATAGAGACCATGGAATAATGGCTAGAGCCACTTTCCTGAGGTGGAAGGAAGAGGTGAAGTGGTCAGAAGGGGCCTGTGCACACCTGAGGGTGGGTCAGGAAAGCGGGTCTGGGAGTCTTTGCTGAAGTAGGTGATCAGAACTCATTCATTGCTGTGAGCAGCTCTCTCATGGAGTGACAGGGACTGATCTCTCAGTTTAGAGACTTCTTTAATGTCAGGACATAGCATATTGAAGAGACTGCAAATTTTTTTTAGTGTTTTGATGGGTTTTCCTCATTTCACAAAACAATAGACCAAGACCAGACAGCTAATAAGAAGTCTTAAACCAAAAGAGAAATAGCTATAGAAAGACTATATGTTGCCTTTTAAAATAGCTTATCGCAAGGGATAGTTTGCTCTGGGGCCCTGGTTGGTCAGAACTTTGGGGAAATAAATCATTATGGATAGTTTCTAGGTTTCTGAAGATGTGTGTCTTTTCACCTCCATAGACTTCAGAATTGGAGGTAAGGTGAGAATCAAGCTCCTGGTCACAGCCTGAAAGAGTGCTTGACGTTTAGTATATAGATTTTGTTGTATTTATTTTGGCTGTTCTTTTTAGTTACTGACTGTTTCAAAATCAACTTAGGCAGCCATTCAAGGCACTTCACTATCTGACCCCAATCCACTCTTCTGAATGTATCCCCCACTTCTGCCACTCAAAAACGTTGTTTCTAAATTCAGCTTTTTATTGATTTTGTGCTCTCAACTGTTATTCATTAGTTTTTGTAAAATTTTGTTTGCTCCTTGTTGACAATGAATAAATCACAGAGAAAGAAAATTTTCTGTCACCGCGACCCTAGAAATGTGCATGCATAAGAAATATGAATGTTCAAACTATATTGCACTTATCTACTAAATATGAAATACAAAAACTGAACCTTTAGCGTGCCATGAAGTGGAAGTGAGTGGACCTCTATGAGATATGAAGTGTCTTTGAGGCATGTGGCATTGAAACAAAGTAGCTTGTGAAGTTTTGAGGAGAGGCAGTCCCTTTGCTTTGAAGGTCCACCATGCCTGCCTTCTCTTACAGCCACACATCCTAGAGCAAACCAAACGACTATCCCAGAATCTGTCAGTGGATTACTTCGATGAGCACGGGGACCCCTTCCAAAGACAGAGGGCCCTGAGCGCTGTCAGCATCCTTACCATCACCATGCAGGGTAAGCTCTGTCTCTCAGCCACAGGGAGAGCTGAACTTCTGTGATGTCCCTCCATTCTCCTCTCCTCCCCCAGAAGCTCTCTGAAGCCCAGTGAACTTCCTGATGAGTCACTTCTTCTGTCTAATTTGAGCATGCAAGCTAAGTGACTCAGAAGAAGTGGGCCCACCCTGAGTTGGCCCTTGGGTAGTGGTGGGAACTGGCTAGGCTTGGGATGGGACTTGGGACCAAGAGTACAGACAGGACCTCCCAATCAGGCCAGGGAGTCACAGGAGGTTGCAATGACAATGATAGTGACCAAAGAAGAGAAGACACAGAAGTTTCCAGTGGGAGACGGTTATATTTGAAGTTAGAGTTAGGAATCTGGCATGGACAATGGAAGACCATGTAGATAGGCTGGAACCATCTGATGGACCTCAATCACGGCAGGTAACCAGGATCCCACTAAGAGTTTGGTGATCAAAGGCAGGACTCAAGTCCTTACAAGGATGGGTCCGATTGATCCTTAGCACTTTTGAGCCTGTCGTATCACCTCATTTGGCTTGCATGGGTCCCTGAAATGGTACCAGGGAAATCAGGGGTCCAGTGGCCTGATGGCTGAACTTAACTAGTTGGAGAGTACTTTTTCTTTAATACTTCCCCTTCCCTTGAGCCCTGGTAGCTCTGTGCACCTCTGTTACAGCTCTCACCATGGTTTGCCTTGAATGAACGTAACTTGATTTTCTATTTCTCTCTATCATGGGTTCACATCCAGTGTTGGCTTCCATATCTCTATCTCTAGCAGTGCAGCACAGCTCCCAGATGCTCAATACAAGTATGAAGACTAGATGTACATGGCTATACCACATGGAAGTTGTGTTTGGGAAACCTTTCCAGCTACACCCATCAGCATTCTTCTTGGTTGATCAGGTTCATAGGAGACCCTAAGGGTGTGGGGAAAAGAAATGCACTCAGGCCAACAGCAGACAGATGGATTCAGAGCTAACTACTCAATTGCTCTTTCATTCTTCTCCAGAACAAGAAAAATCACAGGAGCCTTGCCTCCCATGTGGGGAAAACCTGGCATCCAGATACCTTGTGTGGAACTGTAGCCCCCAGTGGCTGTGCATTAAGAAGGCCTTGAGAACCGTGATGACTGATCCTTTTACTGAGCTGGCCATCACCATCTGTATCATCATCAACACTATCTTCTTGGCCATGGATCATTACAAAATGGACAAGAGTTTTTCTTCTATGTTGCATATAGGGAATTTGGTAACTTTAGGCTTTTTAAAAGATAAAAATATTTCAAACTGTGAATTATAATTCTTTCAAAGTCTAAACCTGTCGTGAGTGGCCGAACCTAGCCTAGGTCTTTGGTCCCCTTAAGTAGAGTAAAGGGAAAAGACGACAATTAGGATTTTGTTTTTAACCCAGTTCAGTAATTTACCATGGGGCCTGTGTTGACCCTCTGGTATGCCTTAGCATCTCTTTAGTCATCCTGTGGGAACCCAGAAGCCAGCAGACATGTTAAAAGTTCAGCCATTTGGGATAATCAAGAAAATGTTAACCATATCCAGAGACCTTGGTAATGTGTCCCCTGGTCCCCGGTGATATGGATGACACCGTTTGTCACAAAATAATGTGACTGCCAATACTAGGTGTTATTCCCCCTAGAAAGGCAGATCAGGGCCTGGCAGCTGTGGGAGGCATACTTTCCCAGGAGGAGTTGTACAGAGCTTATGGGGTAGTAGGGGAGCCTCTAGACTTCAGCCTGCTTCAACATGTTTCTCATTGGATGCATCTAGTTCCAGTTAAACTAGGAAAACTAAGATAGGAGAGCAGAACCCCCCGTGAACTATTCAATTTATTGTTTGTGGAGAAGGCATTCTCTTTTTCCCCCTGAGGATTAATTAATCCCAAATATCAGAAATAACAAATAATTATCCACTGAATGTTCTACCTTAATTAGCTAATGAGTTAATCTTACCAGACATCTAACCATTTATTCTTGAAGTTTTATTTTATTTTCCAACTTAAAGAAGCAATACATGCTTTTTTAAATTTTAAAAAAAGGAAAGTACAGATAAGGGAAATACCAAGAAGAAACTTATTTCCTATGGTCCTATTAGCAAAGATGACCATTTTTAGCATTGCAGAGGATTACTAGTCAATATGTAGGCATGTATTTTTAAATTATTTTACACTGATCAGAACCCACTGTACCTATTGAATCAGAAGCTGGTCCACAGAGCTGCTTCTGTGCATCAGGTTGAGGCTACCCTCAGTTCTGTGTCCCTCTCAGGAGAAGCAGGGATACAGCAGGACCACAGTGCATGGCTAGAGTGGTTCTCTGCACAGAAAGTGTGCATTTAAGTTTCTTTCCCCAAACTGCCCTTGAGAAGAAGTGCTCTGTAGGTATGTGTGGGTCAGATTAGATCTCATGCTGCACAACAAACCTAACACACATGGTACCTTTGAACAGGCTGGTGTTTTCTGGGCTAAAGGCCAGGGTATTCAGCTCTCTCCAGATGATGTATCCCAGAAATGTATTGACAGTGTTATTTCACTTGGAGACAGAAAGCTGTGCCTGCAGGTTCCTGCCTCAGCAGAGTCAGCAGACCCAGCAGACCCACCCATGTTTCAGCACTTCCTGGTAGATGGATTTATTAGCTAAGTTCCAGAGAATACCCAAAGTACCCAGAATCTTGCCCCTAGGCAGGGCTTCCTAGTTTGCAAAAGTGGTCTATCCATTCCTTCATTTGCTGATCCAGCTGTGGAAAGTGACACAGCCACCCTTTCAGATTTCCCACTGACTAGGTATTCTGGGTATTGAGATGAAGCTGCATTTTGTACTCAGAAGCTGGATAATTAAGTGACATTTTTCTTCACTCTCTCCAGAAATGGTACAGAAGGAGGCACAGAGTTATTGTTGATGTCTGAGTTCACAGGTAGCAGCTGTGCTTCAGGCCCTGAAAACTGATGAGAAACAGGCAGAACTGGCCTTGTGGCCTGTGCTTCCATTCCATGTGCCCCATTCCCTAAACTAACACAATATGTTGGGGAGCCTGGGTAGTTCAGTTGGTTAAGTGGCTGTGTTCAGCTCAGGTCGTGATCCCAGCGTCCTGGGATCGAGCCCCACGTTGTGCTTCTTCCTCCCTCTCTCCCCCTCCTCCAGCTCATTCTATCTCTCACTCTCTCTCTTAAATAAGTAAAATCTTAAAAAAAAAAAAAAAGACTTAACACACAATGCAAAGGTGGTAGCCACCTCATCTTCTGTACCCCCATAGCAATATGCAGTGGTGAAGGGAGGTTTTGGAGCCTTGAGTTCCCAAGAACACATCCCTTCCTCCTCTGACAGGTGGATCAGGGTTCAACTGGCCTGTGCAGTTCTATGAGACTGGACTTGGAAATGGACTCTCTAAGCTTTGGTATTGCTTAAATCAGAGGAGTACACTGTAGGGCTAGACCCCTAAAGCTTGAAGGAGACAGGAGAGAGAGGAGGAGCTCAAAAAGGGACAAGGATCAGTCCAGCACAATTAACTATAATAACACTGCATGATTTTAGGCACTGGTTGTGGCTCTGAGCAGAAGCAGATAGCGATACTTAAAGGGGGAAAAAAAAGATAGATACGAGCTTAGGGTTTTCTTTGCCACCTTGACTTCTTTTCTCTTTGTCTATCTTGGATTTGTCTTTGCCTATCCTTTTTTAACTTGTGTCACTTTATTTTAGGAATTTTAAAAATAAATAGTAAGTCAGCAAATTATTTATAAAAACAGATCATCTGTTACTTTTAATAAGGAGATTTTTTTTCATTATGGAGACTTAAAAATCATTTCTGAGTTATTTTTCTTTTCCAGCACTGTGGAGGACAGCCTTATTATTGACAACCTTTTTAATATTACCTTATTATTTTCATACTATTGTTTTCTCATATCTATTTAGTTGTGTCTATGTTAGAATGTGCTATTTGCTATGAAGAAATGCTTTGTTTTATCTTCTACAAAGATGTAGATGATAGATTTAGTTTTGAATTTAGCTACCACTAATTGAACATTGTGCAATGTTTTTAAGCCTGTATTTATCAAATTTTCAAAAGACAAAGACAAAAACACTTATTTGTACCCATGGAAATCACATAGTTTAGCACTTTCTTAACTCTTGCCCTTCCTTTTAATGCTTTGGTGTTTTGTTCTGGAATAATGAATCCTGCATTCTGTGGGTGAATAATAGGATTTAGGATTATATCCCAACTCACTAACCCTCCTTTCAGTCATAACCAAGGTATTTATCCCAAGATATTCATCATAAAGGATAAGCCTATATATTGAGTTGCTTAATGATGTTTTCCTGTTCCTAGCAGTGTTTTTCAGTTCTTTGCTCTGGGCCCCTTTTAAATTTTTTTTTTTTTTCTGATCAGTGTTGAGATTGAGTGATTCTGCTTTATAGAGGATATTTATCATCAGTTTTCAGAGCTGTTATGTATCCTGCCCCTCCCCTCATTTGGGAGGTTGTATTGACATTTTAAAGGAACTTAGAGGGGGAATTGATTGACACTTTCTATCGCCCTGCCCTCTATCAAAATCCAGTTGTGCCTTGGGAAATAATATCTTATTCTCCACCCTGATGTCTGTTAGCTTGGTAATATAGTAATGGGTGCTGTGGTGGGGAGGGGTGAGAGGAGCAAAGTAAATAAAAATGCATGGTTTTTTTTTTTTTTTTTTTGGTAATCTCTGCAGTTCCCTTGGACCATTCTGAGAAGTGTATCTTCAAGGAGAGATAGTTTCCTTTTCTCATTCTTCCGTATGTCACCGTAGGTTTTCGCTGGCGTTTTCATGGCAGAAATGTGCCTAAAAATTATTGCGCTTGACCCCTACAACTACTTTCGCCGGGGCTGGAACATTTTTGACAGCATTGTTGCTCTTCTGAGTTTTGCAGATGTGATGAACAGTATAGTTTTAGGAAAAAAAAAAAATCTGCTGTTTCTCCGTCCCTTAAGAGTGGTAAGGCACTTACTATTTCGTTTTACTGACTATGTTAGCTGCCAGAATTGACAAAAGTCTTGATTAAGTTCAGTGGCTATTTTGCATTAAACTTGAACCTTAACCAGAGAATCAGAACTGAGCTCCTCCTCCCACCCAGGTCTGCATACTCCTGGGGAGTCCCAGGAGGTCTCCTCCCAGCTGAACCCCTGCCTCCCCCATCCCACAATGACTCCTTAGGCAACCTGACACAACATGGTGTGTTCTGGTAATCAAGATTCTGCTTCTTGCTCAGCGTAGCCCCCTCCCATTATCTCTTTCCCACCACTCACCCCTGAGCTCTGAGCCAGGCACCCTCATATCTGGACTTACCAAGGGGGCATAGACTACAGAGTCCAGGAGGGGGCTGGACGCTGCTGGCAGGTGCTGTCTTGGTAGTTTCCCCCTGACTGCTTCCAGTGTCATTCCTGTCCTGTGGTCTTTGTACTCCATCTGTTGACCATGGATGCATTCTGGTGACCTTTGCAGATGCACTTGAGAGGAGCTGACCTAAGGAGCACTCCAAGCTGAGGAAAGTACTATCTTCATGAAGTTTGCCCTTTAGACATGAGACAAGAGAGGGCCAGAAATGAGGCAAAGTAGAGTGTGTGACAGACCCCATGAAAGGCATAGATAGAAAACTACAGGGAAACCACACCTGATAGGGGAATCGGGAAGCCATAAAAGGAGACCCTTGGTCCTCTTTCAGAAATTTACTTTTTCTTTTGGCAGGGATAAGCCTACAGAGTAAGGCATTTGTTTCAGTTACGTAGGCATATATTTTATACTTGGGATATGTTAGGCGCTCACACTGCTCAAAGTCAGAAATGAGGGGTGTTAGAGAGGAGTAGGGAATTTGGGTAAATTGGAAGGGGAGGTGAACCTTGAGAGACTATGGACTCTGAAAAACAATCTGAGGGGTTTGAAGTGGCGGGGGGGTGGGAGGTTGGGGTACCAGGTGGTGGGTATTATACAGGGCACGGCTTGCATGGAGCACTGGGTGTGGTGAAAAAATAATGAATATTGTTTTTCTGAAAATAAATAAATAAATAATAATTTAAAAAGAAAAAAAAAAAGAAATGATTAACTTGCTCTCCTAGAGTTTCACTGGCACTTAGGTGAGCAAAATTATATTTGCTTTACAATTGTTTAGGCTTATTACAGCCATGCTCTGAGGGGAGGAACTGTACAGTATTGTCTGTGTATTACAGAAGCATGATTTCTCCCTTAGGCGCCCCAAGTTCCCTTCTAAGGACACAGTGCTGTTCCTTCTCTTGGGTCTTAAGTCTTACTGACCTGCAGTATTTCCCACAAATAGTTGATACTTAACAGGGTTGTACTTTGGAGTGAAACCACACTGGTTTATGTTGAAAGTTAATATAAGAAATAAGCTTTGAAACTGGTTGTTGTGTTGTCTCCCATAGGTCTGTAAAATTCCGTGGGAAAAAACTTCTGAAAAAAGTGTGTGTGTTTTGAGTAGCTGATTGCTTTTTCTCTCTTGCATATAAAGTACTGTATTCCTCCTATCATTGTTAGAAAGTTTAGATTCAAATTTGTGACTTGACTTATATGATACAGGAGTTAGCAATTTTTTTCTGTATAAGGTCAGATGGTAAATATTTTCAGTCTTACAAGCTGTATGGTCTCTGTTGAAATCACTCAACTCTGCTGTTGTAGCACAGAAGTAGCCATAGACATTTGAGAATGAATGGGTGTGGCTGTGTTGCAACAGAACTTTATTTACAAAGTTTATTTGCAAACTTTATTTGCAGGTGAACCATGAGAGACTATGGACTATGAAAAACAATCTGAGGGGTTTGAAGTGGCGGGGGGAGGTTAGAGGTTGGTGGGTATTATAGACGGCATGGCTTGCATGGAGCACTGGGTGTGGTGAAAAAATAATGAATAATGTTTTTCTGAAAATAAATAAATTGGAAAAAAAATTTGAACGTAATACTATTTTCATATGTGATGAAATGCCCTTCTTTTATTTTCCAACCATTTTTAAAAATTTAATTTAATTTAATTTTTTTCAGTGTTTCAAAATTCATTATTTACTTACCACACCCAGTTCTCCATGCAGTACATGCCCTCTTTCACCACCAGGTTCACCCTACCCCCATCCCCCCAAAACCTTCAGTTTGTTAGGCCACACAAAAATAGGCAGTGAGCTGGATTTGGCCCTTGGGCTATAGTTTTTGACCCTTGATATATTATACAGGATTCCAAAACATTAACTTCATGCAATAAACATGTATGCTTAATTCTATCTTCATGACTCCAAAGTCTTTATCATCTAACAAAAATTAGAACAAAATATTTCCATTTTCAAAACAAAAAGTTTTGCCTCTCACGGTGTCTGTCACACACTCTACTTTGCCTCATTTCTGGCCCTGTCTAGGTATTATCATGGGCCAAGGAGTGGATGACTATGTTTAGGATGGTTTTGACTTTGAAAAGATTTTTGAAAGTCATAAATGCTATGGTTTGGGAACATGTCATTTGCTATATAGCTGAGCAGATGGAATTTGTCTTTAACTGGCTTTTCTTCTTTTTTGCTTATTGTCTGTTTTTTTGTATTGTTTTTTTGTTTTTGTTTTTGTTTTTGTTTTACAGCTGAGGGTCTTCAAGTTAGCCAAATCCTGGCCAACTTTAAACACACTGATAAAGATAATTGGCCATTCCGTTGGAGCCCTGGGAAACCTCACCGTGGTCCTGGCTATTGTGGTCTTTATTTTCTCAGTGGTTGGCATGCAGGTTTTTGGCTCTAAATTCAGTTCTGTAAAGAGCAATAAAACATCCTGTGGACCTACAGTTCCATGTTTACGACGCTGGCACATGGGGGATTTCTACCATTCCTTTCTGGTGGTATTCCGCATCCTCTGTGGGGAATGGATTGAAAACATGTGGGAATGTATGCAAGCAACAAATCAAACACTGTGCGTTGTCGTCTTTCTGTTGATCATGGTGATAGGAAAACTTGTGGTGAGTGTCTTAGATTTTTTTTTAACATATGGATTACACAAATGTATTAGGTTCTTTTGCAATACTTTACTGGTAATTATTATTCTAAATATGATATTGCACATTTAATGTTTTATAATATTAAAATCTGCATTTGAATTTGACTCAAGGAAATTATAAAAAGCCATGAGAGACTATGGACTCTGAAAAACAGTCTGAGGGGTTTGAAGTGGCGGGGGGGTGGGAGGTTGGGGTACCAGGTGGTGGGTATTATAGAGGGCACGGCTTGCATGGAGCACTGGGTGTGGTGAAAAAATAATGAATACTGTTTTTCTGAAAATAAATAAATTGGGAGAAAAAAAAAGTACATCTAAAAAAAAAAAACATGAAACAAAACCTTCTTTTCACATACTTCTCATACTGACTGATACCCCAATATCTGTTTTATACCAGGTGATTATTCTAAGATAATTGTATTCTCTTTGTGAATGAATAGCTGAGGTAGGAGTTTGTGACTTAATTTGATCAATAAGTTGTAAAGGGTAGCTAGTGAGAAAGTTTGCTTGTTCTTAAAAAAAAAAAAAGAAGGGATGAGCTAAAAAAAAAAATGGTCCTTTTACTTTCTCCGGACCTTTTTACGACTATGATTCCTGGTAGAACTGCAAACATAATGTAAGCATGAGAAGAACTACCCTAAGATAAAGCCAGCTGAGGAAGGTAGAGGGAAAAGGGGAAGAGACCAAACTTCGTATCGTAGTTGGTCCTTCTGTTTTATTTTCAGACTTCTTAAGTTACGTTTTCTTCTTGTGTAAGTTGCTTGAGTCTGTCACTTGCAGCTGGAAACAGATCTTATTAGCTAATTGGGTACCCAGTAAGGATATGCAAAGACAGAAGACACACAGGCACAGGATACCTGAGCACAAGGTCTTCAGAATCAAGTTGGGGCTCTCATGCAGATATACTGAACCATCCACATGCACACAATGGCTTTATCTTATGTGACTGACCAGCAATGTTAGATAGACAATAAGTGCTACAAAAGATCAGAAGATCAGAATATGACCAATGGAAGTGGGAAGAAAGTGTTAACAAAGGATACGTGGAAGATAGAGTATTTGAGAAGGGAGCTAAAGAGGCAAGGAGCACTTGGCAAACAGAAAAGCTTGAGCCAAGGTCTGCAGCTGGAATTCTTGTGGTGAGTGGGAGACTAGACCCATTCACACTCATAAGACACTTCTCCCCGAAGGCTGTATGTTTTTGAGCCAGTGACAGCCACAAACAAAGGAATTTGTGGAGGTAAAGATGATGAATTGGAGGGTGTGTAAATGTAGGCAAAAAAGTCCAAGTAGGTAGCTGATGAGATGATCTGAATTTAAAGTAATCCTTGCTTCAACAGAAGAGTTGCAGATTTGATCCAAACCCCTCCAGTTCAGCTCCAATACTTCGTTGCGGTTTTGGGAACAGGACCTAAGGATCTTACACAAAGCACATCATCTCTCAAGCTGTGTCAGCAGGGGTGGACCCCATGACAGTATTAGGCATTAGACCCATTTCCATTCCAGCAAAGCCAAGCTCACTATTTGACTATTCCTCAAGGAATATATATTTTTTATTTTACCAGTGATCACATAGTTATGCTTTACCCTAGCCAGAGTTTACAACATGTGTTGCTTGTATGTGGACAAACTGGTCTTGGCTGTTGGCGCTCTTTCACTTCAGATTTTCTTTCATCTTATCTTCCTGTCTTCCTCAATCTTCTCTCCTTTTATTCATTTTATAGGTGAACTTTCTCAAGAGACAGAGGACATAGCATCTCATTTGACTTAGTTTTGGGTCTTGGTGGAAAAGTTATTCTGAAAACCTACTATATCTTTCCCTTTGCTATAATTCCCATTCACCTTGTGTGTCCCCCCCTACCCCAGGTACTCAACCTCTTCATTGCCTTGCTGCTCAATTCCTTCAGTAATGAGGAGAGAGATGGAAACTTGGATGGAGAGTCCAAAAAAACCAAAGTCCAGATAGCCCTGGCTCGGTTCCGCCAGGCTTTTTGCTTTGTAATACACACTCTTCAGCATTTTTGTCACAAGTGGTGCAGGAGTCAAAACTTGCCAAGGCAAAAAGAGGTGACAGGGGGCCCTGCTGCCAAAGGCAAAGATATCATTCCACTGGTCACAGAGATGAAAAAGAGCCCAGAGAGGAGGGAGGAGTATGATCGGACTTGGTTGGCCCCACTTGCAGAGGAAGAGGATGGTTTTGAGTCTCCTGGTGAAAATAATGCACAGCGTGTCACACAACTTGAGGCTGAAAAACAGGTATGAAGGTTCATATATAGATGTGGAGGTCATACAAACCTAGACCTGCCATGAGACACTGGTTGCCTGCCCTGTTCTGAGCACCATGCAGGGATAGGAAGGGTATAAAAGGTGGAGGCAGCCCTTTAGTACTCCCTCACTTAGAACCCAATGCTGGTTCTAATCATGGTTTTGCACATATGGAGGTGGGAGATGGCAGAGAAGTTCAGAGGGGAGCCAGATCAGAGTGGGCCGGGGCAATGGGAACCAAGTGACTTTGTCTGAACCCTACAAGAGGTATGAAGTTTAGATTAACTGAAAGGTGAGGAAAGTGAACTGAACAGCATAGAAAAGGAGACAGTGGAGGGAACAAGCTCAGCCTCTGAAGGGACCAGTGGTTGAGGAATGGTGGCAGATGAGGGCTTTCAGGGAGTGGAGGTATGATAGATACCCCAATAAATAACTACAGACTTCATTCTGGATGCAGCACAGCTGTCTGTATAGTCCTGAATTTTCCACAATGGTTGATACATATTGCATAGCCTGGCAATAATTTTAATCATTCTAATGGGTTTGTGGTGGTGCCTTGTGGTTTCAGGTTTTTTAAAAAAGAATTTATTTATTTGACACAGAGAGAGAGGTTGCAAGTAGACAGACAGAGAGAGAGAGGGAAGCAGGCTCCCTGCTGAGCAGAGAGCCTGGTGAAGGTCTTGATCCCAGGACTCTGAGATTATGACCTGAGCCAAAGGCAGGTGCCCACTGAGCCACCCAGGTGCCCCGTGGTTTCAAGTTTTATTTCACTGAAAAATAATGATGTTGCCTAATATATCTTCCTTGGTAAAGTGTCTATTGCCGTTTTTGCTGAGGGATTTCTTATGATTGAGGTGTAAGAGTTTATTACATATTTTGATACAAGTCCTTTGGTATGTGCACCACACATATTTTCTAACTGTGGCTTGTCTTTTACTTTCTTCATGCTATCTTTTTTTTTCAATTTATTTATTTTCAGAAAAACATTATTCATTATTTTTTCACCACACCCAGTGCTCCATGCAAGCCGTGCCCTGTATAATACCCACCACCTGGTACCCCAACCTCCCACCCCCCCGCCACTTCAAACCCCTCAGATTGTTTTTCAGAGTCCATAGTCTCTCATGGTTCACTTCCCCTTCCAATTTACCCAAATTCCCTACTCCTCTCTAACGCCCCTTGTCCTCCATGCTATTGGTTATGCTCCACAAATAAGTGAAACCATATGATAATTGACTCTCTCTGCTTGACTTATTTCACTCAGCATAATCTCTTCCAGTCCCGTCCATGTTGCTACAAAAGTTGGGTATTCATCCTTCCTGATGGAGGCATAATACTCCATAGTGTATATCGACCACATCTTCCTTATCCATTCATCCGTTGAAGGGCATCTTGGTTCTTTCCATAGTTTGGCGACCGTGGCCATTGCTGCTATAAACATTGGGGTACAGATGGCCCTTCTCTTCATGCTATCTTAATGAGCAGAAATTTTTAAGTTTGGTGAAGTATAATTTATCAGTATTATTCCTTTGAGAATTTAATAGGTTCACCTCTCAGGATCAAGTCTGTGATCCATATCAATTTAATTCAATGAGCTGTATCATTTTTCCCTGTATATATAGCTGAATGATTCTAGTATTATATATTGAAAAGAGTGTTCTTATGCCACTGAATCACTTGGTATCTTTGTCAGAATCAAATTGGCTATATCTATATTAATCTCTATCTGTTTTTCTATCTATCTCTTTATCTACCTATCTGTCTCAGAGCTTCTTCTGGATTCTTAATCTCTTTCATTAATCTATTCATCTGTTTTATACCAATACTGCCCTGTCTTGATTACTGTAGTTTTATAATAGTTTTGAAAGCACATTGTAAGATTTGGTTCTTTATCAAATTTGTTTTAGCAATTGTAGGGCCTTTACGTTTCCTTATGCATTTTAGAATTCAGTGTGTTACCTTTCCATAAAAAAAGATTGTTAGGATTCTGTTTGGTGTTGCACTAACTATTTTGTAAATTATTGGTATCTTCACAACATCAAGTCTTCTGATTCATGAACACATCTTTTTTCTACCTATTTAGGTCTTCTTTAATTTTTCCTAGGCATGTTTTCTAGTTTTCAGTGTATGAGTCTTGACATATTTGGTTATATTTATCCCTAAGAAGTTAATGTTTTTATGATATTGTATAAGTAATTTTTAAATTTTCAGTTTCCAAGCGTTCATTATTAGTACATTGAAATGAATGTATTTTTACTTTGTATCCTGCAGTGTTGGTAAACTGACTTATTAATTACAATAGCTTTTTTGTAGATTCCTTAGAATTTTCTACACATGTAATTATTTCATCTGTAAATAAAAGCAGTTTTTTTTAAATTTGTATGGGTTTTTTTTTCTTGCCTTATTACATTGGTTAGGACCTTTCATATAATGTTGAATAGGAATCATGAGAGTGTACTCCTTGCTTTGCTCCTGGTCTTAGGGAGAAACATAAAGCCTTTCACCATTAAGAACTTAGTTGAGGAAGTTCCCTTTATTCCCAGTTTGCTAGGAGTTTTTATTTCTCTTCTAAATTATGAATATATATTGATTTTTCTGAAATGTGTCTCCTAAATTGATTGGGGTAGTCATATCATTTATTTTGAATATTGAATCATTTATGCATTCCTTGGATTAATCTTATTTAGTCGTGGCATATTATCCTTTTATATATTTTGGATCCAACTTGCTAATATTTCATTAAAGATTTTGCATTCCCTAGGTTTTTCCCTTTTAATGTGTCTGCCTTATTTTGGTATCAGGTTAATATGGGCCTTATTAAATGAGTCTAGAGATCCTTCTTTTCTATTTCTATTCTCTTTATCTTTAGCTTTATGATATAATTGGTATATAACATTATATAAGTTTAAGGTATACAACAAGTTGATTTGATATATTTATATATTACAATATGATTACCACCATAGCATTTGCTAACACCTCCAACAAGTCACATAATTATTTCTTTATTGTGGTAAGAATATTTAAGTTTTACTCTCTTGCAACTTTCAACCATATAACACAACATTATTAACTATAATCATGGTGCTGTACATTATATCCTATGAATTTATTCATCTTCTTACTGAAAGTTTGTACTTTTTGACCAATATCTCCCTACTTGCCCCAACCCTCAGCCCCTGTTAACTTCCATTCTAGTTTCTGTCTCTGCAAATTTGGCTTTTTCATATTTCACATGTAAGTGATATCACACTGTATTTGTCTTCCTCTGATTTGTTTCACTTGACCACAATGTCCTCAGGGTCTATCCTTCTATCCTTCTGGTATTCCTATTACATGTATGTTTCACCTGTGTAGTTGCCCCATAGGTCTTGAGTATTCTATTCTGTTTTTTTTTCCCATACTTTTTTTCTTTAAAAAATAAGTTTGACAGAGAGAGACACAGTGAGAGAGGGAACACAAGCAGGGGAAGTAGAAGAGGGAGAAGCAGGCTTCCCGCTGAGCAGGGAACCCGATGCAGGGCTCAATCCCAGGAGCCTGGGATCATGACTTGAACTGAAGGCAGACGCTTAACCGGACTGAGCCACCCAGGTGCCCCTTTTCCATACTTTTTTCTCTGGTTTTCAGTTTTGGAGGTTTCTATTGAGAGAGCCTCAAGCAGAGATTCTTTCCTGTCTACTAATAAGTCCATCAATGTCACTCTTCATTTCTGTTACAATGTGTTAGATCTCTAGCATTTTTTTGTCATTGCTTAGAATTTCTGTCTCTCTGCATGCATTGCCTGTGTGTTCTTGCATGATGTCTACTTTATCTATTAGAGCCATGAATATTTTAATCATAGTTATTTTAAATTCCTGGTTTGACATTTTCAACAACTTTACCCTATTGAATGTGGTTCTGATGCTTGCTCAGTCTCTTCAAACTATATTTTTACATTTCAGTATGTTTTCTGATTTTTTTTCTTTAGAGTCAGACATGATGTACTGGGTAGATGGAAATGCTCTAAATAGGTCTTTATTAATGTGTTGGTGAAGCGTGAGGAGAATGAAGTAGCTCTATGGTTCCTATGAGTAGGTCTCAGGCTTTTAGTGAGCCTGTGCTTCCGGACTGTGAACAGTGCTTGTCAGTATGACTAATGTGAGCTGGACTTGGAGATCTACCTCCCTCCAGATGGAAATCTAGACCTGGTTAGAATTGGGTATCTCCCCCACCACAGGTCAGTCAGGTCCTGATAAAACCCTAACAGGTTAGGCTCTGGTTAATTAGTTTCTCTTGAGGGAAGGCCTTGTGAAGAACAGAATGCATGTGCATGTTTCAAAATGGTTCCTTTTATTCTCCCCCAGCTGGAAGAAACTGAGGATTTTCCTGCCATACTCACTTTGAGAACCTGGTAGAGCTCCGAGAAGTAAAACTCAAAAAACTTTGGGGGCCCCTGTTGAGTCAGTTCCCCTAGCCTGGGGGGTACCCTTGGGGGAGTCCTTTTATCTCTTATACTTGTCCACACTGAGCCTCCAGAAGTTTGTCTATTACGGTTCAGGTTTCCTTAATCTGGAATTGGTTCCCATGGAGCTTTTTGCTCCTGGGTTTCTACTTTGCTAAACTGTAGTTCTCAGTATTAGCCTGTCTTCCTCTCCAATTTAGGGGGAAGCAGTTTGCCCTGGACCTCAATGCTCTTATGACTCTAAGAAGTGTTAATTGGTTTTCCAGTTTGTTTAGCTTTGTACATGTTGGGATGGAGTAGATACCTCCAGGCTTCTTACATGTCAGACCAGAAGCTGGAATTTTTTATTGGAAGTTTTTAAATTACAAACTCCATCTGTTTACTTATTATAAAGATTACAGTACTATTCAGATTTTTCTCTTTCTTCTTGAGTCTGTTTTGGCAGTTTTTGTATTTCTAGGAATAGGTCAGTTTTACTGAAGCTGTCTAATTTGTTGACATACAGTTATTTGTAGTATTTCTTTGGAATTCTTTTGATTTCTGCAAGGTTGATAGCAATGTCCCCTCTTTCCTGATTTTAGTAATTTGATCTTTCATTTTCTCTTGGTCAGTCCTGTTAAATTTTCTATTTCTATTCTCTTTACCTTTAGCTTTATGATATAATTGGTATATAACATTGTATAAGTTTAAGGTATACAACAAATTGTATTTTTGTATTTTGTAATTTTTTTTTCCAATTTATTTATTTTCAGAAAAACAGTATTCATTATTTTTTCACCACACCCAGTGCTCCATGCAAGCCGCGCCCTTTATAATACCCACCACCCGGCACCCCAACCTCCCACCCCCCCGCCCCTTCAAACCCCTCAGACTGTCCCTCAGAGTCCATAGTCTCTCATGGTTCATCTCCCCCTCCAATTTACCCAAAAGCACATACCCTCCCCAATGTCCACAACCTTACCCCCCTTCCCCCAACCCCCCTCCCCCAAGCAACCCACAGTTTGTAATTTTGATGTCCTTTAAAAATAATCAGATATTGATTTTGTTGATCCTATTATTTTATTAATCTCTTTTTATATACTTACTGTATCCTTATTTCTGCTTGTTTTGAATTTCATTTTCTCTTCTTCTCCTAAAGCCTTAACATGGAAG
Source organism: Neogale vison (assembly GCF_020171115.1). Taxonomy (NCBI): domain Eukaryota; kingdom Metazoa; phylum Chordata; class Mammalia; order Carnivora; family Mustelidae; genus Neogale; species Neogale vison. The sequence continues at coordinate 156,447,388 of NC_058096.1, forward strand.
TTTAGGTTATTGATTTGAAACTTTTAAAATTATAGGTATTTATAGCTATAAATTTCCCTCTAAGCACTACTTTATCTACACATATCCAACAAATTTTGGCATATTATATTTTTATTTCCATTTATCTTAAAGTCTTTTCTAATTTCTTTCATGATTTATTCTTTTATATGTGATTTATTCTTGACTTATTTGACATTTAAGAATGTTTTGTTTAATTTCCACCTATTTGTGAGTTCTTCAAATGACTTTTTGTACTTCTAATTTTATTTTACTATGATCAGACAACAAACTCTGTACAGTTTCAATTCACATATGTATATTCTGCTGTTTGGAGTTGAGAGTTCTGCCAGTGTCTTTTAGGTATAATTGATAGATAATGTTACTCAAGCCTTCTATTTGTATCTTCTACTTAGTTGTTAGATTCATTTTTGAAAGTGCGTGATTGAAGCCTCCAACTATTATTGTTGAATTGTCTATTTCTCCCTTTAATTCTGCTAGTTTTTGTTTCATATATTTTGTGGCTCTTATGTTAGGTGCATATATGTTTATAAATGTTCTTTCTGATATTGATGTTTTTGTCATTGTGAAATGTCCCTCTTTATTTCTAGTAAATTTTTTTGTTTCAAAATCTATTTTGTCTGGGACACCTGGGTGGCTCAGTAGTTTAAGCATCCAACTCTTGATTTTGGCTCAGGTCGTGATCTCTGGGTCGTGAGATTGAGCCCCGTCTCAAGATCTGCCCAAGGCATGAAGCCTGCTTAAGAGTCCTGCACTTGTGTGCTCTCTCTCTCTCTAAAAAACAAAAACAAAACAAAACAAAAAAACAAAAAGAAAACACAAAGTCTATTTTTTTCTGACATTAATATAGTCATTCCAGCTTTCTTATGGTTTTTGCTTGTATGATAGCTTCTTCCATTCTTTTACTTTCAAACTATTTGTATCTTTGAATCTTAAATGTGTTTCCTAAAACAGTACATAATTGGATCTTGTTTTTTTTATCCAGTTTGACAGTTTCTGCCTTTTTGTTAGATTGTTTAACTATTTACTTTTAATATTATTATTGATCTAGTTTATCTATTTCTAGTATTTTACTTTTTGTTTTTATGTGTTTTATGTGTTTTTATTCCTCTTCATTGCCTTACTTTGCATTATTTGAATATTTTTCTTTTTTTAAAAAATATTTTATTTATTTATTAGACAGACAGAGATCACAAGTAGGCATAGAGGCAGGCAGAGAGGTGGGGGGGGGAAGCAGGCTCCCTGCTGAGCATAGAGCCTGATGCAGGGCTCGATCCCAGGACCCTGAGATCATGACCTGAGCTGAAGGCAGAGGCTTTAACCTACTGAGCCACTCAGGTGCCCCTATTTGAATATTTTCTAATTTAACATCTTAATTCCTTTTAATAGTTTTTCACAATATATTTTTAGTCATTTTCTTATTGATTGCTCTAGGGGATGCCACATCCATCTAACTTATCAGAATTGATGTCTGTTAAGTTAACTTAATTCTAGTGAAATATAGAAACAAACATCACTTATGTATAGTTCTATTCCCTCTACCACATTTTCGTACTATTCTTTATTATACATATTGCATCCACATATGTTAAAATCCCAACAATGTGTTTTTATCATTGCTTCATATCTTTATATACTTACTAATGAAGCTGAGAAAAGAAAGTAAGATTATATTTATAGAGTTCATTTTATTAATTTTCTTATTTACCATTTCCAGCTGTCTCCATTTGTTTCTGTGAATTTGAGGTAACTTCAAGTGTCATTTACTTACTAGAACTTTGCTCCCATTCACTTCTTTGGTGCTGTTATTACCACATATATTTTATGTTTTTATGTTACATGTCCAACAAGGCATCAATTTTAAACTGTTTTAGACAACTTCATTTGAAGTCAGCTATAGAGAAGAAAGGAAAATAAATATGAATTTTTCTCATCTTTTATAATTATGGACTTATCTTTACCTGTGTTCTTTGCTCTTTGTGTGGATTTTTATTACCATTTAGGATCATTTACTTTTAGCCTGAAGGATCTTCTTCAGTATTTTTTGTAAAGTGGGTCAGCTAGCAAAGAATTTTCCATTTTTGTTTATGTACTATTTTATTTTACCTTCATTTTTGAAAGATAGTTTTGCAGGATAATAAAATCTTGGTTCACATTTGTTTTTTAATTTCAGCATTCATGATATCTCATTCCATTGCTTTCTAGTCTCCACTGTTTCTAATAATAAATTAGTTGTTGGGGTGCCTCTATGGCTCAGCCCATAGAGCACATGGCTTGTAATCTCAGGGTAATGAGTATTGGTATGCTTCATGGTGTTTTACATTCCTTTGAGCTTCCTTTAAGTTTACATTCTTCCTTCTTTCCTGTGCTCTTTGGATTGCATTATCTTTCCTGATCCCTCTTCAAGTTCACTGATTCATTTTTCTGCCAGTTCAGATTTACTGCTGCTCCACTTAGTGGATTTTTCATTTCAGTTATCACACATCTCAACTCCAGAACTTTTATTTGTTTTTTTAAATAATCTCTGTCTCTTCATTGATACTCTGTATTTGATTATACATTGTTATCTAGCATCCTTTATTTATTAAATATTTTTAATACTTTTAACATACTTATTATGACTGCCTTGCATTCTTTGTTTATTAACTCTGGCATCCAGATTCTCTCACAGGAAGCTTATGTTGCCTGCTTTCTTCCTATGTGTAGGTCACACTTCCCTAGGTTTTTCCCATGTTTTATCATTTTTGTTTAAAATTGGACATTTTAAGTAATATATTGTAGCATATCTGGAACCGATTCTCTTTTCTCCTCTCTGGGGCTTGTTTGGTGACTTGGCTAGACTATTCTAGTGAAGTCTCTTCCTTCCTTCCCCCACCTACCCTCACCACACACACACAAATGTGAAGTTGTTGGTGTTGCTTCTCAGAGGGCACACCCTTGAGTTTGCAGACAGTCACTGCAGGGTGATAGTTATTTTAGCAGGGCCCTCTTTGACTATCTCTTTCCATGGTCTCCTATTAATCTGTCTGCCTTATTTGGTATCACACCCAGATTTGGGGCTGAACTAATTGCTGGCTAATTGCTCTATTGTTTTTGACAATACCACAGGGCATTAATTCCTCCACAGTCTGATCTAATTAATTTCAGGGAGGGACACTTTTAAGGCCAGTCTTTGAGATTTGTTCTGACCCCAGGGAGATTTATTTTAGCTGTCTCTTTCCCTGTTTTTCTGTAGTGAACTTGCTGACCTGTGGTTTAATTTGTTGCTTTTAATGAAGAAGAGCTACTAGTCTCTTCTTATTTGTTTACCATCAAAGTCTCCATTGTTTTCAAGAATACCCTTGGCTTGAACCCCCACATTATTCCAGTATAAAGTCAGTTCTTTTTCAGGAGAACTTCAGGGTTCTGGTTTCTTATGGAATGCCTCCTACTGTAGAGAAAATCTCTTAGCTAATAATCCAATAATCCTTGGAGGGGCAGTAGCCACTCATCTTCTCCACTTCCTTCTTTCTGCATGGAATCTCTTTCCTAAAAACTAGCTGGGGTGAGGGTAATCAGGATTCCAGTATTTTCAAGCTGTTGAATCTGGAATAGAGTCTCTGTCCTATGAGTAGAGGCTGGATGGAAGAAGAGTCCAATTTCTTGGCCATATTCTAGAGTAATGTAGCCTCTCCAACTCAGAGTTGGAGAAGATGAGAAAACTGGTGATCTATACTTCCTACTAAGATACAGATCTCTTGATTGGGGGCTGAGGGTAGAGGATGCCTCATCTTCTTGGTCGCAGCTGCCTTGAATAGGGCTTCCATCAAACTGAGCTGGAGGATGGAGAGAGAGAAGAAAGCTCATGTTTCGGTTTCCATGGACTCCTGATACTATTACTGAATTCTGAAGATTTTTTTGAATACATGTTTTTTCACTTGCTATATGCCTTAGGACAATTTCCAGAGACTTTAAATGACTTTTTAGAAATATTTTCCATCACTTATGCCTATTTCCCTGGAGATCATGTCCTTGGAGCTCCTTATACTGCCATCGAAGTAGTAAACTATATATATCTTTTTCATTAATTCCTAAATTTACTCATTTTAATGACACTCTCAGATTATTATATTAATTTAATTTTTTTCTCAAGTAAAGTCACCTCCTAGTAGTTAATTTTTAGGGCTACTGATTTTGTTTAGCTCTTCCTAGATTTTGGAATGTTAGTTTAAATTTCTCTTTAGTGAGAAGATCTGTCACTCTCTCTGCAGTCTAGGTTCTGTGATGTCTTTAATAGACCTTCCTAAGGCAGCCACTACAGAACCAAGTCTTTTGTTGACAATTTAGGATTCTTGTCTATTCGTGATACAAGGTGTACTTCAGATCCAGTGGGTTCCTTTACCCAGGCCTATTTCTGAGGCTGTACTTCCTCCTGCCTCCATAGACATGCAGCTGTGTATAATTTTAATTCCAAGCATTGGCCACAACTTGTTTTGGCTTTCTCTCTTAAGTGCAGGAACTTCAGCCCAGTCCATAGTTTCAAGCCTTGAATATAGCTGTGATTCTCTTCCTCACATGGGGCACTTCTAGTCATCATTACCTGCTACATGCTTTAGATTGTCACTGCTTTATATTTCTGTTCTGTGTCTGGTCAATAGTTATATTCACTTGTTTTTTTTTTTTTTGTGTGTGTGTGTGTAATATATCAAAGCATGTGTTCAAATGAGAGAAGTGTTCTTAAATTATGATCTTATACTGTCAGAGTTGCAGGAACACTCACAATAGATTTTAAGATGAAACCTTCACATAAGGCATGACTTTGCACATCTTTCTTGGATATGCCTACAAGTCCTCAGACAAAATTTATTTTTTATTTTTACATAGTAATACATTTTCATTTTTCTCTTTATGCCCTTTTCTATTTCACTAAGCCAAACCTCTATAACCCAAAGAATAAAAAAATTATTTTCCATATTATTCTTTTAACATTTTTACTCATCTGTTTATATATCAGTGTATCAAATCATTATGGATTTTATTTTTACTATATTCTGGCATTATATTTTCAGGGATAACTAACTATATGACTTATTAAATAATTTATTATTTAGCTGTTGAAGTGAAAGGATACAGTAAATTTCACCTCTGCATTATTTGGTGAATTTTTTTTTTACCAAAACCATATTGTTTGATTTATATGACTTTTGAGTAAGTTTTTATTACCTGTTTCCTATAGTAGTTTCCCCAGAATTATTTTATGTTGACTTTCTACAGGAGCAGTTTTAAAAAGTAAACAGAAACTAAAGTAATAATGTCACAACTTAAACTTGTTTTATCTTTTTTTTAAAGATTTTATTTACTTATTTGACAGACAGAGATCACAAGTAGGCAGAGAGGCAAGCAGAGATAGAGGGGGAAGCAGGCTCCCTGCAAATCAGAGAATCTGACATGGGGCTCGATCCCAGGACCCCGGGATCATGACCTGAGCTGAAGGCAGCGGTCTTAACCCACTGAGCCACCCAGGCACCCCTGAACTTGTTTTATCTTAAGTGAGATTTCCAGGAAGACTTATTAATTCTACTCTGGGCTTTTTGGTGTCAGGCCTTTGAACCCCATCAGGTGACCAAGAGGTCCATCAGCCCAGGAACTCAAAGTGTGGAAATTGATGTGTTCTCTGAAGATGATATATGTTTGTCAGAACAGGATCCCAAAAAGGTAATTTTCCCAGAGTGTTCCAGAAAGAACACATAGCTTGTCCATATGCATTCTCCAACATAGCCACTGTGGCTATCAAGAATAAAATATCAGGATTAATGCAGAACAAACTGCCAGAATTAGATCTTAAGCAAAGGCCAAGGTTTCATAACCTCTCCACCAGTACATCTGGGGTATGATAATTCCTCCTTGTGCTAGGCAGTTCTATCTGTTGTAGGATGTTTAGTAGCATTCATGGCATCTACCCACTAGATGTCAATAGTTGTGAAATTGAAAGTGTCTTTAGATATTGTTAGCATGTCTACTTGAGGGCAAAATCAATGAGAATCACCAGTCTAGACCTATTATTCCAGGATCTGAAAGAGCTAAAAATTAGTCTCAGTAAAATAGCCTTTACCTCATCACACAGCCTCCCTGTTTGGAGTTAGATAGTATCAGAGAGATGATTTGTAGGGAGGAAAAGGTTGAGACACTGTGTCTTTATATACCTCACCTTTTTTCAGCCAGGGGAGAGCAGTTAGAGAATTCTCTCCTAAAGCCAGAGCTAGTCAGAGCATTTTAAAAAGCACCCGAAGAGAGGGGCACTTTCTAGCTATACCTATACCTAGAATCCTTTGTCTAGCTAGCTTCATTCCTAAAAAGTTATACACTAAGGTATTAGGTGCTACAATTGTGAAAGTCAATCTTGGTAAATAATTCCCATTTTCCTTTGTTCTGATGTGCAGAAGTGTGATACTACCAGTGTGCTCTCAGAATGTAGCACCATTGATCCACAGGATCCCTTTGGGCAGATACATAAAATTATTCCCAAAAAAGAACCAGAGAGATGTTTTCCCAAAGGTAAGTGTCAGTATTACTGCATCCAGTTCACAGAATATTTGGATGAGTTTCTGTTATTCTTTGAAGCTCTGGGATTTTGTTAGATGTGTTATTTCTACTTCTACTGGAAACAGAAGTGAAGAGAGGGCATCTATAGATTTTTGGGGCCATTATCAGATCCAAGCAATGGAAATTTCAGGAAATTCTTGATTTAGGTCAGCTCAACTAACACAGCCTAACAATGAGGGTAGAAGCTCTAGGAAACTTTCCTATTGCCCAGATTATGGGCTCAACAAATGTAGATAGATAGATAGGTAGAGACTTAAATGAATGAATGAATCTAAAATTAAAAATTTTTTCTTAAGTTTGACACTAGACTGGTCTTAGAACGGACACCAAGAATGAGCGTCAAACTAATTCCAGGTTGTTTGACAGCCCCCAAAGTGCCCATGGGGTCAGAGGTCAGCCTAGATATAGATTACTGTTAGTTATCCTGACTTATATTTGGACTGTTGCTTGAGGTGTATGCAGGATGTCAACAGTGAAGTTGGAGAAGAAACAGAGTAGAGAGCCCAGATATGGACCCTCAACTCTATGGTCAAATAATCTTCAACAAAACAGGAAAAAATATACAGTGGAAAAAAGACAGTCTCTTCAATAAATGGTGCTGGGAAAACTGGACAGCTATATGTAGAAGAATGAAACTCGACCTTTCTCTTACACCGTACACAAAAATAAACTCAAAATGGATAAAAGACCTCAACGTGAGACAGGAATCCATCAGAATCCTAGAGGAGAATATAGGGAGTAACCTCTTCAATATCAGCCACAGCAACCTCTTTCAAGATTATGCCTCCAAAGGCAAAGGAAAGAAAAGCGAAAATGAACTTTTGGGACTTCATCAAGATCAAAAGCTTCTGCCCAGCAAAGGAAACAGTCAACAAAACAAAGAGGCAACCCATGGAATGGGAGAAGATATTTGCAAATGACAGTACAGACAAAAGGTTGATATCCAGGATCTATAAAGAACTCCTCAAACTCAACACACACAAAACAGACAATTATATTTAAAAAATGGGCAGAAGATATGAACAGACACTTCTCCAATGAAGACATACAAATGGCTATCAGACACATGAAAAAATGTTCATCATCACTAGCCATCAGGGAGATTCAAATTAAAACCACATTGAGATACCACCTTACACCACTTAGAATGGCCAAAATTAGCAAGACAGGAAACAACATGTGTTGGAGAGGATGTGAAGAAAGGGGAACCCTCTTACACTGTTGGTGGGAATGCAAGTTGGTGCAGCCTCTTTGGAGAACAGTGTGGAGATTCCTCAAGAAATTAAAAATAGAGCTTCCCTATGACCCTGCAATTGCACTACTGGGTATTTACCCCAAAGATACAGATGTAGTGAAAAGAAGGGCCATCTGTACCCCAATGTTTATAGCAATGGCCACGGTCGCCAAACTGTGGAAAGAACCAAGATGCCCTTCAATGGACGAATGGATAAGGAAGATGTGGTCCATATACACTATGGAGTATTATGCCTCCATCAGAAAGGATGAATACCCAACTTTTGTAGCAACATGGATGGGACTGGAAGAGATTATGCTGAATGAAATAAGTCAAGCAGAGAGAGTCAGTTATCATATGGTTTCACTTATTTGTGGAGCATAACAAATAGCATGGAGGACAAGGGGAGATGGAGAGGAGAAGGGAGTTGAGGGAGATTGGAAGGGGAGGTGAACCATGAGAGACTATGGACTCTGAAAAATGATCTGAGGGTTTTGAAGGGGTAGAGGGGTGGGAGGTTGGGGGAACCAGGTGGTGGGTATTGGAGAGGGCACGGATTGCATAGAGCACTGGGTGTGGTGCAAAAACAATGAATACTGTTATGCTGAAAATGAATTTAAAAAAAAATTTTTAAAAAAGGCTAGTTTCTAGAAGAAGGAGGAATGGCATAAAAGACAGAAAAAAAGCCTTTTAGGGAGATTAACCTATTGACGTTCTGAATAATGAAGGAGGGCAGAGGCTGACTGAGGACACCTCACAGTAGCTTAGGAAGATGATGAGGAAAGGAGTGTAATGTTGTAATCACCGTGAAATTAACATCCATGGAACTTGGAGGATGGTGATGAGGGGAGAGGATGATGTAATTCAGCTGAAGGCTGGTGTGTGTTGAGGTTAAATGCTTAGCTATGTGTAAACACCTTGACAATTGATCAGATTGTGTGGTTTGGGTGGTTCATGGAGCCTGTGCCCATCTTTACTTCATTCCTGTCAGTCCTTAGGACACTGTTTACTGTTGCCAAAAGAAATTGCTGCATGAAAAACAGCCAGTGGCACACAATAATAAACATGCATATACAATACTCCACTCATCTAGCCTCATTATTTCTGCTTATTTTGGAGGTCTTTATTCATATGAGTGGTAATGATTGGGAGTTGGCCAGTCTGGCCTGGGCTTAACTGAGCCCATTGTCTCTGTACCACATGTCCTTTCTCCTTCTGAAACCAGTGGCTGGCCCAAATATTCCTTTCTTTATGGAGATGGTGTCAGAGAGCAAGTACAAACATGCAAGGCCTCTCAAGACCAAAGCTCAGAACTGGTGTGTGTGTGATTCCCACTCTGTTCTATTGGCCAAATCAAGCCACATGGCTGAGCCCAGATTCAAGGGGTTGGAAAATGACTCCACCTCTTCAGAGGGAAGAATTGCAGAAGTAAGGGGCGTGCATAAAGGGAAGGGTGAAGAGTTAGGGTTATTAATTCAGCTCATTACAGACCCTAAGAATAATGCTACTGTTCATTCCTTGCAGGCCTGGGTCACTGCTTCCCATGCTGTGCTGTGGACAAGAGAAAGTCCCCCTGGGTCATTTGGTGGAACCTGAGGAAAACTTGCTACCAAATAGTGAAACACAGCTGGTTTGAGAGCTTTATTATCTTTGTGATTCTACTGAGCAGTGGGGCACTGGTAAATTAACACAGTCTTGTGAGGACATTGGGCATTGGGTGGCTAGGTTACATTCTGATATGGGGCTGTGAATATGGGGAGACCAGGCAGAAGGGGGATCTTTGTTGCTGGTTTCCCTTAAGGGCAACTTAAGGCAACAACTTCTGGAGTCCTGCTCCCAACTAGGAAGTCCCAAGCCAAAGACACTTTACTTATGGGGAAACATGATTCAAATCAACACTTTAAAGTGGCTACTGGAGTCTCTCCCTGAACCTTATGCCTATCCCTCATTCTTGGAGAATTTCTAGAGATTTTCACTGTATCCTATATGTCTCTTTCTCTAGATAGCAATGTTCCTACCTCTCTTTTCTGGAAAACCATAATGCTGCTTTCCTAAAGGTAGAACATTAGAAGGAGAAGGCTACAGGGACCAGATTTTGATTTAATATTCTGTCTTGATATTTTCCATCAGTCATTGTCCCTTGAGAGGAGAGACAGATAACTGCTTTATTCACATAGCAAATCCTTCCAAATCAAGGTGTAGTGGTCCCAGTGAGTTTTGGAAATAAATCTAAATCCATGCCTCCATAGCATATAGTCATAAACTCCTTCCTACTCTCTCTCCTCACTTTTTGGTCCTTCTTGCCTCCCTTATTTGAGCGACAGCTTTTTCTTTCTTATCCCCTACATGTTTCTCTCTTTTTCCCTCTCTCCCCTTCTATCTTGTATTTTCCCTTAAAATGGCCATAATGTAGAACTAAACTCTCTATTTGTTGTGTAAGTAAGTGGAGTCTTAGATTCTCCCTTACTGATTTAGAATCACAGAGCATTTCACAGTAAGTCACTAACAATTAGAAGGGACAAGGAAATGTCTTGCTTCTTTACCATTGTCTTCCTGGTTCGTGCTTTACACTCATGTGATCTCTGGGTGAATGGAGAGGAGCACATACCGTGAGCCGCTAGATCCTATGATCAGCACACATCTCCATTTATCTACTTACTGCAGGTAAATTACTTCTCACACAAAACATAAAAAATTTAAAAAGTACTCCATTTATCTACTTACTGCAGGTAAATTACTTCTCACACAAAACATAAAAAATAAAAAAAGTAAATCTCTAAACCATGCCAGAGAACTCTCTTAATTAATTTTTATTGCTAATCATTGGTCTAGGATTCCATGTAGCCTTCGGGTACTTGCATTTTCACTGGATGTTTACTCTTATTCAAGTAATAGCGTTCCTTTTTTTAAAAATTAATTTATTTATTTTCAGAAAAACAGTATTCATTATTTTTTCACCACACCCAGTGCTCCATGCAAGCCGTGCCCTCTATAATACCCACCACCTGGTACCCCAACCTTCCACCCCCCTGCCACTTCAAACCCCTCAGATTGTTTTTCAGAGTCCACAGTCTCTCATGATTCACCTCCCCTTCCAATTTACCCCAACTCGTTCTTTCATTTATTCCACAAATGATCATTGGTGTCTACCAAGCCCTGTGCTAGTCAGTGGGGAAAAATAGTGTTGTCAGAAGGTCAGGGGCACATGCTACCATCCTCCTAGTTGTCATCTGCGATCTGATGAGGCAAGTGTAGGTTGGGCAAAGGAAGACAGAGCACACAATGCAGAGGGTTCTAGGAGAAGGACTCAGGTCCTATTTCACTTTACATAGTTGTAGACAAATGGAAACAAGAAACATCTAATCCCTTGCCACTGTATGTGGTATATTGATCAGCAGTCTCAATATCACTTGCAAGCTTATTAGAAATGCAGTCTTGGGTCCACCCCAGACCTGCTGAATCAGAACCTAAGTGCTTTGGGACTCATTAGAGTTAGGGAAACAAAATCTGAGCAACTGGGTAAAAATGGGAACTTTCTGGACAAGGAAATAGTCTCATTATAATGTGGGAGTCTCCCAAGTTTAGTGGCTGATATTGACCTACTCTTCAATTGAATAAAGTGAGATCTGCTGAGCCAGGTTGTTGCTCAGCTTCCAAAATGAGAAGGGAAATGAGATTCTAATACCATTCAGATTTGTCTCTCTTCAAGCAGGCACACAGACCAAGTCCCTGACTTCTAGGAGTGTGGAGTCTAGTAGGGATGACAGATGGGGTCCAAACAATTATGGACAAGGGCCATAGTGATACACTCAGAAAAGCAGTGGATGACATGGGGCCATGCAAAGCAGGACCCTAATTGTCTTGGTGGAAGAAGGAAAGTTTCCAAAGAAAATATTAACTGAAATGAAACTTTAACAGTGACGAGGAGCTGGCAGGGGACACGAAGAGGTAGAGAGCCTTCTCCAATCAAAAGTTCACTTAGGAGCTGGAAGTCAGACTGTTTTATTCTTTTGCATTTTTTTCCTCCAGGGCCATGGGGCTATGAGATTACCTAAATATCCAACAATAGGACCAATTTTGTTCTTGCCTTCAGTTTTTGCCCAAATGTCTTGACAGGTTCAGTACCAGGGACCCTTATCATCATCATCTTCTTCTTCTCCTTCTCCTCCTCCTCCTCCTTCTTCTCCTTCTTCTTCTTTTTCCCATTTTCAGTAACTCTGTAGAGGCCAAAAGGACAGTTTCTACCCTAGTTATATAGACCCCTAGAATCACGTACACACTTAAGGCGAGGTGGATGTTTGGATGTAACATGAAAAAGGGTCTCTCCAGAAGCTAGAATGTCTCACTTTCATGATTACACTCAACGAATGTTTAATACTCAAAGTAATTTAGCCCTAGCCCAGAGCATCCCCAAATTTTGTGTGTCTAGGTACCCCAAAAATGGGCTCATACTTAGGGAGCACTGGAGTAATAAGTTTGGCTGTTTGTTGTAGATTTTTGGCCTCAGGGTTGGTAAAATCTAGCTGAAGACTAAGGTGTTTGGAACTAAGATGTTATGAGCAATGAAGAGCCACTAAATAGAGCCACTAAGGTAACTAGCAGGATGATAGAGATGGAATATGCCACTGGGTGGTTCTGGAAAAGTTGGCACGATATTGTTAGCAAGAGTTGAAAGGGTCAGGAAGACCAGGAAATTATGTGGTGATCTGTTAGGAAGATATTTTCATATTCCAGGGATCAGTGATGATAGCCTAGGGAGATATTGCGGCAATAGAATTCTAGAAATAGGATTTTCCTTCCTCCAGTTTTACTGACTCAAAGAATTTATTCCGCTGGGAAATTTCCTTCTTAATACCTTTTGAGCAAAACCTTGTCACCAAAAGAGATGCTAGTTTATTCAGATAAGGAAGAAAAATTTAAAAAGTAAGGTCAGCCAGTTGTTCTAAGCAAATATTCAACCTGGCCTATGGCTATGCTTTATCATTTCAGGTATTTGAAGATGTTGACCTTGAGAAAAGACCCAATATCAAAGAACTACTTAATTGTACTGACCATATTTTCACATACATTTTTATCCTGGAGATGGGTCTAAAATGGGTGGCCTTTGGATTTAGGAAGTATTTCACCAGTGTCTGGTGCTGGCTTGATTTCATCATTGTGATTGTAAGTTTACTTACCATCTCTGTTTTCCATGCAGGCAGGGGTTGGGGGAAGGGAGGGGAATATGCTTTTCCTGTGCCTTGTTTGGGTGCCTCTCCAAATACTTTTCTTCACCGTATTTGTAAGTAGTTGTCATTTATCTGTCAGGCGTCCTGCTCATCCTAAGTCCCATTCCTCACACTGCACTTCATATTCCCACTACCCCAATACTTTATGTGATGGCACTCATCCACTTCTCTCCATAAACACTGCTTATGTCTGATGTGTACCTAGAATAATTCTGAATGTCCCAACCTTCTCCTTCCAACTTTCTATTTTCTCTTGAGACTTCTCAAAGCAGGTCAGCGGCCAACAGACTTTGCGACAACATGGATGGAACTAGAGCGTATCATGCTTAGCGAAATAAGTCAAGCGGAGAAAGACAAATATCATATGATCTCCCTGATATGAGGAAGTGGTAGGCTGGCCTCCATCTTAATTGTCAAGCAACAGAGGATTATTCACATACATTCTTTCATTTAATCTGCACAACGATGTTCCCACCAGAGTTGTACATTACCTACCATATTACAGAAAAGGAAACTTGAAGCTCAGATGGTCAGCAACTTGTTTCAGACGAAACTGGAATTCATACCTTGGTCTGTGTGATGTTAAGGTTGATAACAGTACACTACATTTATTCAGTGCTTTCCCTATGCCAGGTATTCTGCCGTATGCTTCATAAGCATTCTTTCTTTGTTATCACAACCACTCCATGCGGTATATGCTACTACTTTTTCTCTTATACACAGGGAGAAACTAAGTAACAGAGAGGTTAAGAAACGTGTCAAAAATTGGCCAGCTAGAAGTAGTGGAGATGAAACTCAGACCCAGTAAGCCTCTCTCTGAAGCCTTTGATTTTAACCTCTATTCTTTCTACCATGTGCTAATTAGTTAGACTTTGTCCCTGCTATTTAAAGAAGTAGACACGACAGATGCATAAGCATAGGCCGTGTGGTCAACATAGCAACTAGAGAACCCTAATGTTGTTAATGTTGCTGGTGGACATAAGTAGGTAGGTGGTTCGGGCATTTTAGAAAGGCATCAGTGCTATGGGAGGTCCAACAGAAATAATAAAAAAGAATAAAAATAACCACATGTCTATAAACCCTATCAGTTTCCAGGGTTATCTTATAGTATAGGGAAGAACCCATAAGATAGTGGACAGATGATTGGTATCTACATTCTAAGAAACCGTGGTCTACTAACCTAAACTCAGGAAACTGATCCTAAAATATCTTGTCTGCTCTCTTTCTGTGTACCTTAGGCAAAATACTTCCTCCTTTTGATAAGTCTTCACCTTAATAAAAATGAAAGTATAGGCTACAAATTACCCAAATTAGACCAGATACAAATGGAAAACACGAATCTAACAATAGCCATTTAAAATATCGAAACAGTAGTTCAACACCACACTGTCAAAAAAGGACACCAGGCCCAGATGATTTTGCAGGCAAGTTTTACCAAACTTTCAAGGAATAGTGCTATATACTGAATGTTTGCATCCCCTTAAAATTCATATGTTGAAACCTAACCACCAATGTGTTTGTATTTGGAGGTGGTACCTTTGGGAGATGATTAGGTTATGAGGGCAGAGCCCTCATGATTGGGGCTAGTGATGTTATAAAAGAGACCCCACAGAGCTTCCTCACCCCTTCTGCCATGTGAGGACACAGGGAGAAGAAAATTATCTATGAGTCAGGATGTGATCTTTCACCAGACACTGAATCTGCTGGCACCTTGATCTTGGAATACCCAGCCTCTAGACTGTGAGAAATTAATTTCTGTTATTTATAAGCAACCCAGGCTTTGATATTCTGTTATAGCCTCCTGAACTAAGATAAACAGCTAATTCCAACCTTATTTAAATTGTTACAAAGAATAAAAAAAGAGGAAACTTGCACACTTTATTTGATGAGACAAATATAATCTTGGTAATAAACTGAATGGAACAAAAATGAGTAGAACAAGAAAAGAAACAATCTTGTAATTATTTATTTTTATAAATCCCAGAGAAAGCACTTGATAGGTATGGTCCACTGTTACTATTATTAACATTAGTATCATATAGACCAAGGTGTGAATCCCAGTTACACCTGAAACAAATTGCTAATCCTCTGAGCTTCAGCTTTCTTTGTCTGTAACATGGCAAGTGATATATCATGCTATTAATTCAGAACATTATTGTGTAGATTTTTAAAAATTAAAAAAAAATCTTAGAGAAAGTATGTGAGTGGAGGGGTCAGGGAGGGACAAAGGGAGAAAGAGAATCCTAAGCAAACTCCATATTCAGCACAGAGCCTGCCATGGATCTTAATCTTACAATCCTGAGATCAGGACTTAAGCCAGAGTCAAGAGTCAGATGCTCAACGGACTGAGCCACCCAGGCACCTTGTGAATAATCCTTTTATGTTGCTTGTTAATCAACATTATATAAAATGATCTTTATAGTTTTGAAGTATAAAAATAGAAATACAGCCACAAAAAATATGTATCTAAATTCAACTATTTCAAATTGTAAAACCTTTGGTTTTTTTTATTCAATAGAATTATAATTATAAAGACAGGCTAGAACTTGGAGACAGTACTTGCCACATGCATAACAGAAAATGATTATCTATCGTCTATAAAAACTCTCTACAGACCAATAAGAAAAAGACAACTTAGTGTAAGAATGGGAGAAAGACGGGGTGCCTGGGTGGCTCAGTTGATTAAGCGATGGCCTTCGGCTCAGGTCATGATCCTGGAGTCCCAGAATCAAGTCCCTCATCCAAGCTCCCTGCTCAGCAGTGAGTCTGCTTCTCCCTCTGACCCTCCCCCCATCTCATGTTGTCTCCCTCATTCTTTCTCTTTCAAATAAATAAACAAAATCTTAAGAAAAAAGAATGGGAAAAAGGATGCAAACAGGCAAAGAAACACAAGTTACTAATAAATATATGAAGAAATACAAACTAGATTTATCACCAGTAAGCATAGAAGTGAATTTTAAAATGAGAGGCTTTGTTTTATTCATCAGACTGACAAAAAATGTTTTTTTTAAAGGTTTTATTTATTTATTTGACAAAGAGCGATCACAAGCAGGCAGAGAGGCAGGCAGAGAAAGAGGAAGGGAAGCAGGCTCCCGCTGAGCAGAGAGCCCAATTCGGGGCTCGACGCCAGGCCTCTGGGATCATGACCCGAGCCGAAGGCTACAACCCACTGAGCCACTCAGGTGCCCTAGACTGACAAAAATTTTAAAGTTAGATAATTTCTAATATTGAGAAAGACATAAGAAAATGGAATCTCTAATCACTGCTAACAACTTTGGTAACAGTTTAGGGGAAATTTTGCACATTAAGTAAAATTACAAATGAGCCCAATTTATTATCCAGAAATACCACTTCTAGTTATACATCTATGGAAAATTCTTGTGTATGTATGCAGGGAAAGTGCACACATCTGTCCAGTCTGTTGTTCATAATAGTAAAAAATTGGAAATAACCTAGATACTCACCAAGGGGGAATGGATCCATAAAATATGAATATTTCTATGCTGTAACTTTTTAAAGTTAAAAGGAACAAACCACAAGAATATATCAAAATGGTGAATGTCAAAATAGTACAGAGTAATAAATGAAAGTTAGATAGAAAAAAGATAAAATCAGCAGAAGACTTCCCACCTTAAGAGTACTATAAAGTGGAAAAAAATGTGGGTACTTTTATGTCTGCATGTCTCATCAGTGTTTCCCAATTTGATGGAATAGAGACTGAGGATAATTTTATCAGGCGAAAAGGTATACAGTGTCCCTCTAGGGACCCTTCTTCCCCACCTGTGATAAGAGTTATTTGGTAAAGCCAGAAGAACTGCTAAATTGCGCCATCATTTTCCCTCTGGCTAGGAACTAGGTAGAAGGAGATATTTGTGGGAAAGCTGCTGAAATAACTCCCAACAGATAATGCTATTACAAACAAAAAGCCTATTTTAGAAAACCTTTGTAAAAAAAATCATTTATTCATTTATTTATTTACTTATTTATTTATTTGACAGAGAGAGAGCACAAGCAGGCAGAGAGGCAGGAAGAGGGAGAGGAAGAAGCAGGCTCCCCGCTGAGCAGAGAGCCTAACGTGGGGCTCGGTCCCAGGACCCAGAGATCATGACTTGAGCCAAAGACAGCTGCTTAACTGAGCCACCCAGGCATCCCTGGAAAACCTTTATAAACAAAAGCATTTTGAATTGATGGTGATTTTTTAAAATTAATTATACATTTAAAATTTTTATTATTCTGCCATATTAACTCACTTAATTTCTCTCAATTTGCTAGTATTTTACCACTATGATGAGATTGGCAAGGGTATGATTTTAGATAATAGTGAACTCTGATATCAGCATAGTCAGTCATATGATAATTCACTTCCTGTCCTGCTGAACAACCCTTCTTTCAAGTTGAACCTCTGCAGGCTCTGCATAATCAGTAAGAATGACTAGAATCTGCAAATAGTGGTCTTCAACTTAAGCTCATTATGTTTAAGTTTCAGTTTAGTGTATTTGTAGAGCTTTCCAGTTCTTAGTCCTGACCCATTGGGAAGAAATATGCTAGAAGAGAAAATTTAATTCCTCCAAAAAGGGGCATCTGAGTGAGGGGAACTATTAGCAAATAGTTTATTATTTTGTTGTAACTTTTTATTATATCATTTCAAACTTACAGAAAAGTTGCAAGAAATAACCCATACACTCTTTCCCCAGGTTCATTTCATTAGTTATTAACATTTTAGTTATTAACATCTGCTTGTAATTTTCTCTCCATTTTTCATTCTAAATTGCTTGAGATTAGGTTGCAGTCACCATACCCCTTTACCCCTAAACAATGCATTGTGTGTTTCCTAAGAAAAAGGATATTGTCTTACACAATCACAGCACAGTTATCAAAGTTAGGATATTTAACATGACTCAATAGCAAAACCCATCTCCATTTTCAAATTTCATCAGTTGTTTCAACAAGGTCCTTTATGGTTAATCCGTTCCATCCATCCACAGTGGCCTCCCCTCTCTTCCCCCCAATCCAGGATCCAATTCAGGACTCAAGTGACATATCATTGTCATGTCCCTTTGGTTTCCTTTAACTCACAACAATTTCTCAGCTTTTATTTGTCTTTCATTAAACAAATAAAGTAAATGCATTGTCCTTACTTGTATGGGCTATAGGTTTGACAAACAAGGAGAAAAATAGCGTCTTCTCTTGCTATCCCACTTCCTGCAAGTGCTTGCAGCTTTATGTTTCTGGATAATCCACTGAAGGCACCGTGTGTCTGGCTCTCAGAATGAGGGCTGCCAGTCCCCCACTGGCTTCCCTGGAAACCAAGTCAGGTGCACTACCTGTGGCTTCTCTTCCCACCAGGTCTCTGTGACCAGTCTCAGTGACTTAACGAGCTTGAAATCTTTCCGGACCCTAAGAGCCCTGAGGCCCCTGCGAGCATTGTCCCAGTTCGAAGGAATGAAGGTACCTTCTTCAGGCAGATGGGAGGAAGGTCAGCTGTCAGGAAGACGTGGAAAACCAACTGCTCTTCTTGGGCTGGGCTTCCCTTAAATTGCCAAGCATTTCCTGGGCTCCTTCCTATCCAGTCCACTGCTTAGAATTTGAGAGATGGAGAAAAATTCAAGATATAACATCTGTTCTGTGGTAGCCAAGATGGGCTCTGGTTTCCTTTCAATCCTAGGGTAGGTGTCCCATATCAGTAATACTGTCATCAAAGTACACTTCTCAAGTGATCCTTGGTGACAACAGAAAGGACCCATTATGTAAGGACCTAAGAGCAAGGCTTATCATAGGAAGCAGGGTTGGGGTGGGTTGGAGGTAGAAAGTAAAGACAGAGCTCCAAGAGATCCAGTCCCCACATGTCAGGCCCACCCTGAGATCCAGAGCTTGATGAATCCCATGCATCTGTTATGTATTTCTTCTGTTTTGTTTTTTTAAGGTGGTAGTCAATGCTCTCATAGGTGCCATACCTGCCATTCTGAATGTTTTGCTTGTCTGCCTCATTTTCTGGCTGATATTTTGTATCCTGGGAGTAAACTTCTTTTCTGGAAATTTTGGAAGATGCGTTAATAGAACAGATATAAACTCAGTTATAAATTACAGCACTATTGAAAGCAAAACTCAGTGTGAAAATGGAAATTTATCTTGGGTCACCCTTCCAGTCAACTTTGACAATGTGGGAATGGCTTACCTTGCCCTGCTGCAAGTGGTAAGTGCTGTTTGTGTGTTTTTCACTGTGAGGACAGAAACCTTAAAAGAAGCATAAACCATTTCTCAGTTTAATAAAAACACAGTGACTCCATTGAGATAGTAGAATCAAATCCCAGTTCCCCATGTGGAAGACAGTGCCCTTTGGAATTGTTCCCCATTAAGCATCTCCAGCTTTACCTCCAAGCAACCTCAACCTCCATACAATGCCCCTTTCCATCTTACCCTGTCCTATATGGTACCACCATCCAGAGTTCCAGCTAGAGAGAACTGGAGCCTCAGATGCAAAGCCATACCATTAGCAGTAGTTCTCTTTTGGAAGTCAATACCCTGGTCAAACCACAGTTGCTAGGTCTTCGACAGAGTGCAAACATGTGGTATCAGAAGAGCCTCAGCCATGCTCTTTCTGGCAGTTGTTACACAGCCTCTTTAGAAATTTTTAAGGCAGAAGTTTCCTTTTAAGAAAAGCTTTTAATCTTGTGCAAAGGAAGAAGAAAAAAACCCCAACACACCTGTTTTTTAATTCCCTCCTACAGTTCTTTTATCTGGACATTCTGTCCTGGACATTCAGTCCTGGGCCTTGCTTGCTGTTATAGGGCACTTCTCTGTTGATAGCAAATCTGTAATTATGTTCATGTTTATTTGATTTCGTTACAGGCAACATTTAAGGGCTGGATGGATATTATGTATGCAGCTGTTGATTCCAGAGGGGTGAGATTTTGTTCTACCATGTTCTAGAGTGCTAGGGTCAAATCAGGGATATCATGACTGCATAGACAGTACAGAACTTCCCACATTATAGTTCCATCAGCCAATGTTCTTTGCTTTGTTTTCCTTGGGACAGTGACTATGAAACAGGGATTAAAGAGGTTCCTTTTCATCCTTCCATGAGTATTACATCCTATCTTGCTCCAAAGTCCAGTCCTGTTTCTCCATAGTAACTAAGGAGTAACCTCTTATGGAGGAGATGTAGCCAAAAACAACAGAATCACAGAATGCCTTGATTTTCCTCTCTTACTTCTTTTCTAAATGGGTATCAGGCAGAAATCAGATTTCAAACAGTACTAGTCCTGAACCATGCGAAAACCTTACGGCTAGACTAGGGTCTGATAAGAGATACCTTCCAATGGCTCCAGGCTGAGAGACAAAATGGGTTTCTGGTGGTTGCCAACAACAAAATTCTAGTTAAGTAAGAAGTAATCATGGATTCTGAAAGTTGGAAGAGTACTCAACCATATGGTCCATTTCTGTGTCCCAGTTGGGAAAATTGAGAATTGGAAAGGAAGAGTGTTGCCCAAAACCATGGAGTAAGCAAATGGTTAAATCAAGAATGGAATCAGCATTGTTTATTTTTTTCCTGTAATCACACACATGATGCTGTTCTGTTTGAGAGTCTGCAGAGTTGATGCCTGGCACAGAGTAGGTATGTGAGCTTATAGTGGCAGTGGAGGTAGTATGAGAAGTGGGTTATTTTTTTTAATGTAAGCTCCATGCCCAGTGTGCAGCCCAATGTGGGGCTTGAACTAATGACTCTGAGATTAAGACCAGAGAGCTGAGATCAAGAATCAGATGCTTAACTGACTGAGCCACCCATGCATGCCAAGAAATGTTATAATAGTAGTATTAGAGACATTTTATAACAAAGACAGTATTTTAAATATTTATGTGTTTTTTCTGTTGTTGTCTTTTGAATATATGACTTTCACCTTAGTTTAACTTAGGCATCAACGTGCCTTGAGGTGGAGATGGGGAGGAAATCTTATGCAGATGTATTCAGGAAGAAGTGTGTGGCTTACATGTTCCCTGAATGAATGGTAGGTGGATGGAGGTGTGTGGAGGGATGCCCGTCCTGTTGCTGGTCATGAGACAGTATAGCTGGTGTGTATGTACTGACTTCTAGCATGATGTTGCCCTTGTCTGTGTAGTCACAGAGATTCTTGCTGGTCTCAAATATTGGTGAAACCATGGGCCTTTCTCCCCACTCAATTCCTCCTGGCCTCAAGCACTGACTTGCTGCCATGTCCTCTACATAGTCCCTTGGCCAGCAGTCTACTCCCATCTCTTGCCAAAAGCCATGGCAGGGCCTATGGCTATTGACTTCATGTACAACTCTCATGAAAACTGAAAAATTTTAAGTCATCCTGCCTGTGCAGTATTTCCCAGGCCTTCCCAGTGCAGCTTCCTTTTAGAAAAATCCAGAATTTGAGCAAGAATACCCTCTTTGTACCCCCATGTTCCCTTCAATTTACTGGGTCCCAAGTCCATTCTCCAAACCCAAAGAGGGTGAATCAAGATACACATCTCATGGCTCTGATGTTATCTGTCTGTCTGTCTGTCTGTCTCTCTCTCTCTTTTTTTCCTGACAACTCCCTAGGTACAAGTGGGGTGATCTTTTATCCTTTCCTCTTCCTATCTGAACCTCTCTTTGCAGGACTGTTAGCCTGCTATGTAATCTTGTTTTAAATGTCAGAGGCTGATAGTGATTCTTTCCATTATGTTGTTTCTGTACTAATGCCTTCCCAAATGCAAACAAGTGGACATCTCAAGCCAACTGGGACTAAGATCATGTACTCTTCAAGGCAAAAGACAAAAATATTTTCAAATATTACCTTCATTGCATTAATCCGTATGGTGGGTGTTGAATAACAAATTTAAAAATATTCAACAGGTGACAGAGCCGTCAACACTCATAGCTTTATCTTTGAATGTGATCTGGAGAAAGAAAAGAGAAATTGTCCTGTCCCCTATGCTCCACCTGCAAAAAGCCAATGATAATGTGAAGAACTTGGATGAAAAGAATTTTGGATGCTTTTGGTTATACTTTGAGTTGGCGGAACTTGGTTGTAGTCCATTTTTGTGTCTGTTATACAGTTTGACTATTCATTCACTCATCCATCCATCCACCCAAACATTCATTCAATGTGTATTGAGAATCTGCATGTCACAAAGTATACTAGGCCCTAGGATTTCAAGAGTGACAGGACACAAGGGTAGACCAAATACAACAGTGAGCTCTAATAGGAAGGACGTTATCATTCATCAAGAGTCCCGTGCCTGATGGGACTGTACCCCTTCTCCAGTGGCCTCATCTCCAGTCTGGCTCCCTCCAGTTATGTGTCCATATAGACATCCTAGACAGTCTCTCAAAAGACACATGCATTCACGCCCTTCCCCTCTCTTACAACCCTTTTATGATTCTTCATTGCGTAGAAGAAAAAGTCTAACCCTCATGTCACATGTCCTCCCTATTGCATGGTATCAGTCAAGCTCCTCTAGGGGAAACTGAAAGGTTTCCCTGGAGGAGCCATGGCTGTTCAGGACCCTGAGTAGTTAATGCTACTGCTGAGAAACACTTTGGTCTTCCAGATAAGGCAGTTAAGATGGCTTATACTTTTCTCCAGTAATTGTTTTCTTTTCTTGTTTAAAAAATCCCTAACAGGAAGATCTACAGCCAGGGTTTGAGGAGAAACCAGAAAACTATCTTTTCTTCGTGGCTTTTATCATCTTTGGTTCATTCTTTACTCTGAATCTTTTTATTGGTGTTATTATTGACAACTTCAACCAACAGCAGAAAAAGATAAGTATGGGGGTTCCCTGATTGGGTATTTTTACCTCTCTTTTCTCGTTTTAATGGATGGAACACAGTTCTAACCTAGATTATTGTGCAAAATAACCTTATCATCTGCATGGGAACAAAGTCACCTGGAGAAGATTCTTGAAGATATGCCTGGAAAGAGACTGAGAACAGCTGGGTTTTATTAAATCATTGTTTTTACTTTCCATTCTACCCTTTTAAATGGAGGGCATTGTTAAACCCAACAGAAAGACAAGTATTAGGATTAGTATTTATGACACTAGAGTCATATTTTAGTAACCTTTCAAGTATACCTTGTTATCCAGGATAAAAAGAAAAATTGTCTTCTTTCAGCAAACTTGTGTCCTGGCTTCCAGCATATAAGTCTCAACAGATTTATTGAACTTGGAAAGAAGATGTTTGAGGAAGCAGTGGGTTTTTTTAGGGAGATTTTTTTTCTTCATTTATTGTAAAAACATATTTATTTTTTTCTGATTCTGTAATTCATAGGGGATTTATAGTAAATGTGGAAACAAAGATTAAAAAAGATTTTAATCTCCCGTAAGGTGACCACAAAATGGTAACAATTTTAGATTAAGCTTCATCATTTTGACATACTCTCTTTTTTTTTCAATTTATTTATTTTCAGAAAAACAGTATTCATTATTTTTTCACCACACCCAGTGCTCCATGCAATCTGTGCCCTCTATATTACCCACCACCTGGTACCCCAACCTCCCACCCCCCCGCCACTTCAAACCCCTCAGATTGTTTTTCAGAGTCCATAGTCTCTCATGGTTCACCTCCCCTTCCAATTTACCCAAATTCCCTTCTCCTCTCTAATGCCCCTTGTCCTCCATGCTATTGGTTATGCTCCACAAATAAGTGAAACCATATGATAATTGACTCTCTCTGCTTGACTTATTTCACTCAGCATAATCTCTTCCAGTCCTGTCCATGTTGCTACAAAAGTTGGGTATTCATCCTTTCTGATGGAGGCATAATACTCCATAGTGTATATCGACCACATCTTCCTTATCCATTCATCCGTTGAAGGGCATCTTGGTTCTTTCCATAGTTTGGCGACCGTGGCCATTGCTGCTATAAACATTGGGGTACAGATGGCCCTTCTTTTCACGACATCTGTGTCTTTGGGGTAAATACCCAGGAGTGCAATGGCAGGGTCATAGGGAAGCTCTATTTTTAATTTCTTGAGGAATATCCACACTGTTCTCCAAAAAGGCTGCACCAACTTGCATTCCCACCAACAGTGTAAGAGGGCTCCCCTTTCTCCACATCCTCTCCAACACATGTTGTTTCCTGTTTTGTTAATTTTGGCCATTCTAACTGGTGTAAGGTGATATCTCAATGTGGTTTTTTTTTGTTGTTTTTTTGTTTTCAATTTATTTTTTTTCAGAAAAACAGTATTCATTATTTTTTCACCACACCCAGTGCTCCATGCAAGCTGTGCCCTCTATAATACCCACCACCTGGTACCCCAACCTCCCACCCCGCCGCCACTTCAATGTGGTTTTAATTTGAATCTCCCTGAGGGCTAGTGATGATGAACATTTTTTCATGTGTCTGATAGCCATTTGTATGTCTTTTTTTTCCAATTTATTTTCAGAAAAACAGTATTCATTATTTTTTCACCACACCCAGTGCTCCATGCAAGCCGTGCCCTCTATAATACCCACCACCTGGTACCCCAACCTCCCACCCCTCCGCCACTTCAAACTCCTCAGATTGTTTTTCAGAGTCCATAGTCTCTCATGGTTCACCACCCCTTCCAATTTACCCAAAAGCACATACACTCCCCAATGTCCATAACCCTACCCCCCTTCTCCCAACCCCCCTCCCCCCAGCAACCCACAGTTTGTTTCGTGAGATTAAGAGTCACTTATGGTTTGTCTCCCTCCCTATCCCATCTTGTTTCATGGATTCTTCTCCTACCCACTTAAGCCCCCATGTTGCATCACTACTTCCTCATATCAGGGAGATCATATGATAGTTGTCTTTCTCCGCTTGACTTATTTCACTAAGCATGATACGCTCTAGTATGTCTTGATTGGAGAAGTGTCTGTTCATATCTTCTGCCCATTTTTTGATGTGTTTGCCTGTTTCGTACTCTCTTACAGTTACTTTCTCACTAAATATGTATGTATTCCTTGTACATGATTGAGATTACATGATACTTTTAATTTTGTAGTTTTCGCCCTTCCCCATTAGTTATGAGTCCGTGTGATGAAGTCATCTTTGTTATAAGAATTTTTAGGGCTAAACTGCATCCTATATTTTGGATAAATAATAATTTATCTAAATCATTCCCTTCTTTTTGGACATTTAGATCATTTCCAAATTCCTTGCTCTTCTATAACAATCATGAACATGCTTGAAATTCTCTCTGTATCTGTGGTTATTTCCTTAGGATAAGTTTCTAGAATTTGAGGCATTAAAGATAAATATTGTCAAATAACCTTTCAGAAATGCTGTGCTAGGTACTCTCCTTTTGCAAGATGTAAATATGCCTGTTTGCTCTGTTCTCAACATTCTTATTTTTATAATTTTATGATCTTCTCCAGCTTGATGGTAAAAGTGTTATCTCATTGTTTTAAATTCATTTATTTGGTCATTTGTGAGGTTATACACTTTTTTCACAGATTGATAGCTGTAAGTATTTCTCCCCTTGTCTCTTTTTTTAAAGTTGAGATTGTCATATTTTCCTTATGTTTTCAAATATTAAGTCTAATTTGTGACTTCTTATATTTCTATAATGACATTTTAATTTATAGACATTAGGGTTTTTAATGGAGTTAGATTCCCAATCTTGTCCTTTTTGGCTTCTTCTCTTACATGTAAGAACTAAATCTCAGAATCCTAAAATGGGGTAACTAAATATTCACCTTTGGTTTTCCTAATTGTTCTTATGGCTCTTTTAAATTTTTCTTAAACTCTTGCAATCTATCCAAAATGTATCCTGATACTGATCAGCCTCCTTAGTATCTGCTGGGCGAGTCCCTCATTGTCCTTCTGTAACTACATTGCTGCTGTCATTTGGAAGTGTGCTTTGTAGAGTCACCTCTGTAATACGCAGCTTGATTGCAATCAGTCCCTGCAATTTGGATGTCAGGCCTTCTGATTTTCGATGGAAGCTTACGTTTGAAATCACTGTTTTGATCAGGCTGTGGCACTTTGTTTTGTTTTGCTTTACTTTTTATTACAGAAAATCTCCATCATGCACAAGAGTATACTAAAATGAACCTACAAGACCCATCACCCAACACGTTTATTGACTTAAGAACATCTTCATGGCACCTATGCCCTTATCCAATCCTGCCACCACATTTTTTTAAAGAGAACAAATGACATTACACTGTTTTACCCACAGATATTTCAAAACATATCTCTTTTTAAAGGTAACCACAATTCCATTACCACACCTAAAAAGTTTAACACAAATTCTCTAGATTTGTCAAATACCAGGTCAACATTCAAATTTCCTTGAGTCTTTCATTTTCTTAAAATATTTATACATTTATTCATTCTTTGATCAATTGATATTCTTTTTAAGTCGGGATTAAAATCAGGTCCTCCCATTTGACAAATTCCTTGCTCTCTGGAATGACAAGATACTCCAAGTTAAATCATACCACTTTTGTGCCAGATCAAGAATCAGCTGTTTCTCTAAGGGGTTCTGATTTGGGGGGAGGTGGTATTCCAAGATCACACCCTAAAATGCTCATTGTCTTTGCTTCAATGTTTTTTCAATGGACAGAGCTACTTCAAATTTATAACTTCAAAGAAATGTATATGAAAATATGAATACTGGTCAATCAAGTTCAGATCTACAAGATTTTCACTTGACTTCTTCTCTAATAATGATCTGTATCTCCTCTTTTCCACACTGAGAAAATTAATTCTCATGGGCACAAGAGATAATAGAATTAAAATTTTTCATAATTACTCCTTTTTGTTTTATCCCCCAACACACACATAGGACAGTATCAGAATAATAATATTAATATGTACTACCATGAGGAAAGTAATTACTGAAGACACTTGCATCTGCCAGGCATCCTGAAACAACGTGGTTAACTTCTAAGGATGCATTTTTTTTAAATCACAAAATTAATTTTACTGTGGTACAATATACATAACATGAAATTTGCCACCTTAACCATTTTTTGTATACATTTCAATGATAGTAAATACATTCATAATGTTATCCAATGATCACCACTATCAATCCCCATAATTCTTTTCATCTTGTAAAACTGAAACCCTATACTTATTAGACAATAATTACCCATTTTCCTTCCCACTTGGCAGCCACCATTCTACTTCTGTTGCTATGAATTTGACTGTTCTAAGTACCTCCTATAAGTGGAATCATATAGTATTTTTTTTTGTGATCGAGTTATTTCACTTAGCATAATGTCCTCAAGTTTCACCCATGTTGTAGCATATTTTTTAATTTCCTTCCTTACCACATTTTTTTAAATTTATTTATTTTCAGAAAAACATTATTCATTATTTTTTCACCACACCCAGTGCTCCATGCAAGCTGTGCCCTCTATAATATCCACCACCTGGTACCCCAGCCTCCCACCCATTTTGCTCATACATTCATCTGTTGATGGACACTTGGTTTGCTTCCACATTTTAGCTATTGTGACTAAAGCTCTTATGAACATGAGTGTGGAAATATCTCTTTGAAACCCTGATTTCAATTCTTTCAGATATACATCTAGAAGTAGAATTGCTGGATCATATGGTAATACTATTTTTTTTAATTTTTTGAGGAACTACTGTACTGTTTTCCATAGAAGCTACCATTTTACATTCCCATCAACAGTGTAATTCTGATTCTCTTCATGCTCACTAATGCTTGTCTTCTCTCTTTCTGATAGTAGCCATCCTAATGGATGTGAGGTGGTATCTCATTTTGGTTTTTATTTGTATTTCCCTAATGACTAGTGATGTTGACTGTTTTTTCATGTGCTTGTTGGCTATAGGTTTATCTTTTCTAGAGAGATGTCTACTCAAGTCCTTTGTCAATTTTTGAATCAGATTGTTTTATTTATTTATTTGTGTATTTATTTATTTAGACTATAACTGACACATAATATTAATTTCAGATGTACACATAGTGATTTGACAAGTTTATATGTTATGGTATGTTCATCGCAAGTATAGTTACCATCTGTCACCGTGCAACACTATTACACTATCACTGATGATATTCCTTATACTTTTTTTAAAGATTTTATTTATTTATTTGACAGACAGAGATCTCAAGTAGGCAGAGAGGCAGACAGAGAGAGAGAGAGAGGAGAAAGCAGGCTCCCTGTGGAGTAGAGAGCTCAATGTAGGGCTCAATCCCAGGACCCTGGGGTCATGACCTGAGCTGAAGGCAGAGGCTTTAACCCTCTGAGCCACCCAGGCACCCCTATACTGTGCCTTTTGTTCCCATGACTTATTCATTCCATGACTGGAAGACTATACCTCCCCCACCGCTTCATCCCTTTTACCCATCCCCCACCTCCTTCCCCTCTGACAACTGTCTGTTGTTCTCTGCATTTGTAGGTCTGGTTCTGCTTTTTGTCTGTTTATTTATTTGTTTTTAGATCCACATATGAGTGAAATATGGTATGTGTCTTTTTCAGTCTGACTTATTTCATTTAACATAATACCCTCTAGGTCCATCCATGTCTCAAATGAAATTAATTCATCCTTTTTATGGTTGCATAATATTCTTCTGTGAGTGTGTGTGTGTACATGTGTGCACATGCATGTGCATGCACATGTGCACACACATGTGTAGCACATATTCCTTACCCATTCATCCATCAGTGGACACTTCTTTCATGTTGTAGCTATGATAAATAAGGCTAACTATAAATAAAGGGGTGCGTGTATCTTTTCAGATTAGTGTTTTCATTTTCTTTGGGTAAATGCCCAGTAAAAGAATTATTGGATAGTATGAAGAACTTCCATATTGTTTTCCACAGTGACTGAATCATTTTTCATTCCTACTAATAGTGCATTCTCCATGTTCTTGCCAACACTTGTTGTTTTTTTGTGGTTTTGATTTTAGCCATTCTGGCAGGTGTGAGGTGACATCTCATTACAGTTTTGATTTGTATTTCCCTGATGATTAGTGATGTTGAACACCTTTTCATGTATCTGTATCTTCAGGTCCTCTGCCCATTTTTAAATTAGATTGTTGAATTGTATACATTATATATTTTGGATATATACCTCTTACTAGATATATCATTTGCAAATATCTTCTCCCATTTAGTAAGTTGCCTTTTGTTTTGTTGATCATTTCCTTCGCTATGCACAAACTTTTTATTTTGATGTAGTCCTGATAACTTATTTTTGCTTTTGTTTCTCTTACCTCAGGGGACATATCTGGAGAAATGTTGACAAAATCCAGTACTCATTCATGATAAAACTCTTACCAAAGTGAGTTTAAAGGGAATATACCTCAACATAATAAAGGCCATATATGAAAAATCCATAGCTAATATCATACTCATACATTCATCTAGGAAAAAACTGAGAGCCTTTCCTCCAAGATCAGGGACAAGAGAAGGATGTTCACTCTTGGCACTTTTATTCAACACAGTACTGGAAGTTCTAGCCACAACAATCAGACAAGAAAAATAAAAGAGTCATCCATTTTGTTAAAGAAGAATTTACACCATCATTATTTGCAGATGACATGATACTATACACACAAAATCCTAAAGACTCCACCAAATACTACTAGAAGTAATAGAGGAGTTCAGTAAAGCTGTAGGACACAAAATTAATATGCAGAAATTGGTAGCATTTCTGTACACTAACAATGAAGTAGCAGAAACTACGCAAACAATTCCGTTTACAATTGCACTTAAAAGAATAAAATACCTAGGAATAAATTTAGCCAAAGAGGTGGAAGACCTATACCCTGAAAACGAAATCACCAATGAAAGAAATTGAAGATGACACAAACAAATGGAAAGATATTCTATGCTTGCAGATTATAAGGCTTAAAATTGTTTAAATGTCCATTCTATCCAAAGCAATCTACAGATTCAATGCAATCCCTACAAAAATACCAGCAAGATTTTTCACCAAGCTAGAACAAATAACACTAAAATTTGTATGGAACCACAAAAGACCCTGAATAATCAAAGCAATCTTAAGAAAAGAAGAACAAAGCTGGAGGAATCATAGTTCCAGATTTTAAGATACACTTCAAGGCTGTAATAATCAAAACAGTATGGTACTGGGGAGGTGAACCATGAGAGACTATAGACTCTGAAAAACAGTCTGAGGGGTTTGAAGTGGCGGGGGTGTGGGAGGTTGGGGTACCAGGTGGTGGGTATTATAGAGGGCACGGCTTGCATGGAGCACTGGGTGTGGTGAAAAAATAATGAATACTGTTTTTCTGAAAATAAATAAATTGGAAAAAAAAACAGTATGGTACTGGCACGAAAATAGACACATAAGTCAATGGAACAGAATAGAGAGGCCAGAAACAAACTCATATCGTGAATTAATTTATGACAAAGGAGGCGAGAATATGTAATGGGTAAAGAACAGTGTCTTCAATAAATGGTTCTGGGAAAACTAGATAACTGCATGTAAAAGAATGAAACCGAACCATTTTCTAACACCATATACAAAAATAAACTAAAAATGGATTAAAGACCTAAGTGTGAAGCCTGAAACCATAAACATTCTAGAAGAGAACACAGGTAGTAATTTCTCTGACATTGGCTGTTTGGGTTTTTTGTTGTTGTTAAATTTTAAGAGTTTTCCATATATTCTGATTAATCCCTTATCAGATATATGATATATAGATATGTTTCCCCATTCTGTGGATTGCATTTTTACTTCATTGATAGTATCTTTTGATGTACATAATTTAAAAATTTTCATGAAGTCCAATTTATCTATTTTTTCTTTTGTTATCTATACCTTTGGTGTTATATGAAAGAGATCATTGCCAGATCTAGTGTTGTGAAGTTTTGCTCTATGTTTTCTTCTGAGTTTTGTTGTTTTAGAGCTTACATTTATGTCTTTGATGTATTTTGAGCTATTTTTTTGTGTATGATGTTAAGTAAGAGTTTAACTTTATTCTTTTGCATGTGGATATCCAGTTTCCCAGCACCATTGTTGAAAAGACTGTCTGTCCTACGGCTGAATATTTTTGGTCTATACTGGTAGTGGTGAAAATTCAAATCCCACACTGTTATCAAGGCAGGCCTGGATTCAAAGATTGTCAGGAAAGACTGGGTTTTTACCCATAGGCCAGAATAAGACAGTTTCCTTCCTGTCTTCCACTGCCTATTGACCGATTCTGTTTTTTTCTTCACCCTTTCATTGACAGCACTTAAGAAGGAGTCTAGGATTCATGTGGGACCTTGGCATAAGCCCACAGACTTTTCCTCATGACTCCCTTGTAATTATTAAGGCCCAAGATTCTAGTTTTCACAGAGATTAGCAAATGCTCTTAGGCCAACAGTGGCTTCAGGATAATTTACTACTCTTTGATCACTGTTGATTTTCAGATCCTCGAGATCTTCCTTACTTTTGTGCAAGTTTAGCTGTACATTTTAAAAGAATTCTGTTCTAATTTACCCAGCATTTCTAGATATTTTACTTCCTCCTAAGATTTTCAGAAATGAAAATTCTTATTCATATATCTTTTTGTTCTTGTTCAATAATGAAAACATTTAAAGCTCTTTAGGTGTTTTTTTTTTCATAAGAGTGGATCTGGAAAATTTTATGAAATTTTATTAAAAGATATATGCTTTAATTCATTTATTTAGGAGAATTTTAATTGCCATTTGGTCAGATTTTTGTTAAATTTTTTGTTACTAATATCTATTTTTCTTGCATTGTGATTTGATTTATGCAACCTAAAATATAGTTTTTTAAAGGTATGGTGGGTATTTGCAAAGAGTGTGTAATCTTTGTTCATATTCTAAAAACTAATATATAGCTGATAAAAGTTACATTTTTTCTCTTTTTTTTAATTTAAATCTTATTTCAGCCCTCCTATAGAGAGTCCAGTCTCTTTTGCTTCCAATTGGAATTTTAGGAGTTGTTGATAGAATGTAATATAACTTTGAAACTACTTCTGAAAGTTCAGATCTTGTTTCCAAAAAAACTGTTAATAATAATTAGCTCTCATCTCCATATACTTAGGTGGTGAAGACATTTTTATGACAGAAGAACAGAAGAAATACTATAATGCAATGAAAAAATTAGGATCCAAAAAACCTCAAAAGCCCATTCCAAGACCTCTGGTGAGAGCAATTGATTCATTCTAAATACATAGATCCATTAAGTGGTCTTGAGCTCAGATGTTTGCAGTGCTGTTCTTTATTCTTTAAGTTTCTAGACACTATCTAAGAAATCAATAAAGACCCAGACACACTGATGTCTGGCTCAAGTCCTGAGGAAAATTAGACATTTGAATTCAATAACAAGAACTTGAGCAACACCTTTCATTTGCTTTCTGGTGAGCACACAATAGGCGCTTAGTATATACTCATTGTAATGATGTAAACTTACTAGTTTGTTTTAACTAAATTTTTTTCTTATTTTTAAAGTCCTGCAATATAGTTAACATACAGTAGAATATTAGTTTCAGGTGTATAATGTAGTGATTCATTCAGCACTTCCATACATAATAACCCAGTACTCATCATGACAGGTGCACTCCTCAATCCCCCCCAGCCACCTCCCTTCTGGTAACCATCAGTTCTCTATAGTTAAGAGTCTATCTCTTGGTTTGCCTCTCTCTCCACCCCCTTTGTTCATTTGTTTTGTTTCTTAAATTCCCTATATGAGTGAAATCATATGCCATTTGCCTTTCTCTGACTTATTTCACTTAGCATTATTCTCTCTAGCTCCATCCACATCATTGCAAATGGCAAAATATCATTATTTTTTATGGTTGAATAATATTCCATCTTATATATACCACAGCTTCTGTACCCATTCATCAGTTGATGGACACTTGGGCCTTTTCCATAACTTGGCTATTGTAGATAATGTTGATATATATATCGCGGTGAATATATCCCTCTGGATTAGTATTTTTGCATTATTTGGGTAAATACCCAGTAGTGTGACTGTTGGATCTTAAGGTAGTTCTATTTTTGAGTTTTTGAGGAAACTCCATACTGTTTTCCACCAGTTTGCATTCCCACTAACAGTACACGAGTGGTCCTTTTTCTCCACATCCTCACCCACACCCGCTGTTTCTTAAGTTGTTGATTTTAGCCATTCTGACAGGTGTGAGATAATATCTCACTATAGTTTTGACAAAATATTGACCAATTTAAAATGAATTTATAATATCTTTTACCAACTTTTCTGGTGTGAAGTCTTAAGTCATGCATACTGGCTTCCACTTCACCAGTATTTATGATAAAATTTCTATATCAGTAGTTGACCCAAAAAAAGGGTCAGATAGTAAACATTGCAGGCTTTGCAGGCCACATGGTCTCTGCTGTCACTCTTCAGCTCTGCCATGTAACACAAAAGCAGCCATAGATAGTACAGAACAAATGTGCATGGTTGTGTTCTAGGGCAACTTGATTTATAGTCACTAAACTTGGATTTCTTTAATTTTCACAGGTCAAAATTTTATTTTCCTTTTGAATTTTTTCCCAGACATTAATAAATGTAAAACCCATTCTGAGCTCACAAATTATACAAAAAACCAGTAGTGGGCCAGATCTGGCCTACAGGATATAGTTGGCTGACCCTTACTCTCAATGAATCTTGCTTATCAAGTGCTCCAACGCTGCTTCGTGTTGTGGTCTAATTGAAGAGCTAGAACTTGATCACATCAGATTATAAAGTAATACACTAGGCATAGTTGGTAGCTCTGACAAGTAATTTTGAAGGTTTTCAAGGCAGGAAGGGTCAGTGGCGAAAGCAGTATGGAAGAGGAGCTTGATATCCAAAGCCTGTATAGGATTTAGAGATTTTCATTTGAACATGAGACCCCAAATTATCAAAGGTATGTTTAGTCTACTGCTATTCCCAAAACTCAGAAAAGAGCCTATTCTCAGTAATTATTAGTTGAAAGAGTGTATTCTCAGTAATTATTAGTTGAATGAAAGAGTATGTTTTAGGGTACACACGGAGTCCATCCCACTAGGACTGAATATTTGTGTTGCAGTAAAAATATCTGGGAATGTTAGGACAAAGTGTTTAGAATTTAAACAATGAAGAATTTTTTACCAAGAGGTTAATTATGCAACTATATTTGGAGAGCTCTTATTTGAATTTGAGCCAACAAAAAAGACAAAGAATTTTTATTTACATGTGCATGCTGTGCAACCACTGACTCAATACCAGTTGGTCCTAGATTTGAAATTAACTAAGAGAATCATGAGACACAATAGGTTCCCACATATTTACCCATTTATTTCATAATATGAACCAAGCAAGGCAGCACATAGCCAAAGAGAAGTTGCAATGACATAGCTGCAGCTTCTAGGTCTCTCCCCTGCCCTGATCATGCTAAGCTGCAAGGGATGAGCTTCATGTGGGCAAAGACTACTTTACCTGAAGCAGGCCTCCAACTCCATACTTTAACTATGTCTTCTGGCATGTTCATCACAAGGTGCATCCGGGAATAGGTGTCATGCTGTAGCCCTCCCTGTGTAGCTACAGCTTACTAGTCAGGGCTTCACAAGGAGGAATTCCAACAAGCAGGTATCATCTCCCCAGTTAATGCATCACATTTACCTTAACTTCTATACTTCAGGGAGCAGTGTTGCATGAGATAAACACATATTCCAGATGTCCCTGAGTTTAAGACTTTTAAATCAGCTGTTAGCCCTTAACTCACAACTTTAGCTCTTCACAGACTTTTTTAAATCTCTAAAATCTAAATATGATTTTTGACTTTTGGAAAAAATGAATAGCAGTTACATGGGGACAGGGGGAATCTAGCTGTTCTAACCTGAGCAGTGATGTATTTTATTTTTAACAGTAGAGGAAGGGATCTGGAACCATTTCTGATTCTTTCTGAACCATCCACAGGGGGGGGCTTCATTACTGATTTAAAAATGATACTGGGTAGAATTCACTGTACATTCTCTTTTTTTACATTTTTACATTTTTTACATTTACATTTTCATTTATTTACATTTTTATTATGTAATTTTTTTCTTTTATTTATTTTCAGCATAACAGTATTCATTATTTTGCACCACACCCAGTGTTCCATGCAATCCGTGCCCTCTCTAATACCCACCACCTGGTTCCCCCAACCTCCCACCCCCCGCCCCTTCAAACCCCTCAGATTGTTTTTCAGAGTCCATAGTCTCTTCTCTCATGGTTCACCTCCCCTTCCAATTTCCCCCCAACTCCCTTCTCCTCTCTAACTCCCCATGTCCTCCCTGCTATTTGTTATGTAATGTTATTTTTTATATTATGTTATGTTAGTCACCATGCAGTATATCACTAGTTTTTGATGTAGTGTTCCAAGATTCATTGATCACTGTACATTCTAAAGTGATACCCAATTTTTTTTTTATATCTATCAGTTTAGGGAACTTGTATTCTTGATCTCCTCTGTTTCTCTAAATATTAAACTATCAGGCCTAGGCTTACTCTCCCTCACTGTTATTGTTGCCACTCACTATGATTTCCTGGAGAGCACCCTTAAAAGTATCTTTTCTTCAGGTCCTTTCTGACTTCCTAGATGCATTCTCACACAGCAAATGCAATTGACTTGCAAGTTTCTTCTCCAGATTCCTCGATAAAAGTTTTAATGATTGTGGGACAAAATTTGAAAAACACAAACTTAAATGTAGTAGCCCTCCAGTGCTGTCCCTACCCTCTCTCACTGCTTTTGCTCTCACTTACTGATACCGTCCTTTCTCATGGTTTTAATTCATGTCGGTTTTGGTGCCATTGAACTCCACTTCTGCATTCCAGCTCTGCACCTGAGCTCCAAACCCATACCTTTACCTGCCCAAGGCCCTCAGATTCCCCATTGGCCCCTCAAACTCAGTGTTCTCAGGGCAGATCTTAATCGTGTTCCTCTGAAATGCCTCATTCTCTGTTCTCTTGAAAGGTTCTACTAGCCAGAAACTGTAGCCTCAGACCATCATTTTCCCATAGTCACCTCCATTCAAACAGTCTCTGACTTCCGCATCCACATCCATATTAGCTCTTAAATCTAAATGTTTACATCTCTCTCCACTATTATCACCACAAACCAACATCATCTTTTGCCCGATTACCATTACAGATAGCTAGGGTTCTAAAAGTGATTCTCAGGAGTTTAGGCGTTTTCTAAATAGACTACTGTATATGTATATTTTGATTAGAGGATAATATAATATAAAATACCTTAATTGTATTAATTAATTGTATTAAATACCTTAATTGATTGTAAAACAATCAATTAATAGTCAAGAATGCCATACAATATTAGTGTCTGAGTTTGTGTTTAAGAATAATTTTCCACTAAGTAAGTGAAGTAGTGCTTCATAGCTGTTAAATTATAGAAAATACAGTGAGACGGCTGAGTCATTTCACTGTACATGGTAGATTAGGCATGCGAACTTGAGCTAGAGCCTGTACCAGAGCAATTAGCATATACTTACTTTGTGAGCAGTATGACTATCTATGTACCAACCAATACGTAAGTTCACCATCAATAATAACATGAAATAATTAATTTTTCTGTTTTTAGTAATCATTACATCACAGTCCCATTTATCTAGCATTATTTTCAAGTGAACAAGATTTAGAAAATTGGCATTTAAGAACTGCTTGAATACAGAGTTTTGGTTAAGTATACTTAGGCCTCATTATTCTGAATTAACAAATGGAGGCTTGGGGATGTTAATTCCATTTTGTCCAACATAATTACATGAGTAGGAATTCTCAGCATTAATATTATTGAAGTTCAAATAAAGAAACAGATGAAATATAGAAACCGAAGTTCTTTTTATTATTAAATCCAACATGAGTTGTTTTATTTCAGCAAAACATCATCCATCATATCAAAGTTATGTCATTACCAAACATTTTTTTCTTTTAAAATGGAATTAAAGCTATAAGCCTACAACTTCAAAACACTCGTGTAACTGAATTTAAATGAAAATGTAAATACAAGAATTTCTTGTTTAAAAATGATATGCATTTTTCAAGAAACTGCTTCAATTTTAAGAGAGGACAAATTCTGTTGTATGTGCCTTTTTTATGTATGTGATTTCATTCTGACAATGCAAAATGATCTAAGATTCTTGTTTTCTTTTCCCTCTCAGAATAAATGCCAGGGTCTCGTGTTTGATGTAGTCACAAGCCAGGTCTTTGACATCATCATCATCATCCTCATTTTGCTCAACATGCTTTGCATGATGGCTGAATCAGATGACCAGTCCATGGCCACGAAAGTCATCCTTGAACGTCTCAACCTGGCCTTTGTGGTCATCTTTACAATTGAGTGTCTCATCAAAATCTTTGCTTTGAGGCAATACTACTTCACCATTGGCTGGAATTTATTTGATTGTGTGATCGTGGTTCTTTCTATTGTTAGTAAGTAATATCAGAAGCCTGAGGGGCTTTAATCTGAGAGCTAGAAGTAAATCTTAGCCTTTGGAAGTATGTCCAAACTATCCACGAAGCAACAAATTAGGTTTAATGTGGTTTCAGGAAAAAAAAAAAAAAAGACAGGTGTACTGCTGCCATTCTCTACTGGGAAGTTGCTAGGAGATACAGAGCAATTTTCATTCCTTTGACTGTTTACATAACTGAAACAGAGAGTTAAATAACTGTGTGGATCCATTTATTCAATGGACAAAATTAAGATGACCTTAAAGTGTCTATGGGGATATCTGGGATATCCATAACTGAGTCAGAGTTCTACCTTTCCTGTGCAACTATAAGCTCTCATGAATGTCTTTAGTCTTAAGGATTTGATGCTTAGTTCCCGTGGTTTTCCTTAGTTCAGAATCCATGTGGCTATCAGATCACAGTTATTGCACCCCTGTGACACTGCTAGGCATTCTCTCACCTCTTATGCAGGACCTCCATGGCCCAGCCTAGACTGTGCTTCCAAGAGTGTGTCATGAGGACAAACAGTGCTTGCTTTTTATTCTGTATCCCATGTTAACTTAAACCACAGCATGAACTATGCTTATCTCAACTGCTTGGACCCCATTCACCAACCAGTCTTACTCCATAATCACTATATTTTTCTTAACATAGGCAGGATTAACTATAAGATTTGTGGAAGAAGAATAGAGAAAAAAAGGATTGTTTCCATTTATGTTTTTATAACACACACACTCACACACTCCAACTTTGAAATTAAATTCTTCATGGCTAAGCCATGAGAGTTTACACCTTGGGTTTTGCAGTTTTTTTTTTAAATAATTGTGTGCAACCACTCAGGGGCCATTCTTATAGTTCAAAAAGCAATGGAAGAAAAAAAAGCAATGGAGACAATGAAAACTGATTTCACAAGTGGAAGCTTTTGTACTATTTCAGAAAAGATGTGTTAAACAGATATGTGAGATCAAAATATTTTGTTCCTATCACTACAGCAGCAATGCAGGTATTTCCAAGAACAAGAAAATGATACAGCTCATAGTCTGTTCTGGTTCCTAAGCCATGAATTTGATGTAGATAAAGTTTATCAATAGATCCTTCCACACATCTCCAGTGAAACAGATTGTTAAACTTTATCAGTCAATTATAATTTCAAGTCCTGGTGAAACTGACAGCAGTATTAAGCTCAGAAAATGATGGTAGAGTGACTCTGGCACAGCCCTCTGAGAGCTTGAAGAACCCCTTCCTCCAATATGCAGAGAGCAACTCATTTATTCTACCACTTACTGAACTCCTTCCAGGCAGTGCCAGCCATCATGCAGGTTGTGGAAATATTTCTTGTTTCTGTCCTTTGAACAATTGCTAGGCAATTGCAGTTACACAGCAGAGCACTGTATAGTATTTTGCTCCAGTGGATGAGAAAATCCAAACCTTGAGCCAAGTCCTACTCACTAATGTAGGCAGCATTTTATATGCCTTTGCCAGTAGATCTGCCACCCAACACTAAGCCTCTACACTTTCCCAAGCTCTTTACTAAGCTTTTTAGAGAAATACAAAATGAGTGTGAGTCAAAGTGAATCCTTCTCTAGGCGTTAACAATGTAGTTTAAGTATTAAGTACTAAAGTATTGAGTTTATGTTTTAAGTACTTAAAGAGTCAGAAAAAGAGAAATTAACTGCACACCAAATCCCATGGTACACAGAAAAACTGAGCTCAGATAACAGATAGATTACTGTGGGTTCCATTAGTCAACGAAATACTAGTGAAGGAGGTAGCCTTAAAGGGTGGACCTCCTCCAAGTGTTGTTAAGTTGGAACTGAATAAATTCCACACCTCACTATTGTTGGCTGCCCAATTAACATGTGAATTTGACTTCATGGGCACAGTTGGGCAGTTGGTGAAATAGATCATGAATTAGTTCTCTTAGTCACTAGGTGATAGCCAACAATTCTGGCTGCCCATCTCCCGTAATGCCTTTGAGGACCCCCCACCCCCACCCAGAGGAAGAGCAAGGCCATGTCTACACAAGACAAACATGTTCCGGCCATTCTATAATATTTGGGCCAAAATGTGAATTGTTTTAAATCTTTTATCACTTGCTTACAGAATAGGCAATGAGAGAACAGGATGACATTTTAGGCCAAATATTTAGCTGTTTGCAGAAACCTCTGCTCGAGATCCTATTTTTGGAGGTGTCTACAACAATAAGGAAAGTTATCTCCAACTTAGTCCCTTAAGCCTTCTGAGTGCACCTCAGGAGTCCTTTCTCAGGATGAGCATATTGACAAATATGAAAGCTCCGCGGCAGCTTCCACATAGAGTTGAGCATCCCCAAAACACCATCTCCCTCAAGCCCTGCCCTGTCCTTGTATATAGATAGCTGTGTTCAAATTCCCCTATACAAATAAAAACTTTCCTTTTTAAGGAGTTTTGGGGTTAGACATTCCACAATTTCCGCTGACAGCTCAGGCTCAAGCCAACCATCAATCAGTGTCAGAAGTTTCTCCTTCCATTAACCTGAAGGACTATATAGTTAGTTTATCTGCTTTCCATTCTTTGTATCCAGTAAATATGGAAAACTATTACATTTGTTATCCCATCAGTGACTTTCAATACCCAACACAGATAACACACTTCAAGTGTATGAGATAGGTCACAAAATAGCCTTTCATAAATGGCATTTTCTTTCCTTTCCTTGGGTGTCTCCAATATGATAGACATCCTATTTTATCTGAAGTCCCATCTAAAGTTGTATGGTGCTTGGAAATTATTTTCTAACTTAAGGCACAGATAGACATTTTCCCTGATATTGTTAAAGAAAGTTCTTAATTTGTGCAGCATATAGATTACAAAGTACTGATTAAAAATTGATCCCAGTAAGAGTTCAAGGCAGGAGAGACAGGCTGGATCTGAAAGCAGGGTGCCTACTGGAAATTAATTGCTCTATCTCCTTCTCCTAAGGTGCAATGATTTCTGCCTTGGAGGACCAGCAGCACATTCCTTTTCCTCCAACACTCTTCAGGATTGTCCGCTTGGCTCGGATTGGTCGGATTCTGAGACTTGTTCGGGCAGCACGAGGAATTAGGACTCTCCTTTTCGCTCTGATGATGTCTCTTCCTTCTCTGTTCAACATTGGCCTTCTACTTTTTCTGGTTATGTTTATTTATGCCATTTTTGGTATGAGCTATTTTTGCAAAGTAAAGGAGGAACATGGAATTGATGACATATTCAACTTTAAAACTTTTGTTGGCAGCATACTGTGTCTCTTCCAGATCACCACCTCAGCAGGCTGGGATGCCCTCCTGAAGCCCATGCTGCAATCAAAGGATTCAGGAAACCCCAGCTTAGACAACCGTTACTTCCATGCCATAGCCATCACCTACTTTGTTAGTTACATCATCATCTCCTTTCTCATTGTTGTCAACATGTACATTGCTGTGATTTTAGAGAACTTCAACATAGCCACTGAAGAAAGTGAGGACCCTTTGGGTGAAGATGACTTTGAGATATTCTATGAAGTCTGGGAAAAGTTTGACCCAGAAGCAACACAGTTCATCAAATATTCTGCCCTTTCTGACTTTGCTGATGCCCTTCCTGAGCCTTTACGGGTGGCAAAGCCCAATAAATTTCAGTTTCTCATGATGGACTTGCCCATGGTGAGTGGAGATCGTCTCCACTGCCTGGATATACTCTTCGCATTCACCACTAGGGTACTTGGTGACTCCGATGGCCTGGACAGCATGAAAGTGATGATGGAGGAGAAGTTCATGGAAGCCAACCCTTCCAAGAAGTTATATGAACCCATAGTCACCACCACCAAGAGGAAGGAAGAGGAAAGATGTGCTGCTGTTATTCAAAAGGCCTTTCGAAAATACAGGCTGAGGATGTCCATGAGTGCCTTGGGAGACAGGCCCTGTTCACAACTCCACACACTCTGCAATGGAGACCTGTCCGCCTCTGGGGCTGAGGGCAAGGTCCACTATGACTAAGCCCCTACTTCCACTCCTACCTCACAGCCTCATCACCTGGCCTCTGGCGTCTGAGCTCCAGGGGTCCACAACTCAGTGTGTGAATAAGCAGTCAACTCCCCAAACTGGCCATCCCATTTTTTTCTGCCTAAAAGAAGTGGTATTTCAAGTGTTTATTTCAGAAAGATCTTATAGGGTTAGAAAATAAGGCTGCCTCACTATGAATCACTGGTACTGTTTTAGCAAGGAGAAAGACACCAGAAGGGCTATAGAGGACATACCAATGTTAGGATTGAAACACAGTTTAGGTCACATAAAAAAAAAAAGAAGAATAAGAAACAAAAAACTTGTTAAAAATTTGGGTAAATTGGAAGGGGAGGTGAACCATGAGAGACTATGGACTCTGAAAAACAATCTGAGGGGTTTGAAGTGGCGGGGGGGTGGGAGGTTGGAGTACCAGGTGGTGGGTATTATAGAGGGAACGGCTTGCATGGAGCACTGGGTGTGGTGAAAAAATAATGAATAATGTTTTTCTGAAAATAAATAAATTGAAATAAATAAATAAATATTTCATTTGGTATATAATTAAATATATAATAAATATTCCAAAAAAATTTAAATAGTGTTTTTCCATATTGTTTCTAGGTACATTGTTTAATACCTTTGCTCAATGTTTTCCCCAAGCACATATGTGGCTTATCACATGTAACTCTCTTGCATGCTGAGTAAAAATTCAAAACTTGCTAATAAATAAATAGCTTCTTACAGATATTTTTACCAACATTAGT
The DNA here is from genome assembly GCF_020171115.1 of Neogale vison. NCBI lineage: Eukaryota > Metazoa > Chordata > Mammalia > Carnivora > Mustelidae > Neogale > Neogale vison. Next base: position 156,489,564 of record NC_058096.1, read on the forward strand.
ATTTTGGGTGTATTTCAAACAAAAGGCATGATCTTGGCTTGTCATTTATCACCCTTTCACCAGCTACAATCTCTGTTATATACATTTGGAAAAAAATAAATAAATGAGACTTTCAGTTTATATTTTCATTCAGATGGTACATTCATTCAGATGTATTTCATTCAGACAGTACCTTTCTTTCAAAAAATCTTCTTTGGTGGCTGCATAAGTAGCCATTCAAAAGTGGTGCTTTGCTTTGGAATTAAGATGGGAGCCCCTCATATGGGGATAAGTGTGTAACAACTGGCTCTCCAGAAAAAAAAAAAAGTGCCACGATTTGTAACATGCATCAATTTCTATGGTGAATACTCCTATCAGGACTGAGTTCAGGCTACCACCATGATATTCCTGAATGTGAAGTTGGGAAGGGATGTCCAATTAGTTCTTGTGAGCTGGCCCTAGCTGGCTCCAGCCCACCACGGGCTGGAACCAGTAAGAAAGCCTCATGGACTCTGAAAAACAATCTGAGGGGTGTGAAGTGGCGGGGGGGGTGGGAGGTTGGGGTACCAGGTGGTGGGTATTATAGAGGGCACGGCTTGCACGGAGCACTGGGTGTGGTGAAAAAATAATGAATAATGTTTTTCTGAAAATAAATAAATTGAAAAAAAAAGACAAAAAAAAAAAAGATCTGTGGTGGCCACCTTGGACTGAGAGAGCACCTTCTTAGCTACACCTGGACCTTGTGGTTGGAGAGCCAGAGAATGTACTGGTTAGCCAGCAACCTTAACTTGATGACCCTTTCAATTCTGGCTGAATGTCTGCGTGAAATGCAGTCCAGAGAATAACCCAGGCCTATCAAAAGACCTAGGACTTCCCTAAAAACTGGAGATGCCCAGAGACCAAACAAGACATCAGGCCTGGCAAGAGGCTGCACTAGGGGTGGAGAACCTACATCATGATAATTGTAGTGTGGAGGAAAACTCTGTGTGAACCAGTCCGGCGGATAGGCTGGAGGGGCTGCATGCCATCAGGAGCCCAACGTCTGAGCTCTGAGCCTCTGAGCCTCTGACCTGCTCCTCTTTGCCCAGCACTGGGTGCTCTGGTGCACTGAACTGGTGGTATTTTCAGTGTGTATTCATGTCCAGTCCAGGATTTGAATTTTTATGAGTTTTTTAGGCAGCCTTATGCTCTGGAGCATTGGCAAAATAGCAATACTGTCATTATCTAATCATATTCAATACCTAATTTTTACTTAGTGGTTGCTGTGCCTTGGGCACTGGCTGAGCATTTGTCATGAATAATCTTAGTTGTACCTCACAGTAACCCAGTGAACATGCGGTCACTCACCTGGTGGAACCTGAGCCTTTGTGCCACGCTGGGAAAGAGGAATGGGTGGTCCCAGAGCCAAGAAACCTTTGAGACAGGGCCATCAGGGCTCTCCAGCAGGGCTGCAAGGGCCTTGTAAAAATCACCAGTTCCAAAGTCATGACCAGTTCCACCTGAGGCACTTTGGATGACTGATGAGTTCCCTAAAAGATGCCTCTGATTATGAGCACTGGATGTTGTCCAGATGCCTACCAAGTTTTCTAAGCAAAGCGGCTGGCCATCATTCCAATAGGGATACCTTCCAGCTGGAGGCAGGGGAGGCTCTGGAAGGATATGGTCTTGCCCATCCCAGGTTACAGTTTAGGGGCCTGGGTGTGATCTGTTCTGTGCAGAAGCTTTGTCTCTCCCATACACACCCGTGCATCCCCAGATGGTCCCTTTTTGCTTTTTTGCTGAGACTGGGCTCCCGAAGCCAGCTCTCAGGGAGAGCACAGGATCCTCTTAGCTTTAGCAAGAAACTGAGCCACACTTCCTTCACTAGATGGCAGCAAATGCTCAACATGCTCTTTTCTGAGTACTGCACAGCATCTGTGTGTGAGCCTGGCCCTCAAAGAGTCAGAGGGCTAAGGGAGGAAAGTCAAGGCGGGAAGTGGTGAATTACCTAAATCATGGATGGGTGCGAGAAATCTCCCTCCCCTGAGAAAGCTCTCAATGTGCGAGGACCCAGGGTCCCCCCAAGACTCAGAGCTGATAGTCTGAGCTCCATCCTCCTGGGGCCACACTGAATATCCAGGACAAACAGCGCTACAGGCACAAGAAACCAGATGTCTTATCTTCAGAGTCTTATTTCCAGGCAAATCAGCCACTGCTTAATTCAATCAACAGACATGTTCCTGAGGGCTGGTGCAGTCCCATGCTGTATAAACCCCTTACAATCTATGGCCCTTAGCCTAAGAGCATATATGCTGATTGGGAAGAGTATTAGATAAGCATTCATGTGATGAGAACACAATGCAATATAACAAGTACAGTAAACCGGGGATACCCCTCTGCTCTGAGTGTCACTGTAGGCAGGCTCCTGGGAAGGCTTCCTTCCCAGGAAGGAGATGAGAGAGAGAGATGTGCAGGATTGTGACTGGGAGAGGGGTTGTTTGAGAGGTTTGAAATAGAGGGGATGGCAGAGTGTAAGGAGTATAAGGAGAGAGTGGAGAAAGTGTAAAGAGGCACCAGCTCTCCAAACTGGGACTTAAAAGTACAGTTAGTGGAGCAGCCCCAACGGAATCTTAGAAATGGGCTGTTTATGGAGAGCCTTAAATGCCAGAGTGAGAAGTTATATATTTAGGTAATAGGGAGGCATCGATGGTATTTGAAAGGGGGAGAAAAGTTAATCAGACAGAATATGCAGGGTGGAATGCGCTGGAAAGAGAGCAGAATACTGGTCCTAGAGAGTAAGAGGCACTGAGTGAGGAGAGAGGCAGGGACAATGAAGTGTGACCCTAGGATGTTTGTGCCATGGCAGAAGGGTCTGGGGAAGCCTTGGGGTTTTTGTCAGGGTGACAAGGTAGATAGCAGTACAAGTTACAAAATTAATGAGTATAGAAGGGCAAGAGTTTATTTTTTTCCATGGTTATAGCAGAGGAAAATTTTAAAATTCAATTTGGAACACTTTGAAGGTTTAAGATGCCAGGTCCAAGTGACAGTATGCAGCCAAGAACTTGAGGATACGACATGAACAGGAGTCCTCAGTACAGGGATGACATTTGAAACAGCAGGAACAGATGAAATTATGGGGGAGTGTAGCATACCCAGGTCTAGAAGGAGAGGACTCCTCCTGGGGGCATTCATTCAGAGAGTAAAGATGAGGAGAAAAGACAGTTCAGGGAAGGGTGTGGGGAGATAGGTGAAGGTACACATGTAGTTTGGGCATGGAGCAGACTTCATGAGAAACTCACAGTCAGCAAGATAAGTGACATGGTCCCACGTTTTCATCCCTTCCACCAAGAAGCAGCAAGGAGCCAGGTCACAGTGTAGTTGTGTTCTAGGGAAGGATCCCACTAGATAGCGGATCTTCTGCCTTTTTATTGAGCAAGCATGAGAGTCTGCCTTATAAACAACCCAGGCGTAGGAGCCAGCTGTTCTGGGGAACTGAATTGGAATGTCAGCTACTAGTGCTCAGTGCCCTTGGGAAAGTTGAAATCCTGCACATCTCCTCCTGCTCAAGGAGGGGGAGCCACCGGTCCCAGATAGCTTGTTGCCTGGCAACCCAGAGAGAAGCTCCAGGGTCATTCGTTGGGCAATCCTGTCCATTGCTGCACAAGGAGTAATCATAAAGGCAGTGAGAAAACAGGTGCTAACATTTATTGAGCACTTATTCTGGACTCGGCTGCCACTTGAGCAGGACTACCCCCCCTTAATCTGCACGACAGCTTTATTAGACATAAACTATTTTTAATCTTCATTGCTCTTTTGAGAACACTGAGGCATGTGGAGGAAGTGAGAGGCTAGTTCAAACCCAAGCAGTCTGGACACAGAGCTCAAGCTATCAACCACGACACCCCACTGGCCAGACACCAGAGACTAGTGTGACTGCCATTGAAGGAGGACACCTAGTTCCCCTGGTAACGTTCTGTGACCGTCTCACCATCCATCTCCTCTCCTCTGGAGATGCTGCACGTTTTCGAAGTTCTTCCACTGTGGAAACATCCACTACATGGGGAGATGCAGATGGGGCGTCCCTCTGCAAATTCTGCATCCTCAGTTCTGCCAGTGTATTCAGTTTCCTACGATTTTGACCTAGTTTCCAACCTTTTATCATTCTCTCCCTCCTCCAGGCAAATTCCTCTCACAGCTGGTAGAAAGAGAGTAGAACACGGGTCCCTTCTAGCAGGGGACAGGAGCAGACTCTCCCCTCTTTTCGGACAATATAGGTACAGCTATTAAGGCAGGCTTCAAGTGTGCTAATGTAATAGTGGTGACATGAGACGTAAGGGGGCCCTGCGGATTTAGTCTGCCATAGTCTCTGTCAGTCCCCCACCCTAAACCACCCAGAAGCAGCATACGGTCCGACGAGACCACTGTGTCTGCTGAGCGGTTGCTACTTCAGGTGCCTTCACCTCCTCTAAGCCCTTTCTATATTAAAAATCTCTTCTGGATCCAAATCACAATGAGGATGTGTACTCTGTTTCCCCCCCAGCTTTACTGAGGTATAAAAATTGTATATATTTAAGGTGTACAACATGATGATTTGATCTATGTATACATGATGAAATGATTAACACAATCAAGGTAATTTGCACATCCAACACCTTCGTCCCCCCCTCCTTTTTTTTGGCATGCTGAGAAAAATGTAAGATCTACTTTCTTAGCAAATTTGTAGTATACAATACAGTATTATTAGCTATAGTCACCTTGCTATACATTCAATTCCTAGAACTTATTCATCTTATACCTTTATATACCATCTGTTTTCCTCACTCCCCCACGCGCCCCGCTCCTGGTAACCAACCACCTTCCTACTTTCTGGTTCTATGAGGTGGACATATTCTAAGGATGATTTTGGAATAATTTCTATTAATATCAACTCTGAAGCTTAGTTTATTTGGGGTAGTAGTTATTTGTGACCTAAGGATAATTATAAGTTGGACATATTTTAGATTTCATATATGTGAGGTCATGCGGTATTTGTCTTTCTGTGTCTGGCTTATTTCAGTTAGCGTAATGCCCTCCAGTTTCTTCCATGTTGTCACAAATGGCAAGATTTCCTTCTTTTTCATGGCTACATGGTATTCCATTACCATTCCAAATGATATCCTATTCACATTTTTTAAAAAGATGCTTATTAAATTGTTCATTATAATAAAATAAATGACAAATACCACACTAATCTCTGACTCACTGTATCTGAGTATACATCCAATATATTGTTTTTGTTTTTTTAAACATTTAAAATATTTTTTAAACATTTTAAAAATTTTAATTCAATTAATGAAGATATAATGTATTATTTGTTTCAAGGGCACAGGTCTGTGATTCATCATCTTATATAATACCCCGTACTCATTACATCATGTACCCTCCCCAATGTCCATCACCCAGTTACCCCATCCCTCCACCCCTTTCGCCTCCAGAAACCCTCAGTTTGTTTCCTATGATTAAGAGCCTCTTATGGTTTGTCTCCCTCTCTGGTTTCTTTCTTTTTTTTTTCTTTAATTTATTTATTTGTCAGAGAAAGAGAGAGAGAGAACACAAGCAGGGGGTGTGCAGGCAGAGGGAGAAGCAGGCTCCTCCTGAGCAAGGAGCCTGATGAGGGCCTCAATCCCAGGACCCTGGGATCATAACCTGAGCTGAAGGCAGATGCTTAACTGACTGAGCCTCCCAGGCATCCCTCCCTCTCTGGTTTCATCTTGTTTTATTTTTTCCTCTCTTCCCCTAAGAACCTCTGTTTTATTTCTCAAATTCCACATGTCAGTGAGATCATATGATAATTGTCTTTCCCTGATTGACTTATTTTGCTTAGCATAATACCCTCTATTTTCAGCCATGGCATCACAAATGGCAAGATTTCTTTTTCTTTCTTTTTTTTTTTTTGAAGGCTAACTAATATATATATATATATATATCACATCTTCTTTATCTGTTCATCTGTCAGTGGTCATCTGGGCTCTTTCCATCGTTTGGCTATTGTGGACATTGCTGCTGTAAACATTGGGGTGCAGGTGCCCCTTCAGATCACTACATTTGTTATCTTTGGGGTAATTACCCAGTAGTATAGCTACATTATTTTTTAAAGATTTTTTTTTTTTTTTTGGACAGAGATCACAGGTAGGTGGAGAGGCAGGCAGAGAGAGAGGAGGAAGCAGGCTCCCCACTGAGCAGAGAGCCCGACACGGGCTGGATCCCAGGATCCTGGGATCATGACGTGAGCCAAAGGCAGAGGCTTTAACCCACTGAGGCACCCAGGCGCCCCAGTATAGCTACATTATTTTTAATACTACTGAGTTTTAACTTTTTTTTTGGTGTAAAAAAGGTGATTTTATTAAAGCATAGGAACAAGACCTTTAGACAGAAAGCTGCTGCAGACTTTAAACTTTTATACTAGAAATAAAAGTGATATATGCACCACTGTTAGTGTTAGGCTGTTCTGAATTTGACTATATATGTACCTTTACCAGTGATTTTTATACTTTCAAATGTTTTCCTGTTGGCCCTTAGCATTCCTCTATTTCAACCTGAGAACTCCATTTAGCATTTCTTACGGCAGGTCTAGGGATGAACTCCTCTAACTTTTGTTTATGCCTTTATCTCTCCTTCATTTCTGAAGAACAGTTTTGCTGGATATAATATTTCTGGACTTCAGACTTAAACACATTTGTTCTTAAAAGACACTGTTAGGAAGGGGAGGTGAACCATGAGAGACTATGGACTCTGAAAAACAATCTGAGGGGTTTGAAGTGGCGGGGGGGTGGGAGGTTGGGGTACCAGGTGGTGGGTATTATAGAGGGCACGGCTTGCATGGAGCACTGGGTGTGGTGAAAAAATAATGAATAATGTTTTTCTGAAAATAAATAAATTGAAAAAAAAGACACTGTTAGGAAAATAAAAAGGCAAAAAAATGTTATGAAGAAACTTATTTTTAAAAAAAGAAAATGAAAAGGCAAGCCACAGACTGGGAGAAGGTCCCTGAAAACCATACACCAGACAAATGACTTGCACCTAGGATAAGCAAAGGATTCTTGCAACTCAATAAGAAGAAGAAAAGCAATCTAAAAGAAAAATGTGTGCGTGATTTTGAAGGATGGATAAGGAAGAACCTGAAAAGATATTCAGCGTCATTAGTCAATAGGCAAATGCAAATTAAAATCTCAGTGAGATACCACCTCACATTTATTAGAAAAATGAAAAGAGAAAGGAATGGGGAAAGTCAAATGTCCATTCACAGGTGAATGGATAAATAAATTGTGGTACATCCATCCAAGGCTGTACTACTCGATACAAAGGAGTGAACTATTTATTCATGTGAGGACATGAATGATGCTGCAAGGATTATTCTAGGCAAAAGAAATGGGATAAAAGCAGATATGCACTGTATGTGTCCATTTATATAAAACTCTAAGAAATGGAAACTGAACAGTGGTGACAGAAAGTAAATCAGTAGCCACCTGGGACTGGGGGAAGGAAGGGTTGGTAAAAGGGTGGATAAAGGCGTATGAGGAAACTTTTGGGGGATCATAGATATGTTCACTATCTTTATTGTGGTAATGGTTTTATAAGTGAATAATACATATCAAATTTATCAAATTGTACACTCTAAAAATGCAATTCATGGTATGTCAATGATATGTCAATAAGTCTGTTTAAAAAAAATACACAGCTCTTGAGTTTTTTGAATCTAAGTGGAAATAAATCTCCATACACCTCTGGATCTTTATTTTAGCACTAAAGCCTGAACGGAGTGTCTGCTGCTCATCCAGGGGTGGCTGCTAAGCCTTGGCACCGCCCATCAGAAGTGACATCCTGACTGGGGGGAAGGAGCGGCTGTCTCAATACCTGGAAAGAATCTCTTGGGATAAGAGCAGGGATAACCCCTCGTTAAGGAATGACAAAGCTCAAAAAACTTCCAGACATCATCTTGACCAACTGGTCATTACTGTGTGTAGATCAGAAAAGGTCACTATGCTGAGATTGGTAGTGATCCAACTCAAGGTCCATGACTGATGGTGGGACAGGTTTAGGGAAGAAATGGTGGGTGAGCATGGTCGGGGAGGGAGGGATTCTCCCCACGAGCCCAGAAGCCGAGTTGCCTGTTTCTTCTCCCCTACCCCTGCAGTAGGCACCTATTGCACAGGCACGACTGCTGGAGAGCTGTTGGGTGGACACTTAGCTCCCATCCTCCCTTCTGCCCCTGGAGTTAATGAGAACCAGTTGGCCACTGAACCCTGTATCCTGGTCTGCATTCTCTCCTGGGTCCTCACCCCTTTTCTCCCTCCCAGGGGACGGCTCCATACTGCAGCCCTGAGCATGAGCTTTTTTGCACCCCAGACGCTGCCCCAAGAGGCAGGAAATGCCAGGCACTTTCCTTCTCCCTAAAGACCTTGTGAGATCATTCCGGTAAAAATTTAATGCCTAAAAGTCAATTACACTTAAGAATGCTCTGATGAGCCCCACGGCAGCCTTTTCTCAGAGCCACTGGGGCCTGCAGCTGCTTTCCCGCTCCCTCTACACGATGCTGAGAAAACCTCCCTGCCCTTCCTCACAATGCAGCAGGGTCCCAACCTCTGCTTTGCCGCCGAATCGCTACGTGAACTTGAGCAAGTAACTTTGTGGGCCTAACTTGGATGTGAGTAAAAATGAAGGGCTACCTTGGATGCTCTCTGAGGTGTGTGGTCACCTGGTCATTCTCACAGTCCCCCATCGCTGGGTGAGCAGAGAAGAACGGGAAGACACATCTGGTTAGAGATCGGGAAGGGAATGGCGAGGGGCAGAAATGCCACAAAACAGAAGTGTTGGGAAAGGGGGAGAAATTCTGGATGGGTTTCTGTTCTTTTCGAGGATAAACACATTATAGCTAACATGCAGAGATGTATGCGAAGCACAGCCCAGGATACAGTGACCTGGCCACCTTTCCTCTATGGCATTCAACTCCCTGTGCCATACCAGACACTCATCAGCTGGCCCCAGGTGTGCCACAGCTGGTTTCAGGCACAGGCTACTCTCAGGTAGGCCCCAAGGCCTGGGTCTTCCTGTGCAGATCATGATGAGGAATTTACCTCTCATCTACCCACTCATTACTTCCTGTTTGTGCCCTGCCATCCCTCAGCTGGCCTTTGTGTAATCCTGGTGGTTCCTGCCTCCCAAATCCTCTTCCCCTTCATCCTCTGCACTGGAATACCCTCCCCTTCTTGTTCCCTTCCAAAGAAGCTCTGGGCTCCACCTCAGAAAACCTCTCTGCCTAACTTCAAGATGCCTTAGAAGATTCCTATCCTTACACCCTACATATGCCACCCTACATCTGCAGGGAACAGCTCCGACATAGTGTGGAGGAGGCTCTGTCTAGAAGCAGAGGCTTTTTCTGCTCTCCCATCACATCTCTGGGGCCCCACAATGGGTAAAATGCCCTGGTGGTTCTGAGAGATTCACTCCATGTGTTTAAAGCAGCTCTTTTGAGCCGGGGGAGCCCTTCCCCATGGGATTCGACAGCCTGGGTTGAGGCTGCTTCAGAAATGTGGGACACTGTATGAACCGGAGGCTCCCCCTCTTCTAGCCAGAACTCCCTCATTGAACTCTCCTTGGGCCATCATTCTCTGCTTTGGTTCCAGTTATTTCCTTTGCTGTCTTTTCTGATCAGAGGCAGTATTCAAAATATTTACACCAGTAAGTCTTGGGCACTGGCCAGACAGAATGGATGTCATGAAGTCCTAGAGGGTCCTTGAGAATGGCCAGTGTACAGGCAGTGAGTGTAGGGATTAGAGGTATGACCAGCATAACCCTTGATTACTCTTGGATCACAGGACATAACTGGGGTTGGGGGTCACAGGGAAGAAGCTGGGGCAGAGGGGGTGGCCAGAAAGCACTTGGGGGGTGATGGTTAGAATACATTTATCCACATGCTAACCTTAGATCACTCTCTGCCATCCTTCTTTTGTCCTTTCAGGATGCATCAGTTGGACTCACTTGCCACCTGATTTCCAGCTGTGTTCACTTCATCAAAGGTACCTGAAGGAGACCGAAGGGAAGGGAGAGGAAGAAGTCAGGCTATTTCCCCTGCTTCCTGCCTGCTCCAGGCTATGTTGCCAGCTGTGTCCTGCTATATGCTCCTCTTCCACAGGTCTAGCTCCCCTTTACCCCTTTGGGTCTGAGAGTAGAAAAGCTTCCTGCCATTGAGGGGCTCTGAGTGCTTCAACATCCTTAATGCCTGCAGACCCAGCCTCCAGGATGGCCCCAGGGACCTTTCCCTTCTGGGACTCATTGCCTTGGGTACCCCCCCACCCACCCTGTGCTATGTGTGTGTTGTATGGGCAATGGGATGAGCAGAAGTAATATTATTCCTCTTTGGGGAATAGACCATGAAAGACTGTAGCCTTCTGTCTTGGGTACCCTCTGGCTTGCACTCTTTCGGTCACTCATTCGGGGGGTGGTAGGCCACCAGGTCATGAGCAACCCCAGGGAAAGGCCCACATGGTCTAACTAATAGCCAGCAAGGAACTGGCTTGGCGACAGACAATCCCATGAGGGAGCCCAGCCATGGGCCCTGCAGCCCCAGGCAAGTGTTGAGATGACGTAGGCCTTGCAAACAGCTTGACTGCCCTCTCATGGGACACCCTGAGCCAGAGCCTCCCAGCTAAGCCACTCCCAGGTTCTCATCCTTCAGAGACTCTGTGAGATCATGAATATTCATTGGCTTAAGCTGCAAAATGTTGGGGTAATTTGTTACACAGCAGTAGATAACTAATACAAAGGCATCCATACCTCCATATATCGTTGCTCTAGTATGTTTCCTGAACATACCTGAGGTGGATTCTGCTTTCTGGATAATAGAGAGGCTCAAGCCAGTAGCCACTTAACAACTGGCATGGAAAAAATTCAGTATCTTTTTTTTTTATTTTTTGTTTTAGATTTTATTTATTTATTTGACAGGCAGAGATCACAAGTAGGCAGAGAGGCAGGCAGAGAGAGAAGGGGAAAGCAGGCTCCCCACTGTGCAGAGAGCCCAATGCAGGGCTCCATCCCAGGACCTGGGATCATGACCTGAGCCAAAGGCAGAGGCTTTAACCCACTGAGCCACCCAGGCACCCCAAAATTCAATATCTTAACAATGCTGTGGTTGTACCAGCATGTTCCATCTGAATATCTTCCTTTCCATCCACCACCTGAGACCCGGAAGTTTGGGGTGGAGCCGTGGCCCTCACTGAGGACGTTGGACAAGGCAAGCCTGGGGGTTGAGGCAGAAATAGGACAAGGGTGAGAAAGAATGATGAGGGAGGGGTAGATGACAGAATAGAAGATTCAGGCCTGAGTTAGTCCACAAGAAACCAGGAGAGTCATCTCCCTGTCTCCACCTGCTCATCCAATAGGGTCAAGGTGACAGCCAAAGAGAGTCTACTACAGGTAGAGTGTGGGCTGGCAGCTTGATGTGGTTATTACAGCATTATTTCTAGGTGAGTTTTCTTGAACCAACAAATGCTGTGTGTGGGGGCTGTCAGCCTCACATGCTGCTCTGTCTCTGTGGACCAGCATGCCAGCAGTTCCCAGGCGCCACAGATAGACACAGCCTACAGAAGACAGCATGGGCATGGACACACACACACACACACACACACACACACACACACCCGTGGGAGGGCGGGGCACCTTCTTCCTGCAGCTGCCAACAGCCTCACATTACGGCGCAGGGGGCCCCTTGTAGAGTGGAGCTGCCTCAGGGTGCCCTCTGTGAGTCATTTCCTGTTATTCTCCTCGGAGAAGTCCTGCCATTCTTTAAAGCAAGATTTGACATTTTTATAGGACTAACTTCTGGGGCCTTCTGGTCAAGAAAAAAAGCAGGGATCCTTTCTTTTATATTTACAAAGCCATTAATCGGCTTCTTTATAAAATTAGACTCCATTATAAGCTCAATTGGAGTGGGAGCACAGCTTTATTTAGTCCCAAACACCAAACAGCCCTAAAGGATTCTTTTTAATAACCAAGTGTTGAGTGGCAAGAAGACTGGCAAGGTAGGCTTCACTTCCTTCTGCTGCTGAAAGCCAGTGGCATTGACTCAGTGGTGTGCACACTGCACACCCATGTCCCTCGGCTGTGCCCACCTACCCTGAGGAGAGAAAGGGAAGAGGAAGTCATGGTTCAGAGCCATCTCCAGAGCCCTACCTGTAGCTCCTGCCACAATCTCCAGGTACCCATCTAGCTCCAGAGGAGAAGTGCCAGATGAGGAACCCCCGGCTGATCCTGCTCCTGACCTAGCCTAGGCATCTATCTACAGTACCAGTGATGGGGCTCTCTACACTCCCTGACCCTGTGATCTGCTGGTCACTGAGCTTTCAGAGGGTGTTTATCTGTGCTCAGCCCAAAATGCAGATGACCCACTTTGGGGTGGGACCAGAGATTCTGCATTCTTAATAGCAAAGGTGATGTTCTTTGTACAAGACCACACCTCACAGAGCAAAGGTCTGATGTGTACTGCTGTTAAAACAGGCAGGAGGGGCGCCTGAGTGGCTCAGTGGGTTAAAGCCTCTGCCTTCGGTTCAGGTCATGATCCCAGGGTCCTGGGATCGAGTCCCGCATCGGGCTCTGTGCTCAGCGGGGAGCCTGCTTCCTCCTCTCTCTCTCTCTCTCTCTCTCTGCCTGCCTCTCTGCCTAATTGTGATCTCTGTCAAATAAATAAATAAAATTTTTAAAAAACAAAACAAAAAAAAACATGCAGGAGGACTGAGCTCTCTCAAGATAGTTAACTAGGCTTGAGGAAGTGTCCTGGGCAAGCTGACTTGTCTCTGGTCACCTGGCCTCCCTTAGGAGACAAACACTCAGCTCTTCAGAGAAGTGCTTCTTAAGCTTAAATATGTACCTGGATCACCTGGAACCTTGTTAAAATGCAGATTCTGGCCATTAGGGCTGGCCTGGGGCTGAGAATTTTCATTTCTGGCAAGCTCTTGGTGGTGCCAATGCTGTTGGTTCTTAGACCCCATTTAGTAGTGCGGTCCTGGACAATGGCAGTACCATATTCTATGAGGTGCTGTTATGTGCATTAGCTCCCCTGAGACTCATAGCAGACAGGACATAGCCAAACCAAATGCATTTTTTTCTTTTTTAAAAGATTTTTATTTATTTATTGGTGGGGGAGAGAACATGAATGTGTAGGAGGAGCAGAGGGAGAAGCAGACTCTGATGAGCTGGGAGCCAGATGCAGGGCTCAATTTTGGGACTCCAGGATCATGACCTTAGCCGAAGGCAGATGCTTAACTAACTGAGCCACCCAGGTGCCCCCCAAAACATATTCTTCCCCCATACATAGGTGCTTTCCTACCTGAGGCCAAGCCACAGACAGCCTATGCTATTGAGGATGGTGCTAGAAAGAGTTTAGAACTAGCCACGCTCATCTCAAAGTTTCTGATGGTCAAGTCACTTAAAGTTTAATCTCTATAAAAATGCTTCTGATGGCTGTCCTTGACCATTGTGGACACCCAATGTCCACTCTCTCCTTTTATTAGTCAAAGAAATCAGATCTTATTAGTGGCACCAAACTGCCCACCTTAAAACAAATCCAGTTCCAACCCACCCTTAAGCTAAGAGTGGACTTGCACTAAGTTCTGACCAGGTATAAGTGACCAATATTGGATGAAGCTTTAAGAAAAGCTCCTTTAAAGGGGGGGTTAACTCAGTCGATATGTAATTTTTTTTATCCTCTTCCACTTCCTCCTTCTTCCTGCCTGGAATACAGATGTGATGGTGTGGCTCTAATAGCCATCTTGTGACCTTGAGGCATGCTAAAGAATAGAACCCTAAGGATGGTAGAGCAGAAAGATGCAAAAAATGTGAGGCGCAGTGGACTCATGTGTCTGCTCTGCTGGCTCAGAATCACCTACTTCTGCACATCAAATTACAATAGAGAAAAAGATCCACACATTCTTCAAGCCACTCTTTAGTGAATCTCTGCTTCAAGCAATTGTGGGAATTTTCTAACTGATACAATGGTTCTGTCATCAGCCTTGAAGGATAATACAACATTTCCTATGTATTCCATTCCCAGAACAAAATAATGGAGCTTAAATTGGATTTAAAATGACCAGATCCTGAGGCAAGGGAAACAAAAGCAAAAATAAACTATTGGGGCTACATAAAAATAAAAAGCTCCTGCAGTGAAGGAAATAACCAACAAAACTAAAAGGCAACCTACAGAATGGGAGAAGATATTTGCAAATGACATATCTGACAAGGGGTTGATATCTAAAATATACAAAGAGCTTATAAAACTCAAAAAATTGCAGTATTTGCAGTATTTGCCCAAAAAGCAAATACTGCAATTAAAAAATGATCAGAAGACATAAACAGACACTTCTCCAAAAAAAAAATCCAGATGGTCTACAGGTACATGAAAGGATGCTCAACCTCACTCATAATCAGGGAAACACAAATCCAAACTACAATGAGATACCACCTCATACCTGTCTGAATGGCTAAAGTCAAAACCACAAGAAACAACAAGTGTTGGCAAGAATGTGGAGAAAAAAGGAACCCTCTTGTACTGTTGGTGGGAAAGCAAACTGGTGTAACCACTGTGGAAAATAGTAGGGAATTTCCTCAAGAAGTTAAAAATAGAACTTTATGATCCAGCAATTGCACTACTAGGTAGTTACCCAAAGAATACAAGAACCCTAATTCAAAGAGGTACACACATCCCTCTGTTTAGAGCAGCATTATTTACAATAGCAAGATATGGAAGCAGCTCAAGTGTCCATTGATAGATGAATGGATAAAGAAAATGAACGGATAAAGAAAATACATACAGCGGAGTATTACTCAGCCATAAAAAATAATGAAACCTTGCCATTTGCAACAACACGGATGGAGATGGAGAGCATAACGCTAAGCAAAATGCCAGTCAGAATGGGACAAATGCCATATGATCTCACTCATATGTGGAATTTAAGAAACAAAACCAACAAGCAAAGGGAAAATAATAGAGACAAATCAAGAAACAGATTCTTAATTATAGAGAACAAACTGATGGTCAGCGGAGAAGGGAACCTGGGGGACAGGGGAAGTCTGTGATGGGGTCTAAGGAGCGCACTTATTATGATGAGTGCTGCTAACGAAACTGGAATTAAAACAAAAACTTAAGGGCACCTGGGTGGCTCAGTGGGTTAAGCCTCTGCCCTCAGCTCAGGTCATGATCTCAGGGTCCTGGGATCGAGCCCTGCATCAGGCTCCCTGCTTAACATGGCAGACCATGGAAGCTACTTGGGTCTCATATCCACGGGCCAAATAGCTGGTGTGAGCTCGGATCCATTCTACAATCTCTTTGAGGCTGCAATCATCTAAAAATTGAGGCTGATAATGACCACACCTACTTAATGAGATATTTGTGTTCCTTAGATGGGCACGGCTCAATTTTTATTATTATTACTACATATTATATTTATTGCATGTATATTTGTTAGATTTTAAAGAGTCAGAATGGGGGTACAAAGGTGACAAAAGGGTAGTCCCGTTTCCCTCAAGGAATTCCCAATCTAATGCCTTGAAGAGAATTGTTGTATGTCTTTGACTGTTAAGAAATCATTCAGATGCTGCCCAAGACGTGACCCCTTGGGGGAGCCTGTATCCTGGCGCCTGGTCCCCCAAGCCTCCAGACTCCAGGAATTCTGTAGCCAGCGGTCCCTTGGGACTCTGAAGGGTGAGTTCTAAATGGGTTTCTCCACTGCCCCGACAGTGCAGAAATCTTCAAGGAAGTGGCCACCTTAGTTATCCTGCCTGAACTCTCTCTTTGTGACTTGGAAAAATTTGCCCCTAATTCAGCCAGGTTGAGTGAGTGGCATTAAAATGGGAAAAATGAAACTTCTAGGCTCTCAGGCTACTGTCTTGTAGGTGAGGAGGTTGGTCTGTGTCCATCCTCCCTCTGCGGAGTGTGGCCCCACTCGGATCTCCCTCTCTACTCCTCTCTGTCTGAAGGGTCTGCCTGCCAGCCTGCCCGGCTGCTTCCCTGCGGGCTGGCCATGGAGAACTGGAGTAGGGCCCTGGTGCTGGAACAGAGTTCTGGGGGAGCAGAAAGAGGGGGAGCTGCCTAAGTGATTATGACAAACGGACACTGACACCACTAAGGGAGTTTATGCTCTGCAAGGCAGTGAAGGCAGCGGCTGCCTCTGATGTCTGAGTCTCCTAGGTCTGTCTGACTAACACGAGCTATACTCCAGAGAAACAACCGGATGGGGTGAGCCTTTCTTCCCCTCTTCTCTGAGAGCTGCCTCCTTCTGTCTCCCGCCTCCCACAGGCGGCCTCTCCTGGCAGCAGCTGGTCAGAAAGAAGCCAGTGGATACCAGGAGGAGGGAGAACATGGTTCCAGGGGCCAGAATTAGACGGGGTGGGGGTCCCGAGAACAGTGCCCTTTGCTTGCTCCCTTTCCACGCTTGCTGCAGAGCTGTGACTGGAAGGACATGGACGCACTTGCTTTCTCTACCAGGGGTCACTGCCACATAGTGGCTGAAGAGTTCAGGGCCAAGTTCAGGGGGAAGACCCAGAACTCACTTAGCATATTTTATCAGAGGGGCTTTGGATCCTCCCTCTCCCTTGTGCTCCACTTGATCCCGCAGCAAGCCCTGGCAATCCAGCCTTCCCAAAGGCACTCATCTAGCCCCCTCTCTTCATCTGCTGCTAACCCACGCATTCTGGGACTGAACTGAGATGATCCATATGAGGCCTTTAATAAGCACCAGCAAGGGTCAGCCCATGGCGTTGCTATAGTGTTAGTGTAGTTCTCCCTTGCTCTCACCTTCCTTTGTAGTCAGAACAGCTTGCTGTAGAAGGTCAGTGCTGATTAAGGAATGTGGAGATGCACCCAGGTCCCCTTCCCACCCTGCCACAGTGGCAGCATGCCCAGATCAGGATCTCAAAGGCAGTAAGGGGCTCCCCACTTCCCTGATGGCTCATGGACTCTCAGCCAAACATAGTGGGTTCTGCACTCCTCAAAGGGAGTCTCTGGATCTTCTCCCCCCCACTCTGTGGTCTGGTGTATGTCCTTTTACAGACACCCCTTCCCATTCTGAGCTCGGTGAAATCTAGCTGCAATCTCCACACTTCATTAGCGTGGGGAGCAAATGTGAAAGCTCTCTCCCCTAGCTGCCTGCCAGAGCTCTGAGCTGGGTGTTTTGCCCATGTTCTGGAAAAACAAGTGTTCTTGTGCTAACGGGGACTACCTTGGAGCATGGAATGTATGTGTATGTGAGTGCGTGTTATATGTGTGCCTGCACGGGCATGAATGCGTGTGTCCCTAGGATTTCTAGAAGTACGACATGTTTTCTGATGAAGTTCCTGGCAATGTTATGGTTAGCAGAACTATGTAAATTGTAAGACTAAGCTGGAGCAGGGGAATCAGGCCCACAGCAGATGAGAAGAAGAGCCGGGCCAGAGTGAAGGTGGTCTCAGGGATCTGCTCCTTCCCTGGAACTTAGGCAGGTCCCTTCCCTTCTTTGCATCTCCGTTCCTCATTTGCAAAACAAGGAGACTGATGAGGTGAGCTCTCAGTCCTCTCTGGGCACTGATGTTCTATGATGTGCTCATTCTTGGAGAGACATTCTTGTGGATCTCTTTTGGTCACATTACTTTTCAGACAGGAGATGTACCCCCTGACCTTCCCTGTCTTCCAGGCCTGGTTGATCTGCATACTGTGCTCCAGATTCCAGACACCCTGAACTCTCCAAGGAATCTGCTAGGGATGGGCCATTAAACACTGCAGGGTACCAAGATATCAGCTTTCCCCTGTTCTTCCCAGCCTGATCCCAAAAGGAGGATCAGCTTTGCTCCATCTCAGGCCTGCTGGGCCTCCCCCACAGCAGGAAGGCATAGGGTGGTACACCCACTGCCTGGGTCTAGGGATGAAATGGGCATTGCTTGGAACTAGGAAGAGGATTTTCTTGCCTGCCAGAAACTCAACACTTTGGGCCTTTTTAATTCACTTTGGCTAGGAAGAAGGTTTTTTGTTTTTTGTTTTTTAATATTTTATTTATTTGACAGAGAAAGGGAGAGATCACAAGTAGGCAGAGTAGCAGGCAGAGACAGAGGGGGCAAAGCAGGCTCTCTGCTGAGCAGAGAGAGCCTGATGCAGGGCTTGACCTCAGGACCCCAAGACCGTGACCTGAGCCGGAAGCAGAGGTTTTAAACCACTGAGCCACCCAGGTGCCCCGTAGGAAGAAGTTTTGAGCTAGGAGTAGTGCTGGTGTCCAGGAAAGATGGCAGAACCAGAGCAAACTAGCCATGATACCACAGGGAAGCTGCATTCCAAGCCCTGGGTGCCTCAGCCCTGGCAGAAGATGTCCCAACAGGCAGGGCACCAAGGAACCACCTACCACCTCTGAGAGACCATACAGGTTTAGATGATAAGCATGGCTGCTGTGACAGGTGTGTCACCAAGGCCGGAGCACATTCCCCAGGTGTTTCAGACATTGTAAGGAGACCTGGAGAACTTCACTCTGTCCTGGGAGGATGTAAAGAGAGAGGAAGAGCCCCAGGGATGACTGAGATGGGGTTCTCTTTTCCTGGATGGATAGGGGCTCACAGGGCATTTAATCCTAGAAAATTCTAGAAAACTAAATTAATGTAGCATTACTTGTCCCAAGCATTGTGGCGCACTAAGAACCCTGCTTGCTGCACACAGTTTCTCCGGTGATCTGAGACAGGAAGCCTTGGCATCAGTCTCTCGCTTGCACAAGATCCTTTGCCAGAGTCTTGGCCCCTGTCACTGAGTGGCCTCCACCACCCTCTACCAGGTAGTCAGGCCCCACTATTCTTTTTTTTTTTTTTTTTTAAAGATTTTATTTATTTATTTGTCAGAGAGAGAGGAGGAGAGAGCGAGCACAGGCAGACAGAGAGGCAGGCAGAGGCAGAAGCAGGCTCCCCGCCGAGCAAGGAGCCTGACGCGGGACTTGATCCCAGGACGCTGGGATCATGACCTGAGCCGAAGGCAGCTGCCCAACCAACTGAGCCACCCAGGCGTCCCAGGCCCCACTATTCTATGGGAAGTCAGAGTTTCAGACTATGAATTGGGGGGGTGGGGTAGGGCACGATTTGGTCCATAGCAGATGCCACTCCATAGGCCCCACTATTCTATGGAGTGGCATCTGCTATGGACCAAATCGTGCCCTACCCCACCCCCCCCAATTCATAGTCTGAAACTCTGACTTCCCATGTGACTGTGTTTAGAGATAGAAGGTAATTAAGAAGATAATTAAAGTTAAATGAGGTCATAAGGATGGGGCCCTCACCTGATAGGGCTGATCTTTATAAGAAGAGCAAAGGGCACCAGAGGTTGTGTGTAGAGCGGAAAGGCCGTGTGAAGACACTGTGACAAGGTGGCAGTGGACAAGCCAGGAAGAGAGGTCTCATCAGCAGCTCAACCCTGCCCGATGTAATCTGGGACCTACCAGCTTCCAGACCTACAAGAAAATACATTTCTGTTGTTTAAGCCACCCGGTCTGTGGTATTTTATGACAGCCCACACTAATACACTACCCGAGATGTAATATCCACATCCTGCTCCAGAATCATCCAGAGTACTTGGGGAAAATGCAGATTCTTGGAATCTACTCCAAACCTACAAAGAAAAGAAAAGAAAGAGAAAGGGAGAAATTTCTGGGATCATTTCCAGATGATCCCAGAAAGGGACAAAAAAGGAAAAAGAAAGGAAAAGAAAATATCTCTAGGAATGGGGCTCTGGACTATGCATTTAGGATCACCCAAAGCAATTCCTAAGGTTGACAGGGGCTTCTGGACGGGAATTTCCTGCCACTGCCACTTGGCCACCCTCTGCTTGAACATTGTTGGGTCTCCCTCTGCTCTGCTCCCATCCTACCTGTCCACCCTCTCTGTATGGAGGAGCCCTGACCCTTCCAGATAGGCTCCAGCCCACCCTGACCCACCTCCAGTGAAATGCTCAGATGAAGTTTCTGCTCTGAGTGCCAGGAAGTGCCTTGGGAGTGCCTTGGGAGACCTAAAATGGTTTACCATATTGTAGTCTTTTCTGACCAGAGAAAGAAGTCATGGGCCAGGACGCACACTTCTCCTTTGCATTAATAGTAGCTTCTGAGTACACACAGTCTCTACCCACCTGCTAGGCGTCCTTCTTCAGCCTCAGACGGCCCTGCCATCTTTAGTGGCCCCAAGCACAGATTGTTTTAGAATTACATGTGCCCAGTGCATGAACCTCCACAGCCCAAACTGTGGGCTTACTGAGGGATGGGCCATCTGAGTGTCCTCCCCTGAAATGCCAATTCTGCACACAGCTCCTAACACAGAGAGATTCGGGCCCAGCTGGTTCACTGCCCCAGTCTTGCTGCCCAGTGTCTGCGTTCATCTTTCACCCCGTGTTGGTTCATGGGAGAGAAGGGCCTGGGAGGGCAGACCCTTCCCCCTCAGGAATCTCTTGCCTGAGAGAACAGGCTCTTGACCAGCCTCCCATCCCCGATTCTGACCTTATTCTAATGATCAAGCTAATATCTTTTCACCGTAGAAAACTTGGAAAGCACAGGAAATTAACTGCATTATTATTGTTCATTTTCAAGAACCTCTGACGATTTCAACTTCATTCATTCATTAAAATCAATCCTTCATTCAGCCAATACTTGAGCTAAGCGTTCTCGCCCAAAATAAGCATTCAAGAGGGAGAAAATAAAGGTCACAGAGCAATTCCTGTTCTGCGTGGAATTGCTAACATCATTTTGATTTAAGATATATAGTTCATTTCAATTAAATATATATCATATTGAAATGCTCCTTAGACTCCTATTTCGTCTTGGATTGAGATCTCCATTAACAGCCATTCCATATTTCCTTTGTCCATTTAGATGAGGTTGTATTCCAAGCTCCTGATTCTCCTGGGCATGGCATAGCTCTCAGAGTGCACCCTGCTCCTTCCAGCCCATTTCTGAATTTTTCCTCCAGTCAAGGGCTAAGATAGTTGAGATCCCAACTATCTTATCTGTTTTCTCTTATCTTATCTATTTTCTCTTCTTCTAAATATCTCTTTGGCCAACTTCTCCTGAACCCACACCAGGCAATGCATTTCCCTTTGAACGGCACTCTGTCCAATGAGATGCTATCGTCTCACCATGGCACCTTCGGGTCTCTCTGCCACTGCTGATTTAGGCAACTTTTCTTCCAACATTTTTTTTCTCTCACTTTGAAGTTATGTATTATGACTCTAAAACAATTGTCATTTAAACAAATGTGAATCTATTTCAAAGATAATGTGAGTAATAGTGCCGCTCTCCTGCACCACCCCCATTCAGTCCTATTGTAACAAGGAGCTTGAGGTAGAAAATAAAAATCACATCTCTTTTAGTATTCAAATTCACATAACTCTGCAAGCCCCATTCTGTTTCCTGTAAGAATGTCTTTCTTCCCTAGTGCTGCCTGTTCATGCACAGTTCCATGATATTTATTATACCTGGTCTATTCGAGTCTTGGAAAGTTGGAACCACAAGGAGGAAAAGCCATGGTATCACTCCATCTCTTTCCAGATGACCCCTTGACCACTGTGCAGAGTTCCTTTTTCATTCTAGTGACCTTCCTGTCTCAAAAGTTTGGGGTGGGAGGTGGTTCAATGAATCTCATACCTACAGAGCCCCAGGCCTCTCGAACAAATGTCTTTTTATACCCTTCCTGAGTGCAGTGGGCATTCTAGGTCATGGTAGGTTTCAGATGAGTCCCTGTAGTGTCTATGCCTTGTGCCCTCAAGTCTCAGCTAAGCTCCAGGATTTAATATTGGCTCCAACACTTGCAGGCTATGTAAACTCTGGGATCACCTCTCTGAACTCCAGGCTTACTATCTGTAAGTTGGCATCAAAAGCATCTACTCAATAGAAGCCACTTTCAATCATGACTCCTGAAGCAACAGGGGCCCCTTCTCCCCTGCCTGAGGCAGCAGCGGCCATTCTTAGGAAGAGAGAAGCTGCTGGGGAAGTTCAGTGCAGAGTTTTAGGAAGCTGGGAGGGCAGAGTTAGCAGGACCCCACAGAGGCCACCACACCTGTGTTCCTCACAGTAGAGTCAGGATCTGCAGCATCAGCATCTGCTGTACTTTTTAGGAATGGGGACCCTCACCCAGCACCCCCTCCAATGTCTGGAGACAGGATCACTGCGTGGGTCCGGCAATCTGTTTTAACAAGCTCTCCAGGTGACGCTAATGCACACTGAGGTCTGAGCACCACTGCTCTAAACCATCCTATTGCATCTTTCCCCACCCTTCCTATCCTTCTGGTATTTTCACATCAAGAAACCCAGAGACCCAGATGTGAGAGACCAGACACGCTGTTTTCCTGTGTGGAATGACTCTTCTTTTACCACAGGACACAACCCAACCTCTGCAGCCTTCCATAGGGGAGGCCTGCACATTCCTCCAGCCCCACCTCCACCTTCCCCTCTTTCTACAGCACACAAACTTTGTTACCCCACAGAGCATATTCTTTCTGTGCTTGGAATGCCTACGGCTTCTCCTCTGAAACTTTCCCAGAGTTGATCAGTGCCTCCTATTTCTTGTTCCTAGTTCCACTGTTGCCGGGCCAAAATGCATTGTACTCACCAGCCCCATGGATCATTGTCCTTACTTCCTAAGGGTGAGGACTATGCCACTGCCACCTTGGTGCCCCTAGGTCCTGGCATGGGAGAATGCCCCATGCATGGCAGAGAAAGCCCCATTGTGCTATCTTCTTAAGTCTACCTACCTGTTTGGGGGACAAAGGTACCTGAAACTCGGTCTTTCTTCCAAAGGCTCTGAGCAGGAGCTGCTTGAACTGCAAGGCAGTTTTGATCTGGGGATCTGACCACAGGCAGCATGTGCCCAAGCCGTCCCCATGGGAACCATGTCAGGCAAAGCTCCAGCTCAGAATGAACAGCCTGCCTGGGGCCTGAACCCAGTGGGGGCTGATGTGCGCACTGGGCTTGCCTGGGCCACCCACAGTCCTCGCCTCAAGGGCTGGAGAGGGGCTGCAGCTGCAGGGACCAGGTGGGCAGGTTGTCATGGAAACCAAGCTGCTCGCCTTTCCTGGTGCCTGGAGTTCTGACAAGGAGGCCAGACTCCACAGAGCACCCTTGCCCCAGGCTCCCCCTCGTCCACACAACCTGTGTCCAGGGCACACCACAAGCACAGAGATGGATGACAGGAGCTCAGAGGAGCAGGGAAAGCAGAGGAACCAAGAGCTTGGCAATGATTCTCTCCCTTCCACTCATCTGACCACTGCTATGATTCCAGGGGACAGTTACTGCTTGAAAAGAGTTGGCTTGCCCCAGGAGTAGTAATCAAAGGAGGCAAGAATCACATCGGGGCTATCTGTGTTGCCAAGAGCCTTAGAGCAGGAGACTTTGAGTTCTCCTCCTTTTCTTCATACTGCATGGCTGGGTGCTGCTCCTGAAGCTTCTCAACCACTCTCAGCCCAGTTTCCCCACATAACATAAAATGAGGACCATTTGCCCCACCAGACATTATCAGGTTTCAGTATGCACAAGTGAAATGTAAGCTTAAAGCCCTTTTACAGATAAAGGATTGTTGCTACAGCAGGCTAAGACCATAATCTGTATTCAAGAGAATAAGATAAATGCATTCCTGGCAAATAGTTGATGGATTAAAAAGAACAATTCCTTTTAAGTGTTAGCTTGGTGCCTCTCTAGACAAGCATGGTGCCAGGTGCTGGTGACCCAGGTAAGTCATGGGTCCTTCCTGGGAGGAAGTCCCAGCAGAACAGGTTTCCTTCTTGGTGCACTGTGTACCTAGCACTGTGAGGTGTGCCAGAATAGGCATGGACACGCTTTTCTCAAGAAGCACGAAAAGAACTTCTAAGGGAAATGAACACAAGACATATACCTACAAGACACAGGCGGCAGTTGTAACTTACTGGGGAGAAGACTTTCAGGGGCGTCTTTACTAGGGACAGGAAAGTCCCTAGGCTGAAGCACAGGTAGAGAAGTTTGGGTAAAAGGAAGTAAAATGGGTCTGCATCACCAAATAATCTTTGTTGTCTGGGGCAGAAGAAATCTTCTCAAAATATGTTGCTTTCTGGAAAATTCTTCTCTTCCTTTAATATACTAAGAGTGTCCTGAGCTCCCGATTCCAACAACTGGGCGTGGGTGTGTTGGGGGGCTCCCTCATGTCCAAAAGGCAAGCCTCCAACACTAGCTGGGTGTCCCACAGTTCAGCTCAGTTCAACAGTAGCTGGGGTTGGCAGCAGATTCCACGGCTCAGGGGTCAGACCCCCAAGACTGATTTTAAAGGACAAAAGTTCAACTGAATCAATTTAAAGATCTAATTGGCTTTATTCAACAGTTCATGAGTACAGCGGCATCCCATCTCACAAATGGAAAGGATCTCCACTACCCTATCCTGCCACCACCCCACTTCCTCCACCAGAAAGGTTTTTAAAGGCAACAAGGGGCACAGGAAATGGAAATTATTAGCAAAGAATGCACTGCTTCGGGTAAGATCAATTTCCTAAGGGGAACAGAAAGGCTCTACTTGGCAAATTCCTCACTAGTGCTGACCAGGTAACTCCATGTTGACTGGCTAAAGGTTGCATTCCCGAGGGGTTGAAGCTGCAGCAAGGTCAGGTGTTAAGTCTCGGCTTGCTGATGTGGGGTTTAACAAAAATGACTCCATTGTGGACCTCCCTTCTCCTTATTAACACTGTCTTCTGCTTCAGATGCCAATCGTGAGCCCAGGTTGTCATCTGTCCTTCTAATGGACCAGCTATAAATCAAAGTTTCCCACAAACCCCTTCTTTTTAGAGTGGCTCACAGAACTCAGGAAAACTGTTTACTTTTTAGATTACCAGCTTATTATAAAAGGTTATTACTCAGGAGCAGCCAGAAGGAAGAAGTGCATAGGGCAGAGTATGTGGAAGCAGAAAAAAGCATGGAGCTCCCATATGCTCTCCTAGCACACCACTTTCCCCAAATCTCTACATGTTTGCCAATCCCAAAGCCTTCCAACCTCACCCTTTGGGTTTTATGGAGACTTCGTTACACAGGCATGACTGATCAAATCACTGGCCATTAAATCACTGGCAACTGGTTCAGCCTCCAGATCCACCACCCGCTCCCCAGAGGTCAGGGACAGAAATTGCCACCCTCCACTCATTGGCAGGTTCTCCCAGCAAGCAGCTCCTACCCTTCGGGAGTTCCAAAAGACATGGTAACAGCTCATCACTGGAAACTCCAAGCCTTTCAGGAGCTCTGTGCCAGAAACAGGGGAAGGCCATGTATGTATTTCTTCTAAACCACATCATGCATGTATTCATTAATTTTTTTCTGAATATAATTTTTAAATTTTTTGAGCCTCCTGTTAATGATTGAAATAACTGTGGTAGTTGTCTGACACAAACACCATAGTGTTTTGACTCTGCATTTGTTAATTTTTTAATTGCTTATTTTTCTACTTCCCTTTCTAGAATGTAAGCTGCATGAGAGGGGAACTTCATCCTTTCCTTTTGGTATCCTCAGCACTCAGCATAGACATGGAATAGGTTCTCTTAAGCCCTGGTTAAGTAAGTAAATAGTAGGGAAGATAGACATTAAACAAATGGCTTGAAGGAGTGATTTATATCCTCAGTCGTTTAAGCAGCTCATTCCCTTGGCTTTTTCCTATTACAACTGGTTGCACAGTAGAATCCCGCCATAATGACTTAAGTGAGGCCCCCAAAGTTTGTTCGGGTCAGATGTGTGATGCATTATGATGAGGCTCACGAGCCAGCTGCTAAGAATGAGAGCCAACCCCCCATTGCTGCCTAAATTTGCATAATTATGGCTATGTCATCACAGGATGCCTTGTCATGGTCATTATCAGAACTATTTGTTCAATATCTCTCTCCCACACTGGACTGGGGGCTCTTGGCACACATAGGTGGCTCTCAATAAAAATGTGTTGAATGACTGAAAGAATGAATTCATGGGAAGGTATAAGATGAGTATCTACTTATGAGTACCGACTTTGGAGGATCAGGCAAGGTATCCTCCAGAGACAGATGTCTAGTCTGAGGACTGAAGGATAACCAGATATTGGTAAGTGAAGGAAAGGGGAGGAAATTAAATGCAAGGAAACAAGAAAGAACAACATCCACAGGGACTCCTGAGTTCAAAGGCAGCGTTGTATTCAAGCATCTGAAGGCAACCCAGCATCACTGGGGCACAGAGATGTGTTGGGTGGGCCACTTAGTGGTTGCCACTAAACCAAGAGAATGCTGAGAGCTCACAAGCTATGTCTGGGTTCTGCGACTTCATTGTAACAGCAGTGGCCGGCCTTCAGGGGGTTCCTGTGGAGGTGATTTCTGATCAGAGGTCTATTACAGAGAACACGCTAGCTACAGTGTGGAGAGTGTACTGGAGGGTGGGAAGAAGTAGTGGAGAAAATGAGGCCCAGAGAAATCAGGTACTTGTCTAAGGACAAAAAAGATCCCTGACATCAACCCCAAGGCTGTTCCCCTTAAAGATGCCACCCTTGAGAGCGCTGAAGATGCTCTCCCATAGTGATGACAGGGTTTAACAAACACCCTGGGGTGCTCAGGGAACACCCCCTAAGTGCAAGGACCTCCTTCTTCCAGCCAGCGTTCCCAGCAGCCCCTCCCTCCTACCTGCCAGACCAGGACTTGCAGAACAGAGACCCTGGGAGCTGGAACCCTAACCATGTTCTTTAAATATTGTCTTTAATTACCATATTTATTGTGGAAAAATTATACAAAGAGAGGTTTAAAAAAGGAAAAACTTAAATCACTCCTAATTCCACTGTGTATGTGTGTGTGTGTGTGTGTGTGTGTGTGTGTGCCTATATCCAAATAAATAAACTTTTGGTGTCTTTCCTTCCAGACAATATTTTTTGCAGATAGCTAGAGTATTTGTTCATAAAGTTTAGGATCACTATAGTGTCATAATCCACTTTTCACATAGGAGCTTAGAGTTAATGTCTTTGCATGAGCATTGGCTTTAAAAACTTTTTTTTTTGTAGGGGCACCTGGGTGGCTCAGTGAGTTAAGCCTCTGCCTTCAGCTCAGGTAATGGTCTCAGGGTTCTGGGATTGAGCTCCGCATCAGGCTCTCTGCTGTTGGAGGAGCCTGCTTCCCCCTCTCTCTCTGCCTGCCACTCTGCCTACTTGTGATCTCTGTCTGTCAAATAAATAAATAAAATCTTTAAAAAAACAAAACAAAATAAAACCTTTTTTTTTTTTTTTTTTTTTTAGAAATTCAAATACATACCAAACTAGTGAGAATAGTGTGGTAAATCCCTACCTACTCCATTTCCCAATTAACTACGCATGGCCAATCTTGTTTCCTTTTCACCCCACTGTATCCACTCCCTTTAGATTATTTTGCAACAAATCCCAGATAGCATTTCATTCCTTCCATAAATACAGCTGACACTTGATCAACACAGGTTTGAACTGCGTGTGTCCACTTATACACAGAATTTAAAAAAAAAAAAAGAAACGCTCTAGTTCCATCCATGTTGTCGCAAATGGCAAGATTTCGTTTCTTTTGATGGCTGCATAGTATTCCATTGTGTATATATACCACATCTTCTTGATCCATTCATCTGTTGATGGACATCTAGGTTCTTTCCATAGTTTGGCTATTGTGGACATTGCTGCTATAAACATTCGGGTGCACGTGCCCCTTTGGATCACTACGTTTGTATCTTTAGGGTAAATTCCCAGTAGTGCAATTGCTGGGTCATAGGGCAGTTCTATTTTCAACATTTTGAGGAACCTCCATGCTGTTTTCCAGAGACATGGATGGAACTAGAGTGTATCATGCTTAGCGAAATAAGTCAAGCGGAGAAAGACAACTATCATATGATCTCCCTGATATGAGGGAGTGGTGATGCAACATGGGGGCTTAAGTGGGTAGGAGAAGAATCCATGAAACAAGATGGGATAGGGAGGGAGACAAACCATAAGTGACTCTTAATCTCACGAAACAAACTGTGGGTTGTTGGGGGGAGGGGGGTTGGGAGAAGGGGGGTAGGGTTATGGACATTGGGGAGGGTATGTGCTTTGGGGTAAATTGGAAGGGGAGATGAACCATGAGAGACTATGGACTCTGAAAAACAGTCTGAGGGGTTTGAAGTGGTGGGGGGGTGGGAGGTTGGGGTACCAGGTGGTGGGTATTATAGAGGGCACAGCTTGCATGGAGCACTGGGTGTGGCGAAAAAATAATGAATACTGTTTTTCTGAAAATAAATAAATTGGAAAAAAAAAAGAAATACAGTACAGTACTATAAATGTATTTTTCTTTTCCTTATGATTTTCTTAATAAAATTTGCTTTCCTCTAGATTACTTTATTTAAAAAATATAGTATAGGACACATATAACTATGAAATATGTGTTAATGATCTGTTTATGCCATTGGGAAGGCTTCAAGTCAGGCTATTAATAGTTAAGTTTTGGGGGAGTCAAAATTTGTACTTAGCTTTCCGACTTCAAGAGGGGTATCAAGCACCTTTAACCCTTTGCATTGTTCAAGGATAACCATATTTCAGAAGCACCCTCTTTGGGGGCACTGCAGATTCCATTGCTTGTGTGGACTACTTGAAGAGGCGTCTTGAGGTTATTGCAGTGAGCAGGTAGCAAAGAAGCACCATCGTTCTTCCTCTCCCTCCCATGGTGTTGTCCCAGTGCCCAAACCCTCCAGCCTCCACCCTTTCTACTGAGCTCTGCCTTGGAGCAGGCGTACTGGCTCTCCTTGGCCTGACCCTTTGAAAGTTGTGGTCCCTGCAAAGAGAGGTCAACATTTCATATGATCTGAATCCTGAACTGAAGAAGCTGCTTTTGGTTTGATTTGGGAGACTTTGAATAAATAGAGTTGTAATACAATAAAACACCCAGCCAGTTAGCATTCTGTGATATAAACTGGCATTGAGGGATACTTCTTGTACCAGCCCACATCGTCTCACGCAGACACAGAGGGTCAGGACGGGCTATGACCCTTTGCATACCTCGCCTCCCTCCTGGTCCCATGGCCATGTGTACAGGTCATTTTCCTCCGCTCTTTTCTTCTATCAGTTCTGGGGTTTGAGACCTTTTCTATAATTTCATTTCAAACTATTGTTTCATATGACCTGGTCTATTACTGAGTATGCATGAAGAATATGAAAATTACTCAAACTTTTTTAAATTAAATTTTTCCAAAATGCAAAAAAAAAAATGTATTTTTTTCAGGTTTCTATTGGGGAAGGGAAAAAACAGTTTTAATAGACATGAGTGTTTGGAACAAGGACCCAGAGACAAGGAAGGCACTGTATGAATGGGTGCAGCTCTGCACTCTCTCGGGTCAATGGTGGGAAACAGACCATCCAGCTCTCTTAGGCAGCCTTCTGGGCTGGTAGTCTATTGTGCATGCTGGAGGCATCCTTATCTAAGTGCAGCCTCTTTGCTTCCTCCGGTTTCAGCATTTCCCACGAGACCATTTAAAATCACATTTGTTACTTTACCATCTAATCACACATAAGCTTCTCCCCACACCCCCTCCCCCACCCCCGCCCTGCTTCCGTCCAAGGAGTGCACTTTTCTGGAGCGCCAGCAGCCAGGGTGGGACTCGTGACGGGAAATGGGAATGGCACCCAAGGAAGCATGAGTCTTCGCAATTCCCTGAACACCAGGGAGGTTCCTATCAGACAGGCCGGAGCGCATTCACTGAAGGCACAAACAAGTGTAAGTCTTCACAGAGCTGGGGTGGGGGGGGTCTCCGACTGACCTCCCCTACCAGAGCTACTCACTAGCCTCTCCGGCAGACGAGAGGACAGACAGAGTTTCTTCTTGCTCTCCCTGAATGTGTGTTCCAGGAGCTCATGGATTCCAGTGGAGGAGAGCTGGGATAGAAAAGAGGATCCCTTACCTAGAAGACAAGCGAGACTGAGCCAGCAAAGGTTTGGCTGCGGGACTTGGGGGCCAATCTATGGCTAATGGTGTAAAGATATATGCTTGGGGTTATATGGGAAGGATTGGAGGTTTTACCTGTGAGCTAAAACAAAGCATGGTTGTGGGCTGTTTTGAATATATGACCTTCCCCAAACACCCACAGTTCTTAGAAAACTAGTATGGTTTATCTATTTTTATAGAACACTCCCATTATTTCCCATCCTCTGAAAGATAAGGGGGAAAATTATAGTCAAATCCAAAAACTAGCAATCTCTACATGCCAAATCAATGTCAGATTTATGTTCCTCAAAGAGTCATATTGATACAAAGAAATGTTTTATTAGCACTTGCTATTTCAGATAGTTTGCCAAAGCTGTGGTAACAGAGGCCAAATATCCTAAAAGTATTGACCAAAATGTTACATCTAAGTAAAAATGGACATAGAACGCACAGGTATAGTCTGTGGTAGTCTGCATAGTCTGCAGGTAGGAGGTGATACACTCCTTCACAGATAAGTTTTGCTTCAAACTCAAGGCAAAAGTACTCTCGTTAGAAAGGTGTGGATAAGATTGAGCGCAGTGGTTCCCACTCTGGATTACACATTAGAATATATTGGAGAAGCTTTTAGAGACACAGACTCTTGGACCCTACTCTAGGTCTCGACCTAAATCTAAATGTCCAGAACTGACAGCCAAGAACTTATGTTTTTTCAATGGTTTCCCCAAAACTCCAATGGGCAACAAGCTTGAGGAACACCTGTTTAAAGATATTGTGATGAAACAAGAGAAATCCAGGTGACCAAGGCTATTTTCATCCTGCAGGGAGCATTTATACATGTCCAGAAAGGTGACAACAGGTAGGGCCAAAGTCATCTATCCTTTGTTTTTAGCCTAACTCTGAAATCCAAAAGAATGATTGGTTGAGAGATGAGATTTCTGTGGTTCTGGCTTTTCCCCCATAGCTCAAGTGCACTTAGTAGAAATTGATTCCTGATCATGATTTTGCTTTTTGAGATTACCTGACTGGATCAGTACCAGAAAAAGAAAAGTCTGCTATGATTTTTTAAATGTAGATTTAGTCACCTTCCCTGGACTTGCAAAATGAAGCAGGAAGAGTCAACTGCACTTATGTATTTTTGTGCAGTAGATGCCAAAAGTTGGGCTTTCTAGCCACATGGTGTGGAAAGAAGGTGGAAATGATGCAGAGACATGAATTGCTTTTAGTCTGATGGAAAAATTTGTTTTGAAATGGCATAGACTTGGTTTGAAATGTTAGGAAGATTTTAGAGTGGTCTTAAAAAGCAATTTCCTAGTTTCCTGTTCACTCACTTAGCAGTCAGCTAATGTTGATAATAATAATAATAAAAATAATGAATGGGCACTGAAAGTAAGCATCGTCACATGAAAGAACATACATGCAAAAAAATGGTTTTAAGAAAATCTTCATCAGAAGGAAATGGAAAAAGACCCTGAGGATATTCTGTAATCATAAATGGTGGAGAAAGAGTCTTTCATAATTAAATATTGCTAAGGTAATGCTGTTCTAGGAGGAGGAAAACCAGTGACCACTGACTCTAGACAGGTGTCCGGTCATGCATTCCCTTATATCAGAAACCTATCAGGTCCAAAAGATTCCTGGGACCATAGCTCCTTCAAGAGCAGCAGCCCCATGCTTCCCATTCTCTCTCCTTCCCTCCCAGAGTCCCTGAGCCCAGGGACCCATATACAAACAAATACATGAGCTTAGAGTCCATGCCTCTTGAACCCACGAAAGACACACTTTCCTATCACCCTCTTGGGGCTGCTGTATCCTTTTTCATACATCCTTCATCCACTGGGCTCACCTTTTCTGCATAGTCATTTCCTGCGCAGACCTTACCTCTCCTTCAAAGTCCTGGAGAGACCTCATTCTTCCATTAAAACCTCATGCCCCCTCTCCCTTCTTTGCCCTGGCATCACCTTTTCATCTATGTTCGTGTGTATGAGCATGTCTCCAATTACAGTGGTGCTTCTGTTGGTGTCTGCCCCCACCAAACTGAATTTTTGAGTGACAGAGTCTCAGCCTCCTTGATTTTTATACCTCCATCAAAACTTTGTACATATTAGCAGTTCACTGAGTGCTTCCTAAGTAAAAATCATGGTTTTTTACCCTGGATCATATGGGAAGGAGTTTCAGATATGACAGACAAAACCTTCTTTCACCTCCCCTTTCAAGAAAATGTGGTCTCTCCCTTCCTCACTGGCAACAGTTCTGGGAGACTCAGAACTCTGTCCTGAGTCAAGATGTCACTCTGGTCCATCTTGCTCACTAGAGCACTCTTTTTACCTTGCTCCTTGCTGTTGGAGATGCCTTGTTCACATTCTGTAGGGAGGGTGGAGTGAATTGTTATTATTAATTATTATGATTACTTTGAGGTCATTTCAGAGATGACCAATAGGACAAATCAGAGAATCCTTCAGGGAAGACTTGAACATGGGCTTTAGAGAGATGGAGAAGAGAGGGGAGGTTGCTGTGCCCTGGGTGTGGTGACATGGGCAAAGGCTCAGAGACACCTAGGAAGTGCTGACTCTGACGGCAGCAGTCACGATAGTAATCATCTCAGGCAGGGCCAGAGCAGCCACTGGAAAGGCATCAAATGCTAAATTTAAGATTAGTGCACCTCATTTATTTTGTAGACATATATTCTCCCTTTATTTTAAAAAAATAAGCAATAATTCTACTCCCCAAGAGTAATCTGTGTTCATATTTTTATTCCTTACCTTCTGGACAGAAGAGGTAAGAATAATGACTTAGGCTATGACCTTGGCTAAGCCAGCCTCAAGGCTTTAGTGCTTAGTCTGTGGAAATGGGTTAATAATAGGGTAGACCACCTATGATCCTGTGAGGATTAAATGACACGATATATGTGAAATACCCAGCACTGAGCCCCACATATACAAAGTAAACAAGAAAACATGTTTATTAATAAGACCATCAATTTTTTTTGTTCAATTTTTGAGCAAATGAAGTTGTGATTAAAATTTTTTTTAAGGACTGGCTGGCTCAGTGGGTGATCACAGGTCAAGTGTGGGTCAGCGTCATTCAGAGGCTGCATTCAGAATGCCTCAGAGCTTGTTGGCAGGCAAGCATGCACAGATCAGGGCGCTCAGAAAATGTTAGCTGATTCTTGGCTCAGTGCCCAGCTGTAACCCAGTGAGGGGAGAGGAGGGACTCACCATGTCCTGCTTGGCCCACTGGCTCAGTGCTCATCCAGATACTGCACTGTCTGTCCTGCTCCAGTGGATTCTGATCCCAGCTTTGTGGTAGATCAGGATGAGGGCAGGAAAAAGGGAATCCTGAGACAACTGATAGCATTGATACCGGAATACGAAAAGCACTAGGAAATCTGGGTTGTTGTCCCAATTCCGCCTTTTTCTAGCTGAAGTCCTTGAATAAGATCCATTATCCACCTGGGTCATAGATTCTTTATTGGTGGAGATAGTTGTAGTCCAGGAAGACTATATGATGTGAAATCAGCCTGATTGTGTGACACCTCTGTGTCAGCTTCTTAAAATTATCACATTCCCTTGGGGAAAAATAACATTAGCAGCAAAATTAATATAACATTTCTAAAGTTGTACGCATTATTCAAAGCACTCATTTCTTTCTGATGACCACCTCATAGTACTATTATTATGCCCATTTTATGGATGAGAAGATCGAGAACAGAGAAGTTACATAAACTTCCCAATGTCCCACAGCTAGTAATGTGCACAGTGGTGATTTAAGCCCAGATCCAGAATCCAAGAACTTAACCATTACACTCTGTTGCCACTATACATTTTGACTTCTTAGCCAGTGGAAAGTAGCTTGTTATATTGGGTTAGAGGTATGATAAATGTAAAAATGTGTAAAAAAAATGTAGAGGATGCAAATATTAGATGCAATCACACAACGCATTTTGAAAGGTCTGAAACACAAGCATAGGCTACATGATCATGAAACATTTCACTGAGACCCCACTTTTACCTAAAGACAACATTTCATGCTGTACATGGTGCCAAACACTGGGGACACAGATTTATGGGCAGAAGAAAGTTGTTTCTGCCCTCACAGAACTGACAGTCTAGTGGTGCACACACATATTAAATAAACACACAAATAAATATAATTATAAACTGTGACAAGAGTCAGGAAAGACCAGGATTCTTTGGGAGATCAACTTAAAGGCTCCTAATTTAGAAAGGCAAGATCAAGGAAGGCCTCTCTGAGGAAGTGACATTTACGTGGCAGCCTAAAATGAGCTACACTATTTTTGTCAGAATTTGCTATTTGGAAGCAGCAATTGAGGACCAAATCACAATGTGATTTGTGGACAAAAGACGAATTCCTTCAATGTCAGGAGCTGGGCAGAAGCAACGGATTTTCTGAGTACCCTTTGCTTCCCTGGAATAAACTGATGGGCTGCATTATATTGGTTGGCATTTACATAATATTCACAGTGCTCTTGCCTTAGAACCTTGTCCAAAACCCATTTCTACCTGTCAGAATTTGAAAATTTTTTCTTTAGAAACTTAGCAAAGAAAAAGGAGGATTATTGTTCATGAGAAACATATTTGGCTCTAAAATAATTAATGTTTAAGAAGATTAACAGCCATAGAATTTCCTCATGAAAAGAAATCTCATATAGGTGCCTCTGCTTTTAAAAGGTGTTTAGCCAAGGCCAGAAAGTGCCCTAGAGGGAGCATTAAGCATACCCAGTGGGTATGCATTTGCATATTCTTCAGGATTCCAGACCCAGAGTATACTTAAGGCCTCTCAAACTAGAACATGGAGATTCATATTGTGAAACATATGAGCAACATAAAGGTGCTCTACAAATAACTTCCTCCAGAAAGCCTTCACTAAGCTTCTCTTGCCTATTTTGGTCCCTTCCTTCTTTAAAACTTTGAGGCATTTGTCTATCTTTTTAAAACCCCATGGCCAGAACCACCCATTGGAGCCCTTATTTATTTTTCCAATTATTTCCTTTTCTTTTTTTTGGAGAAAGAGAGAGCATGCCCAGGCATGCATGGGCATGGTGGAGGGGCAATGAGAGCAGGAGAGAGAATCTCAAGCAGGCTTCATGCCCAGCACAGAGCCCAACACGGGGCTTAATCTCCTCTCATCTCATGACCCTGAGATGATGATCTGAGCTGAAATCAAGAGTTAGACATTTAAACGACTGCCTCTCTCATAAAGGCACCTCTCTCAAGGTTTCTTTTCTCCCTGAGAAGACTCAAAGGCCTCCAAAATAAGAAATTTGGTTTCTTGTCAAAATGAAAGGACCTATATACACTATGGAGTATTATGCCTCCATCAGAAAGGATGAATACCCAACTTTTGTAGCAACATGGACGGGACTGGAAGAGATTATGCTGAGTGAAATAAGTCAAGCAGAGAGAGTCAATTATCATATGGTTTCACTTATTTGTGGAGCATAACAAATAGCATGGAGGACAAGGGGCGTTAGAGAGAAGTAGGGAATTTGGGTAAATTGGAAGGGGAGGTGGACCATGAGAGACTATGGACTCTGAAAAACAGTCTGAGGGGTTTGAAGTGGCGGGGGGGGGGGTGGGAGGTTGGGGTACCAGGTGGTGGGTATTATAGAGGGCACGGCTTGCATGGAGCACTGGGTGTGGTGAAAAAATAATGAATACTGTTTTTCTGAAAATAAATAAATTGGAAAAAAAAAAAGATATATATGCAAATAAAAAAGATGAGATGAAAATTAAAAAAAAAAAACGAAAGGACCTCAATATATTGCTAGACAAATCCCCTCCTTGTACAGATTAACAAACTGAAGTCCAGAGATGGAAAATACCCAAAGACTAAATATGGTTTATTACAGGCTGGTGGCTATGACTCCAGTCTTGTGACTTCTGCCCAATGCTCTTCTTTCTACACCACACCATCTTCCACAACATCTAGTAGTGCTAAATTCACAGTAATCCCTCAACAATTACTGAGAATGAAAGAATTTCTGATTATTTGACAAAATGAGGGAGAGCTAAGTGTTTCTGACTCACCCCGCAACCTCTGGCAGCTCAACTGGACACTTCCAGGCTGTGGCACTTTGAAAAGAGAAGCCTCTGAAACGTATAGGCATATATTTGAATGTAGCTAAGAGAACACAGTTCTGTTGCTTCTCCTTCCCTAGGCAGTCAAGAATCAAAATAAAGATGAAGGACAATTCTCTTATCCCTCTAGGTGTTGCAACGAGAAGGCAACTGAAGGGACCAATCCTGTGAGGGAGAAATACTTGTGCCAGGTCATGATCAAACCCAGTCCTGCTGCTAGGAAGTTAATCTGTCTTCTTGAAAACTACCTAGTCCTTCATCAAACAAAATCTTAGTTTCCTCACAAGATCAGAATCAGAACAAATCAAAGTCATAGTATTACTTCCATGTTCATAAGGTACCAGATCTCACAAAGGAAGCGTCCGAGCACTTCCTCGTCTTCCTATATGGTAACTGCTTCTCAAATACAAACAAACAAAACATATTCAACATGAGAAAGCAAATCAATAGAAGGACCAAAAGTGAACCCAGGTCTTCTCACTCTCCAGTCATAGTTCCTTCCATTGCATCACAAGGACTCCCTCTCAGTACATTCACTGAATTCTCCTTCAGTCATCTTCTCCCCCATTTCAGTTTTCTTGCATCCATGGGCAGCTCCAGGATTTTTTTTCCTACACCAGAGAAGCTCAGTCACTGGAGGACAATGAGAAAAATCTCTTTCCTCTAAGGTCAAATCAGGTACACTGACAACAGAAACATTAGACTGAACAATCAGATCATATTCATGATGCTCCTCTAACATAGTTTGTCTCTGAGAGCCACCACCACTCATTCACCTATTCCTTTACTCAACAAATATTTATCAAACACTTACGTGTGTCATAAAGGAAAGTAAAGGTTTATGTGCAAATGAATAAAAAGCAAGCTAGTCTAGTCCAGAGGGTCAGGAAAGACTGCTCTAAGAAAGTGATATTTAAAATAAACTGAAGGAAAAATAGAAGACAATCAGGGGAAAAGGATAGAAAAGGCATTAATGAGAGGAAAAAATGCATGTGTGAAGCTACCAAAGCAGAAAGGAATATGGTAAATTTGAGAAACTGAAAGAGAACCAGGGTAACTACTGGGGGAAAAGCCAGGGAAAGGGAGATATAGATGGAGGAGATGGGCATGGACCAGATCCTGCCAAGACTTATGTGCCACAGGAATAAATTTAGACATTGTCTGAAGGGCTTGGGAAGCCATTGAAAAGTATAATCAGAGGAATGATATGAGATTTACATTTTTAAAAGATTGTGTTGGTTGGTATGTGTATAGAGAAAACAGAGTGTACAGAGAGTCTTGTTGATGAACAAGCACAGAAGCCAGATAAGAGATGGCTGAGGCTTAGTGTTTGAGGCACATGTGAACAGTGATGGAGAGGGAGAGTCTATGGGTTTATGATGGCAGTAGCCATAAAGGTGCTTGATGGTGCCATTTAACAAAAGAGGGAACTGGAAAGAAGCTAGTTTAGATGAAGGAAATTAAAACAAACAACAACAGGCAAGTAGTCAGGTCTGGCACAGAAGAGAAGTTTGAGTGGAAGTTAAACCCATGGGAAAGGATTAGATTTCCATGAGAGGGGATGTAGAAGAGAGTTAGGACAGAACCCAAAGAAGCTCAGTATTTAGCATCCATATAGAAAAGAAGCCTTCGATAATGTCTCAGATGTTACAAAGAGAGAGGATTTCAAGAAGAATGGAAGGCTCAACTGTGTCAAATCCTGCTAAGAAGTCAAGTAAGTAGAAATCTAAAAGTTTGTATGGATTTGGCACCCCAGAGGTCATTTACAATTTAGTAAAAACTTTTATGAAAGGGGCTGGAAGAGACATACTAGAGTGTGTTGAGGTATAATGACATGTAGTAAAGAATGCATCTGTCATGCATGTCCTTTGTGATATTATGTCATCTAGCTAATTTTAATGCTAGGAATTTCCAGGATCCCTAAAAATACTAAGTAATTATAAAATTCACTGTCCAAATTCTACTGTCCACCAGGATTTTGCAATGGCAAAAAATTGTCTATGTGGTGATTTCCATATTCTTGTTAAATCAAGCTTGCACTTTATCCTTACAATATCATTGGATTCTTTAAATATGCTTGGGCACAGTTAAGACACAGTTTTAAAAATTAAAAGAAACTCACTTGTCAGACACCCTTCTTTAAAAAAAAAAAGATTGTATTTATTTATTTGACAGAGAGAGATCACAAGTAGGCAGAGAGGCAGGCAAAGAGAGAAGGGGAAGAAGGCTCCCCGCTGAGCAGAGAGCCTGATATGGGGCTCAATCCCAGGACCCTGAGATCATGGCCTGAGTTGAAGGCAGAGGCTTTAACCCACTGAGCCACCCAGATGCCCCACCAGACACCCTTCTGCAAGAATTCTGAAAGTTTGTTAGTGATATATTCTGATAGGGTCCTTTTGAATAGGACAGGAATTCTGTTAGAGAAGAGAATTAAGAATGGTGGAAAGAAATAGATTTTATATGTTTTACATCAAAAATTATATCCACATCATAAATCCCCTTCAAATTCTTGAGTCTATTGTAATTTGTATTACCCCATTAAATAAACACTTTTATTTAGGGTAGCAGAACCATATTAAAAATATTCACACATTAAAGTTGGGAGATAGAGAAATAAAGTGGCAACCTTATGAGTTCTTTATACCGCTTAATTGTAAATGATCCAACATGTTTATTTCATTTATATGCTGAGAGCTAGTGGTGTTGAATTGAAAGAGGCTAAGTGGTTATTGGCCATTAAATAGCATGTGTAATGGGAAATATTAAAGTCTATATTGTGCATTTGTACAGCACTTAGCTTACAAAATGCTTTCACATACATTATTTGATTCTCCCAACAACAGTGTCAAATTAGCAGAGCAGATGTTATCATCACCAGTTTACAAATCATAGAAATGAGAGAGATAATTCAGAAGATCTACTCAGTATCAGAACTAAAGTTTTCTGTTTCCAAGTCCAGTGTTGTTGTGACAAAACCACACCACCTCTCTGGGTTTCTTGAATAATTATAGCTCGAAGTCTCTAAAGCTGACCCAACCCACCATCCTGAGTTTCTAAGTCCGCAACACTGCCAGGAACTTGTGATGTGATAAGAAACTTGTTTTCTTCCTTAGTGATGAAAGTATTTTTCCTCCTTCCAATCTCATTTTCAGTGGGGTGGGGGAAATGGTAAGGAGGTAAAGACCATTCATGAAATAATATTTTCCTCCTCTCAAACTTCATTTAGATATCAATTTTGTTGAGTAGAGATGTTACTACTTAAATGCCTTTTGGGCACTTTCTTCCTGAAACTCCCAGCTTTCTTTCTTCCTTTAATTATTCCTTTCTTCTATTTTAGCCCCCACAGAAATTCACTTATTCTCAGCATTTCAGCCCGGCACACTGATTCAGCATTATAAACATATCAGTTATTCACCACACCTCACAGAAAACCATTCCCACTAAGCTCTTACCCATCCCCAGAGTTCTTCTTAGAACCATGGACAGCTCAAGACCACAGTAGATAGGCTTGCTCTTTCAGAACCATGGATAGTGCATGTCCTCCCTCCCCAGCCGCCTCCCACAACGACACCACCCCCGCCCAAAATACTCCATTCCTGGACAACAGATTAGCTAGCTATTATCTCTGAATTATTTGGAGGTAAATTACATTCAGCAAGGATTTCCATAACTCCATTCTTTTAGCACCAGGGGCAACTCAGGACTATTCAACTTCAAAGACGTCTTAGTGATATTTTCCTTGGCCACAGATAGCTGAGGCTCAATTTTTGACTACTGGACAGGATCATAGATAATGTGGTCTCACTTTCTTCACTGAAAAAAGCTTATTACACTTTCCCAGTGGCATAGCTACTTCAAATTCTATCTCTTCCCTGGCCAACTTGCTCCCCTGTCCAGTGCCCTGTTGCTCCAATTAGGTGCCTAATGATTAAAATTTTCAGGGAAATGGGTAGCTTAGATAGGCAAATGTCAGCATCACTGATGATCTAAAATTCTGACATCTCAGGGACATTTCTAAGTCTTGGCTACTCTGGCCACATCTTCCCCAAAACGGGACATTTAATTCCATGCTCCCATTAGCTTAGAGAGTCCAGCGATAACACCAATGCCAAAGCTAAGTTGTTTGCTCATTCCATGAGCTAGAGAGCCTAACTACACTCTGAGCACCATGTGTGACAACACGTGCAACACAGTTTCACTCAAATGTGTCAGTAGAGTGGTTACTATTTCTCACCACCAATTCATCTTTCTCTCAATCTAGTGGTATGAAAGGTCCAACTATATTCTCAGTCTTAGTGACATCCTGACAAAATGCTTGATGTTCCATCAGGCAGCCAAATCATGGCAACAGAACACGGAGCAGTTCATTTTCCTGTTACTGTTCTTTGGGTAATGTAATTAGTTTATTCAACTTTGCAGTTATTCTCATACCCCAATCTGTCTCTTTCAACAACTCAAACGATCTAGTCACATCCTCTCCACTCCATGGTACTTATTCACACTCTCCCTGACTAAAAACCATTCCCACTATTAGAACAAAGCTCAACAGTTTTTAAAACTTGCCTTCCTACTATTTCTATGACACCAAGATTCCCCTGTTTTTCTTCCTTTTTGGGTATAGTATAGTATAGCATCTCTATAATGTTCAGTGCTTCTCTGCCCCCACAGCCCTCCAGGTTCCCGCCTTAATTTTTCTCCTTTCACCTTAGAGATCAAATTTTATTCAAATCAGGGTAGGTTTCCTAAAACCTTTCCTAAAATCTTAAACCTTAAGTTGTTATTGAACAGACAACCTTTTATCTTTTTTCCCTGCAACATGGGAAATGGTTAGTTTCTACCCACTCTGGTCTCACAGTTTAAGTACTTGTTTTTGTTTTCCCCAAACCCAATTCTGCTTGCAGATAAAAATTTAGCAATATTCTGTA
Source organism: Neogale vison (assembly GCF_020171115.1). Classification (NCBI taxonomy): domain Eukaryota; kingdom Metazoa; phylum Chordata; class Mammalia; order Carnivora; family Mustelidae; genus Neogale; species Neogale vison. Next base: position 156,530,483 of record NC_058096.1, read on the forward strand.
AGTATCTGATACCCATTCAGGATACCTTGAGTTTATTCACTCTGTAATCCACAAATGTTTGTTATCATCTAGTATGTGCTGAGCATTGCTCTGACTGTTAAGGATTCAAGAGTTAAACAAACAGAAAAATACAAACTTTCATGAAAGGAAAAGTACTAGTTTAGGAAGATAGTAAATAAATAAAGGTCAATTAGTTAAAAGTGCTTTGAGGAAAAGTGAAGAGAGGTAAAAGGGTAGAGATTGGCCAAAGGCCTTCATTTTGAATGGTCAGGTGAGGCTTCCCTAACAGGTGATATTCAAATGAGCCCTGTGGTTATACATGGGAAGAGAATAGTATGCAGAAAGAATAACAAGTTCAAACACCTTGAGGCAAGAGTGTACTTGTTGTGTCCAATAAACATCTAGGTGGTCTATGGGCCTGGGTTTCAGTGAGTAAGGAAGAGAATGATATATGTTGAGCTCAGAGATGAAGTTTACAGCAATACACTTCAAAGGATCATTCCTGTTGCTTCTAGAAGTGTAGGCTGCAAAGACTTAAAACAATCCTAGCAGTGAGACATTTTGAAAAGACGGATTAGTGACACAAGCAGGACGTGACAATGGTTTGGTCCATGGAGGTAGCAGCAGTTCAGTGACAGTAGTTTAGACCATGACAGGAGCAGTAGAGGAGATGGTAGTGATTTGGGCTATAGGCGTAGCAGTGGATAAGGGTGCCAGTGGTTGGACCAGGGGAGTAGCAGTGGAGGTAGGTGGTAGTGGTTTGAACTATGGAGGTGGTGGCAGATGATAGTAATTTGGGCTATAGAAGTAGCATTGAAAATGGGTCACAGTGGTTGGACCATGGCAGTAGCCATGGAGGTAGATGATAGTGGTTTGAGCTATGCAGGTAGCAGTAGCTGTGATAAGAAGTAGACAGCTGAACTTCCAATGCAAGGTGATTCGAGTTTTCTGGTCACCTAAATGTGAGATTAGGGAGAGAGAAAGTGAAGTAATGGATAATTCCAAAGTTTCAAGACTCAGGGTTTGAGCCCTTGGAAGGATGAAGTCTCAGTTTTTTGAAATGATCATGACAAAGGGAAAAGCATATTTATTTAGGGTAAGGATGTCAGTAGTTAGGCTTTATACATCTATCAGGCATCTTTGTGAAGGATAATCAATGGTTAGCTAAATCTAACAATTTGGAATGTAAGTGAAAGGTCTTGGCTAGAGATATAAATTTAGATTTATGTTTCAAATGTGACTCCAGACTTCAAATGATGTCATCATAATTTCAATATTTTCTGGAAAGTCTCTATCTAGGAAGCTGGCCTAAGTTGGCTGAGACCCAGAGCTACATTTAAGCTCCCAAAAGTCTATAGTTTTTTTCATTGCTGTATCCGAGGAGTTGAAAACATAATATAGGAAGACATGTGGGAGAAAGAGACACAAAGAGGAGCCCCTAAGCCTCCATTTTAAAAAATGGTTATGTAATTTACTGATATAGGGAACAAGGAGGCAGAAAAGTTTGGGTGGAGAGAGGATAGAGAGATCATGGAGGACAATGACTTTGAGGTGTCTGTGGAGTATCCAAAGAGCTATATGTCAAAGACATTGGATTAGTGTGTCCAGAGCTCAGAAGAAAGGTTCCAGATTTAGGACTCACATGCAAGAAAATGATCATTTTTGTTGTATGTAAATGGATGAGAACAACCATAAGATGCATGAGAATATGCAATCCTACGTGGGATTGGGGCTGATATATTCACCTACTAATCAGGTCCTGGAAAAATTACAATTATCTGTTTGCTTACATCATAACTGCCTTACAGAGGCAAAAAGCTACATTAGTGGGGAAAATCCCCCATCAATTTCTTAACAGCATCAATGAACAATATAACACAAAGAGGCTGTTCTGAGACCCCTTGAAACTTCATCAAATCTGAATGCATTCAGATCAATCCATACCTTTCAAGTCCCAGAGCCCTTCGATGATACCGCAGTCAGTAGGATTCCAGAACTGCTTCAGGAAGTGGGACCCATCCCAGAAATGAGAGCACTGGATATGGAGTCAAAAAACTCAGAGATGGGGGCGCCTGGGTGGCTCAGTGGGTTAAAGCCTCTGCCTTCGGCTCAGGTCATGATCCCAGGGTCCTGGGATCGAGCCCCACATCGGGCTCTCTGCTCAGCAGGGAGCCTTCTTCCCCTTCTCTCTCTGCCTGCCTCTCTGCCTACTTGTGATCTCTGTCTGCCAAATAAATAAATAAAATCTTTTTTTAAAAAACTCAGAGATGATCTTGTTTAGTTCAATAATATCTTTATAACCTATAGTAATCACTGATTATTAATTCTCTTATATGTAAGAAAATGCCTTCTACCTACTCTATAGGATTTCTGTGGGGATTAAAAGAGATCATTGTGGGTGTGACTGGGTGGCTCAGTCAGTTAAGCATCCAACTCTTGATTTTAGCTCAGGTCATGATCTTGGGGTCATGAGGTGCGGCCCCATTTTGCTGAAGATTCTCTCTCCCCCTCCTTCTACCTCTCCCCCCAGCATCCATTTGCTCACACTCTCTCTTTCTCTCCCTAAAAAGGGAGAGAGATAATTGTGCCCACTCTTGTTGTCACTGTGGATTGATAATTTAAGTAAGTCTTCTCATGATGCTCAGCCATCTTTGTGAGCTCCTCAGACTTGCTGCAAGACCATAGAAACATTTGTTCCATGAATAACAACAGAGGCTGGAAGAAAAAACCCTTTGTCCTGCTAAGATGTTCTAATTATCAATTCTAATAGGTGTGTGTGTGGGGGGGTTTTCCCACTCCACCAAGGTGCAATTTTCCAGACACAAGTTGGGTGTTCAATAGTTCAATTAGCATCAGGTCCCACAGGTTAAGGGCTCAGTTTTACAAGACTGACCCTTGCCCACATATGCAAAACTTCAGATGCCAATTGCAAGCCCAGATTTTTCCCTGTGCTTCTGAACAATTTAGAAACCTCTAAACTAGAGGTTTCCGTGACCTCCTCCTTGGGTTTGATTAATTTGCTAGGATGGCTCACAGAACTTAGAGAAACATTTTACTTACTAGATTACAGGTCTTTTATAAAAAGATATAACTCGGGGACAGTGAGATGGAAGAGATGCATAGGGCAGGATATGGGGAAAGGAGTGCAGAATTTTCATATCTTCTCTGAGGTGATCTCTCTCCCCAATCTCTATGTATTCAACAACCCAGAAGCTCTCCAAATTCTGTCCTTTTGTATTCTTATGAAGGCTTTATGACATAGGCATGATTGATTAAACCATTGACTGTTGGTTATTGAATTCAACTTCCAGCCTCTTTCCTCTCCCTGGAGGTCAGAGGTGAGATGGGGAACCTAAACTTTCAATCTTCTAATAGTTGGTTCTGCTGACAATCAGTCCCCATCCTTAGGTGACTTTCAAAATGTACCTCAATATCATACAAAACACATCACTTAGGAAATTCCAAGGGTTTTAAGAGCTCTGTGCCAGAAATGGGGACAAAGGCTAAACATATATTTCTTATTATAAATCACAGTATCACACCTGCCCTGTCCACTGTCATTTCAAGGAAACCTTCCTTTGTACCCTTATTTACATCCACCTCCATTTATCAACCCTGAGTCAGCTGGCCTTCCTATATTACAAATCTTGATTAAAGACCAACCAGTTATTTCCATCACAAGTGAAATGACAAATGTGAAACTCCTGTTATCTATTCAATCACCTTTGGTCCTTCTTAGAAACCTCCTACTACCAGAGCTCAGAAATCTAAGTTAAGACGCCTGCCTTTATGGTCCATCCAGAAGAGATCCAGTAGGTCCTTTTGTAGCCCAGAAATCCCAGATACAGAGCAAATACCTACAGAAACTTAATCCTCAGAAACAACCAAATTTCACTCTTTGTTCCAATTCCCTGAGTATAAGCTCCCTGAGGTTTCTGGCCAGAAGTTGCCCTAATTCTGATTGCAGAAGGGAGGAGGTCCCAAAGTCTGCCCCACCAAAACCTCTGAGGAGTAGGTTTCTTAGGATAGTCACTCAACAAGAGTGACCACTTGATTCCAGGTCTCTTCTCTAATCCAACAAACACAGGCTTCTGACTTCCCTTTAGAATCCAGGAAGACTTTCCTCCAGATTCTAGAGCTGTGGGAGCAGGCCGCCAGATCCTACTTTGATTTTATAACCCTAATCTTCATTCCATCTCACATCCACAGTTGCAGTAACTTCCACTGCCTCTCAAAGATAGAACACTTCAACAGTTCAGCTATGAGCCTGTAAAATGCAGCTTCCTAGATCTCACCTTAGACCTTTTGATTGATAATCTTTGTAGGTAGAGGTCCAGCTATCTGTATCTTAACTCACACCCCCAGTGAAAATGACGCAATTGGTGTAGCACCACATTGTACACTGGCATTTGAAGATCTCTGCACTAGAGTAGGTGGGAAAACTACATTATCCACAGATCCAGTGTTGACTGCAGAGAACTAAGAGGATGGATGCCTGTTGCAGGGCTTCAGATGTAGCTTCCCTAGAGTAAGTCAGGAGAATGTCACATAGATAATGCTCTATCTTTCTGTGATAGCAAGCCATCCTATTTGCTTCTAGGCTAGTGCTAGGGGTGATAAACTTCCTGAGAATATTGTAGCTCATAGAAAACCTAGTCATAAACCATAAGAGACTCTTAATCTCAGGAAACATACTGAGGGTTGCTGGGGGGTGTGGGGTAGGGATAGGGGGACTGGGTGATGGACGTTGGGGAGGGTATGTGCTATAATGAGTATAATGAGTGCTGTGGATTGTGTAAGACTGATGATTCACAGACCTGTACCTCCGGGTCTAATAATACATTATATGTTAATTTTAAAAAAAAAAAAAAAAGAAGGGAAATCTAGTCATTGGAGTGCCTTCCAGGCTTTTTATGGACCACGGTGAACCCAGAGTCCCAAAGACCGAGTCTGGCAGTATTAGAGACCATGAATTAGATCAGGATTTTATAAACTTATGAACAATTTTTAAATCATCATGGTGTGTTTAAGTCATCAATACACTGTCAGGAAATGTGGGTGCACTTAGATTAAAATAAACAGCAAAAATGGGCTCATGAATCAATCATTTGAAGAAAGAATCAAAATCTTACTCATATGAGTTTTTTAAAGAAAAACTTTACATTAGAAGAAAAAACAACTAAATAGGAAAATTAAATAATGTACTTTATTAAGAACAAAAAATACAAATATGCTGCCAAGCTTAGAGCATTAGGCACACAGCACACTCTTGGCTGGCAGGCGCAGCCATGTGCTCAAGGTAGTGGGCCTCCTCCTCTCTCTTGTCATGTCCAGGAATGGCTGTCACTTCTTAAAAGCATATCATTGCATAATAAAAGAACAACAAAAAATGTTAATGGCTTCCATGCTTTTTAACAAATGCTTTTCAATGGGGAAAATTTTACTAGCATTGTTTTTGCCACAGACCACATGAACCAGTATTTGATGAATGCAGGTGAGAACCTGTTGCTCAGTGGTCATAGAATTGAGAAGAGAGGGCAGAGTGGCTAAATCTGGTGGTGGTGGTGGTGGTGGTGGTGAAGGAGCAACGGATGAAGGAGCCATGTCTTAGAAGCTCATGGAGAACATAGCTCAACCCTGAGGTGCCTGGAGGAGGATTGAATAAACACACTTCCCAGAGAATGCCACAGGGACAGTGAGACTCTGGGAAAGCTCTGGGGAAAGCTCAGTGTGAGTTAAGGAAGGAACTGAGTTGGGGCCGGGGGTTGCTGTTCCAGCAAAGAAGTGTGAGTAAAGGAAAGAAATGGAGGGAGAGGGCCAATGGGCAAGCTGTTACCTCTCTGTTGTGATGTCCACTCTCATAAGAGTATAATTCTTCCTGAAGAAGAATGAGAAGATGGCATTCCCCTTTGGGTTCCTGGAAACTACCAACTTCCGTCGATTCACTCCGGAGTCACTGGTGGAGATTGAAAAGCGAATTGCTGCCACGCAGGCAGCAAAGAAAGCCAAAGATAAGCACAGGGAGAAGGACCAAGAAGAGAAGCCTCGGCCCCAGCTAGACTTGAAAGCTTGCAACCAGCTGCCCAAGTTCTATGGTGAGCTCCCAGCAGAGCTGATTGGGGAGCCCCTGGAGGATCTGGACCCTTTCTACAGCACACACCGGGTAAGGGTGATTGGCTGGGAAGGCTGTTCTGAGCTCTGGGAGAGGAAGCCTCTGCTCCACTCAGCCTAGGGTGTTCTCCTGACCTGGGTGATGTGGCTGTGAGCTAGACTCAGTTAATGACAAATGTATCCAACTCCCTCTTTGGTACTGTCTTCACATTTTTATATTTATGGTGGAGACTAATTAAACTCAAATCCTTAAAAGCAACAACAGCTGCTATGAAATTTTAAGAGGAAGTTGGCTGTTCTCTTGGATGACCACTGTCCTAGGATCTCCCATGATGTTGGCTGTCTTGCAAAAGGGGGCAGGGATCCTGAGTCTTGGGGTGGGGGTAGAGTAGACAAGGGGATCAGAAATCAGGATGATTTAATGAGTGGTCCTCAAAGTTTGATCTCAGAATCCCTGGCGTTCCTTAAACCCTTTTAGTGGGTTCAGGAGGTCTTCTATACTCTCTCTGTCTCACACACACACAGTATAAGCAAAAGGGCATAAATAGTAACAAAAACTCTTTGGGGTCCTCAATATTTTTTTTAACTTTATTTTTTCAGTGTTCCAAGATTCATTGTTTATGCACCACACCCAGTGCTCCATGCAATATGTGCCCTCCTTAATACCCACCACCAGGCTCACCCATCCTCCCATCCCTACCCCTCTAAAACCCTCAGTTTGTTTCTCAGAGTCCATGGTCTCTCATGGTTTGTCTCCCCCTCCAATTTCCCCCAACAGCCTTCTTTCTCCTCTCCTTCACCCAATGTCCTCTGTGCTATTCCTTATACTCCACAAGTAAGTGAAACCATCTGATAATTGACTGTCTCTGCTGGACTTATATCACTCAGCATAATCTCCTCCAGTCCCAGTCCATGTTGATACAAAAGTTGCATATTCATCCTTTCTGATGGAGGCATAATATTCCATAGAGTATAAAAGTCTCTTGAAATCATAACATTTGAGAACCACTAATTTAAATGAGAGCTGCTTCATGACAATTTCCCTATTTGTATTGTGTCTTAGATGTTCCACACAGCAACCTCCCTCCCCCAAAATGATGTGTGCATGTTTGGGAGTTGGGAAGGACAGGAATCAGCCATCTCAAATATGGTTTATAGAGAAAATAAAAAGACACTAAAATGTCTTTCTCCCTCCTCTCACAGGCCAAGAACCCTCACCTTCCTAGATGCTCAGAGGCAAGGAGTAGAGAGAGGGCTTTACAGGGGAGACCTAGGAGACAGAGAGCAGAGGGAGCATCCCCGCACCAGGGTTGATCCGCTAATCAGAAGAGGAATTTAATGCAGCCAGAACCATATCCTCCAGTTGCCAGAATCCTGGCCCTGGGGCTGAAGCATCCCACCAGCCCCAGGTCAGATTCCTGCCCACTGGGCACTCTCAGTGGGCTCATCTTGATGCACAGTCAGTCACTGACAGGGCCTGAGGTCTTGCTAGGAGGGTGAGAATGTGGCCCTCAGTCCTTGATCCCCACTACCTCTGCCCCTCCACTTGGCTCTCCACTAATGGATGCATGGTTCCTAGACCTCGTCTTGCTCATAAGCCTGAAATGATACCATTAATGCTCCAAACCATGATTGTGTGAGGATGCATACTTCTCACTTCAGGTCCACCTTCTGCTTTGTTTTGTTGTAGACGTTTATGGTGCTCAACAAAGGGAGAACCATCTCACGGTTTAGTGCCACTCGGGCCCTGTGGTTATTCAGTCCTTTCAACCTGATCAGAAGAACAGCCATCAAAGTGTCTGTCCACTCATATCCTTTGCACTGTTGCTTCTTCCACATGATTCCTTTAAAATCAGGCTTTGCCACTGTGTTCAGCACCTTCTTTAGAGGTTAGCAATATGGGTGTCCTCTAATTGAATCCTGAAACAAAGAAAACACTGCATTAAGAGAAAAATGTCTGTGGCTTTAATATGTCCAACACCTGAAAGCTGTCCTAAGACAGAGGAGGTGCTCGTGCAAGCCACAGGTGGGTTTAGACTAGTCTGGACACACCTGGGCATGTACCACCTAAAAAAATGCCCTACTTATGAATGAGCTTTGCTGATATACAGAGCACATTCTTACCATGTGAGACAGGCTCATCTCACAATATAATAACCAATAAGAGGGCCCCGAAGCTTCTTTGGCTTTTGAAATAGGCATGGGTTGTTACTCTGTGCCCTAGCCATGATGAGGACTGGCTGTTCATTGGGCAAAAGAGCAGCACCTGCCAGAGGACAAAGAGGACAGACCACAATGGGCAGAGCTTAGATTGTCTCAGTGGGACCACACCGGTCACAGACACTGCCAATATTCCAAGTTACCCCCAAACTACTAGCAGGCTACTAAGTTCAGTAGTCCAAAAAAATGTTAATAGTTCAAGGTTCATGCCACTGGGGAATATAGTAATGATTAGAGAAAAATCGGTCAAATGTCGGTATTATAATAACAGATTTAGGTACCTTCAGAATCTGCCTCCAGTTTTTGTTTTGTTTTGTTTTGTTTTTCAAGGCAAGCCAAACTAGGACAAAAAAGAGACTTTGGCTTCGTTTCCAAGGATCTTCCCTGGTGACTGTCCAAATTGGAAGTTCCTAATGACAAATTCAGCCCTGGCTTCCAGGAGGTTGATTTGCAAGAACAGCCTTGCCTCAGCTGCCTGACAGATGGTAGCCAGCCTCTTCTGGGGAGGTTCCAGTAAAAGGAGCTCTCTTCCCCCACTCTGGGGCAGCTTGCTGGATTGCTGGACAGCATTCAGTGAGCTGATAGCTCTGGCAAAGAGTCGTTTATTTCAAAAATGAAACTGCACTGCTCCATGTAGTTGCACTACATTTTCCTTTTACATGTTTTATCTGTATGACCAAGCAGTGGGAGTTATATTTTCTTAATTCAATCTTGAATTTCCTGATCCTATAGAAGGATATTTAGTGGTAATAGTAGGCTACCATTTGCTAAATACCTCCTAAGTGTCATCACTGTCATAGGTACAGAAACCTTTGAAGAAGAGATTTGCATCCCTATCTTACAGATGATGAAACTGTTACTCAAAGGAATTAAATAAATTGTCCAAGGTCACAGAGTCAGTTAAGAGGCCCAGCCTGTACCCTGCTTAGAACAGTATCAGCAATAAGGAAGTAGGCAGGTAAGGGAAATGAACTGAGGTAATTTATTCTCTCAGTATGTCATCTCTACTTGGGTTTTTTTAAAGAAATATATCCAATTACATAAAAATTTACCAATAAAGAAAAACAGCAAATATACAAACTCTTCTCCACACATCCTGGTTCAGTTACATCTTAATTATCTGTAAGAAAGAGCTAATTAGAAATGAAATCCCTTTAAAGAATCAAGTGACCAGTGAATATTCTTTTCATCTTGAGATTTGATGAATCATAATTGCTGGATGGAGTCATAGCTGGACAGAAAAGCTCTTAGGTGTCTCCTTCTCACAAAGCCTGTATTTATATATTTAAATCTTATGAACTTGGTAGCTCCACTCCAAAAGATATTCTTCAAGGTATGGAATTCTCAGTGTCCTATTATTAATATTTCACCAAAATTATAATTCTAATCAAATTTGCTATGAATGTTTCCACAAGTAATAGTGTAGGTAATATATTACCTTTAAAGGTTTGTGAAGTTGGAGATATGATTTTAATTTAATCCTTAGGTTAACATTTTCCCCCATGTGAACACATTTCTCAATTTAATTGCAAGTCAACAGGAAAATGCGGTTTAATTAGCAGAATTTCCCTTTTCAAAATAGATGTGTTCCTAAGTAACTGTAAAATAGGGCACATTAAAGACATTTATGGAAAACTAAAATAGATTTAAATCTTCTGCTCAAACCAAAATTATGAAAGATGAGTGGTTCACTCTCTCTGTAGATCAAGCTTATCTTCAGGCTTTGTTTTTCTTTAGGACGTAATGGTTAGGAACCCAAGCTGGTCCTGAGAAAAATGTTCTGTGGGGGAAATTTTTCTTTGGGTTTTCTCCACCAACATTTCTTCCCATCAGGTTACCCCTTTCCACTCACCTTCTTCAGTGTCACCTTCCCCTTGTGGTAATCCCGTGGTTCAACCTTGAATATTCTCATCTCTGGTTAGAAAGAGTTCTCCATCCCAGCCTAATTCTATCTGGAATTTTCTCCTTGAAGCAGCATTTTACATCCCTGTGCCTGCTCCCACCATTTCTAGCCAGGGTCCCATTTCCTCAGTGCGACTGATCTCAGCTAAGTGGGGAAAACCATCCAACTCAACTAATTCCCATGATAGCTGGTAACCCTCCCTTTAGCTCTAACTTCCTAGAAGTAGTCTCTTTGTCTTTTAGGAAAAAAGAGACACTTCCTGGACAAAATTTCAGGCTACATTGTATCATAAAGTGAAGGTGTCAGGGAAGAAGGACATTTTAGAGAAAGGATTCTTGTTTTCTTCCATCTTGCTGAGGGTTCTGTTATCAATCTGGGGTGACATCTCAGCACCATATAGCTAACTAACTTGTACGGCCTTGGAAAAATTATTTAAGTTTTCCAGCCTGTTTTACAAAGTGTAGATATGATATTTACATATAAGTTCGGTTGTATTAGAAATAATGTGAATGAAGTAACCAGCCCGGCATAGGCACTCAGTAAATGTTAGCAGCTGTTACGTGACAAGTTCGAAAAGCTGATCCTAGCTAAAAGCTATGAATTTAATCATTCAGCATCAAGGTGATTATAGGTGACATCAGAGAAGCATGGCAACTCTCAGCTTTTCCTTAACACAGTCTGCTCAGGTGGTTCAGTCTATTTATTACTGTCACTATTTTGGTCAATTGTGTGGGCATGACCCAAACTGAGCTTCCAGAAAGAATCGAGTAAGTAGATTTGCTGTCACTGTCATACTTGGGCCTCCTCTTTCTGTCCTTCTCTTCCTTCACTTGGCAGCTTTTTTCTTTTATTTTTCCTGCCGGTCTCATTTGAGTATTGCATGCTTTGGGGTGGTTAGATATTTCCTTTTCTGTGGACTTTGGTGCATAAACACACATGTGGTTTTCAACTGTGGAGAACTATCAGTTGTTGGTTCTCAACCTCGGAATCCCCTGGGGAGATTTTAAAAACATTAATGCCTGGGTCTCCATCTCAGAGAGTCTGATTTTATGGGTCTGGAGTGGTCTGGGCAAACGAGCTTCCCCAGTTGCATGCTGCATTCGCCTGCTAGGTGCACACATGAACCAAGTTTAGGGATGGCCTACTCTGAGAGACAGGCGCAAAACTGAGACAGAAAGAAGAACAAATGATTCTGGAACATATTCAGAAAACTACCCATGAATAAAGCTGTTTATGTTAACATGGCTCATATACTTCAAAGTGACCTTAGTATTCCTGAGAGTATTCTCTTTCCCTGGCTTAGCAGATGGAACCTCTGCAGTTTGGGAGCATAGGAACTTTCCATAAACTCCTGCACCAACACATCCAGGAGGGGTGCCCCCAGCTCATCGTAAGACTGACATACATTTGCCTCAATAATAGGAACGCCGTAGAAATTTTTTTTGAACTTCTAAATTTTTAAAAAATTTTTGCTGGTCATAACATTAATACATGCTACAATAGAAAATCTACTTGATCCTTGAGCAACATAGGTTTAAAATGTGTGGATCCACTTTTACATGAATTTTATAAAAATAAGTATACTACAGTACTATCAATGTATTTTCTCTTCCTTAGGATTTTCTTAGTAACATTTTCTTTTTCTAGCTTATTTTACTGTAAGAAGACAGTATATAATACCTATAACCTACGAAATATGTGCTAATTGACTGTTGATGTTATTGAATGGCTTCCTGTCAACAGTATGCTGTTAATAGTTAAGTTTTGGGGGATGCAAAACTTATATGTGGGTTTTTACTGTATGAGAGGTGTCAGTACCTTTAACCTCTAAGTTTTCCAAGGGTCCACCATATGTTGTATTTCTATTAATAGATTAAAGAAGGCTAATCAGGTGTCACCTTAACTGATGCTAACAAATCATTTGATAAAGTTTAATATCTGCTTATAATTAGAAATACCAAGAAAAGAAGGAATAGAAGGGAATTGCTGCACTCTGATAAAGGGTAATTACTTTGAAGGAAGTAACAAACAGCATGCTTAATTGTGAAACATGGTCAGCTTTCCCTTTGAGATCAGAAACAAAAAGAAAGAAAGGGAAGATGTCAGTTTCATCAGTCCTATTTAACTTCATAAATGAGAGCCCAGCCAGCATAAGTAAGGGAAGGAAAAGAAAAAAATGTATATAAGAATAAGAAAAGTAGCAAAGATGCCATGATCTACAGATAATACAACTGCATGATACAACAGCCAATATAATCTAGAGATAAACTTTTTTTTTTTAAGATTTTATTTTTATTTATTTGAGAGAGAGAGACAGTGAGAGAGAGCATGAGCAAGGAGAAGGTCAGAGAGCGAAGCAGACTCCCCATGGAGCTGGGAGCCTGATGTGGGACTCGATCCCGGGACTCCAGGATCACGCCCTGAGCCGGAGGCAGTCGTCCAACCAACTGCGCCACCCAGGCGTCCCTAGAGATAAACTATTAAAGTTAACAAGACAGTATAGAAAGATAGCTGGGTAAGTTAATATACATAAATTAGTTACATATTTATATACTAGCAACAAACAGAAAATAGCCAGGTTTTTAAAAATATCAGTTACACTGCTGTTTTAAAATATCAAGTATCTAGAAAGAGGATTATCAAAGTATGAATAAGATCTCTACAAAGAAAATGATGAAAAATATTGAGTAATATTACAGAAAACCCAATAAATGGAGAGATGTATTATATTCCTGGATTTAAAGTCACAATATTTTAAGACTTCCCAAAATAGCTAATAAATTTAATATTAGCCCAGTCAAAATCCCAATAGGCTTTTCTTTTTTTGTATTACTCAACAACCTGACTCAAAGATTTATATAAAATTGCAAAGAGCAAATTATAACCAAGATACTTCTGAGGAAGAAATACAAGGTGGAAAAAGAGAACTGGCCCTCAGGATGTTAGAATGTATTGTAAAGCTCTAATCATTGAAAATGTGTGTGACTAGGGTTGGATTAGTCAGACTAGCGGGACAGAATTGTTGGCTCATCAACAGGCCAGTGCACATACAGACATTGAATTTGTGCTGATGGTGGCACTGTGGACCAGTGGGGAAAAGGCAGTTCTCAATAAATGATGCTGAAGAATTAGGAATCTTAACAAAAAATTACTTTGCTCATCACAACAAGTGTCCTCCTTAATGCCCATAACCCGTTAAGCCCGTCTCTCCATGCACCTTCCCTCCAGCAACCCTCAGTTTGTTTCCTAGAGTTCAGCATCTCTTATGGTTTGCCTCCCTCTCATTTTTTATCTTATTTTATTTTTCCTTCCCTTCCCCCTTGTTCATCTGTTTTGTTTCTTAAATTCCACATATGAATGAAACCATATGGTATTTGTCCTCCTGTGACTGACTTATTGCTTAGCATAATACCCTCTAGTTCCAGCCACATCGTTTCAAATGGCAAGATTTCTTTCTTTTTGATGGCTGAGTAATATTCCTGTGTGTGTGTGTGTGTGTGTGTGTGTGTGTATACACACCACACACACACACATATACATATAGATCGTCTTCTTTATCCATTCATCTGTCACTGGACATCTGGGCTCTTTCCATATTTTGGCTATTGTGGACATTGCTGTTATAAACATTGGGGTGCCTGTGCCTGTTTGTATCACTATTTTTGTATCTTTTGGATAAATACCTAGTAATGCAATTGTTGGGTCATAAGGTAGCTTTATTTACAACTTTTTTGAGGAAACTCTATGCTGTTTTCCACAGTGGCTACACCAGTTTGCATTCCCACCAACAGTGTAAGAAGGTTTGTCCTTTCTCTGCAACCTCACCAACATCTGTTGTTTCCTGAGATGTTCATTTTAGCCCTTCTGACCAGCGTGAGGCAGTATCTTATTGTGATTTTGATTTGTATTTCCCTGATGCAAATGACGTTGAACATTTTTGTGTGTGCGTGTGTTAGTTATTTTTATGTCTTCTTTGGAGAAACATCTGATGAATCGCTAAATTCTATCCCCAAAACTAACAATATACAATATGTTAATTAAATTGAATTTCAATTTTTTTTTCAATTTTTTTATTTTCAGAAAAACATTATTCATTATTTTTTCACCACACCCAGTGCTCCATGCAATCCATGCCCTCTATAATACCCACCACCTGGTACCCCAACCTCCCACACCCCCGGCACTTCAAACCCCTCAGATTGTTTCTCAGAGTCCATAGTCTCTCATGGTTCACCTCCCCTTCCAATTTACCCAAATTCCCTACTACTCTCTAACGCCCCTTGTCCTCCATGCTATTGGTTATGCTCCACAAATAAGTGAAACCACATGATAATTGACTCTCTCTGCTTGACTTATTTCACTCAGCATAATCTCTTCCAGTCCCGTCCATGTTGCTACAAAAGTTGGGTATTCATCCTTTCTGATGGAGGCATAATACTCCATAGTGTATATGGACCACATCTTCCTTATCCATTCATCCGTTGAAGGGCATCTTGGTTCTTTCCATAGTTTGGCGACTGTGGCCATTGCTGCTATAAACATTGGGGTACAGATGGCCCTTCTTTTCACGACATCTGTATCTTTGGGGTAAATACCCAGGAGTGCAATTGCAGGGTCATAGGGAAGCTCTATTTTTAATTTCTTGAGGAATCTCCACACTGTTCTCCAAAGAGGCTGCACCAACTTGCATTCCCACCAACAGTGTAAGAGGGTTCCCCTTTCTCCACATCCTCTCCAACACATGTTGTTTCCTGTCTTGTTAATTTTGGCCATTCTAACTGGTGTAAGGTGATATCTCAATGTGGTTTTAATTTGAATCTCCCTGAGGGCTAATGATGATGAGCATTTTTTCATGTGTCTGATAGCCATTTGTATGTCTTGATTGGAGAAGTGTCTGTTCATATCTTCTGCCCATTTTTTTCCCAATTTATTTATTTTCAGAAAAACAGTATTCATTATTTTTTCACCACACCCAGTGCTCCATGCAAGCCCTGCCCTCTATAATACCCACCACCTGGTACCCCAACCTCCCCCCACCCCGCCACTTCAAACCCCTCAGACTGTTTTTCAGAGTCCATAGTCTCTCATGGTTCACCTCCCCTTCCAATTTACCCAAATTCCCTACTACTCTCTAACGCCCCTTGTCCTCCATGCTATTGGTTATGCTCCACAAATGAGTGAAACCATATGATAATTGACTCTCTCTGCTTGACTTATTTCACTCAGCATAATCTCTTCCAGTCCCGTCCATGTTGCTACAAAAGTTGGGTATTCATCCTTTCTGATGGAGGCATAATACTCCATAGTGTATATGGACCACATCTTCCTTATCCATTCATCAGTTGAAGGGCATCCTGGTTCTTTCCATAGTTTGGCGACTGTGGCCATTGCTGCTATAAACATTGGGGTGCAGATGGCCCTTCTTTTCACGACATCTGTATCTTTGGGGTAAATACCCAGGAGTGCAATTGCAGGGTCATAGGGAAGCTCTATTTTTAATTTCTTGAGGAATCTCCACACTGTTCTCCAAAGAGGCTGCACCAACTTGCATTTCCACCAACAGTGTAAGAGGGTTCCCCTTTCTCCACATCCTCTCCAACACATGTTGTTTCCTGTTTTGTTAATTTTGGCCATTCTAACTGGTGTAAGGTGAGATGCGCGCGCACATCTTCTGCCCATTTTTTGATGTGTTTGCCTGTTTCGTGTGGGTTGAGTTTGAGGAGTTCATTATAGATCCTGGATATCAACCTTTTGTCTGTACTGTCATTTGCAAATATCTTCTCCCATTCCGTGGGTTGCCTCTTTGTTTTTTTGACCGTTTCCTTTGCTGTGCAGAAGCTTTTGATTTTGATGAAGTCCCAGAAGTTTATTTTAGCTTTTGTTTCCTTTGCCTTTGGAGACGTATCTTGAAAGAAGTTGCTGTGGCTAAAAAGAAAAATTACTTTGAACATCCAACTTTATGCCACATACAAGAATCAATTCTAGGTAGATTAAAATCTAAATTTCTTTGTGAAAGACAAAACATAAAGATTTTAGGGGAAAAATGAGAATTTCTGATGACCTCAGTTTAGAGAGAGATTTATTACATGTGACACAAGAAGCAGTAACCATAGAGGAAAAAACTGATACATTTTCGCACACTAAAATTAAGTACTTATGTTCATCAGAAGACAATTTTGTAAGAGCGAGAAAGCAAGCCTACTGAGGAAGAGATATTTGCAACACGTGTACCTAAAAAGTGTTTATATCCAGAAGATGATCCCCTACAAATCAAGTAGAAACACATCAGAGCAACCAATTTTGAAATGAGCAAAAAATTTATATAGATATTTCACAAAAGCAGAAACCCAAATGGCCAATTAACATAAAAATTTTCTTAATCTTTTTCTTAATCAAGGAAGTGTGATTTAAAATTACACAGAGAGATTATTATAAATGCATCAGATGAGGGAAATTTAAAATTTTGACAATACCAAGTATTAAAAAAGATATAATATAACAGAAACTCATATAATGCTGGTGGGAATGTAAATTTGTCCAACCTCTTTGGAGATCAATGGATATCATCAAATAAAGGTGCAGACACACATAGATTGTGATTATTAATTAAACTCTTAGATATATAAAACGCTCAGCAGAAATATGTGTGGGCTCCAAGATAGAGCTATGAGAACGTTTATGAACACTGCCCATAGAAAGCCCCAATTGGAAACAACCTAAATGTCCAAAAATTTTGGAATATGTTAAATATATCTCTTACATTCTTAAAATGGGATAATGTACAGCAATGAAAATGAATAAACTATAGTCCACAAAACAAAGATGAAAAAGGCCAGACACAAAAGAGTGCATAAGTATGACTCCATTTATACAAAATTCATAAACAAGCAGAAATTAACTATTCTGTTTAGACATGCTTACTTAGGAGCTCAAAAATATAAATGAAACCTTTAAGACAGAGGAAGGAGGACATAATTGGGAAGAGGCTTGTGGGGTGTTTACAATGTTCCATTTAGCGACATGAGTAGTTATCTCACGGCCACTATGGACTGGATTATGTCTCCCTAAATTCACACATGGAAGGCCTAACCCACGTGATATACTGGAGAAAGGGCCTTTAAGGACAGTGCTATGGTTCAAAGAGGTCAGGAGGGCAGAGCCGTGACCCAGTAGAACTGGTGTCCTTGTACAAAGGGGAATGGAGCCCAGAACTCTCTCTGCCATGTGAGGACACAGTAAGAAATCAATTCTTAGCAAGCCAAGAAGAGGGTTCTCACCAGAGCCTCTCCAAGAGGCACCCTCATCTCCAATTTCCAGCCTCTAGAACCATGAGAAGTCAATTTCTGTACTTTAACCACTCTGTCTATGGTACATTGTTATGGTAGACCGAACTAATACACAAGTGTTCATTTTATAATGAATTTATAATTCATGTGCATTTCTATTATGCACATTACATATCACAATAAATAACTTAAAAACAAAATGATTTTTAAAAAATGGCCATTGCATATAATGCAGACTACTGAAAAATATAAATCAGAAGAGAGGAGGTAGAGAAATCACTGTCGGTATTTCAGGTTATTATCTTCTCTCCCTCTCTTAGTCTTTCTCTCTCTCTCTCTTTCTATTGTGTGTGTGTACATATATATACATACATATATATATGTACATACATCTATTTGAAGATCTAATTGGCTTTATCAAATGATTCATGCACCAGGCAGCAGCCCTTCTAGCAAGCAGAGAGGCGCTGAGAGGAGTTGTACAAAATGGAAGTTTTCATAGGTAGGAGGGTGGGGGCAAGAAAGTTATTAGCAAAGGAAAAAGATTCTTCCAGAGGGGGCAGTTTGCTAGGGGAAGAAACAAGGTGTCTTCTCATGCAGAATACCTCATCTTTCTTTGGGGGATGAAGAGGACCTGAGTGGCAGACTCTTAGATGCTAATGGAAAGAACAATTTCCTGATTGACCAGTCAAGGCCCTATTTCCAGGGGAGGCTGAAATTGCCAATAGATTGGGTTTTAAGCCCCCATTTGGGAACTCAGTCTAAGGGGCACCCTTTTGGGTCTGCAGTTTTCTTAACTATATATAGGCTGAGATTGTATAGCATGTAAAATCTCTATCCTTATTTTGAACTTTTAATGCAAAGCATTTTCTCTCAAAAGTAAGAGTTATTTGGGGATTCTGGTTAAATATGGAAGATAGCATGCATATGTTTTACCCCAACCCTCTCAGAACGCCAATAAAATGACAGCATGGGAAAAGAACGGTATAAATATACAAGAACAAAGAGAAGGAGAAAGAAAAGCGCAGAGGACAAAGATGTCATAACAATCTCAGAGGGCCAAAAGTGGGCGGAGGCCTGGTAAATGACTCAGCACATCGGGGTTTGTTAACCGAGGTGACTGCAAAGAGGGATAAAAATGACGATCAAGGCATTTACCCCTAAAACCTCAGAGGCCCTGAAAATGTGAACATGGTACAAATAGCAATAAGAGGAAAGAGGAAAGAACGTGGGAGCAGAGTATGTTCACTTACTGCTGCTTCTGTAATAGCAAGGAGTTAAAGAGTATTCTTTAAAGTAGATAAATCAAGGAATGAAAAATAATTATATTTGACAGTACAAAGGTTAGCACTAAAAAAACACAACTAAGTACAATCAGATGATGCATAAAACAGAGGGGAAAAGAAAATTGCCAAATGGAATGTAAAGAGATAGCATACTAAGGGTGACACATTACAACATTGCAGTTATAATTATGAATTTACAAAGGCAACTGCTAGATTCAAAATAAAAACTGTTCTAAGTTTCGAATCACACACACAGAAAGCAAATAAAACATACCAGACAATGAAATATTTTTTAAAACTATTAAATACATAACTTAAAGTTACATAAACAAAGATCAAACAACTCTGTTATGTTAATAAATATAAATGGATTGGACTTATTTGTTGTCTTCACACATATTCATATATAACAAAGCAATAGCCAAGTTTATGTTGAATAAAATATACTGCTCCAGGTGTTTCAGAAAGGTCAAAATTAATGAATGGACAAAGATATAAGCCAAGGCACACAAAAAGAGCAGGAAGTCAGATGTGAATATCAAAGAAGGTGGTATCTAGGCCCAAAGTCATTAAACAGGATAAAAATGACACTTTGTAATGCTAAATAATCCAAAACAGTAACTTATATCTTTGCAATAAATAATATGGCAACAATGCTCATAAATTGAAAATTATGACACTATAAGGGAAATAAAAACTTTATAAGGATTAGAAAGTGTAATTAATTCTTTCAGCCCATGACAGATCAAGTGTATAAAAAAGTATGTAAAGATATAGATGACCTGAATAATTAATAAGACACATCTGATTCACATATATTAAATTGTATTCCCAAAAAAATAGAGAATATACCTCCATACAAATTGGCCAAATATTAAATCACAACAAAACCTCAAATAGCTCCAAAAAGTAAAAAGATGAGAAACATCCTCTGATCACACAGCAATAAAGTAAAAACAAAATTAGGGGAAAAAAAAGACCTTTCCATCTAGAAATGTTAAAAACCTTTCAACTCTTAAATTTAAAAAAATAGTACAAACTAAAGTTATAGAATTTCTAGGGAAGAAAAAATTTTAAAAGTACCAGGTGGTGGGTATTATAGAGGGCACGGATTGCATGGAGCACTGGGTGTGGTGAAAAAATAATGAATATTGTTTTTCTAAAAATAAATAAATTGAAAAAAAAAGCACTTTATTTAGAACCTATACAGTTAAAGATATTCAGGGGATAATCCATAGAATTAAAGCAGAGAATATTTATTTCAGTACAAAATGAAAAGAATTATTTAAGCACCTAATATAAAACCAGAAAAGAACAATAAATGAAAGGAAAATTGGAAGAAAAATTAATAATTTCAAAGAAAAACTTAACGAGTTAAGAAATAGTAAAACAAGGGCACCTGGGTGGCTCTGTCAGTTAAGCATCTGTTTTTTTTATTTCAGCTCAGGTCATGATATCAGGATCCTGGGATCAAACCCCACCTTGGCCTCCATGCTCATTGTGGAGTCTGCTTGGGATTCTCTCTCAGTCTTTACCTCTACCCCTCCCCCAGCTCATGCTCTCTCACTATTTCTCTCTAAAATAAATAAATAAATAAAATCTTTGGGGAAAAAAAAGAAATAGAAAAACAGTAGAAATAATGAATCCAAAAGATGTTAAAAAATATGTGTGTGAGATCTTTATACTGAAGGATAACAAAACACAACTGAGAGAAATTTTAAAGTATCAAATAAATTTAGCAATATCTTGTGTTCGGGGATTAGACAACTCACCAGCTGTTAAAATGCCAGTGTTGCCCAAATTAACCTATAGATCTATGATCCATAATCTATAGATTTGATAAAGTCCCAATGAAAATCCTAGCAGTTCTGTAGGAACCGAATAGATTTTGCTTACATGGATGAAGCAAAATTTACTTAACTATTATCCTATCTATAGGCACTTATGTTGACCCTACTCAACATAATGTCCATATTCTGCAATCTTGATTCTTCAGTAAGTATCCTTCCTTACACACACATCTTTGAACACATAACACTGGTACCTGTGAGAGATGAATTCTCAGAAGTGGAGTTGCTGGGTTAATTTTTGAAATATTACCAAATTGTTTTTCAAAGCTGTGCTAATTTCCATTCCCACTATTACTAAATTCACTCTTTATCATATTTCGTATGAACTGCATTGTTGACAAAACTTCCTTTATAAACACACTTCAAAAAAAAAGTCTCATTTCTAGAAATGTCTGTGGCAGGGATGGGATGATGTTCAGTATCTTTGGCCCCATTAAGATGATCAGATTCCAGATTTTATTTTTGAGAGGCAAACTGATAACAGTCACTGGTTGTTTACTATGTTGTTGAGAGCCCAAAGGAAAAGGGTAAATGTCCCTGGCATAGCCTGGGACTACAAAGATCGTGCTGTGTATTCTTGAGTAGAAATGAGATCATAGCCAGTGAGGAGTCAGAAGCTGGTCCTATCACCATGTTCTTGATACAGTGTTTTGGACACAAGCAGTTCCCATCCCTTATCTCCCCTCCCAGTCATGATAGCTCCCTGAAACATTAGCTTTGCACTGCTACCTGCTGGCAAAGTTAGGCCCCTGCCTCTCTGCCTGCCTGCCTGCCTGCCTGCCTATCTGTCTGCCTGTGGGAAGATTTCATATACATATTTCATTTTTAAATCCCTTCTTGGGCTCTGAAAGAAACTAGAGATTCACTGAAGCCAAAGAGGGGGAGGATATATCAGATTGGGCCCCAGATTGCTGGAGATAAAAAATGCAGAAGGATGTCCCACCATCCTTACCCTCTGGCTCACGTAGAATCACTGAAGGGGTCCTTCGATAGCCCTGGGACACCCATCACTAACCATACTGAGAATCTGGAGAAGCAGTTGACAAAATACAGCAATTTGGTTGCAGGGAAAAGCACAGTGGAAAGATAAATGTTTTCTCCCCCGGAAAAAAAAACCACATGAAATGAAACGGAACCTGTGGTGAACAGGGGAGGGGCACCTGTGTTACATGCATGAAGTACAGTTTTGTGATCTTCAGGTATACACGAATAACATCACATTGTATGCATGCTCTAGCTGAAACTTTTAAAATCAACCTTGTGTTTTTGAGATGGGTTCAAGTGGATACATGTAGACCTAGTTCATTCATTTGTTACTGCTATATAATAGTCCATAAAGGTTTGCTGTATTTTCTTCTAAAAGTCCCAGTATTTCTTTTTACATTTAGATATTACATCCCCTGCTAGACTTTAACATGTATGCACATGGCTTTAGATAGGCTTCTGATATTTTTCTGTATGGATTATTCCAACGCCATTTTTAATGGATCATCATTACCTGAGTGATTCCTCAGAAAAATATATTTTTCTATAGAAATATATTTAATCAATAAATATTTAATATATTTAATCAATTCCCTCTATCATGCACCAGATTCTTGTGCATACTCAGGTCTGTTTCTCCTGGGAATTGATTTGTTACTCCATCAGGAGTAACCTGATTGATTTGTTACTCCATCAGGAGACCACACAGGTCTAAATGTTTGATGATAAAATTTGACCTGAGAACTCCCCTCCTTATTCACCTTCTTGAAAATCATTAGTACTTCTCTTTACTTTTCTATAATTTAAGGGTCATATTTTCAAGCTTTTTCCTTACAAGTCTGTTGTAACTTTGATTGTAAATCCACTGAATTTATTGATTACCACTGGAAGAACTGCCACATTTGTAATATCAAGACTTCCCTCATATCAGCGTGGGGTAGCTCCCAATTTACGCAGGCCTTATTTTATATTCTTCTGTAACATTGTCCTATGTAAGGTTCTTACATTTCTTATCCTTAGGTATATTATTATCACTTTGGTCATCCTTTTGAATATATGTTTTTACTTTACCAATAAAATAATGTCTACATACTAGTTTTTCATCCAGCAACCTCGCTGAACTGAACAAGCTCAACATTTTTCTATAGATTAGCTTGAGTTTCTATAGAAAAATATATTTTTCTATAGAAATATATTTATTTCTATAAATAGATTTTCTATTTAAACAATTATATTATCTGCAAATAATGATGAAATTTTTTTCTTTTTTTTTTTAAAGATTTTATTTATTTATTTGAGAGAGAGAGAGACAGTGAGAGAGAGCATGAGCGAGGAGAAGGTCAGAGAGCGAAGCAGACTCCCCCATGGAGCTGGGAGCCTGATGTGGGACTCGATCCCGGGACTCCGGGATCACGCCCTGAGCCGAAGGCAGTCGTCCAACCAACTGAGCCACCCAGGCGTCCCATGAAATTTTTTTCTTTATGAGTCTTATATGACTTGTTTGTTTTTGTTCCTATCTTTTCAAACTGGCTGGACATTCAGCACATTGCTGAACTGAAGCTACAATAGTAAGCATATTTCTTTTGCCATTGATTTTAAAGAGTATGCTTCTAATTTTCACTATTATCAGGGTGACTATAGGATTCTCATAATTAGCCTTTATCAAGTTGGGGGAATTTCTTTCCACTCTTGGCTTGTTAAAAGTTTCATTATGAATGGTTTCTATCAATATTTCTATTTCATTATCTTTCATCTGTTAATATAGTAGGTTACATTAATAAATTTTCCAATATAATTTTAATAGTTCCAGGTTGATCATTGCTGGATTCAACTTGCCAGTATTTCATTTGCTCTGTCTTGGTAAATAAGACAGATTTATAATCTTCTCTTGTAAGTTGTCCCTTTGGGCTGCTATTCCACATCTCTGCCTCACTATCCTTCTGTATTGTCCCTGGGAACTCAAAGTCTTCTCACTGTTTTGCATAGTAATTCAGGTATCTTCCTCCCCTACAATGTTCCTTAGCAAGTTACCCAAGGATCTCTGTTGCTCACTAGTCTCTCAGTAACCTCTAAATCATTTCACAGATAAGAAGGAAAAGCAATGCAGTTCTTTCATGCATAATTTAAAAATCTGAAATGTATGTTAGATCATAATTTTCATAGAATTTCTGACCTTTTTATGTTCTTAAAAGCAGTGTATGTGTTTCATAGACTGACAGTTCATGCTGGTTAACATGAAGTTAATCATGTGTAGTTTATCCCAACTAATGTACTTTATTGTCACCCAACAGTTCCTGTTTACATTTGTTAAACTTGCATTTGTCACTGTTACCCTTGCATTGCATAATATCACAGTTCAAAAAAAAATGAATCATTTCAAAAGTGGTTTGCAGAAATACAACAATGGTGATGAAAATAAAAAAGTACACCTCACGATATGAAGTAAGTTCACGGGTATAAATAATGAGAGGACTCTGTCATAAATACAAAGCTGGAATCTGAGGCAAGTCATGAGACAAGTGGACAGTTTTATTTTATTATCTACTAATAACATTTTCATCAAATAATAATATACTACTGAAAGTTCCATATTATTTTCCAAAATACTGAAAGTTCCATATTATTTTCCAACAAATTTTATCAACCTCACTTTTAAACCAGTTGACTATTCCTAGTACAAAAACAAAATTAGATGTGCTGTGATAACCGCTGTGAATTGTATAAGACTGATGAGTCACAGACCTGTATCTCTGGAACAAATAATACATTATATGTTAATAAAATTAATAAATAAAATAATCACCAAGAAGAAAAAAAAAACAAGAAACAAAATTGGGCTTTCCACTAAAAGTGATCAACACTTGATGTTAAAGGTTGAAAAGACATGAAAACTGTAGTGTCCTCATTCCTTCTTGCAGCAAAAACAAATACAACTATAACCTTGCTGGTAAGACATGAAACCAGCTTCCAAATCAATGACAAATATTGTAGTTGGAAAGACAGCAGCAAGCAATTGGTGCAATAACTTTATCAGAACAACTGGGTTTCTTATAATGTGACTGGCATTTAAAATCAATGACTGTTACATGTATAAACAAGCAGACATTCCACTTTGTAGTTCAATGAAACTATGGATATACCAGTCTTCAGTATACATTCACCATATATGTGAGAAAGAAGTGATCAATGACCTTTGTCTTATTTATCATGTAGCTAATTTTAAAAGAAGAGATTTCTGGTTTAATTCATTAAAGATTAGCTTGTGAACTGAAAAACGCATGTTAGGGTGTCCACCAAAGTTCCTAACTATTCACAAGCACTATTCACAAGAACCAAAAGGTGGAAACAGTCCGAATGTCTGTCAACGGCTGAAAAGATAACAAAATGTGATAGATTTATTGATGGACAATGGAATATTATTCAGCATGAAAAATGGTTGTTTCAGGGGTACAAACAATACATGGTATGTTAATTTTTTAAAAAAGAATGAGATTCTGACACATGCTTCAACATGGATGGACCTTAAAAAACATTATGCTGAGTAAAATTAGCCAGATACAAAAGGACAAATTGTATGACTTGTCTGATTCCACTTATATGAGTTACCTAGAATAAGAATTTATGGAGACAGAAAGTAGAATCGAAGTTGTCAGGGACTAACCTGAGGAGGACTGAGGAGTTGTTTGATGAGTACTGAGTTTCTTTTTGGGATACTAAAAAATGTTTTGGAGACGGATAGTGGCCGTGGTTGCTCAATGTTGTGAAGACACTTAATGCCACTGAATTGCGTACTTACAATGGTGATGGCAGTAAATTTTATGTTATGTATGTTTCACCACAGTTGCTTAGGGGGTTGGGGGAAAGACCCACAGAACTTGTACTGAAGAAGCTCCAGTCACATGGTTAACAAGGAAAGGCATCACTCTACAAACAAAAAGACGCTGCTTCCAAATGCACTACATCCCTCATTCGTGGAAAAAAAGTGGGGGTCCATAGCATGCCTTCAGACCCTGAGTTGCCTTTGAGGGACACAGTGGAAATTGTGAGTACAAACTGACTGTGGCCACTTAGCCTGAGTCTCCACAGCTGACAGGGCAGTGTGGATGAAAGTGAGTATAAGATGCTGCTTTCCCACACTGGATTGCTGTGACAGGCAAACAGAAAAGACTTAGAGTGTTTTTTTGTTTTGTTTTGTTTTTCAGTTTATTTATTTTCGGAAAAACATTATTCATTATTTTTTCACCACACCCAGTGCTCCATGCAAGCCATGCCCTCTATAATACCCACCACCTGGTACCCCAACCTCCCACCCCCCCGCCACTTCAAACCCCTCAGATTGTTTTTCAGAGTCCATAGTCTCTCATGGTTCACCTCCCCTTCCAATTTACCCCAAAGCACATACCCTCCCCAATGTCCATAACCCTACCCCCCTTCTCCCAACCCCCCTCCCCCCAGCAACCCACAGTTTGTTTCGTGAGATTAAGAGTCACTTATGGTTTGTCTCCCTCCCAATCCCATCTTGTTTCATTTATTCTTCTCCTACCCCCTTAAGCCCCCATGTTGCATCACCACTTCCTCATATCAGAAAGATCATATGATAGTTGTCTTTCTCCGCTTGACTTATTTCGCTAAGCATGATACGCTCTAGTTCCATCCATGTTGTCGCAGATGGCAAGATTTCGTTTCTTTTGATGGCTGCATAGTATTCCATTGTGTATATATACCACATCTTCTTGATCCATTCATCTGTTGATGGACATCTAGGTTCTTTCCATAGTTTGGCTATTGTGGACATTGCTGCTATAAACTTTCAGGTGCACGTGCCCCTTCGGATCACTACGTTTGTATCTTTAGGGTAAATACCCAGTAGTGCAATTGCTGGGTCATAGGGCAGTTCTATTTTCAACATTTTGAGGAACCTCCATGCTGTTTTCCAGAGTGGTTGCACCAGCTTGCATTCCCACCAACAGTGTAGGAGGGTTCCCCTTTCTCCGCATCCTCGCCAGCATCTGTCATTTCCTGACTTGTTGATTTTAGCCATTCTGACTGGTGTGAGGTGATATCTCATTGTGGTTTCGATTTGTATTTCCCTGATGCCGAGTGATATGGAGCACTTTTTCATGTGTCTGTTGGCCATCTGGATGTCTTCTTTGCAGAAATGTCTCTTCATGTCCTCTGCCCATTTCTTGATTGGATTATTTGTTCTTCGGGTGTTGAGTTTGCTAAGTTCTTTATAGATTTTGGACACTAGCCCTTTATCTGATATGTCGTTTGCAAATATCTTCTCCCATTCTGTCAGTTGTCTTTTGATTTTGTTAACTGTTTCCTTTGCTGTGCAAAAGCTTTTGACCTTGATGAAATCCCAATAGTTCACTTTTGCCTTTGCTTCCCTTGCCTTTGGCGATGTTTCTAGGAAGATGTTGCTGCGGCTGAGGTCAAAGAGGTTGCTGCCTGTGTTCTCCTCAAAGATTTTGATGGATTCCTTTCTCACATAGAGGTCCTTAATCCATTTTGAGTCTATTTTTGTGTGTGGTGTAAGGAAATGGTCCAATTTCATTTTTCTGCACGTGGCTGTCCAATTTTCCCAACACCATTTGTTGAAGAGACAATCTTTTTTCCATTGGACATTCTTTCCTGCTTTGTCAAAGATTAGTTGACCATAGAGTTGAGGGTCTATTTCTGGGCTCTCTATTCTGTTCCATTGATCTATGTGTCTGTTTTTGTGCCAGTACCATGCTGTCTTGATGATGACAGCTTTGTAATAGAGCTTGAAGTCCGGAATTGTGATGCCACCAACTTGGGCTTTCTTTTTCAATATTCCTTTGGCTATTCGAGGTCTTTTCTGGTTCCATATAAATTTTAAAATTATTTGTTCCATTTCTTTGAAAAAGATGGATGGTACTTTGATAGGAATTGTATTAAATGTGTAGATTGCTTTAGGTAGCATAGACATTTTCACAATATTTATTCTTCCAATCCAGGAGCATGGAACATTTTTCCATTTCTTTGTGTCTTCCTCAATTTCTTTCATGAGTGTTTTAAAATAAGGAATAGATGGGGTGCCTGGGTGGCTCAGTGGATTAAGCCGCTGCCTTTGGCTCAGGTCATGATCTCAGTGTCCTGGGATCGAGCCCTGCATCGGGCTCTCTGCTCAGCAGGGAGCCCGCTCCCCTCTCTGTCTCTGCCTGCCTCTCTGCCTACTTGTGATCTCTCTCTGTCAAATAAATAAATAAAATCTTAAAAAATAAAATAAAATAAGGAATAGAATCTTTTAAAATGGCCATTTCTGCTAATACACATGGTCTGTCTCAGCGATACATTTAGGATTTTGAACAGTATGGATCTTTGACTTCAGGGCTTAAACACCAGGATTTTTTGATGATCAGACACCAGGATTTCTTAAGACTGAACAGTGGGGCAAATGGTTTGATGGCTGAGAGTTTGACTTTCTCAATACCCAGTGATTTTCATCCTCCATTAGGAGTGTCTTTGCATATTAAAAATCACATCCAAACATGGCAACAGAACATAAAAAAATACCTTGTGAGCCAAATGCCACCAGAAAGAGGGTATGACTCTGTCAGCTACTGTCCCCCGAGTTGAGACTTTAACCCTCCAGCTTCTGGTGGTGTTAAAGCCTCGGCTTGTGTCCTCTGGTGAAACACTGAAATTAGTCTTCAGAACTGTCTCCATAATTTCTGGATCTGCATTTGATCTGAAAAGCCAGAAATATCCATCAAAGCTTCCCAACAACCTATAATTCTGAGTTAAGGTTTTCTAATTTAGAAAACATAAAGAGTTGGGGCGGGGGACCAACAAGATATGAAAGCTGACAGCTCAAGCAGCCATCCAGCCAGATATAGATTTATTCGTGAATAATTTCAAACACTATTTCCCTCTCACAGATATGAAAAGACATTACCGCTATTCTCTTTTTCATGTGATTTTTACTTTTACATAAGGTACAGAGATTTACGGTTTAAAAGGTCACAGAGTTCTACAAAAATTCTAACAAAACAACAGTTTCATGCTTCTCATCTCCTTGTCCCTAATCCTGTATTTCCAGAGGTGAGCGCTGTCAGCTTTTTTACCTTTTTATCCTGATACTTCCCTCTCTCCGATAAGATACTCGTACTGTATTTTTTATTTTTCCACTTTAGATGTTATCTATGTTGTGGGAAAAAAGAAAAGAATTAGGTGTACGTACCCACACGTAATTCCTCTTGCACTTATTTTCATATCGTAGTTATATTATCATCTGAGGTTAGGTAATCAGACGATGCATACGTCACCTGACTACAGACGCGATTATGTAATAGTATTGCCAAGCAAATGGCATGACAGCTGTGTCGTGCAGTGTCCTTTGATTACATGCTCCTTTTTGCTTTCTCTAGAGTTAATACAGATTTCATTACTTCATTTGCTCTGATTTCTATGTCTTTACCCTAATTTTCTCCCAAACTCTTCTCCAGAGGTTTATTCATTGCTTCAATTTAGTCAAACGTATCAGGCTATCCAGCAGTTTCCTGGAGTCCTCCATCTCCTGAATCAGTGTGGCCTAGGTGTTCTCAAGGCATGATGCACAGACCTTTTCTGGAGATTTTCCCTTCTCCAATTTCTTTTAGAATCCATATTTCTCTCCCCTGCATCCCCAGATCTCTTTGTTGGTCACTTTCTTACTTGGGTGGAGCATCTTATGGTAACTTTCTTAGAAGGGTAGATGAAAGTACATTTTCTGAGACATGGTATATCTGTAAATATCTTTATTTTGCCCTCATAATAACAGTTCAGCTGAGGAAGAAATTCTATATTAGAAATTATTTTCCTAAAAATTTTGAAGGTATTTGTTTCATTATCTGATACCCTCCAAGGTTGCCATTGATAAATCTGATGATACTTTGATTCTTAATTTTCTGGATGTAACCAGTGATTTTCAGTCCCTCAAAAAAAGTTACGGTCTTCTGTCTGTGTACAATGTTCTGAAATTTGGTGATGTTATGCCTTGAAATTCATTCATTTTCCTGAACACTTCTAGGTGTTTCCAACTGAATACTTAGATCTTTCAGAAATTTTTTTTTATTTTTTTTTATTTTTTGATGTGTATTTCTTTTTTTTTGTTCTATTTATTTATTTTCAGAAAAACATTATTCATTATTTTTTCACCACACCCAGTGCTCCATGCAAGCCGTGCCCTCTATAATACCCACCACCTGGTACCCCAACCTCCCACCCCTCCAACACTTCAAACCCCTCAGATTGTTTTTCAGAGTCCATAGTCTCTCATGGTTCACCTCCCCTTCCAATTTACCCAAATTCCCTACTCCTCTCTAATGCCCCTTGTCCTCCATGCTATTGGTTATGCTCCACAAATAAGTGAAACCATATGATAATTGACTCTCTCTGCTTGACTTATTTCACGCAGCATAATCTCTTCCAGTCCCGTCCATGTTGCTACAAAAGTTGGGTATTCATCCTTTCTGATGGAGGCATAATACTCCATAGTGTATATGGACCACATCTCCCTTATCCATTCATCCGTTGAAGGGCATCTTGGTTCTTTCCATAGTTTGGCGACCGTGGCCATTGCTGCTATAGACATTGGGGTACAGATGGCCCTTCTTTTCACGACATCTGTGTCTTTGGGGTAAATACCCAGGAGTGCAATGGCAGGGTCATAGGGAAGCTCTATTTTTAATTTCTTGAGGAATCTCCACACTGTTCTCCAAAGAGGCTGCACCAACTTGCATTCCCACCAACAGTGGAAGAGGGTTCCCCTTTCTCCACATCCCCTCCAACACATGTTGTTTCCTGTCTTGCTAATTTGGGTCATTCTAACTGGTGTAAGGTGATATCTCAATGTGGTTTTA
Organism: Neogale vison; assembly: GCF_020171115.1. Classification (NCBI taxonomy): domain Eukaryota; kingdom Metazoa; phylum Chordata; class Mammalia; order Carnivora; family Mustelidae; genus Neogale; species Neogale vison. The sequence continues at coordinate 156,560,990 of NC_058096.1, forward strand.
ATTTGAATCTCCCTGAGGGCTAGTGATGATGAGCATTTTTTCATGTGTCTGATAGCCATTTGTATGTCTTGATTGGAGAAGTGTCTGTTCATATCTTCTGCCCATTTTTTGATATGATTATCTGTTTTGTGTGTGTTGAGTTTGAGGAGTTCTTTATAGATCCTGGATATCAACCTTTTGTCTGTACTGTCATTTGCAAATATCTTCTCCCATTCTATGGGTTGCCTCTTTATTTTCTTGACTGTTTCCTTTGCTGTGCAGAAGCTTTTGATTTTGACGAAGTCCCAGAAGTTTATTTTGGCTTTTGTTTCCTTTGCCTTTGGAGACATATCTTGAAAGACGTTGCTATGGCTGATATCGAAGAGATTACTGCCTATGTTCTCCTCTAGGATTCTGATGGATTCCTGTCTCAGATTGAGGTCTTTTATCCATTTTGAGTTTATTTTTGTGTACAGTGTAAGAGAAAGGTCGAGTTTCATTCTTCTACATATAGCTGTCCAGTTTTCCCAGCTCCATTTATTGAAGAGACTGCCTTTTTTCCACTGTGTATTTTTTCCTGTTTTGTCGAAGATTATTTGACCATAGAGATGAGGGTCCATATCTGGGCTCTCTACTCTGTTCCACTGGTCTATGTGTCTGTTTTTATGCCAGTACCATGCTGTCTTGGTGATCACAGCTTTGTAGTAAAGCTTGAAATCAGGTAATGTAACGCCCCTAGTTTTATTTTTTGTTTTTCAACATTTCCTTAGCTATTTGGTGTCTTTTCTGATTCCATAAAAATTTTTGGATTATTTGATCCAGCTCTTTGAAGAACACCAGTGGAACTTTGATTGGAATGGCATTAAAAGTATAGATTGCTCTAGGCAGTATAGACATTTTAACAATGTTTATTCTTCCAATCCAAGAGCATGGAATGGTCTTCCATCTTTTTGTGTCTTCTTCAAGAAATTGAAGAAGACACAAAAAGATGGAAGACTATGATTACTTTTTCCTAACTTTTCTTCTGCTACTGTATTGTCTCTTTTTATTTATTTATTTATTTATTTATTTATTTATTTATAACATACAATGTATTATTTCCCCCAGGAGTACAGGTCTGTGAATCATCAGGCTTACACACTTCACAGCACTCACCAGAGCACATACCCTCCCCAATGTCTATAACCCAGTCACCCTCTCCCTAACCCCCTACCTCCCAGCAACCCTCAGTTTGTTCCATTAGATTCAGAGTCTCTGATGATTCGCCTCCCTCCTGATCCCATCTTGTTTCATTTTTTTCCCTCCATACCTGCCATAACCCCCACCCTACCTCTCATTTTCCTCATATCAGAGAGCTCATATGATAACTCTCCTTCTCTGATTGACTTATTTCGCTCAGCATAATATCCTCTAGTTCCATCCATGTTGGTGCAATTGGCAAGATTTCATATCTCTTGATGGTTACATAGTATTTCATTTTATATATATATACCACATCTTCTTTATCCATTCATCTGTTGATCGACATCTAGATTCTATCCGTAGTTTGCCTATTGTGGACATTGCTGCTATAAACATTTGGGTGCACATGCCCCTTCTGATCACTACATTTGTATCTTTGGGGCAAATACTCAGTAGTGCAATTGCTGGGTCATAGGGTAGCTCTACTTTCAACTTTTTGAGGAACCTCAATACCGTTTTCCAGAGTTGATGCACCAGCTTGCATTCCCGCCAACAGTGTAGGAGGGTTCCCCTTTCTCCACGTCCTTGCCAACATCTGACTTGTTAAATTTAGCCATTCTGAATGGTGTGAGGTGGTATCTCATTGTGGTTTTGATTTGTATTTCCCTGGTGGTGAGTGCCGTTGAACACTTTTTCATGTGTCTGTTGGCCATTTGGATGTCTTCTTTGCAGAAATGTCTTTTCATGACTTCTGTCCATTTCTTTTTTTTTTAATTTTTAATAAATATATATTTTTATCCCCAGGGGTACAGGTCTGTGAATCGCCAGGTTTACACACTTCACAGCACTCACCAAAGCACATACCCTCCCCAATGTCCATAACCCTACCCCCCTTCTCCCAACCCCCCTCCCCCCAGCAACCCACAGTTTGTTTCGTGAGATTAAGAGTCACTTATGGTTTGTCTCCCTCCCAATCCCATCTTGTTTCATTTATTCTTCTCCTACCCCCTTAAGCCCCCATGTTGCATCACCACTTCCTCATATCAGAAAGATCATATGATAGTTGTCTTTCTCCGCTTGACTTATTTCGCTAAGCATGATACGCTCTAGTTCCATCCATGTTGTCGCAAATGGCAAGATTTTATTTCTTTTGATGACTGCATAGTATTCCATTGTGTATATATACCACATCTTCTTGATCCATTCATCTGTTGATGGACATCTAGGTTCTTTCCATAGTTTGGCTATTGTGGACATTGCTGCTATAAACTTTCAGGTGCACGTGCCCCTTCGGATCACTACGTTTGTATCTTTAGGGTAAATACCCAGTAGTGCAATTGCTGGGTCATAGGGCAGTTCTATTTTCAACATTTTGAGGAACCTCCATGCTGTTTTCCAGAGTGGTTGCACCAGCTTGCATTCCCACCAACAGTGTAGGAGGGTTCCCCTTTCTCCGCATCCTCGCCAGCATCTGTCATTTCCTGACTTGTTGATTTTAGCCATTCTGACTGGTGTGAGGTGATATCTCATTGTGGTTTCGATTTGTATTTCCCTGATGCCGAGTGATATGGAGCACTTTTTCATGTGTCTGTTGGCCATCTGGATGTCTTCTTTGCAGAAATGTCTCTTCATATCCTCTGCCCATTTCTTGATTGGATTATTTGTTCTTCGGGTGTTGAGTTTGCTAAGTTCTTTATAGATTTTGGACACTAGCCCTTTATCTGATATGTCGTTTGCAAACAATCTTCTCCCATTCTGACTGGTAGTTGTCTTTTGGTTTTGTTGACTGTTTCCTTTGCTGTGCAAAGGCTTTTGATTTTGAACTCCCAATAGTTCATTTTTGTCCTTGCTTTCCTTGCCTTTGGTGATGTTTCTAGGAAGATGCTGCAGCTGAGGTAGAAGAGGCTGCTGCCTGTGTTCTCCTCAAGGATTTTGATGGACTCCTTTCTCACATTGAGGTCTTTCATCCATTTTGAGTCTATTTTTATGTGTGGTGTAAGGAAATTTAATTTCCTTACACCAGTTTAATTCTTCTGCATGTGGCTGTCCAATTTTCCCGACACCATTTGTTGAAGAGACAATCTTTTTTCCATTGGATATTCTTTCCTGTTTTGTCACAGATTAGTTGGCCATATAGTTGAGGGTCCATTTCTGGGCTCTCTATTCTGTTCCATTGATCTATGTGTCTGTTTTTGTACTAGTACCATACCATCTTGATGATTACAGCTTTATAATAGAGCTTGAAGTCTGGAATTGTGATGCCACCAACTTTGGATTTCCTTTTCAACATTTCTCTGGCTATTCAGGGTCTTTTCTGGTTCCATATAAATTTTAGGATTATTTGTTCCATTTCTTTGAAAAAAATGATGGTATTTTGATAGGGATTGCATTAAATGTGCAGATTGCTTTAGATAGCATAGACGTTTTCACACTATTTGTTCTTCCAATCCATAAGCATGGAACGTTTTTCCATTTCTTTTTGTCTTCCTCAATTTCTTTCATAAGTACTTTATAGTTTTCTGAGTACAGATTCTTTGACTCTTTGGTTAGGTTTATTCATAGATATCTTGTGGTTTGGGGTGCAATTGTAAATCGGATCAACTCCTTAATTTCTCTTTCTTCTGTCTTGCTGTTGGTGTATAGAAATGCAACTGATTTCTGTGGATTGATTTTTATATTCTGACACTTCCTGAATTTCTGTATGAGTTCTATCAGTTTTGGAGTGGAGTCTTTTGGGTTTTCCACATAATGTATCATATCATCTGCAAAGAGTGAAAGTTTTGCTTCTTCTTTGCTGATGCAGATGCCCTGTATTTCTTTTTGTTGTCTGATTGTTTAGGCTAGGACTTCTAGTGCTATGTTGAATAGCAGTGGAAATAGTGGACCTCCCTGCTGTGTTCCTGATCTTAGGGGAAAAGTTCTCAGTTTTTCCTCATTGAGAATGATATTTGCCCTGTGTTTTTCATAGATGGCTTTGATGATATTGAGGCATATACCCTCTATGCCTATGCTGTGGAGAGTTTTGATCAAGAAAGAATGCTATATTTTGTCAAATGCTTTTTCAGCATCTATTGAGAGTATCATATGGTTCTTGTTCTTTCTTTCATTAATGTATTGTATCACATTGATTAATTTGCCGTTGTTGGACCTACCTTGCAGCCCAGGAGTAAATCCCACTTGTTCATGGTGAATAAGTTTTTTAATGTACTGTTGGATCTTATTGGATAGTATTTTGGTGAGAATATTTGCATCTGTGTTCATCAAGGATATTGGTCTGTAATTCTCCTTGTCGGTTTTCAGATCAAGGTAATGCTGGCCTCATAAAATGAGTTTGGATGTTTTCCTTCCATTTCTATATTTTTGGAACAATTTTAGGAGAATAAGTATTAATTCTTCTTTAAATATTTGGTAGAATTCCCGTGGGAAGCTCTCTGGCTCTGGGCTCTAGGGAGATTTTTGATGATTGCTTCAATCTCCTTATGGGTTATGAGTCAGTTCAGGTTTTCTATTTCTTCCTGGTTCAGTTTTGGTAGGTTATATGTGGGTAGGAATGCATGCATTTCTTCCAGACTGTCAAATTTGCTGGTATATAGCTGCTCATAATATGTTCTTATAATTGTTTGTATTTCTTTGGTGTTGGTTGTTATCTCTTTTCTTTCATTCATGATTTTATTAATTTGGGGCCTTTCTCTTTTCTTTTTGATAAGTCTGGTCAGGGTTTTATCAATCTTATTAATTCTTTCAAAGAACCAGATCCTAGTTTCTTTGATCTATTCTACTGTTCCTTTGGTTTCTATTTCATTGATTTCTGCTCTGATCTTTATGATCGCTCTTCTCCTGCTGGGTTTAGGCTTTCTTTGCTGTTCTTTCTCCAGTTCCTTTGGGTATAGGGTTAGGTTGTGTACATGAGACCTTTCTTGTTTCTTGAGAAAGTCTTGTATTGCTGTACTTTTTCCTCAGGACTGCCTTTGGTGCGTCCCAAAGATTTTGAGTGGTTGTTTTCATTTTCATTTGTTTCCATGATTTTTTCAATTCTTCTTTAATTTCCTGGTTGATCCATTTATTCTTTAGTAGGATGCTCTTTAACCTCCATGAACTTGAGTTCCCAACTTTCCTCTTGTGATTGAGTTCTAGATTCAGAGCATTGCGGTCTTAAAATATGCAGGGAATGATCCCAATCTTTTGGTACCAGTTGAAACCTGATTTGTGACCCAGGATGTGATCTATTCTGGAGAATGTTCCATGTGCACTAGAGAAGAATGTGTATTTTGTTGCTTTGGGATAGAATGTTCTAAATATATCTGTGATGTCCATCTGGTCCAGTGTGTTATTTAAAGCCTTTATTTCCTTGTTGATCTTTTGCTTGGATGATCTTGCCATTTCAGTAAGGGGGTTGTTAAAGTCCCCTACTATTGTTGTATTATTTTTGATATGTTTCTTTGATTTTGTTATTAATTGTTTTATATAATTGGCTGCTCCCATGTTAGGAGCATAGATATTTAAAATTGTTAGATCTTGTGGGACAGACCCTTTAAGTATGATATAGTGTCCTTCCTCATCTCTTATTACAGTCTTTGGCTTAAAATCTAATTGATCTGATATAAGGATTGCCACCCCAGCTTTCTTTTGATGTCCATTGGCATGATAAATTGTTTTCCACCCCCTCACTTTAAATCTGGAGGTGTCTTTGGGTCTAAAATGCGTTTCTTGTAGACAGCATACGGATGGGTCTTGGTTTTTTGTTTTTGTTTTTGTTTTTGTTTTTTTATCCATTCTGATATCCTGTGTCTTTTGATTGGGGCATTTAGCCCATTTGCATTCAGGGTATCTAATGAAAGATAAGAATTTAGTGCCATTGTATTGCCTGTAAGGTGACTGTTACTGTATATTGTCTCTATTCCTTCCTGGTCTAGGTTACTTTGAAGCTCTGTCTTTGCTTAGAGGACCCCTTTCAATATTTCCTGTAGGGCTGGTTTGGTGTTTGCAAATTCTTTTAGCTTTTGTTTGTCCTGGAAACTTTTTATCTCTCCTATTTTCAATGACAACCTAGCTGGATATAATATTCTTGGCTGCATATTATTCTCATTTAGTGCTCTAATATATCATGCCCATCCTTTCTGGCCTGGCAGGTCTCTGTGGATAAGTCTGCTGCCAATCTAATATTTCTACCATTGTATGTTAAGGTCTCTTGTCCAGAGCCGCTTTCATGATTTTCTCTTTGTCACTAAGACTTGTAAGTTTTACTATTAGATGATGGGCTGTGGACCTATATTTGTTGATTTTAAAGGTGGTTCTCTTCCTCCTGGATTTTGGTGCTTGTTCCCTTCACCAAATTATGGAAATTCTCTACTATAATTTGCTCAAATATACCTCCTGCCCCTCTCTCTCTTCTTCTGGGGTCCCAATTATTCTAATATTGTTTCATCTTATGGTATCACCTATCTCTCAAATTCTCCCCTCATGGCCTAGTAGTTGTTTGTCTCTCTTTTGCTCAGCCTCTTTATTCTCCATCATTTAGTCTTCTGTATCACTAATTCTCTCTTCTACTTCATTTATCCTAGCAACAAGAGTCTTCATTTTTTATTTCACCTCATTAATAGCTTTTTAAAATTTCAACTGGACTAGATTTTAGTTCTTTTATTTCTCCAGAAAGAGATTCTCTAATATCTTCCATGTTTTTTTGATCCCAGCCAGCACCTTGATAATCATCATTCTAAACTCTACTTTTGACATATTACTAATGTTGGTATTGATTAGGTACCTAGTTGTCGATGTTGCCTCTTGTTCTTTTTTTGTGGTGAGTTTTTCCACCTTGTCATTTTATCTAGATATGAATAGATGAATGAGAGAACAAAATACTAAAAGGGTAGCAATGACCCCAGAAAATATATACTAACCAAATCAGAAGAGACCCAAAACTGGAGGGAGAAGAAAGGAGAAAAAAAAAGCATGCATATATATATATATATATATGTATATATGCACACATATGACTGGTGAATAGAACAGAGACACACACTTGATTTTTAGTGTATTTTATACTGTTAGAAGAAACTACCTCCCAAAATTTTAAAGAAAGAAAAACATATATATACAAAAATAAGGGTAAACATGATGAAGGGATGGAATATGACTGTAAAGATGAAAATTTAAAAAGATTCTAAATAAGGAATTGATAAGAAGTTAACTGAAAAAAAAAAGAAGAAAGAATGTACTCAGGCTGGAGACTAGAACAAAGCCTCTCTTCTTGGGGAGGGGCCTGTTGCAGTGATTCTCAAATGTCTTTGCCTGAGGCAGAATTGCACTGCCCTTGCCAGGGGCCCAGCTAAGTAATCCGTTTGGGTTCACTCTCTGGAGTTTTTGTTCCCTGAATGCTTTCCACACCTCTTCGAAGGATGGGAGTGAAGATGGTGGCCTCCCAATCTCCATCCCTGTAGGAGTGGAGAGCTTGGGCCCCACTCCTCAGTGTGCCCTCAAAGAGAAGCAGTCAGTCACTCCCGTCTCCCTGGTCTCCGGCCACACTCTGAGCTCACCCAGTCTGGGACTGAGCATTTCTATCTCTGGTGCACAGCCCCATTTGGAGTCTCCAAACCCAGCTGATTTCTACAGTGCACTTCTGCGCTGCTCCTCCCAGAGGAGGAAGGAAGTGGGGGGGTCTCTCCAGATCTGCCACTTGTGGGGTCCTTGCTCAAAGAACAGGGGTCTGAGTGTGCCTTGGATCATGGTTTAAGGTAACCCTGAGCTGAGAGCCCATTGCTTGGCTCCGTCTCTGTAGTCGGCTTTCCCACTCTGATACCTGGGAGCTCTGCCACCCTCAGACACCCCTGGTGTTTTTGTGTCCCCACGGGCCCTGAGACCACACTGTTCCTGCAAGGGCTCTATCCCCCTCCACCACCACCAACTTAGCTTCTGGAATGACATCCCTCAGTGGAACAGACTTCTAAAAGTTCTGATTTTGTGCTCTGCTGCTTTCTCACTTGCTGGGAGCAGGCCCCGCACCCGGCGGTCTATCTCTCTGTCACTTTGGATTCACTTCTCCACACATCCTACCTTCTGGAAGGTGGTTGATTTTCTCTTCCTAGAATTGCTGCTCTTCTTCTTTTCTATCTCCTATTGATTTTGTAGGTATTCAGAATGGTTTAATAAATATCTAGTTGAACTCCTGGGTTCTGATGATATTTCAATCTCCTACTCCTCTGCCATCTTGCTCCTCCTCCTCTTGCTTTTCTTTCTTTCCTCTTTGGTCGCTTTAGTCCTTGGTGTTAGAAGCATCCTTCAAATTCCTGATGATTGTGCCCTAGTGGTTCACATTAAAAATATCATCTTCTTGGGCTATTAACCTGACTGCCAGGCTTCTAGAAACTAACTGAAAGGGAGAAGAGAGTAGGTGGGTGGGAGTGTTGCCTGATTTTCAGTATATGAAGTGTCCTTTATCCTGTTTAAGGGTGCAACTCTCTCTCCCTCTTGTTCAACTCTTGAAAGAATGAACATCCAATCTCTTTCTGGAACAGAGGAAGCAATTCTTCACTGAAGGGGTTCCTCACTGAATAGCTGTTTCTTATAAAGACTTTCAAGCTGTATCCAGCTCCACCTGACCACCTCTCCCCAAACCCCACTTTCAGAGGTAGTTAGTGTCTCTAAGCCCTAAGCAGTCCTGCAGTGTGGGTTGGCTCACTTCTGGGAACTCCCCACTTCACAGCTTTCTTGAGTTTTAGCTTTCTTGAGTCTGCTCTGTCAGTTACTACCCATCCATCTGCTCCCTAGTTTCCAAAATGCTGTTGTTGTGTTCTCCATTATCTTCCTCCTACTGGGTTTATGATTTAAAAAAAAAAGGAAAGAAAAAAGAAAAATCCTTCTACTAACATTTATGAAGAATTTCAGAAAGGATAGAGGTAAATACATATGTTCAATCTGTCATATGTAATCATGTCTTTCCATTTTTAATAGCAGTGTTTATGTTTATGATTTTACGATTTAAAAAATTGACTGTACCCAAAATTTTGTGTGCATCTGAATCTCTTTGGTTCTGGAAGGGTAATTCTCTCTGGCTAGTAGCATTAGCATCTGCTGGGAATGTGTTAGAAATACACATTCTTAGGCCTTATGCTTGATTTACTAAATAAGAGACCCTGGAGGTAGAACCCAGAAATCTATGTTTGAACAAGTCCTCCAGGTGTTCAGATGCTTGCTATTGTTTGAAAACGTCTGCCGTCAGTGACTGATGATTCTGAACATTTGAGAAACACTACCTTACTCTCAACCTCAGCTCTAGATCCATCTCTTCACCTACAAACCCACAAAGTGCCCAGCAAACTCAAAGGACTATTTGAGATGACTTCCCCTGGCAAGACCCAACCTCCAGAGAAAATGTTTATGTTAGGTGCTTTTCTTCCATGACACCTAGCTGTTTCCTGCCTTAAATGGCTCTTTGACTGGGATTCCTGGGCCCAAAACACTTGCAGACCAAAGATTGTGGGAGAAGAAAAGACAGTTGGAAGTAGAGGAAATTTGAAGAGGAGGGACATAGAAGGGCCTCCACCTCTTCTACATGTCAGCTGACAACAGGTTGGGAGAGGAGCCTTGAGCTTCCCTCTGGACACCTCAACAAAGAGGAGCATCCTTGTTCTGAACCTTCTGGTGGCTCTGCACCTCCCATTGCCCTCTGCTCACCTTTCAAACCAAGATGCTGCCAACCTTCTCAGCTGCACACATTAGTCCCCATTTGTGTGACTTCTCTGAGTTCCCCAGTCTTGCCTCCTTACCTTACTTCTTCCTTTTCCCCACCTTGCTGATGATTTTTGCACATTTCCCTATGGAGCCATCCTAGTGGCTCCCCTCTGAGCTCTCTCTATGGCATTCCTTTCCACCTTCTCTCCCAGATATGTCTTCACTGTAATTTACACCTTTGAAGCCTTGATAAAGATACTGGCAAGAGGATTTTTTCTAAATGAGTTTGCTTACCTGCGAGATCCTTGGAACTGGCTGGATTTTAGCGTCATTACCCTGGCGTAAGTATTTCTCTGTGCTGATGTGTTTCTCTGCATGGGCTTTTGGGTAGCTCACACTCTGGGGATGTTTCCTCGTCTCTATCCAGCTTCCTCATGTGAAACTGCATGGCCTGGGGTTTCCCTGCTTCTAAGTGTTATGCAGACAGTTACTTTAGGATTAGTCCCATACCTTCAGGTAGAAGTCAGAGACCTTAATTATGAGTTAATAACTGGCCTGTCAAAGTGAGCAGAGAAGGATCAGCCTTGTACCTACCTGACTTGAAGGACTTTGCCTGAGGAACCAGTATATGAGGTTACCCAAGCCCACATGCTTGAATACCCATCCACACAGAGCGCTCAGGATCATAATACACCTTCTCAAGGGAGCCATTTTAAAGGCTATTGCAATAGTTAATTTAGTGTGTCAGTCTATAGGTGGAAATGCCATTGGATTATGTGCCCACTCTGGGCTTTCTTAGGCTCTTGTTACCCAAATTTGTCCTTATTTTTGCTACATACATTCCCAGGACCCTCTCTTTGCAGAGATACTGACGAACTTCTGGTCCTACAGATACATTGGTGAAGCAACAGATCTCCGAGGAATCTCAGGCCTGCGGACATTCAGAGTTCTTAGAGCTTTAAAAACAGTTTCTGTGATCCCAGGTGAGTTGCTTTAACCACTACATGTATTCATAGAGCATATGCTGGTTTACACGGTCTAATGTCCTACTTTGATTTTTGCAAGAGTCCTATAAAGCTCCAGGGCATGGACTGTTGTCCCCATTTAAAAGACCAAGAAACTGAGGACCAGAGAGTAGAAAACACAATACCAAGTCCCCACCACTAATGAGGCGAAGTGTGACCTGGAGACCTAGTATCCCAATTCCTAGGCCAATGCTCTGTGCATAATACCTCATAACATCGCCATCAATAAATGACAAAAAGGTCATGTCCTCATTTTATGTTCTTGTTGTGGGGTTCAGGCAAGCTTCCAATTGGAGCTTCTCCTTTATACACTAAGCTAAATGTATAAACTTGGAAATAGGGAGGAAGGGAGTAGGCAGTCCTAGGCTCTCGTGAGTGTCTTTGCCATTTCCATGTATCTGAAAGCTTGAGCCTCAGTCCTGTCTTTGGACCCACAGAGGAGAAAAGATTTGGGCATTCTTGATTACAGAGAATTCAGAAACAAAAGTGTTTCACCAGAGCTTATCTTATTGGGCCCTCAAGACTTCTGTTGTCACCAGTATCTCAGGGATACACCTTACCCCACAATGGGATGGTGGAAAGAATGGTGAGGCCAGAGACCAGGCAAACCATTGTGACTTCCACCTAGTGGCCTGATGGATTATCTCCCTTCCCTCACCCCTGAGAATCCATTCTCTCATCTGGAAAACAGAAACACTCAAGCCATGGAGGAAGTCCTTTCAACCATTCTATGTCTGGCTCTGCAGGATAGGTTAGAAAGTCTTTGCCAACTTTCACTGTATAAGCTTCCTCATGAAGAGAGCCATAGCAAGAAGGTAGTCAATGCTGCCTTCTGATATCTCTTACCTAGTCTTAGCCAGGAAGACCTTGAGTCTTGTTTATAAGACCTGTCCTGTCTAGACTCCCTCTCCAATCTCTTCTCTCTCCTCTACCTGTCTTGAATCATGTTCTAGAATCTACCTGTGATTCTACAAATAATTCCTGCCTTTTCTCATCTCCCAGCATTTGGCCAGGCTGCTTCTCTATCAAGAGAGTCCTTCCTGTCTTCATTCAACTCATACTTATTCTTCAGGGTTCTGCTAAGGTTTGACCTTCTCAAGGAGACTCCCTGCTCTCTCCCAACTTCCCCACACTCCACCCCATCCCATCCCGACCCTAGGCTTCATTTAGGAGTTGCTTCTATATACGCCTACCTGCTCTATAATGCAATATCATTTCCTCTCAGTTGTTAAACAACCCCACCATATGCCCTTGCCTTAGCCCCCTGCTCAGTTCCCAGTCCAGGGACCAACACAGCTAGTGCTCAATAGATTATTTGTTAACTAAAATAACGAGACAAGGATGGGTTCCACACTGCTTCCCTGTTTGGAGCTCTTTCTGCTTATCTGTGAATCTGCTCTCTGAAAGAAGCTAGTATCATTCTCCACAGACACAAATCCTCTCTCCTTAAACAAGCAGAGACTGCCAGCTGTGCTAGTCCCAGTGTCTCTCATGGTCTCATTCTATTGCTGTGTTTGTCTCTCCGTGTCTTTGTGTTTCTGTCTTTCTTTCTCTGTCTCATTATATCTCCTTTGCATCTCTCTCTTTCTCCCTCTCTCTCTTTCTGTCTCACAACACACACACTGTGTGTCATGTGTTTTCATCCTCAGGCTGCCTCCCAGGACTGAAGTGAGTATAGAAAAACAGATGTCAAATTACTAGAATCAAGTTAGTAGCCTTATATCTAGCAAAGTGCCTGAAACATAGCAGGTACTCAAGAATTATATTTTAAATTGAATTACTACTATCAGAAGTTTATTAGCTTTACAATAATAAAAAATACATCACCTGTGTCTCAGGTGTCTCATCCTTACAATGGAGCAATAATATCTGCCTCCATCTCAAGGTTTTTACAAGGCTCAATGGGGAACTGCACTTGGAACTGCCCTAAAGTTTGTAAAGTACCTCACACCTATATGTAGTGAAAGGATAGGAGAGTTAAGATGCAGGAAGTCAGGCATATATGTGTGCTCTGTGGCTGGTATCTCATGAGAGTGTTGCTGTCATCTTCCCACAGGACTGAAGGTCATTGTGGGAGCTCTGATCCACTCAGTGAGGAAACTGGCAGATGTGACCATCCTCACTGTCTTCTGCTTGAGTGTCTTTGCCTTGGTGGGTCTACAGCTCTTCAAGGGCAACCTCAAGAACAAATGTGTCAAGAATTGTGCAGCTCTCAATGAAACGGGCAACTATTCCTCTTACAGAAAGCAAGAGTGGAATTACTGCCACAGTGACACAGGTCTGGTTGGCCAGGGATGTAAAGCCCCCACATACCTATATGGAAGTATATTTTCCTTCCTCTTTCCTGCGAAAATGCTTCTCCTGGGCTATCTTTTATTTTGGGTCCCCATTTTCTGTTGTCCAATGTCCCTTTTACAAGGAAATGAGCTATAAATTTAGGGGCAAGTCATCCTGCTGGGGGAGGCTCAGAGTTAAAGTCACTGCTTGGCTTTTCTCTTCCCAAATGGGACTTCACCTTTCCAAAAGTCCCAGCATGCCTACTGAGAGCACATAGCCAAGAGAACATGCCTTGCTCAGGCAGAAGACTGAGGAGGTGATGCCTCCACTGCATAAAGCTTGAGCTAGAGGGTTCAAAACTATATTCATGGCTTTCATTTCTTTCTTTCTCCTGCAGATTTCTACTATTATAAGCCAGGCACTACAGATCCCTTACTGTGTGGCAATGGATCTGATGCAGGGTGAGTGCCCAACCCATGACGATGCACCAATGCCCAGCCATCCTTTCTTTTTGTCATTATCATTTTCTGGGTAGTGACTGGTTTGCAGACCCCAAGGATGATGTAGAAATGAACTAGTCATAGCTTTAGCCATCCCCAGGCTCATGGGAAGGAGTGTAGGAGTTAGTTTTTGTTATGTAACCAACAGTCCCAGGATTTTGTGGCTTAAAACACTAGCCATTTATTTGGCTCAGGATTCTGCACATTAGCATATTGAACTGAGATCAGCCTGGTGTTCTGGTATTGCCTGAGCTTATTCATACATCTGCAAACAATGAACAGATTAGCAAGGGGCCAGCTGATCTAGGACAGTCTCAGCTGAGGCAGCTTTTCTGTTCCATGTGGTATCATCTCCCAGCAGGCTAGCCTGGTCTTGTTCTCAAGGGCAGAGAGAGGGTTCCAAGAGAAAGAGTGAAAGTGTGTAAGATCTCTTGAGACCTAGGTTCAGAACTGGCACAATGTCACTTCTGCTGCATTCTATTGACAAAAGCCAAGTCACAGGCCAGTGCAAATCTAAGGAACTTGGAGATAAACTCTACCTCTTAACTGGAGGAGCTATGGCAATTTTATGGCAAATGGGTATTATGGATACAGGTAGAACAGTTGTGGCCATTTTGGCAATCTACCCCAGGAAGGAACTAATATATATTAAATATATTCCATGTCAAATGTTCTACATTTAATCATCACAACTCCGTCACATGGGTTTTGTTATCCACACATGACACAGGAAGAAACACGTGCATCCGTCTTTGCCATTTCAAATTCTTACAGAGGCTTGAGGCATAACAAATGAGAGGATTAGGCTGGGGGGCAACCAGGTGATGTCAGTTTGTACCCCCATTTAAAAGGACTAGTCCACTGCTTAGCCCAGCTTTTGGTTGCCACATGGAAATGTGAGTCCACTGCTTCCAGCTCTTCTAACTTTTAAAAAAGAAAGATAAGAATTCATATTTTTATGTGAAACCTCCCAACTAGAAACATTGGCTACCAATTCTAAAAAATGTCTATATATTGTGGGCCAAACAAAATATTTCTGCAAGCCAAGTTCAGCCTGCAAGCTGCCAGTTTGTGAGCTCGGATGCATATACATAAAGATGCTTCCCTGTGAAGAAGCAGTGCTCTGCTAGAGGCTCCATGGACTGAGAAGACACAGTGATGTGATGGTGGGAGACAGGGCAAGAGGTCAGGGAAGGGTTCCTGGAGGTTGTGGTTGAGGTAAGCATTGAAGGACAGGCAGGATGTCGCCAGTTTTGTTGAATAAGAGATGGTTTGGACGGGGGCCATCCCAGGGGGCAGAACAGAATGTGAGACAAAGCAAAGGGGTAGCTGTCCCCTCAAGCTTGCCTGCTGCTTTGACCACTGGAGCAGGCATGAACAGAAGGTTTAGGCAACAGATCAGCAAGGCTCATCTTTCCAATCTCCATGTTTGGGCATCTGGAACCCCAAGCCCATGTGACCTCATTACCTGAATGGCTAACAACCCCAGATTATCCAAGTGGAGCTGGGTGGGACCTGTATGGAGCTTTGCCTTACTCAGCCCATTAGCCAAACAATCTCAGATAGAGCTGAGAATCTGATCAACATGGGCTCCTTTTCCTCTTTCTTCACAAATGCACTTGGCATTTGGTTCTTTGGTTCAGAGATCGGACTGTTCTGATGTCAGTTTGTCTTTGACTTAAATCTGAACCAAAGGCCTCCTCAATGTCTTTTTTCCTATCTGGATAACGGCATTTCTCATGGCAATGGCTCCAGAGTAGCTTAAGTACTATCTGTGGTAAAGTTATGGTGTCCACGCATGGCCCCACAAACCACAACCCAGCTGTAAAAGAGGTCAGGCATCCTGCTGGTCAGGTCTTGGCCAGGAAATAAAGAAGTAAGTGGGTAAGGCTGGGATGGCAAAGGAGCCCAACTCGGGATGATGGGCAGAGTAAGTCCTGAAGGGCATACTGTGAAGATGAAAACTGGGTCCTGTGCTGGGCCACAGAGAATCCAGAGACCTGAGACCCTCACTGACCAGTGGCACTATAGTAGGAAAGTCCAGGGTATCAAGGTAGAAAACAAGTACTAGGAAACACGTAATGATTTTCAGCATTCTTTCACATGTACTCTTCCAGTCCATTCTTTTGGTCACTTCAGATTAAAAACAGCAGAAATTTTAATTTACAATTTACATATAATATTTACCATGCTGAAGGCACCATGCAAAAAGTGTTGTAGTGTGATCTCATTTAATTCTTAGAGCAATTCATTATTGATGTGTAGCAACTGTAGTGGGATTTAAGGGAAGACTGGAAATTAGGCTACCCTTGGAGTTAACTAGAAAACCTATAGGTAATGGGTTATCTAGCTCCTTTGGCAAGCAAATCAAAAGATTGTCTGTCTTTAAATGTGGGTCTAGAGAGTCTAGGAACTCACAAATCTCCAATCAAGATTGAAGATAGAATTAGGATTAATTTTAGTCAAGTTGCTGGCACCCTAATCAATTGTATGGGTCCCAGAATTGTGTGTTTCCATGGATGTCTGGAATAAGTACAGCCCCAGAGATTGGTGTTAGTGGAGGTGTGCTGGAGTAATAGAATCCCAGACTACAAATAAAATATTACTGTTTTCTCAGCAAAGCCATCCCACTGAAGTAAGTGAACACCTCACATGCTTTTAGCTTAGAGATACTTCTTGACATCAACTTATTCCCTTATCACGAGAGAGTGAAGAGTCAGTCCTGCACTACCCACCCCAATGCTCACCATGTGGTCATCTTCAATTTGGCCTTCCATCCTAAGTCAGTCTTCACAGGCTATTTGACATTTATATTTCTCCTTTTGAATAAATACATTGACATCTGTATGGTTTTAGCAACTGACTTCTTTTCTCTGAACCTCAGCTTCCACATCTGTAAGAAAGGATGGGTCAAATGATTAATTTATAGCATTTGTAAAGCACTTAGGAAGAGAGTGGCACACATAAGTGCCCAGTAAGTGGAAAGTGTTGTTTTTATTGTTATATATAATTGGTGAGTGAAATTGACTAATGTGAGTCCTCCTTTGATGGACAGGTTGGCAGATGTCGCCAAAAGCCTCAGGTTTTCAGTCTGCATTATTGATACTGACTCTCCTTTGCCTGGTGTGAACCTGCAAAGAGTTTGCCACCTTATGGAATCGTGTGTGGGCAGTCAGCTGGCAGGCCACCCCTCTGCATGAAACTCTGAAGTGAAAGTATTATCATCCCCATTTAAATGGGCAAGAGAGGGGCGCCTGGGTGGCTCAGTCAGTTAAGTGTCTGCATTCTGCTTGGATCATAATCCCAGAGCCCTGTATTGAGCCCCTTGTAAGGCTCACCACTCAATGGGGAGTCTGTTTCTCCCTCTAACCCTCCTCCCTCTCATGTGCTCTCTCTTTCTCTCTCAAATAAATAAATAAAATACTTAGAAAAATAAAATAAAAAATAAATGGGCAAGAAGAACTGAACCTTAAAAGAATGAAGGTCATCCAGCTAACAAGAGGGAGGCCAGGTCTTAAACTCTAATCTTTGACTTCAAACCCTATGGTCTTCCTATAGTCCTGGGCTGCCTTGCCCCAAAGGAGCAGAGAGACTATGCAATTGATGACCTACTCTATTCTTGCTGCAGCCACTGCCCTCAAGGTTATCTCTGTCTTAAGACATCTGACAATCCAGATTTTAACTACACCAGCTTTGATTCCTTTGCTTGGGCTTTCCTGTCACTGTTCCGCCTGATGACACAGGATTCCTGGGAACGCCTCTACCAGCAGGTATTGATCTGCATGTCCCCCTACAGACTGGTTTGGAAGCTAGGGAGTCAGATGCATGCCTACCTTTTCCCTAGAGGAAGCTGGCAACATCAGGGGCCCTCAAACTCTGGATACAGATGTCCTTTCTCTTGAATCTGCAGACCCTGAGGGCTTCTGGGAAAATGTATATGGTCTTTTTCGTGCTTGTCATCTTCTTGGGGTCTTTCTACCTGGTCAACTTGATCTTGGCTGTGGTCACCATGGCATATGAGGAGCAGAACCAGGCAACCATTGATGAAATTGAAGCCAAGGAGAAGAAGTTCCAAGAGGCCCTTGAGATGGTCCGGAAGGAGCAGGAGGTCTGTGAGGGGTGGATGCTTTGTGAAGTCCATTACAAGCTGCACATTCTTGGGCAGAGTTCTGGATGAGCCACTTAGATTAAGTCTGTCATTCCAGAGAACTGTAAGAAGATTCACTGTACCTGAAGGGCCATTTTAGGTCAGGTGTTCTTAAAAAAGAACCTAATGAAGATCTTGTGCCAGTGATTTATTGAGGGGTGCTCTCAGGAAAATGAAAGAGAAGGAAGTAGGATGGGACAGGAGAAGAATTAAACAAGAAGATGGTCTCAGCTAGAGATGACCTTCACCCTGATCCCATGGGGAGCTCTGTGGTATGCTTGTATCACAAAGTTAACTGTGCCTCGAAGCAAGAGGGCTGGCCTTTTACATCCCCATACCTACCCCAGCCAAATGTACAGTCAAAGGAAATACTCTACAGAGTAGTGTAGCTGTGATCCATTAGAAGCTAACACTCAAGCAGCTGAAGATGAGTATACTGACCTGGAAAATGGATTTGGGAAGGGCATCAGCAGGACATACTAAGGGGTGTGAATGAAAGGGATGACCCAGAGATGGCTCTTCCTGCCATGCCTCAATCCCACTACCACCCAGGTTCTAATCCCGATCTCCTTTGTTTTAGATACCATCACCTCTGTGACACATTCATGCTAAGCTCAATCACATGTTGTTGGCTGCAGCTGCTGTTCTCTCTCTTCAGGTGCTGGCAGCACTGGGGATTGACACAGCCTCTCTCCAGTCCCACAATGGATCACCTTTAGCTTCCAAAACTGCCAGTGAGAGAAAGCACAGAATGAAACCAAAGGTGTCAGAGGGCTCTACAGATGACAACAAATCACCCCAATCTGATCCTTACAACCAACGCAGAATGGTAAAGTGCTCAAGTTCTGTAAGGATTACCCACCTTTGAAGCTGCCATGGACAATGATTGGAGTAGGAAGACATTTGTAGTAGGGAGACAGTAGAGACACAAAGATTAGGAGGATGTTATAGTAATCCAGACAACACACCAACCACCCCACCACCAAATGGTGGCCTAAACTAGGACAGGGGCATTGTGGATGTGAAAAGGGAGCAGATTGTGACTTTTATTGGGGGTAGCGGACAATAAGACTGGAACTTCAGAATGTGGAAAATAGATATAGGAGTCCAAAATGACTCCCAGTTTCCAGAATTGTGTAGTTAGATGGGTGGTGATTCTAAGGCAGGAACACTGGAGGAAGAACCTAAGTTTGTAGGGGAAAGTGGTGAGCCCATATTGGACATGCTGACCTTGAGTTGTCCAAGGATCTGTGGACATCGAAGGTTAGCTTCCTTATAAAACTTTCTGATCTGTAATTCTGTCCAAGGTGCTGAACTCATTTATAAGCTTCTTTCTGACCTTGGAAAGAAGGATTCCAGACCCATCTCTGTGATGCAGTCCAGCCTAAGAGTAACTTCAGTACCTAACTTCAGACCCTGTAACAATTCCGTTCACCACCCAAACCTTCTACATCCCACTCCAAGATTCCCTATACTCACCAAGTTTCCTCCCCCCACCTCACTCTCCCTTGAAAGTCCTGTGTACCCCAAATATGCTCTTTCCAGGGACCTAAGAGATGATAACCCCTTTGTGGAAGAGCAGCTTCCACATTAACAGTATGAGAAAGGGGATAAACACGGCTCTTGACCTTCACTTCCTCTTGACTTTCACTTCCCTCTCAGTCTCTCTTCCTGTGTTCATCTGAAGGATGTTCTACTTCTTATAACACAGTCTCTACAATCCCCAGACTTATGGTGTGCCTATATGTACATAGACCTGCTCATGTGCACCCTGGTCTCAGGGATATACACACCTCAGCATTGACCAGATTCTGGGCCCTTCTCTTCCTTGCTCTGCCTCTTTTGAGCAGCACCTGGTATGCACAAAGTACAGATCAGATGTTTGAAAGGGGATTTGACCAGGATGAATCACAGCTTCCATGGAAATGTCAGTGATACTGTGCATGGGGCTTTAATTCCCCTCATTCAGTCAGCCCCACATAGATTAGCACCTAGATGTCCAGTAATTGGTGTGTATGTGCTCATCTCTCCAAATAAATTTACCTTCAGATGGACAAAAGAGGAGCTCATTTTGGTAATGCAATAATACTAAGTGCAGTGGTGTAAAGAGATGACTAAAACGTGGTCCATTTCCCAAGAACATCTACTTGGTGGAGGAGACAAATAGAAAAACAGCTTATGTGCTACATACTATATTAGGGAAACACACATGGTGTTTTGGGGATAGAAGAGGCACCCTCTCTTATGGGGGTGGAGGTGTATCAGGAAAGGCTTCATGGAGGAGGAGATATTTGAAATGAATAGCAAATAGTAAGTACAAATTCCTCCAGTAATTGAAGACTGCAGAGGAGGGGAAGATGAGTATTTTTCAGGCCTAAAAGAGAACACGTATGTGCAAAGGCAGGGAAGCACTATTTGGATACTTCTTTACTGTTCACTAATGGATTGGAATTCGCTCAAGAGGGCTTCCCCTTCCTCTTTTCCCAGGTGTGCTCTTGTAATAAAGCGACTATAAGCAATTTTTACATAAAGCCATTTTCTAACTAGCAGCTGTGAGTGAGAGGTCGAGGGTAGCAATGAGGAGAGACACAGCAAGGGTTTCAGGGAAACCACAGGACTCCAGCTGGTCTGCTTGGGTGATGCATTTTAAGGCAACTCTAGCTCTTAGATTCAGAGGTCATTGCCCACCATTTGTCAAATAGGTCAATTCTGAAATATTAACTGGTGGCCAGGGAAGCACTACATGTCCAATATGGGACCAAAATCATCTTCTTAGTTTCTTCATTGGTTTGCTTAGTGCCCAACTGCAAGTAACTCGGTCATCCAATTTTAATAAAGATTTGTCCGATCTGCTCCTTTACTGTGGGAAGTATTTGTGGATTTTTTTTATGAGTGCCATAATCCTTGGACATATATTCTAGGTAAAGAGTGCCCTGTTGAAAATACTGAGATTACAGTGATAGTTGCTAAACAGAACTGGGCTCCAAATAATCCAGAAAGGAAACTTCAGTTCTGTGGTATAGGGGAATAAGTAAGGAGGACTCCAATGGACAAGATGTCCCAACTTCAGTAGTTTTGTTACCAGAAGGAATTAAGGATAGGGGAAACATTCAGCAGTGTGATCAGAGTTTACTGGGAAGTCAGTGTGTAGATCTTCAGAAATACTTCAGATGGTTCAGGACAGAACTCATAACTTGTTATGGTCAAGTTCCCATGGTGGTCAAGGGTACTACCCAACCCAGTCTCCAGGGGCTCTGGGCCTGTGAATTAGCTCCTTTCCTCTGGCAACTCTAAGCCTCACAGTTCCCTCAGTGGTAGATTTTGATGGAAAATGTTTATTGATTTGGAGGAATGGCATTATTCTTCCAGGAAATTAGGCTGTAACTCTCCCTTCAATCACCCCATTGTAGACTATTCAAAGTTTGCCTCAAGGGATCCTTGAAACTCATTACATTACAAAGCTCTTGTCTCCTTTGCAACACAAACTCTCAGGTTTATATATGCTGGATCTAATGAATTGCAGAGCCTAATTTTCAGACAATAAAATACACTTGTTCATTCAACAACCATTTACCAGGCTTGCATAATAGTCTCCTCAGGTCTCAGCTTTACATGTGGAACAAGGAATTTAAGACAGCTTTGTCCAGCCCCATGGCACATGCTGGTGAAGACTAATCCCTTTGGGTGACAAGGTTGTCTTCTGACATTCTTGACTGTCATGACCTCTTTGCTGGTCTTAAGCACCCTATAATCTCTCACCTCTCCTGGCCTTTTCCCATGCTATGTCAAAAATATTCTTCTCCCTCATTCTCTTCCCATGTTTACCTTGACTATGCCTTAGATCTGTGTCTTTAGTTTTCTTCTGGAAGTTCATGAGAATAAGGGCAGGGGAAAGAGAGTGGGTGGAGGAAGTATTGGGCTCCAGATTTGCCAGCAAGCTGAGCTTCCAGCCTGCCTTTATTTCTTGCTCCTTTGGGGCAATACCCAGTCTTTCCTAGGCCTCACCTCTGGGAGACGCCGGGCTAGCCATGGGAGTGTGTTCCATTTCCGTGCCCCTTGCCCAGATACCTCATTCCCTGATGGGGTCACAGAAGATGGAGTTTTTCCTGGAGACCGTGAGAGTCATCGGGGCTCCCTGCTGCTGGGTGGGGGTGTTGGCCAGCAAGGCCCCCTCCTTAGGAGTCCACTGCCTCAATCCTCTAACCCTGGGCCAGGACATGGAGAAGACGGACACTCCACACTGTCCACTGGTGAGCTTGCCCCAGGGGGCATCGAAGTCTCGGTAAGTTTGTCAATGTTCCAGACTCTTGGGCTGCCCTCCAGGTAGAGGCCAAGAAACCCTGAGTGTCACCCATGGAAAGGTCCTTTAGGCAACACTCTGTCCAACATTTCCCAGCTACTCTCATTTTATAGGCAGGGCAGGTGAGAGCCAGAGAGAGGGGTTGGGTTTACCTGAGGTCAAACAGGTTCTCTGGTTTACTCTGCTGTACATAAATACAAATTACTTCCCAATTGATCCCCCCCTTTTTTTTTCAGTGTTCCTCTGCCCCCACTCACTATCACTGCTTTAGAGACATGAATATGAGAAAAATGGAAAGTTCTCTTTCTGCCTGTAGCTCTGTGCAAATTATGCTGGACTTAGCACATGGGATCCAGTGAAATTCTGGGAGGGGCCCTGCACAGATATTAGTAAAGGCAAAGTATTCCTTGCTTTACTCAGAGAAGCAATAACTTGCCAAAATATACAAATTAGGCAACAGCGACTAACTGACAAGCACTCTTAATAGAATAATGGCAGAGAACAATAGCAAACCAGGGACTCCTTATTAAATTGAGAGCTGTGATTTAATTTGAACGCTCCCTTTAGTTTCAGTAATGATGCTTCTAGTGTTTTTCATTTGCCCTCTCTGTCTAGCCAGGGACACAGAGAAGTCTGCAAACAGACTTGTAAACTGACCATGTATGGCTCTGCGACTTGGATAAGTCCTACCGGGTTACCTTAGCTCCATCTCTGACTGGATGCCATGTGATCCCAGCTAGAAACAGATGAACCATTCCAATGGGCAAGTGGGTAGAGTTTATTGAAGCATTTACAGAGGTGTGTGCTGGGCTCAGAATAAGGAGGGACAGGGAAACACCTAGAGATGAGCAATAAGGGAGAGCTGTTACATGCTCAGGCTGAAGAGGGGAGAAGAAGGACCAGCAAGAGCTGGGTGGCCCAGCAGAACTTGTGAACCAGGTGGAAGATCACAGCCACTACCCAGCCACAGCTCAGCAAGGAAGAAGCCAGGTGACAGCCTACTCCTCTCTCCTTCCAGACTCTGATCTTCTGTGTGTGTCTCCCATTGGACAAGCCTAACCAGAACGGGAGAGACAGGGTGATGCTGCTTGTACAGAAAGCACCTCATTAAAGAATTTCTCCCTAGATTACTAACTCCTGAGATATTCTGGCTTTTGATTCATTTTAATTAAATTACTTGGCTAGTGCAAGATTAACTCTTTAGGCTCTTCTGTGTCACATGGACGTGGGTTTCAATGGCAGGTGTGTCACTTAGCAGCTGAGACACCTGTAACAGTCCCTTAAATTCTTCAATCCCCCATGTCTCCCATTCAGAAAGTTTCTAAGTAGCTGAAGGGTTAAATAGAATCATAAAGTGCCTGCATTGGTACACAGGTAACTGACAAATAACAATAGCTTTAGCATCTCTTGTTGAGCTCTCATCATCGAAAACTTTCTGAATGTTCTTTATATGTATTAAGGCACTTTCTACTGTAAACCTATGAACTTCATCTATGGGAGGTGCTCAATAAATGCTTGTCAGATTTGGATTCAGAATGGGTGTGCAGCGCTGAATCAGCTGCTGTGGTGCAGGATTCCCCATATCCAGGGTAGTGTGTGACTAAACTTAGGGGCACAGAACCCAGATGGAACTTCCAGTGAAGACCCGAAGAGGAAAGGCTGAAAGGATTGTGTCAAACCACAAACACTGGTGAATCAAGACACACAAATGTTCCCTTAGAAAGAAAAGGACTGTGTGGAGTTTGTAACTGGGTTGTATGCTGGGAGAGTAATGAGCCTATTAGAAAGGAGGTCAAGAAAACCTGTCCTGGAGAGGAATTCTTTGTGAACCCCATATGAACAGCAGAGACAAAGTCTTGGAATGACTGCCTGGTCCACCACTCTGGCAGCTCTCACTTACCTTGGGTAGATACCTCTGAGATGCTTGAGACAACCCTATCCCCCACTCTGGAGCCCAAGGGCCTGTCCTCAGGCAGGAGTTTGCAGAGCCTCAGGTGAGCCCATGTTATAGTGTTAGTTAAAAACCTAGACTGCTTGCACCTAGCTTCAGGTGAGCCCAGATTATAGTGTTAGCTACAAACCTAGACTCTGATCTTCATGCCTACGCTCTCATCCCAAGTTTGAGAAGCAGCCCCATTTCCCAAAGCATAACTGTAGAGGATCATAGCTTCACCAGGCAACTTGTGACCACAAAAGACTGGCCAGTAAGAGGCTGAGTGACCTGTCTTTGCCACTGATGACTTCAGGTTGGGGGAGTATCCTGATTGTTTGTGTCCCAGCAGGCATTTGATGCAGGACAGAAGAAGACTTTCTTATCAGCAGAATACTTGGATGAACCTTTCAGAGCCAAAAGGGCAATGAGTGTTGTCAGCATCATGACCTCTGTCCTCGAGGGTAAGTATCACTCATTTGAACATCCATCCATGGTGCTACAGTGAGTCTGCATTTGAGCAGCAGAGGAGATGTTCCAAACCTGTGTCAAAGATGTCACCCATCTGTGTCCTGGGATCCTAAATACTATTCCTTTTTATGCCCTTCATCCCATCATCCTTTATCGATGTGTGTTTTTTTAAGAATATGGACAATTTTTTTTCAAAAACAATAGAATCCAATGAGTTTTTAATGCCCTAGTTTCATCTCTTGTTCAAATTTACATCTGCTTCATATGCATTCACAAAACTAAATTTGAGAAAGTGATCTGGCAGGCACCAGAGAATTTCAAGCTACCTCAGGTATGCAAGAAAACTTACAGTCCTTGATTTTTAAATACAGCAAAATTATCCTGTCATTTTTCATGGTTGTAATTTTATGATTATAATTTAATTTTTATCTCAAACCCCCATTATGCTAAGCATTGGAAGATGACTTAAGTAAATTAATCAGTCAATTTAACTAAATTCTTGTTAATTCAGGGCTCCATCAATCAGATGGGAATCCACTTAGCCTCCTAAGGGTTGTATTCCAATTGCTTAACCAAAACAGAAGCTGGAGGAAAAGTGGCACTTATTCACGACCACCTGACACTCAAGTTCCCAAAAAGCATGACTGCATCCTCTTGACCCTGAGTACAAGGCCTGTCTTCTTATCCACCCTTTATTTTGCCTCGGGGTATGGAAAATATGGCCTTCGTCCTGTCCAGTTACTTGCCTCCTCTAGACAAATTTAACATGTACTGGGCTGAAGGAGGGAGAGGAAGCTTGGATGCTGGTGTGTTTCTGAGAAAGGGCTCTCTATGTGCTCCCCTTCCAGTCCTGGACTGAATCCTAACTGTGAGGAAGGGCATGATGAAACAAAAAAAGAAAAAACAAAAGTTTGAGGGATTTGAAAACAGAACCAATCTATACCTTACTTTCTAGGTGAAGCCAGGGGTGGCAAGTCTTGGGAAAAGACCCACATACCCAGTATGGCATAGAAACTGTACAGTAGAACAGGCAGATAACCCACTTGGGTAGAGAGTGCCCTGTGGCCTGCATGGCAGGAGAGTAGCTGGAGGGCTGGAGAAGGAAGTGAGCGAGAGGCAAAGAAGGAACGGCCATCTTGGTGACTCTCCCATCAGAGACCACATGGGAACTACAATGACTTGTAAAATACACCTGGCAATGACCAAGGACCAGCTCAGCGGTCCACTGTTGGTGAACCCTGGGCCCTCCAGAACTCAGACACAACTTCAGATAGTGAAGTAGTAGCAGATATTGAATTAACTAAAACAAGATTCCCAGGTTGGGGACTTGCAGTATATATTGAACTCAGTTATGGAGGGGGAACCTTTAAGTTACATTTCTTGCATACGTGAGTTTGTGTTTTGGGAAATGTGTACACATTTCAGTAAAAACCATGTGTACATATTGTACATATTCTTTCTTATTATTTTCCCTCATTGATCATTATTTTAAATCACTTTTCTTTTTTTTAATTTTTATTTATTTTTAAAATTTGTTTTCAGTGTTCCAGAATTCATTGTTTATGCACCACACCCAATGTTCCATGCAATATGTGCCCTCCTTAATACCTACTACCAGGCTCACCCAACCTCTCATCCCCTGCCCCTCCAAAATCACTTTCATTGTAATAGAGTCTGTATGCCTAGCATTTTTTTTCTGTTAAGAATAATTTATTTTGAAATAAAATATTATAGTATTTTTTCCAGTTTTTGTTTCCAGAGAAATGAAAAAAACCAAAAACACTTTATTCATACAATGGAATCTTACACTATAGCAGTGAAAATGAAAAACAAAATAAACATGTATCAGTATAAGCAATTCTCAGAAACATAAAGTGGAAAAAGTGAAGAATATGTAGTATATTATTCATTTTTTAAAATTTATTTTTTATTTATTTTCAGCATAACAGTATTCATTATTTTTGCACCACACCCAGTGCTCCATGCAAGCCCTGCCCTCTATAATACCCACCACCTGGTACCCCAACCTCCCACCCCCCCGCCACTTCAAACCCCTCAGATTGTTTTTCAGAGTCCATAGTCTCTCATGGTTCACTCCCCTTCCAATTTCCCTCAACTCCCTTCTCCTCTCCATCTCCCCTTGTCCTCCATGCTATTTGTAATGCTCCACAAATAAGTGAAACCATATGATAATTGACTCTCTCTGCTTGACTTATTTCACTCAGCAGAATCTCTTCCAGTCCCATCCATGTTGCTACAAAAGTTGGGTATTCATCCTTTCTGATGGAGGCATAATTCTCCATAGTGTATATGGACCACAACTTCCTTATCCATTCGTCTGTTGAAGGGCATCCTGGTTCTTTCCACAGTTTGGCGACCGTGGCCATTGCTGCTATAAACATTGGGGTACAGATGGCCCTTCTTTTTACTACATCTGTATCTTTGGGGTAAATACCCAGGAGTGCAATTGCAGGGTCATAGGGAAGCTCTATTTTTAATTTCTTGAGGAATCTCCACACTGTTCTCCAAAGAGGCTGCACCAACTTGCATTCCCACCAACAGTGTAAGAGGGTTCCCCTTTCTCCACATTCCCTCCAACACATGTTGTTTCCTGTCTTGCTATTTTTGGCCATTCTAACTGGTGTAAGGTGATATCTCAATGTGGTTTTAATTTGAATATGCCTAGCATTTTTTTTTCCAATTTATTTATTTTCAGAAAAACAGTATTCATTATTTTTTCACCACACCCAGTGCTCCATGCAAGCCGTGCCCTCTATAATACCCACCACCTGGTACCCCAACCTCCCACCCCCCCACCACTTCAAACCCCTCAGACTGTTTTTCAGAGTCCATAGTCTCTCATGGTTCACCTCCCCTTCCAATTTACCCAAATTCCCTACTCCTCTCTAACGCCCCTTGTCCTCCATGCTATTTGTTATGTTCCACAAATAAGTGAAACCATATGATAATTGACTCTCTCTGCTTGACTTATTTCACTCAGCATAATCTCTTCCAGTCCATGTTGCTACAAAAGTTGGGTATTCATCCTTTCTGATGGAGGCATAATACTCCATAGTGTATATGGACCACATCTTCCTTATCCATTCATCCGTTGAAGGGCATCTTGGTTCTTTCCATAGTTTGTATGCCTAGCATTTTTGATGGCTGCGTAGAATGTTAACATGCTGCTATGCCTGTGATTTTTTGCTGGCCTGGTGAGTTGCTTGGATTCTTTTTTCTTTTTGCTATTAGCCATCAAATAGTTAATGTTAAATACAAACAGCCTGCTTCTTCATTTATTTCCCAGAACTTTCAAGCTTCCTCTTCCTCTTTTTTTTTTTCATTTATTTACTCTTCAACAACCATTTGTTCAGTACCTGCTTTATGTCTGGCATTATTCTGGTGCTGGGAATTCAGTGGTGAACAAGATAGAAGCCAGCACACATGGAATTTACATTCTGGGGGCCAGAGCATACAGAAAATTTTAAAAAAAATAGATTTTCAGGTAATGATAAGAAGTAGGGGAAAAAATAAAGTAGGGAAGGAGATAGGAAAGACAGGACTACAGAGGGGCTATTTCAGATAAGGTGGATGCAAAAAGCCATTCTCCCTAAGGAGACCAGAAATCTGAATGAAGTAAGGGATTCAGACTTAAGAGAGAGTAGGGGAGAGAGTTCCAGACAGATGAATGGCACATGCAATGTATTTTGCAGGAAAGAGACAAGAATTAACAAAAAGAGTGTTCCAAACACATCCCAACCCAGGTTAGAACAAAAGAGGTCTCAGAATTGATGAGAAGCAACAGAGCATTATAGTTCAGAACACAGACCTTGGAGCTAGACTGCCTGGATTTGTTTCCTGGCTCTGCCATGCAGGGTAGGCTGTGCAACTTTGGATCTCCATTAACTGTTCTATGCTTCAATTGCCTCACCTGTAAAATAGTGAAAATGTACTTATCTTGTAATGATTTTTGAGGATTAAGTGAGTTAGCATAAGTAAAGGGTCTAGATCCACAACTGGCACTTAGTAAATGTTCAGCAGATGTTGGCTATTCTTATTTACTCAGTAGTAAACGAGGACAGAGATGTACC
Organism: Neogale vison; assembly: GCF_020171115.1. NCBI lineage: Eukaryota > Metazoa > Chordata > Mammalia > Carnivora > Mustelidae > Neogale > Neogale vison. The sequence goes on from NC_058096.1 coordinate 156,589,559, forward strand.
TGTTCCATTCATGGTTAGATTCCAGAACCTGAAAGAGCAGTGCTTGGCATACAGTAGACATTCAACAAACAGTTGTTGAATGAATGGTTAATGAGAGTGACACACAAAGGTGACATTTGGTGGTGATGCTTATTATAATGACCTGAACTGATAGATAGGAAGAGAATAAGGAATGGTCAGATATCCTGAGGTAGGACAGACTTCCTCTTGAGGAAGAATAGACTAGGAAAAGCAGGAGACACACTGATATTTTTAAAACAATCTGGGTAAAGACAACTTCAGATTAGGGCAAAAAGGTCAAAGTTGTTTGAGCATAGCACAGATGACTTCTGATCTTCTCTGGTCGGACATTATACCCGCAACACTCACAATATATGAAGGGTACTCGGCATTGTCCAAGTTGTGTTGGAATTTACAGAGGCCACCTCTTTGGGAGTGATTGTGCCTGAGAAAGTTTGGCCCAACCCAATAAGAATTTTGCAATTCACTGAGCTCAGGGCACATGAACAATCTATGTTTGCACACAAGCTAAGATTGGACAGTTGTCCAGACTAGACCAGAAGCAGGGGCATAGCAGTCAACACAGCCCAGTCTCTACCCTCATGCTGAGTAGGAGACAGGGACTTGGAATAAGTTATTACCAGTGTGCTGAGTGTCTTGAAGGAGAAGTACAGGATGCTAAAGGAAATATGGTAAGTTTAGCCTGGAGTTAGGGAAGTATTCCAAGCAGAAAGGACAGCAAAATCTCTGAAGCAGAAGAGAGCTCAGTATTTAAAAAAATGAAAAGGCCTGATGTGGTTGGTGGGAGCACAGAGAGCAAGGAGGATAGGGGCTCAAAATAAGGCTGGAGAGATGGACTGGGGCCAAACCCACAGAATTTCCTATACAAAATTAAGGATTTTGGGCTTCATCCTAAGAGCAGTAAGGTGCCATTAAAGGATTGGAGGCAAGGGAGCTACATTTGCATTTTGTAAAGGTTACTCTGAATTCGTGTAGGGAATGGAATTAAAAGGGGAAGAGTGTTGGCAAGGAAACCAGTTGGGAGGAAACCAGCTGAGAGATGGCAGTGCCTGGACTCTGGTAACAGTAAGAGTGGTAGGAATTGGGAGGATTAAGAGCTATCCCAGGGACCTAAGATTCAGGACTTGGTGGTTCACATGGTTCTGGCATAAGCAACTGAAGGGATACTGGTGCAACAGCTTGTAAAAGGAATACTTTAGTGGGATTCACTGGGGAAAGATGAGAGGGAAGATCACGAGTTGAGTCTGGGACATAGCAGGTTTCAGGTGTCCTTGGGGCATTCAGGTAAGAATTTCCAGGAGGAAGTCAGATTTGCAATAAATGGGTCTAGAACTTAGAAGATGAGGATGACCTAGAAATACATATTTGAAAGCTGTTTGAACGTAGACTATAATTTTCAAGAGGTGCAGGTGGATAAGATGACAGGGGAATTGAGTAAGAAGAGAAGACCTGGGACAGAGTTCTAAGGAAACTATAATGTTTAGTGATTGAGCAGAAGAGACAAAGTCAGCAGACGAAGCTGAGAAGGAATGTCCAGAAATAGGAGAAGACCCAGAAGAATACAACACAGACCTGGGGTCTGAATTCCTTCAGGATGAATAGAAAAGTCAAAAGGAGCAAAAGATGTTGTAGAAAAATCAAATAAGATTAAGTCTGAGAAGAGTCCAGGGGCTTTGGTTATAGGCATGTCTTCAGTGATCTAAGAAGTGAGGATTTGCAGGGTATGGGAGGAGGTTGAAGAAGGGATGTACGGTGGGAGGAGAAGGATATATTGTATATAGACAAAGTTTTCAAAAGTTTGCCTGCCAAAGGGAGGAGATAGTAAAACATCACCAGGGTGTATGTAGCATTGTTTATTTATTTTCTTGTATGGAGTATTTAAAAAGTATATTTACATGCTAATGGGGAGGATCTGTGACAATGGGAAAGACTGAAGATAAAGGAAAGAGAGAATATTCAATAGATTCCTGAAGCGACAGGAAAGGATGCACAAGTGAAGAATGTTAATAGTGATGAGGGAGTAGGAGACTGGCTGAGAATGGAGCAGGGGCTGGCGCCTTGCACCCCCTCTCCACCCACTCCCCTTGGTAATATGTGTGACATTTCATAGGCACCCCTGACTGCCCTAAGGAAGAGCAAATGGTTATCTTGCAGAGATCACAGTCCTGCAAGGCAGGAGTCTCTCTTGGTTTACAAATGTCCTTGAGATTTACAACAAAGAAGTTACCTTATCAATAGCCCAATTTCCAAAGACACATAACTCAGTTCCTCAGGCCCTAACGTCACCCTCCCCTCCATAAAAAACCGAGGGAGATGGAGGTAGAAGGAAAAGTAAATAAAGTTAAACTTCTTTCAAAACCTAAATCTCACTAACAAGGACGTTTGATAGCAGGAATGTAACATTCCACCAGGAGACTCCCAACTGTCTTTATGTTAGTGCCTCATTAGAGGGAAAGTGGCCTTGGCTTGATAGTAACCAGGCCTTCAATATCCTGACAGTCTTCTTTGCCCCAATAGCCCTTCTGAACACCCCTTTGTCCTCACCTACCCAACTCCTGTGTATATAACCAGACACTCCTTACAGGCCCGGGACAGCCGCATCTCTGCCTGACCATGGGTCCTGTCCCCGTGCTCTAATAAACCACCTTTTTGCACCAGAGACGTCTTAAGAATTCTTTCTTTAGCCGTCGGCTCCGAACCTCACCCCACTGAACCTCACCTAGGTTCAAGAACTTCATCAATAGGAGAAATGGCATCTCTAATTATAGCCAAAGGAAGGGAAGGACGTTCTTTCTGGCTTAAATTTCTGTAGGAGTCTTTCAGGGAAAGAGCTGTGATCATGTTCCAAGCTAGCAAGTGCATGATTTGCTTAGACTCTGGGTCTCCCCAGACATTCAAGATCAGCAACAGGTAAGGCTGTTTACAAGGCAGAGTTTTTTCCTGTCTTGCCTCGCAGACATGCACTTCCTGACACAATGGCGCATCGGCAAGATTTTTAATACAACAAGGCTTCCTGTGCTTTTTAGTGCCAGAATAGGTCCAAGGAAGAACTTGCTTTTGTTTCAGCTAGAGATCGTTGATTTTGCCTCCAGGGTGTGCAAACTGCTTTAGAAAACATACTTTGCCAGTTTATATTGCTGCCATTCCAAGTGTCCTTTCAGAACATTCTCCTGTACTCTGATTGACCTGTGCTGTATTTGCTAGCCTTTGCACATAACTTATGATTTGATTTTTACAAATGTTTCCTAGTTTCATTAGAGTTTGCATTTCTGTCTCTCAGGTTTGATGCCTTTAGTGGTTTCTGGAAGTAGAGGGGCAGCACATCCTTTTTTTATGTTATCATTATTTTGGAAGATTTTTTTCAGTTTTTGAGGTATAATTGACAGAACTGTAAAATATTGAAAGTGTACATTGTGATGATTTGATACATGTATACATTGTGAAATACTTTCGCTATCTAGGTTATGAATACATCCCTCACACCTCACACATTCATCTCTTTTTTTAAAATATTCCACATAGAAGTGATACTGTGTAATATCAGTATTTACCTTGTTCTGTCTGACTTACTTCACTTGGCATAATGTCCTCAAGTTTAAGGGTAAACACCAATATTTCCTTCTTTCTTGTGGCTGAGTGATATTCCCGTGTTGGGAGGAGGGTGTATGGGCGGGTGGGTGTGTCTCACATCTTCTATATCCATCCATCTATTGATGGACACTTAGATTGTTCCATATCTTGGCTATTGTGAATAGTGCATCAATAAACATGGGGAGAACAGATGTTTCTTTGAGATACTGATTTCATTTCCTTTGGAACTAACATAGTAGTTCTATTTTTAATGTTTTGAGGAATCTCCATACTGTTTTCCACAGTGGCTGCACTAATTTACATCCCCACCAGCAGTACACCAGGGTTCCCTTTTCTCCACATCCTTGCCAACGCTTATTGACTCTTATCTTCTTGATGATAGCCATTCTATCAGGTGTGAGGTAGTATCTCATTGCATTTTTAATTGCATTTCCCTGCTGATTTCTGATATAAGCACCTTTTCATGTACCTGTTGGCCATTTGTACATCTTCTTTGGAAAAAAAAAATGTCTACTTAGTTCCTCTGCCCACTTAAAATCAAATTATTTGGGGGATTTTTTGTTACTGATATGCGAAAGACCCTCGGATCTCACCACCCAAGAATCAGACACCAGACTTCCACTGGATGCAAAAGCAAGAGGGTTTATTCTTCACAGACGCGCCTGCGGGCGGTCAGCAGCATCAGCTAGCTGAGCGCACGGGCTTCAGGCTTACAAGCTTTTTTATAGGGCAAGAAGGGGTACAGGAGCAACGGCTAGGCAACAGGTTTCCTATTGGATGTTTTAAAACACAGTGGGGGTGATGCCGCCAGCTTTATTTTTGTTTTTCAACATTTCCTTAGCGATTCGGGGTCTCTTCTGATTCCATACAAATTTTAGGATTATTTGCTCCAGCTCTTTGAAGAATGCCGGTGGAATTTTGATCGGAATGGCATTAAAAGTACAGATTGCTCTAGGCAGTATAGACATTTTAACAATGTTTATTCTTCCGATCCAAGAGCATGGAATGGTCTTCCATCTTTTTGTGTCTTCTTCAATTTCTTTCATGAGTGTTCTATAGTTCCTCAAGTATAGATCCTTTACCTCTTTAGTTAGGTTTATTCCCAGGTATCTTATGGTTCTTGGTGCTATAGTAAATGGAATCGATTCTCTAATTTCCCTTTCTGTATTTTCATTGTTAGTGTATAAGAAAGCCACTGATTTCTGCACATTGACTTTGTATCCTGCCAAATAATTGGAAGGGGAAGTGAACCATGAGAGACTATGGACTCTGAAAAACAGTCTGAGGGGTTTGAAGTGGCGGGGGTGGGGGGGTGGGAGGTTGGGGTATCAGGTGGTGGGTATTATAGAGGGCACGGCTTGCATGGAGCACTGGGTGTGGTGAAAAAATAATGAATACTGTTTTTCTGAAAATAAATAAATTGGAAAAAAAAAAATCTAGATGCCCAGGCCATACCCAAAACCAATTAAATTATGATCCCTGGTAAAAACAAACAAACAAACAAACAAACAAACAAACACAGTGGGGGTTATCTGGGGTCACAGCTGTTAGTTTCTTCAGAATTCCTCGAGACAACCGGGCGGGACTCTAGAGACTTTCAGTCCTTGTTCTCTCCCGGTTTTTGCGATAAGGTGGCAGGTGGTGGGAGGATGTTTTTCAGCCAAGCAGTTACAGAAAAGCAAAAGAGCGGTTAGTTAATCTATGGCTGGGGGAAGGGTGTCTATATGCGGGGTCTTTCAATATGTAGGAGCTATTTATATATTTTGAATATTAACTCCTTATCAGATGAATGGCTTGCAATTTTCTCTCATTCCATAAGTTGCCTTTTCCTTTTGTTGATGGTTTCCTTCGCAGAAGCTTTTTAGTTGATGTCATCTTGTGTCTTTACTTTTTGCTTTAGTGGACTTTGCTTTTGGTATCAAATCCACAAAATCATTGCCAAGAATTTGCATTTCTATTTCCCAGTCTCCTGGATGCTTTCATTGATTCCTGGAAGTGGAAAGAATAATACTTTCTTTGCTCCATTATTTAAATAAAATCTGTTTATCAAATTTTTATTTAGAACATTTTTGTTTGAATGGGCAATATGTTATACATGATTTAAAACACACTAAAGGGCATATTTTTAAAAAGAGAAATATTTGTCTACCCACCTCTCCTTTCCAGAAAAAATGTCCAAACCAGTTATTTTGTGTTTCCTCCCAAAAATATTTTGTTATGCTCAATTAAAAATATATAGTCTTTCTTCTCCCTGGAAAATGGTAGCATACCACATATGCTATTCTGTGTCATAATTTTTTAATGAATATATCCTGAAAAACATTCCATGTAAGTACTCTTACATTTTCCAATAATTGTTAGTATTACGTTATATAGAAGTGCCATAATTAATTAGCCATTCCCTTCTTGATGGGAAGTAAATTCTGCGGTCACTACAACACCTTCTACATGCACTATAGGTTAAATGCCTCAAAGTGAAATTGCTTTGTCATGGGGGTAAGCATTTTTAGTTTTGAACAACAAGGGATGCTCTGTATAAATATATCAACTTGCACCCACCCGAGTAATGGATGATACTGGCTTTCAACCCACACCCTCCAAAACATAATTATCAAACTGTCTTATCTTAGCAAATCTGATCCGTGAAATAATATTTTAGTATAGCTTTATTTTGCATTTCTTTCATTTTGAGTATTATTGGACATCTTTTCAAATATTTTATAAACCATTTGAATTTTCCTTTTAGAAACTATCTAATCATCTTTCTATTGGTTTGGTCTTTTTCTCATTGATTTTTTTTTTTTTTTTTTTTTTTGCTGTTTGAGACAACCTGTTTCTCCATACTTTTTTTTTCAATTTATTTATTTTCAGAAAAACATTATTCATTATTTTTTCACCACACCCAGTGCTCCATGCAAGCCGTGCCTTCTATAATTCTCATTGATTTTTAAGAGTTCGTACATGTTAATGAAATGAGCATTTTGTCTATGATATGAAGCACAATTATTTTTCTCAGTTTTTTTTTTTTACTTTATTTGACAAAATGTTTGGAAGATTTTAAAGGCTTACAAAGATTATAAGTCATTACAACAATGTGGTAGTGAAAATAGTTTGATCTATGGAACAGAAATGGCATATAAAAGTATATGGGCATAGATGGAAATAATTTATGACAAAAATGAAATTTCAAATCCTTTGGAAAATTAGATATTATGCAATAAACAGCATTTTTATAAATAACCAGAGGTTGGAAAAAATAAATTGGATTAGTATCTTAATCCTTACTCAAAATAAACACCAAATGCACTAAAATTTTAAGGGAAAGGTAAAGCTACGAAAGAACTAGGAGAAAATGTGAATAGGTGTTTTTTAAATCTTGTGATGAGAGTGGCTTATAATGCAAGGCATGAAAACAAGTTAACATAAAGAACAACATGGATAAATTTGACTACACATAATTTTTTATTTATGTATAGGAAAATGAAACTTAGCAAAATTTGGGAGCATATATTATTTCTCTAAGTTCCTTTCTTTTGAAAAATATATATAGCAAAAAAATTCAAATACTACAGATGCATATACAAAGAAAACTATGTCTTTCTCATACTAAAGAGACTTGATGCTCCCCAGTGTCCCAGTGCACTCTCAATTTCTCATGTATCCTTCATGCTACATTCCATGCATTCACACACACACACACATACACACACTCACACAGGTCACATATATATAAAGGGTTTGTTTTGTTTTGTTTTGTTTTAATTTATTTTCAGAAAAACAGTATTCATTATTTTTTCACCACACCCAGTTTTTTTTTTAACATTTCTGTAGGTAAATCTAACTCACTGTTTTTCAAAATGGATTTTATCAGTTGTTTCTAGTAGTAGTAGTAGTAGTAGTAGTAGTAATATAATCAATGGACAGCATCTTTCCTTGCCACGTGGGCTGGCATATCTGCAGAGTGTGTATCTTACAGGAGAATTTATAGATAGACCTCTATATTTGCCCTCTGTTGAAGTGGCCCAGTTGCACATCCACATGGAGATTTAATGGAAGAGCTAGAGATGAGACTGTTGCTTAAGGAAAAGATCAGAAACTCAACATTAATCTGGTGGCAGATAACATAGCGATGGTTTTTTAAGACCATGGGGCTCAGGGAGATTACCTAGAAAGGGGAAAAAAGAAATATCAAGGAGAGAATGAGATCTCCAACATTCAGAGGCAGGAAAGGGAGAGACGGGAACTGAAGTTGAGAAGAAGTCACTGACAAGGGAGAAAAACCAAGAGGTTATGATGTCCTGGAAGGGATTTTGAGGAGAACATTACAAATTCTGTCAAATGCTGTGAGAGGCAGAGTAATGGGATTACTATAAATTGATTATTTGAATGTGGAAGAGGTAAAACGCCTAATTCCAGGGGTCAGGGAGGAAACAGAAATGAGATATTAGAGAAAGTTAAATGTAGAAAACTCTTACAAGGAATTTTGTTGCTAAGGGGACAGTAGATGAAGAATTACAAGGGTCCCAGGGACATCTTTTGAAAAGTGGAGATACACTTAAAGTATGTTCACATGCTGATGGGAATAGTCTGGAGGGCAGAGAAAGGGGATGACACAGGCCTTGAGCAGGTACACAAATAGGAGTAGAGTGAGCTCGTGTGCTGGATAGGGTACAGAACATGGTGATAAACTTGTAGATTCCTTGGAAACTCAGTGAAAAGAAAAAGGGGAAGTTCTTTTGTGAGTGATTTTTTATTCTGAAGGAAATCAAAAGATGCTGGTCAGCAACGAATAAGTAGATAGGGGAAGGTTGGAGGAGAGAGGGGAAGTGAGAAATGTTAGCCTGGAAGACTGAGGGAGTAGACAGAAATGGAGAAACATGGCAGGATTTCTGGACTGTGACAAGCTGGGACTCAACTTGCTAGTGGGACCAGTCAGCATGGTTGTATAGTTTTTCTAACCAGGTTTACCTGGTTGGTATAGATGCAGAAGAATCTGTATGTTCAGGGAAAGAGGAGTGGAGAAGGGCAAGAGAACTAAGGGTGTCTGCAAGGGGTTTATAGATGGCTGGACATGGAATCTAAGCCAGGTAAATGGAGAACTAAGAACATGACTTGGGGGTTGGGCAATTAAAAAGTGTAGGGTCCATGCTTTGAGGGACTGAATGGGGATAGAGATTGGACTGCACTTCCTGGACTGAAGGAGTTCAGAAAATAGGCAAAGGTCATGAGCAGGGTGCTGGGGCAGAAACTGCCAGTGGTATTAGTATTGACAAGGTTTAGAGGATGACCAGGGGCTCGGAGCATAAGAGGATACATGGCTGACAGCTGTCATTGACCACACCTGTGATACAGAATTGGAGGAATCCGAACGGAGATGCCCACCCTGCTTGACCACTTTGGCTCAGAAGTATTTGATCTGGGAGTGCTGCCCCATGTGGATGAAGCTCAAGACACTTCTCTTTGGGATTGTGACAGACCCCTTTGCAGAGCTCACCATCACCTTGTGCATTGTGGTGAACACAGTCTTCATGGCCATGGAGCACCATGGAATGAGTGCCGCCTTCGAAGCCATGCTCCAGATAGGCAACATTGTGAGTGTGCTGGCAGCCTTTGCCCAGCTATCGTGGTGGGGGGCTTTGGGTGGGGTGGCAGCATGTCTTCATTCAATGGAGTGTTGATGGAGAGAGGGGAGGTGTTGGAGATGTGGTGGCACTGAGAGAGGAAGTCAAGCCTGGAAAGCCAGGCTGAGCTGGTGCAAATTTCTTTCAGATAAACCAGCACAGGGAAACGGACCTGGAAAGTCCTGACCAAAAGGCAGCTAGCTCTCTGTTTATAGAACTTAGGTCAGGCGCTTGAATTCTCTGGATCACAGCTGCATCTCCATTGAAGTTAGGATAAATGTCACTTTCACATCTAAAGACAGCCTATGGACTTGCAAAGTTTCCTCCTCGTTCTATTGCTTTTATGACTGCAAAACACAATGGTGGTGGATTTTCAGTGGCATCATTTAAGGGCAGACAGAGTGGGGGAGGAGCGGGGAAGGCAATGGGAGGGAGGGAACATAGAAATGTGGTTGCTGTTATAACCAAAGCACTAGGGAGTCAGAACTTTCCTTTTGTATCTGATTTGGACAGGATGTTACTTTGAGTTGTCCTCCATTATTTCTTTTTAGTGTTATTTGCTTTTAACAAGATAAAATCCATACTGGACTTCACTACACAGTAAGCAGAAGGTAACAAGCTCAGGATCCTGCCTCCATGTTTACTGCAATATCTACCCCACTAGAAGTAGCCTATTTGGTCTGCCAGGATCATCCTGCTCCTCCAACTGCTCATGGGCTGCAGACTTAAGTAGAAAGGAAGAGTCTCTGGGAAATGTGACTACTCTTCCTTAGAAAGCTCTCCTTCTCCCAGAATCCAGTGATGTGAAAAGGATTCCAGCAGATTCTGGGATGCTATAGAACCATCATAGCTAGCCATTATATTTTGGCAGCACCTGGGTTGAGAGGCCACATTCTACTTCAAAGTTGATATGAAGAGGGGAAGTGGAAAGAGAAGGAAAATCCTATTTCTGAGAAGTCAGCACAAACCACAGAAGGTCTTTCAGAAGAGACCTCAGAGCCCACACTCTCATTTTGTAGCTGGAGAAGTTGTAACAAGAAATGAAAAAGGTCTTCACGGTTGGGACAGAGCATAGTGACATGTTTTAAAAAGAAAGCAAGAAAGGCAGGCAGAGTTTGGTGCTTTGTCAGTGTTATCTCTACAACACAACAATGCTGTGAGGCTATCACCACCCTCACAGCCCCAAAGAAGGTACTGAGACTAAGAGAGATTGAGTATCTTGCCCAAGATGGCACAGCCCATGAGGATGGAGCCCATTGACCCAGTCCCAGTAGGACACAGGACCTCAGCCCACCCCACCACTCCTCACTTGTCTGCAAAATGCACTCAGTGCATGCGCTTTGAATTAGAGAGTTGCAGTCTATGGTATCAGGCGGATCACTTAAACTCCCAGCCTTTCCTTCTGTGTAAAGGCAATGCAACCACCTCTTTCCCAGGCCAGTGATAGGCTTTGCTAAGAGCAAATGAGAGAATAGCACCCAATCCTTCTTCCCTACTTATCTCCCTTTCCTACTGCTTTTCCCATGACCTGAGCCTGGGCTTGACCTTTCTCAGTGTCAGAACCCTGCCCTTTTTACAACTAAAGATACCCAGAGCTGAAAGACTTTTAGAACTTATTATTATTGCTCTAGTTTAACAGATATTATTTATTAATGAGGTAATATTGACCAGGACCTTTGCTGAGAATTGTGTATGCATTTTCTCATTTTATGCCCATTACACAGATGAGGAAATTGACTCTGTCTGCTTTCACAAGCTGGGACATGGCCATTCTCTGGGTCTGTGTTGCCCCACAATCCCAGCTTTTAACTAACTGAACCAGATTGACTTCTCATTTAGATAATTATATAATAATTATTATCCTAACGATCCTCCTTCTCTACCACCATTCATATGAAAACACTAAAGCCTGGGTTCTAATGCATATCTCCTGAGCACTGGTCCAGAGTCTCTCTGTGCTGTCACATTGAGTGTTTCCATCCCCAGTCATTCAAAAGCCCACAGAGTATTAGGAACCTAAGTGAAAACAAAGTCAAGTAATTTGTTATTTTATTTTAAACTAGACATTTCCCTGTTGCCCTACTTGTCATTGCCTCCTAACTCCACAGACTCTGCTGAGATGGATTCTTCTTTCCAACCACAGGTCTTTACTGTGTTTTTTACTGCTGAAATGGTCTTCAAAATCATTGCCTTTGACCCCTACTACTACTTCCAGAAGAGGTGGAACATCTTTGACTGCATCATTGTCACTGTGAGCCTGATAGAGCTGGGTGCGGCCAAGAAGGGGAGCCTGTCAGTGCTGCGGACCTTCCGCTTGGTAATGTTCTCTCTTGGCGACTTGGGGAGACTCCCTCCACATTCATGGAGCCACACCTCTGGGAACAGATGCTGTCATTCGGGGACCTCAGCAGCCAGCAATCTCTTTCTCTCCTGTCCCTGTGTGGAGGAGGCAGGGCATGGTTCCAGGAAGCTGAAGACTCGGTCCTTTCTATTTACTCAAAAGTGGGGCATGTCTTCTCAACTCTGGGCCTGGGCCCCCTCAACTGTACCCTCTTGCTCTCTTATCAAATAGCAATAACAGTGATAATCATAGCAGCTACTGTTTCTTGAGCACTGATAATGTGTCAGGCACAGACATCACATGGCATGGCATGTTAGCGTGGGCTAATTACCATCCTCAGTATTCTCTTAGAGCCAACCATGGTCCAGTGTCCATCTTTGGAGAGAGAGAGGACAGAGTGAAAGAGAGAATGTCCAGCAATCTCACAACGTCCACTTCTAGGCCAGAAGGTCTGCTTGGGGCCTTAGCATAGGAGCCAGCAAAGCAGCACTGAGCTCCCAGACTTGTTTATCTGCAGTGGGATGGCAAACTCAAAGGCCTGCAGGAATCAAGCAAAAGATTGCCAAGCAAGAGATCTTGGCACTGAATAGTTGTCCCACATACACAGGTAGGCAGACCCAACACAATGCTTGACTCCAGGGAGGGGCATTTACATAGGAGTCACGGAGATTTATGCCAAGGAAGTGTCCCTATCCATTATTGTCCTAGTCTGCAGCTTTTCATAAGAAGCAAGAAATCCATACTTTAATGTGGGCTACTAATCCAGTTTTTTAAAAGGCACTCTAAAAGTCAAATGAAGCATATCCTGGGACACATTTGTGTCATATACCACCAGTTGGTGACATCTGTCTGAAATGACGTCTTTCATTGTCCTATGGAAAAAAAGGGCATAGTGGGCCTACAGAGCCCTGTACTCATAATGTGGAAACTTGAGAACTTAGGAATTAAAACAATTTTTTTAGTGATTTAGAGGATAGATTTTTTAGAAGGACAGATTTTTTAGAAAGATGGATTTTTAGGACAGATTTCTCTAAGTACCTAGAAAATGATGTCAAGAGGCAGGTACCTATTAATGGTCCATGTCTGATACCCCATGCACAAACATTGAGGGAGCAAGAGTCCATACTCCCTATGCCCTTGGAGGGCCTGAAGTTAGTTTTCTACTACAATATGAACATTTTTGGCACACTTGGGGAAATACAACCTTGGTGTTTTCAAATCTACGAGCTTCTTTTGCTGACTCCATGAAGCCTATATTCTCAAACAACCACAAATGGGCAGGTTTATTCCATAGCCTTGGCCTACAGAATTCTCCAGGGACTTGCCTCTCTGGTCCCACCTTCCTGATCCTGACATGCTGCTCATCTCACCATTCCTTAACCACGGCTACCACCCCCATGCTTTTCTGGGGGCCATTAGTCCTCCTCCTCCACCACCTTCCCATTCCTCATTAAGTGACTGATACCATGGTCCATCAATATTAGGATATGCTTGAAAGAAACTTAACCACCTTTTGGCTCTAGCCCTTCACATTTTTGTATTTGGCAAAACCCTATCAAATATTGAAGCTGAAACCCAATATTCCCTCTGCTGTGCCTAACCCTGAGCTGTGGACATTACCATAGAAAATTCACACAACCCATATCGTCAGTTTCATCATTTTTATTAATAGACTTTATTTCTTAGAACAGCTTCAGATTGTTTATAAAAATTGAACAGACAGCACACAGAGTTCCCATATACCTCCCTTGGCCAACCACAGGCACACAGTTTATCCTAGTATTATCATCTTTTGTTGCTTACAAGTAAGTCTTCAGTGGTCTCCCATTGCTCTGAGGACAAAATCCAGAGTCCTTTCGATAGTCTCCAAAGTTGGCAAAATCAAGACTTGCTTACCTCTGCAAACAATCTCCTTTTGCCCACTTCACTCCAGCCAGAGAGACTTCCTCTCCCTCTCCTCACACTTAACAGAACTATTCCTGCCTCCTGTCCTTTGTACATTCACTCCCTCAGCCCAGGATGATTTCCCTTGTCTTTACTTAGATCATTCATTCTCATTTCTCTTGGCTCAACCCACATATCACATCCTCAGAGAGGTTCTTCCTGACCACATTATTTTAGGTTGGATTCTCCCAGCAAATTAATCTGTTTTACACAGTTTGCAATCATCTGTGAGACAAAAACCAGGGTTTCCTTGTCTACTATTCTATCACAATGTCCATCACATAGTACGAACCGAATAAACACTTGTTGATTGAAAGAAAGGAGGAAAATAAGGACAGAGGGAAGAAATAAAAATGCTGTGTCTTCCTTTTTGCTTTTTGCTCCCTTCAAAGTAGCATTGCATCCCTTCCCATCACTGATATCCTGGCTCCATGCATCCACTGGTCTGTCCTTTTAGCAATACCACATGTCTTAAGTCCTGCAGTTGCCTTGAGCATGTCTGTGTCTATAAGGCAAGTCACCCACCTCGTCTTATTTCTTCAAGAATATCTCAGCTCCTGCACCTCTGTATTCATTTTAGAATCAACTTGCCAAATTACATCCCCACATACACACAAAACTGTTGTTCTTTTCTATTGGGACTGTAATAATTTATACATCAATTTAGGAAGAAATGCAACCTTTACATTATGTAGTCTTATGACCTAGAAAACAGCACACTCTCCATCTTTTTCAATCTTTCAATAGTTGTATAATCTCTCCCTAGAGTTTTATAATTTTTTTCCATTAGGAATTTTCTCCATCTTTTGTTAGATTTATTCCTAGATATTCTCTAGTTCATTATGCTATTATAAATGAAATCTCTTTTTAAATGTCTTTTTCTGAGTGTTTTTATTAACATTTTGCTACATAGTACTTTTTTATCCAGAAATTTCTTATTAATTCTGATTTATCTATACAGTCTTTCAAATTTTTTAACACAATCATATCATATGCAAATAATGAGTTTTGTTTCTTTTTTTTCTAATGCTTACTCCATTTGGTTCTTTTTATTTTTTTTTTAATTTTTTATTTCTTTTCAGCATAACAGTATTCATTGTTTTTGCACCACACCCAGTGCTCCATGCAATTTGTGCCCTCCCTAATACCCTCCACCTGGTTCCCCTAACCTCCCACCCCCCGCCCCTTCAAAACCCTCAGATTGTTTTTCAGAGTCCATAGTCTCTCATGGTTCACCTCCCCTTCCAATTTCCCTCAACTCCCTTCTCCTCTCCATCTCCCCTTGTCCTCCATGTTATTTGTTATGCTCCACAAATAAGTGAAACCATATGATAATTGACTCTCTCTGCTTGACTTATTTCACTCAGCAGAATCTCTTCCAGTCCCATCCATGTTGCTACAAAAATTGGGTATTCATCCTTTCTGATGGAGGCATAATACTCCATAGTGTATATGGACCACATCTTCCTTATCCATTCGTCCACTGAAGGGCATCTTGGTTCTTTCCATAGTTTGGCGACCGTGGCCATTGTGCTATAAACATTGGGGTGCAGATGGCCCTTCTTTTTACTACATCTGTATCTTAGGGGTAAATACCCAGTAGTGCAATTGCAGGGTCATAAGGAAGCTCTATTTTTTTTTATGAATAACACCTTTTTATTAATAATATGTAGCCATATTTCCAATTAGAAACTTTACTTCTATACATTTTTCACCTGAGAAAGGATTTTTTTTCCAATTTATTTATTTTCAGAAAAACAGTATTCATTATTTCTTGAGGAATCTCCACACTGTTCTCCAAAGTGGCTGCACCAACTTGCATTCCCACCAACAGAGTAAGAGGGTTCCCTTTCTCCACATCCTCTCCATTTGGTTCTTTTAACTACACTATTGTGATGATTAAGATGCCCCATATACTGTTGAAAGAAAGTGTTAATAGCAGACATCCTTGCTGTTTTCCTGATCTCAAAGAGATTGCTTTCATTATTTCACCAAGTATAATGTTTATTTTTTTTTAAAGATAAAGAAGAAACTTTTATGGGTTTAGGAAGTTCTCTTTTGTTAAGTATACTTATCAGGAATGGATATTTAATTTTATCAGACAACTGTCCTCCATGTATTAAGATAATCAAATGATTTTTGTCCTTTAATGCATTGAAGTGGTGCATTATATTAATTGATTTTCTGCTGTAAAATCAACATTGCCTTCCTTGGATGAACGCAACTTGATTATGATACCTTTTTCTATACAATGGAAGTTTCATTTTTCTTATAATTTGCTTAAAATTTTTGCATCCTTATTGATGAGTAATATTTGGTGTGTAATTTTCCTTCCTACATTGCACTTGCCAGGTGTTAGCAACTAGCTATCAAGGTTGCACTAATTTCCATAAAAAGAGGTGAGAAAAAGTCCTCTTGCTCTATACCCAGTCTTTGGATAAGATTGAAATTACCTACTCCTTATAGGGTTGGTAGAATTCACCAATGAGGCCATTTGAGGTCAAAATTTTTCATGACTGACTTAATTTTTTTACTGGCTGTGCGACTACTCAGGTTTTCTGTTTCTCAAATTGGTTTTGGTAAGTTATAGTTTTCTAAAAATTTCCCTTATCTAAATTTTCAAGTTTTTTGGCATAAAGTTGTGTGTGCTATGCCATTATATTTTAAGGGTCTATATCACCTGCACTTATGTTACCTTTTTCTTTCTTTAAAAATGGTGATTTGTGCTTTCTCTCAACTGTTACTATATTAGCCTTGCCAAAGGTCCTCATTTAATTAGTCTTTTCAAAGAACCAACTTTTAGCTCATTGGTCTCTTCTCCTTCATTGATGTTTTCTATTTCAAGTAATCCTGCATCTTATCTTAATTACATCCTCCGTCCTACATGTTTTACACTTTTCTAACTTCTTAAGATGGAATTTTCAACCTATTTTCCTTTCCAATACATTCAATGAAGACTTCATTTCCTTCTAAGAACTGCTTTAATATGTAGAATTTTCCTTATTATTTGGTTTTAAATATTTTCTAATTTCAAATTTGATTTCTTCTTTGACTTCAAAGGTTAATTAGAAGCACAGTTCTTAATTTCTAGTTATCTTCATGCCATCAAGTTTTAGCTCAATTGTATTACACTTAAGAGAACATACACAGCTTGTTCAATGCTTTAAAATTTATTGTAATTTTCTTTTGGCCCAGCATGTTGAAAATGTTCCTTATTCACTTGAAAAGGTGTCTTCTGCGGTTGTAGGGTACAATACTCTGCATATATCCATCAGGTAGAGAAAGTTCATTGTGCAGTCCAAATATTCTACATCCCTGCTTATTTTTGTCTGCCTGTTCTAGCAAT
The DNA here is from genome assembly GCF_020171115.1 of Neogale vison. Lineage (NCBI taxonomy): Eukaryota > Metazoa > Chordata > Mammalia > Carnivora > Mustelidae > Neogale > Neogale vison. The sequence goes on from NC_058096.1 coordinate 156,606,423, forward strand.
TACTGAGATGGTAGTGTATAAAAATATCTCCCACTATGATTATGGCATGGTCTGTTTCTCCTTATGGTTCTATCTTGAAGCTGTGTTATTAAATGCATACATATTTTAAGTTGTTATATCTTCCCTGTAAAGTGAAACTTTTATCAGTAAGAATTGACCTTTTTTCTCCCTAAAAAATGCTTTTTGCCTAAAAAAAAAAACCTCATCTGCCTCATATTAAAATTAAAAGACTCTGTTTTCCTTTGATATAGAATTTGCATGATGTATCTTTACCCATCCTTTTTTCTATGACTTTTGTATACCTTTAGGGTTTTAGTATGAGTCTCATAAATAGAATACAGTCAGATTTTGGATTCTTATTTACCTCTGACAATCCAATCTTTGTCTTTTAACCAAAACATTTAGCCCACTTAATTTATCGTGCATACTGATATGTTTGGATTTGTGCTTATCATATTTTGGGTTTTCTGTTTGCTTCATCTGTCCTAGTATTTTTGTTCCCTGTCTTCCTCAATTCTTTCTTTAAGATTTTATTTATTTATTTGAGAGAGAGCACATGAGCCGTGGGGGCGGTGGGGGACAGAGAGATGGGGAGAAGCAGGCTCCCTGCTGGGCTTGGTCCCAGGAACACAGAATCATGAAATGAACCAAAGGCAGACACTTAACCCACTGAGTCACCCAGGTACCCCCTCTCTTCCTCAATTTTTGATTTATTTTGGACTGTTTATTTTTTTCTGTTCCATTTTCCTCCTTTATTAGTTTGCGAACCTCTCTGTTTTTATTTCTTGAGGGGTTACCTTAGGAATTATTTAATTAAAGTCAAAAGTTAGCTAAAACCTCTATTTTCCAAGACCACTTTTCACTCCATATACCCCTTCCCGACTTACTACTGTGCTAAGCATTTTAATTTTATCTTGTTTTTAAAAAGCTATATGATTCAATCAATCATAAATAATTCCAAACTTACTCTTATTATTTATTTTAGTTTTATCTTATTTAAAAAGAAGCTATCTGACTTAATCAATGATAAATAATTCTATCTATTGTACAAACAATCCCCAAAACCCCATAGCTTAACCCAGTCAAGGTTCATTTCTCACTCATGTCATCTTCTAATGCAAGCCAGTCAGCTCCAGGTGGGACTCCTTCAAGAAGTGACGTTACCACATCCAAGGAAGGTCTGTACAATCTTCAAAGCTTGCCTATTTGTGGAAACATGGCCAAGCCTTTTTTTCAGCTTTAAACAGTCAAAGGCTTTTTCATTCAGGGTTCATGGCTTCTTTTACAATGCAATTCCTTCAAAAGTTAGGTGGCTTCAAACCTCTCTATGGTCTGTGGCAAAGTTCTCAATTCCCCTTTTTTTCTTTGCTTTCTCACCTCCATGCCTTTCTCTCTCAAGTGGTGGCTCTCAAACAATGGCCACAGCATTTAGAGAATATTTGCGGAGATTTGCTTCATTTCATTGAAAAATTTAACTGATCTTCAACACTTAAAAGACTTGATCCTATTGCTTAACTGATTAAGATCTAAAACAGTATACTTTCCTGAAACTTCAAGGTTCTAAATTTCTGGATTCTATTTCCTTTTACTTCTTTTTAATCAGCCCAATACTCTCCAGGCTCAGCCCTTTCCTGTAATAGCTTGACAGATGCAACCTTCTACATCTGACCCACAATACTAAGGTTTTGTTTTATAAACCTTTCCCCTAGGGCTACTGGCCCATGAGGCTCATGATCTGCCCCACATTATTGCAGGCAATGGTTCTGCCATTGCCACACAGATCAGGACCTTTGGAACCTTCTCATATCAGTTTTCTTGTTGTCCTCAACATGACCATTAAGCTAGTGCCAAACATTTGCTATCTTGAAATGGCAAGAGCTCTTTTCAGTGTACCAGTTTCTACATAACTCAAGGTAAGTACATCTAGTTACTGTGACAATCTCTACATCTGTGAGTTAACATAACAGAAGTTTCTGTATCACAACATATTCAGTGCTATTTGGGAAGTTCTCCTGGTGTGTCTGCTTTGAGGAGTGACTCAGGTATCCAGTATGATATGATGTCACCATCTTCAATGGGTGACCTCTACAAGTGGCCATGGAGAGGATGAGAAAGTGCATTGGTGTTTTATGGTTATGCCTGAAAGTAGCATACTACTTCTGTCTCCATCTGCATTCCATTAGCCAGAATCCAATAACATGATCTCAACTATTTGCAATTGAAGTTGGAAAGCAATCTTCCTTTGTGTCTGAGAGGAGCAGAAGCGCATGGTGACTATATAGCCAGTCTCTGCCATGACCCATAAGACTTTATTATTGTATCTACTCAGTGCTCATTTAGATTCACCCTCAGGCTTAGCACATCCTTGCTCTTTTTACATTCTTTCATATGATACTTTCCTTCTGCCTAAAGATTTTTTAGAATTTCTTTAAGTGGATGTCTTCTGGCAAGAACCTCTCTCAGTTTTATTTATCTGAAATTTGCCATTCAGTTTTGTTTTTTTGTTTTTTTAATTAAATTAATTAATTTATTTTCAGAAAAACAGTATTCATTATTTTTTCACCACACCCAGTGCTCCATGCAAGCCATGCCCTCTATAATACCCACCACCTGGTACCCCAACCTCCCACCCCCTGCCACTTCAAACCCTCAGATTGTTTTTCAAGTCCATAGTCTCTCATGATTCACCTCCCCTTCCAATTTACCCCAACTCCCTTCTCCTCTCTAACACCCCTTGTCCTCCATGCTATTTGTTATGCTCCACAAATAAGTGAAACCATATGATAATTGACTCTCTCTGCTTGACTTATTTCACTCAGCATAATCTCTTCCAGTCCAGTCCATGTTGTTACAAAAGTTGGGTATTCATCCTTTCTGATGGAGGCATAATACTCCATAGTGTATATGGACCACATCTTCCTTATCCATTCGTCCCTTGAAGGGCATCTTGGTTCTTTCCACAGTTTGGCGACCGTGGCCATTGCTGCTATAAACATTGGGGTACAGATGGCCCTTCAGTTTACCCTTGTCTTTAAGCACAATTTTTAATGAATGTAAAGAAAGTTGATAATTAATAGTTACTTTTTCTCAGTTCATCGAAGATGAGTAGTAAGCTTTGAATTTTAACTGTTGTTCCTTTCTCTCTGGATACTTTTAAAATCTTCTCTTTGTCTTTGCTGTTCTGTAATGTCATTAGTATGTGTTTAGCTATGCATTTATTTTTTCATTTATAATGCTTAAGATTCTTTGATTTCTTGAATCTACAGGTTTGTGCTTTTCTCAGTTCCAGAAAGTTCCAAGACAATATGTGGGCAAATCTAGCCTCCACACCACTCTTTTTCTTCTCTTGGACTTTTATTAGATGTATTAAACTCTCCCACTCTATTCCCTGTGTTTTTATGGCTTTTTGAAATTTTCCATCTATGTCTTTCTGGCTACCTTCTAGATAATTTCTTCTGTATATCTGCAATTCATTAATTCTTTTCTAAACTGTATCACATCTTATGTGAAACTCCTCCATAGATTTCTTTTTAAGATTTTTATTTATTTATTTGACAGAGAGAGATCACAAGTAGGCAGAGAGGCAGGCAGAGAGAGAGAGACAGTGAGAAGCAGGCTCTCCGCTGAGCAGAGAGCCCAAAGTGGGACTCGAGCCCAGGACCCTGGGATCATGACCTGAGCTGAAGGCAGAGGCTTAACCCACTGAACCACCCAGGTGCCCATCCTCCTAGAGTTTTTTTTTTTCTAAATTTATTTGACAGACAGATCACAAGTAGAAAGAGAGGCAGGCAAAGAGAGACAGGAGGAGGAGGCAGGCTCCCGGCTGAGCAGATAGCCCGATGTGGGACTCGATCCCAGAACCCTGAGATCATGACCTGAGCCGAAGGCAGAGGCTTTAACCACTGAACCACCCAGGCTCCCCCCTCCTAGAGTTTTTAAATGTTGTGTTATATTTTTCATTTCTAGAAGTTCCATGTGGTTATTTTTCAAAACTTATTATTTATAATTTTTTTGTTCTAGTCCCATATCTTCCAGTTTGTGTTTTATTTCTTTAAACATATTGTATCTACTTATACTGTCATCTCTGGCTAATAATTCTATTACTTAAGGAAATTGAGTGGCAGTTTCCACATACACATCCTGGATCTCTCTCCTTCATGATGCCTCATTATTATGTATTTGTTTGTTTTACTGCAACTCTTTGACACTTTTGGATGGAGGTGCTTTGAGACCTGGGATGCAGACTGGTTTCTTCAGAAAGTATTTGCATTCACTTCTGCAAGGCACTTTGTAGTTTTTCTCTAAATTAAATTCTCAGGTTGAAACAACTTAGTAGTGTGAATTTTAGCCAAAATCCTGTGTGAACACCACTTTGGGGATCTAAATTCTCAGTGTCAGTTTCCCACTTTCTACCTGGACTAGACATTTAATTTTCCTGGCATTCTCCTGGGTTTATTTCTGGTTTGTCCTTACATGGAAGTTAGAGCTCTTTGGGATCTAGTCTTAAAAGGGGAAGAAATTCCTGTTAGACCTTCTATGTTAGACAGAGATAAGTTTCCTGCTCTCCATGCTTCATCAGACCATTAAAACCTATGCTAGATTCACTCAGTTTTGCAAATGTCTTCAGAGAAAAAGCTAACTTCAACAATATGTTTCTACATCTGAATTCCCATATTTATTTAATTTTTGGCTAAAGAATTTACTTACGTTACTGGTAGACCATCAACACACTTTAGATTTTATTATCCAGCATTTTTAAAGATTTTATTTATTTATTTGAGAGAGAGAAAACCAGAGATAGAGCAGAAACAGAGGAGGAGGGGCAAAAAGAGAGAGAGAAGCAGACTCCCTGCTGAGCAGGAAGCCTGATGCAGGACTCCATCCCAGGACCTTGGAATCATCACCCAAACCAAAAGTAGACACTTAACTGATTGAACCACCCAGGAATCCCTATCCAGCATACTAAAGAACTTTTTGATGGAAAGGAACACCCAAGGGAAATCCAGTGTAGTCTACCATATTACCTTGTCTATTGATATTTGTCATAAGGTCCACTTCATCATCAAGTGGTAACCTCCCCAGTAGAGGACAGACTTACCTTTAGACTTACTTTTCACTCTATTCTAAAAGTAAAGCATCCTAATTAAAGTAAGTTGAAAATACAGAGGAAAATTTAACTCTAAGATCCAAGATATTTGGATATATTTCCATACAAATATGCCTATGTTACCAACTTGGTTTATTTCCTTTTAGTCTTTTCCCCCTCTAAATAGATGTTTTTATATTATGAGATTAACTAGAGAAATGGTTAATTAAATGTGAAGCAATATTCAGCAGCACTTAAAAGCAACAATTTATAAATCTTATGTGACATTATAAAGAAATTCTTTTTGAGGGACACCTGGGTGGCTCAGTCAATTGTCTGGCTTCGACTCAGGCCATGATCCCAGGGTCCCGGGATGGAGCTCTGCCTCAGGGTTCCTGCTCAGCAGGGAGTCTGCTTCTTCTTCTCTCCCAAATAAAGAAAGTCTTTAAAAAAAAAAAAAATTCTTTTTGATGTATTGCTAAGCTGGGGCAAAGTGCAGAGAAAGCATTTGCATGGAGGTAGAGGTGAGATTCTCAGGAATCATGGACACATGTGGGACTGCTTTCCTGGACCCCTCACTCTAGACACCAGCAAGAGCCAGGCAGCTCATTCAGGGGCTCTACAGCAGGCACTCTGTAAATGTGTGTTGACTGATAGCTAACACTAGGGGCCCCGAAGCTCAGATATCTCTAGAACAGCAAGTAAAGGGCTCTTGTTCTCTTGCCTTCCATAAAGACAATAAAAGAACTCATAGAGGACCACTCGATTCATGCCCCCTAATGACAATTACACATGATTTGCTTGCAGTTTAACAAAAGGTTAATTATGGACAACAAATTCCTACCTAACAGGATTCTAATATTAATTTCTAAACTCCCTACCCCCACCCCAACTAAGGAACCAGTGGAAACTTGGATTAGATTAAGGCAAGAGTCATGTCTGGTCCTTAGCTTATGGCCAGTGAGCATGCCCGTGTGTCCCTCACTGTCCCCAGTCGTGCCCCGCAAGGGCCCTACTCCAGTCTCTGCCTTTGCACTTGTCCAGAGTTTACTGTGAGAGTAGAGATCTGCGGCAATGATGTTGCTAAGGAAACTTGGCATTCTCCCAATACCCTCCGCAAAACGGCTCCATCTAGTTTCCAGTGCTCAGTGTTTGTTTGAGCTTATATGCTGCCTCTGTGTTTAGTCTACAAAACTGTTGTTTTAGGCTCTACTTCCAGTACAAAGAGCATAACTTTCAGGTTGGGTCTAAGGTGAACATAGGCCATTGCATGCCCCTCCTCCATAGGAATGGAACTTCCTGCATAAGAGGATTAAACTTCCCTTGGGCCTTACTGCTGTGTGGCTGCTGAAATTATTGTTGCACTGTTCTGATTGGCATTGCATCTTAACCCCTACGCCAGAGTCTGATTTTTACTAGGTGCTCCATAAATACCCATGACAGTAGAACCCAGATATTTCTTTCTAACAAATTAAAGAAACACATAAATTTTTTTAAAAGTCTACACATCTATATGCATAGTGTTTATGCTCCCTTGTGGGACTTAGCATGTTCGGATTTACAATGAAATCTTTTTGGGTCTTTACCTATTCTTCATAACTAAGCCACCTCCATGAGGGCAAGAGCCCTCATACCTCTCTCTGTATACCCCACAAGTTCACACAGCACCATGCACATGCATGGCTAGTATTCAACGACGTGAAACAAACAAACATGCAAATGCTGGGTCCATGAAATCATATACTTGCCATTTCAGAGCTGGTGGTGGTAGCAGATGCTGTCCATGGCCCCAAGATGAGAACTGCCCTAAGATATGATTCACCAGTACTTCTTAAATACAGTGGGTCCTGACTTCCCTGCAAAAGGCTAAGCTTACATCAAGTCGAAAGTGGGTCACGTATTTGTGAGCTCCATCATGCCACATAGAATAGGTCAACATTCAGGAAGCCTGTGGCTACAGAATAGAATACCTACGGTAAGACCATCGCCTCAGTATAAAACTCCTAACTTCCAGTTGCTGAAGCAGGTTGATACATAAGGACCCATGGAAGGCTGGTCATATTTTTAAGTAACTGATGACAGAAAGAAAGGTCTCTAAAAGCAGCTTCCTGGGAGCGTCCCCATCTTAATAAAATGAGCTGCCTTGTGCTTTTTCCTGACCTTTGGTTTCAGGTCAAAGCTTGAGTAAAAGGGTTGAGAACAGTAGCCAGGACCTGACAATCTCTGTTTCCCTGCAGCTACGGGTCTTCAAGCTGGCCAAGTCCTGGCCAACCTTAAATACGCTCATCAAGATCATCGGGAACTCGGTGGGGGCACTGGGGAATCTCACCATCATCCTGGCCATCATTGTCTTTGTCTTCGCCTTGGTTGGCAAGCAGCTACTCGGGGATAATTACCGTGACAATCGGCACAATATCTCCGCGCCCAATGAAGAATGGCCACGTTGGCACATGTATGACTTCTTCCACTCCTTCCTCATCGTCTTCCGGATCCTGTGTGGAGAGTGGATCGAGAACATGTGGGCCTGCATGGAAGTTGGCCAGAAATCCATATGCCTCATTCTTTTCTTGACAGTGATGGTGCTGGGGAACCTGGTGGTAAGTGCTGAGCCTCCCTGGGGGCACTGTCTTGGGGACAATGGAGAAGACTTCTGGGTTATCCTAAAAAGCTTTGAAGTTGCACATTTTTATGCCCCCATCATACCTCCCTGACTGTAAGTCTTCAAACTTCACAAAGTCATGTGGGGCATGTTCTAAGAACTGTCCATAGGAAGGTAACCTGACTCACTGGCATGTGCACATCGGAGAGGGATGGAAAGACCTGTTTAGAATCCCAGCTCTATGACTAGTAAAGCTGGATGACCCAGCACAAGAGACAATCTCCTCAAGCTTTAATCTTCTTCAAATCAAGAAGATAGTGCTTATTCATAGGCTTACCCAGGGAATTAAATTACAGGAGATGACATATGCAAATTGCCTAGTGCAGTGTCTAGGCCACAACAAGAACTCAGTAATTGTTAGCTGTTTGTTGAAGAAAAATTTCCTTCCCCACTCTAGTGGGTCTCAGGAGATATTTTTCTCTAGGGCCATGAGAGCTGACTGATTTCTCTGAGCTACACTGATCCTAGCTATGAGCAGGAGGGCAGGCACGATGAGACAAGGTGAAAAGGAGAAGCTGGGTCATGGACAACAACCAATGCCATAATGTCAATAACAAAATCCATTCCCACATTTGGGAGTGCCTCACTGAAGACATTTCTGCCAATTGCCCGCACTACCCCCCCTTCTTTATCCTAGTTGGCTCCATGACCTCAGCTTATCTCCACCCACTGTGGTTCTGGGCACCCTTGCTGTACCAGTGCTGGCTGTTGTAGGGGGACATGTGGACCCTCAGAATCTGCTTTCTTACTGCCCTGAAAGTCAACCAATTTGGATTCTTTTCTATGAGAGTCTTACAGACACAAGAAAGCTAAACCAGAAGAGATGAAACAACAAACCCAAACTTTTCAGTCTTTCCCACCTGGGGTCTGGAGCCAAAGATGCCTTCCCCCACAATTCCCAAGTTAGGGGGTTGGCTGAAGATCCTTTCTTCCAGGCTGAGCTCAGCATGCCTGCAGAGCTACAGTGGCCCCTAACCCTCAGGCAGGAATTTTCTCTTTCTGAGCACTCTTAGAGCTCTCAAGTAGTTTCCTCTTCACGACCATTCCAGAAGGATGAGAGTCCCCACTCTCTGCTCATGGGAGAAGAACATGAAGTTAGAAACAGCAAGGAGATTAACCAGGACCCCAAGGCAAGGAAAAGAACCCACGGCTTTGGCAGATGACAGCAGTCCCAGGGTAGACCCATACGTGTTCCTTTCTGCTATGCCTGAACGTCCCTTGGTTCAGCAGGGCTGATCCTTCTCTATGGCAGACAATGTGTTTCCAAGCCTTGTCCACATGAGGCAGTTTGCTTGGGACATCCCCAGGACTCCCTTCAGTGGCTCTCAAACTGTCCATCCCCTCCAGAAGGAAAGCATGTTGGGTGGGCAGAGAGAGGCCCAGGTGTGGCTGTCTTGCCCTCTGGCTGGTTGCCAACCTGGCAGACTATGGAGGAACTCAGCCTGTTTGTCAAGCCATCATTGCTTGTACTCCTACTCTCTAGGTGCTCAACCTGTTCATCGCCCTGCTGCTGAACTCCTTCAGTGCTGACAACCTTGCAGCTCCAGATGAAGATGGGGAGGTAAACAACCTACAGGTTGCCCTGGCACGGATCCAGGCATTTGGCCATCATACCAAGAAGGCCATCTGCAGCTTCTGCACCAGGCCCTGCCTGCTGCCCTGGCCCAAGACAGAGCCCCAGCTGGTGGTGAAACTCCCACTCTCCAGCTCCAAAGCTGAGAACCACATTGCTGCTGATGCAGCTGTGGGAAGCCCCAGAGGGCTTCCAGTGTCCAGAGGCCCCAAAGACGACTACAACGACTTCATCACCAACCCCAACATATGGGTCTCTGTGCCCATTGCCGAAGGAGAATCTGACCTTGATGACCTGGAGGAGGATGGTGAGGAGAATGCTCGGAGCTCCCAGCAGGAAGTGATCCCTCAAGGGCAGGTGAGAGTCCTCCCACGGGACAGCCTGAAGGCCGGAGTGACAGGGGCAGAAGGAAAATTTGAATAAGGAGGTTGTCCAACATCCAGACTGGCACAGACTTGATGAGCCCCAGGCAAATCAAGTCTATGGGCACCCAATGTCAGGAATCAAATACCATGCCAAGTTTCTGGAGGAGGTGGCCTTTGAGCAGAGCCTGGAAAAAAGGGTCAGAATTCCCCAGGCAAGTGAAAGCAGGTGCAGGACCTTAGTCTCAGACCACTTTGAGGTTCTTGGGATTATCTTTTGCACAACAGTCCCTCTTACTTTGCCCAACTCAGGCTCTGTGCCTAAGATGCTAATGAGACTCCTCTAAGAACTAACAAGACTCCCCAAGAACAAATGTTATCCAAGAGTGATATTCATCTGATCTTCATCAGATAGGGAGTCCTGATTATCATGGGACTCATTTATCCAGATTTTCCAGACAAAGGATGTCACAGGGAAATGACACTTTTTCTTTTGGGCCCCAAAGAATCCAAAGCACATTTAAGCCTTTTGGCAATATATATAATTTTAAATACTTTGCACAGTTCCCTACTACCTTAAGGGGCTGTATCAACCCTCATTGACCTCTTCTCAGTGACTTTGGCACGGTATGGAAGGCAGGGGTCCTATGGGGTCTAGAGGCAGGCAGGGCGGCTGGCCAGGCCACTAAGTGGCCTCAGACAGCTGTGCTTTGAGTCTGTAGCTCTACCACAGCCTTCTTCCCCTGCAGCTGTCACTTCTCTTGTGTTCCAGCAGCTGCTATTATCAGCTGCCATATTTTACATGCCTTTGTGTGGGTGACAGCCGAGGGCAGGGCATCACCATCCCTGGAATAAAGGACATGAACTTCATGATGACTGTCTCCACTCAGAGGCATTTTCAGATACTTTAGGGTCCTTGGGGGACTTCAAATGGCCAAGGTCTCTATCTCTCTGACTTCTGGACAAGTAGTAATGGTCGTGGTTAACATCTATTGAGCCCAACGCTTCATGCCAAGTGTTTTCCAAGCATTCACGGATTTAGTCAGCAAAATCACTGAATAAAGTAGATCTTGCCTTCTCAATTTTGCAGGTGGGAGAAATGGAGATCAGGTTGATACATGGCTTGGAAGTAATGGAGCCAAGAGTTAAAAAGACTCTTGTTATAGAGTTATAGAGACTCCAGGCTGACTTCACACAAGCATGTGTGTAAGAATGCCGGTATTTTTGCTGCAGAGATTAGGTCCTTATCTCTGGCAGACTATGAGGGAGAGATCTCTTCAAACTGAGAAGCAATCAGCTGAGGGTGGGCACAGGTGCCCACATGGGACCCTCTCTCACTAGCAGGAGCAGTTGCAGCAAGTCGGGAGATTCGAGGGTCACATGGCACCCAGGAGCCCAGGCTCTGGAATGTCCTCTGAGGACCTGGCTTCCCACGCGGGTGAGAAGTGGAAAGATGAGGCTGCTGCCCAGGTCCCTGCAGAGGTAGGTATGTGAACTTCCGGGAGGTTGAACAGCCCACCAGACACTGACCGGTGGGATGGTAGGGGCCAGAGGATGGGGCTGCTCGGGAAGTGGTGTTTCAGAATACAATCAGCACATAGCCTCACGTCTCAGCATGAGAATTATTAAGGTCTGTCCTCACCTCCAGGCTGGTCGCCATGATTTCAGTGGAAAGAAGGGGGGTTCCACAGTTAGGAGGTAGGCAGTGATGAGGATGAGATCTTCAACCTCTCTGAGTCTTCTTGTCCTCCTCTCTGAAACGGAATGGTAATGCCTACCTGAGAGGATTCTTTTGAAGCTTAAATGAGATGCTGCTTGTCAAGTGTTTAGTTCCTGCCTGAGATGGAATAAGTGCCCAGAAAATGACAGCCAAGAGAAAAGGGAACAAAAGACAATGCACAGAGAAAGTGTCTTTCTGAGCCAGCAGATGAAAGTCAGTGTCACTCGTGGGTGAGGAAGTCTTCCCTGTGACTCCTCCCACCCCCATTCTCTTTTGTCCACATCATTTTTTCCAGCCAAAAACATTCTGGTGCTCTGCAGAGGCTGTCTGCAGAGTAGTGTCTTGAGTAGTGTACTGACAGCCTTACGCAGCCTGAGCAGGAAGCAAAATTGGGGTTTGGGAATGTCATACAAGAGGTAAAAGGAAACTTGGTGGTTTCATTACAAATCTTTGATGAAAATAAGCTACAGGGAAGAGACATCTAGAAAGGTTTAGTGTCGTTCGTACCACGGCATTAAATTCAGGAATTTAACTTGACACGTAGCCTCTGAGAGCTGACGCCGTGACAGGCACCGGGCTGGGCAGAGATAAGGAAGACATCATTTGTGCCCAAAGTTATCGTGCCCTTCAGTCTGAGGAATGTCAGCCACTGGCTGTGTGCCCCTGGGCAGGGATGACCACAGCAGGGTAAGAGGAGAAGGTGGGTTGAGCTGGGGCTGGGGGATCAGGGCGGAACAGAAGCCACTTGGTTCCTGCCGGGTGAGGTTGCCACCTTCTACATGTGGACATCATTGTTTCCTTCAGAACATTCTCAGGATTCCCCTGGCTAGTCATCTCTACTCAGTGTTTTCAGCACACAGCTGCTGGGTATCGGTTTTGGTTTGGTTTGGTTTGGTTTGGTTTTTTCTGTCCATGACCCCGGCCAGGCAGAGAAGGGCCTGACAGTGACAGATGGGGACCCACCCCACCATTTGGGTCCATTAGCCAAGCTATCAGGTTTACTAATATGAGAGCAGCTTCAACTCCTAATTGAATTCATCTGGAGACATTATAGGGCTGGAGCTGCCAGGAGGGCAGCAGGGCCCCTGTAGCATTGCTCCCTGATTAAATATTCAAGCCCAGTGAATGCCACGAGTCTTTATGGGTGTAATTACGGTGTCTCGGGCTCTCGCCAGCACTCCATCAGGGGCCTGGAGGTTTAAAGCCTCGCACAGCTAAACCTCTGGGGCTCTGTAGAGAGCATCACTGTTCTGGGCCTCAGCTGGTGAGGCCCCAAACACACAAAGATCGCTGCTGTGGGTCCAGCCCCAAGGGGCTCTCCCTGCCTCTCGGAGCCCTTGGCTGGGCAGACCAGCAGTAACCATGTGTAGACTCACTGGGACCCTCAGAGAGCTGAGTTTGCTGCCCTGGGCTTCTGCCCTGCAGGGAGAGGACGACACGAGCTCCTCAGAAGGCAGCACGGTGGACTGCCTGGATCCTGAAGAGATCCTGAGGAAGATCCCTGAGCTGGCAGACGACCTTGAGGAGCCAGATGACTGCTTCACAGAAGGTAAAGTGGCGGCCACAGGACTCCTGTGATGACATTCATTTGGGCCAGAATTGCATTCAACAAGCTCTCAGCTGGGTACCTGTATGTCCGGCGCCATGGCCTGGGGTCCATGGAAGACAGGCACACAGGACTGCTTGCTGCCTCCTCCCCCAGTCAGGGTCAGGGGCCGGCATCTGACACAAGCACCACAGTCACAGCAGCCTAGTGGGCCCACATCAGACCCGGCCACCTCAGCACAGGCCTTCCCTCTCACCCTCAAAAACACCTCAGAGTAATAAACCAGGCCTCTTGAGGTTGAAGGGAAAGGGTAAACACTCTTGTTTGGGGACATAAAGGACCAGAGGAGGTCACACCATGTATATGTCCCTCAGTCTTCGGTGTAGCTCTGAAAGGCAGAACAAATGTCCACGGCCATAGCACTCTGAACGCACCACATCTTGTCCTAAAGGTATAAAACACATCTTACTCTTTGTTTCCCTCCATGTCTAGAATAGAGAGGCACATTGTGTTCTCACTAGATATGCTGGCAATAAGGAGGTAGACATATAGTTCACACTATGAAAGTCATTGTGGCTTCAATAATACAAAAAAAAATCTATAAACTAAAAAGCAACAACACTTCCTTGAGTTTCCAGTTCCACACAGCCCTGGGCTGGGCTGGACCCAGGCCCCATATTGACCATGTGATGGCCTCTCAGGTGAGCAAGGGCTCAGGGCATAGCCCCTCAGACAGCACCAGACCCAGGCCCCACGACTTGTCGGGCTTCCAGAAATGGATGGGCATAGGACAGGGGCCACACGTATCCTCTCCAAGATGGACGATAATTGGGGAGTACTTGAATGTGGGTGACACCAGTGGTAGGGAGGAATACCCAAAGGGCAGGATTGAGGCTGCCTGAGAGGGGTGCAGCTTCTCTCATATTTCGGAGAATTCCTTTCCTACAGGGTGGCAAGTGGGTTTCCCAGCAGAGTGCTTTCCCAGCGGGGCCAGACCAAAAATGCTCCTTTCTCCCTGGGGGAAATCCCTCTCCATCAGTCACCTCTCCCCACAGGCTGCCTTCGCCACTGTCCTTGCTGTAAAGTGGACACAAGCAAGTTTCCGTGGGCCATGGGCTGGCAGGTACGCAAGGCCTGCTACCGCATCGTGGAGCACAGCTGGTTTGAGAGCTTCATCATCTTCATGATCCTGCTCAGCAGTGGGTCTCTGGTAAGGGGAGGCGGGGTCCCTGCCCCAAAGCTCTCTAGATCGGGTCTCCCACAATCCCAAGTGCCTGGAGCTGGAGCAGGCAGCTCCCCCTGATTCCTAGACTGAAAGGCCCCAACCGATGGCAGAAGAAGCTGCAGCCCACCACACAGGCTCCCCTTAGGAGCAGGGGAGGGTAGATGCTTGTGATCCACGTGTCCTGGCCTGCGAAGCCTGGCTGCAAGTATTTCAAGCGGTGAGGGCATGCATCCACTTTATAGATGAGGAAATGGACACTCAAAGGGCCTGAGGCACTTGCTCATGTTTACCCAGCTTGTCAGTAGCAAAACCTACCTCTACCCTCATCTGATCCCAAAGCCCTGGCTTTCTACCCCCTTGGCCTTCCAAACACCGGCCTTCTCCAAAGGCCCAGGGCAAAGATTGCCATCCTCCTGTCTTATCAAGCCACTTGCAAATACTATTATTTATTCTAGGCTCACAGCACATCATTATATCCGCACTTCTGATAATGTAATTACCTGGGGGAGCTTGCTAAAAGGCAGATTCTGAATCAGAGCTGGGTGGGGCCTGAGAATTGGCATTTCCAACAAGCTCCAGGGGAAGCTGAGGCCGCGGGCCAAAGATCACACTTTAAATAACACACTTTAAAGTTTTTTTTGTTTTGTTTTGTTTTAAAGATTTTATTTATTTATTTGACAGACAGATCTACAAGTAGGCAGAGAGGCAGGGAGAGAGAGAGAGAGGAGGAAGCAGGCTACCCGCTGGGCAGAGAGCCTGATTCGGGGCTCGATCCCAGGACCCTGGGATCATGACCTGAGCCAAAGGCAGAGGCTTTAACCCACTGAGCCACCCAGGCGCCCTAAATAACACACTTTAAATAACTCTATGCCTTACAGGCATAGAGATGCTGACTCAGGAGCCACTTCCTTAGCCCCTTGCTGAATGGCCAAGGAGGACAAGGAAGGAGGCTCTGATTGTTCCCTGCACAGTCTCAACTCATCTTCCCAGTGGACCAAAATAGCTGTAGACGCAGGAGGGAACTCGCCATCCCCAGGTGTCTGCCTCTTACGGTTGAGGAAGGCACAGCCCAAAGACATGAAGGGGCCTGCCTGGGGTCCCAGCTAATTAGTTAAAGGAGGATGAGAAGCCTGCTCTCCTGACTCATGGCTCCAAGTGTCTTCACTTGGTTTGTTCTTCCTGTGTCATTTACTCCCTGAAAACAATCTATTGGATATCTGGGCACCTACTTAAACACCAGATATCCCAGGAAGGGTGCCAAAGCCACTCTGTGTACTGGTTCAGCCTCGGGGAGGAGCAAAGGCAGGTGAGAAGACATGATCTGGGGTAGGGGGTGGGCAGGTGGGCAATGGCACTACACCAAGGGCGAAGAGAGTCTCTGGAACCAAGGCTGCTCTGGCACGGGAGAAGGGGAGGGTGTGGCAACATCTGAAGGGGTCCACTGTTGGGCACAGGGTGGTGACTGTCCATGGCCCCAGCTGGCTCTGTACAGCTCTGGTACACTGGCCACATAGCTGGCAAGAGGGGGGTGGGTGATTTCTCCCCACCCTCCCCTCTTTCCTGTCCTCCTTGACGAGGACAATAGTCACATTTGCTGTTGACAAGGTGCTTTCCTCATTACCTCCTCCGCTCCTGTCTTTCCCCATGGGCCTCCTCTCCTCATTTCTCTTCTCCATGCTCCCCTGCTCCTTCCTTTCTTTCTGTTTCCCTACTCCACTCACCCCAGCTGCTCCCCTCCCTCCCAGCAGGGAGTGCAGATCCTGCACCAGCTGCTGGGCCCTCACCTCCCCATCTCCTTCCCCAAGGGACTGAACAGGCTGGCACCAAATTTAGTCTTTCTTATGCTTTTACTTCGAGTACTTAAAAATAAATAAATAAATAAATAACAGGAGTTTTCATCTGACAAAGTAAAGTGCAAAAAAACAAAAACAAAAACAAAAAAAAACCTTGGAAATCATGGGAAGATGCAAAGAAAAAATATCACCCATTTTCCTATCACTCAAAGAGAATCTCACTTTGAAAACATTTTGGTATACTTCCTTCCCATCTCTCTCATGCATATAATACATAAATATTACAAAGCTGAAACCACATTTATGCATTCTGTAATTTCTCAGTAAATTCTCACAGTAAATATACTCCTACTATCTGACTTAGTGGCTGCACTGCTTTCCATTACGGGAATGCACCACCATTTATGTAAATAATCCCGCTGTTTACCTCTAATAAGCACCGAATAGCCTATGTCGACTCCTTTGAGGACATTGGCTTCTTTCCCATCTTGGGTCCAGTTAGAAGCAGAATCTGCAGCAAGGATTCCTGGACAAGCAGCTTATGGAGGGTGTGTGCTCTGAGGGGAAGCCCATGAGGGAGGCAGGACCAAGGGAGGAGGTAGAAGACAGGGCTCCCACACAGTCCACCTCAGCTTGATCCCACGGGAGCTATGAAGCAAAAAAGGTGTCACAGAGCTGTGCTACCTTGAAGCAAAGGGGGTAGTCACTGGCTGTGGCTGCCCCCAGACCAGGCATTTGGCCTCCCAGGCATTTCTGCAGGAGGAAGCAGTTCGCCTCAGCCCCGGGAGGTCCTTAGGAAAAGGGGGCATCCACCAGCCGTTAGCAGCCAACCTCACAACTGCTGAACGACTGCCCTGGACCCTCCACGGGCATCTGGGTAGGGCACCAAGAACATCGAGTGTCCTTAGGCTAAATCCATGAAGGCAGAATTGCTGGGCTCCCGAAACCTTTGAGCCCTCATGCCAGATTGGTCTCCCAGAAGACTGAGCTGGTTTGCAGCTCCCAGTTAGGCAGGAGAGGAGGGACGTCCCCATGGCCATAGCAACTCTGGCCTTACCTTCGTTCTTTTCTCTCTCCACCAATCTCTTAAGAGAAAAATGACATCTTCTTTCCATTTGAATTTCCTTAATTACCAGTGAGCTAGAACATTCTTTTTCAGAGGTTCATGGACAATTCTTACTTTCATTTTTGTGAACTGCCTGTGAACATCCTTTGATGCTTTTATTTTTAAACCAAGTCGCTGTTAGGATCCCTTTGGTTCACTTCCAAGCCCCAATTTGAGAAGGTTTCTTTTCTCCTTTGCTTTCAGCTCCCCTGCAAAGAGTAAGCCAGGCTGCAGGCCTCATTGGCTCCAGGGGGTCCTAGTTTGTATCACACAGTGCCTCTTCCACTGGCCCTCGGAACCCCACCCCACACACATGTACCCTAAGCAGAAAAACAAAATGATACAGGCAAGCTGGTTCAGCCTCCCAGGGGCTGAGGGCAGGGCTGGTGGGGTCCTTCCTTATCACTGGACGCTAGTGCTGTGGGTCCAGGCAGCCTACCATTCTGCTCCCTTTCTTCCCTCCAGGCCTTTGAAGACTACCACCTTGACCAGAAGCCCACCGTGAAGGCCTTGCTGGAATATACTGACAGAGTGTTTACATTTATCTTTGTATTCGAGATGCTGCTCAAGTGGGTGGCCTATGGCTTCAAAAATTACTTCACCAATGCCTGGTGCTGGCTGGACTTTCTCATCGTGAATGTGAGTGGCTCATGGGCACACATGGAGCTTGGGATCCTCACCTCTGAGGGATAGCTGTTGCTAGCACCAAGAAAGTAATGGCCTCACCTCATGTGCCACTCTATAGTCTTGAGCTCTTGGCAAGGCCTCTGAGAATAGCTTGCACACTGGGGAATGGTAAGATCAGACAGTGCACGACTCTGGCACGGTGGTGATGCTAAGTCGAGTCCTCAGTTCCTAGGCCTCCACCCACAAGACCACTGACTGCCCTTCGTATTTGACATCCAAAACAAGATGACACAGGAGGAATTCAAGGGTCTTAGGACCTTGCATCCCTTGACAGGGCTTCTGGGCAAATGGGAGCCAATGACTGCATCACCCAGAGAATCTTCCCATCTTCTGCTTAAGTGGTCCTCAGCCCTGGCTATACTTTGGAATCATCTGGAACTCTTAAAAATACAGTGAACCAGTACTGCTACTCCCAGAGATTCCGATCTCTCCAGTCCTAGGTGAAGCTCAGGCATCAACATCTTATAGGAGCTCCTAGGCATCGTCCAATATGTGTGCAGCCAGATGGAGAATCACCGAGCTTGCCCCACCAGCTTCTCCCCAGTGGTACTAAAAGGGACAGAGGGTCCTTTGGAGAGATGCTGAGTTGAAGCACATGTGTTCAAACTCACATTAACCTGGGGCCACTTACAACTGCACAAGGGGATTGACCAAGTGCATCCCACATGCTAGACCTGGGATTCCTCACTTCTGTGAGGAGACCTTTCTCAGTGAAATCTCCTAAGAGCCTTCCTTGCCCCCAAAGGCCAGGAGTGGTCGCTCTCTCTCATCCTACCCACAAAGATCCTCTATCTCTGTCCAGGTCTTTGCCCTCTTGGCTTTGCAGGATGGCTGCCTGAATTATTTGCTCACTGTGGTGCAGCTGAGGGTCCCCACAGGCAGGGGGAGGCTCATGCTGTGTTTGTCTCTGCCTCCCACACTCCAGCAGCCACCAGGACCAAGGGCTGCACATCAGAGGTGTCAGGAAATGTGTCTGTATTCAGTGCTCGCCTCCTGAAGCTGGATGGGGTCCAGTACAGAACATTCTGTCCAGCCTCCTGTGCTGGCAGGTCCCCCACAGCAGGTCTGTGTACTCAGTTCTCTTCTTGCCTGATACCAATGCGCTGGCAGCATCAGGACACTGTACCGCAGGGATTAGCTGGGAGGTCTGAAATCTGAGTCACAGGTGATAACTTTGTGCATATAAAATAATTATTCACAAATGAAGGAAAAGTGTTTTCTTCTGGCTTCACACCCCTGTTAGGGGCATAGTCACTCTTACCTACATAAGTCTCACTCATTTAAGTCCTGATCACCTTCAGTGCTCACCCTCTCATTCCATCCATCCTCCTCCCAATTCTTCCTTCTGATCATCCATCCTTCCATCCACATATCCCTCCTTCCACCTACCCAGCCATTCACCCTTCCTTTTTCTCTTCTAAACATCCATTCATCATTACTTCTTCAATTTATCCTGCCAGTCCTCTCCTTCCATCCATCCATTCTCATTCTTCCTTCTCTCTTCTCTTCCACTTATCCATTCATCCTAACCTTCCTTTCATCTATCAACTGGTTACTAATCCTTCTGTCTTTCTATCTTTTGGTTCATCTCTATGACTCTTTGATCATCTAACCTTTTACTCATTCATTCATGCATCTTTAATCCAAGCATCATCCTAGCCATTCATTCTTCCATCTTCCCATGTTTCCTTTAACCATCTACTTATCCTTCCTTCTTTTTAAAAAGATTTTATTTATTTATTTATTTATTTATTTAAGAGAGAGAGAGCCCATGCACAAAAGGGGGAAGGACAGAGGGAGAGGGAGGAGCAGACTCCCTGCTAAGCACGGAGCCCAATGTGGGGCTCAAGCCTAGGACCCCAGGATAACCTGTGCTAAAAGCAGACCTGTAACTGACTGAACCACCCAGATGCCCCCATCCTTCCTTCTTTCCACCCATCTATCCATTCATCCATTTTCCTTTCACTTCTCAACCAATCAACCTTCCATCCATTCTCTAATCTCTTCTATTCATTTATCCTATCTAAATCTCTTTCCATTCATCCATCAGGCATTTTGTTCAGCCATCCATTCTTCTCCCTTTCATCCATTCCATCCATCCAGTGTGCTATACTTTCATATTTTGTCCTTCTTCTTTCTTTCATCCTTCCTCTCAACTGCCTGTCCTATCCATCTTTGTTTCTTTTAATCCATTATTCTATCCAAATACTCTTCCGTCCATCTTCCTTATTTCTCTTCTTCTTTTCATCCATCCCAACATGCCTCTATACTTTCTTCAATTTATCAAATGTTTATTTATGACTACTGAACATAGGATTGTCTTATGCAGTGCTGTGGGATAAGCAGAAGCCAAGAAGTAAAAACTCCCTATCTCTAAGAGTTTGTGCTATAATCTTTCAGCAGATAAGACACACAGAGAAAAATAAACCTATTATAAGGGTGGTATGTGGTGAGCACTGCCGGAAATAATTATTGTCTTAGGGACACAGAGACAAGAGCCTGTGGGGGTGGGGTAGTTGGGAAGGCTTCGTATAGGAACTGACATTAAATGTGGGGTTTAAAATGAGCAGGAGCATTGAAATGCAAAGAGGACTGCGGGATGGGGGGGGCAATTTTATTTAAAAGTTGACCCTGAGCAAAAGTACAGACACAGGTAAATTTAGGAAACAATTTTACTTAGGTAGAATATATGAGTGAAATACAACTGAAAAAGTAGTATGCAGCTAAATAATACAGGCTAAGAAATCTAGGACTTAACCTGGGGATGATAAAACACCAGTGAATTCTGGGAGTAAGAGACACACATGATTGTAATCAAATTTGCAGTGGAGAATGGATGCAATACTAGACCAGTTGGGGGGGCTAACAGCATGAGCAGTGGGAGTAGAGCTGGGCTTGGGTGGAGGGCTTTGACCCCAGACCCTGATTCCTCCAGCTATAGATTTTACACATGAGGCAGCCTTCCCAGGAGGCTGAGCAAAAGACTGAATAGGGTCCAGCATAAAACTGGCTTCAAACCTCCCCTCCCTCTGTCAGCCAGACAGCTGGGTGCCACATGCTGGTGTCTGGAGCCCTGCATGGATGAAGAAAATGTATTTTTTCCATTCCCTGTCTTTGTCCCGATGGAATAAGCATTTAGAGAATAGGCATTGTTTGAGGCTCTAGCAACCAAATGGAGACCCCTTCCTTCCTGAAGGTCTGGTGTATCTCCCGACCTAGCTGCCAGGAGAAGCTAAGCCTGAATTTAGCCCACCAGTCATGATGCAATTGGGGTCTTCCAGGATTGGGTCACAGTATCCAGCAAGCTGAAGCCTATGCATATGGTACCACACTTGGACCTTCAAAGCTCCTGGAAGGTGTGGCCATTTGTCCATGTCAATTTATGTCCCTTACAGTCCTTGGTCCAACGCTTAAAAAAAAAAACAAACCAACGGGCAATCACACAACCTAGTCTTTATATCTCAGCCATCTGTCAAAGCTGGATTTTATAGATCCATGCCACTCACTCTAACTTTGACGCCTTCATTTTATACAGGGGGAAAATGTGACCTGAACTAGCAAAGCACTGACCCAAAGCCAAAAAAAAAAAAAAATCAGGGGTTGAGAAGGGAAAGAGACCAGGACTCTTTGCCCTCTACTTTTCTTGGCAAATACAGTTGAGACTCACTTTGCATTCTTCAAAATAGACTTTCAGCATGACCTCCACAAAGGAAATCATCTCTCCAAGCCTCTGAAAGTCAGAGTTTCAAGGCTGTTGGAAGTCTGGCTGGTGCCTCTGGAGGGGAAAAGGAAGGTTGATATAATACACTGGGAGTTTGACCACCCACACACCACAGCGTGGTGCTGTGGAGGACCGAGGTTTTCTTTCCCAGAGGTTCAAGAAGTAATAAATGAAATCTTTAATAAGGGAAAGAAATGGAACTGTCCCTAGAACTTTCACTGGAGTTCAAAATAAGATGGGAGCCAGGATGATGGCTTGGACAGAGTGTGGTATGGGAGGGATTTCCTGTCTCCTTCTACCAGGACCTCTGGAACCTAGAGTAATGCTTTTGCTCTCTGCCTGCCTTCAGATCTCCCTGACAAGCCTTATAGCAAAAATCCTGCAGTATTCTGACGTGGCATCCATCAAAGCCCTTCGGACCCTCCGTGCCCTGAGGCCCCTGCGGGCTTTGTCTCGATTCGAAGGCATGCGGGTAAGACCTATCTCCAGACTACTCTGGTCTGCAGCATTTGGTACCCCTTCCCTGCTTCCCATGCCTCGCATGCCCCTGAACCTGAGCTCTAGGCCTACCCCAACAGGTGGGCTCTTGGTACTCATTTCCCACTGGGATTTTGGTAGCACTGCCATACCCTAACGCTCTGGTTTTCCTTCATGTCCCTTTGTGAGCACTCTCCCCTTCTCAACTCAAATATCATGTCTATCAGCACTCAGACTCACACTTTCCTGCTTATAGTGAAGTGTGCTTTAACATCTCTTACCTCGATCTCCCTAACCTGCCTAATGTCTTTTTTGCCAAGATCTCCAGAACACCCCAAACGATTCATTTTTCCAAGACAAATGAACCTTTCCTCTGACACTCCATTTGAATGTGGTGGCACCATCAGCTCAGCACCATGGCTGCCATCCACTCGAATGCATCCTCCCCAACACAATGTAGTCATGAGGTCCTATGGATTCTTCCCTTTCATCCAAACCTTTCCTTGCCCATCACTGTCACCTTTACTGTGCCCTCACTGTCTTCCTAACAATGGAATGCTCACAAGCCAGGCCCTTGAATTACCGGGGGGACAAGGGATTGCTATTTTGTCCCCCTCCCCTTCCTCATAATTATAAAATATTCCAGGTACTGAAAGTAAGGTTTTGTTTTCTTCCCCCATTGACTCAAAGAAGACATTGTATCTTCAAAAACAAAAGTGGACTATAAAAATTCACTTGTACCTTCACAAACACTAGGAACTTATGATTGAAATAATTTGAAATTTGTCTTTTTTTGAAGATTATTTATTTATTTATTTGACAGAGAGAGAGATCACAAGTAGGCAGAGAGGCAGGCAGAGGGAGAGAGAGGAGGAAGCAGGCTCCCTGCTGAGCAGAGAGCCCGATGCAGGACTCAATCCCAGGACCCTGAGATATGACCTGAGCCGAACGCAGCGGCTTAACCCACTGAGCCACCCAGGTGCCCTGAAATTTGTTTTATTTTATTTCTAGGTTGCTGCTTTACAAATAAGCATGTTTGTGAATACGGATTTTGATTTTCACTGATTCTTGACCAAGGCACACTTTGAACTATATTTTTTAAAGCCCTTTTAAAATAACATTTAAGAAGAATAAAGCAAGTTCCTAGAAGTCTGTATGTACAAGCACAACACACCCACTCACACCCCTAAAAGAGCATGTGTGTACTGTAAGTTCATCCATCTCCTCAATCCTGGGGAAAGACCTAAAACCTGCCCAGAACATTTAGGGAGAAGATCTAAACCCATCTTCAGCTACCCAGTACCTCTCAGTCTTCTGAGTCTGAATTATTGCTCTAATTAACCTACTTCCTGTACTGCTTGCAAAGACCACTGGTTCCATGAAGCAGAGTGAGTGTAGACAGAAGTAGGATTCAGCAAGAAGGGTTCCAAATCCTTTTGCGTTTCCCCCCAGGTTGTGGTAGATGCCCTGGTGGGTGCCATCCCATCCATCATGAATGTTCTCCTCGTCTGCCTCATCTTCTGGCTCATCTTCAGCATCATGGGTGTGAACTTCTTTGCGGGGAAGTTTGGGCGGTGCATCAACAAAACCAATGAACACCTTTCTCTTGTGCCTTTGTCTATTGTGAATAATATATCTGACTGCAAAGATCAGAACCACACTGGCAGCTTCTTCTGGGTCAACGTGAAAGTCAACTTTGATAATGTTGCAATGGGTTACCTAGCACTTCTTCAGGTGGTAAGTTCTGAGATCAACTATGTCTCTTCCTTTGACTATTTTATAATGTGGAGGGTCTGGGGTCTTCCAGAAGTTGCCATGTAGAGACTTTGCAAGAGGTAGAAATCAGTGTGAACTGAAGTCACTACCCATTCCTACAGACTAGCATGAGGCTGCAGGGCCTTACCCATGAAAGCGATGTCACAGTGGTGCAATTAGACAAGTGTGGGCTGGCAGCCTAGAATAAAGGGATGAGCCTGCAATGCATCTGTATCAGGTGATAACTGAGAATTTACTCTTTGTACAAAATAGACATGATATAGCCACCTGTTCAGTCTTCTACTGAAGATCCTCTCCTAGACAGTAATAAATTGTATTCCAGGTCTGTTATAATGATAGAAAGTGCTGGTGGCGATGACAGGCAAAAACATCTACACTGCCATTCATTCATTCATACCTTGCCTTCATCCATCAGGTGTTGATGCAATTGCTTATACACTTGTCATGCAGTTACCCACACCTTCCTACACCCCATTGTTTGTTCATGCATTGGTTCAACAAATAATCCCTGAATGGCTGTGGTGGGCCAGGTGCTGTGCTTAGCTGCAGCAGATATAGAGAACTGCCTCCAGGGGGCCCATGCTCTATGAGAAAAACAGACAAATAAGTGAATCAAAACAAAGTTCAGCATAGACTATGGTCAGACACTGAGTGGTCTCTGCTCCTTGTTTCCAGGCAACCTTTAAAGGCTGGATGGACATCATGTATGCAGCTGTTGATGCCCGAGATGTGAGTCTCAGCCTGCCATGCCTACTGCCTTCCCTTTGGTCCATCCTACTCACATCAGTCTGTTTGAAATGGAATGAAGGTGGCTTTGGTACCAAAAAGGGCCGTCCCCCAATAGCCTGGCCTTATCCTTCCCTGGAGCAGTGTCCAGCTGGCCCTCTCTTGAATGTTTAAGCCAACCACACCTGTTCCCCTACTGGGCACACTCCCTAGGCTTTTCAAGTTCTCCTGCTCACCACTGAGGAAAATATCAGATAACCTCTTCAGGACTGTGTGTGAGAGCACTCCCTGGGAAGAGGCAGGAGTGGGGTGCTGGCCACAACAAGGATATTGTCATGGCAGCAGGGGGAGGAGATGGGTGCTGCTGAGGAAAGACACTTTGCTGCTGGGGCAAAGCTGATGCCCTGCTCCAATCCCCTCATTCCACCTCTTGAGTTCACTCCTGAGCCATGCTTCTGATTCTCGAAGACTTGACTTTCTTCAATGCCTCAGAGTCCCTCCCCCAAGGGTAAGGGATTGAATGTCCACAGGGGCAACCTTCACAGATAAGTTTGGGGAATCTTCAGATAAATGCTCCAGCTTCCCAGACCCTTAGAGGTACAATTCTGAGGTTCATTCTATGCAGTTCACTGGAGAACCCCAACAGGATAGAGTACCAGTTGCCCCCCAGTGATGGACTGCTTAACAACACCTCATTTGGCTTATCTCCTGTTTACCCTCCCCATCCCTCAGTTCTCTTCCCGACTCTCAAATAAACCACCCAACCACACCCAGGTCCTTGTCTCAGGGATGAACACAAACATACCCACCTGCTCCCCATGCCTCCCCTTGTCTGTTCACAGGTGAACTTGCAGCCTAAGTGGGAGGACAATGTGTACATGTACTTGTACTTCGTCATCTTCATCATTTTTGGTGGCTTCTTCACACTCAACCTGTTTGTTGGGGTCATAATTGACAACTTCAATCAACAGAAAAAAAAGATAAGTGGGGCTCGGGTGTTTCCATGAAACCTTCCCTCCCTGTCACCTGACTTCATGACTAAAGCCAACACTCCCTAGCCTTCATGTCTGACCAGAAGCCCAGTTTTGGCCTTTTACACCAACATCCACCTTTGCACCCCGATTGTAGCACTCACCCCTGCCTGGTGTCCTGGGGTTGCTGCTGGAAGAGCTGCATTTCTCTGTGTCAACCACATCCCCACTTCTGTCCGGGTCCCCTTCCTCTTTCCCAGAGTGCCCGGGTCTTCCCAGTTGGAACCAGGTATGCTGAGTGTGCCCCAGGTAACCCTTGGGAAACATCAAAGGGTAAAGAAAGGGCTCCAAATCTTGTTGCCTCTGTCTGGAGTTCTGACCCCCAGAAGCACTAAGTCAGGAGGCCTCCACAAGGGCCAGAGATCCAGTGTTGGCAGAATCCCAATCCTCCCTGGGATGGGGAGGAAGACCCTTGCCTCCATGGATGCTGACTCTGATGAATAGGAACTGAATCCCAAATAACCTCTCATACTTACATTAAAATGTTAGCGCATTAAAAGTGTAAGATGCTTTCTTGTTACCCTCTATTTACCCTTTCATTTAACACTTTCCCTTGAGATAAATAAAGCACCACTTTAGACTAAAGTAAGCTGAGATCAAGAGGAAAAAACAGGGTCCTATGGATAAGTCACATAGTATAGCACCAAGAGCCCAGGATTAGTTTTGGCATCATACAAACCTGGGCTTGCATTCCCAGTTCAACCACTCGCTAGATGGCTGATCCTAGCAATTACTGAAAACTCTCTGAGCCTCAGCTTTCTTGTCTATTCAGTGGAGTTAATAATACCTGCTCATAAGATTCTGGTGAGGGGAAAGTAAAAGCCTGTACAAGAAGGTAGGTTAAGTGTCTGCTTTTCTTCTCAGGTCATGATCCTAAGGTCCTGGGATCAGGCCACTGTTTTGGGCTCCCCACTCAGTGGAGCGTCTTCTCCTTCTCCCTCTGCCCCTCCCCTCCCAATCCTCTCTTGTTCGCTTGTTTTCTCTCTCTCTCTCTCTCTCTCTCAGATAAATAAATCAAATCTCAAAAAAAAAAAAAAAAAGAAGTACCTAGTTTAGGACTGAGCTACTGTACTATATTATATTTTAGAATAAAAGTCTAATGGCATAGCCTTCCCATCTATAGAAAGTCCTTGCCAGAGTTCTGGGCATAAGAAGTGGGCAGCCCGGGGAGGGGGGTTGGGAGAAGGGGGGTAGGGTTATGGACATTGGGGAGGGTATGTGCTTTTGGGTAAATTGGAAGAGGAGGTGAACCATGAGAGACTATGGACTCTGAAAAAGCATGGAGCACTGGGTGTGGTGAAAAAATAATGAATACTGTTTTTCTGAAAATAAATAAATTGGAAAAAAAACAATCTGAGGGGTTTGAAGTGGCGGGGTGGAGGTGGGAGGTTGGGGTACCAGGTGGTGGGTATTATAGAGGGCATGGCTTGCATGGAGCACTGGGTGTGGTGAAAAAATAATGAATACTGTTTTTCTGAAAATAAATAAATTGGAAGAAAAAAAAAAAGAAGTGGGCAGCCCTTCTCCACCCCAGAGGGGCTCAGCAAGACAGCTATGAAGTGCTGATCAATGTCATCAGCACCCTTGAGGGCTTTGAGACCACTCAAACAATCCATTCTCCATTTTATAGGTGAGGAAACTAAGTGAGACCTTGACAGAGTCATGTTAGGTAACAGAATGAGATAAACCAGTGATGAATTTGGGGGTGGGGGCTAAATATGCTGACTCCTTGCCCAGAATTTTCAGTGCTCTACCCAGTGTTCCCAATCCTCTGCCCCTGCCCCACTGAGAGGTCTCTCCCTGAAGGCTCTCTGTATCCATAGATTTTCTAAAATCTCCTCTCAAATCCCAGAGATCTCAAACCATTTCCCAAGCATTTGCAGTGAACTACTTTACACAAACATGGTATGGAAATGGGAAGAATTCAAATTAGGCCAGGAATTTGAGGGATTGAATGAAGGGGTTCTAGAGGGTCCTCAAAGAAAACCCAAAACTAAGGGAGGAAGGCATTTTTGATGGTGAAAATTTTGGCACTGTAAAGCAGAAGTCAATGCAAATGGTGGGACTCAAGAGAACCAATAAAGAGTTCTCCAAGGACCCTTGGATAAGGCAGTAACTGTCCTTAGCTCCTCCTCTCCAGGAAGGGGTTAAGGGGCCGGATCTCAAGGTCTTTGCTGCAGAAGGCCCTGAGAGAATATCTTGTCCTAGGCAGGAACTAAGATTCCAGAAGCCCAGTGGATTTGACTAAAGGTCAAAGGCTGGATTCAAGGCTCAGATTTAAACAATATTTACTTTCTCCTTAGGTTCTGCCTCCAGATTCTTCCCACCCTCTTTTCAAGCATCCCCTCTGGGTTCTTACGGAAGAGAAACAAACAGGTTTTGTTCCAGAGACTCAGGCAGGGAGACAGAGCTGGGGCTCTGTCCTACCCACTCTGTCACCGATTGTGGCACCTAGACAGGTCACTGCTTGATTCGGGCCTTGACATTGTATTTCTGCAGAGAAGGAAGAATGTGGAGATGTTGTTCTTTTCCAGCATGCTCTGATTTTGGTAACCCTGGGAGTTCCTGTAACTTTAATAACAGTGGTGTTTGTTATCCTCTCCTGTACTTAGGGGGCCAGGACATCTTCATGACAGAGGAACAAAAGAAGTACTACAACGCCATGAAGAAGCTAGGCTCCAAGAAGCCCCAGAAGCCCATCCCACGGCCCCTGGTGAGCCCCAGAGCAGAATGTGTCTGGAAGTCCAACTAATAGCTTATGCCTATGGTGGGTGGGTAGGGGTTGGCCAGTGCTCTTTGTGAAGGGGGAAAACTGGGTTGAATTTGGGGATGATGTAATGAGAGTTCCCTGGCCCAAAGAATTAGAAGTGTTAAAGAAAAAACTCTGGTCTTCTGGAGAGAGTATATCTCCATAGGTACTCCAAATATATCTATTTAAGGAAGTACAGAGTTCCCCAACCAGTTTAGGGTTCAATCACAAGATTGGGAACAGGTTAGGCTAAATGATACTAAAGATGATAAGAGCCCTGAGAGGAAGTGGTTTTGTGGTTATGCTTCATGATCTAGGTGGCAATGAATCTCCAGCCTCACCCTACATCCCACCCCATGCCTACAGTACATAGATAGGAAATGGCCAAAACCCAAGCCCGTAGAATCCTCGCCCCAGTCATGGTCATGGTCATGGTCATGGTCAATAGGAGTCAAAAGTTATCCCATCCTTGTGTTTAAAGATTGACCAAAACTTAGAGCTATACTCCACTTTGATTTCTTTATTCACAAAAACCTTAAGAGACATGCCCTCCATTACCCCATGAAACACAACACCCAAACCATACATATTATCACTTAAGTTCCTCTCAGTCCTCCACTAGAAGATGGAAAATGTCAAACCTCTAGTTAGCCTCTGCTGAGAGTGGATGAACAGGTTTGTCAGTGGGAGTATTATTATGTAGGAAATGTACAGTAACCTCTTCCAAGAGTTTCTGAGCCATCAGAATGGAATTGATATCTTGTTCACTTACATAACCTTTCTGTGGATAAGATGCAGTATCTGTGAAGAGAACTACAGGTGTGTCTAGGACACTATGCCATTGGCACCCCCTCCAACCACCACTACCAGGGCAAAGCCTAAAGACCTACAACAAAGGAGAGGACCTTTCCCTAGAATTAAGGAGACATATTCTGTTGGCCAAGGCATTAAGATTTCTAAGTCAAGGTATGGGAATTATATAAATTGCTAAAAACTTCATGAGCACATAGTCTTGAAAACATTCGCAGGGGGAAAAAGTTCTATTACCTTTGGATATACTTTACTTGGAAACAGTGGTCATAAATGTATTGGTATGCTCAGTTCCGATAAGAAGTGAAATAAGTCAAGCAGAGAGAGTCAATTATCATATGGTTTCACTTATTTGTGGAGCATAACAAATAGCATGGAGGACAAGGGGCGTTAGAGAGTAGTAGGGAATTTGGGTAAATTGGAAGGGGAGGTGAACCATGAGAGACTATGGACTCTGAGAAACAATCTGAGGGGTTTGAAGTGGCGGGGGGGTGGGAGGGTGGGGTACCAGGTGGTGGGTATTATAGAGGGCACGGCTTGCATGGAGCACTGGGTGTGGTGAAAAAATAATGAATAATGTTTTTCTGAAAATAAATAAATTGGAAAAAAAAAAAGAAGTGTTATAATGAAGGGTGATAGGATGTTCAGACCTCTATAGGGGCAGAGGCTTCCTTCCAAATCCCTATCAAATCAAGATAACTGGGGTTCAGTGAGCCTTAAGTCTCAGGGAGTACCCCTCAGTCATCCAGTCCAATGAGCAGGAACAGGCTCAGAATGAAAAGATGTAGGTAAGTGGCTGAGCCCAGCCAATCAGCATCAATTCAGGGAAGAAAGATCCTGTGACTTACAGAGAAACAAGCAGATGAGTCTCTGCTGGCCTTCACTGGTGGCTGGACTGATGCTGAATCTACACTTGAACCAGACACTAAGGAGTCTGTGCTATGGACATCCCTTGGCAAAATCATGACAGTCACCATTTCTCCTAATCAAACCATTACCAAGACCCTCCAAGGTTGACAGTCGGACAGGCCCACCACACGGATAAGGGAAGTGAGACCTCACAGCCTAACTGTGTTTCTGAGAGTCATCATCCCTTTGGATGGGAAGGGGGTATATTATTAATTAACTATCAGTACTGCCCTAGGTTTAGTGGAGGAACGTGGCTCTCTCCTTAACACTCTGTTCCAAGCATAGCCAACACTTTTTTTCCCTTTGTTCCCCTATCATAGCCAAGGCAAGGCTGGAACATTTAAACAAGACTTTGAAGTCTTAGGGGTCCCAAAGAAAAAACTAGCAGATCAGGGGCCCAAGCAGCAACTGCATATGGCTGCTCTCCAGGGCCCACAAGTCTCGGCCTATCCTTGCTCCTGGACAACAGCCATATGGCAGGCCACATCTTGTCACCCACCACCCTATCAGATAAGCCTGATCATCTGCCTTCCTCAAAGTCCAGAGCCAAGAAAGAAACACCAGCAAAAAGAGAAATTCCCACTCCTACCTAAGGTTCACCCTCCCCGATCCAGCTCTCTTTTCACTAGATTATTGGCACTGGAATATTCACCTTCTTCCCTTAGCGGCCCCAACAGTTTGAGCTGGTCAGATAAACAGAGCACTGACACAAGAGTTCTGCCCCACAGGAGCATAGGTACCATTTCACAGCAGGGCCAACTTGGGATTAACACACACACACACACACACACACTCACTCCACCTCACCACTGGCAAAGCTCAAGTTCTAAATTGTATGCTTCATCCATAGCAAAGACTACAGCTTCCACAAGACTGGGAAGTTTTATTCTATAACATTCCCTGCTATAGAAATTACTAAAAGCAGGTTTCACGTACTTCACTATATAGGAAAATAATGGGCTCACATCATCAGTCACCCACTTCAACATCTCTGAGAGCACTGAGAGTTGCAAAGGAGTGAACCCTGCTCACAGGTTAAGCCAAGAGCAGCCAGCAAGCTGCTCCATTCCCCAGCATCCAAATACCCAGGATAAGCCCAATGCCCGCAACTTAGTAATATTGTCACCTGCTCTGTTTAATTAGAAATTGTGTGGTCATGAAAGGGCTTTACTTTTTCACCATTTTCAGTGATGAAATTGAAGTTATTAGTGGCTCTTCAATCCCCCTCCTACTCCGGAAAAGACATGGGACATCAGTTATCCCCAGATCCAGGCCTACCTGTGTCTGATTCCTTGCTCTAACCCCACAGTGTAACAACATCTCCTCACCAGGAAGAAAAAAAGCGAGACCCAGTCTCTGTCTCAGCCCTTCTTCCCATGTCTGCTTTGCAGCTCCTGTGGGCTCCCTGATAAGACACATGACAGGGTCCTCTCTGTCTCCACTCATGCAGAGCCCAGCACATAGTATACATTCAGTAAGTGCCTGTTGTATACAACAGAGTGATCTTCTAATTTTATATGAGGTGTGGGTAATTCAGAGCTGTCCATTCTGTCATCCATTCATTCATCTATTTATTGAACATCCATTGCATGCCAGGTACTCTGCAGACACTGAGGAAAGAGCAGTGAGTAACACATAAAAAATTTCTTCCCTCAAAGAGACTACAGTCCTGTGACATAGAAATAAAATTAGCAAAAATCACACAGATACCAATTCACAGGTTGGAGAGATTCCTAAGAGAGAAAGAATGGAGTGAAGAGCAAAGGGTGCCTAGGACTGAGCCTTGAGGTGCTCCAACATCTAAGGGTTGCATAAAGAAGACTCAAAAAAGAATAGATAGAAAGACAAGAACAGACACTTCTCCAATCAAGACATACAAATGGCTAGCAGACACATGAAAAAATATTCATCATCACTAGCCCTCAGGGAGATTCAAATTAAAACCACATTGAGATATCACCTTACACCAGTTAGAATGGCCAAAATTAACAAAACAGGAAACAACATGTGTTGGAGGGGATGTGGAGAAAGGGGAACCCTCTTACACTGTTGGTGGGAATGCAAGTTGGTGCAGCCTCTTTGGAGAACAGTGTGGAAATTCCTCAAGAAATTAAAAATAGAACTCCCTATGAGCCTACAATTGCACTCCTGGGTATTTACCCCAAAGATACAGATGTCATGAAAAGAAGGGCCATCTGTACCCCAATGTTTATAGCAACAATGGCCACGGTCGCCAAACTGTGGAAAGAACCAAGATGCCCTTCAAGGGACGAATGGATAAGGAAGATGTGGTCCATATACACTATGGAGTATTATGCCTCCATCAGAAAGGATGAATACCCAACTTTTGTAGCAACATGGACGGGACTGGAAGAGATTATGCTGAGTGAAATAAGTCAAGCAGAGAGAGTCAATTATCATATGGTTTCACTTATTTGTGGAGCATAACAAATATCATGGAGGACAAGGGGTGTTAGAGAGGAGAAGGGAGTTGGGGTAAATTGGAAGGGGAGGTGAATCATGAGAGACTATGGACTCTGAAAAACAATCTGAGGGGTTTGAAGTGGCGGGGGGGTGGGAGGCTAGGGTACCAGGTGATGGGTATTATAGAGGGCATGTATTGCATGGAGCACTGGATGTGGTGAAAAAATAATGAATACTGTTTTTCTGAAAATAAATTAATTAATTAATAAAAAAGAAAGGCAAGAAAAGAACCAAGGAAGTAAGGCATGTTGAAGACTAAGAAAGGAGAGTTTCAGGGTGGCAGGTGTGGCAAGCAATGCCAAACAGGTGTCCTTGTACTTACATTCTGGAGGTCATTGGTGATCTTAACAAGAACCATCTCAGTAACAGAATGTGGACAAAAGCCATGTGGGGGGTGAATTGAGAAATGAGTGGGAACAGTGATTACAGAAAATGCCTTCAAGAATTCGGCTGTGAAAGTGGGGGGAGAAGTAGGGTGGTAGCTGGAGGGAAATGTAAGGTTCAGGAAGATTTTTTTTTCTTTAAACTAGGAAGAGCTAGGTCATTAGAGATTTACCTAAGGAACCAAGAGTAAGTAACCAAGAGTGGGCAAGTCTGGCTAAAAGCCTCATTCCTTAGTAATGAAGCCAGAGGATCAGGAGGTTGGTAAGTGGCAGCAATGAAGAAGAGGTGAAGGTAAACTACCTAGATGACACAAGCTTCAAAGGAGGAAGGGTTTTGCAAGATGCAGGAGGAGCAAAGGTCTGAAAGTTATAGTGGGAAACAAGAAGGACTTCAGGCCTACCCTCCTGCCCTAGAATACGTAGGGTAGGGGAGAATGAGTAGCCACTGGGTTTGCAGTTCTTGAATTCATGCTATGTAGAAACTATGGGAACACAATGTTAAATAAGACATGGTCCCATCCTCAAAGAGCCCACTCTCTAGTAGAGAAGAAAAGAAATACACACAAAATGCTAGAACTCAAGTCTGACCAAAGGCTGTGGGAGAGAGGAAATGGGCAATGTAGTGCAATGTGATTAGGAAATTAGGGAGATCTCCCTGGAAGGAGTGGGGCTTAAGAAAAATAGATACTCAAGACTATTGGAATTTAGATAGCCAAGTGATGGAATGGGAAGAGCTTGCAAATGGTCCACCAATGAGGAAAATTTCCTGGTGACTTCAAGGGGATGGGAAAGGCAATGAGGACTTGAATTGAAGAGTTGAAGTAGAATCAACTAAGAATAAGATTTTGGAAGGCGTAAGGACAGACTTGGCTTCTGTTTGGATGTAGTGTGAAGAAGGTAAGAGACAGGTTTCAGAAAGCCTTCTATGGAGAATGCAGCCTCTCCAGATGCCCCTTGTATATTGGCCAGAAGGGCACTGATGGACCATCTCTTGTTTTCCCAGAACAAGTACCAGGGCTTTGTCTTTGACATTGTGACCAGACAAGCTTTCGACATTGTCATCATGGTCCTCATCTGCCTCAACATGATCACCATGATGGTGGAGACTGATGAGCAGAGTGAAGAAAAGACAAAAATCCTTAACAAAATCAATCAGTTCTTTGTGGCTGTCTTCACGGGCGAATGTGTCATGAAGATGTTTGCCTTGCGGCATTACTACTTTACCAATGGCTGGAATGTGTTTGACTTCATTGTCGTGGTCCTCTCCATTGGGAGTAAGTGGGCTTACAGGTGGTGGGGAAACCCAAACTCTGCTTGGGGTTGTTTGGGCTGTTTTGTTTTTTTTTTTCAAAACCAAGAGGACAACCAACAAACTTTTTCAATATACATTATATGTTAGAGGAGCCCAGTATTTGCTGCTTTCCAAGAGCGGCAGATTTAAAATGTCCCTATCCTCTCTGTGAAATGGAGAGTTTCCATTGGCCTTCTCCATGCTATCACAAAGTGTTTTTATGCACCTACTGTGTGCATACCCCATTGCCTGAACTTTGGGGCTGATAGGGACAGTCACTCCTCCAGATGATATATGATGGAATTTCCAGTGGGCCTTATCTTGATGGTCTTCAAAGAGGAGAATGGGTGGTATGATTTGAGGTGAGTCATTAAATGCTTTCTGGAAAAGGAGGTGGTTGCCAGAAGAGTGAGCAAAAACTAAGAGTATTCAAAGAGTATTCAACCAAAGCTAAGAGTATTCAAAGGAGATTCTTAAGTCAAGAATCTGCAATTAAATCTTTATACAACTATCTACTTAGGGAAAGTGAGTCAAAGAATCTTTGACAAGTCAAAGAATCAATGCCAAGAGATCAGTGCTCTTAGAGCCTAGTCTGGGTGTTGAATAGACCCGGTATTGCGGGGGCCAATGGGTGTTCAGAGAAAACTCATAAAGTCAGATGTTAAAGCGGGAAAAGGAGCCACCACAACTGAGAGTTTGCTGACTTCTGAGAACTAGACTGGGTTCCTTGGATCTTCACAACAGCTCTCTGAAGGAATGTCATTATCCTCATTTTATACATTTTAAAATTGAGTCTTACAGATTAATAAACTTGTGTAAGGTCATATAGTTTGTAAAGGATAGAACTGAATTTAGACCTAGCTAATGTTCTTCTAATGAGTTAGCTGCCTTCTACCAACAACCAAAAGAATGTCCTTAGCCCTCTGGTTTAGGCAAAGTCTGGCCCTACAAAGGCCAAATACCAGTGCACCCGATTTACTTGGCATTATAAATATATCCTGACCTATTATATCATGACCTGCTTACTTTTCATGTCAAAACATTGCTGTAGATTTAATTTTCCATTGATTTACCATCAAGAGCTAATAGCATCTAAATACAACTTGGCAGAACTTAATCAATCTCTCCACCCTGGTGCTGAAATACAGCCTTGGACTGTTTGTTTGGGAAGTTTATGTTTATTTTTGTTTTCTGTTTTATTTTGTTTTCCTGTTGCTGCTGTTTTTTGTGGGAGGTTTGTTTTGTGTGTTTGCTTTCCAAACTGAGAAACTCTAAAGATCATTTTGACTTTATAATAGAGAAAAGAGCCTGCTTATGTGACTTCCATATCAACACTATCTAAATAAAATACACTCAGAGTACTCCATTCTATGATGGGGACACTTTAACTACCAGTTCCAATGACCTACACAGCAACACAATCCACTGGTTAGAAATCAGTCATAGAGACCGCTGGAAAACAAGCGAAAGAACCCTCCTCTTAATCCTTCTGCCCTCCCTCTCTCCCTTTCTCCCTTCCCACTAGCAAGACATGTACTGAGTAACAATTTATTACAAGTATAAAGACTCATACTCCCTTAAGGTATTATGTAGACTCATTGGCTGGCAGAATCTTAGTAGATTATATAGACATATACATCCTAATTAAATTTGCTTTAAGAGAGGGGCTTTCATAAAGTTTTTTTTTTAAGATTTTATTTGTTTATTTGACAGACAAAGATCACAAGTAGACAGAGAGGCAGGCAGATAGAGAGAGAGAGAGAGGGAAGCAGGCTCCCTGCTGAGCAGAGAGCCCGATGCGGGACTCGATCCCAGGACCCTGAGATCATGACCTGAGCCGAAGGCAGCAGCTTAACCCACTGAGCCACCCAGGCGCCCATAAAGTTTTAATGATACAATATTATAATTACTTCCCAAATCTCTTCCCATTTCCTTCCTCTTTCCAACACAATACTGTGACCATCCATATTCATATGATGAAAGGCAAGTAAGGGAAGAGGGTCAAGGGAACTCTGCAAGGAGAGAGAGTTTGCCACCACGCTCCTCACCATTTGTCCTGAGAGGTTTTGAATCCTGTTTGACCTAACTTCACGTAATCTTTCATGGTCCTTATAGGGATCCACAGCCCCAAGATCAAGCTTAACAAATCTTCAAGTTAATATCATATAGAGAGACATATACATTCTTCATCTTTCCAACTTTGTTCATAGTTAGGGATTGGGAGGACCATAACTGACCCTAAACAAGCCCATCTCCAGGCCCTAACATAGAGTTCAAACACAGCTGGAGATGAAAGAAACAAATAAAAGCCATTATGCAGACAGCTGGCCATTCAAAGCCAGTCTACTTCAGTTGTCAGCAAGTTGCCCGACTCTTCAGACCCCCTTATAATTAACACCAAGCTCTGTATAATTATTCCCAGGACCATGTGCCAGGAACTGAGTCAATCTTCACAGTAGGAGATGAGGAGATGAATCACAGGGGATCCTGGCCTTCACAGAGCACAGGACCAGGAAAAGGTGGAGGAAAAGTCATGTCTCAAGGCTGAATTCTCAGGCAAGAGTAGATCCTGTGTCATAGACAGAAGAAGACAAGGGCTGTGTACATGCAGAATATGGTGTAGTCACTTCCAATTAAACTAGGCTGCAGAAGGCAGGGCTTTGACCATAGACTGAGAAGAAAACATTCTGGGTGGAGGGAAAGAAACATAAGAACATGGTGGGAAGCATGAGACCTATTTGAGAGAGAAAAAACTTATGCAATAAGCACATATGGAGCCCCCACTTTATGCCAGCCACCATGCAAGGCTCAGAAGGCCCAGAGTCCTTGAATATAGATGCTCACATGGGGATCCATAAAGAGAAGAGATTGGAGAGTATGATTGCAGCCAGCTTTGTCAGGGCTCAAGCTTGCAAATACTAATTAGATAATTTCCCTCTCTTCTAAAGGCCTGGTATTTTCTGCAATTCTTACGTCACTTGAAAATTACTTCTCCCCAACACTCTTCCGAGTCATCCGCTTGGCCCGAATTGGTCGCATCCTCAGGCTGATACGAGCAGCCAAGGGAATCCGCACACTGCTCTTTGCCCTTATGATGTCCCTGCCTGCCCTCTTTAACATAGGGCTGCTGCTCTTCCTCGTCATGTTCATCTACTCCATTTTTGGCATGGCCAGCTTCCCCCATGTAAGTTGGGAGGCTGGCATCGATGACATGTTCAACTTCCAGACCTTCGCCAACAGCATGCTGTGCCTCTTCCAGATCACCACATCAGCTGGCTGGGATGGCCTCCTCAGTCCTATCCTCAACACAGGACCCCCTTACTGTGACCCCAATCTGCCCAACAGCAATGGTTCCCGGGGCAACTGTGGGAACCCCGCTGTGGGCATCCTCTTCTTTACCACATACATCATCGTTTCCTTCCTCATTGTGGTCAACATGTACATTGCAGTGATTCTGGAGAACTTCAATGTGGCCACGCAGGAAAGCAGTGAACCTTTAAGTGAGGATGACTTTGACATGTTCTATGAGACCTGGGAGAAGTTCGACCCAGAGGCCACTCAATTTATTACCTTTTCTGCCCTCTCAGACTTTGCAGACACCCTTTCAGGCCCCCTGCGAATTCCAAAACCCAATCAGAATATATTAATCCAGATGGACCTACCCTTGGTCCCTGGAGATAAGATTCACTGTTTGGATATTCTTTTTGCTTTCACTAAGAATGTTCTGGGAGAATCTGGGGAGTTGGATTCTCTGAAGGCAAATATTGAAGAGAAGTTTATGGCAACTAATGTTTCAAAAACATCCTATGAACCAATAGCAACCACCCTCCGATGGAAGCAGGAAGACATTTCAGCTACTGTCATTCAAAAGGCCTATCGGAGCTATGTGTTACACCGCTCCATGACAATCTCCAACCCCCGAGGTGTGCCAAGGGCTGAGGAGGAGGCTATGTCTCCCCCAGATGAAGCCTCTGTTGCATTCATGGCAAACGAAAATTGCACACTCCCAGACAAATCTGAAACTGCATCTACCACATCTTTCCCACCATCCTATGATAGTGTCACTAGAGGCCTTAGTGATCGAGTCAACATGAGCACATCTAGCTCAATGCAGAATGAAGAGGAAGCTACCAGTAAGAAAGTAATTGCTCCTGGGCCCTAGTGAGGACATTGAGGCATGGATTAACCAGTTCTGGTGTGACCTTCTGCTCTGTGATAACTCTTTCCCACTAAAGGTGGCACTCAGTTACCACCTCACCAATGCATGCCACCAGTCACAGTGTCCGAACTGGGCAGAGAATGCATTTGGTGCCCACCTTTGGAGAAGCCCTCAAAACCAACAGGGTTCAGAAGCTAAGAACATCTCCACTGTGACAATCCTTTTGAATTTCAATATCAGACGATGTATTCTCTTACTTTCCAGAAAATGTCCCTGGTCCTTTTACTTTAATTGCGCCCAGAGCTTACATTTAATGTGGTAAACTTCTCAGGACCAGAACTACCAAAGATATATGGCAAGGATGTTACTGAAGGTCCAGGTTATTCCTCTGTGAAACACCACACTGAGAATGACAATGTTATTTAGGATTTTGCATGACTGCATGTTGACAGCTGCCAGACAATTGCTCCTGCCCAAGGTAATACCTGTGGTCTATGTCATGAAAGGCCTTTGAGATATCCATTAAAATTAATATTTTTAAAGGTATATCAAGACCAATGTTACATCTTAAAGCACCATTTTTAAATCTAATGTAATACTGACATGTGTCATAAATCACTTCTTCATTTTCAGTGTTCCTATTATTATTTTGCAGTTTGAGCTTGAATCTGGGTGGAGCAGGAAGGAGCACTGTCCTGAAAGTTTGTTCTAATCCTAAGTATTCCACCAACAGCATGCTACCTGCACCAATTCTTTCCCCTCTGAACCTGTTTCCACACTTGTAAAAGCGGTGGGAGGTGGGAGACAAAGTGGACACTCTCTATGGCCCTTGCATTTCTTTTTGTAAAACTCAGTGGTGCTTTGCACCAATTTAAATAAGGAAAACACTCTCTCCTGAAGTTATAATGGCCAGACTTTTCTTTTGTGTAGCTAAAGTGGTAGCTTTGGATACATTCCAGAACGTTTCACATCTCATAGTCAGACCTTAATAAGGAAGGTTTTCACATTCCCCTTTGGCCATGATTCCATAATTAGTATAATCAAAAGAAAAGGGACATTTTGAAAAAGATGGTCTGAAAGATAAAAAGTATGGTCACTATTTTCTTAAATATATCCTACAAATGTTATTAAGTACCTATTATATGACAAGCACACTCTAAGCACAAGAGACAATGGAAACTAAGCCCCATATGATTACTTGGATTTATGCAGCAGGTGAAGAATTTGTTGTCAGGAAAGAATATTCAGGCCAAAGAATGTGGTGGGTCTTAAGATGAAGGAGAGCAAGGAGTTTTGTGACAACATAGGATATAAAGGATCATAATGACAGCCATGATCTTGCATTAGCCGTTGGGACATTTCCTGCCACAATGACAAGGATCAGGTCAATTTGACTGACATTTGGTCACTTCATAAAAGCTCCCATTTATATAATTAAAAAGCCTAGAGACCAGTCCACCATACATGCCTCATTGGTACAGATTTTCTGAAGTCTTGATTTCCTTTCTCTGTCACTGTTAGCCCCTCAGAGGCTGAGGAGGCTGTCAAGATGTTTGTGGGGTTGGTCAGTACCCACAGATGTACGTTAGTAAGGCTATGATGGAATATCTGAGGGCTGGGTTGTCTTTGTACAAATCAGATGTTCTCCAGATGTACGGTTTGTATCTTAAGGATGAATTCAACAAAATGGCTCTTCCTCACTGGTTCCACCGAACAAGGGAGAACAGATATTGACTGTGCCATTTCTTCAACATCTAAATCCCATGCAGTAAATGAAAATGCCATCTAAGACAACTGGATAGACAGAGAGCTTGGAGACTGGCTTATTTTTATGTTATGTGGAAGAATTAAATGTACCCAATCATCAGACTAGTTCTATTAAGTAGATGATATTATTCTTGAAGATATTCTTGATACATTTTTTGCCCCAGGCTGTAAGTTGAATTGTGCACACACACACCTTCTGCCAAAGAAAAGATATGTTGACGTTCTAACTCATGGTACCTGCAAGTGTGGTCTTATTTGGAAATAGAGTGCAGATGAATCAAATTATAACACAGTCATACTGGATTTAAGTGGGCCCTAATCCAATGATGAATGTCTTTAAAACATGAGGGAAATTTGGACATAAACACACATGGAGAAGAATGCCATGTGAAAACACACACAGAGTGAGAAGGCAGCTTTGTGAAGACAGAAATTGGAGTGACGTGGTTGCAAGCCAAGGAATGCAAAGTATTGTTGGCAAGTACCAAAACTAGAAAAGGGCAAGGGAGGATTCTTCTCAGGAACCTTCAGAGACAGCACAGCCCTATCAATATCTTGATTTCAGACTCTGGCCTCCAGAACTGGGATAGAACACATTCCAGTTATATAAAGCTACCTAGTTTGTAGTACTTTTTTACAGCAGCCCTAGCAAACTAACACACCCCACATTTAATGCCATTCAGACACATATTCTAAATTATGATGGGAACTACTGGAAAAGTGATACAATATATACAGAGTGCATTGCACAGTTTTCAGAAATTTATTCGGTGCAAATTCAGGCTTAGCCTTCGAAAATTTCATGAGATCTAGTTTCAAAGCTCACCTGGTGGTCCAATTACAAGATAGGAGCAAATCTCAGAGATCCAGGGCAGATGGAGAGTCAGAGCTAGCTTCTCAGCATCACCCATAGGAGATGGCACTGGAATCTCTCTGATCCAGATTATGTGAGTATACCTAAGTGCTGAAGGGAAACAAGAGACAGAACAGTGGTGTTGACTGTATAAATATCCGGAACCTGCAGGATCCTTAAAATGTCTCCACCATAAACACTACCTTGACTTTAAAAAAAAAAGGATTTTATTTATTAATTTGACAGAAAGCAAAAGAGAGAACATAAGCAGGGAGAGTGGCAGGCAGAGGGAGGAACAGTCCCCCTCAGTGCTCAATCCCAGGACCCTGAGATCATGACCTGAGCAGAAGGCAGACACTTAACTGACTGAGCCACCCAGACACCCCTACCCTGATTTTTTAATCCACTAAACTGTGAAACATGCAGATATAGATGGCCAAGAGCATTCAGGAACATTCAGCCAACACATATGGGAAGATGTCGGCAGAAATCACTCTGTTAGAGCATTTGCCTTAAAAGAGGTCACTTCCTTAAGCACTGGGGATGCAAAAATTAGTAAGACACATCCTCAGCCTGGAGCTGACCATAGGCTGAGATTAATTTAAAAAAAAATTTTTTTAATCCCAAGATTTCCAGCAGTTACAAGCTAAGTTTTTTGAACCATCCCTCCAATTGAAAACAATGAAAATGATAGATAAATACTAGACTAAAATAATATGTAAATTGGGAAGATGTGAATTGAGTAAGGGCTCTAAAGCTTTACTTTTATTCAAAAGGAAAATAAAAGTTTGCATTATTATTAGACTTTGATAAATTAAGAATTCATGAATTAATTACTAGGATTGCCACAAGCAGAACAGAAACAGAGTATATTCCAAACTAGGATGGGGAAAATATACGAAAAATAATTAGACAATCAAAAAAGTAAGATAATGGGGGCACCTGGGTGGCTCAGTGGATTAAGCCGCTGCCTTTGGCTCAGGTCATGATCTCAGTGTCCTGGGATCGAGACCCGCATGGGGCTCTCTGCTCAGCAGGGAGCCTGCTTCCCCTTCTCGCTCTGCCTGATTCTCTGCCTACTTGTGATCTCTCTCTCTGTCAATTAAATAAATAAAATCTTTTTTTAAAAAAAGTAAGATAATAAAGAAGATAAAAGAGAAATAAAGAACAAGAGGAATGAGCTCAAAAGACAAAGAAATGTAGTATATTTGAACACAAATATATCAAGAATTGTATTAAATATAAATGGACTATGTGCTTCAAAAAATCAACAAAGATTGTAAGACAGAATTTTTAAATTCTAATAAATAATGTTTATAGAAAGACACCACTAAAACCTAAGATTATCAAAAAGGTAAAAAAAGGGGAAAGATATACCATGTAAATATTAAACATGTAGCTGCAAAATACATGGGTTTTTTTCAAGTTCTTAGGGATAATTTAATAAATAGTCATTATAACTAGACATAGAATAAGATTTTTAAAGTTTTAAGGAAATTAAAATCATATGGTGTGTTTTCTGACCATAATCTGATTTAGCTGAGAATCAATAACAAAAGGAAACAGACCAAAGCATATATGGACACTTAGTATATGACAAAGATGGCATAACATAGCAATGAGGAAAAGATGACCCTCCTACAAATGGTAATAGGACAATAGTGTTTTCACAAGAAATAAAACAAAATGGATCCCTACCAAAAACTGTACTTGAAAAATCAAATTCAAGTGTACGTAAATGTGAAAGGCAAATCTATAAAGCTTTTAAAAGACAATACATGACATGGAATAAGGAAAAGACTGATAAATTTAAACACATTAAAATTTAGAACATCGGTTCGTTAAAACAGATCGTTAAAAAGTGAAAAAGTAAACTTTACAGTGGAAAAAATATTTAAAATGTTTAGACCCAGCGAAAGTGTCATATTCAAAGGATTTCTATGAATCAATACACAACACAGTAGAAAAATGGCAAGAAAAAATGGCAAAATGGTTTCTTCACAAAAAAAGAAACCTGAATAACCAAGAAATGTGAAGGAGCACAACTTAATTAGTAATCGGAGAAGTTCAAATGAAAACCATAGTGAAATACCACTACACATCTATCAGATCTACAAAGCTTTTGGAGTCTAACAAATAACAACTGTTGGCAAAGATGTTGAGCAACAAGAACTGCACCATTGGAAAGTAATTAAATTGTCACAATCATCCTGAGAAACACTTTACTAGAAGACTTGAAGATACATTATACCTATGACTCAGGTTTTCCACTCTAAGTGGAAACCTAGAGAAACTATGCACACGTACTCTAGGAGACTTGTACAAGAAAACCTCTTATCAACATTGTTCATAATGGACACAAATTAGACAGAACCTCATGTTCACCAGCAATAGAATAAGTCAATATGTTGTATGTTTTCACAAATGTAATTTTATGCAGTAATGAAAATGGTTAAGAGATAGCTACAGATGAATCTTAGAAGCACAATATTGAGTGAAAGAAGCCAGATGTAAAACTACATATATTATGTGATTAAAAGAGGTTCAAAAACAGGCAAAATCAAATATATTGTTTAGGAATGACTTAAAAAACAGATTACCACATAAAAATTAGGGTAGAGATTCCCACCAGGGGGAAAGAGGCATTTGTGACTGGGTTTTTGGCAACATTCTAATTCATCACACAGGTGGTTCTCTTAATGAGTGTTGCATTTATAATTAAATGTGAAGATAAACATACATGTCTAATGTACTTTTCTGTGTGTATATATTGCAATTTAAAAAGTAATGATTAGCTTAGATTCCCTTCCCTCTCACAGAACTAGTTACTATCTGCTACTCTGAATTATGGTGTTTCTATCTTGGACTTGGATTATCTGAGCTGAATTATAAAAGGAGGAGTAGGAGTTCAATAGAGGCATGCCATGTTTGTTGTGTGTCACTTTATTGCACTTCACAAATACCATTTTTTAACAAGTTGAAATTCTTTGACAACCCTATATCCAGCAAGTCTATTGGCGCCATTTCCCCAATAGCATTTACTCACTTCATGTCTCAGGGTCACATTTTGGTAATTCTCACAACATTTTAAACTTTCTCATTGTTATTATATTTGTTATAATGGTCTGTCATCAAGGATCATCAATGCTACTATTGTAATTGTTTCAAGGTGCCACAAACTGTGCCCATATAAGATGACAAACTTAACTAATAAATGTTGTGTGATTTCTGCCTGCTCCACCAACTGGCCATTTCCCCCACCTCTCTCCCACTCCTCAGGCCTCCTTATTCCCTGAAACAACAATATTGAAATTAAGCCAATTAATAATGCTTAGTGGCCTCTGAATATTCAAATGAAAAGGACAGAGAGTCACACATCTCTCACTTTGAGTCAA
Organism: Neogale vison; assembly: GCF_020171115.1. Classification (NCBI taxonomy): domain Eukaryota; kingdom Metazoa; phylum Chordata; class Mammalia; order Carnivora; family Mustelidae; genus Neogale; species Neogale vison. The sequence goes on from NC_058096.1 coordinate 156,650,710, forward strand.
AAGCTAAAGATTATTAAGCTTAGTGAGGAAGGCATGTTGAAAACCAAGATGGGCTGAAAGTTAGGCCTCTTGCACCGATCTTTCAGCCAAGTGTGACAGCAAAGGAAAAGTTCTTGAAGGGTATTAAAAGTGTTATTTCAGTAAACACAGGAATGATGAGAGAGCAAAACAGCCTTATTGCTGATATGGAGAAAGTTTTAGGAGTCTGGACAGAAGATCAAACCAGCCACAACATTCTATCAAGCCAAAGCCTCATCCAGAGCAAGGCCCTAACTCTCTTTATTTTATTTTTTTTTATAAATTAATTTATTTATTTTCAGAAAAACAGTATTCATTATTTTTTCACCACACCCAGTGCTCCATGCAATCCGTGCCCTCTATAATACCCACTGTGAAGTCTGAGGGGGTGAGGAAACCACAGAAGAGCAGTTTGAAGCTAGCAAAGGTTGATTTGTGAGGTTTAAGGAAAGAAGCCATCTGCATAACATCAAAGTGCAAGGTGAAGCAGCTTCTGCTGGTGTAGAAGCTAAAGCAAGTTCTCCTAAGGATCTGGTTAAGATCATTAATGAAGGTGGCTACACTAAATGACAGATTTTCTATGTAGAGGAAACAGCCTTCTAAGGAAGAAGATGCCACTGGGACTTCCAAGGTGAGAGAGAAGTCAGTGCCTGACTTCAAAGGACAGGGTGACTCTCTTTAGGGGCTGATGCAGCCAGTGACTTTAAGTTGAAGCCAGTGCTCATATACCAATCCAAAAATGCTAGGGCCTTTAAGAATAAAGCTCAGTCTACTCTGCCTATGTGCTATAAATGGAACAGCAAGCTTGAGTGAGAGCACATGTTTTTACAACACAGTTTACTGAATATTTTAAGTCCAAGGTTGAAAGCTACTGCTGAGACCTACTTAAAACTGTCTTTTTAAAATATTACTGCTCACTGACAACACACTTGGTCACCCAAAAGCTCTGATGGAGATGGACAATGAGATTAATGTTGTCTTCATGTCTAATACAACATCCATTCTGCAGCTCATGGATCAAGGAGTAATTTTGACTTTCAAATCTTATTATTTAAGAAATACATTTCATAAGATTATAGCTGCCATAGATAGTGATTCCCATGGTGGATGTGGGCAAAGTAAATTGAAAACCCTCTGGAAAGGATTCACCTATTTTAGATGCCATTAAGAGCATTTGTGATTCACAAGAGGAGATCAAAACACCAATATTAACAGGAATTTAAGAAGCTGACTCCAACCCTTATTGAGGACTGAGGGGCTCAAGGCTTCAGTGGAGGTTGTACTTGCAGATGTGGTCAAAATAACAAGAGAAATGGAATTAGAAGTGGAGCCTGAAGGTGAAACTGAATTGCTGCAATCTCATGGTAAAACTGGGATGGATGAGGAGATGTTTCTTATGGATGAGAAAAGAAAGTGGTTTCCTAAGATGAAATATACTCCTACAACTCTGTCTCTCTTTCTCTCTCTCTCTCTCTCTCAAATAAATAAACAAATCTTTTAAAAAAAGAAAATGGGGCACCTGCGTGTCTCAGTCGGTTAAGCATCTGACTTGTGATTTTGGCTTAGGTCATGATCTCATGGGTTGTGTGATCAAGCCCAGCATCAGGCCCTACACTCACTGGGGAGTCAAGGTTCCCCCCACCCTCCTATTTGCACTCTCTCTCTCTTTAAAATAAATAAATCTTTTAAAATAAAGATGGAATATACTTCTGGTGAAGATGCTGTGAAGATTTATGAAATGACAACAAAGGATATAGAATATTATATTTATTTAGTTGATAAAGCAGCAGCAAAGTTTGAGAACACTGATCCCATTTTGAAAGAAGTTCCACTGTGGGTAATATGCTATCAAACAGTATTTCATACTACAGAGAAACCATTCATGAAAGGAAGTCAATCAATGCAGCAAACTTCATTGTTGTTTTATTTTAAGAAATTACCACAGTCACCACAGCCTTTGGTAACCACTACCCTGATCAGTCAGTGGCCATCAACATTGAGGCAAGGCCCTCCATCAACAAAAAGATGACTCACTGGAAGCTGGAATGACGGTTAGCATTTTTTAGCAGTAAAGTATTTTTAATTAAAATATGTACTTTTTAAAAAAAAACTATTTATTTATTTATTTGACACACAGATCACAAGTAGGCAAAGAGGCAGGCAGAGAGAGAGAGGAGGAAGAAAGCTCCCTGCTGAGCAGAGAGCCAGATGCAGGACTCCATCCCAGGACCCCGAGATCATGACCTGAGTCGAAGGCAGAGGCTTTAACCCACTGAGCTACCCAGGTGCCCAAATATGTACTTTTTTAGACATAATCCCATTGCACACTTACTAGACTACAATATAGTGTAAACATAAGATTTATATGCACTGGGAAACCAAAAAATTAATTTTACTCACTTTATTGTTATATTCACCTCATTGTGATGGTCTGGAACCAAACATGCAATGTCTCTGAGGACTGCCTATAATGAGTAATAAAAAAGGAAATTTTAGAGAAAAGGAATACCAAAAGCAAAAGATGAAGGAAATGTGTGAGTAGATGAAGAGTTTGAGCAAATGTAACCGAACTATTGTGAACCAAGCACAGCAGGAAATGGAGGAGTGATATAATAATAATGAGAACAAAATTTTGTACCTCTATAATTCTTTTTACAGTATCATGGGTGATATTAAAATACTTAACAACCTGCCTGGCATAGGACACCAATCAGGACTGACCATATTGCTAAAGCAGGCTTCTGGCAGCAACTCCGCCCTCCCTCCGCCCGCCATTGTGCCAGGTACTAACCCTTCAGTTGTTGCATCTAGAAGTCTAGAGGGAGGTCCCAAAAGAAGGCCAGGAAAGCTGGGGAAAAGGTAGGGAGCACCCAAGGCATCAGCTATTTACCAGTCAGTACAGAAATACTTTTGTTTTACCTGTGCATACTGATGGAATATTATTAGCCCTGGTTGCAAGTGATAAAAATCCAACCCAAATTAGTTTAAGGGGAAAAGAAAAAAAATATCTTCAACCATTTAACAGGAAGCCAAGAGATACAGTTGGATCCAGGCCTACCTGGTTCTAGGAGCTCAAATGGTGCATCAGGATATTATGTCTCTCCTTCCGGGTTCTGCTTTCTTCTATATTAGCTCCATTCTCAAGCAGGCTCTCTCCATGTAGTGGCAAAAGATTATTCTGCAAGTCACAGATTACATCTGTGATCTAAGAGGGGAAATTACTCTTTCCCAATAATTCTAGCAAAATTCCCAGGGAAGCATGTCCTTGGCTCAGATCTTATCATGTCCCTTTCCTTAATCAAATGCAGTATCCAGACAGGCAACTCATTGACTATTCCCAGATCATATGTTCACCCTGAAAGCCACAAGCTGAGCTGGGATCGGTTTCCAAATAGAAAAGTTCTGTGATCATAAGAAGAGAGAAAGGATGATGAACAGACTAAAATAATAACCATCCACTCTGTCCACCTATGAGTCACCCAATATCACTTTTTTCCAGACATGTAATATCAAAACACCTTTCTAAAATAATGTAACTATCCTACATACAAATGCATTCCCCCTCCTCCCAAAGAAAGGCAGCCCCAAATTTTGTCCAATTATTGCATCCAGCTTCAACTGAAGACTATTTGAATAATAGATGAGCAAATCATGCCAACTTTACTTTCAAAACATCCAGGAGGGGAGAAGTTAAGATGGCAAAGGATTAGAGGACCCTAAGTTCCTCCAATCCATGAAATTCAGCTAGATCATTATTAAATCATTCTGAACACCTGCAAAATCAATCAGAGATCTGTGAAAAGAAATGCTGCAATTCTACAAATAGAAAATAAACCACTTTTTGGAAGGTAGGAGGTGCAGAGACTTGAATCGGGGTGATAAACTGGAGGATATGGCAGCAGGGAGAGATACAGCTTAAGAAGGCTACCGCAAAGTATTAGAATCAACAGATCACAAAATTGGGACTTTTAGAAGTGTGCTACAGTGGGGGACATTCCTGACTTAATGGTACTCAGGTGGTAAAGCAGGGTGGAATCCCATGTGGCACAGAGCAGTCTCAGGGTCCCTGAAGTCACAAGTAGAAAAGGGGTGCCTGAGTGAGATTGAGTTCCCAAGCATCAAAGTGGGGAAGCTAGCTGAAAATAGTGAGTCTAAGCACTGGCTTTCTGCTTGGTGTTTCCATAAGTCGTGACCACTCTCCCATCAGGAGCCCAGCAAAAGGAAGAAGCACAGGGAGACATCATTCCCTCCTCTGAGAGGAACACTGTGGGTCTGAGCTATAGGAGTCTATAAGTTTAGCAATGTGAAATTCGTCACATGCCTGAGATAAAAATGTTCTATCATGGACTGGGTGAACACCCAGTCTGTTGGGAAACTGGTCAAAAGTGATTGACTCCTCATCCCCCATATCAGTATCCAAAGTCTTCAGGGAGCAAACAATGCCACATAGTGCAATCTGGAGCCTCTGGAGCCTGGTCTCTTGGCAAAGGAGGCCCAACTCTACCAATTGACAATCAGTGCAACAGGCCCCTCCCCCAACAAACCAGCAGGAATGACCTGCTAGCACCAAGTTTACCAATCATAGAGAACTGTGAAACCTCAGCTCTTAGGGAAAACAGTATATAACATTTGCAGGTTTTTAAATTATTCTTTGGTCTTTCAGGCTTTTTTCAACTTATTTTCTTATTTTTTTCAATTCTTTTTTAATTTTTATTTTTATATATACATTATATTTTTTTTCTTTTTGGTTTCTGTTTATTGTATTTTTTTTTTACTTTGTGTGTGTGTATCTGTGTGTGTGTGTGTGTGTGTGTGTGTGTGTTTCTTTCTTTCTTATTTTGGGATCATTTCTTTTAACAAGCAGACCAAAATACACCCAAGATCTAGTATTTTGTTTTGTTCTGTTTTGTTTCTGGTTTGATTTTTTTCTTATTTTGTTCTGTTTTTGTTTTCTTTTAGTTTGTTGTCTGTTTTTTCCCTGTTATTGCATTGGTGTTGTTTTCTCTCTCTCTTTCTCTCTCTTTGTTCTTTTTTGAACATAATGAGGAGAGGAAGAATACAACTACTGGATCACTAAGGGAGACTTCAAGAAATTAGTGACTCCATAAAGCAAAATAATATCTGGCTAATAGAGGTCCCAGAAGATGAAGAGGGGGGAACCAGAAGGTTTATTTGAACAAATTATAGATAAGAACTTCCCTAATCTGGTGGAGAAAACAGGCATTCAATCCAGGTGACACAGAGAACCCCCTCAAAATCAATAAAAATAGGTCAACACCTCAACATGTAATAGTGAAGCTTGCAATTTCAGAGATAAAGAGAAAATCCCAAAAGCAGCTCAGGACAAGAGGTTCTTAACCTACAAGGGTAGAAACATAAGTTTGGGAGCAGCCCTATCCACAAAGACCTGACAGGCCAGAAAAGACTGGTGTGGTATGTTCAGTATGCTAAATGGGAAAAATATTCAGCCAAGAATACTTTATCCAGCTAGGCTGTAATTCAGGATAGAAGAAGAGATAAAGAGTTTCCAGGACAAAAGAAACTAAAGGAATTTGTGAACAAATCCTGAAAGAGATATTAAAGAGGATGTTTTAAACATAGAGGAAACCCCAAAATAACAAAGATCAGAAAGGAACAGAGACGATGTGCAGAAACATTGACTTGACAGTAATACAATGGCACTAAGTTCATGTCTTTCAATAATTACTCTGAATGGAAATGGACTAAATGCTCCATTCAAGGGGTATTTACCCCAAAGATACAGATGTAGTGAAAAGAAGGGCCATCTGTATCCCAATGTTTATAGCAGCAATGGCCACGGTCGCCAAACTATGGAAAGAACCAAGATGCCCTTCAACGGACAAATGGATAAGGAAGATGTGGTACGTATACACTATGGAGTATTATGCCTCCATCAGAAAGGATGAATACCCAACTTTTGTAGCAACATGGATGGGACTGGAAGAGATTCTGCTGAGTGAAATAAGTCAAGCAGAGAGAGTCAATTATCATATGGTTTCACTTATTTGTGGAACATAACAAATAGCATGGAGGACATGGGGAGGAGAGGAGAAGGGAGTTGAGGGAAATTGGAAGGAGAGGTGAACCATGAGAGACTATGGACTCTGAAAACAATCTGAGGGTTCTGAAGGGGCGGGGGGTGGGAGGTTGGGATACCAGGTGGTGGGTATTAGAGAGGGCATGGATTGCATGGAACACTGGGTGTGGTGCAAAAATAATGAATACTGTTATGCTGAAAATAAATAAAAAGCAAATTAAAAAAAAAGATATAGGGTATCAGATTGGATTTAAAAAAAAAAAAAAAAGACCCTTCAGGGGCGCCTGGGTGGCTCAGTGGGTTAGGCTTCTGCCTTTGGCTTGGGTCATGATCCCAGGGTCCTGGGATTGAGCCCCGCATTGGGCTCTCTGCTCGGCAGGGAGCCTGCTTCCCCCCACCCTCTCTGCCTACCTCTCTGCCAACTTGTGATCTCTGTCAAATGAATGAATGGGGTCTTTAAAATAATAATAATAATAATTAATTAATTAATAAACCCTTCAATATGCTGTCTACAAGAGACTCATTTCAGACCCTTGACACCTCCAGATTGAATTGAGGGGTGAAGAACAAATTATCATGCTAATGGACATCAAAGGAAAGCTAGAGTAGCAATCCTTATGTCAGACAAACTAGATTTTAAACCAAAGACTGCAATAAGAGATGAAGAAGGATACTATTTCATAATAAAAGTGTCTATCCAACAAGAAGTTCTAACATTTGTAAATATTAATGCCCCTAACTTGGGAGCAGCCAAACATATAAACCAGTTAACAAAGTTAGAGATGCTCATTGGTAATAATACAGTAGTAGTGGGGTATTTTAACACCCCACTCACAGCAATGGGCAGATTATCTAAGCAGAAGACCAACAAAGAAACAAGGGCTTTGAATGATACACTGGACCAGATGAACTTAACAGATATATACAGAGCATTTCATCCTAAAGCAGCAGAATACACATTCTTCTCAAGTGCACATAGAACATTCTCCAGAATAGATAACATATTGGTCACAAATCAGGTATCAGCTGGTACGAAATGACTGATATTATTCCATTCATATTTTCAGACCACAATGCTTTAAAACCTGAAGTTGACTACAAGAAGAAATTTGGAAGGACCACAAATACATGAAGATTAGAGCATCCTGCTAAAGAATTAATGGGTTAACCAGAAAATTAAAGATGAATTTTAAAAATACATGGAAGCAAATGAAAAGGAAAACATGACAGTTCAGAACGTTTAGGAAGCAACAAAGGTGGTCCTAAGAGGAAAGTCTATAGCAATACAGACCTTCCTTAAGAAAGAAGAAAAGTCTAGGGGTGCCTGGGTAGTTCAGTCAATTGAGTGTCTGCCTTTAGCTTGCATCATGGTCCCAGGATCCTGGGATTGAGCCCAGGATCATCAGACTCCCTGCTCAGTGGGGAGGCTTCTTCTCCTTCTCCCTCTGCCCCTCCCCCCACTTGTGTTTTTTCTCAGCCATTCTGCTCTCTGTGTCAAATAAATAAATGAATAATCTTTTTTTTAATTAAAAAAAAGAAACAAGAAAAATCCCAAATACACAACCTAACCTTACTCCTACTAAAGGAGATGGAAAAAGAACAGGAAATAAAGCTTAAACCCAATAGAAGAAGAGAAATAATAAAGATTAGAGCAGAAATCAATGATCTGGATTCAAATTAAAACCACATTGAGATACCAACTTATACCAGTTAGAATGGCCAAAATTAGCAAGACAGAAAACAACATGTGTTGGAGAGGATGTGGAGAAAGGGGAACCCTCTTACACTGTTGGTGGGAATGCAAGTTGCTGCAGCCACTTTGGAAAACAGTGTGGAGATTCCTCAAGAAATTAAAAATAGAGCTTCCCTATGACCCTGCAATTGCACTCCTGGGTATTTACCACAAAGATACAGATGTAGTGAAAAGAAGGGCCATCTGTACCCCAATGTTTATAGCAGCAATGGCCACGATCACCGAACTGTGGAAAGAACCAAGATGCCCTTCAACGGACAAATGGATAAGGAAGATGTGGTCCATATACACTATGGAGTATTATGCCTCCATCAGAAAGGATGAATACCCAACTTTTGTAGCAACATGGACGGGACTGGAAGAGATTCTGCTGAGTGAAATAAGTCAAGCAGAGAGAGTCAATTATCATATGGTTTCACTTATTTGTGGAACATAACAAATAGCATGGAGGACAAGGGGAGATGGAGAGGAGAAGGGAATTGAGGGAAATTGGAAGGGGAGGTGATTCATGAGAGACTATGGACTCTGAAAACAATCTGAGGGTTTTGAAGGGGCGAGGGGTAGGAGGTTGGGGGAACCAGGTGGTAGGTATTAGAAAGGGCACGGATTGCATGGAGCACTGGGTATGGTACAAAAACAATGAACACTGTTATGCTGAAAAAAATTAAAAAAAAAGAAATCAATGATCTAGAAATTTTTTTTCAGGCTGAAGGAAATGGCATTTATTTATATAATTCCTATACCAACATCTACTAGACTATCTTTCTTAAGTACAATTATATTATTCTTTTTTTTCCAATTTATTTATTTTCAGAAAAACAGTATTCAGTATTTTTTCACCACACCCAGTGCTCCATGCAATCCGTGCCCTCTATAATACCCACCACCTGGTACCCCAACCTCCCACCCCCCCCGCCACTTCAAACCCCTCAGATTGTTTTTCAGAGTCCATAGTCTCTCGTGGTTTAAAAAGTGGTAGAAAAGATCAATGAAACTAAGAGTTGGTTCTTTGAAAGAATTAATAAGATTGATAAACCCATAGCCAGACTTATCAAAAGAAAAAGAGAAAGGACCCAAATAAATAATGAAGAATGAAAGAGGAGAGATCACAACCAACATCAAAGAAATACAAACAATTGTAAAAGAATATTATAAACAATTATGTGGCAACATATTAGACAATCTGGAAGAAATGGATGCATTCCTAGAAACATAAATGACCAAAACTGAAAAGGGAAGAAATAGAAAACCTGAGAAGACCCATAACCAGCAAAGAAATTGAATCAGGGCACCTGGGTGGCTCAGTCGTTAAGCGTCTGCCTTCAGCTCAGGTCATGATCCCAGAGTCCTGGGTTCAAGGCCCACATCAGGCTCCCTGCTCTGTGGGAAGCCTGCTTCTCCCTCTCTCACTTCCCCTGCTTGTGTTACCTCTCTCGCTGTCTCTCTCTCTCTCTGTGTCAAATAAATAAATAAATAATCTTAAAAAAAAAAAAAAAGATACTAAGAGGATCCAATAGTGCATTAAGAGGATTATTCACTGTGACCAAGTGGGATTTATTCCTGTGTTGCAAGGGTGATTCAACATCTACAAATCAATCAATGTGATACACAACATTAATAAAAGAAAGGACAGGAACCATATGATCTCAATAGATGGAGAAAAAGCATTTGACAAAGTACAACATCCTTTCTTGATAAAAATTCCTTGCCTTGTAGGGATAGAGGGAAAATACCTCAATATCATAAAAGCCATATACAAAAAAACTCACAGTGAATACCATCCTCAATGGGGGAAAACTGAGAGCTTTCCCCCAAGGTCAGGAACACAACAGGGATGTCCACACTTACCACTGCTGTTCAACATAAACATAGTACTGAAAGTCTTAACCTCAGCAATCAGACAACAAATGGAAATAAAAGGGAGGCAAATCAGCAAAGAAGAAGTCAAACTCTCACTCTTTCACAGATGACATGATAGTCTATGTAGGAAACCCAAAGATTCCAACAAAAAACTGCTAGAACTGATACAGGAATTCAGCCAAGTTGCAAGATATAAAATCAAGGCACAGAGGTCAGTTACATTCTTATACACCAAAAATGAGGCAGAAGAAAGAGAAATCAAGGAATCAATCCCATTTACAATTACACTAAAAAACACAAGGTGCCTAGGAAAAAACTTAACCAAAGAGGTAAAGGATCTGTACTCTGAAAACTATAGAACACTCACAAAAGAAATTGAGGAACTCACAAAGAAATGGAAAAACATTCCATTCTCGTGGATTGGAAGAACAAATATTGTGAGAATGTTTATGCTACCTAGAGCAATCTACACATTCAATGCAATCCTTATCCACTTACCAACAACATTTTTCACAGAGCTGGAACAAACAATCTTAAAATTTGTATGGAACCACAAAAACCCTAAATAGCCAAAGGAATGTTGAAAAGAAAATCAAACCTGGAGATACCACAATTCTGAACTTCAAACTCTATCACAAAGCTGTAATCATCAAAACAGTATGGTACCAGCAAACAGACACGTAGATCAAAGGAACAAAATACAGAACCCAAAAATGGACCTTTAACTCTATGGTCAACTAATCTTCAACAAAGCAGGAAAGAGTATCCAATGGAAAAAAGACAGTCTCTTCAACAAATGGTGCTGGGAAAACTGGACAGTCACATGCAGAAGAATGAAACTGGACCACTTCCTTACACAATACACAAAAATAGACTCAAAATGGATGAAAGACCTCAATGTGAGACAGGAATCCATCAAAATCCTAGACTCGAACACAGGCAGCAACCTCTTTGATCACAGCACCTTCTTGCTAGAAACATCTCCAAAGACAAGAGCAACAAAAGCAAAAATGAACTACTGGTACTTCATCAAGATAAAAGGCTTTTGCACAGCAAAGTAAACAGGTACCAAAGCAACCTACAAAATGGGAGAAGATATTTGCAAATGTCTTATCAAATAAAGGGCTATATCCATTTCTCCAAAGAAGACAAACAAATGGCCGAGAGACACATGAAAAGCTGCTCAACAACACTCATCATCAGGGAAATAAAATTCAAAACCACAATGAGATACCACGTCACACTGGTCAGAATGGCTAAAATTACTCAGGAAACAACAGACGTTGGTAAGGATGTGGAGAAAGGGGGACCCTCTTACACTGTTGGTGGGAATGCAAACTTGTGCAACCACTGTTGGACACAGTATGGAAGTTCCTCAAAAGGTTAAAAACACAAGTACCATATGAACCAGCAATTGCACTACTAGGTATTTATCTAAAGGGTGCAAAAATAGTGATTTGAAAGGGCAATGCACCCCAATGTTTATAGCAGCAATGTCCACAATAGCCAAAATATGGGAAGAGCCCAAATATCAATCAATAGATGAATGGATAAAGAAGATGTGAGACTATATATATCTAGATCTATAATACACACACATATATATAAATATATACAATATTACTCAGCTATCAAAAAAGAATGAAATGTTGCCATTTGCAATGGCATCAATGGATCTAGAGGGTATTAAGCTAAGTGAAATAGGTCAGTCAGAGAAAGAAAAATACCATATGATCTTACTCATATGTGGAATTTAAGAAATAAAACATATGAACAGAGGGGAAGGGAAGGAAAAACAAAGTAAGATAAAAACAGAGAGGGAGGCAAATTATAAGAGTCTCTTAACTGTAGGAAACAAACTGAGTGTTGCTGGAAGGGAGAGGGATCAGGGGATGGGGTAATTGAGTGATGGCCATTAAAGAGGGCACTTGAAGTAATGAGCACTGGGTCTTGTATGCAACTGATGAATCACTAAATTGTAACTTTGAAACTGATAATATAGTATATATTAATTAAATTGAACTTAAGTTAGAGATTTTTAAAAAATAATATTTATAAAGATGAGGTAATACTGTGAAAGTGTTGATAATCTAATGTTAAATGAAAAAATAAGTATGAAAAATTGCATATGATGTAATATTATGATGATCTTTTAAATTCTATGCATTAAAAAAAGAAAAGATGGGATGAATACACCAAAATATTTTACAGTGGTTTTGTTTTGATGATGATAGAATAGATTATATTATTCTTTTTACTTTGTGCATTATCAAAAACTTTTTTGAATTTTTCTATTAATATTAATTGAAAATATTTTTTAAAGTTAATATTTATGTTAAAGAAATATCCAGGATTTGACCACTTCTTATCACCTTAACAATCAACTTTATCCAAATAATTATCATCTCTCACAAGTGTTATTTCAATAGTCTCCCAAATGGTCCCCCATTTCTACTCTAGTTCTCAATTGTCTATTCTCCTCAAACAGCAGCCAGAGCTTAAAATCCATCCATGGCACCTATGGTTCTCCAAGTAGATGTCATTACAACGGTTTTATGTAATTTGCCTCTCACTCCTTTCTGACCTCATCTTCCAGCCATATTGTCCTCCCTCCTGTTCCTTAAACACACAAGGCATGCTCTTGCCTTGGTATAAAGGCCCTTGGAATTTGCTTTTCTCTCAGGCAGTATATCCACATGGCTCTTTCCTATACTTTCTTCAGTTCTTCCTGACCAACCTGTCTAATTACCAGCTATATCCATAGCACTTATCGTCCTCCCAGATATCATACATGTACTTGTTTATGGTCTGTCTTCCCCACTGGAATGTAAGCTCTATGAGGGCAAGGACTCTACCTACTTTGCTCACTGATAGTTCCCTATACCTAGAACATGTCAAAGTAGATTCACAATATTTGTAAAATGAATGAAATACTTTCTTCTTGATGAGTCCACAGTTAACTTCTTACAGCCCCTACCTGAAGGCTAGTCATCTGATATACAATAATATAGGATAAACATTTAGCTCCAATTTAAAAAAAAACCTATTTAGAAAAGGAACCACCTCCAGAAGTACAAGTCCACAGTATACACTGGACCATGTACTGCTTGCCCTGACAATGGAGGGATTTCTTGGCTCTGCTTCTGGGAGAATCCTTAATCCACTGTCCTACTCCCTCATGAGAAGGAGCACTGGGAAGAGACTCCTTCTGAGGAATGGACAACTTATTGCACTTTCTGTTGGCATCTGTGGGCTCGGAATTGTCTTCAGGTTTGAGCAGTCACAAGCCATTATTTGCCTGGACTGAAGTCTCTCTGGCAATACAACTCCCTGAAAACAATAACATGATTTCCATCTCTTGCATTTTAGTAACTCAGTAGTTTTTGCTGGGTTAGGGTCTTTCAGTCTAGACTTGGGGGCGGAAAAATTACTGCCTTTTATCAATAAACATCTTGTCCCTCCCACCCCCATCTGCAGTCCTTGGCTGAATGGCCTTCATCCTGGCCTCAACCACCCACTGTATACAGATTTTGTTGAAAAACATTGGCTTGGGTGTGGAGACACATCTCACCTGCCCAATCTCAGTCTATATCTCACTGAGCAGCTCTATAAATTAGATTCATGTCTCCATTTCTCTACAGGGAGTAGAGGGAAAGGATGATTCCGGGGGAGAAAAGGCAGGAAGGGTGTCAGTATTCTCCCAGCTCCCATTCTTACTGTCATCTCTCTGTTTCCAATCATTGGTATGCTGGAAAATGTTCAACAATTAGCTCTTCAGGAGGAAAAACTATGATTTTATTTTTTTAATTTTTAAATTTTTTATAAACATATAATGTATAAAATCTCTGATTTTAGCAGTTTCTGATTTATCGGGTATAAATACTCCCACCATGGTCCATATCAAGGCTACCAACATGACATCCCTGAAGGCAGAATGGAGAAGACGTGTGCGCAGTCAACTAGAGTTAGTATGAGCTGGCTCCAACACATACCTGTTTCCAACCATCATGCCCTTTCTCTAACAATATTAATCTAGGACACTATCCAAGGCCTAAGATTCCAAGACCTCAGGGTACAAGTCAGAAAAAGCCTCCCTTTCTGCTTCCACATGGACCGGTTGAGGCAAAGTTTGTCTTTCTTTATGTGCCTTCACTAAGCCTGCGGGAAGGAGCCCACAGCTTTCCAAATCCTAGAGCTGTTGTTTTTTCAAAGTTCCTTAAACTCCTGCTGTAAAGAGCAGGTTATCTGAGTCTCCAGATACAACAAGCTATAGCTAAAAGCATAGCATGGAGCACTGGGTGTGGTGAAAAAATAATGAATAATGTTTTTCTGAAAATAAATAAATTGGAAAAAAAATAAAAATAATTTAAAAAAAAAGCATAGCAGGAATTTCCAGAATCAGGAGTGTCTTCCAGGTTCAGTTGGTTAAATATCTGACTCTTGATTTTTGGCTTAGATCATGATCTTAGGTTCATGGGATTGATCCCTATATAAGGCACCATGCTCAGAAGTAGTCTGAGCATGGAGATCTCAGATCATTTCTCCCTCTCCCTTTGCCCTTCCCCCTGCTTGTGCTTTCTAAATAAATAAACAAATAAGTAAATTCTTTTTAAAAGAAAGAAAGAAAGGAAGGAAGGAAGGAAGGAAGGAAAGAAACGTCCAGATTCTGATTTGACATGGGAGAGTCTCAGTATCCTGCCACTTCTCAACATATCCAATGCCACACTTTAAGGTATATTAATAGCAGTACCCACCTCCAGGTATCAGTTTCTGGTTACAAGCAACAGACACCAATTTTAACATAAAAAAAATTTACTGGAAGACACTGGGGAAGCTCAGAATGGAAATAAATGCTGAATAATCAGCCAGAATAGCAGCCAAGTCTCTGGGCAATAGGCACCAACAGACAATCTCTTCAGGGAGCCAGGACCAATTAGTCCCAGCCTTTTCCCTGCAGGTGTCCAGTCAGGGATTTGATTGGCCCAGCTCCAGCTAGACAGGGCAAGGGCATTTTGATTGATAGCCCCAAAAAGACTCCAATCAATTACCTCCTCCCATCCCAGAAACACACACACACACACACACACACACCAAAAACAAGTTAAGGTACTCTTACCAAATAGGAAGAAGTGATTGGACAGGCAAAAATGCCCAGTGAAGGTTACAGATGGATGTGTGTGTTGTAGAAATCACTCTGGCCACAGTGATGAATCATGGAGAAGCTGAAGTTTGGGACAGAGAGACTGGAGGTTGTGTCAAATGGGAACCTGTACTGTGGATTTTAGTCTCTGGAGAGGCTAAAGTCACTAGGTATGCTCCGTGAGAACCCCACTCCCCACCCCACAACATGGACCAGAATGTCAGCTTTCATCTTCATCTGTGGTGACAAGTCCAAATCCTTTTCCTTCAAACAAATAGTTCTTGAACCCAAATATGAGCAATGCACTCTGTCTCTGGAAAATCACTCATATATTCCCTGATGTGGAAATACATTTGAAGTGTGTTCTCTTCAGTGGCCCCAAATGAATCATCACCCAAGAGAGTTCAGGCAGAGAAAAGCAGGATTTGCCTATAGACATCAAATCTATACCAAGAAAGTTCATGTCTACTGTTGACCCATTAAAACACCGGTTCTGATAATAGAACCAACACCAAAAACAAAACTCAGTTGATATGTTTCATTATATGAAGAAAACAAATTCTAAAGGGGTATGCATAACGAGGACTCATTTTTTTCCCTGATTAGAACCAAGTGAATTTATTACTAGAAATGTGATACTCCTGCTTACAGATCTAATCATATTTTAAAGCAATATAAAGGCATGTGTTGTATGCCTGTTAAATGATGATGCTTCCTATAGTTAGAACAGGGAGCCCCAGAATCATTTGGAGGCTAAAGATGTCTGCAAATGATCACTCAATTCATCAGGTAAGCAATATGGTGCTCTAGACTGAGCTCTGGAAGAGAGGGAAGAAGGTTCTAATTTGATTCCAGACCTACCCTTGCTCACATGTCACAATCTTTGATTGTGATCAAAAACAGCTTCCCTTGCTTATACAATGGGAGTAAAGATTCCTGCCCAGTAGAACCCACCAAGAAAGTTTGAAGGAGATAAAAATGCTCTCTCTGCCCACTGAAAAAAGCAGAAAAATAATAGAGGAGAAAATCAGAAAACCCATCCTGCCACGAAGTGCCCTAGGGTAGCTCACAGAAAGGGCAATGCTGCAGCCCCACCCCCATGGAGTGTAGATGTGTTGGGTGGGTAACACCGTACTTCACTTGCAAAGGATCATCTAACGACATGCAGGTTCCTCTCTGGATACATCCAGCACTTTAAATAGCACACAAGCTGGTGGATAGCTTCTCCAAAACCCATTTTGGGAGGCCATGCTTGCATCCTACAATTTTTGACCCTTGAGCAGATACCACACCCTACACCACATTCCTTGCCTCATCCAACTTTGAATAACCATACAGCTTTCCACTCTCAGGGCTTTCTCCAAAGTCACTGAGCTTTTCTGCACAAGCACACAATAGGCACTACATCCCAGGTGTACACAGAGAAGGGGAGATGTTGACAGCCTTCAGCATAACTCTCAACCAATGCAGTAAATACCCAGCTTTCTAGGCCTCAGAGGGCAGTTCAGAGTCAGCTTGATCAGAGACATCTGAGCCCTGGTTATAGAGGCAGCTTTTTGCAAACCTGAGAGTTAGAGCCCCCTTAACTTTTGTGCCTTAGGTGACTGTCTTGGCTCACCCTACCCCCTGCACTGCCCATTTGCCCACAGCACTATCCAGCTTTGGGGGGATTTTCTCCTTTCCTTAGCTAACTCTCTCTGCTTCTTCACTTTTGTCACCTTCCAAATACTACCTGTCCCCAATTCTTTGTCTCAGCTCCTGATTTGAGGGAACCCGAATTAAGACAAACTCCCAGATATCCCATTGCTCAGAACTAGGAAGCTGCTTTCTCAGGCTGTCCACATACCCATCATCCCATCTGCAGGCTTGCTGTATATTATTCCCAGAAAAAAGCTGCAGGAAGGGAATCACTTCCCCTAAGTTATATGAGGTATATACAGGGTCCTGCCCAGAAGTGATAACGTAATCTCCCTGTTCTAGCATCCTACCCATCATCCCCCGCTCCTGATTGATGACGCTAGTGAGGCTCCTCTCCCCATCCTCTCAAAGTACTACAGAAGATTTGATTTGGGGGGGAATGGCCTTACGACCAAGCGGATCCTTGCCTCCCCTTCAAAACTGTTCTGTGATAAACAAAGGTTCATTACAAGCTCAAGTTTGGGCTTTTCAGCACATCTTGTAAACTGACAAGATTCTTCACAAGTTCATGACCACCCATGGCCCCCTTTTCCATTACTGTATTTATTGTACTGGGCATCTTGGAAGTCCACAGTTTGCACCAAGACCCTTAGGTTGGGACTTTACCAAGAAGTTGACATGTGCCTATTCCTGGCATGTGGCATTATGTCACATGGCACATGCTAAGTGTCCATCATTTAACAAGTAGCTTAATTTGTGTCGCTCAAAGCAGCAGAGGACTGAGAGAAACTTCCTATTTTCCCCTTTGTTAGCTACCCCATAAAAGAAGTCAATGAGCATGTGAAGCTCTATCCTGAGCACCAAGGAATAAGGAGTCAAACTGATGCCTTCATTCCAAGTGGGATCATATATGTGGACTGTGATGTCCAACTAACCCACCCACTCCCCCATCTTTGGACAGAGCCTATACTGTGTTTTACAAAGTTTTAAATCTCTGAATATGAATCTCTTTGAGGAAAATAGAGAGCACTTCAGATGTCTTTATCTTGCCAGTTGAAACATTTCCTATAGCAACTAGTTCTCAAAATCCCTCCCTGGATCTCTCCCATAAAGAATCTATTACCAAAACAAACTTCTCTTAGTACATGATGGGGAGAGGACTCCTGTGTCACCCTTAGTCTTCCAAGAGCTGATGTCAAGTCATAACTATATGTGCAAGAGATTTATTGGGTAAACCTTTATGAAGAATAAAAGGGAGGGTGCAGGAGTCTGCAGGGAGAGCCTCAGACTGAGATGCAAGTCTGATGCTCTGGAAGAAGAACGGGAAGGAAGTAAGATTGGGCAGGAAGACCCTCGGACTGCAGTACATGTGTGAGAGTTGTTGGGGAGTCCCAGAACAAAGATTGCCCAGTGGAGGACTATTTGTTGAGCAAGAATGGCCCAAGTCTTGTTCCCCCACCATCTTCAGTCATTGGTGGGAGCAGCACAGAAAAAGCAGAACTTTTGCATTGCAGTAGATCCTAAAGACACCATAGCTGGAGCCCACCTGAGCAGATATCCAACAATGTGTTGCCTGAGAATCCTTAGCCATATTGGACCAGAAAAGTTGTTTTCTAGTTAGATTTAGCAACACCTCCTGCCAAGTACCTGTGGTTCTCATGGATTGCCCTCAGTACCATGAAGCAGGATTTCTGAAGTAGAGGTCCATTCGAAAAGCCTCCCCATGGTAATTTTGATCTTTCCCAGTGTGCCAAGTACTCAAAGAGAAGGCTAACCTCCTTCCCTTTTTCAGGGATGTCCTTTCCCCTCTAGTAACATTTACCAGGCTGGGACTAGAATGAGGCAAGCAAGGTGCTCTGAGCACTAAATTTAGGGAAGAGTTCATTCTCAAGTGCTGATCTTGCACTTGCATTAACCCAAGAGTGAGTGCCTCTTTATATTTTGCACCCTGGCACCTTTTTTGCCTCATCCTAATCCTGGCCCTAATGATCAGTGCTTTTGATCTATCCACTGAACTCTGGAGTATCACTGGCCGTAAGTTTGAGGTTGTTCTTCACCATACATCAATGCCATGGCCTCTGACTTGCTGTTCCCAACTCTGTTCTTATCCTCAGTTCCAGAGTGATTCGTCCAGTACACAGGTTTCTCAGGCCCAGTGAGGATATCCTCCACTCCATGTTCATCATTCTCTCAGGTGATCATATTCTGAACTTTGCCATCACCCTTTGCAACACCAGTCTCCTAGTTTTGCCAACTTTTCCCTCTCCAGTACATTTAACTTACTATTCTCGTTGAAACAATTCTTTCAGTACTGTAAGTCTTCTGTAGGTCTTTGACTTTTCATCACTCTTATCCTCTCCTGTCCCACTTTGTTGTTGTTTGTTTAAGATTTTATTTATTTTTAGAGAGAGAGCAGAGGGAGTAGCAGAGGAGGTGGGAAAGAGAGGGGGAAAAGTCTCAAGCAGGCAGATCCTGATGGCGACTCCATCTCACGACCCTGAGATCATGACCTGAACCAAAACCAAAAGTTGGACACTTAACTGACTGAGCCACCCAGATGCTACCTCTTACCTACTTTGATGTCATGGTCTAGCTTTGTATTCACATGTTTGCAAACACTTTCACATTTTTGTCACCTTCTCCCTGCATCTTACACATCTTGTAAAACTTTGAACTGCTCCAGTTAAACCCAAATTGCTACATTCTCTGCTCCTGCTCCAAACAGGAGCTGGTCTCACTTAAATTTCATGACCACAAACTTTAGATGGGTTCTAAATATTGTACAATGATCCCAATGCATTTCCTTAGAAAGTTCATTTTCCTTCCCACCAAAATGATATTTTTGTGCCTCTTTCTCTTTCCTCAAATCTGCAACCCTCCTAACCCCTGCCTTCTCCCCACCCCCTTAATTCTCAGTCTATGCCCCTAACTCTTTCATCTTTATTCAGTGATGCAGCTTCATTTGTGTCATTAACCTTCCATTAATTTTTATTCAGAATAGAAATTGCCACACTTCCAAACAAAATCTTGGATTGTCCCATAACTTTTCTGATTACTTTCATGTAATAAAAAGTCCATTGGTTACTTTAAGTCCAAAAACACAGTTGATTTGATATTTAGAACCTTGGTCGCATGTTAACAGCCAGGGCTCCCAACTTCATTCAGAGTTCTGACTACTCCCCACCCTCAGGTTGAGGTCTGCTGCTGTAAGCTGCCCACTGCCTGGGAAAGGGGTCCACACTTGCCTTCCCTTCTCTCATAGATACTTTTTTTTTACTCTTACAGGGCTTGGGATTGGAGAGACAAGGGAAGTAGAAAATTCTCTTCTTTCTGAGCCTGGGCAATGTTTAAAGACCATTTGGGGGTGGTGGGGGAGGCTTTTATAAGTTCATCTAAATCTCTCATTTCTGGAGATCTCTCAGCTATAGTTCCTTTGTCTGGAGTAATATGCTCTTCTCCAGATGATCTGCCCACTCACTTCTTTCCACAGCCCTGAGAAACCCTGAGGGTCCACCTCCAGATTCTGTCTGCTTAGAGGCCCTGCTACTAGATGATCTCTCTTCTCTCTCTCTCCCTCTGGTAACTCACATTTGATGCATGGGAACACACAAGGTCCTCTACCTGAACAAATTCTGGCAGGGTATGTCTATCACAACTCCTTCAGCTTCTCTGCCAGCAGAGGCAGTTGTTTAACATCTTTAGTTTTTTAATGTCCCAAGCAGGAATCAAACACTAGCCACTACATCTCCCACACAAATAACTCTCAAAATGGACCTTCTCACAAGATTCAGATAAAAGACAGGTACCCCACAAAACACCTCTCCAGGGCATTGGTCTCTATACTGTCTCGGTACATGCCATATGCCCATCAAAGAATCATCCTCAGAAATCCTTCTACTTTCTTTTTTTTTTTTTTTAGAGAAGGAAACTCTTTTTTTTTTTTTAAGATTTTATTTATTCATTTGACAGACAGAGATCACAAGTAGGCAGAGAGGCAGGCAGAGAGAGAGGGAAGTCGTCTCCCCACTGAGCAAAGAGCCTGATGTGGGGCTCAATCCCAGGACCCTGGGACATGACCTGAGCCTAAGGCAGATGTTTAACCCACTGAGCCACCCCTTCTACTCTCATCTTGACAGCCTTACCTCTTCAACCCTCAATGTGGGTGGGGTTTAAGAGTCATATAACTATTTCTTCAAAAAGTGGCATCGTGGTCTAACACCTTACTTCGGCATGTCAGTTCTGGAGTCTCAATCAACACTTCCAATTGAACATCCTGTTACACTTCATTGAAAGAATAAAGTTACCAGGTATTCTCCCACTAGCAAGTAGATGAATCTGCGTGGCTGTATGAGCATATTCTCTGAATTCCCTGCTCTTAAAATGGAAAAAGAGAGTTTCATCTCTAGGGTCATTCTGTGCCCTGATCACATTATACCCTCATCCCCACTATGGTTACTTTTTTCCTTTATCATCAATGTTGTCTTTCCGATCCGCCTTCCAGTGTGTTCTATATCCCATCTTAAAACATGGGGCGACTGGGTGGCTCAGTGGGTTAAAGCCTCTGCCTTTGGCTCAGGTCATGATCCCAGGGTTCTGGAATCGAGCCCCACATTCGGCTCTCTGCTCAGCAGGGAGCCCTCTTCCCCCCACACACCTACTTGTGATCTCTGTCTGCCAAATAAATAAGTAAAATCTTTAAAAAAAAAAAAAAAATGCTCCCTCTCCCTTGTCCACACATCTTCCTCCTGATCCATCTCCCTGCACGCCTTCACAGCAAATTGGCTAAAGAATGGTCTAGATTTGCTCTCTGCTCACTTCACTCTTGTTTGTTTGGTTGCCTTGTTTGATTTCCTTATTTCTTTTTTTTATTTTTTTATTTTTTTATTATTTTTTTTAAAGATTTTATTTATTTATTTGTCAGAGACAGAGGGAGAGAGAGCGAGAGAGCACAGGCAGACAGAGAGGCAGGCAGAGTCAGAGGGAGAAGCAGGCTCCCTGCCGAGCAAGGAGCCCGATGTGGGACTTGATCCCAGGACTCTGGGATCATGACCTGAGCCGAAGGCAGCTGCTTAACCAACTGAGCCACCCAGGCATCCCCTTTTTTTTATTTTTTTTAATTTCTTTTCAGCATAACAGAATTCATTGTTTATGCACCACACCCAGTGCTCAACGCAATACATGCCCTCCATAATACCCACCACCGGGCTCCCCCAACCTCCCACCCCCACCCCCCGCCCCTTCAAAACCCTCAGATTGTTTTTCAGAGTCCATAGTCTCTCATGGTTCACCTCCCCTTCCAATTTCCCTCAACTCCCTTCTCCTCTCCATCTCCCCATGTCCTCCATGTTATTTGTTATGCTCCACAAATAAGTGAAACCATATGATAATTGATTTTTTTATTTCTAATTCTTATTCTAATTTTAAGATATAGAGAAAAGCACAATGAACAATTCCACAGACAACCGCCCATTTACTCACCTCTCTGAATAACAAATGCCAGTCCTTCAGTAGTTAAGGACAGGACTCTGGGGTGAACCCTCCTGAAATCAAATCCAGATATGCCCACTTGGGACTTCCAGTGAGTTATCTAACCTCTCCTGTCTCATCTTCCTCTCTGCAAAAATGGCTAGTAGTTGCATCCAGCTCATAGTATTGTGAATAATCAAGGATGGAATCAATAAGTCAGATCTGTGCTTGGAGCACTGTAACTGTTCAGCAATCCCATTACTTCAGATCTCTTCCTTTATTCGTAAAACAATTCAGACATTAAAGATGAGTTGAGGTGCCCCTTGTACCTCTTCCCAATCTCGTCTTCCTCACTTCTCAGAAGCAAATATTTTCAGAGATTTAGAGCACCTATATTTTTGCTGGGTTTTTATATTTATATTACATAAAATTATTTAATGAATAAGATACAATATCAGGTATTTTTGTAAAATATGTGTAAGTGACACTTCATGTGATTTCCTACATCTCATTATTTTTTGAACTCATCATTCATTTTTTTTTCATTTTAACTGTTAGTTATTTTTCATCTTATGAATATACCAGAGTCTAAATAAACCATTTCCAATTGGTGAACATTCACATTGTTTCAGATTTTTGGTGTTACAAAGAATGCTGCTCAGAACAATCTTATATACAATTGTTTGTGCATATATGCAAAAATTTCTTTAGGGTACATACCCCTCAAGTGTTGTATATACTCAAAGTGCTCAAAGCAAATTCTACCAGTAGTGTAGAAATTTCTTACTTATTCACATCATCATCCACACTTAGATGTCAGAAATTTTAATTTGTATTAATATGTATTAATTTGTATTAATATGATAAAAATCATTGATTTTTTTAAAATTGTACCTCTTTTTAAAGATTTTCTTTATTTGACAGAGAGAGATAGTAAGAGAGAGAGGGCAGGAATGGGAGGGAGAGGCAGAAGCAGGCTCCCAACTGAGCAGGGAGCCCCACATGGGGCTCAATCCCAGGACCCTGAGATCATGACCAGAACCAAAGGCAGCGGCTTAACCGACTGAGCTACCCAGGTGCCCCATCACTGATATTTTAATCATACTTTACTGGTTCCTATTTTTTCTTATCATTTAGAATTTGTATTTTGTACCTGTTGAAATAGCTCTTTTAGATTTTTTTTTCAAGTAGTCTCCACACACTACATGGACCCCAATGCAGAGCTTGATCTCACAATCCTGAGATCAAAACCTGAGCTGAGATCAAGAGTCAGTTGCTTAGCCAACTGAGTCACACAGGTACCCCTATATTTCTTAGATATGTATTATATATCACTTCTATGAATACATGAAAAAGAGTATATAAGTAAAACTTTGGTACACCAAAAACATATAAAACTGTATGTTAATTATACTGGAATTTTAAAGAAATGAGTATATATGCAAAACTAATAAATTATTCCTAAAACATCTTTAGAGTCCAACTTTTTCAAATCATTTTTTAATTTTTTTAATTTTATTTATTTAATTGTTTTTATTTTTTTTATAAACATATAATGTATTATTAGCCCCAGGGGTACAGGTCTGTGAATCCCCAGGTTTACACACTTCACAGCACTCACCATAGCACATACTCTCCCCAATGTCCATAACCCAACCACCCT
This sequence comes from Neogale vison, assembly GCF_020171115.1. NCBI lineage: Eukaryota > Metazoa > Chordata > Mammalia > Carnivora > Mustelidae > Neogale > Neogale vison. The sequence goes on from NC_058096.1 coordinate 156,674,306, forward strand.
CTTCTTACCGCCCTCCGCCCGGCTCCCCGGTTTGTTTTGTGACATTAAGAGTCTCTTATGTTTTGTCTCCCTCCCAATCCCATCTTGTTTCATTTATTCTTTTCCTACCCCTCCAACTGCCCACGTTGTATCTCCACTTCGTCATATCAGGGAGATCATATGATAGTTGTCTTTCTCTGTCAAATCATTAAAAAAAAACTTCTTATTTTGAGATAACTGTATATTCATATGCAGTTGTAAGAAATAATTCAGAGAAATCCCATATGCTCTTCATCCCATTTCCCCCAATGGAAAAGCCTTTCACAACTATAGTATAATATCATGACCAGGAAATTTACACTGATAGGCTCCACAAACTTTATCCAGATTTCACCAATTTTTCAAGCCTTCATTTGGGTGTGTGTATTTTGTTCTATGCAATTTTATCACTTACAGTGATTCATATGACAGCCACAGAGAAGGCACAGGACAAATTCATTACAAAGATTTCCTGTGTTCCCCTTAACAGTACAGTCACCCTCTCTATCCCACGCCAAACTCTGGCAACCGCTAATCCATTCTCCCTCTCTACAATTATGCCATCTTGATAATGTTACTAAATAGAAGCATGCAATATGTGGTCTAATTAATATGTAATTGGTTTTCTTTACTCAGCATAATTCCATTGAGATCCTTCCAAATCATTGGGTTTATCAATAGTTTATTCTTTTTGATTGATGAGTCAGATGCCATGGTACGGATGTATCACAATTTGTTGAACCATTTACTCATCAAAAGACATCTGGGTTGTTTCCGGTATTCAGCTATTAAGAATAAAGCAGCTATGCGGGTGCCTGGGTGGCTCAGTTCTTTAAGCGTCTGACTTCTGATTTCACCTCAGGTTATGATCTCAGGGTGATGAAATTGAGCCTTAAATCAGGCTCTGCACTGGGTGTGGAGCCTGCTTGGTATTCTCTCTCTCTTTCTCCCTTTCCCCTCCCCCTCCCTTCACCCCAGGCTAGTACACAAGCATTCTCTCTCTTTAAAAAAATAAAAAATAAAAAGAAAGAAAGAAAGAAACTTGCTATGAACCTTCATGTGCAAGTTTTTGTATAAATATACACTTTCATTTCTTTAGGATAAATGTCCTAGAGTGCTTCTATAGACTGAATGCTTGTGTCCCCCCCCCCAAATCTGTGTGTTGAAATTTAATCCCCATTATGATGGTGTTTGTAAGTGGAGCCTTCTGGAGGTGTTAGGTCATAAGGGTAGAACCCCTGTGAATAGGATTAGTGCCCTTACATAAGACATCCCAGAGATTTCTCTTGCCCTTTCCACCACATGAGGACACATTGTGAAGACAGCCATCTGTGAACCAGGAAGAGGGCCTCACCAGATAGCACATCTGCCATGCCCTTGATCTTGGACTTCCCAGCCCCCAGAACTGTGAGAAATACATGTCTTTGTTCATAAGTCACCCAGTCTGTGATATTTTGTTTTAGAAACCCAAGTGGACCAAATGTAAGTGCCATTGCTGGATGCTACAAATGCAAGTTTACTTTTGTAAGAAATTACTATTTCCCAGAGCGACCACAATTTTACATTCCTACCAGCAATGTCTGAGTGACCCAAGTCCTCCACATTCTCATCAGCATTTGGTGTTACCACTATTTTGTATCTTAGCCATTGGAATGGATATATAATGATATCTTCCCATGATTTTAATTTGGATTTCCTTAATGATTAATGACATTGAACATCTTTTTATGTCTTTATTTGCCATCTGTAAATCTTCTTCAGTGAAATGTTATTCATGTCCTATGTTCATTTTTCATTTTTTTCTGGTTTTTTTTTGGTATTATTCAATGTTTCTGTGTTGAGATTTGGTAATACTATACATATTTTAGGTAGACATCCTTTGCCAGATATGTGGTTTGCAAATATTTTCTCCCTGACTATAACTTGTCTTTTCATCCTCTTAACAGGGTCTTTGGGGCTGCAATAGTTTTAAATTTTGAGGAGAAACAATGGGTCAAGTTTTCCTCTTATGGATCATATGTTTGGTGTCAAAATCTCAGACCTGAAATCTGACATATTTTTCTAAGGTTTTTAGATCTACTTTTACATGTGTGTGATCTGTTTTGAGGTTTTGTGTGTATGTGGCTTAGGTTCATTTTTGCTCACAGATGTCTAACTGCCCCAAAACCATTTGTTTAAAAGTCTATCCTTTCTCCATTAAATTGTTTTTGTAACTTTGTCAAAAATCATTTGGACATATTTGTGTGGGTCTATTTCTGAATTCTCTGTTCCATTTTGTTGATTGGTGTGTTGATCCCTCCACCATTGCTACACCGTCTGGATCACTCTAACAGTGTTGTAAGACTTAGTATCAAGTAGAGTGATGTCCTCACTCTTTTTTTCAAAGTTATTTTAGCTATTCCAGGTCCTGGGCCTTTCCTAAAATTTACAATAAGTTTGTCAATGTCTATAAAAGCCATTGCTGAAGGCTTAAAAGACTATGCAACCACCAAGCCAACACTGCAGGAAATATTAAGGGGGGGTTCTATAAAAGAGGAAAAATCCCAAGAATAGCATTGAACAGAAATATAGAGACAATCTACAGAAAGAAAGACTTCAAAGGTAACTCAATGTCAATAAAAACGTATCTATCAATAATCACTTTCAATGTGAATGGCCTAAATGCACCCATAAAACGGCACAGGGTTGCAGATTGGACAAAACAATAGGACCCATCCATATGATGTCTACAAGAGACCCATTTTGAACCTAAAGATACACGCAGACTGAAAGTGAAGGGGTGGAGAAGCATCTTTCATGCCAATGGGCCTCAAAAGAAGGCTGGGGTTGCGATTCTCATATCAGATAAATTAGACTTCAAACTAAAGACTGTAGTCAGAGATACAGAAGGACACTACATAATCTTTAAAGGGACTATCCACCAAGATGATCTAACAATTGTAAATATCTATGCTCCCAATATAGGAGCAGCCAATTACTTAAGAAAACTGTTAATCAAGATAAAGAGTCATATTGATATGAATACACTAATCGTAGGAGATCTTAACACGCCTCTTTCAGAATAGGACAGATCATCGAAGCAGAAAATCAATAAAGAAACAAGAGCATTGAATGACACATTGGACCAGATGGACCTCATAGATATATACAGAACATTCCACCCTAAAACAACAGAATACTCATTCTTCTCAAGTGCACACGGAACCTTCTCCAGAATAGACCACAAACTGGGTCACAAATCAGGACTCAGCCGATACCAAAAAACTGAGATTATTCCCTGCATATTCTCAGATCACAATGCTTTGAAACTGGAGCTCAATCACAAGGAAAAGTTCTGAAGGAACTCAAACACCTGGAAGCTGAAGACCACCTTGCTTAAGAATGCTTGGATCAACCAGGAGATCAAAGAAGAACTGAAACAATTCATGGAAACCAATGAGAATGAAGACACTTCAGTCCAAAACCTATGGGATACAGCAAAGGCGGTCCTAAGGGGAAAATACATAGCCATCCAAGCCTTGCTCAAAAAAATTGAAAAATCCAGAACACACCAGCTGTCTCTACACCTTAAAGAACTGGAGGATCAACAACAAATCAAACCAACTCCACACATAAGAAGGGAAATCATCAAGATTAGAGCTGAGATCAATGAGGGAGAAACCAGAGATACAGTAGAACGTATCAATGAAACTAGAAGCTGGTTTTTTGAAAGAATCAATAAGATCGATAAGCCACTGGCTACACTAATCCAAAAGAAAAGAGAGAAAGCCCAAATCCATAAAATTATGAATGAAAAGGGAGAGATCACAACTAACACCAAGGAAGTAGAAACAATCATCAGAAGTTATTATGAACAGTTATATGCCAATAAGCTTAGCAACCTAGATGAAATGGATGCATTCCTGGAAAAATATAAACTACCAACATTGAACCAGGAAGAAATCGACAACCTGAATAGACCGATATCTAATAACGAGATTGAAGCAGTGATCAAAAACCTCCCAAAAAACAAGAGCCCAGGACCTGACGGATTCCCTGGGGAATTCTACCAAACCTTCAAAGAAGAAATAACACCTATTCTCCTGAAGCTGTTTCCAAAAAATGAAGCAGAAGGAAAACTTCCAGACTCTTTCTATGAAGCCAGCATTACCCTGGTCCCCAAACCAGGCAAGGACCCTACCAAAAAGGAGAATTTCAGACCAATATCACTGATGAATATGGATGCTAAGATTCTCAACAAGATCCTAGCCAACAGGATCCAACAGCACATTAAAAAGATTATCCACCATGATCAGGTGGGATTCATCCCTGGGCTACAAGGATGGTTCAACATTCGCAAATCAATCAATGTGATACAACAAATTAATATGAGAAGAGAGAAGAACCACATGGTCCTCTCAATTGATGCAGAAAAAGCATTTGACAAAATCCAGCATCCGTTCCTGATTAAAACACTTCAAAGTATAGGGATAGAGGGAACATTCCTGAACCTCATCAAATCTATCTATGAAAGACCCACAGCAAATATCATCCTCAATGGGAAAAAGCTTGCAGCCTTCCCATTGAGATCAGGAAATTTATTAATTTTTTGATGATTTTTGCATCTAAGCTCATAAAAGATATTGGTCCCTTTTCTCTTTCTTGGTACTGTCTTTGGCTTTGATATCAGAGTAGTACTAGCTTCATAAAATGAATTGGGAAATGTTCTCTCCTCTTTCATTTTCTGGAAGATATAAACATAATCCCTTTTTTAGTGTATGTGCTGCCAAAGCGAGCACAACATAATCCCTTTTTTTTTAAAAATTTACCATTTGGACCTCCTCTTCTATGCACTGCCTCTTTGTATTTTTTGTCCGCTTGTCTCTTATGTTGTCTTCTAAATTTGTGAGATTCTTTATGTATTCCAGATATAAAGTCATTATCTACACTGAAAACATTTTCTCCCAGACTATCTTTTCTCTTTCTAGTCTATTTAGAAATTAATTAAGAACAGCATAATACAGTGGTCATGTATGTGACCTCTGGCTCATGATAGCCAAGGTTCAACTCCCACTTCTACTACTTACTAGGCCTGTGACTATAAGCAAATGGCATACCCTGTCTGTGCCTTCATTTCCTCCTTGACAATACGCAGATAGCAATGGCACAGACTTCAGAGGATTGTTTCGACCATAAATATGTAATAACTAAAAAGAAATTCAAAACAATCACTTGCAAAGTATAAGCCTTCACCATACATGTTAGCTACTGTTTCTTTATTTTTAATGATTTTTATAAAAAAAAAAAGATTTTAGGGGCACCTGGGTGGCTCAGTGGGTTAAAGACTCTGCCTTCGGATCATGATCCCAGAATCCTGGGATCGAGCCCTACGTCAGGCTCTCTGCTCAGCGGGGAGTCTGCTTCTGTCTCTCCCTCTGTTGCTCCTCCCCCTGCTTGTGCTAGTGTGCTCTCTCTCTCTCTCTCTCTCTGTCAAATAGATAAATAAAATCTTTTTTTAAATGTCGAGGAAGAAGAAGGAGGAGGAGGAGGAGGAGGAGGGGGAGGGGGAAAAGAAGAAGAAAAAGAAGACCAGCTCTGGCTGCACCCTGGACAATGGCACACCATCCATTAAATCACTTCTACAAGTCAGGTCTGGCCTACCCACAGTCTCAGCCAATGGTGACCAATTCTGAAGACCAGCTCCAAACCCACACTCTGTGGTAAACTTCTCTACCATCCATAGGCTGTGTGTTCCTGTGGGAGCCATTATCATCTTTAAATAGCCGTGGTGGTGGCATTCTCCTAATAATTTTTTTTTTCCACTATTATGGTAGAAAATTTGTCCTCTGTCCTATGGTGGCGATTTGTCACATCTGCTACTTTTAGATCCATTAAAGTCTTCTTTACTTGTTTTAGTAGCTAAGCACTTTTTACTAATTCATAATGGTATTTTCCTTATGTGAATAACTAGTATGGTTTGTCTCCTAACAGGACCTTGACTGATACAGTGGCAGTGTACACAACTGAAAATTTGTTTACTTTGAAAATAGATTATCTCTGCACAGAATTCGGTATTTTTCTATATTACTTATTATTTGTTCCAGTATCATTTTTGGGGAGCCACTCACTCCCTAAGTGATCTAAAATACCACCCCTGACATATATAGTATCAAGCTCCTACATATGCTTGGATCTGTTTATGGGCACTCTGTGCAATCCCACTAACCTACTTCTCTATACTTGTCCTTGCAACACACTATGTAAATTACTATTTACACTATATAAATTACTCTAGTAACTCTGGCAAGCAGTCTCCCTTCCCTGGTCTTACTCAGAATTTTATTACTGTCCTGGCCTTTTCATTTTCCAAATGAATTTTTGAATTATTATTTGTTCCATAAAATCACCTGCTGGAATATTTATTGAAAATACAGTGAATTCAAAGATTATTAGGAAAGAAAATGACATCTTGAAAATATTGTCTTCTAATCCAATATCAAAATACAGCTATTTATTCAGATCTTTATGTCCTTCAATAACATCTGAGAGTAATTTTCATAAAATACTTGCCAGTTTTTATTGTATTTATTCCTAGGAAATACTGTGTTGCTATTTTGAAAATATCTTAGTTCATTCAGGCTGCTATAACAAAATACCATTGAAGTAGGACTTATGAGCCACAAAAATTTAGTTTCTGGAAGCTGGAAGTGCAAGATAGGGTACCAGCCTGGTTGGGTGAGGGTCTTCTGGATTTCAGATTTCTCTTTGTATTCTCACATGGAGGAAGGGGCTAGGGAACTCCTTGGGGTCCCTTTTGTAAGTGCTCTGATCCTGCTCATGAGGCTAGCCACCTCCCAAAGACCCCCACCTCCTATTTCCATCACCTTAAGGATTAGGATTTCAACATAAGAATTTTAGGAGGACACAAATATTCAGATGATAGCAGAAAGGTACATTTTACCTTTTATGAGTACCTCCCATGATTTTTGCTATTGGAGAGGAATGCTATTGATTTTCAAATGTTGATCTTGTATCTGGAAACTTTTTGAACTCTTTTTGGTGCTATGTTTGCACATTCTCTTAGATTTTCCTTGTAGACAGTCATGACTTTTGTTAGTAAATGTTTTGTGTCTTCCTTTCAACGCTTTAGCCTCCATTTCCTTTCTTCTCTTATTGCACTGAGGGCCTCCTGAGGGATGTTGATCAGTAGCAGTGAGAGTGGGCATCATAATTCTGTTTCTGATGTTAGCAGGCAACTGAGAGAATGGAGTTCAAAGAGCAACAACTAATATCTGAATTGAGACAGGCTCTGTAGGGAAGAACAAGACCTGAGCATTTGTTTAACAGAGACAGATCCTTGAAATGCCATATAAGCCAGTGAGAAGCTTGAGAGTGTAAAGTTCTTGCAGGGGTCCAGAAATAGTGGAGTTCACACCCTCTTGCATCCCTTTTCTCCCGAATTCCACCCGACTTTCACAAGGAAGATTAGGAAGAAGCTTGATAAAGCTCCGTCCCTAGTGCTGGCGGGGAAGAGGAATAGCATTCACAGCCAAAACTCTACCCAGACCAGTGCTCCCTAATCTCTTCTTAAAAACAAAGATTTTTATTCTACATATTGTATCCCATTATTAGAATTAGAATTATTCTATATTCTATCCCATTATTCTACAATGGGAAGGACAAAACATGAGCCTGAGAGCATGGTGGAAACCCACTACATCTGGTAGACAAAACAAACACAAAAAAACCTCTACAGGGGCAAGGGGGGACAAGAATATGTGGGAGACCCAGGATTGTATTTTGAGGCATGAATAATTCTGGAGGATACATTCCCAAGATCCAGGTTCATATACCCTCCCAAAACTGAGGCTAAATCAATACATCAAAGGATGTTTACCTCCCTGTTGCCCACCACCATGCTAACAAGTGTCCTATAAGAATAACTGGAATACAACTGAGAGTGGCAGGAAATTGACTCCCTGAGAAGGACAACATAAAAGGAAGACCTAAAGCCAATAGGAGAAAGCTTCAAACTCAGCCCAACCGCTGATTAGACTGCCACCCCCACCACCACAACCACCACCTTCTACCTGACAGCCTGACAAAAGGAGAAGAATGCTCAACCTGTGCCGCATGGAGTCGATGGTGGCCTACATTTAATAAAGTTGAGATGACAAGACTTCCCTAACACAATATTAGAAAGTTCCCTAGCATGAAATGTAGAGTAGATTTATCATGCATGACTGCATACCAGCCCTTTCCAACCTAACTCTCAAAATAGTCAAAGACCCTTCCCTTCTCCAAGGCACTGAAAAACACACTAATGGCAGGTGGGCGGTGGGGGGGGGGGGCAGGGGAGAAACCAGCATCTTTGAGAAGCTCTGCACTGTCTGTCCTCTGCAATCAGGTATCATGGTGGTATATGCTGTCAGTGACCTGGGAGCCTTGATTTCAGTGGGATGATGCAATTCCAGAGTAGCAGAGGCCAAAAGGCAATGTGTAACTGCCTTAATTAAAAGACAAGGAAGTGTACTTTTACTATAATAGGTAGCAAAGGAAAAGAGGTAGCAAAAATAATTTGCAACATAGCAATCATTGAGGATGGCTAATTGATGGGAATGAAATAAATGGGAAGCCTACTAAAATTCACTTGATCTACTTAACAGGAGAAACTCCAGATCCAGTGGCCAGAAACATAACTTGAGTCACTACATTTAAGAGTCAAACCTCTCCTCCTTAACAACTTCACAGGCTAAGATCCCTTCACTTGAAAGGAAGACAAATTCTCCTTGAAGAGTGGTATTGCAGAGCTCCTGTTAAGTATATACTGTAAATCTTCTACCAGGCTTTTCTCAAAGTGATCTGCAACCAATTACTATAGTAACTGTGCACTGGGAAAAGGGAAATATACAGACCTTTCAAAGGTTACAAAACACTGACTCGGGAATTGACACTAATTTGAGGGAACACAAAATGCCTCTATGGTCTACCAGTCAAAGTGGGGTTTTATGAGAGTCAGGTGATGAATAGTGTCAAGGTCAAATCATAATTGATTCTTTAGATTCACTGACCCATGCTCTAGTTACTGAACATAGATCTGTGTAGTTCAATGTAGTCACTACTAGCCACATGCAGCTGCTTAAATTTAAATTTCCACTATCACTGAAAGTTTATTGGACAGCACTTGTCTAGACCAGAGATTAGCAAATTATGGCCTGTGGGCCAAATCTGGCCTTTTGCCTTTTCCTTCTTTTTGTTCTGTTGTTGTTATTGTTGTTGTTGGAATTTCATTTTGTTTTGCTTGTTTTATTTGTTCTTTGGTTTGGGGGGATCTTTTGACATAACCTGCAAGCTAAGAAAGGTTTTTATTTTTTCTTTTTTTTTTAATCCCTAAAATAAATCCTACTCAATTGTAGTGAATGATTTTCTTAATGTACCATTGGATTCAGTTTGCTAATATTTTGTTAAGGATTTTTGCAACTATATTTATTAAAGATATTGACCTATAGTTTTCTTTTCTTTTCTTTTTGTACTGTCTTTATCCAATTTCGGTATCAAGATAATATTGGCCTCACAGGCTGAATTTGGAAGGTTTTCTTCCTCTTTGTTGTTTTTGGAATAGTTTCAGAAGAATAGGTATCAAGTCTTCTTTAAATGTTTTGTAGAACTCGCCTATGAAATCATCTGATTCTGGACTTCTGTTTGTTGGGAGTTTTTTCAATTACTGATGCAATCTCATTGCTAGTAATTGGTCTGTTCAATTTTTCTATTTCTTCCTGATTCAGTTTTGGAAGGTTATATGTTTCTAGGAATTTATCCATTTCTTCGAGGTTGTCCAATTTGTTGGTTACATTTTTAAAGTATTGAAAAGGAGGAGGAGACAAATATCTGTCCCACAAACATTTCGTATCTGGTACTTTACAAAAAAAAAAAAAGTTTTTTGACCCCTGACAGTTGGAATGGCATAGTTGACAACGGGCAAAATCCCCACATTGGATCTTCGGCATACGGGGTAGGGACTATCATAATAGAAAGCTCCTTGAACTTGTTGTCTTTGTCCAGAGAGTGAACCAAAAGCAGTATCACACCCCTGAGGGAATTTAAAAGACTAGTGCCACCAACAAAGACTTTAAAGATGCAGAAGTAATGATACCTATCACATTTCATTTAACTCACTAGTTTGTCCTGTGCAGAAGGCAAATGGATCTTAGAGAATTACTGTGGATTATTGTAAACTTAATGAGGAGGTGGTTTTAATGGCAGTTGCTGTTTCACACATAGTAGCTTTACAGCACTAAATCAACACGGCCCTTGGCCCCCATATGTAGCTACTAACCTTGCAAATACTTTGTCCTCCATATCAATTTGTAAAGATTACCAAAAAGCAATTTGTTTTCACCTGGTATGGCTAACAATACTATTGCACAGTTTTGCCACAGGGCTGATAAATTTGCCTGTTCTCGGCAGTGATACAGTTTGCAAAAATCTTCATCATATTGACATTCTACACAATAGCATACTTCAGTCTTTTTATAAATATTTTATTTATTTATTTGACAGAGACAGAGAGCACAAGCAGGCAGAGTGACAGGCAGAGAGAGAGGGAAAAGCAGGCTCTCACTGAGCCGGGAGCCCAAGGTGGGGCTTGACCCCAGGACCCTGGGATCATGACCTGAGCTAAATAAAGGCAGACATTTAACAGACTGAGCCACCCAGGCACCCCAGCATATTTCATTCTTGATATTATGCTGATTAGATCTGATCAGCTGGAAATAATAAGTTCTTTAGTCACCTTAGCAAGACAGATGTGAACCAGAGGATGCAAGATAAACTCCATTAAAAGGAAAGGACATATAACCTCAGTAAAAATTTCCAAAGGACCTGAAGCTGTTGAAATATTTCCTCCAAGGTGAAATATAAATTGAAATTTTAAAATAATTTACAATAGCACCAACATCAAATACTTGGTATAAATATCACAAAATAATGTGTATAGGAGATGTAAATTAAAAACTACAAAACACAATGTAAGAAATCAAAGAAGAAATAAATAAATATTCATGAATTGAATTGTTCATGAATTAAAAGACTCAGTATTGCTAAGATGTTAATTCTCCCCCGGACTGATCTGTAGATTCAACACATTCTCAATCAACCTCAGCATAATTTTTTGTGAGAATGGACAAGCTTGTTCCAAAATTTATATGAGGAGGCAAAGAAACTAGAATAACCAAAATACTTTTCAAGAAAAAAAAAAGAAAAAGTTGGAAAGTTCTCATTACCAATTCATTTACTATAAATCATTAGTAATTAAAAAGTATAGTACTGATAACAGGAGACACGTGTGGATTAATGGAACAGAATAGAGAGCCCAAAAATAGATCCATAGCAATTCAATGGAGAAAGAATGTTTTTTTAAACAAACAGTGCTGGAACAATTGGACATTCATATGCAAAGAAAAAGAACCTCAATCCGTACTTTGCATCATATATGAAGATTAAGTCTAAGTGAACTATAAGCCCTACAAAAAACTATAAAATTCCTAGAAGAAAATCTAGAGGAAATATTTTTCAATCTCAGACTAGGCAAAGATTTCTTAGATACAACACAAAAAAGCAATATATATATATATATATATATATATATATATATATATATATATATAAAATAAATAAATTATGCATCATTAAAATGTAAAGTTTCTATCCTGAAAAAGACATTTAAGAAAATGAAAGGACAATCCACACACTGGAAGAAAATGTCTGCAAAATAGAAAACTAATAAAGGACTCGGATCCAGAACATATTTTTTTAAATCTCAACATTAAATAATAAACGAATAACAAACTAATACAAAAAATTGGCAAAAGAATTGAACAGACACTTCACCAAAATAAGGTTTAAGGATAGCAAGTAAGCACACAAAAGGATACTCCACATCATTAGTCATTAGGGAAATACAAATTAAAACTACAACGGTATACCATACATACAGAGTTGAAATTTTAAAAAACTAACCAGACCACATGTTGGGAAGTATGTGGAAGAAGTGGAACTATCATACAGTGCTGGTGGGAAAGTAAAATGTACAACCACTTTGGAAAACTGTTTGATAATTTCTTAAAAACTTAAATATGCATCTACCATATGATCCAGCCATTTCACTCCTAGATATTTTTACTTAAGAAAAAAGCATATATTTATACAAAGACGTGTACCAAATGTTCATAGCAACTTTATGAAAGCTAAAAACCAGAGACAAACCAAATTGTCCATCAACAGGATAAACAGACTATAATACCACCATACAGTGGAATACTACTCAGCAATAAAAAGGAATGAGATATTGATATATATAACAACTTGGGTGGATTTCAAAATAATTGTGCTTACAGGAGCCAGACCCCCCCCAAAAAAAGAGTATGGCATGGACCTCTTTTTTTAAATAAACCTCTAGAAAAATGCAAATTAATCTACAGTGACAACAACAGATCAGTAGTTACCTGGTGATAGAGGTTGGGTGTAGAAAGGATCAGCAAGAAAGGATGGCAAAGGGCCACAACGAAACTTTTGAAGGTAACGGATATGTTCACTATTTAACTGTGGCAGTACTTTCATGTATACACATGTAAAAATTTATTAAATTGTGCACTTTAAATTTTATTCTATGTAAATTGCATTTCAGTTTAGAAAAGAGAACTCATCACAAAACGTGACCCAAGGATCAATGTTTGAGTTGTCTACTGATATGTAACTCCCTTGCCCAAAACGTCATGGGCTTAAAACAATGACCATTTAATTTGCTCATAAGTTTGAGGATCGGGAATCTGGGCAGGGCTTAGCTAGGTGGTTTGCTCCATGTGCCAAGGGCTGGGGTCATTCGCCCAGCTACATTCAGCTGGTGGTCAGAGGAGCTGGAAGACCCAAGAAGGCTTTACCCACATCATGGCATCTTGGTCCTCCTTCATGCAGACTATATCTTACCACCTGGCAATCTTGGGCTTCCTCACAGCATGATAGTCAGACTTTTTCCATAGTGTTGATGTCCAAGAGAGGGTTCCAAAAGGAAGAAAACAGAAGCTCAGACCTCTTCAGGTGCAGCCCCTTGAAGTTACAAAGCATCACTTCCGCTACATTCTATTGGTCAAAGCAAGTCACAGGACAACCCAGACTTCAGAGGAAGGAAAGCATACTTATCCCTTGATGGGGTTGTGCAAAGAATCTGCAGCCATTTTAATCCACTATGACCAGGGAGCCACAGTGACTGCTACATGTTGCCTCTTCCTACGCACAAATCAAGTCACATGTCACTGGAATAATGACAGAGAAAAGCCCAACATCTCCTTGACCATGTAGTAACAACCAAAGCATTAGGAAGATGGTTTCTGCTATTCAAATTTCCTAGAGCACGTCTAACTTCAAATCCAGAGTTCAATCTGCAAAAGAATCTAGGAAATCTAGTTTCTGGCTTGGGTAGAGAAAGGTACACCAGGAGGAAGCTAACAAGGAAGCCAAGTGCCTGACCCACTACATCCATCACAGCAGGGTTCAGATGGCATCAGGAACCACCAAAAGGATCTTTCTTGCTCCTCATTGTGGACCAACAGGTATGGACTGGGCACGTGAGCCAGGAGGCAGATGGAAAGCAGCTCCCTGCTCTCTACCCCCAGACGCCTGGATACAACCATAGAAGGCATGCCTACTAGATGCTTATCTGCTGGGGAAGGGCTTCCCAGCTGGCAGCTGGGGCCTGGGTTTATAAATTGAAGAGATTCCTGCTGAGGTCTGGACCCTGGGGACATGTGAGAGCCATTCAATATGAAATTCTGAAAAGACAAAAGCCAAGCCAGTGTTCACCCTTCTCTTCCCCTCTGAAGGTCTGCTGATAGATGAGCGTGTGGCCCCCGTGTCAGCCCAGCCTGAAGCCAAGCCCCCTGGGAAGTATGACTGCTCTGGTCCCCAGCATTGCTCTCCTAGAATGGGGTGGCCATAGGGATCCTGTCTTCACAACCCTCAGAAATTACAAGGCTGCCTCCATCAACAGATGAGTCCAGAGGAAGGTCACACTCCTGCAGTGCACATCTGGGGTACCACGTCCCGAAGCCCTCCCCCAGGAACCCCAGCAGTGACCACAGACCTTTACAGGCCCTTGGCAGATCACTGCTCGTCCTGGGCCTGGCTCCCACCACGAAAGGTGAGGGGCTGGAGTGCTTGCCGTCTCAGCCCTGGCAGCCAGGATGCTCTGAGCCTGTGAGAGTGGGAGGCAGCTCTTCTGCCCTCCTGTCAGCGCTCACTCGAGAAGCTTGCACTCCAGCCCCTGCCTCTTGATACGCTTACAGACAAGAGGCAGCTTTTGTAAGCTGCTGCCAGTTCTGAGCATTTTCTGGCTTGAAGCACTGACTTCCAGTGAAAAAACCAATTCCCCTACAAAGTCTTCTGAATTCTCTTGTCAGGTCTGGCACCTTTATACATCCACTTCTCTTGAGAGCGTGAGGACGACATGAGGTAGGCCTTATGCTGGCAAGGGCCACCCTGGACCCACACCACCCAGGGCAGAAATGAGGACAGAAGTCCCAGGCAGAGTCCCTCCTCGGTGCCTGGAGACCGAGGGTCTTCCTTCCTTCCTTACTGCTTGCCAAGTGTTAGAAGAGGAGTTCATCAGCCCCAGGCTTTTCTCTTAGAGATAGGGAAACTGAGGCCCAGAGGAGTCTGGCTGTTGTTCTGCACAGCACTAGGGATTGAATCCATTGGAGCGGCTGACCCCCCTCCGCCTCCCATCCTCTTCCTGTTAACACAACATTTTGTATTTTTAGGATGTTGTGGATGCTGGGGTAGGGCAGGTGCTAGGGAGGCTCAGAGGTTCCCTAAGTGCAATGGGGACTCACCTGCAGCCTCCCCCACCTCTTCTCTACCACTACAGAGAGGAAATAACTGACTGGAAAAACACCACCACCATAAAACGAAATGTGACCAAATATCGAACCAAAAATAAACAAACAAAACAACAACCACCAAAAAAAAAAAAAAAACAAAACAAAACAAAAACAAAACAGACGGTATTTTGCTTCAAAGTCCACGACCCCTGTTTCTGGGCAACCAGAGCCTCCAGTTCAAGCTCATATACAGAGCAGTAAAGGTAGAATTCCTGAAGTCCTGTGCCTGCTCCAGCAATCTGGGGCTCAGAACAGTGGCTCTGACCACCGTCTCTTCAAAAATCACACATACCTGTTTCTCCTCCACTCACACACACTCACTCACGCGTTCCTGAAGGAAGTACCACTTCTGTTCAAAAAGGTAAGGATGTCTTCGTTTTTATTTTTAAATTTTTAGTTTATTTATATTTTCATTTACACGCAGGCAAATTCATGCTTTTTGGTGTACTGCTCTGAGTGTTGACAAATGCAGAGTCACACCATGGTCAAAAGACAGAACATTCCATCATCCTGAAATCTTCTCTCCCTCATGCTATCCCTTTATATTCAAGCCCACACTCCCTCCACACCCAGCCACCTAGCAGTCACTGTTCCTTTCATTTTTCCTTCTCCAGAATATCATATAAATGAAATCATAGAGTATATGTAACCTTTTGACGCTGGCTTCCTTCACCTAATATCACACATCTGAGATTCATCCATATTATGTATATCAATAAAAATGCTTCTTCAGCATATAAAAATAAGGTGTGATAGAGAGTCAGTGGCCAAGCACAGTGCCCATCTGGTGACACTGTCCAGCTCTGAACATAGTTCACCAGGTCCTCTCTAACCAGCATCATACCCTGGGGTATGTTCCCATCCCTGCCCCTGACCTGCTTGCTCATCACAGCCCACAGCCTGCCCAAGCCCAGATTTTCCAGCCATCCCGTCACCATCTACCTACTGCTGATCCTAGTTCATGTGACCATACTGGGTGCTCCAGAGTCCTTGTGGGGCTGTTTGGCCCTCCTCCAGGAAAGAAAGCCTCAAATGCCCGCAGAGTCATGTAGGGAATGTTAATAAACCTACTACAACAAGAAATTGGTGGGAACCAAAAAGAACTGGAGTGTATGTCCCAGCGAAAGACATTCACAGCAGTATAAACTGTTTCACACACTGTACCTGCCCCTTGAAAAGAAACTACATCTGTGGGCTGCATTCAGGGGCCAGGATCCTGTCAGCCACCTCTGAATCTCTATGTTCCTCCACTCCACCACTGCACTGACGGGAACCATGACAGCATCAGGACAAACGTGTCGCCGTTCTGAAGGAGGCAGAACTCAGAGGGACCACCATATTCCCCACAGAATGTGATGGGACATGGGGGATCAGGTTGCCTTATGTGGACTTGGAATACTTCTCTGGGATATGCTTCATGCAGGTAAGGCTGTCAGAAAGACCGGCTGAGTGGAAGGGATAGTGCCAAGGAGACCCTGCCCCAGCCACAGCAGCCTGGGTGTGTACCCAGTGTGCAAAATCCATCGCTGGCTCTTTCCTTACTTCTACCATGTCATAGCCACCAAGAACAACACACTACCGGACATATACAACCCAGGGTAGGGGAATGTGGCAAGCTCCACAGAACCCCTCTTGGGTAGAGCTCCCATTGTCCCTCCAGCTGCCAGCAATGTGACTACTGAAACCTCACAGCTGTGCCCTTTCCTAATGTCGCCCTTGCCTCAAGGGAGCTGCTTCACCCAAGGTTATAGAATAGGCTCAGCGGGAGCAGCCCAACACCATGACTGGGTAAAGTATAGATAGTGAAGCTTGCTCCCTCTCCTCTGGTCTCAGTTTTTGGGAAGACTCCAAGAGGGTTATCCAGCTCCAGGGTCTCCTGTGGGCTTAGCTGAGACCATTGCCGGTAACTCCTCCCTCTGCCCAACCCTGCTTCCCTCACACTCTACAGATGTGGTTCCTGAGAGCATCCCTAGAAGCCCCTTGAATGCAAGTCTCCACCTCAGAGTCTGTTTCTAGGGAACCCAACCTAAGGCAAAGGGCAAAAGGGCTTTTGTTAATACAAGTATCAATTTCACCCACAAAGCATTCCATTTCTCAAACAGTTTTCCAGATGTTATTTCACTTGATCCTATCAACAACTCAATGAGGTGGGTAGGTATACAGTTACTCCATTTATATATGAGTAAAGTAAGGTCCAGAAAGGTTTTGTGTCTCATCCAAGGTCACATGGACAGTAATAATCTGTTTAAAATAAACTTCTGGCCCTCCAAGCCCGGCTTTCTAGTTCCCTATAATGGCCAGAACTGCTGATGGGAGAGGGGCATCATTTTTCAGGGAGAAGGTGGGACAGGCAGTGGTAGGAGCAGGCTGCCCCATACACTTGGGCTTCATACAATCCTAGGGCGTGATGCACATTGCTAGACATCAGATTTTTATCTATTTTCTCTCAACTCTCCAGCAGATGGCAGTCGCATGACTTGAGGAAGGGACAGCTCTTCCTCATTTCTAGACCCAGCATCATTTGGGCTAATGGGGAGTCTACAGCAGCAAGGGGTGCATACATACTTGTGTGTGTGTGTGAAAGAGAGACAGAGACAGAGACAGACTAGAGCAGAGTGTACATGTGGGAGACAGTATATCCCACCTGGCAACTGTCCTTCAGATGAAAATGGTAGCCTGTTCATCATTTAGGAATAGGAGGGATCAGATCACCATCCCCATGGAAACATGTCCTTGACAATGAATACATTTCTCTTTTTCCCTGCCCCTCCTAAGATAGAAGGTCTCAACTGCTCGAGCTCCAGAATAAAGCAAAATCTCTTCTGAGGAGAGCCCCAGCAACACACAGGGGTAACCTGGTCACTCCTTACAATCATCTGGGGTGGGAACTGAAATAGAAGACTGCCTTCAAAATACAGTGGAGTGAAATACCTCTTGCACTGTCATGAAAATGGCAACGCAATCGTTTAAAAAGGCGTAAACATCACAAAAACAAAAAAACGTGGAAGAGGAAGAAACAGTGGTGTCAACCAGAACTTCGTGGAAGTTGGAGCAGCAAATGACTTGGCAGCACTGGAAGGCTGAGCTCAAAGTGCTCGCAGAGGGAGAGGTGCCAAAGGAAAACAAAGGACACCCTCGTTCCCCCTTGAAGTTCTAACAAGTTTCTGGGACTCTGGCACAGGCACGGGCACTGGGGATACCTTTGGAAATGAGGAGGAGGGGGCAGCTAAAAACAAGAGGGCTGGGCAACAGCCTGTATTGAGAGCACCTGGGCTTCCAGATCCCTCCCCAGCAGACACAATCTGGTTCCAACTTCAAAGAGGCAGTCTCATTCAGTCACACGTAGAGTGGAAGAGAAGCATGAAGGTACTGGCTTACAGTTGACTGACCTTGGCGGCCAACATCTGCAAATCTCCTGGCCTTACCTCCATGTTTGTGCAATGATTATGTCAGCTCCCCGCATGATGGTCTCGTTCAAGGCAGGAAGAAGGGGAAGAAAGCTCTTCTAACTGCTCCTGTCCTTTTATCAATAAAGCACATGCTCTCCCAGAAACCATCCCACCCCAGGCAAGCTGTGCTCAGGACTCGTGGCCAGTGTCCAGTCATGTGGCTGGCCCTGGGCACAGGGGACATGAAAAGGCAAGTACTTAGCTTGTACAGCCTTCCTGGGAGAGCCAGGAAAGGAGAAAGTGTGGGGATGAATGTGGAGCAAGCAGCACTCCTTGATAGGGAGGCTTTAGAGGGAGGACAGTTGGGTGCCCAGGATCCAAGGTCTTTTCTCTCAGCTGGTCATTTTCTCAGTGTGGAATTCCCCCATCCTTTGCCAGAGATCCAGCACTTAGCAGGGATAGGGAACCAGGGTCCCACTAGATCCCACTACTCTCGATAAAGCCCCTCACTCCTACAAGATGCCCCTTCCCAGAGTCAGAGATAGTTAGCCACTGATGGGGGAGGGGGACCAGCACCTGGCTGGGAGGACAGGGAGACACCTCTCTGGGTCTTCCTGGCTTCTGTGTAAGCATTCCACCAGGCCTCCTGCTTTCAGCCCCCAACCTGTACTTCCGCCTTCCAAGATGCCTAGTCCTGAGCGTCCAAGCAAGCTGACCCCAGATCAGCTTGCTTCTTTACCTCCTGGGACCCCTGGCACGAGCAGAGTGAAAACAAGAGAAACACGAGCTAGTTACCGCTCTTTCCACCAATTAACATCTCCTACCCTACCTGTCGTCCCTCTCTAGGGGAACGGATAAATAAAGCGTGGTGGGTGCCTAACAGAGAACACGCGGCAGCTGTCAGAAGCGAAGAACTGACTGCCCACACCAAAATGTGGCTAGAGCTCCAAAGCAGAGTGTTAGGAGAGAAACACAAGAAAAAGAATGGAAGTTAGAACAATAGCCATTTATATAAATGAAAAGCACATATACACAAATGGCCAATAAACCATGAAAAAGTGCCCAATTTCATTAGTCATCAGGGAAATGCCAATTAAAACCACAATGTAAAACCTCTGCACACCCACTCCAGTGGCTAAAATGAAAAAGATAAAAATACCAAATACTGGAGGATGCTGGAGGATAAACCAGAACTCTCATACAGTAACAGCTGATGAAGTATATATTGGTAGAACCACTTTGAAAAACTCTTTGGCAGTGTCTACTAAAAGCAAAAACACTCTCCCCCAGCAACTCTCTCTCAGAAATGCACACATACACTCCCCAAAATTCATACACTAGAATGCTCATAGCAGTGCTATATATGGGAACCCCACATTAGAAACTACCGGACACCCATCTGTACTCGAATGGGGAAATAAATTGTGGTATATTCACACGATGAAATTCTGAAAAGCAATGAGAACAAATAGCAATATGGATGGATCTCACAAACTTAAAATTGTTCGAAAGAAGCCAGATACAAGAGTTTCTACTCAAATATTCCATTTTTGAAAGTATCAAATCTAGGCAAAACTTGGGTGCCAGGGTGGCTCAGTTACGCGTCTGCCTTCGGCTCAGGTCATGAATCCAGGGTCCTGAGATTGAGTCCCACCTTGGGTTCCCTGCTCACCTGGGAGTCTGCTTCTCCCTCTCCCTCTGCCCCTCCCCTGGTTCGTGCTCCCCCTCTCTTAAATTAAATTAACTAGGCAAAACTAGCATGGGGAAGATATAGTAGTTAACCCTGGGGGAGAAGCGGCTGTGACAGTTAGAAGTCATGGAGGAGGCTTCTGGGATGCTGGTGGTGCTCGGTGTCTTGATCTGTGGGCTGGCTATATAGAGGTTTTCAACTAGTGATAACCCTTAAGCTGAACGCCTAGGGTCTGTGCTCTTTTCCATGTGAAAGTTATGATTCAGCAGAAGCAGCAGAGAAAGAAAAGCCCAGGGCAATAAAAACAGAAAACACATAAGTGCAAACAACAATATTATACAATTTACAAAGATGTGTATGTATTTAAAGACCTGCTTTTTCTCCTAGAGAGGGAGCCTGTGTGGGCCAGAGAATGACAGTGAAGTGATGATGGTGACCAAGGGAAGAAAGAAAAGGAAGGAATGCAAGAGAGGAATTGTGAATGGATGTGCAAACACAATGTTCTCAACCCAACTTTGAACTGGAAGTTGGGAGGGGGAGAGGGGCAGATAAAGGAAAACACCTCACTTAAACTTTGATTGTTCTGGACTGCTGACTGCATGTTCTTGCTTCAATTAAATGGGGTCTGGGGCCCTTTCCAGCCTTTTCCTGCCCCCTGCAGCCTCTCTCAGACCAGCAGATGGGTTAGCTGAATCTCCACATGGTCAGAACTCTGATACCTCCTTCTCATGGGCTTCCCTCCCCTCTTTCACATCTGGGGTGCCTGTAGAGTCACACCTTAGCCTACCTACCCCTCTGGCAACATCCAAGTGTCCAACGCTAAGGAAGACAATGAGAACTCTAACTCTGCTGAAGCGAGGGTGCTCTCTAACGATCCCTGCCCCCACGTCCTGGCCCCAGCTGCCTCCGTCCTAGCTTGGTTTTCTGCTTGGCACGATGTCCATTTGTAAGTTTTAATCTTCATTCTGGGGTCCAGAATCTGGTCGTGGAAAACCTCGGGAGGACCCCCTTTTACAGCCCTCTCCTCGCACCAAGGAGGTGTGAGCTCAGGGAAGGCGGTCCCGCGCGCCCGGGGGACTGCCAAGTTGACACTGCCTGCACTTCCCGCTCTGGCCGCTAGTGGGAGATGCTGGCCAACCTGAGGCCCGTCAAGGGGCTAGAGGCCGGCGTGCTGTTTTGTGATTCATCTGTCTGGCCAGGAGCCATCCCACCCAATCCAGGGCTGGAAAGCGTCCTGTGTCTTAAGACTCTCCTGTAGACCGACTTTCTCACCGATTCCCCTACCCTGGACTGGCTGTCCTGAAAGCACGGGTAGCTCCTCAGTGTATGTGTAAGGCCCCCAGTGACACCTGGAACCCCACACCCAGGTCCCAAAGGGACAATGGACTCATGGTCACCTCTCCAGAGTCCCAGTGAAGGGGCAGGTCACAGTCTCTGAGATCTCAAATCCAACACCTTGGAGCTTTCTGAGATACCAGCCCCCATTTTGCCCTCCAAGAGCAATTCTTGTATCTTGGGGCTTTAAAAGTGTCAGAAAAGTAAAGAAGACGGCTGTGAAAAGTGGCCACTGTGCAGGGCAAAGTCTACCGTCCCTTCCAACTATGTTACTGGCCTGTCGGGAAAATCTGGTAGCCCATTTTGTTTTAAAAACCTGTGTTCCTGGACATGTTTCCCTATGGGTCAGCCTGGGTATGTGAGCGATAATTTGTCACTGGTCTATGTGTCCCTGTGTGAGAGGCAGTGTCTGTCTCAGTATCCACATGTTTGAGCGTCTCTCTGTGTGTAAAGGTGTTGGCTGTATGTGTCCCAACAAGGTGTATGTATGTGAGCATGTGTGTGAGTCCATTTCAGGGTGGGTGTCTCTGTGTTTGTTGGTTGTGCCCTTATTTCTGGTCTGTGTGAGTGCCAGTGTCTACTATTGTGCAGAATTGTGTACTATCCGTGTTTCTCCAGCAGAATGTGGTCCCATGCAAGTGTGTGCCTCTGTGTCAGGGGATACGAGTCTCTGAGTCATGTATCACTGAGTTTGTCAGAGTGTGTCTGCCTCAGTGTGTGTGTCAATGATGTGTCTGCCTATGTCCGTGTGGGTGTCTGTGTATCAGCGCAGGTGTGCGTGTGTCGAGTGTGTCTGTCAGCCTCAGGGAATGTCAGCATGGGTGTCTGT
Organism: Neogale vison; assembly: GCF_020171115.1. Lineage (NCBI taxonomy): Eukaryota > Metazoa > Chordata > Mammalia > Carnivora > Mustelidae > Neogale > Neogale vison. The sequence continues at coordinate 156,696,479 of NC_058096.1, forward strand.
GTGAGCCCGCATCAGGGTCTGTCCGTGTCCAGGGGGCTGGTTCCCCAATGTAGGGTCCCCAGGTCAGGGGGGATGCCTGTGTGTATTCTCCCGTGTGTGCCAGGATGTGCCTGTCCGTGTCTGCGTGGGTGGCTATCTGTGGCGAAGCGTCCCTGGGTCGGTGAGTGTGTACCCCAGCGTGTGCCCGCGTCTGCGTGTGTCTGTCTGTGCCCGTGTGGGCGGCTGTCTGTGGCGGGGCGCCCCCGGGTCAGTGTGGGGATGTGCGCCCCAGCGGGTGCCCAGGGCTTCACCCTCTGAGCGGGCGGAGCGCCACGTGCGGAGTCCGGGGCGCGTCGCTCTGGGGCGGAGCCAGCCAGGGGCCCCAAGCCCCAGGCCGAGCCCAGGCGGGGCCCGCCCCCGACCCCGCCCCCAGCCCGAGCCCGCGCCGCCCGCGGAGCCCCGGAGCCCGAGCGGAGCTGCGGAGCCGAGACGGCGGCGGCGCCCGTAGGATGCGCGGATCGCGCCCCCGGGGCCGCTGAGCCTGCGCCCAGTGCCCCGAGCCCCGCTCCGAGCCGAGTCCGCGCCGAGCCTCAGCCGCCCATCCCGGGGCCAGGGCCGGGGGACCAGCAGGTGAGCGAGCGCCCCCGCGCCTGGGAGCACCGGCCGGGCCGGAGCCCCCTCCGCCTGCCGCCGCCCAACTTTCCTCCCCGAAGGTAGGAGCCTCCGGCCCCTATCCACCCCCTCCCCTGCCCCGGGTGCGCCCGGCAGTTCCCTCCCCCATCGCTGCCCCCGAGGCGGGAGGGAGAGAAGAAAGGGTGCAGATCCTCCGGGCTGGAAGGGATTCCCCCGGGGGTGTGGGGGGGCGTCTGTAATCGCCGTGCGCCCCCTCCCCATTCCTTTCCTTCCGGGTTTCCCGGTGCGCTGTCGAGGGCCCGGGGAGGAGGAGCTGCGGCCCCGGCTTCCCGGCCGACCCTGGCGCAGGCTCGGGGAGGGTCTGGGATTGGGACCCGGATTCCCGAGGCCGGAGACCCCAAGGTCAGAGCGGCGACTAGGCGCGCAGTGAGTGTGGTTCCAGAAAGCCGGGGAGCCGACCGAGCAGGGCTGGGAATGGGGGAGGGAGCCAATCACCCCCTTTCTCTGGGCCCCACTGAGCGGTCCTCTAGGGGTGTCTTCTTTGGGACCGGATCGCTGCCTGTCCTGACCTGGGAAAGATCTCTGCGCCCTGAGGGAGCAGAGATCTAAATACGTGTCCTATCTCTGCGAGCTTCGAGCCCGAAGAGATCTCTGTGCCCTTTGACGCCCTAACGGGGCCGCATCTGGTCTCTGAGCGCCTTGAAGGAGGAGAAACCTCCTTGTGCTCTCAGCAAAGGAGATCTCTGTGCGCTGGGATTGGAGAGAGTTCTCTGCCCTGCTTGCTCTCGCTCTTACCGGGCAGATCCACTCGCCTTGACGGAAGGGAGGTGGCTTTCATCCTCTGTGTTATTTGATCGTCTTTGGTGGCACGGGAAGGAACGGGAGGAACGGTTGTACCTAGCCTTGTGGAGGCTGGAGGTGCAGAGAGTCGTAATGGGGGAAATGCTGGAGACAAGGCCCTGGCCATAGGCCTGCCTTGCAAACACCTGTTGGAGGCCAGGGCACAGATGAATCAGGAAGCCATGGCTGAGGTTGGGGCAGGAGTCAATCTTCTCTCCTTAGAGCATTGAGACCAGTCCTAGGAGGGCAGGGTGAGCCGCCTCTTAGGGTTTTTGGCTGGCATTTCGTCCCCCCTCCCACTGAGACCCTAGTCACCTTCCTCAGTGAGCCTGAACAGCAGGGTGGAGATAGACACACCACATGATCCCCACCATGGGGCAGCACCTCAGCCTTCTCGCAGATTCCCACCAAGCCCCTCATGATCTAGAGGGACTCAGAGTAGCAGAGGCCCAGGCCACTGGGAGCCCAGGCCCTTGTGGTTGTCCTCAACTCCATCTCCTCACCCTCAACTCCTCCCAGCTGGAATCGGGCAGGTGCACGTGAGTGGGTGGTAATGGAGCTGGAAGGAGGAAGGAGGGTGGCACAGGATGATAGCCCATACCATGCTGCCATCACAGGAGTATCAGGAGGGGAGAGTCAGGGGACAGCCAGACCGTGGAACACAGATTTGATGCTAGAATGTCCCACCCTGTGCTGAAATGAGACCCACTGAACTTTTAATCGAATTCTGTCATCACTGCCACATTGGACAGGAGAAAACCGAGGCCAAGAGTGGGTCAAGGACTTATCCAAGGTCATCTAGAGAGAGTCATTAGATTTGGTGCACCACTCAGGATGAAGATTCCTTGAGAACTACTTCCTGGAGACCAAAATGAGCTAGGACTGACCAAAGAGGATCTGAGCAGAAAGGAAACAGGCTCTGGGGTGCCGGCAAAGAGCATTCAGCCCTGTGTGGCCTGGGCAGCTGCTGCGCCTCTGCGGTGCTTGGCCCATCCCTGGTTGGTGATCAAAGCTCTTCTGGAAAAGTTCCAGGATTGACTCACTCAGCATGAAGACCAAGCTCACAGGAGTGGTGGGCAGCACCAGAGACAGCTGGGAGTTGTGGAGAAGAGGCTAGTGCCCAAGCCATTCCAGAAGGGAGTCGCGCAAACATCCTGGAGCAGTGGTCAGTGGCAGTCTCTGTTCTGTTCACAGGAGGCTAGTTCCCACTGACCCTTAGGAAAGTTATTGGAAGGGTATCACTGTCAGAAGTGTGACCCCATTGCCCCCCAAAAGAGGAATAATTACTTTTGGCCAGAGGAGTCAAGAGTATCTCTCTAACAAAAATAACCTTCCTCATGGGTTTTGAAGGATGAATAGGAGTTTTCGAGATGGAGAAGTTGTAGTCTAGCCATCAGGACCAGCGTGAGCCGTGCAGATTTGTGAAAAACACCCTTGTTAGTTCAGCGACCCATTGGGTCTCATGGTGTGAGGGAGGGAAGAGCAGAAGCTAAAGCCAAGGTCACAGTCACGGGGGCCCTTGTGAGCTCTATACTCAGGAATTGGGAATTTATCCTCAGTAATGGTACTAAAAATAGCTAACATTCACTGAGTGCTTTCTGTCAGCCAGGCATGGCACTAATCACTTTATAAGGCTCATCTCAGGAATCCTTACATCAGCCCCGGGGGGTGGGACCCTACTGATGACAATACTGCAGGTGGCGAAACTGAAGGCCCAACAAGGTGAACTAACTTGCTCACTGTCACACATTTACTAAGTAGCAGGCCTTGGGTTTGAGCCGATGTGTCAGGTCTGCCCATGCAGACCACGAGTGCCATCAGAAGTCCTTCGGTTGAAGGAAAGGAACAATCAGGTCACCACAGGTGGTGGAACCTGTGGCATCCCAGCTTTCTTCTCTGTTCAGAGACATGCCGCTTCTTCCCTCCCTGACTTTGATTGCTCATTAAATGAGATTCCCCACCACCACCCCACCACACTGCAAGAGTGAAGTTTAGGTTGGTAAGTTTGATAAAGAACAAAGGAGAAGTGACAGATATTTCGGGGTACTGAGTGGAACCGTTAGTACTTCCAGAGACAGATCCAAACATGCAGTGGTCAGTTGGAGGGGAGGGTCCAGTGTTTGGCAGGAGACAGGGGCTGGAGGTGGAAACTAGGAATCATCTGCAGATGCTGGCCACAGGAGTCATGGCAGTGAAATAGATTGTCCAGCAAGAGTGCAGACCAGTGGTCCTCAAGCCTGGCCACATTAGCATCACTTGGACAGCTTTTAAAAATTGAAAAACATGGGGCGCCTAGGTGGCTCAGTGGGTTAAAGCCTCTGCCTTCGGCTCAGGTCATGATCTCAGGGTCCTGGGATCAAGCCTCGCATCGGGCTCTCTGCTCAGTGGGGAGCCTGCTTCCCCCTCTCTCTCTGCCTGCCTCTCTGCCTACTTGTGATCTGTCTCTCTGTCAAATAAATAAATAAAATCTTTAAAAAATAAAATAAAATAAAAATTGAAAAACAAAACAGAACAGAAAAACCTATGCCCAGGCTCCACTCCCTCCCCTCAAGGTTCTAATTCATTTGACTCCAGGGTGAGGCCTGGGCATCAGAAATTTTGAAAGCACCCAGGTGAGCCTGATGTGGAGGAGAGAGCGCAAGAGAACAGCTTTGGTCCAGAGCCCTGAGGCACTCCAACAACTGAGGCCGGAGGAGGCTGAGAAGGAGCAGTCAGAGAGGTGGGAGGCAAGCCAGGAGTGGGAGGTGTCACAGAAAGCAAGGAGAGAGCATGTCCCAGAGGAAGGGGAGTCTTCTGTTTCTTTTCTTTCTGCTGAGCGTAAAGAAGATGGTTCTGAGAAGTTCAGGCATAGATCAAGAAGAATGCCTACTTTTAAAAGGAGTGTCCATTAGATTGAGGAACAGTGTGGATGCTGGTGACAGTGAGCACCAGAAACTTCCTTAACACCTACAGAATGTGGTGCCCAACACAGATGGTTAGTTGTTGAATGAATGAATGAATGAATGAATGAATGAATGAATTGGTGAGAATAGGAGCCAGTTTGGAGTGGGTTCAGAAGTGAGCAGGAGGTGAGGACGTGGAGACAGCACGTGTAGACAGCTCTTTGCAAGAGTTTGATGGTTTAAGAGGGAGGAAGGAGATAGAAGGGAGCTGGCCAGGGGTGGAGTCAAGGGGGTATGTAGGGAGAGCCTAGAGTGGACTCTAGGCATGTGTGTCCATGCAGTGCACCCACGGGTGGTACTTATAGGGCAAATACTTTTCCTGACAGTGAGGGGCCAGAGGTCTGAGTTGAAGTTGTGCCTCAGAGGCAGATTTTGATGGCAGGAACTGTGATTCCTCCTGGGGGTGGGGGACAGGAAGGGGAGGGAGATCTTGCTCTGAGATGAGAAGTGTTCCAGAAAGCAGTGTTTGGAGACACATTGAGGTCCTTAAGAGCAGATTACCAGGAGCAGAGGGACTAGGGTGGAAATCTTGTGGCAAACTCTATGAAGGAGGCAGAGAGAGAAGGGATGAAGCCAGGGGACAGGCTGTGGACAGAGACTGGATGCTGCAGAGAGTAGACCAGGCATGGGGGGGCTACAGAGTAAGCCAGGACTGGATTCCCACTGCCTTCTGCCTCCCCAGGCTGACCTGAAGTGTTGGTCTGAGGCAGAGTTCAGCTTGGGGTGGCGGGGGAGGGCCCAGATAAGACATTCAGTGTCTACTCAGTGCCAACAGAAGATTCTAGAAGGTGTACAACTCAGATTCAGTAACTGCTCTCATGAAGTTCACATACTATCGGGGAAAGACAGACCAGATACCACTAAGCAAATAGATACTGAAGATAATTTTAGATCATGACCAGGGCTATGAAGGAAGTAAAACAGGATGATGTGGTGGACAGACAGGAGTGACCCTAGACTGGCTGGTGAGGGAAGACCTCTTGAAGGAGGAAACTGAACTGAGACCTAAATAACAAGAAAGAAGCAGGGATGCTGGGTGGCTAAGTTGGTTAAGCGGGTGACTCATGATTTCCCATCATAATCTCATGGGTCATGAGATCAAGCTTGGCTCTACACTCAGTGGTGAATGAATCTGCTTGAGGTTCTCTCCTTCTGTGCTGCTGCCCATTCGTGGGGTCTGTCTCTCTCAGATAAATCTAAACAAACAAACAACAACAAAACCAAACAAACAAACAAACAAAAAGGGAAAACCTATCCAGAGGAAATCTGGAGAAAGAATGTCTTAGAAAGAGGGAACTGCAGGTGCAAAGGCCCTGAGACAGAGACAAGCTCCTGAGGCATGGTTGGCTTCTGTGACCAGAGCAGGGAAAATGAGGTGGAGATGGAGACGTTTCATGCCTCAGTTTCCAACTGCCACCCTTTCTGTTATCTGCCTCCTTCAGACTGCCCCTTTTGTTATGCACGGCTTATATGACAGCCTGAGGCTGGCAGTGGTTCCTGGGGATGAAACTATTTTTAGACATAACTCTTCTCTCCGTGGGCCTAGAACATTCTGTGTCTTTTTAAGATGATCAATATGGAATGGGTGCTATTTATAGAGGCCCCACATCAATTATTGGGGCCAGGGACCCTCAGATGGGAGAGGGAGTCCAGGAGCAGACTTTTCCAGGGCAAGTGCCATAGCTGGCACAGCTTTGGCACCATGTGACTCGTAGGCTCTTTGAAACCTGTGTCACCTCCCCTGCCAGATCACCCTCACCCCGTTCCCGAAGAGTCACAGCCATGGGCTGGGGAGCCGGGTACCCACAGCTTTCCTACCTCCAACTTCATTTCCTGGAGAAGGTTCTGGCATGCCACAAGCCCCGCAGAAACTTTTTAGTGGTTTTTGAAGCCAGGGTCCAGTGGGATAGTTCTGTGACTCTCTTTGTCCATTCTTCACTCTGTTTACTACTCTGGTTAGGCAGAAAAGGAACCAAAGACCCTTGGGGCCTAGTAGGTTTACCCCTGGGGCCAGAGAGAAGGCTGCTCAGGACAGAGGAGATGGATGGCAGGAGTTGGGAGCTCAGCATGCTTGCGTGCATGCACACACACACACACACACACACACACCAGTGGAGGTCCCTGTAGCCCAGAGATGCCAGGGGAGGGTACCTGGAGGAGGTGGGATTAGAGCCCAGCCGTGACAGATGCCCAGAATTGGGAGAGGGGAAAGGGATCAGACTGTGTGCGCCGGCCTGTTGTGGGAAGAGAGCATTTATGCTCAACGGCTAGAGTTCAGTTCTTTCTTTCTCTTCTTCAGTTTCTTCTTCTGACTCAATCTCCAGGGAGGCAGTGGGAAGTCGTGCCCCCACAAGTGTGTTAAGCAAGCGAAAGGACGGAGCCGCTCTCGTGGCAGCTGTGTGGCGCGGGAAGGTCCCTCACCCACTTGGAGATCCCTCCGTTGTCATCCCCAGGGTGTGTGCTCCCTTCCTTACAGCCCTGGAGGCCGGGGACCAGTGCTGGTCAGCCTCTAGGCTCAAGGTCACTCAGGCACACGGGTGGTGCTAAGCCCGGGGCCCGCGGTGCCCGGCCCCACCTCCTGACCACTGTGCCCAGGCAGTCCCTGAGCTTTCTGGGAATGGATTTTGAGCAGTAGAAAGGCTCTTCCTGGCATCAAGAGGGTGGTAAATGCCTTTCTGGCGGGTATTGATTCCTCGAAGTCCTGGGCAAAGGAAGGGCCTGGCTCTAGAGGCAGTGTTCAAAGGGATGGAGGGCAGGGAGAGGTTTGCCTGGAGCTGCTGATTTCAGTCCTCGGGTTTCATTAGCCGTCCCTCCAGCTGGCCTGGCTGGGTCATCTAAGATGTGGGGGAACATCAGACCATGGGAGGGATCAGCCCAGCCCCATCAATACTTCCTGCGTGGCCATCAAAGCCCCAGCCTCATCGATCTGGGCCAGTAGCAGGGAAGGGGTACAAAGGTCCCCTCTGAGCCAAAGTGCCTGTTCCTGCTGCCCAGCACTGCTGCCTGCCTTGGGGCCCACCCCTGGGAAGAATCCCAGCCCCTGAGTCTGTTCCCCCTCCCCCAGCCAGAGGACACCCAGCTGCAAGTGCGGGTACAGGCAGGCAGAGGGGGCCCGCCACAGCCGGACTTGAGGGAAAAGAAGGCGCAGGACGGGGCCGGCCATTTGCAGCGCCAACCCCGCCGCCGCCACCTCCACCACGGTGGTGGTTGGATGCGGCACAGACTGCCAGTTAAATAAAGCGACAGCTAGTTGCTAACAAAAGTGGAAACCCAGGGAAAGCCCCCACTCACTTGCTGAGCTGGGTGCCGGTTAGATGTATAATTGCTGAGTTTCTGTTTCAGGAAATGTCTGAGGGAAGGAGAGAAAAATATTCCCTAAGGATCCCCCAAGGGCGGCTGTCCCCAGAGATAGCTGGACTTCGGGTCCCTCCCAGTCCTCGCCTTTTATGATCGGGTGAAGGACTTGTCCCCAGCTGGGTCCCGTGTGGTCACAGTGCATTGCAAAGGGAAGTCAGATGGCCGTCCCCGGCAAATGCAGTGTAAAAGCCTCAGAAGTATTATGTCAAGCAGGAACATTTGACGCAAACAGCCCATACAGTGTGCTTCTATAATTGTGAAGTTCTAGAACAGGTCAGACTCATCTATGATGATGGAAATCAGAAAAGCTGACCAGAAGGGGACACTAGGGAACTTTCTGGGGTGGTGGGAATGTTCACTAGCTTAACTGAGGTGGTAGTTACACGAGGGTATACATTTGTTAAAACTCATTCACCTATACACTGAAAATCAGTGCCTTTTCATATGGATAGATGTGCCCATTCTGTCTCATAGACAATTTTGTGGCATAGATCTTGTCTGTGGGTGGATTGGCTTATCTTTCTCTGGGAGTTAAGGGACCTAAGCGCCCCCAAGCTTCCCTAGGGCACTCCTGTCTCCCTAATGCACACAGTAGGTACTCCATAAATGCTTTGGTTGCCATGACCTCAGTGTACAGTTCCCCTGTGAAACCATTTTTTTTTTTTTAAGCCCAGGTGTTGAGAAAAATGAGTTGGAAGAAAAGGGGCTAGAGACTTAGGATGCTGATTTCCAGCCATCTCGCAGGCACCTGTGTGCTGGTTGGGTGCTTCCTGGGCCACCTTTCTGGCCCAACTGTGTGTGGTGTGTGGCTATAGACGGTACACGGTCTGGGCCAGCAGTGCCCTGGTTGACTGAGCCAGCTGTCTGACTTCTGAGTTCTTTTGGTCACATAGTGGATCCTCCAAGCCCCCACCCTGGAGCCCCAGGACCCCTAGGCAGCTCTGGGCTGTGAGTAACATCTTAGTGCCTGACATAACGTTCCAGACCCCTGTGCATGGAGAAATAATTGGGCTTACAAGACAGACTCAGGCCTGGAAGGAAGCGGATGCCAGGCGCCCTGTGCAGGGGGCCCTGAATGACCTGGGCTGTGTGTGTAGTTCCCCTGACCTGGCACCAGCAATACCAGGGAACTTGAGACGAGCAAGCCCTTTCCAGGCTCCCAAAGGGCCCTATCCTTACTGTGGGGAAGGTGGAGTTTGAAAAAACAGGGACTTTGGCTGAATCCAGGACTCAAGCCAAAGGTGCCCCCACCCCATTCCAGCTCTCCCCTCAGCTCTCACTCCAGAGAGAGAGGTCTGGTCCCAGGGACCCCTTTTTATTCTGCCTGGGGAATCACTTAAGCAGAGCAAACGGGTGGGGTTTTCTTGTCAGCTGAATTAGCCTCGACTTCAGCCGGAGTGTTGGAATAAATGAGATGCAAATGTATGTAAATGAGGGCATCCCCGGCTTCTGGGGTGGGCGTGTTCGCCTCCAGAAGGGATGGGGGTGGGGATTCTGCAGGACTTTCCCAGATTGCTGGGGGCTGGGATAGGGACTGGAGAAGGAAAGCCCCCTGGGGATCATCCTCCCCCAAAGCTCGGGCTCTGGGCTAGACAGAGTTAATGTCTATGCAGCCTCAGAGGAGCGGAGCCTGCAGGGAGCCGGTTCGCTGAGGCCCTGCACAAGGACGTGCCAATGTGCCTTTGATCTGGGAGCAAGGACCTGAATGCACAGGCCACGAGCACCAGCTGGCACCCCCACTGAGCCTTTGTCCAAGCCGTTACCCTGGGAGAGCCAGGACTGTGCAGATAATTGCCTGGGCTGGAGGGATGCCGTTGACCCCTCCCACTTCCCCCTCTCCTCCACCCCCCATCCCCACCTGTGGCTCCAGTCAGTACAACCACCCACTGCCCCAAACCGGGTGGCCACTTTCTGGCTGCTGAAGACAACTCTCCTTCAACCCATCCCCGCCCCGGCCTCCCCCTCTGCTTCTCTCCCCTCCCCCACCCCCAGGGCTAGCCTGAGGCCCAGCCCAAAGGCAGTGGAACTCTAAGTGTTTAGGGCCCAACAGCAGGGAGGGAATGCCATCTGGTAGAGAGGGAACATGAACTACCCATGAGAGTCACATATGCAACTTAAAATTTTCTAGTAGCCACATTTTAAAAAGTCAAAAAATAACAAGTGAGATTAATTGTAACATTTCATTTAACCCCATACATCCAAAATGTTAACCAGCATAAATTGTAATCAGTGTTTAAAAATTAATAATGAGGGGCGCCTGGGTGGATCAGTGGATTAAGCCGCTGCCTTCGGCTCTGGTCATGATCTCAGGGTCCTGGGATCGAGTCCCGCATCGGGCTCTCTGCTCAGCAGGGAGCCTGCTTCCCTCTCTCTCTCTCTGCCTGCCTCTCTGCCTACTTGGGATTTCTCTCTGTCAAATAAATACATAAAATCTTAAAAAAAAATTAATAATGAAATTTGTGGGGACTGTACCACTCTGGATGGCCACTGGGATAGCCACATTCCAAGTGGTCAGTAGCCATGTAGGCTGGGTGGCTACCCTGTTGGACAGGGCCGTTCAACAGGGCCAGAGCTGGAGATAAAAACTGCTAGGGAATCATTTCCAGCGGGGAAACTGCTGAGTCCCTGGCCATTGGCAGAAATCGGCCAGGTCTCCCTGGGAGCAGCCGCCCACGCGTGGGCACAGGCAGGTCGGCCAGCCAGGCTGCTGAGAGGGAAGAAGGACCAGCATTTTGTAGGGGAGGGGGGGGTTCACAGACATGCCCCGCCCCTGTCGCAGATTGACCTTACCCCTTCCTCCCAGCCCTCTGTGCCCACAGAAGTAGGAGGGAATGTAAGTGCCTTGGTGAGACCTGGCTTTCACCAGACAGACTGGGGCCTGCTTACTTAACCTCGAAGCATCAGATTTCCCTTTGTGTAAAACAGATACTAACCTCCCCTCTCCCTAGAATTGTTGCAAGAATGAAATAAGGTGATCACAGCAGCACTTCCGGCAGTCCCAGACACATCCTGGGCCTACAACCTTGCTGGATTGGCCCACCCAGTTTGTGGCTGAGAAAAAACAAGGCCCAGAAAAAGGGGGCTTTGTGTCGTTCATCTCCAAGCTCACAGGCTGGGCAATAGGAAGGTTAATCTGGCATTCATTCATTCACTCATTCACTCATTCACTCATTCATTCACCAGGCCTTTAGAGACACCTCTACTGGGCCAGACTGTGGTTCGAAAACTCGGGACACAGCCGAAGGGAGAGGGAGATGTGAAAGGAAGTCAATTAACTGCATCCTGTGGTGAAGTGGGTATGGGGATGCAAGTGTGCTGAGAACACCGAGAAGGGAAGGCCAGCCAGGCAGGGAGGACTGGGAGTGGGGGGCGGAAGAGGCAGCAAGACAGGTCTTTCAAAGAGGGATCCTCTGAGTTGGATCTAGTAGGAAAAAAGTAGTGACCACAGCAACCACAATGATAAGAGCAACTGGCATTCTTAAGATACTTCCTGTGTGCTGAGCCTGTACAAGTATTAATAATCTAAGCCTCAGAACGGCCCTGTGCAGCAGGTACGATTATGACCCCCATTTTACAGATGGGAAAACTGAGGCAGAAACACATCAGTTAACTTGCCCAAGGACACGTGGAAATAAGTGGACCGGACCAGATCCACACAGGCAATTGAATCATGTCCCTATCCCATTTAGAAACAGAATATCCTGCAGAGAAGGACGTGGGAAGGCCAAAGGCGGAAGCAGAACCGGGCGCAGGTCTGGGTTCTCTGCCCAGGGCGTTTCCTCATGGCCCATCTTGGCAAGGCTGAGTGGAAATGTCCTCACAAGCTATCACAGAGTCTCTTTGCTGATGGCTCGTCTTCATCTCCCCATCATCACCTGTTGATTTAGGATCCATTACTTTGGGAAGAAAAGTGTTCTATGAAGTCATTTGTAAGACCGTGTACACAGCAGGTGCTGATTACTGAATCATTCGATTAATAAAATGAGTCTATGAGTTGAGGTGTTAATTAGTTTTAACTCATTCTCCTCAAGGAAGAAATGAATTCAATCCTCCTGCCCTCACTGACACCTGTGGGGAGTGAGCCCTGGCCTCATGGGCACCCACACGCTCTCCCTGAACCTCTTGCTGAAGGACTGAGGAGCCATGGAAGGCAGGGCCATGGGGCAAGGGCACAGGTGAGCTGAGTCTCCAGAGCGGGAGGGAGGAGGGAGGAGGGAGGAGCGGAGAAAGCCAGCAGAGATTTTCTAGGAAGCCTGGGAACCACTTCCACAGAGTGCCTTGCATAAATTTACATAGCAAAGAATATTCTTTGCATGCTGTGTTCCAGAGGCTGTGATTCCAAGGCGACCAAAATGCTAGAGGTGACTCAGGATGCCAGAGCGTGCCTGCCTTGGGATATGGGAGGGGAATGGGAAGGAAGGCTCCGCAAGGAGGGACTGGGCTGGAGTCAGGCCCCTCTTCACCCCTCAGGTGACCAACCTTTCTGGTTTGTTCCCGACCAAAGGGTATCGCCTCTCAGGATGCAGGAATCTTAGTGCTGAAGCCAGAGAAGTCTGGAGCATCACTCCCTGGCCCTGGACCATACCCACAGCTACACTCTTTTCGTTGTTCCACAACCTGGCAAGGTGACCACCACGGATTGAGCCCCAGCTATGTGCCCCGTATATTCAGGAAAGTCTTCCTTCAGGAGGGCCAGCTGAAGAGACAACACGGAGACAAGTCCAGAGGGCTCCGGTGTCTGGTGCGGACAGTCACTGCTCTCCCTCATGGCATCTCCACCTTGTTGTAATACCCATGTGTACAGGCCAGCGACTCAGAGGTATTTGGGCTATTTGGTGAAATCAGACTGCCTGAGAGGCGATACCCTTTGGTCCCAAACAAACCCAGGGACTGACTATCAGGGAACCTTTGTGGCCAGGAAGCAGGCAAGGGCTGGATGCCCAGAGGAGGGAGATCAGCGTGGGTGGGCAACCATAGAAGGTGTCCTAGAGAAGGGGGTCGTGAGGAGAGCCTGAGGTGGCCCTGTCATCGCACAGGGCAGGGGCTGTGTTTGGGAAGGGCTGGGCCAGGGAGTGGTGGAACTGCAGAGTGGAGGGAAAGAGGGAGGGGGCCAGTGGCCATGAGGTCAGCATTGTCCCAGCTGGGGGGACAAGGTCTGCCCCTGGGCAGTAGCATCGGGATTGGAGGCTGGAATGGTTGATGGGGGTGGGGGCGTGTAGCCAGTATCGCAGGAAGGGATCAGATTGAAAAGGAAGCTGGGCTTCCTCAGGAGCCAGCAGAGCTTTGACAGAGAAGCCCCCGGTAACCAGAAACTGATAAACTTGGGACAGGATTGGGTTGGGGTCCCCTGGAGCCTGAGTCAGGCCGACAGAACAGGGGCAACCAAGTTGGGCAGGGTGGTCAGCTGGAAGAAGGCGTTCCAGCCCAGGGAGCATCTCCAGGACTGATGGGGACAAAGAAGCTGGCCTGGCCGAGGGAAGAGAGCCATGAGAGTGCTGCTTCTAGAGGAGCAGTCTCAGAATCAAATCAGGCCAGGCTTCTCCACACACTGGATCTGTGTAAGACTGAGACGTGTTCTTTCCCCAGATTGCTGGGGGCCTGACCTCCTAGGCCTGCCGGAGATGGCTGGGTCTGAGCCTGGAGTGTCCTCGGGCCCTCCCACCCCAGCCCCCCAACTCTGGCATCACCAGAAACCTTGCAGCCAGCAGCCAGTCTCGGCCGCAGGCAGGGCATGGGCCCTGAGCTGCTGAAGGAAGAGCAAGGCCAAAGCCAGGTGCAGGCAGCGGGAGAACAAGGGAGAAAAAGGATCCGTCCTGCCCACCCATCCTGCACCGCCTGTAGGCCCAGAGACAAAGGACACTCTTGACTGGTTTACTTTGGAACCTGAGGCTGCCTGGCTGCTGGGAACCTCACCTGGTTTCAGGAACCACAGAGTCCCAAGGATTCAAGTGCTCTACTGGAGGCCACAGGGAACAAGACCCTTCCTCAGACCTAGGCCCCCATTGTCAGTGCTTCTTTATTAACATGTGAAATAATAAGATTGGGCAGCAGGTCTGATAAGCCTTTTAATTGTGGAGTATCAGTGAGTGTTCATGATATCTGAGATCCTGGGGGCACCAGTCACAGAACGGGAGAAAGTCAGCAGGTTCTATGGGTCCCAGCACCGCTAACACGATCACTTTGCTGCCTGTATTCGTGATTGAGGGAAGTTGCATTTAAAGGTTAGTAAGAACAACGAGCATTTTCTCTTACGCTGAAATCTTTCCCACCCGTCCAAGAGGCTTTTAGGAACCCCTAAACTCCACAGACAAGGAAAGCTGTCTCTGCCATTAGCAGTCGGGAGAGTGTTCTCCCTTGGCCAGGGAGGTAGCTGGTGACTGGAGGGGAATCCAAGTGTGAGGGACAGAGGACAATTTTTCCTTGACCTGGGTGCTCTTTCCAGCTGTGTTTAGTTTGAGGAAATTCATCCACCTGCATACTTAGAATATGTGCGCCAATCTACGTGAATCAATTGATTTCAATACACATTTTTTAACACCTTTACTAGAACAGACAGCTACACAGGTGTGAGCTTGTATGTCCACGCACATTCTCTGTCTCTCTCTCTCACACACACACATGCATACACACACACACACACACACACTCCCCCATATATACCAGTGAACCTCTGCAAGTCCATGGGCATACACGTGTCCCCAGAACCCTTGCAGGCATGTGGACACAGATGGATACAATGAGACAGAGAACACTATTTTTAGGAAAAAATTCCAAGCCAAAGAGGAGGCTTCCTGATTTACTTACATAGTGATTGCTGATGGTGGAGAGGATTGTCCTGGAAAGGGCCATTGTCATCCTGGCCGGCTTTTTTTCTTTTTTCAGTAAGGACTAAGGCCCTTGTTTTTGTAAAAACAATACAAGATCATCCTAAGTAATTCAAGCACTAAAGAAAAGTACAAAAAGGAAAGTGTACCATGACCCACATTTTTACCAGCAAAGGAAAAAAATCACCATTCATGGGGCGCTTGGGTGGCTCCGTGGGTCAGGCTCCTTCGGCTCAGGTCATGATCTCAGGGTCCTGGGATGGAGCCCTGCATTGCATAGGGCTTCCTGCTCGGTGGGGAGTCGTCTTCTCCCTCTGCCACTCCCCTTGCTTGTGCTCTCTCTGTCTCTCTTTCTCTCTCTCTCAAGTGAATAAATAAAAATCTTTAGGAAAAAAAATCGCCATTCACGTTTGGCAATGAGTGTCACAGACCCCTTTCATGTTCACTCAAAGATGGAAGCTGAACAGGGACACGCTTTTATAACAGGTGAACCTACTCCCTCACCTGCTATTATTATCAAAGGGTTCCTTTAACTTGTCTTGAATGAAACAGAGGAACAAGACCCCGAAGGACGGAGTGGTTTTTAGAGTGCTAGGTCCTAGGACCTCTCCTCTGACCTCCCTTCACACCGGCCTCATTGCCCTTCCCTGGGGACCAGAGGTGCCCTTTGGAGGCTTGGCTGTGTTATGCTTGCTCACCGTTTACCTGTCAGCTGGCCAGGTGCCTGCCTCCCAGCCATCCTGGGCCCGGGCCTTGGGACCTTTGCCAGCTATGTGCAAGGGTTGGTGCGGCGGATCGCCGGGGTCATTGGTGACCTATTTCATGGGAGTGAGATCAAGGCAAAGCCTGCCTTTGGTTGACGGAAAGGGATTCTGTCCTGGCAGAGATCTCCAACAGGTGTCCACCCTGCCCCCTTGAGCTGGTGCCCGGCCATTCCTGGGTTTGATGTGGTAATTAGCGACACTGCCTCCCCCTTCCCGGTGCCATCCCGGTCGGAGCTTCTGTGCCTACCACATCCTGTTTTGCTGGGACAGTCAGGAGTACATTCTTTGGTCTCCATGTCATAGGCAGAGCATGTTCACACCAGGTCCCAGATCAGTTGAGGCCACGGGGGCCCACATTCTCGCAGTCTGGCGTGAGTCCCGTGCGTGTGCTTCTCAGACACCCCTGTGGAGGGTGGTCCCTGTTTTCTGGTTCTGCCAGCACCAGGGGCAGCCCTCATTTGTTCGGATTTGGGAGGAGGGGAGCACGTGGAGAGGTGTGAAGAGCCCGAGATGCTCCGTTGGAGCTTCCTATCTTGGGAAGAATGCTCGCCCTGGGCATTTGGGCAGGGGGCTCTCCAGCAGGACATTACTGCAGTTGTGTACACGGGGTGCTGACATCTGGATGACAGCTCTGAAGCTTTGCCCCTGCTGTTTCAAACCCCCTGGCATTTGCCTGGGTCTGATTCGGCAGACACAGGTGGTCCTTCAGGTGCCAGATGTTGGCACCTCCATGCCCCAGGGAAAGTCTGGGCACCCTCTGCCTGCAGGCACATGGTGCTGTGGGGAGATAGACAGAGTACCCCCCCCACACCCTTTGGCCCCACTGCCTGGGTTGCCTCTGCCCAGAAAAGAAGCCTGGGCATTGGCCCAGGACGCCTCTGATCACCTTCCACAGGGCTCCAGGGTTTCCTATAGAAGGGACAAGCTTGAGAGGAGGGATGGCACTGGGTACCTTTCCATACGCTTCCCTCACCTACACATTCTTCATCATTCCTTCCATCATTCATTTGTTCAGGACCAGCCTTGCCAAGGCCCTGGGACAAAAAGATGACAGGTCCCAGCGCTGCCCCAGAAAGTGTCCCTTCTTGTCCAGAGAGAGTCATCACCTTTGTAGGAAGTGTTTCAGTCGGCTCAGTTAAGGAACCCACAAGTGCAAGTGTTCCCTTTTGTGTTGAGTGGGGCAGAACAAAGGACTTCAGTGACACAGCCACTCTTGCCTAATTGCCATCAAATGTGCTCGCTAGGACGGGAAAGGGACCCTCCTGTGCGTCCCCACACAGAGCCCGCAGCCTGGAGGACATGGGTTTGCCCAGGCCAGCACCAGCAAGGTGTGCCTCTGGAGATGTTGGGGACTGTGGCCGGGACCCTCTCTGCGAACTTCGCGTCCTTCCCTCCACCTGCACAGCCCATGTTCTCTGGCTTCCCCACAGGCCACGCGAGGACTGCCTGGGCCCCAGAAGCAGGATGAGAAGATGGCAGACTTCCTGTTACCTCGGGGCACCAGCAGCTTCCGCAGGTTTACCCGGGAGTCCCTGGCGGCCATCGAGAAACGCATGGCGGAGAAGCAAGCCCGAGGCTCGGCCGCCTCACAGGAGAGCCGAGAAGGGCTGCCCGAGGAGGAGCCTCCCCGGCCCCAGCTGGACCTGCAGGCCTCCAAAAAGCTGCCAGATCTCTATGGCAACCCGCCCCGAGAGCTCATCGGGGAGCCCCTGGAGGACCTGGACCCCTTCTATAGCACCCAAAAGGTGACTGCCACCCACCTCCCTGCCCACGACTTCCTGCAGCTCCCCTCTCAGTGCAGTAGACAGGGAGAGGGCCTCACCTCCATATGGGGCTAGGTTTGGGGCGGGCTCCCTGGGCTTTGGGGGAGTGAGTCACTGGGGATCTATATTCCAATCATTTTCATTTTACTCCTGAATAAAAGCCAGAATCATGCAGCCTGATAATGTTTGGTGTTAGAAGAGAAGGAGCAGGCAGCCACAGTTGAAATCTTGCCTCCTTGGGGAGTGCCAGCTGTGGGGGTCATCTGTAGTTAGACTTTCCCCTTGGTCAGACTCCAGCCATCCTGCAGGGTGTATGATTTGGAGCTGGACCCCAGAGCACAGCATGTGGTCCCAGCTACTACTAGGGACAGATGTAGCCCAGGGGGTTCACTGGGCCTGGTTGTGCCTGGGTAGCTCAGGCCGGGGGCCACAGCCGCAGCTCCTGGGCCTTGCAGGCTGGCAATGGGGCAGTGAAGGCCAACGGGAAATCTCAGAAGGGTGGGAAGAGAACTTGTTCTGCTGTTGTCCTTCTGAGTGTAGGGAGACCAAGTTGCTTTTGTCCACGAGGCAGGGTGACTCGGGCTCCCTCCCAGCAGGGATTTCTACCCAGGAGTTGGATTCCCCCATCTGGGTGCCCTGCCCTGGCCTCACCGCTCAAACCACAGGCACACGAAGCTCCCACAGAGGCCTGGTCCCCAGCTGGTTGACCACTCTTCCAGGCCTCGCTGCTGGAGGAAGGCGGGTTTGCATTTGGTAGCAGCCTTTCCCCAGAAGGCCAGGTACAGAGGAAGAAGGTGGTTGCTCTCATTATTGGGAAAAAGCCAGAGGGCAGACAGGGTCAGTGCTCCCAGGGCAAGTGTGAGTCCTGTGGGTGTGTGGGTAAAGGGAAAGCCCACCCAGTCTATATGCAGAGGTGGGAGAAGAGACCTTGAACCTGGTTCAAGTGATTCAAGTCGGGGTGGGGTCAGAGTTAGTCTGGAAGCTGGGATCCGTCAGGGAAGGTGGGTCTAGGTCATGGTTGGTCACAGCTGGAAGTAACAATTAGGATCGAGGTGAAGGCCAAAGCCAGTGGCCAGTCCTGCTTTCAGTGGCAAATCCAAGTGGCAGCCTCGTTTGAGTTGGCTAGGACAGGCAGAAGGCATGGCAGGAGGACCCAGTTGAGGATGGAGTCAAGGCTGGCCTGGGTCAGGGACACTGTTTTCTATCCCTGTGATCAAGAATACTTGAACCATGGCCCAGGTATGACTTTGGCCTCTAAAGTTCTCTCTCCTTGCTCACCCCTGGTGACACTGCCCCAAGTCCCAAGGGGTGGCACAGGCAGCCCAGCAGAACTTTTGGTCCTGATATGCCTAGTCAGCTTATCTTCCTAGCTCAGATTAAATAGAACTTTGTCTCACCAGCTCAACCTTTGGAGAAGCCCAACCCCAGAGCTGTGTTCCCGCCACTGTTCCAGCCTTAGCCTGGGAAGCTGGGGTTGCCTGGGGCTCAGCCTCCCGCGCATACCGTCCACCCCCATGTCCCGCTATACTGTGTGGACAGCATCTTCTGGAAGCTTGGGGAGAGGGTCCAGTTTGGGCTGCTCAAGATCCTCCCAGGGGAGATACTTGGTTCAAGATCCTCCCAGGGGAGATACTTGGTCATCTCCTCTGGGGTGAGGTAGGGCTGACACTTGTCCTGGACCCCGAGACAGGGCCTCAGGGAAAGCTTCTCTCTTCTGGGCAGAGGTCTCTTGTTTTCCCATCCCTACTTCTCACCAGTTAGTCTTCTCCACTGACCCAGCTCCCTCATTATTGCATCACCACTAGTGAGCAGGGGGAGGGGGTCAGAAAGGAGAAGGGGGAGGAGCAGGCATCAGGCAGGTCCTGGCCTCTGCTGTGGAAACAGCTCAGCTAGAATCACGAGAGGCCCCTTCTTAGGACTGTCATTTTGAAACTGAACTAAGTCCCACCCAACCTGACATTCCCCTAAACTTGACCTTATCCCACTACAGCCACAGGCACTACAGCCACAGGCAACACCGTAAGGGGCCACTGACCTGCCCTCTTCATGCCCTCCGCCTTTCTCTGTCCCTCTCTTCCTCCCACTCCACCCCTAGGCAGGGTTCTAGGGCTCTGAGTCAACCACTGCCCCCCAGAATCCTCCTTGCACAGGGGCCTAGGAGCCACCACCCCAACTTAAAGCTGCTCTCTGTCCACAGACCTTCATCGTGCTGAATAAAGGCAAGACCATCTTCCGGTTCAGTGCCACCAATGCCTTGTATGTCCTCAGTCCCTTCCACCCTGTTCGGAGAGCTGCCGTGAAGATTCTGGTTCATTCATATCCTTTGCAGTGAGTCCCTGCTGGGTGTCTCCTCTGGGCCCTACACGGAGTGGGCAGGGGGTTTGGGGCTGAGAATGGTGCGGGTCTCTGAAGACCCAAGCATCACAGTCATAACCTAGAGGCGTGTTGGAAATGTAGAGCCCTTGGACCCCACCCCGGACCTGCCAGATAAGCGTCTGCATTTCAGCAACATCCCAGGGGATTCTTGGGCACGTGAAAGTTTGGGAAACCCAGCTTCAGTAGAGAAGCACCCTGGCAGCCAGGTTATTGAGGATCCCAAAAGACAAGAGTTCTGCCAATGTCCCCTGGCTCTGCTTTGGCTCCCAAGTCCCCTGCCACTGCCTCCCCATCCCCGCGCAGGGACCTCAAACAGGGCATCAGGGCTGGGCCGAGGAGAAACCACTTTCCAGTAAAGAGACCTCTGCTTTTTTCACACGTGGGCACCCTTCTAGGGAGGCAACACTTGCTTTTTGATTAGGTGTTGACGAAATGTTTGCAGTTTCAGAGTTCTCTCAAAGAACTCTGGTTAGCATTAAATTATGTAAACCACATCCTAAAAAAGCTGCCAGCTGCGGCGGAACGCCCTGGGAGTGCTGCAGTGTGACAAGGGACAGACTGGCCTTTGGGCCCGAAGGGGGCCTCATTCAGGCCGCGTGGGATGTGGGACAGGACGCCAGCACCCAATCACGGCTGTTCTGTGGACTTCAGAAAGGGGGCCCCACAGATGGGGAGGCAGCGGTGGGGAGGGTGGGGAGGCCGGTGTCCCGATGCAGTCAGAGGTATCTGTGTCTCATGGTGCCAGCTTGGGCAGCCTTCCTTTGGCTGGCAGCTGGCTGGGCCATTAATCGAATCAGTGCTGCTGGGCTCTGCAGAGTGATTAGCCGTGGGCGCGGCAGGCTGGCCTGATAGAGCTCCCCAAGGCCCCCCCCTCCATTCCCCACTCTGGATGGACTTTTTCCGAGGCTGAGGCAAAGACCCATTAACCTCTGAGCAGGGCCGGAGGCTTCAGGAAAACAGCTGCCCCGTGAGGAGCTAAGTCACCGGAGACAGATGCTGACAGCTCAGGGGCTTTTCCTGGCCAGGCAGGGGTGAGGGATGCCCGTTCCAGGCTCCACTCACCTGTGCCCCAGTGCCCAGTCCTCACCCCAGGGGTTAATTGGAGGAGCTCAGTGCCAAATCTGTTCTCTGCATGCAGACCCTCTCTCCCCGCCTCCGGCGCACTCCTGCCTTTCCCCCAGGGCTTGCTAGATGTGTGTGTCCAGGCAAAGTTCCACGTACAGCCACAGCCGTGGCAGCCTCGGAGAGGTCTCTAGAGTGGACAGACACTGAGGGGAGCGGTTCCGTTCAGGGAGCAGCCTGCCCTTCCTAGCTGTGTCTTCCTTTGTGAGGCAAGGGTAGTTCGGGATTTAATTTTGGGCCATTCTGCAACTGTTTCTAAACTCCTTGGAGACACCCAGCACTTTGCAGGGCACCCTGGGTGCGTGGAGCTGAACAAGACCCTGTCTTTGCCCCCTTGGGAATTGTACCGTCCCCTAAGACTGATAAGACAGCTACAGGAATAGTTGTCATTTCTGCCAGCGGGTAGGCGCCGGCTGTTGAGGACAGCGCAGAGGGAGGAGGCAAGGCCGGCCTCCGTTCCAGCTCAGAGCTGGTCTCCGCCTCACTCCGAGGGCGTGGCCTCCCTGAAAGCATGCTCTTGCTCCCACCTGGGGTTTCTCCTTCAGGTATCTAACCAACCCAACACTGTTTGGCAGCTGGGGCGCCTCCAGGGATACTGCGGCAGCCCCAGGATTCCTGCAGGGCCCTGGGCTGGGCCCCGGGTGGGGGAGGCCAGATGAGGCCAGGGAGGTGGTTGGGAAGCACTGGCGCCCACAGCCTGGCCAGAGGGTCCGTTGAGCAGTGACTGAGGCTGTGCGATGCTGCTGGTGTCCCCCCTGCTTCCCCATCCCCGCCACCACCCCCACCCCCACTCTGGGCACGACCGACCCTGAGGCCTCAGAGCTGGCCTGTGTTCCCCAGGGCAGCTGCCCCCAGGGAGGTGGCTTGCCATGGTTGAGGCCCTGAAGTGGGCTCCCAGGGGCTGCCTGGATCCTCCAGCTGCCAGGGATTGGAAGCACTCTGATGGCCCTCAATAGCGCCCCTTAGTGGGCTCGGGGGCAGTGGGGAGAGGAAGGGTCTAGATATGTGAGGTTTGGGAGCCGCCCCTCTGTGCCCTTGAGCCTTGCCATTCAGAGTGTGGCACACAGACAAGTAGCAACAGCAGCATGAGGATCTCATAAGAATTGCCGAGTCTCAGGCCCCACCCCAGGACCTGCATTTTCTCGAGGGCCCAGCGATCCTCGCACACAGCTCCCTGGACAGGTGTTTCCAGGTGTGGGTCTCTGAGGGTCATCTCCGGCTCACCTGGTAGTTTATTCAAAATACGGATTCTTGGCCCTTTCCAGACCAGAAGCTCCAGTGTGAAGCCTAGGAATCCACAAACTCTTCATGTATTTCTTTTTTTCTTAGTTGAAATGTAATCCACATACCATACAACGTATTGTTTTGAGACGTCCAGCTGAGTGGATTTTAGTATATTCCTACGGTGGTACAACCATCCCCACTATCCAATTCCAGAGCATGTCATCACCCCAAAAAGGAGCCTCATGCCCCTTAGCAGTCACTGTGAATCTGCATACAGATTTCGTGTTCTGAGTAGTGAACTTTCACTCTGCTTACATTCTTTTCTATTATAGTGAGAAAAAAAAAAACCCACAGAACATAAAATTCACTGTTGTGACCACGTTTAAGTGTAGGGTGCAGTGGTGTTTATGTGGAGTAGGTTTGTGTGCGTATTGTCCTGCAGCAGAGATCTAGCATTTCTGCCAAACTGAAACTCTGTTCCATGCTTGGCTTATGTTTTTATATCCACCCAGATACTTCTGAGCCACCCATGGGTGCCCTTTGGGGCTCGGCCCTTTGGAAAGGGTCAGGGGCAGAGATGAACAAAGCAAGGGGCAGAAGGGTGGCCCCTGCTCTCAAGAAAGAAAACCCACTCACTAGGAATGAGGCAGGCATTCCCAGCGATCTGCTAGCAAGTGCCCCGTAATTCCGCTCAGCTTTGCTCTGAGCGCCACGCTTGTTCAGCATCCCTGGGAAGTGGCCTAAAAAGTAAATATGGGTATGTAGAATTATTTTTTTTTCCAATGTATTTTTGTTATAATCCTGCAAAATGTGTTCCTGCCAGGATTAAATAAAAGAAACCAACTGAATTCCCAATTCTGCTGCAGTCACATTCAGAGAGGCATCACGTTCACGCCGAGAAGCTTTCTGCCTTCCTGGGTGCACAGGGTCTGTTCACAAAATCCTCCCACGTTTCTCTAGCAGATTCAAATGGGCAATCAAACCACATGTTTGTGTGTGTTTGTGTGCGTGTGTGTGCATGTTCACTGAATGGCACAGATAGATGAAAATGCCCCCCACAGTATCCCTTCTGTTCTCGAGGTTTCGTTGTTGTTGTTGTTGTTGTTGTTGACTCCTCAGGATCCAAAGACAGGCAGTCTAGGCAGGCCAAGTTTAAGGCATTCCCCACCACCCATGCAGGCAATCCTTGCTGGCATTTTAATCATGAGGCTGGGAGTGGGTGTTTGGGGACAATGACATGACAGGATTGAAGATGTTCAGCAGAGCTCAGACCTAGAGAGCTGGCCTTTGCCTCTGCCCACACATGGGGCCAGCTCAGTCATTGGCCTGAAACTGCCAGGCAGTGCAAACAGGTGTGCCCAGGGCTGGAGTGCACTTGACTCATCTCTCCGGTATTGGCTGCCTGCCGGGCTCCATGGGGGACCCAGGGATGCTCTGAGCAGAGTCACGTGGACTGGAGGCACCTGTAGGCAGGAAGAGAACACATACACATAGTGATGGAGAATAATGGAAAGGTGGTCCTCAGGTTCGGGAGAGCCAGGCAGGGTTTCCAGTGGTCAAGCAGCTCACAGTCTAGGGTTTGCTGCACCTCCCCCTAAGCCGTTGCCTTTGGTCAAACAGCCAGAACCTAGGCAGGCAACTCCTGTCATTCCCCACCATGGGACGCAGACCATGGCTGGCAGCATTCCAAAGAGCGAGCCGTCTTCTCTGGCTCTTCCCTAAGTCTTGATGCCAGAGTTCAACTCACCTGAGCTCCAGCCGAGTCTTTTGGTCCAAGGCAGCCTGTCCACTGCTGTTTTCTGCCCAGGGGCCTTTTCTTCGCTCTAGTGAGAGCTGTTGAGAGGGGTCTCCCCAGGCAGCCCAGCTTGCTTCACCGTGACCAGCAGGCTGATGGATTGCTAAAGGAACCCTGTCCAGCCTTGGGTGCCTGTCTAAACACCTCCTCCAGGAAGCCTCCTGTCCAGCCCTAGGCAGGCCCGGTTTCTCATAATGTCCCATCTTGGAGCTGTTCCCTCCCTGTCTCCCACCCAGGGCCGAGCACACATGCTCTTTAGGTATGTTCTTAAAAATGACAGTTTCATCCCCTAACCCCCACCCCGGCAGGGTGGCAGTCTGCACACACTTTACAAAGCCTTTCACTCATTGGTTTTACTGCCCTGTGGGTGACAGAGACCAAGTATGAGGTAGCAATACCCATGAGGCAGTGTGACTTGCCCCAGACCTTCTCTGGAGGCAGCAGGATGACCCCTTGGTGTTCTCATGCAGAGACAGGGCTCAGAGTAGGGGGGACTGCGCTGGGCAGTGGGGGGGCTTGGAGCAGGGCCAGGCCATTGACCGGCTTTGTACTGACAGTCTGTGGCCCCTTCAACAAATCACCACAAATATAGTGGTTTAAAACCACAAAATGTAGCATCATACACTTGTGGAGGTCAGGAGTCCAGGAGGGTCTCACTGAGGGCGTGTAGGCGGGGCTGCTTTCCTCCCTGGAGGCACCAGGGAGACTCTGGGCCTAGTCTTTTCCAGTTTCTAGAGGCTCTGTGGACTCCTTGGCTTATGATAGCCCCGTGTGTGAAGTCAGCAACCGCTGGTGGGATTCTTCCCACAGACAAGGCTCCGCTGCCAACCCTCCTGCCTACCTTCTTTGCTTAGAAGGAGCCTGTGCTGACACCGGGCCCGCCCAGACAATTCAAGGTGATATCCCAGCTCAAGACCCATCATTTAATCACATCCACAAATCCCTTTTGTCATATAAATTAACACTTGTGCTTGTCCAGGATTCGAATGCGGTTGTCTGCGGGGTGAGGAGAGAGGGCTCTTATTCTACCGGCTGTAGGAATCTCCAGCCTACCTTGTGCCTCAGTCTCCTCAGGTCCAAAATGGAGACAAAGTCCCTCCCCTCCACTGACCCCACATAGGGTTGTTGGGAGAATTGAATTAGTTAATGGTTACAGAGAGCAGAGCCTGGCACCTAGGAAGGGCTCAATAAATATTTACTCTTAGGGTCATTACTTTCATATTTCAGGAATCACCTGGGATCCCTAGTAGTGGATCAGGTGGGAGATTGGTGAATAAAGCTGGTTGAGGGGCAAGTTAACTGTCTGCCCAATAAGGACAGCCTTGGCACAGAGTCTGGGTGTGGGGAACATGTGCCACGTGTGAGGGAGAAGGGAGTAGGGTTAGCCAGGGAGACCTGCCCACAGGCAGAGGGATGGGCAGCTCTCCAGCGGGAGGGACACCCCCCCCACCGCCCTGCTCCCTCCACCTCCCACCCCCAGCCACACCCCATGCCTGGAGAGGTGTCCTCCCACCAGTGGGGAATCAAGTCTTCCTGGAGCCATCTGCTTTAACTGAGGGAGGTTCCCAAAGCCTGATCCTCTTTCATCTCAGGTGAGAAATTGGAGAATTCATTATAAACTGGGGGTGGGGCTTGGCAGGCTATTTCTTAATCCCCTCAGTTCCCTAGAAGGGGGACTAGAAGTGTGGAGGTCTCATGCCTGCATTCTTTGAGAGGCCTCATTCACTTCTCCTCCCTCCCCAGCTGGGGCAGCCCCACACTCTCCCAGAAGTCTGCACCCTGGCTTGGCTGACTGCACTCAGACCTGAGGCGGGGCCAGGCCTTGGAAATCGGAGGAGCTCTGCTAGGGAGGAAAGAGGCAGGCCCCTAGGGCTCAATTACTTCAGCTCCCTGGCAGCCAGAGGGAATCTCAGGTGGGCAGCCACTTTGCACAGGTCTGGGGCCGGGGACCATGTCGCCATGAGCCTGGGGGCAGCCTCAAGGGGCAGGAAGCCCAGCTTCTCTTCTTGGGCTGGGGAGGGAATTTGAGAGAGCAGCCGAGTGTTCCCCGTTCTGACTCAGGCCCCTTGGGGGTCCCCTGCCCTAGTCCCTCCATGGCTCCAGGGTCTGCCCCCTTGCTCCCTTGTAGGTCTTGTGGTGGTGAGAGAGGCCAGGAGGTCAGTCAGGGCTTCATTTGCAGCAGAGAAGGTAGCCAGAAAGTTAGGGATGAACCGAGGCCTGGGGTAGTTCAGTTCAAGGTCAGGGGCCCAGAAGGATGCCCAAGACCCAACATCTGAAGCGCTCCCCTTCTGATGGGGAACAGATGGGCATTACCACTTAGAGGGCAAGGGCAGGTGCCCCTGCTCAGAGGCGGTGCACCTACTGAGGAGTTTCTTGAAGGATGGGGAGGAGAGCACTAGGTGGGGCACGTGCAAAGGGCAGGAAGCAGTATGAGGAGCCATCGCCTGCATCCTCAGGGTTGTTGGGACAGCAGAACCCTTCAGAGAGGTCCTAGACCAAAGGTAAGGAGCTTCCGGGGGAAGTAGGGGAAAGAACTGGGAGCCCCACTGCCAGGGCTTTCCTCTCCCTGCAAGCAAGTGGCCCCTGAGGAGCAGTTTCCAAATCCCATCTCCCTCCCAGAGGCTGTGGGTCAAAACTTCTCTACTCTGGGGGTCTTCCTCCCTGCCCTCCAGGACAGACCCTACGTGGAACTCTGCAAATGGTGCCATGTCAGCTGTCTGGTCCCTGAAGGGACTGCAGAGCAGGGCAGGGCTCCTGCTGCAAGTGCCGAGGAAGGGAGAGGTGGGCAGGGCCTGGGCCCTGGAGCCCCCACCTGGTTGACCTGGAGGTGGTGGCATGGCAGTGACAATCGCAAGGGCAGGACCCTCAGGCGCCAGTGGCCCGCTGGCCCACTGCACGCAGCTTTCCTTGACCTCAGCGCCACGCTGTTCAGTATGCTTATCATGTGTACCATCCTGACCAACTGCGTGTTCATGGCCCAGCACGACCCTCCACCCTGGACCAAGTACGTCGAGTGAGTATCTTCAGGGCCTCTGTGGCTGGCCTCTCCCTCCCTCCCTTTCTGTCCCATACCGTGGCCCCGAAAGTCACCTCAGAAGTCACCGGCAGGACTCACCCACCTGAAGGGTCCTTGGCTTGGCCCCTTCCCTCTCTGGCCACTCTTGGTCCCGCTGGCTCCTTACCTTGAGCGATGTCCTCAAGGGAGGAAGCTCTCCAGGTTGGCCAAGTGGGAGATTTCTTCCTGACCTACCCTAAAGAGCACTGAGCTGGCTGAGGAAGGCTCTGAAATAAAATCCTGACTTACCGAGCACTTAGTGTCTGCCGGGCGCTGCCGTGGAACAGTAAACCATATCTCCTCTGACCCTCTGGGCAGCGCCATAGGATGAGGACAGCCACTGTCCCCCTTTGAGGGACAGGAAGCTGGAAATTGGAGGCATATCTTGTCCAGCAGGGCATGGTCCAGGGGTGTCCCCACTTCACTACTACCTCTGCTGCCTCCTGGGACCATTTGCTCAATTTCAGAAAACAGCTTCTAGTCCATCCTTCTCAAATGAGAGTACGGTACCCTTAAGTTTCAAACAGACCCGATAGCCCCTTGGGGCGGTTGGTGCCTGTTTTTGGGGAACTGACGGAAATGTCAGGGACAGCCTCTCTTACCAAAGTGGCTAGCCCTGTGGCTCTCTGCGTTCGCCCAGGACTGCGGGGATGAAGGAAGCAGCTCAGGGTCCCGGCATCTAGGCACCACGATTCTTCACCCCACCTAGCTTCAGGCATTAGAACCTCAGCCCCCTTCCCGAGTGCACTGGAGACAGCTGTACCCACCCACCTGTAGGTAGTTGAGAATACACCATGCTCTTGTCACTAGTTGCTGAGGACCGACCAGCAAGGATGAGGGAATGACATGAGCATCCTTACAGGGTAGACCCTGTGACCACCATATGCCCATGTACATGGCCCCCAGGGCTGGAGTGAGGAGAGAAGTCGAGGGTCTTCTTACACCAAGACAAGAGGGAACATGGAAAGGTCAGAGGGGCACATGGTGGGCGCTCAGCAATGCTGAGTCATCATGTTACGGCATCATCTTACAGCAAAGATGCCATAATTAGTCCCACGTTTGGACCAAGCCTCCAGCTAGGCCAGGGGGCATGGCCAAGGGTCTGGCCTGAGGGCTACTTGAGAGCAGAGCTATCCAGGGCTCAGGCATGCACATGAGGAACCTGGCCAACCTGGCCTGCGGGCTGCAGCCTCCCTGAAAAACCCTGCGGGTCTCTCTTCCCAGGTACACCTTCACTGCCATTTACACCTTTGAGTCTCTTGTCAAGATTCTGGCCCGGGGCTTCTGCCTGCATGCTTTCACCTTCCTCCGGGACCCGTGGAACTGGCTAGACTTCAGTGTGATCGTCATGGCGTGAGTACCTTGCTCTCTGCGCTGTACTGTGTCTTGCCAGGCCGCAGTCAGGGACGTGGGCGTCCTCCCTGGCCCTGCGCCACCAGGCCCTCTCACTCCCTCACTGCAGGCTGCATATGGCTGGGGAGCAGCTGCCTCACTGCTATGGCAAGAGGAAGACAGGATGGAGGCCCCCAGTCCCTCCTGGTGGGCCATGGCAGTCAAGCCCGCTGGCTCAGCGGTGGCTCAGTGCAGCCCTGGGCTCAGAATCCATTAAGATTCTGGCATAACATCCTCTGCCCCTTCCACAGTGGGAAACCAGTGTTACAGCCCCAGATCTCTGGAGCACTGTGATCAATGACCTAGATTCCAAGGTGATTAAGAATGAGTCAGCAGGAAAGACAAGGAGCCTGGAGAAGTGACCGGGCATCCCCAGGAGCCCACTCTGGGCACACCAACACCTCTGCTCTCTCCACTCACGAACTCCATATTTGGCACATTCTAAGGCACCTGGTCACTGGCATGATCCAGTGAGGTATCCTGGATGGAGAGTCCTTGTCCCCATTTTACAGATGACAAAAGAGATGCCAAGGACCTACAAGGAGCCTGCCAGAGAGTGAATGGTAATATCCCCGGCCTGCTGCCATGCAGCGTCCTTGTCTGGAAAGAGATCCTCGCTGAGACTGGGTTGAGGCATTTCCCCTCAGGATGTGTCCACAACAGAAGCTGCATTCTGGAGGCAACGACTGATCAGGGTGGGCCTCCCGAGTGGGAGCTGTGGCCTGGGCTCAGCCATCAAACCCTTTCTGGAAGCCTGATGTGTGTGCGGGCCTGGGCACCACACCCTGGCAGGGAGTGGAGCTGGTGGGCCCAGTACTTTGCCCTTGCAGGGCCCCTGTTCCCTGACTAATGGAAGGATAGTGCTGGCCTCGGTGGTGTTGGAGGTTCAGTTCAGCGCCTGCTTTGTAGGATTCTCGGATTCACTGAATGCACCTGTTCATGCCGGACAAAGTCCGCCTCACCCAGGACATGAGCAGCCCTGGCTATGAGCTCAGCCATGCTGTGGGGAAGAGAAGGGAGAGCGGGCAGCCAGACCCTGCTGATGGGGTGCTTTCCGGTGAGAGGGAGAGTCTGCTGGTTAGAAAATCCATCGGGACGTCTGCTTCTCGGTACTTTGCTTGTGAGCTGACACCAACCCACCACCGCCTTACAGGCAGGAAAACTGAGGCTCCGAGAGACACTGCCACTTGCCCAAAGCCGTTGTAGACTTAGGCCTGGGCAGAGCCGAGTGAGCAAGGGAGAGTGTAGCCAGAGAGAAGGCAGGGTGGTGGGGGACAGCCATATGGCCTTGAGGGCCATGAAGAGAGCCATCAGGGGTTGAAAGGCAGGGAGTGACAAGACCTGAGCTATTTATCATAAGTTTGCACAGCAGCTAGGGGGCTATTTTCCTAGCCAGGAGAGAGATGATGGTAGGGACTTGGGTTTAAGTAGAGAAGCTGAGGGACATGGTCAGATTCTGAATGTACTTTGAGGGTAGGGCTGACGGGAGACCCCAAGGTGGGTTTGGCTTGAGTAGTTGGGTGAACAGAGTTCCCATTTGTTAACATGGAGGCTGACGGGAGGAGCTGGCCGAGGGAGGAAGGGACTCGAGCAACTAGATTGGAATGCATTATGCCTGGAAGCATCCAGGGTGAGATGTGGAATAGACAACTGGATATTCCAATCTGGACTTCAGGAAAGAGGTCCGAGGTAGGGATATGTATTTAGAAACCATCAGGGCGCAGATGAGACTGGCAGCCAGGAGACCAGATGAATGAATCATCAAGAGTGAGCGTGGCCAGAGAAGGGACGGCGCCTGGGGACTGTACCTCGGATGCTCCAACATCTTGAGGTCGGAGAAGGGGTGAGCCGAGGAGTCCGGAGGGCGCCGCTATGGAAGGTGGAGAAAAACCTGGGCTGGGGACTGGTTGAGTGTGGCTACCCTTGAAGGATGCCCTGAAGAGGCTGAAGAAATCCAAGGCATAGACCATGGCAGTCCAAGACGTGACACCGCCTATGACTTTGATGCCACTGAGATGACCGTAACCCCGCTGATTGCCTTGACCCGACTTGGGGGTACAGACACCTAATTAGACAGGGCTCAAGAGACTGGGGCAAGTATAGACATGCACTTTGTGGGGTTAGCTATAAACAGGACTGAAACAAGGAGCCGGGGGTGGGGAAGACAGGCAGAGCACCACTGGAGGGGTCTTTGTAAAGGAGATGCGGTGCAGGGAGGGGGAGGCCTGATGGCAGAGGAGGGTGAGTTGCAGGAGCAAAGCCCTTGAGCTGGCCTGAGGGCCAGGAATCTAGGGCCCACGTGGGACTCTGGCCGTCAGAGCAGGGAAGGCAGAATTTCAGGTGGGCTGGGAGTCGGTGATGAAAGAAAGAGAATTTCTCTTCTGATCGCTCGTATTTTCTCCATGGTAAGAAGTGGGATCATCAGCTGAGAACATGGAGTTGGGAAGCTCCTGCTCCTGAGGAGAGAAGGAAACCTCTCCACGCAGAGGAAGGACATTGCACTGACTTTGGAAGGGGGCAGGAGTGTTATGCCAGGCCCAGGCTCCGGAGTGCCTACAGGAGGGGAGAAGTGCTCTTTGTGCCACTGGGGGCCTGCTGTCACAGGAAGGAGGCTGTGGCAGAACAGGACACAGCATCTGCCTATGTCTTTCCTACTTCCCATCCTGGAGCCCTAGCAGGACTGTGTCCACCGTAGGGACGCTCCCAGACCCTGGGTGCCTTACCTAACCGTGGGTCTTTGAAAGATGTTCTGAATGACCTCAGGCCCTTAGTGAGTCCTGCTGTCTTATCCCATGAGAGAGTCTCTGTCTCAGTCCCCATGGGAGTCCACAGGGAACTGCTTCTTCCGCTTGGAATCACAGAGCAGGTGTGCTTTCCTCACCAAGGCCTGCCTGCCTGCCTTTGCTCTGGACCAGAACCAGGGGTGACAAAGCAGAACAGAGCCTTAGAGGCCAGCAGACCATTTCCAAGTTCCTGAGCATCTCCGGGAAACGGCACTTGCTTCCCCTGGGGCGCAGGGACCCTCTGGAATGTCAGGGATCTGCTGTGGGCTGGACTGGCCTGGCAGCTCTGATTCATGGTAGCCCTGCCTTCGGAGAACAGTGGTGCCCTGGTAGTGCAGTGAAATGCATCCTCCTATGGTCAAATGACTCCTTAAGGTGTTGGGGCAGGGGCTTCTAGAATAATTGAGGGAGCCTTGGGTGGCAGAAGTGGTTGATTCAATGAAATTCCCCCTCCCCCATTTTACAGATGGGGAACTGAGGCTCCCAGAGAGCCTGCCTCTTGCCCAAATTTGTGCAATGAATCAGCAGCCCTGCTGAAACTAAAACAGGTCCCCTTGCTCAAGAGGCACGCCAGGTCTAACATTCCCACCTGATCCCCCCTCCCACTCAACATAGAGACTGTAGGAGGGTCTGGGTTGCCAGGAGGCCTGCCAGGCAACCCTCCAGCCAGTGTTCTTCCCAGGGCTCCTCCCTGGCTGGGCATTACCTGCCCGTTAGCACAGCCTCCCACCTCTTGGGGTTGTTATGGAAACTGAACCTGGAGGGGAAAGGAGGGAGGGCAGAGAGGAGAGGGTGGGCTGTACCTCTATGCCCAGCAGCCTGGGAGGCTCCCGCTGCATTGAATAGGAGGGCCGCACAGGAAGATGGGGGTGGAGGAGGAGGGGATCTGCCCTTCCTCCAGATTCCTGTGGCTTCCAGAAGGGCTTCCCCTGCCCTGGGGCTGGTGTGTGGAAGTACATGGCCTGGAGGAACGTTTTGCCAGCCTCACAGGGGCAGAGCTCTCTCTACCCCCAACCCAGCCAGTCCCAAATCTGGCCCTTTGCCAAATACAGGGTCTCTCCGGGCACACATCCTGGAGCCCCAGGAGAGGCCTCACTGGGGTGTCTAGGGCCCCCATGTGGGAAG
This sequence comes from Neogale vison, assembly GCF_020171115.1. Lineage (NCBI taxonomy): Eukaryota > Metazoa > Chordata > Mammalia > Carnivora > Mustelidae > Neogale > Neogale vison. Next base: position 156,728,453 of record NC_058096.1, read on the forward strand.
CAGCCAGGCCAAAGGCTCCGAATCAGCTGAAAGGGCAGGAGCCTCCATGTCACAGGCATGGTCACGGACACGCCAACCCTTCACCCAGCCCTGTATCTTACCTTTGAGACTTCCTTCTCCTCAGCATTGCTCTCCCACATGTGTCCTGACTTCATGGGTGACCACCAGCCCTGCTCCTGTTCTCAGCGACTCAGCTGGCCTTGCAAGCCTGCTAGGAGCACACACCGTGGGATCTTGGCTCCTCTGTGCTCAGTACCAGCTGCTGAGGAGGCGGACCATGAATGGAGGGCAAGCCTGAGGGTGTGGGAAGGCAAGTTCTGCCCTGGGACAGGCAGAGACAGGCAGAGTCCAAGCTTCAGACAGGCAGGGCTTCCCTGGAGATGCGAGGGGACAGACAGGGTCTGCAAGGGACAAGAAGGGAAAAGCAAGGACCGTTGGTTCCCTCTGATGTGCACAGTGCTCTACTCACTCCCTGGGACCAGAAGAGACACTCTTGGAACCAGTGTCCTGAGTAGAAAGACTGTTGTCCCAGGCCACACTTACTAGTCCATCAGCAGGAAATGGGGCCCAGGGACACTGCAGGCTGAACCCATGGCTTTGTGTCTCATGGCAACATGAGCAACGTTCGGAGATAAACCTGAAAGTCTTGTGGCAACCCCATATCCAGATGGAAAGTAAAGCCTGAAAGAAGAATGTGGGACAGAGGTTTGAGAATCTGAGTCATCACAGAGGATGGAATAGCCAACAAAAGCAGAGAGGGAGCTTGAACCAAATTAATAGTTGTATATGGGCCAGAATAAGGGAGGTGACATCTACTCCCCATCGGAAGTTTACAAGCTGAATTGAGTCCAGGGGAAGGAACGGAAGCCACACCACAAAAAGGATCTTGTGTAGCCAGAAGAAAAGCTCTGAGAATGTGTCTGCTGACTTCTCATCTCTGCAGGTATGTGGTGAGTAAGAAGAGAGCAGGCATGGTCCACAGGGCCCCATGAGGAGACACAGAGGAATCTGGTGTCAGCCCAGTCAGAGAGCTGGACAAGGTAGGACCCGGTTGACTCCAGGATACTGAATCCCTTGACATAGCCTACCAAGTCCTTCCCCGCAAATACCCACAGCTTGAAAGCAGATTCAGAAACTCTAAGTGGAATGGAAGGTCCTGGAGGTTCAGACTGACTAGCAGTGAGTGCAGCTGCACGATCAGCCCACCGTTGGCACTTGTCCAGCTTCATCGGTCTGCAGTCCTGGGTCTGATGTCACTCAGACACCAGGTCCGACACACTTGGTTAAAAACCAGACATCCTGAGTCCACTGTCCTTTGTTAAACATCAGACGCCTTCGCTTAAATGTCATGTACCCTGGATGTGAAATCTTTGGTTAAATATCACAAGTCACTTGCCACTGTCCCGATGGTCCTGGTCACACACTGTCCACCCAGCTCTTAGACATCCTGGTCACGTGGCCCATCCACACACACCCTCACACTTGCTTGGGCAGCTCCCTGCTCCCCAGGGACCAACTCCTTCCTCCCGCGCCTGTGAAGACTACAGATGGGTGACTGTCCCAGTTGTAGGTTGGAATGTCTCGACCACTCAGCTCTGCCAAGCGTCGCTTGAACCCAAGCAGACCTAGAGGGCTGCTCACTCCTGAGGTCCCTCCTCCTGTGAAGAACAAGGACCATCCTTGGAGGTCTCCAGAGGTCTTAGAATGAGACTGAGTTGGGGGACTCAGCCTTCAGAGACCTTACTACACCTGTGTGAGGCTCTCAACCAGATACCGGGGCAGCCAGGCACGAGTTGATCACAGACAACAGAAAATGCAGAGCAAAGCTGGGACCAGAATGCCCCTTGGCTCTTCTGCCACCCGGCCATCAGGAGCACCTTGCTGAGAGAGCCGCCTCCCGTGTGGGGGCTTCCTGTGTGGACATCCTTAGGTCATCTCACCGAGGGCCCGATGTCAGGAAGGTAGAGAGGAGGAAGAGAGCCGGAGGGAGCCCTGGGCTGTCGGCAGCCCTCCCTGTGGGAGGGGGAGAAGGGACTGGGCGGGTCGGGGAGGGCAGGCTGAGGTGCTGCCTTGTAATTCCCAATAACTGTGGTTTAATTCTGCAGGTATGTATCAGAAAATATAAAACTAGGCAATTTGTCGGCTCTTCGAACTTTCAGAGTCCTGAGAGCTCTAAAAACTATTTCAGTTATCCCAGGTAAGATGCCCAGATTTGCCTCTCAGATCTCAGCTACAAGTGACTCTCTCTCTGTCTCCCCTCCCCCCTTCCCCCATCGTGTGTCTCCTACTGGCGTGTTGTCACTGTCTCGTGTGTGACTTTCCCTTGTTACAGATACACAACTGAATTTGTGGACCTGGGCAATGTCTCAGCTTTACGTACCTTCCGAGTCCTCCGGGCCCTGAAAACTATATCAGTCATTTCAGGTGAAAAATCAGGTTAAACGCCAAGGCCAGAGGGACACGCTCAGGCCTTCCCAGCCAGCTGGGCCCAAGGCGGCCCTTGGGAAGGCGCCTCCAAAGGTGCCTGTCACCAGAATACGTTTCCCAGAGCTCGGCTGTGGGGGCTGTCGGCGGCGGACATGGCTGTCCCCTCAAAGACTCACGAGGGGCTTCGGGTTGCCCTCCCCATCAAAGCCCACCCTCACAGATGCCAGGGGGCACACAGCTCCCACGGCATGTCCTGAATTGAACCCCAATTCTTCCCAAGATGGTGAGGTCCTTCCCAAACTGAACTCAGCGCCTTGAAGAGCTGAAAGCTTATATGTGAATTGCTTTGGCCAGAAGCATCACGCTCTAATAAGGAAACCAAAGAACTGAGTTTGAGGGAAACCACAGGCCCACGGGGCTGAGGGCCCAGTCCCTGCATTGGGCCCCCTGTGGTGACAAGGGCACAGCTGCCGCCGCAGCCCCATTTTGTAAAACAGTGTACTCTGCGGACAGGCGTCATCAGGCCTTGGCGTCTACCAGCCCTCGCTGCATGGCGCGGTAGAGGCGTAGTGGACCGTGCATGGTAGCCTCGGGAAGCAATTCTCCTTGGCAGATGTTGGCAACTGCACCGGGGAAATCCAAGCTCAGGCGGCCTCTCTAGAAAGCCGGCCTACCCCAGCCATCCAGGAACACTCTCAAAAGGCTTATGATGATTTCACAGCCCACAGAGCAGTGCCCCGAGGTTCCTTCCAGAGCCTCTTCTGAATGCAGCCACACTCAGAACAGGAGAAGGCCCTTCTTTGAAGAAGGCAGCTGGAGACAGGTTGTATATACCACCGATCTGGGGAGGTGTCAGCCGAGGGAAGATTTAAATGAAGCTGATGGTTGCATCCACTCCTGATGTGGAAAGCCGTGGGTCCTGGGCCCTTCATCTCCGTGTAGCTGTTGTTGCCCCCAGAAAGGCAGGGGCCCTGCTCTGGAGGAGTTGTCTCTCCGCTGATGGGGTTAATTATCTTGGAAGAGGACCCCCATCCATTTATGCTGTGTTCAAACCGAGCCTGAGAATGTTCCTCCTAGCCTCTGAACCCCATAGGATGTGCTCCCTGCCAGTGCTCCAGACCCCTCCCCTAAGAGTTAGTAGCAAGTGGGATAGTCTGCCCCCAGTGCACACAGTCACCTCCTTTGAGACAGGTTTTGTCATTGGCCTGGATGCACACAGACATGCTTAGAAGCCTCAAGGTCTATCCTCTAAGGTCCCAGGGACAACCTCACATCATCTGCTCACAAGATTAGAGAAGCACACCGACCACAGCAGTTGAGAAAAGGGAGGTTTCAGTCTGTTTTATAAGAAAGGCTAGCAAAGGAAAATATTTCTCGGAGTAAAGGAGGAAGCCTGCCAGCCTCAACCCAGGCCTTCTTCAGAGCTGCCAGCAACCCAGTGAGGAAGCAGACAGCAGACCCTGAAAGTGGTCATTAGAAAAATGTTGTGGTCAGCATTATGGAAGTCTCCCCAGAGGAGGTGTCCCTTGACCGGAGGCTTAAAGAGCCTTGGCCTTCTCCAGACCTCGGTCTTCTCTCCCACAAAATGGGAAGGAAATCAGAATGGTTGCTTCCCAAGGGCTCTTCACCCAGCCTGTTAGAATTTCGGTGGCAGGAGTGTTTCCCAGTTGATGCCCAGGAGCCTTCCCTTCTTGGGTCTTTCCTGAAAAAATCCTGTTACTTCATTGGACTCATTCTTGCCAGAAGTAAGCTCTCTCATCAGTATGAGAAATGTTTAAAGGACTGGATCTGTGCTCACCAACTGATTGTCCCTGTGGACACTATGTCCACAGGCCAGAAAGGGCTTCACGGGGGCCTAGAACTGGATGCTAGTTGAGGCACCCACCACCTCTTGCCCTGTGCTCCCTGCTGCATATAGTACGGGCCAGGTCTCCAGGCCCGGTGAGCAGAACCAGAGTGTGCTCACTGAGGGGGTCCTCAAACATCTGCTAGAGATGGGGTATGCCGGGCTACAGAATGGGGATCCTACCGCCACCACCTCCCCAGGCCCAGACCCCTGCAGGGTTCACACCTGCCCAGGGCAGTTACCAACATCTGCCAGGACAATTTCTACCGAGTACACTGAGTGCCTCTGAGCTGTGGGCAGGCAGCAGTGCTGGGGCACAGTGGGAGGACTTCCTCCCCAATCCCATGGTTGCCCATTGCTGCCTCCCTGTCTCGAGGTCATGGGCACAGCAGCTGTGGGCACGGCCACCACAGGTGCTCCTAACACATTAACCAGCTGGATGATGGATGGATGGATGGATGGATGGATGGAGCTTAATCTGAGATCTGGCCGCTTGGTTGTGGGGTGGGGAGTGGGGGCAGGAGGCAGGGCTGTGCTGCTGGCAGAGAAGCCCTCTTCCTCCCAATGCTCTGCTCAGACTTGTCATAGGACAATAGCTCAGTGTCAGACCAAAGGCGTCTACACGTGCTTTTCTATCACTTCCGCTGTGTGGTGCTGGCTTCTGCAGGGAGCTGGGCCGTGCAACTAACACATCATGGCCTTGGCTTTTGGGAATGGGTTGGAAGGGGATGGGTCCCGGACAGACAGGGCAGGGGAGGAAAATGCAAAACAGGTCAACCCCTTCCCTGCCCTTGAAGCTTTTCCAAAAGGAGGCCCCTAGCCAGAGCAGACGCTTTAGAACATTACCTACCATACCCTTGCCAGACCTCCTGATTTCTACCCCCACTGTCCTCCAGGAACACACCACATTCCTCTACCAGGAATGGCTTGTCTCTCCCCGTTTCAAGGATCAGGGGAGATTCCATTGCCTGAGAATGGGCCTGGAACTCAGTGTCCTTCCCACAAATTACATTTAAAGGTCTACCTTGGGACCAGCCAGATGGGGACAGGCTTTGAGCGTTTTCTTCCTCAGGAAAGCAGCATTTCCCATTTCCTATGTGGTTAGTGGAGAGCAAAGAGGCCTGGGCCCTTCTGACTGCCCCCGGGAGAATCAGGACGCAATCTCAGTGACAGAGGAAATGGGGGCTTTGGTCTGGAAAACCTGAGAGAGGCCTCCTTCACCTGCCCCCACCTCACGATTGCCCACCTCTCCCAGCACCCCCTCAGGCCCGGCCCCCACCCTATGGAGCAGGGAGCACGGGGCCTATGGTTATCCCCCTGCTCATTCTTGCCTTCCCCAGGTCTGAAGACCATCGTGGGGGCCCTGATCCAGTCTGTGAAGAAGCTGGCCGATGTGATGGTCCTCACGGTCTTCTGCCTCAGCGTCTTCGCCCTCATCGGCCTGCAGCTCTTCATGGGCAACCTGAGGCACAAGTGTGTCCGCAACTTCACGACGCTCAATGACACCAATGGCTCTGTGGAGGCTGATGGCCTAGTCTGGGAGTCACTGGACCTCTACCTCAATGACCCAGGTGCAGGCTCACTCTGTGGCCTGGGCAGGGCTTTATAAGGCCACACAGGCCTCACTAGAGGTCAGACCTCCTCCTCCCAGTGGCCATTCAAGCCCTATCTGAGCCCCTGGAGACCCAGAGGTTTGCTCGGGGATTCCAGCCCCTACCCTTTGGAGCTCTAAGAGAGGACAGAAGAGGAGCAGACTTTGGGCCTGCCCTCAAGAGTTCTGAAGCTAGATGGCTGGACACTTGAGGAGAAGGGAGGATGGAGTTAGCTGGAGAGGCAGACAAGGGATGGCAGCTGCCGTGGCTAGAGGCGGGGATGGACGCTAGAGAATCAGGCACGGGGAGAAGACCAGCTTACCTGCCTGGGAAGGAGTGCTGGCGAGTATGGGACATGGCGCTGGGGTAATCTGTGAGGCTTCAGAGGGCAGGTCCCACCTGTGGGGCATAGGATGGTGCATTCAGCTCCTGTGTTCCCTGCCAGAATGTTAATCCCATGCACGTGCCCCCCAGAACCCCGAGAGAGAGTCAGAGCAAGCTCAGTGATTGTACAAAATCACATGAGCTGCCCCTGTCATTTCACTGATATGTGGTTTTCTGCTTTCCAGGCTGATGGCCAACACCTCTCTCAAGTAATGCCATCAGTCGGATTCAAAGGTAGACAGTGGTGTAAGGCCAGATTCCAGGCCAGGGACATTCTGAAATTAGGGCTTCTTCCCTACAACAGTAGTCCACGCTGGAAAAAGAAACAGACCACAACTCAGGGATTCCATTTGCTTATGGTTCAGCTGTGGCCAAAGAGCAGTGGTTCCAGAACTTCCACATGTACCTGGAATGTACCACATGTCACCTGAGGGCTCTAGAAAGCACTGCTGGGCAGCACCACCGGGGTTCCTAGTCGGTAGCTCTGGGGCAGCATTCGGGAAGTTACTTTTCTCAGCAGGTCCCCATTGATTTCCTGCCACCGCTGGGCTAGGGACCACAGTTTGAGAACTGCTGCCTTAAACTAAGGCAGGTAGTGGTGGGTGATGACCAGAGGGTAAGGGACAGGACTGAGTGTTCCATCTGTCACCGAGTCCAGCCCCAGCCCTGTCTAAGCAGACCACAGTATCACCACGGTGACCATAGTTTGTACCTCTTGCACGAAGAAGTGGACCCAGACAGAGCTGGGCAGTAGCCTGCCAAGACCATGCTAGGACTCAGTAACCAAGATGGGTCTCTGCCTAGACCCCTGCCTCCTGGTTCAGGGCCTCTCTTGGCCCTGGGTGTCCTCCTGAGTGGCTCAGGGCAGGGTACAGAAGCTCCCTGTGGGGACTTCCTGAGTCTTCTGAGAGCTGGGGGGATGCTGGCAGCTGAATGTCTGAGGGGGAGCAGAAGGCAGGCCGGGGAAGCAGCTGGAATTGCATCAGGCCTGGCCAGGCAGAGGGTAGGGGTCAGGGCAGGGGCAGAGAAGAGACCACCAGTGGCATTTCTGCCTCCCCAGAGGCCTGGGCACAGCGCGGGAATCCCGGGAGTCTGGGCCACACATGCCCTTCACCATCGGTTGTTCCTCTTTCAGGAAATTACTTGCTGAAGAATGGCACCTCTGACGTGTTACTGTGTGGGAACAGCTCTGATGCCGGGTATGTGGCACCCGCCCCCCGGGGCCACCTCACCCAGCAAGGGTGAGGTGAGGTGAGGGCGGCAGGCGAGGGCCCCCGCTCCTCGGTGCTTTCTCAGCTGACTGTGCTTTCAGTTTATGCCCTTGACCCCAGGCCTTCCCCTGCCTCTGCTCCCTGCTGGGGCCCTGGCATCTTGTCACCCCACCCCCACCACAGGGGAGGCAGCTCTGAGGCAGTAACAGATGAGGCCTCAGATCTGCAGGGAGGGGGACAGAGCTCAGGGCCTCCTGCCAGCCCAGTCCTGGCTTTTTTCCCTCATGGAAGCCCCCTAGGGCTTCTCCCTTCCACTCCAGTCTTCTCTCCTTCCCTATGCATCTGTCCTCTGGGTCAGGAGTAAGTGTGGCTTTCCCCAGCAGTCTAAATTCTCCTCAGGGCCAGCAGAGCTCACACCTGCAGCCTGAGTGGGGTGCCCAGAGATGCCCCGTAATCACGGGCAGCTCCCAGGCCCCTGTACAGATGGAGTATGGATCAGTGTGACCGTGACACTGTTTGGGGAAGGGTGGGACCCTCCCTCCCCAGACCCCATGTGAGTCTGGGGAGGGAGGGGCTCTGTGGGGCTGCAGTCCCACATATCTCAGTAGGAAGCTTCAGTCCTTCTTGTAGCTGAAGAGATTGTCTGGAAGGTCTTAGGACATGAGCAAGGCACAGAGGCTGTTTCCTCCCGCTTGCCAAGTCCCCTTCCCCAAACCTTCTGTCTCTCACACTCGTGAATCCAGCCCAGTGGTCCATCTTTGGGAGAGAGGCTGTCCCATCTGGCTCTGTGAAACATCAGTCCGCCTCACTCCGCCTATGTGCACCGTCGTGCAAATGGGCACATTCTCCAGACTTGGCCAGGCCCCGGCCCATCCACCCCCACATCATCCTTCAAGCCCGTGGCCTGGCATTTGCCCTGGTCTCCATGCTCTTCAGCTCTGTACTCTTCCCCCAAGTCCTCTCTGCACCACATGCCAGCTCTGTGCCCATCTCCCCGTGGGGTAAACAGCCAGAGGAAAAGACCGTGAGCCAGGCCCTTGGCTCTTCCTCCGTGAGGGAAGAGGTCATTCACATAAGCAGCAGGGATGGGTATCGTGTGGGCAGAAGGGAGATGGATTAAGGCCAAGATGAATACAGATGGGTAGAGAAAAGACAGAAATGGTGTCCCAAGCGGGAGGCACAGCAGGAAAAGTCATGGCAGCAGGACAAGCAGTGTGGGACTAAGTTCGTGGAACTCAGCCTCACGAAGACTTGGGGCATGTGCTGGGCTGCCCAGGGATAAGAGTCAGGCCCAGGGGGCATCTTCAAGGGGGGTGGGGCTCTCACAGCATGGAACAGAGTCTGTGTGTCTGACTGCAGGACATGTCCTGAGGGTTACCGGTGCCTAAAGGCAGGGGACAACCCTGACCATGGTTACACCAGCTTTGACTCCTTCGCCTGGGCGTTCCTTGCACTCTTCCGCCTAATGACTCAGGACTGCTGGGAGCGCCTCTACCAACAGGTACATGGGTGCCCGGGCAGCAGAAACACCAGGAACAGGCTGGGGACCCACATCAGGGACCAGGATGTACAGGTGATTAGCCAGAAGTGGCCCCAGCAGCTTCTCCACTGGCAAGAGCTGGGGGAGATTCAAGGAGAAAGAGACAGGGACCTTGTGTCTGAGGGATGGGACACAGCAAAGAAACTTGGCTGGTAAACAAGTATTCATCCTTCTCTGTGGGACACTGTGCTCTGGGAGTGCAACATTTCACCCTATGTGATGGCATAGTCCCCTCTATGCATGCAACATTTCCTCTGTTGATTGGAACACTCTGCCTCCCTCTGTGGGTGTGACACTATCCCCTGTGTGTAGGTTAGGACACTTACCTCTAGAGATAGGATATGCTCTACTCCCTCCCCAGGCTGTGGCCATTTGAACCCTTGGCACAGGCAGACTGAACATCTTGAAATTCCATGACCATGACCTAGAAGGGGTCCCAGTGAAGATAACCTCTATCGTCTTACTCCCCCAGACCCTGAGGTCTGCAGGGAAGATCTACATGATCTTCTTCATGCTTGTCATCTTCCTGGGCTCCTTCTACCTGGTGAACCTGATCCTGGCTGTGGTTGCCATGGCCTATGAGGAGCAAAACCAAGCCACCATCGCTGAGACCGAGGAGAAAGAAAAGCGCTTCCAGGAGGCCATGGAGATGCTCAAGAAAGAGCATGAGGTGGGTGAGCACCAGCCAAAGAGCCTCTAAGCCAAGCCCTTTCCTAACTGTGGGTGCCTATAAACCTGCTGGGCAAAGCTGGTGCTTATAAACCTGGTGCATGTGGGGTAAAGCTGGTGCCTGCTGGGTAAAGCTGATACCTGTAAACGTGGCATTACTAGATAAAAGGCAGGTCCTGCTGGGTAAAGCTAATACCTGTAAACGTGGCATCTGCTAGATAAAAGGCAGGTCCTGCTGGGTAAAGCTAATACCTGTAAATGTGGCATCTGCTAGATAAAAGGCAGGTCCTGCTGGGTAAAGCCAGTGCCTATAACCCTGCTGCCTACAGGGCAGAGCTGGTACCTGTAAGCATAGTGTGTGCTGAGTAAAGTTGGTGTCTGTGAGTGTGATGCATGCTGGGTAAAGCTGGTGTCTGTGGGTGTGAGGCATGCTGGGTAAAGCTGGTACCTTTAAGTATGGCATCTGCTAGATGAAAGGCAGTTCCTGCTGGAAGCTGGCATCTGCTGGGTGAAGATATTTCATGTGACTATGGTGTCTGCCAGGTAAAAATTTGTACCTGGGTAAAGACAGTGCCTGTTCATGAGGTGCCTGCTAGGTGAAAATGGTCCACACTGGGTACAGGTGGACACTGTGGGTGTGGGGCCTGCTGAGGGAAGTGTTCCCTCTGACCATGGTGTCTTCTGAGAGAAAACGGTGCCCTCTGGGTAAAGGTGGTAGCTCTTGCTAAAGGAGCCTAGTGCATGCTGAATAAAAGAGAACCACCTGTCTATGCACTGAGTTTATCCTAGTCAAGGGATGCCTTCTGGTAGCTTGATGAGGAAGGTCCAAGTTTGGAGGCCTGAGCCAGCCCAGAAAGTAAGCATGGCAGCACTGGTTACCCAAAGCCCCACACACAGGTGCTGCAGGCTAACTACTGAGCCAGCTGTTAGACATCCACTTTCTTCTCACTGCCCCAGGCCACCACCCTCAGCACCAGTCTGGGCCGGCGGAAGCTTCTAGAAGATCTCTTGCCCTCCAGTTCTATCACTTCCTCTGCTTGTCAACACTCCCCCTTCAACTGTCCTTCACACTCCCCTCTTCCAAGAGCTACTCACCTCAGCCACTTATTTCCTCTTCCCTGGACTTTGATTTTTGTCAAAACATCCTGGATCTGTTTGAGCTCATGTCTCCATGACACCCTTGTCGGCAGTTAAGTCTGCAAGTCTACTTCCTGATGGGGAAAGTGAGATACTGAGAGATGCCTGGCCTGCCGTAGCCTGAGGCTGCACAGAGTCTCAATGACCAAAGTCATCCCTCTTCCACCTTTTCCAGGCCCTCACCATCAGGGGTGTGGACACCGTGTCCCGCAGCTCCTTGGAGATGTCCCCTTTAGCCCCAGTAAGCACCCATGAGAGAAGAAGCAAGAGGAGAAAACGACTGTCTTCAGGGACAGAGGAGTGTGGGGATGACAGGTTCCCCAAGTCCGACTCAGAGGATGGTCCCAAAGCAATGGTAATCCCCAGTGGTGGCTCTGGCCCTTTCGTGGGGGGTTGGCATCAAAAGCCCATTATGTTGGACCCCTGGTAACATCAGAGCCCCCCATGTTTGCTCCTCAGAGAAAGTCTCCTTAAAGCCACTCCAGGCCATTCCTGTTTCCCATGACCGTTCTTGGAGTGGAGGAGGTCGGGGCAGAGAGACGAACTAGGTTTGGGCGTTGTGAAGTCCCCAGCACTGGGACTGGGGTTGGGACTGGGGGACACCCTGTGGTGTGGATTTGGGTGCCCAAGGACATGGCCATATGAGTCAGGTGCATGGCTGATGGCCCCCAGTCCTGCTCAGGCCAAACCTGTTTGTACCACCAAGAGCTTTCCTGCCTCCTTTTCTCCCCCTGCCCAGCCATAGGCACATCTTCAGGCACAGGCAAGCTTGAGTCTCAAAGCCCAAGAGGCACAAGCTTTAAGGGAGCAGAAGTCCTAGATGAAGCAGGATTGTCTCTATCCCCTCCTCTGAACACAGATTAGGTCAGCAATTCCCATCCCCCCACCCCGCCGCCAACCCCAGTTCCTGAGTGGCCAAGAAAAGCCCTCAATGCTTGGGGCACCTGGGTGGCTCAGTCTTAAGCATCTGACTCTTGATCACAGCTCAGGTCTAGATCTCAGACTCATGAGTTCAAGCCCTACTGGGCATGGAGCCTGCTTCAAAAAACAAAAAAACCAACTCTCATTGCTGTGAGAGAACTTCTCAATCTCAGTCTCAAAGAACACCACAGGGGACAGGCTGCGAGCACGTGAAGAGCTGGCTTGGTCATGTGCCTTCTCCCTGTGCCCCCAGAATCGTCTGAGCAGCGCACATGGCCTCAGCAGGACATCCATGAAGCCGCGCTCCAGCCGCGGGAGCATTTTCACCTTTCGCAGGCGAGACCTGGGCTCAGAGACAGATTTTGCAGATGATGAAAACAGTACAGCGGGGGACAGCGAGAGTCACCGCACGTCACTGCTGGTGCCCTGGCCTCTGCGCCAGCCTAGTGCCCAGGGACAGCTCAGTCCGGGGACTTCGGCTCTCAGTCACGCCCTCAATGGTAAAAGGAACAGCACGGTGGACTGCAACGGGGTGGTCTCCTTGCTGGGGGCAGGTGACCCTGAGGCTACCTCCCCAGGGAGCCACCTCCTCCGCCCTGTGATCCTGGATCGCCCCCCAGACACGGTGAGCCAGCCCCACAATGCAGCCCCAGGCCAGATCTGGTCTCCGAAACTGGTCACCAGTGACAGGTCCAAAATTCTCACCTAATATTTACTGAGCACCTATTGTATGCTGGGCGCTGGGGGTGAAGAGCGGGGGGGAAAAAAAAAAAAAAGGCCAAAAAAATTTCTCTGCCCTCGTAGAACTTTCTTGATAATGGAGGCAGATGGGCAAACATCAAAGAAGAAAAATAGGTATATATATCTATACGGTGTGTAATGTTGATAAACAGGGAAGAGAGTTAAATATTTAGCAACTGGTAAGGCCCAGGCACTGAGATGCCACCGTGGCACAGGACTGGTATCCTGAAGGCTCTGTGTGTGCCAGGGGTTAGCCTGTGGAGTTGCTGGATCTTGGGCAATGCGGGGGCTTCTAGGAAAGAGGCCAGAATGGCCAGGGGATACTTACGGCATTCTGGACAACAGTTATTCATCAAGCCTAAATATTTCAGTACTTTGCAAAATGGTAAACATTAGCACAAGTAATGAGTGCTGTGGGAGGGCACGAGTAAGGGTGGGGGAGCAGGAACCCTTACCCATTAGGAAGCATTTAAACAAAGAACTAAAGGAGGCAAGGGTGGGAGCCCAGGCTGCTTTCTGAAACTGGGCATGGGGGGTGATACAGCACCCAGATTCTAGACACAAGCTGGGTTTGAATTCCAGCTCATAGTTTACCAGCTGGATGGCCGTAGGCAAGTTGCTTTCTTTCTCTGTGTGTCTGTCATCTGTAAAATGAATTAAAAACACCCATCTCATATTGCTATCTCCTATGGGTACAGCAATCAGGACATCATGAGTATGTTGATGCTGTGATAATGTTATAATTATACACCATCATTGTATCATCTGAGGGAAGCATGTTCCAGGCCTCAAGAGCACCCAGTGCAAAGGCACTGAGGCCCTGAGAGTGCCCAGCCTATTGAAGGAAATTCCATGAGGTCAGAATGGTTGGAACCCATGGAACAAAGGCGAAAACTGTTGGCGTTATCATCAAAAAGGCAGCAGAGCGACAGGGCAGAGCATGAAAGGCCAGCCAGAGCTCAGATCAGTCAGCCAGCCCTGGAGTGTCCTTGCTGACCCCTGCCCCCAACACAGTGCCCAGAGCAGCCCACCCAGGGAAAGGGCACATGTGTGGTTTATACCCAAGGCCTGCAGGAGACAGAGGAGAAGAGACTTCCTGAGGAAGCTAGAATAAGACAGGGAGCCTTGGTTGGGAAGGTGGGGCTGAAGAGAGAGGGCTCACAGCCAAATGGGCTGTTTTGCTCCAGCTCAGACAGACTCTGGCTACGGGACTTGGCACAGGTTAATGAATCACTCTGTGCCTCAATTTCCTTATTGGTTAAGTGGAAATGAAATTAATATCCACGTCAACAGTTTGTGGTGAGGACTAAAAGGGTTAAGACCTGTCTGGTGATTAGACTGGTACTTGCCTCATGTTCGAGTCATTGCTGTTATTATCTGTTACCCTTTATTACTGAGGAGGAAGGAGTAAAGACTCCTGGGACAGTCACAGTCCTCTAGAGCAGGGAGTCAGAGAGGGTCCTGAGAGAGCACTGGAGACAGACCACCCCTTCCAGGTGCGCCTGGAGGGCCCTGGCAGTCACCTGGAGGGTGGGACTTCTGGCCTTTCAGGAACACTGAATCCCAGTGGCCTAGGCCCTCCTGCAGGTTTCAGCCGGTGTGTGGAATCAGGTTAGCAGCCCAGAACACTAATAGAATTTTCTAATCTCATTAGGGAGAAAATCATCTCATTGTGCTGCACATGTCAGAAGGAATCCAAGTTCAAACACTTCATTACCGGACACTCTGACTTCACCCTTTCTCACTTCTGTGGGGCCCATTTGTAACCTCAAAGGGATTAGCCGGCAGAGGGGCTTATTTGCAAAGTTAAAGGAATTATCAGACCTAGATGGAGACATTGTAAAGTTAAAGAGATTAGCGGGTTGTAGGCCCCGGGGAATGCCTTCTCTGCCTCCACCCGGTCCCCAGTGAGGCCTGTCTGCCCAGTTCTAAAACTGAAGACAGAGCATAGTGTGGGACACATAGTGGGCACTCAACCAAGATAAGAGGGGGGAAGAAGGGCCAGCCCACCAGACAGCTCATGTTTAATTTATCCCAGTCAAGGGGTAGAGGGTGAAGCTTTCCTTTGTCTACAGGAGAGCATGTGGCCCAGAAGGCCAGATAGGGGTGGGGAGCAACAGTCTTCTCCCTCCCCTCCCCCGCACCCCCATCTAGCTAGTTAGAGGCAGGGCTAGAGCTTAATCCAAGCCTTCTGATTCTCAAGTAATTATCCATGCAGCCAACATTTGTCCAATGCCAGCCTGCCACATTGAATTGGAGGCTGCAGGGATATTGTGAACAGAACAGATGAGCGCCAACATCATGGAGTTTACTTTGTAGTCAGGAAGACAGATGGCAAACTGGTCAGCGTTTCCAGGTTAGCAGTAAGGGTCATGGGACAGACAGTTGCTGGGGGGGGTGGTTGGGGATGGCTCTTAGAATCCTCAGGAAGTCCTTCCTGAGGAGGTGACATTAAAATTGGCAGGCAAATGATTTGAGAGAGCCAGCTACAAAGATGTGGAAGAACCATGTTGCAGGCAGAGGGAACAGCAAGTATGAAGGCCCTGAAGGAGAGGAGGCTTGGCGTGTTCGAGGCATGAGAGAGCCAGGTAGGGTCAGGTGTGATGGAAACAGCTAGGAGGGATACAAAAACACTTTTGGTGAGTTAGGATTTGGACTATACAGTGCCTCGTAGGTAATAAAAGGTTTGAATTTACTCTGAGTAAGATGGAAAGCATGGGGAGAGGGGAGGCACAGATTATAGTGGCCTGATTTCCTTTTTAAGGGAATCCCTTTCTGCTGCGTTGGGAAAATGGAAGAGATGATAGCATGCACTAGCGCAGTGTAACAGCTAGCTCCTGCTCCATAATGCTGTGTAACGCACCACCCCCAAAGTCAGTGGCTAAAAATAAGCCTTTATTCTCACGCTGACTTACCTGCCCAATGCCTGTGTTTTGGCTGGTCTAGGTCGGGCTTGGCTGGGCAGCTCTGCTTCTGGCTGCACGTTGGCTTGACTCCTCACCATGGGTCAGGCTGAGGGCTGCTCTGAATGCCTCAGTGCTGAGGTTTAGGTCGAACGTGTGGCAGCTACCTGGGGAAACTGTTTTCATAAATGATTACTGGAGCCAAAGCCAGTGTGTCATTAGTGAGACAGGGAAGGGTGCTTCCCCACAGTGGGAGAGCAATGAGGAAATATTTACTAAATAATAACTCAGACTATCACCGTCGAGGAGGAGGTAGACTGCTTGAATACTTCCATGACCAGGAGCTCACTCCCTCACTAGGCAACATTTCAGGGCAGTCCCACCAATGGCAAAGATTGACTTTAACTGGAGTGCAGATCAATTTGGTGACCACCCCAAGTCCTGACTCTGCCTCCCTGGGTAACCCAGGCCCCTCTTCCTTCTGACCTACAGAGATCATAGGGCCTCACACTTGCACACTGAACAGCCCCATGCCTTCTGCAGCCCCAGCTCAGGCTCTTGCAGTGTGGTCATAGAGGGCCACGCTGATGAGAAGGCTTCATGCCCCGCCCTTCCCCCCCCCCCCCCCCCGCACTGGGAGGCAGGGCTCTGAGTAAGCCTGGAGAGTTCCTGCCACCACCTCCTTCTATCAGACACACCACATCTGTCTGCAGATCTGGCTCTTTTGCTTACAAAAATGATGCCAGTGCAGAAACATATGAGCACAGCAAGACTTCTCCCTCTCCTTTGCTCCCCCGCCCCGCCACAATCCCATTACCCAGATATCCTCACCTTGACGGTTCCATGTGTATCTTTCAGGGCTTCTGCTTGTTTTTTCATCAAACTGTTTGTCTCAGAGGTGCTCCCATGGGAACACACATGGGACTGCCTCCTCTCTTTATGTCTGTATCAGGGTCCAGAGTTGGACTGTATCCATAATTGATTTTAATATTCTTTCTATTGATTGGTTTTGTTTTTATGGGAGTAGGAACAATGCTGCAATGAACATCATTGCATATATATTTGGGGTGCACGTGTATAATTATTTATGAAGTTAGATGGCTAGATGAGGAATTGCTGAGCCAATTTAAAATTTTCTTGGTAGATAGAGCCAAACTGCCTCCACAGCTGCTCCCACCAGCTATGTCTAAGTATTGTGCTTATGCTTCTATTAATGTCACCTCAGAGCAGGGTTGTTGTTTTTTTTTTTTCCTTTACGTTTCTTTATGCTCTTGACTCCAGAGAGCTTGTGGTCAATTAAGACTCCCAGACTGTTTTTGCATGTACTAATGTACAATGACAGCATCTGGTTAATAGAACTTGGTACATGTAGTTTCCTGTCCACACTCAAGAATTACCACTGATGAGAGACAGTGAAGAAAGGAGGATGGAGATGATGATAGGCAAGAGAGATGGGGAAAGTTATGAACAGGGAAGGAGTTGGGAGCAGAGAAACCCAGCATCCGTGTCCCATTAAGACCCCCATCCTGTCTCCCCATGACCCCCCACCCCAATCCCGAGTCTGGGACCGCTGTTCCAGGCCCAGCAGCTACCCCAGGTTCAGGAGAACCCCCCCCTTCCCGGGCTGATGCATATCTCCTGGTTGCTCCCAGACCACCCCGTCGGAGGAGCCGGGCCGGCCCCAGATGCTGAACCGCCAGGCTCCGTGCATGGATGGCTTCGAGGAGCCGGGAGAGCGGCAGCGGGCCCTCAGCGCAGTCAGTGTCCTCACCAGCGCCCTGGAAGGTCAGCTTCCCCTGATGTCATCCAAATGCTCCCAATCCTGCCCCCTCCCACTTAACCTGACCTGAGCCAAGCATCCCCCAGCTTCTAGGTTTGCCTCAGACATACCCACAGTGGGCCCAGACTTTCCAGTCTCTGTTGCCTGTTCATCCTCCCGAGCCATGTCTGTGTTTCTTCCAAACATCCCCACAGCTGTCCTGGCCTGTCCTGGGTGCTTCCCAGTCTCACCCTGTCCTTTCCCAAGCATCCTCATGCCTTCCCGGGACAAGCCTGGCCCAGGCACGCCAACTCTAGCCTATTACCACCCATTCCATGCCCACCATAGGCTATTCCAGCTGGGATAGGAAGCTATCCTAGCTGGAATAGCCTATGCCCTATTCCAGCAGGCACCCCACATCTGTCCCAGCCAGTACCCCCCAGGAAGTCCCCAGGCATTCCAGTCTTAACTTGGCACCACCACCCCCATCTTGTTTCCTCTTGTCCCATATGTGTTCACATCTTTTCTGGCCTGTTCCAGGCACCTGCCATCTGTCCTAACATGTCCCAGATGCCCACGTCTGTTCTTCTTGTTTTGGGTGTCCTTAGATCCAAACTTGCCTGTCTCAGATGTTGTCTTGTCCTTTTCAGCTTGTCCTCCCCAGGTGTCCCCATGTCTGTGTGAGACTGTTGTCTCAAGAGAGCCCCTATCTGTCATAATCTGTCTTGCCCGAGTTGTCCCCACATCCGTCCTGACCTCCTGCCCCTGTGGCCCTCCCGTATCCTATTTCCAGAGTAAGGGGCCAGGTCATAAGCCACATTTTCCCTTAGCCTTCCCTGTCCCTTTCACAGTCCCCCTGTCACAAAGGAGCCCTGCCGTCTCCCCAGCTAAGTCAAACATCTTTTCTGGGATACCAAATTATATGTGAGTCAATTCACAAAAAAACAAACCAGCTCATTGGCTGCCCCTGCCCCTAGAGCTGGAAGAGTCTCACCGCAAGTGTCCACCATGCTGGCATCGCTTTGCCCAGCGCTACCTGATCTGGGAGTGCTGCCCACTGTGGCTGTCCATCAAGCAGAAAGTGAAGTTCATGGTCATGGACCCATTCGCTGACCTCACCATCACCATGTGCATCGTGCTTAACACACTCTTCATGGCTCTGGAGCACTACAACATGACAACCGAATTCGAGGAGATGCTGCAGGTTGGAAACCTGGTAAGGGCTGCCAGCAGTTCACTCTCAGATGGGCATCCTGGTGTGAAGGGCTCTCGGCTAGCTGGCACAGCCTTCATGGGTAGTGAGGGGGGGTGATGCAGAGCACAAAAGGATCTTCTGAAGGTGGGAGTCACCGTGGAAGAATCTTGGAACAGGAAGGGTCAGGATCAAGTTTTAAGGAGATGAGAGCTATAGCTGGGAGCGAGTTGGGGATAAAGATGCCCAAGGGCTGGAAAACAAAAGTGAGTTGAGGGTGAACTTGAAATGTGCAGGGATGTGAGATATGGCAATTAGTACTGGGAGAGGAGAGTGTGTGCAATAAGAGGCAGTTCTCTCAGGGGAAGGATGGATGGACGAGAGAGGATGGATGGATGGACGGATAGTTGGGTGTAGTTGAGCCAATCAGGCAAAGCCAGATTTGAATTCTGAGTCAGCTCTTACTAACTATGTAACCTCAAGCAAATTAGTTACTCTCAGTCATTGGCACAATAAGTATTTGTTTAATTTAATAAATGTAAAATTAGTATGACAATTGCAAGCTCATAGGAAGCTAATGAGAATTGAATAAGATAATGTGTATAATGGGCTTGGCTCAGAGTTTGATAAACAGTAAGCACTCAAGATAAATGATAGCTGTGGTCTGTGGTTATCATCACTGTTGCTGTTATTAAAGAGGCTGCCCCTGGAAGTCAGAACGTCTGGGTTCTGATTCTGATTTTTTTTTCCTTGAGATCAAATCAGGTCCTACCTCTTTATTCTAAAGATGGGAAACTGAGGCTCAAGAAGTGACATAGTGGTGACAGAGCTGGGCATGTGACTACTGTCTCCTGAGCATAAGAGACAGGGCCCCACTGGCTCTGTCCAGTTAAACACAGACAGCCATTCTCTAGGGGATCCCGGGTCAAGCCTGGCAGAGAGCCTGGTGGCTTCTGAAAGGAGCTTCCGGCACCATCACTGAGGTTGGGTGGAAGAGAAGGCTATTGCTAAGAGAAGTGGAAGTCCAAGCTTCCTCTTACTGCAGAGCCAGCCCTATCTTGGTCCCTATGGCGCAGGTGACCCCCCCAGGCAGGCAGGTCTCCTATGCTGCAGAGTGTGAGGATTTTTTTCCTTTATTACTTTCCATATCTAGAACTCGAGATCATTTTCTCGGGGTCTATTCAATTCTTTTTCACAAACCAGAGTCCATTTTTCTACAAATCTACTTTCTTTCCTTCTATATGCAAACAGAATGGAAAGCTGTATTACAGTCTACAGGTGTCTCATGGCACAATTGTTCCAGCCTTGTGTGGGCTGGTCCTCAGGTGGCGGCTATGTAGGGTTGCAGTTGAATGTGGTTTTATAGGAATATGACCATTGGGTGGCATTGAGCAGCAAGTCAAGGTGATAAAGATCTCCGGTGGCTTCCCTGGATCACTGAGCTGTGACTGAATTGAAGTTGTATTAAACTTGGGGTTCTGTTGTTAGAGGTCATGTTCTTGGAATATAGCTTTGTTTTGTTTCATCTGGATAGCTTTATTGCTACTGTGTAAGGTTTTGATTGTCTTGAAGTTAATATATTCTCCATGGTTTAAATGTTACATGTAAAGAAACAAAACCACAACAATAAGCATGGGAAAATAATCTTGGTAGGGGGAAAAAAACCTTTCTAAGCATGTCATTAAAGACCACTTCCATAAAAGAGAAGATCAGTAAATTTGAACTTTGCCCTTCATCTGAAGAACAAATGCAACTTCTATTCCTAATATTGTGGGCCAAAAAACCTGAAAAGTCCCCTACTAGGAAGCAACTAAAAATATAGCAAATGTTCTTTGAAATGCATATCAAAGCTCATGAGAAGGTAACAAAAATCCCGTAGTGCCAGAAACAAAGAGGAACTTAAAAACCATAGCAGTAATCATGTGAAACTGTTCTGTAGTTGCCCCGGTGGGAGCCAAGAGCAGGTAATATTGCTGATTTGGGTAATCTGGGGACTTGGATTTTAGTGTAACTACAGAGACAAGGCAGGTCTTTAAACAATGTGAGTAAGGGTTGGAACTGAGTAGCCCCATAAGAATATAACCCTATTTTCAGTAGAATGGTTAACCAGAAAAAACTCCTGACACTGAAGTTGGGAAATGATAAAGGAAGCTTGTCATTCTCATCCAGGGCTGAAGAGGAGGGGAAAAGTAACCTCTGGAAGCTTGTGACTGTGAATTTGGCCTTATATAGATTTGGAGTTCAAATTTATAGCTCAGTGTTTCTGGGACCAGTGCCTAAAAATTTAACAGATAAAACGGATCCTATGATATCTTGGGGTCCCCGCAAGAAGTAATCACAAATCTTCTCTGGAAAGACATACTTTTAACCCAGGCCGAGCGTATTCTCCAAATTACAAAACACACAAGGAAATAAACCACTATGAGGAAGAGTCAGCGGACAGATGGACATAGACACACACACACACACACACACACACAGGCTTATCTTCTTAAGAGCATCACATAATATAACTGTCTAATACAGATTATTAATAAGAATGTTCACTAAATAACTAAAGACATAGAAGAAGGAATTAAACATTAAAGAATAATATAGCTTTGGAAAAGAACCAAATCAAATTTCTAGAAATGGAAAATATAGCCACTGAGATTAAAATCTCAATGTATAAATCAAATAGCACATTCATATAGCTAGGGAGATAATCAAATTAATATAATTTTAGATCTAAGGACGCTTCCCAGAATGTAGAGAGATGAAGAGATAGAAAATATGAAATCAAGGTTCAGAGACATGGAGTCAGAATGAGGTCAAGCACACAGCTGTTTGGGGTTCCAAAGGAAAAGATAGGACAATGAGGGCAAAAGAGTGTTCAAGAAAAGAATAAGTGAGAACTGATCAAAGAAATGAACCCTTAGATTCAGGAATTACATCACATCCTCACAGGATAAATAAAATATCTAGACACCATGAATGTCAAAAACAAAGACATCATACAGCAACCAAAACAAGAAATATCGCTTACTAAGGAACAACAGTTAGATAGATGGCAAACTCTACAGTAGCTTCAACAAAATTCAGAAGACAGTGGAATAATCATTCCGAAGTTCTGGGAGAAAACAGTGGACACCCTAGAATTCTGTATCCATTGTCCTGCCATTTTTGAAAGACACTGATGACTGAGAGTCTACACACACACAAAGTACACAAAAATCTGTACGTCAGAAAGAAGTAAAATGATTGTAGAAACAGGATTTGAGAAGAACCTGAAAGGATTAGGAAGAATGTGGGTAAAGCTAAGCAAGCATTGACTGTAAACACAAGAATAAGAAGAGTCCTGATCGCAGGGTATAAAAAGTAGAAACTAAAACATTGGAACTAAAATGTCCGCCACTTCCTGGGAAGCCACCATCAGCACTGCTCAGTGGCCCTCCCTCCAGGAGTAGCATATAAAATAGGCATGGAGCAGGGATTGGAGGTAAGAGGGGCTGAAGTTCATGTACACTCTGAAATATTACCTTAGACACTCTTAACTCAAGCCTGATTGTTAAAGCTTTTAGGGTATTCTAAGAGAATAGGGATGGGAAGTCTTAATTGCCAAGCCAGAAGAAAGGAAAATGGAGAAATTTTACAACTCAATCTAATAGAAGAAAACAAAGGGGAAAAAATACAAGATACAAAATAAAATAAAAACAGAAGTCCAAATATACCAGGAATCATAATAAATAAAGGTAGGGACCACAGACACCAGTTAAATGACAGATTGTTGGTTTGGTAAAGAAATCAAATGAAGCTATATGTTTTTTACAGAAGATACCTGAGTATATTTTGGGATCCAGAGTCCTAAAAGGGAATGAATAAAAAGAGATGGGAAAAAGATAGAACAGGCAAATACTTTAAAGAAAATTGATGGAGTTATATTAATATAAAACAAAATAAACTTTAAAGAAAAAGTATTATTAAAGGATAAAGAGATACAAAACATAAAGATGAAAGGAACAACTCACCAGGAACATATCATTCTACCTGAATGCACTAAATTACATAGCTTCCAAATATATAAAGCAGACAGAAAGATCTATTTAACAAGACCACAATCTTAGTGGGAGACTACCCTTCATAACTCACAGGTCAAGCTTACAAAAGATCACCAAGGATCTAGAGGACTTGGATAACAGAAATGAAAAGCCTGACTTAATGAATGTACAGAGCACAACACCCAGTAGTTAAAGAAATCATACATGGAACATTTACAAAATGACCACATTTTATGCCTCAAAGCAAGTCGCAGCAAAGATAGGCTATTGTGCAACCTTCAATCTCCAGCCATTGCCCAATTAAAATGTATGTGTCAGAATCTCTAAAAATGCTCATTGTCTATGCAATTCCATTTCCAGAAATGTATCCTAAGAAAAGAATTGGACAAGATGTTTTAAAACAAGTATGTGGAAGGATATTTATTATGGTAATGTTTCTAATAGAGACAAAAGAAGGCCCATCACAGGGAAATACTATGGCACAACTGTGCAGTGGAATATTCCACAACTATTCAGGAAGGAAGGAAGGGGAGGGAGGGAAGGAGGGAGGAAGGGAAGAAGGAAGAAAGGAAGGAAGAAAGGAAGGAACGATGGATGGAAGGGAGGGTAGAAGGAAGGAAGGGAAGGAAGGAGAAAAGAGATGCTGTAGATCATTTTTAATTGACATTGAAGGATGTTCCCAGGAATTAAGTTGCAAAAGCAAGTTTACATTAAAGATATTAAAGAAATATGGTCAAGGAGAATTCAAAGTTTCCCCAAAGTACCCCCACTTCCTGGGAAGCTACCATCAGTGCTGCTCAGTGGCCCTCTTGCCCAGAGTCAGGGGAAGTAGGTCCCCACCCTCCAGTCTCTGCCTGCCAGATCCCAGTGAGCCTATAAAACATGCAGTGTTGTTTGAAGGCAGCCCCTGCCTGAGCCTGGCACTCTTGGCTTCTCACATCAGTTATAATAAATGCTGCCATGGTAACAATAATGGGCCTGTGGTGGGGAGCATCTGCTCTGCATCCATTAGCTCTAACTCTTAGTTATCCCCATTTTACATATGAGGACACTGAAGGCTCTGGGAGATGAGGAAACTGGCCTGAGATCACACAGCAGCAGACCCAGCTTTGGAAACTGAGTCTGGCTGCCATTCTCTACATGTCTTTAAACTAACAGGCTTTGATCACATGGCCTTAGAAAGCCTGGGCTGGTCCTTTGGAAGGAGGAGTCTGGCACCAAAATTTATGCCCTTATAAATCAGTGGTTCTCAAGCTTAGCTGCATACTAGCATCACCTAGGAAATTAAGAACAAAAAACACTCAACTCCTGGTCTGTTCTTCAGTCCAATTTAACTAGAATTTCTGGGAGTGGGACCCAAGCATCTGTATTTTTAAAGCTCCCTAGGTGATTCCAAAGTGCCCCACATTTGAAAACCAATGGCCTTTCTCAAACTTCGAATCTGGGTATCTAGTCAGAATACAGGTTCTGCTGGAGCAGGGTCAGGTGTCTTCAAGATTCAAGCATCCAGGTGATGTTGTTGGTTCCTTATCACTTCCCTCAAGAGGCATTCCCCAAGAGCTTCTGCTATCTTGCTCTTCTGACTTCCAATGCCAACTAATATGTGCTCTCTTACTGCCAAGACAGATTTGCACTTGGGCAAAGGGAGGCAGGATCTCTCCTGAGTACTCACACTCATTCCTGTCCCTGAAAAGAATGTGAGCACTCATGGGTCTGGTGAACTGGCCTTAAGAACACACCCACCCTGGGGTCCTCAGACAGGTGATGAGGGAGACCAGAGGGCCGCAGGGGTGAGGGGAAGGGGCTTCACAGGCCCCACCCTTAGGGATTCTCAGGGAGACCCAGGGCAAGGAGTGTGGCTGATAGGACACAGGGCACGCCGGAGCTGAAGGTCGAAGGCCCAGCTATTTGTATGTTTATATTCAACAAATATTGGGTGGTTGCCTACTGGCTGGGCATCATTCTTGTAACGTAAGACAGAAAAGGTCCCTCCTGTGGGGCTTACAGCCTAGCCAAATCTGTAGCTACATATACAGTTTGTTACATGGTGGTAAGTGAGGGAAAGAAAAATAAAGCAGAGAAGAGGGAGGAGGGATTTGGTGGAAGGGGGCCATGGTTTTAAGCATCAGGAAGCCTCATCCATTAGGTGGCTTTTAAGCCCAAACCTGACGGGAGTGAGCCCTGTGGATGGGGAGAGCGGAGATGGTGCAAGGGAAAGGGAGCAGCAGGTACAAAGGCCCTGAGGAAGGAACAGTGAGGAGACAGGCTGGAAGAGCAGTAGGGGATGGAGTCAGAAGGATGGAAAAATTATGGGTATAGAACCCCAAGACAGGCTGGGGTGCTGAGGAAATGGGAGAAGAACCCCAGCCTCCCCACACAGGAGGGAGCCCAGGCATTGGAGCTGAGGCCGAGAGATGTTGCAGGCCCTCCTTTCCGTAAGACCCCAGCTGGTGGGAGAACAGTTCTCTCTGGGTACAAGCCCTGAGCAGATCCCTGAATTCACGAGGGCTGGCTGACTGGTGATGCCCAGTGTGGCAGTGCCGTGGTAGCCCCCCACCAGCCGTCCTGTTGCCCTGCCCCCAGACCCATAGCAATCCCTGCCCCCTAGCCCACCGCCACAGGGCCTTATATGAGCAGAGGAGGAAAGGGCTAATGCAGGCATCCCTGCATTGCCTAGGAATTAACTTTACCTCCCTTCAGCACAGAGCCCCGGACAGGGGTTGCCGAGGCCTGGGTTATCACCCCTGTTTGCCGACCCCAACAAGCTACTCAGTCTCGCTGTCTCTGACCTCTCCTCCCTCACAGGCCTGGTGCTATCTCTAGGGATGGTCTGGCCCTCTGACCTCAGCCCTCACCCACAGAAGACCTCAATGACTCCTCCCCACCCTCACAACAACCCCCTGAGATCCAAGAAGGCCTCGGAAGCAGGTCCAACTTCCTGCCAGCCACACCCTCCTAGGGCGTCCCCTCCTCCAGGAACCATGGGCCCCTCCAGGCTATTGGCCCACTGAGGAGCAGTTGGAAATGGTCACAGCTGCATGACCCACCACATGATGGGCTTCTTGACCACAGGACTCTGCTGGCCCAGGCTGCAGAGCTCCAAACTGTGTCTAACAAATGGAGGGAAACCCAGCCTTTGTCTACCTTAGGAATGTTTCCAGAAGGCAGAGGGGGTTGCTCTAAATCTTGAAGGACAACCCTAAGTTCATTTCCTGGTTCTCAGATGTACCAGCTACGTGACTTCAGGCAAATTATTAACCTCTCAGTATCTCAGTTTCCTTCCCTGTAGAATGGGGATGATGATAATTTCCTCATGGGGTTGTTGGGCATATGCACTGCATTCTAGCCCAGGACTGGCACATGGTCATGCCCTCAAGAAGAGTTGGGTGATTGTTATTACAGAGCTAGGAGTTCAGTGTGTGGACAAGATGGAGCAGGAAGAGCATGGGCAGAGGCCCTGAGACACGGAAGCCGTGAGTGTTCGTGGGAATGCGTGTATTTGGCACATAAGGAGTAAGAGTGCTTCCTGTGGAGACCGGGACTGGAGGGTGTCAGGCTGGGTTGTGATACCCCCACCTCAGCCTCCCCTGCCCCCAGGTGCTTCCTAGAGCTATCATTCTCTGCCGGGCTTGAGATGGGCCTGGCTGTTTCTGAGGACCATGCTGGCAGATCATGGGTGTCGAGCCGAAGAGGGAGTGGGGACTTCAGGCTGCATATGTCCCCGGGGGCCTGGTCCATGGCTGAGCAAGCACCCACTGGGAGCCAGGGTGCAGTCAGAGTTGGCACCCAGGAGGGGGTTCCCGCAGGAGCAAGAGTCAAAAAGCGGGGCACCCCTTTTGGCCCGATGGTCTTTCCAGCCCAAACACTGGGAACCCCGGTCTCTCTGTTCCACCCCAGGTCTTCACCGGGATCTTCACCGCAGAGATGACCTTCAAGATCATCGCTCTGGACCCCTACTACTACTTCCAGCAGGGCTGGAACATCTTTGACAGCATCATTGTCATCCTGAGCCTCATGGAGCTGGGCCTGTCCCGCATGGGCAACCTGTCAGTGCTGCGTTCCTTCCGCCTGGTACCTAGCTGGGCCCTCTGCAGGAGGGAGGGGAGGGGGCCTAGAGCACTGAGGCAATGCCCTCTGAGGTCACCACTCAGTCACCCCTACTGTGATCCATCATGCCTTCTCCCAACAGCTATTTGCTGGGTACCCCAATGCTGGTGATGCGGGTGGTGGGAGGGGGCAAGAAAGGAGATATCCCTCTGGGAAGCTATGGGGATGGCCATCTGATGACTTGCAAAGCCCTTTATGGCTCACCATGCCCCCTTTAGCCCTCGTAGTATCCCAGGAGAGGAACTAGTATTACTACATACCCATTCCACAGATGAGGAGACTAAACGCCAGGTGAAATGAATTTCCCAAAAGCCACATGGCAAATAACAGGTGGAGCCAGGCCTGCCAACAGCTCTCCTGGGGTTCTGCCTGCTGGTTTCAGAGTCAGCACTTTGGAAACTCAAATGTGCCCGCAAATCATCTGGGGATCTTGTTAAACTGCAGTGCCTAATTTAGTAGGTCTCGAGTGAGGCCAAAGCTGCTGGTCTTTGGACCACTCTTGGAGTGCAGAATGCCTGAGAGGTCCACACATGGGGCTGGAGGTAGGTCAGGGAAGGCTTCCTGGAGGAAGTCTGGGCAGTGTTGTTAGGTTCACTGGAGGCTTGAAAGGCAGGATGGTAGAGGCAGTAGAGAAAGTCCAAGCTATAGGCTCTAACCCTGACTCCACTGCCATGAACTAATGGACTCAGATTAAGTTACTTCACCAGAAGGGCTGGCTTCTTCACCTGCCAAAGGAGGCAATAACAGTGCCTACCCCATGTGGTTGTCGGAAGCTCTGAATGACGTGAGTATCCTAAGCACAGGCCTGGCACAGCAGGTATTCAATAAGTGCTAAGCATCTGTCCCCCTTTTCTGTGATAACTGAGCAGAGAGAAGGTTGGAGGGAATGGGGCAAGTCAGAGATGGTTTGACCTGATGAAGATGAGTCTGGAAGAAGAAGAACACTCCATGCTGGAGAAGTCTTTGGGAAGTTCCTGGCAGTGAGCCTGGGGTTGGTAGGAAGCTGGTATGGGGATGAAGAGCAAGGCTGAGTTGGGGAGATGAAGCTGGAGATGTTGACCTGACTCAGAGCTGAGCCCAGCGGAGCTGCCCTCAGGCTGTAGAGAGAAAGAGCAGTGTGTGCTCCTGGAGAAACACGTGTCCAAGGGCCCCCTGGGTTTTCAGGTAGGAGCTTGCAGGGGGTGAGGGTGTCCATGGGCGGCAGGAACTAGAGCCCCTCACAAGGACACCTCCCTCCCCAGCTGCGGGTCTTCAAGCTGGCCAAATCATGGCCCACCCTGAACACCCTCATCAAGATCATCGGAAACTCGGTGGGGGCGCTGGGGAACCTGACGCTGGTGCTGGCCATCATCGTGTTCATCTTCGCTGTGGTGGGCATGCAGCTCTTCGGCAAAAACTACTCTGAGCAGAGGTACCGCATCAGTGACTCAGGCCTGCTGCCCCGCTGGCACATGATGGACTTCTTCCACGCCTTTCTCATCATCTTCCGCATCCTCTGTGGGGAGTGGATCGAGACCATGTGGGACTGCATGGAGGTGTCTGGGCAGTCACTGTGCCTGCTCGTCTTCTTGCTTGTTATGGTCATTGGCAACCTCGTGGTAAGTTGGCCAGTGGCCCCATATACACCAGCCCACCGGTCATCCCTCTGCCCATTCACTTAACTTCCTTCCATCCACCCACTCATTCACTCAGTGAGCTATCAAACTGTCCATTTATCCATCAATCTCATCATCCATCCATTTACTCATCTGTCCACCTATTCATCATCCATCCTTCCATCTATCTACTCATCCATTCATTCATCCACTCACTTATGCACCCATTTACTCATCCATCTGTGCACTTATCACCATTCCATCATCCACTGATTCTTCCATCTCTCTACTCATCCATGCATCTTCCTATCCAGCCATCGATCTACTCATCAGTCACCCATCCGCCAATTCACCCATCCTTCTGTCCACCTCTCCATCAATCTGTCTACTCAGTTACCAGTCCTCCTCTCTATTCACTCACTCACTCACCCAGCCATCCAACCATTAACTCCCCACTTACTCATTCTCATATCCATCTGCCCATTCATTCACCCATCCATCTATCTGCCCATCAACCACCCATCCGTCAACCCCTCTTCATTCATAAACACACACACACACACACACACACACACACCCCCTACCTATTCATCCATCCATTCACTCATCCACCCAACCATCTATCCATTCATTCATCACCCAGGTTTTTATTCTCTTATCTTTTCCTCCACTCACTAATCCAGCCCCACATCCATCCGTCAACCCACAATCCATTCACTCATTCACCAGTCTTCTTCATCTACCCATTCATCCATCCAGCTCTCTACTCACTCACTCATTGACCCATCCATCCATTCCCATCACTCCTCATTTGCTCCTTCATTCATTCACCCACCTAGGTACCTGTTTCTTCATTATATACTCATTTAATATCCATTAACTTACTTATTTACTCATCTACCAACTACTTCATTAGTCACTTACTGTTCAATGATTTATCACACAGGTTTTCAGTTCAGCTTAACAAACACTTCCTGTGCCCCTGTTGCATGCAAAATATTATGGCAGTAAGCTGGGAATACAGAGTTGAATGTGGCCCTGCCGTGGCTTACCAACTGGAGAGTGGGGAAGTGGAGAGCTCAAACAGGCCTGAAATAACTCTTAAGCTGGTCAGAATGATCAGAAGCATTAAGGAGTGTCCCTTGGGTGCTGATCCCCACCATCAGGGGAAATCAAGGAAGGCTTCCTAGACGAAGGTTTGGGGTAGACATGATTGGTGATACTAGAGTGGGAAGGAACAAAGGGAGCAAAGCACAGGTGCAGTAGATGTTGGTCCAGATAAGGCAGGATCCATGGGAACTTGTATGTCACCCTGGGTACCCTGTTACAAGGGACCCAGCCTTGCTTCCCTGGCCATCTGTGCATCCTAGGACAGGTGCCTCTTGCCTTGTACCTTACAATGTGGGGAATTCCGCAGTTGAGAGAGATCAAAAACCCCAATGTCAGAGAAGGAGCTTTGAAAAGCTCCTTCTTTGGAAAGCTTCAGGTGGAGGCAAGTGAGTGATTCAGGAAGAAGTCAGTGTCCACTGTGGATGTAGAGCTACCTGTCTGGGTACACAGGTGGTCCACACATGCTCAGACCTCACACCTGCTTGATTTGATTCTTGCCAGTGTGGACAGCATAGACTCCCATCACCTCATAGAGACCTCAAGTACCAGGGGCTGCAGTTTCCAGACAGATCCCTTCCCCAAACCTCCCTAGTTCTCCTCCAGATGTGCCCTAACCATGCAAGGGCGGGCCCAAGCCAAGTTGGTGGTCAGGCTGTCTCTAGCCCCACTTGTGGGGCCCAGAGAGGTGGCAGGGCATCGGTGCACAGTGCCAACAGAATCCAGCTCTTGGGCTGCACCCTCTTCCACATCTTCAACTGGCTTCCCCTTGGGCTGGAGCCTCATTCAGCCCTGGCCCTGCTCCAAGGGCCACCAGACTATGTATTCTAAGGAGGCTTATGAGTACGCCAGGCTCTCAGACCAGGGCCAGGCCCGCTGCCCTCATGCACACAGCCCTGCCATTTCCTAGCGGATCTGCCTGGGGATGAGAAGATTAGAGGCTGCTGGAGGAGGGAAGCTAACACAGCCCATGCTGCCCCCTCCCTGGTCGCCTCAGGAATTGGGCTGCTGTCGGGCGTGGGTGGAAGCAAGATTGCCATTGAAATGGGAAGTCATGATCAGGCAGAGGCTGGGGAGCAGCAGCCTGATTGAAGGGGAAAGCACTGGAAGAAGCCAAACCTGGGCACCAGGCCACAAGGGAGGAGCTGGTGTTCTTGTGGGGGCGGACAAGGCTGCCCATGCACCACTCCCCTCCACCTTACCCCCTAGCCTGGGCCCCAGATACCTGGACCTGAGGCATAGGTGAGGGTGGAGGAAACAAGGTGGGCAACTGGGAGCCGAGGCAGGCCAGGCCCAGGCCAGCGTGGCCGAGGCTGGGGACTCGGCCAGAGGTCAGTGTAGACAGCAACCCTGAATCATGTCATGTGCCCTGCCAACCAAAGATGACATTTTGACTTTTGACAGTTGTCAAAAGTGATCCTCTCCCCATACAGAATGCCAGATCCTGCCTCTTCCCCTTGCCATTCTGTCCTCCTGAATGTATATTGCTTCTTAAACCAAAGGCATGTTTCTGACTCCTGGAGCGCCAACCTTACCACTGCTTTCCTCAGAATTCTCATCCCTAGCTCTTTGACAGGCAGGAGGTGTGTCTTCGGGGCTCGTGAGAAGCCAGAGAGGGGCCCAGAGTGGGTTTCCAGTGAGAACCGCACACCTACCCTCACTTACCTCCCTGCCGTAGGGGTCCCCTTTCAAGGGAACTCTCTGTGGGGGCTGGCTGGGTGAAGGAGGCACCAAGCCCATGGTGGGGAGGGGGTGTCTCTGGCCTGTCAGCTCCAGAGCCCGTCTGACCCAGGAACAAGCCTACCGTCATTTTCATTTACCCTCCATGAGGCTGGGAAGTGGACCCACAGCCACCCTCTTGTCACTCCATGAAAGGGCTCTTTCTTAACAAAAGCTAAAGCTTTGCCCTTCCAGGATGGTTTAACAATAGCAGTAGTCCAGAATTCTGCAGAGAGAGATGAATTTTGCACACCCGGCTTAAAGAGTCTCAGATCCCTAGCTCCTGATAAATAGCTTAAGTACTGCCCTTCTGGCACTTGGCAACCTCAGCCCCTCCCCTGACTTCTGGCAGCTCCGACCCAGGTCCCTCCACCTCCTCCCCAGTTGTCTGGTCCTGTACCCAGCACCCATCCCAGCATCCCTCACTGCCTAGACAGCCACCTCTCCATGTTCTGACCCCGCAATTAGTCAGGCCCGAGGATTGCCCTTGCCCCTTCTCTGCTCCATCCCTCACGTCCCTCACCTGGAAAGCAGAGTCAGACCTGGGGACACATGTAGAAGGTGCTAGATATTCAAATGTTGAGACAGCTCAGAGGCCCATCACAATCCCTTCTTTCACCAATAGACATAGAGGCACCTTCCCAGGAAAGTCCTCAAGAGCTCTGCATTGCTTCTGGGTGGGATTCTGCCTTGTCCCTGGTGATCTCAGGTTGGAGCCCACTTCCCAGGGAGCAACTCCGTGCTCATTTTAACCCCGCCGTCTGCCATTACTCCCAGGCAGCAAGACCCCATCAGCAGGCTTCATCCCTGGATGAACCCATGCTTCTCCCTTAGACCCCGGGCCAAGACCCGCGATCTGGGGCCGAATGCCCTCAACCCAGACTGCATTTGAGCCCTTGGGAAAAGGGATGAGAATTGGTCTTTCATTTTATAGCCAAATTCACTATATTCAAGAGAACTGTGGGGTTAGGATGAGGGCCCAGAGCTGTTGGCCATCAGCAATCCTTAAGGTCCCTCAGCCTCAATTTCCCCATAATGGCCCCAAGGCTAGCTACCCCTATGGTTCCTGCCTTGATGAGCCTGATCCCTGGCCTCCACAGGTCCTGAACCTCTTCCTGGCTCTGCTGCTCAGCTCCTTCAGTGCAGACAACCTCACAGCCCCTGACGATGACGGGGAGATGAACAACCTCCAGCTAGCCCTGGCACGTATCCAGCGAGGCCTGCGCTTCCTCAAGCGGACCACCTGGGACTTCTGCTGCGGGCTCCTCCAGCGGCGGCCCCAGAAGCCCACAGCCCTCGCCAGCCACAGCCAGCTGCCCAGCTGCATGGCCACCTCCAGCCCCCCACCACCCCCGGAGTCAGAGAAGGCGCCTCCGGCCCGCAAGGAGACACGGTTTGAGGAAGACGAGCGGCCGGGCCAGGGACCCCCCGGGGATGCAGAACCTGTGTGTGTGCCCATTGCTGTGGCTGAGTCAGACACGGATGACCAAGAGGACGATGAGGAGAACAGCCTGGGCACAGAGGAGGAGTCCACTAAGCAGGTGACTGCCTCACCCCCCGCATATATGCAGCACCTACCTGTATAGGGCCCGGGTCTGTGCTTGCCAGGGCTCCCAGCCTTGCTCCACGCAGCTGACCCTGCCACCCTCAAGAGGCAGCGTAACAGTGGGGTGCTAGGGGCAGCTGTCAGCCCTCTCTTCCCAACCCAGCCCTGAGGGGACCTTGGAAGGGGCTATTGTCCATTGTTTGCCTGATACTAGCCAGGAGCAGCGAACTGTACAGAAAGGGGAACTGAGGCATGGCAAGAGAGAGACTTGCTAAGAGTGCCTCGCACACCTACGACAGAGCCAGCACTCCCGCACACCCCTCTTCCCCCAACCATCGTCCCCCTCCAGTACTAATATGGCAGAATGTCTTAGGGAGGGAGGAGTGGAGTCTCCTGACCTCCCGACTGCCCTTTCCCCTCCTCCCAGGCCCAGGGCTAACTCGGAGATTTAAAAATAAGCATCCCTAAGATGGCAGGTGTCAGAGACAGCACTATCTTATCTCCCAACCTGTTATTTTTAACACTTAGGACCAGAGTCTGGACAAAAGAGACAGTGCCCCCAACCCCCTCAGTTCTCCCGTGGCCTGAGCCAAGCACAGATGGCTTCTCCTTAGGTCTTTAGGTCAAGCAGTGAGTGGTTCTCTGTCTGACTGGACCCATCCTCACTGCTTGCTGTGGGCCTGCGCCGGTTGGGTCTGCTGTGAAGGGACACTGTTCCCCACGTGGGGAGTTGCTTCCACATTGTTCTGCCTCCCAGTGGTCCCAGAGGCCGGCTTCTACCCCTTCGGTCAGGCTGTGGGACAGGGACAGTGTAAGCTGGGGAAGGGCAGTGCTAGCAGTTGCCAGACCACGGCTACCAGTTATCTCCAGGATGCTCCCTTTCCTGCTCCTCTCCTTCTCTTGAGGCTGTTGGCTGGCTCCCCGGGGCCAGTGTGCGTGCATGTGTGTGTGTGCGTGCATACGTGTGTGGAAGGTGCCATGCAGAGTGCCGTGGGAATTCATGGAGGAGGTCTGTATGTCCCTCCTAAGTGGAGTTGCCAGCATTTGGGAACTGGGCAGTGCACCCCAGCCACACCCTTCCGGGGAGTGGGAGGAGGGGAGACTTAGGCCAGACTGACCAGGATCCTCCCAGAGGGAGAGATTTTCGGTGACCTGAGGCCCCATGAAGAGGGCAGGAGGCAGTGCTCCAGTTGCTTAGGCGGGGCCCTGGGAACACTCGGCCGGGGAGCTCATGGGCTGGGCGTCTCTTCAGCAGGAATCCCAGCCTGTTTCCGGCAGCCCCGAGGCCCTCCCAGAGCCCAGGGCCTGGAGCCAGGTGTCAGAGACCCCCTCCTCCGAGGTCAGTGTGGCTCAGGCAGACTGGCGGCAGCGGCGGAAAGTGGAGTCCCCGGCCCCAGGGTGCAGTGAGGTAACACACGCCTTTGTCCCTGAAGCCAGCGGGGTGCCACACTTGGATCGGAGCCAGTCTGAGGGGTCCTCGCACACACCTGCATTTGCTGGTGGGAGCCATAGCCACGGTCACAGGCAGTGTGGGAGACCCGTCCACACAGGGGGTCACGGGCAGCCCTGCCCTGATAGGGGAGGGGTGGCATGGGGCCCAGAGCTTCTGCAAGGTTCTGGAAGCTGCCAGCCTCCGTGTGCTACGTGTGCTAACCCTACCCCCTCCGTGTGCTCATCCCTCCTCACTCAGTTCCCGTGCTTTGGTCCTCTTTGGCAAATGTTTGTCCTGTGAATTACGCCACCCCAGGGGACTTTGCGGGGCCCTGAGATCAAGTTCTTGATGCATTGGCCACCAGCAGCTTCTCTCCTGGACTGAGGCCGAGGCTGCAAATGGGAGGCCTAATCTAGGGTTTTGTTCTGGCTACAGAAGGATTTTAATTTGAATATACTACTAACATTTAAAATTTGGTAGCTTTTATGTAAAAAAAATAAAAAATAAAAAAACCCAAAAAAACAAAAAAAAATCTGCATTGAAATGCAGAAAAAAAGTAGGAAAAATGGAAAAAAAAATTGGAAGAAGAACCACCCCACCAGAGACAAGTGATGACCACCTCCATGACACTGACTAGAACTCCCTGGTTTGCCACATACCCACATGCTTAACTTCATTCCACAACTTGCAAGCATTCCACGCCTATAAGCATTTGAGTCTGCAGCCCCTGAGCTAAAGGACTGCGGCGTTGGTCATGCTTCCCGACCCCACACAGCCACCCCCGCTCATGCCAAGCATGGTGGAAGGTAGAGGGCAGGTGTTCAGAGACAGAGCAGCCTGACCCCAACCCTTGGTCCAGCAACTGTGACTTGCTTCGACAGAACGTTGTACCTTTTGCCCTATCCCTTTTGTGCAATGGGTTTATGGGAGACTTGGTGATCATGATCAGCTCTGGAGCACGAGCACCTGCTGGAATCTTCATCCTGACAATACAGGTCACTCTTCTCCCCTGGAGGGTCTGACAGAGAGGCATGTGGGAGCAGGAAGATGTAGGAGGGATCCAAAGTCACGGAGAGGGAGGGTTTTCGTACTGGAATGATGACACTTCTTCCTCTCCTCAAATCAGTTCATGGTAGGACCCATCAAAGGGAGAGAGAGGTGGGCTGGGTGTTCCTGGACAAGGACCCCTCATCTCACCTGCAGCGGGTTCCTGAGAACCTATCTCCCAGCCAATGCCCCCGGTACTTTGTGCAGCTCCAGCGTCTGAAAAGCAAAATAGTGTGGAGATCTCCTCTGGCTTGTGCCTTTCCCAGTTCAGCTGCCCAACGAAGCTGGGGGCAGAAGGATGAGCCCTCAAAGCTACGGGGACCCTAGAAGGGCCAAGGCTCCACCCTGCACTCAGGAGCCCTCTTGACTTTCCCATCAGCGTCCAACCCTTCCCCATCACAAACGCCAAAACTGAAGAGGACTTTGAGAAAGCAGCAGAGGGAGTCACGGAAAGAAGGGAAAAGAAGACGGCTTTAGGAGCAGAGGCAGGCCAAGGACTCCAGCCAGCTCATCTCCAAGTGGAGCATAAGGCTGAGCTACCCAGGCATGCCCACTTGGCTGGCACCATAGACAGGATCCGAGGCCACCAAAGGCTTCCCTTCCCTCTCAGAAGCCTCTTGCCCCTGCCATGCCTTCTGTAGGGTGGGCTCCTAGGAGCAGAGCCTGAGATGGGCATCCTGTGCCCCCAGAGAAGCTGATAGGGAAGAGCAAGAAGCAGGATGAAACCAATGAAGAAGCTTCGAAAGGCTCGGTCCTGGATTCAGGCCTCAGCCTGGTCCAGTTGGGAGCCCTGGGGCACACACTGCACATGGCATTGTCCCACTACCCCTTCTCCAGGCAAGGGGCTGGCCTCATGTTTTCCCACATCTGTGCAACAGTGGGTGTCAGCCACCCGTGGCTTGGGTTGAAACCCACAAGCTATTACGGGGCACGGCCACTCCCTGGCTATAGACCGTGTTTGGAAGAAGGGGCCAGCTCCACAGTCAGTGTTCATGGTGCGGTGGACCTACCAGAGGGAACTGGGCTGAGCACTGGCAGTGACCACTACTGTTCCCCCCAGTGACTGCATCTACATGGGACCGACGGACACTCGCAACGCCACATGCCCACGGTTCTCTGTAATCAGATCATTCAAGGGCTGGCTGACAGAACCCTGTGTGGCCAGGCAGGGCAGCCTCCAGGCCCTTCTTGCTTTGACTCCGGGCTCTGCTCATCACCCCAGCACTCATGAACTGGGCAAGAAGCGTTGGTTGGGTGGCTGGCCCGTGCTCTCTGCGTCTGACCCCACACCGGTGTGTGCCTGTGGCCTGGTTCGGATTCTGCCTGTTTCCACTGCGTGTGCCAAGCTGCCACTGTGTGTCCTTGTCTGAGTGTGTGCCCGTGTTGCCACCCGTGTCTGTCTCTTCCCAGCTGGCCACATTCCCCAACCCCAGTGCTTTCCAGTACCCCCTGCACCTGACCCTAGACCCCAGCAGACCAGAGCCAAAGACTCAGGAGCCTCTGAAGTCCAACCTTAGTTCAACCTGGGGCAGGTTACCACCCACCCACCCTGGGCTCAGATTTCCAGGTTATGCAGTGGGAAGAAGTCTGGGCACCTCCTTTCAGGGAGCCCCTGGCTGCCCCAGACTTGGGGCTCAAGGCTGGAGCTTCTACGTGACCCTCATCCACCCCATCCCACACCCCTGCCCACAGACTCACGAGGACAGCTACTCGGAGGGAAGCACAGCAGACATGACCAACACTGCTGACCTCCTGGAGCAGATCCCTGACCTGGGTGAGGATGTCAAGGATCCGGAAGACTGTTTCACTGAAGGTACTGCCCTGAGTGGCCCTTTGCCAGAGCCTCAGCCCTACCGGGGCGGGGGGCGGTGTGTGGGCAGAACAACCAGCAGCTCCTTGGGGCCCAGGGCCATGTTGCACCCCACCCTGACCCCAATGCTTGCTCTCCCTCCACATTCCTCATGACCCGGGGGGGCCCCTCCTTCTACCCAGGACCTAATGACACCCCTGCCCGTGGACTGCTGGGCTGGGCAGCTGTGGGTCAGCCGCATGGAAGACCCATGACTACATTGGTAGAATGACAACACGAGTGTGTGACCCCCAGCAGCAGGGGCTCCATCCTCTTCCCCCATGCCTCTAGCACACGGTGCCTGGCCCATTGCAGGCCTTCTGTAAATACTCACTGGTGGTGACATGTGCCCGTCATCGGCATCTGTGGCTTTTATGAAATGGTGGTGAATATTCAGAAGGCAACTGGGGATAAAATGAGAGTTTCCCCTCCACATGGCATGTCCTTTGGGGCTATCAGTGAGGGCTTTGCCCTTGCCATGGCTCAAAAACTGCAAACGTGGAGAAGACCCAGGGACCGAGTACTCCAGGAGTTCTAGAATATCCCCCCAGGGGGAGAATTTCCCAGGTGAGCAGAGGAGAAACTGGTGCCCAGCCCAGCCCAGCCTTCCCTCTGCTCAGATCTGCCAGGCCCTTTACCCACTCACTGGATGCCTAGTCCATCTGGCCTTTCCACAGAGTTCTTGTTGAGCATGGGCCCCTGAGGTCAGCACTGCAGTGCTCCCTGCTGTCCCAACACACCTGCCCACCATGTCACCCTGTTCACTACTTCACGTCATAACCTCATTCTCTCAGTCACCCCTTCCGAGGGGTGGGCATCTGCAGGCCCCAGATTGGGCCTGACCCTTCCTTCTTTCCCCTCCACAGGCTGCGTCCGGCGCTGTCCTTGCTGCACCGTGGACACCACGCAGGGCCCCGGGAAGGTCTGGTGGCGACTGCGCAAGACCTGCTACCGCATCGTGGAGCACAGCTGGTTTGAGACATTCATCATCTTCATGATCCTGCTCAGCAGTGGAGCCCTGGTACCCTCCTGGGGCTGCAGGGTTGTGCAGAGAGGGATGGTGGAGCGGGGAGGGCAGGGAAGGGAAGTCTGCCACTGGGAGCTAGGCCAGAAACTGGGGCAGAGCCTCTGCTGTAGATGGGCTTCCCCCGGCCCCTGGCATAGGAGTCAGCTCACAAACTCCCATCACCACAGCAGGAACGGAAGTCAGAGCTAGAAGGGCTCATGGAGGTCACCTGGCCAGAACCCTGTGTCCCTCCATAGGGGAATGATTGGCCCCACTTCACAGTGTACAGCTGGCATAGGTCATAGGTCACAGGTCACCAGCCTTCCACCACCAAGTGCTGGGGACACACCCATCTGCACCTTGCGCCGTTAGGCCATTTCAGTGCAGTTAACAATGCTGCCTAAGATTTCACTGGTAGCTCCCTTCATTCCAGCTCTTCCAGGGTTAGAGGCAGGGCTGTGTAGTTCACACATTGTCACATTTGATCCCAACAACCCTTTGTAGAAACATTGCATAACCTGCTTAAGGTCCCACCACTTGCAAGCAGCGGATGTGGCAGTCAGATTCAGGAGTCCTTTGTCTTGACCTTCCACTTGTTCAATAGGTCTCTTCTAAGTTTTCCTTCTATCTAGTCCTGTGAGCCGTGGGGAGCAAAAATAGGAGGAAGAGACATCAGCCCCGGCCTCACTGGCTGAGAGTCTAGCTGGGGAAACCAGATTCAGTAGGTTTGAGGTAGTCAGAGATCAGCTCGTGAGAAAACACTGAAAAAGAATAAATGACTGGGAGGTCAGGGGAACTGGAGCAATCAGGAAGACTTTCTGGAGATAGCAGGTGAAGCTGGGCTATGCAGGACAAGGAGGTTTGCTGAGACCAAGAGTAGCAGGGAGGCCCTCCTGGAATGCCCTATGTGGTTCCCAAGCACCCTATTCTGATCTCTCAGAGTCCATTTAGGAGGAGATGGGATGGCACTGGAGAGGGTTCTAGAAGATGCTGGTGAACGGGGGAGATGGGCAGTCAAGAAGACAGAGGAGATAATCACTTTCCTGACCCAGGGGAGCAAGCACTTGATATCGTTGGGGAGGTGAGAACCCCATGTTTGAGCAACTGACGGGAAATGCTTTGAACCCCAGAGCAAAAGAGAAGGGCACTTTGACCCAAGGCTATGTGCCTCCACTCCGTGCCACCTCCTGAGCTCAGGTCATGGGGAGGCACCGTGGCTGTCACCCCTGTATCCTGTACTCCCCTCCCCTGTTCCATCCTGTACTCCCCTCCCCTGTTCCAGAGTGGGCCTAGAGCCCTGACTTACAGGCCACATATTTTACCATTGGCAACTAGAGCCAAATCTCTGTAGGCTTCAGAGAAGGATGATTTGACAATATGTTAACGAGTTTTGTTTTTAAACAGCCACAAACAAGGGCAGCCAGAGCCGTGTAGTCTGGGCTGTGGAGGAAAAACTCAGCCTGGCATAAGTGAGGAGGAGTTTTGGCAAGCAAATGGTGAATCTAATCAGGGTAGACAGCCAAGCACGGTTTAAAAAAAAACACGTCGATGATATATTGAGAAAAAGAAGTCTGAGTGTGTTATTTAAAGTTATAAACTCGGTTAACAGAAAGCAAACTATATATCCCTTCCAAATTGTTGAAGGGAATTTTCTTTTAAAGAAAACAGAGCTCTTACAGCAGAAGATAGGAGAAAAAAGAAGGAACAAGGTGACATTAAACCAGGAAACAGAAAATAAGGTGGCAAAGGGAAAAGCAAATATGTTTTAATAATAATGATAACTGGATAAAATTCATCTTTTAAAAAAGGAAAGGAATCTGAATGGATTTAAAAAACAAAAAACAAAGACTTCACCTATGTGCTCTTAAATGACAAACCAAAACACTGTCACTCAGAAATAGTAAAAGTAAAATAATAAGATATATCAGGCAAATGCAATCATGACAAAAATCAGAGTGTTTGTGTCTGTTAATACTAAGCAAGGTTTAATTCAATGTAAAAAATGTGAGATAAAACAAAGCAGGTCACAGCTATAACAAAAATAAAACTTTTGGGGCACCTAGGTCGCTCAGCAGAGGAGTCTGCTTCTCCCTCTCACTCTCCCTCTGTGCTCTTGCTCACTCTCTCAAATAAATAAATTTTTAAAAGTAAATAAACTATTATGAATATATTTTTGCTTGGGATTGCCTAACACTTATATCAAACAAGAACTATTAGTGAGGGGCGCCTGGGTGGCTCAGTGGTTAAGCTGCTGCCTTTGGCTCGGGTCATGATTTCAGGGTCCTGGGATCAAGCCCCGCATCAGGCTCTCTGCTCAGCAGGGAGCCTGCTTCCTCCTCTCTCTCTGCCTGCCTCTCTGCCTGCTTGTGATCTCTCTCTGTCAAATAAATAAATAAAATCTTTAAAAAAAAAAAAAAAAGAACTATTAGGGAAAAAAAGAAAAAGAAAGTGGCAATGATGCAATAATACAGGGAGATTTTACCACACTTTTACTAGTTCCTGACAAATCACATAAAAAGAACAAGACTATGAGAGATCTAAATTATGTATATATATGTAATTAACAAGTTTGATCTAGCCTAATAATAAAAACAATAACATTTAAATAGCACCCACTATGTGCCACAGACCCTGTCGTAAGCATTTTACAAAGATTAACCCATTTGATTCTCATAATAACTCTAAGAAATGAGTCTGTTATTAAGTCTGTCTTACAGATAAGGAAACTGCTAGATATAGCAAAAATAGAAAGACTAAAAAACAACAACAAAAACAATCCTTAGAATTGTAAAAGTCATTCTTAAACTGTGGATCAAACAGAAAATAGTTGGATGGTACATTCATGGGTGCTCATTTTATTAAAAAGTAAGCAAATAAATAAAATACAAAGGCTACTCATGGGCCAAAGATGACAGTGTGTTGTAAGTCAAAGATTATGATTCAACCAATTCTGTCCACTTAAGATCTAGAAAAATAAGAAAGGAAAATTAGAGGTAGAGAAAAAAAAAACTGGCTGGGGAATAAAAAACTAGAAAATAATAATATTGAGAGCACCGCTTGTAGAATGCAGCCAAAGCTGTAATAAGAGGAAAATACATAGGGGTGCCTGGGTAGCTCAGTCAATTAAACATCCCATTCTTGATCTCAACTCAAGTCTTGATCTCAGGGTCATGAGTTCAGGTGTCATGTTGGGTTCCACACTGGATATGGAGACTACCTGGGGGGGCCGGGGGAAGGAGGAGAAATCATAGACTTAAACACTTTTATTAATAAATAGAAAAAATGCAAATTAATTATTTAATTCAAGAAATTACAGATGTAGCAACAAAATACTTTTAAGGACAACAAGAAAATAATAAAATTAAAAAAACAAATTAATCAATTAAAAATAAATAATAAAACTGATATGAAATTACAAAGCTGATGCCTTGAAAAGTTAATAAAATATATAAACCAGTAGCTAATTCTGATCTCTCACATCTCCAAGGATGGGTTCTTTTGCATTCCCAAGGAAGAAAATAATTCCAATCCTATTTAAGATGTTGTAGTGTATGAGGAAAGATGGAAAGTCTGCACATCCTTTTTATACAAGCTAAATAATGCTAATTTTTAAAACCTCAGGTATACCAACAGGAAAACCGTGGATTACTTTTCATACACCATACTTATGAATAGGGTTGCAAATATCTGAAATACATGCAGATAAGAACCAGCAATATACTTTAAAAATTGAATAAGTCATACCAGGTATATTCTAAAATGGGAGAATGGTGCCATACTAGGGTATCTATGTATATGAATAGGACAGAGATTTAAAAATATAATTATCTCAATGCATACCTGATTTTTAAAACTCTAGTAAGAGTAGAAATATATTTCCTTAGTGAAAAATTTGTTCAAATTAACTTCTATTATATCATTAGTAGTAAAGCACTTGAAACATTTTTATGAAAGTCATGAGTAAGAAA
This sequence comes from Neogale vison, assembly GCF_020171115.1. Taxonomy (NCBI): domain Eukaryota; kingdom Metazoa; phylum Chordata; class Mammalia; order Carnivora; family Mustelidae; genus Neogale; species Neogale vison. The sequence continues at coordinate 156,770,188 of NC_058096.1, forward strand.
AGGTTGCTTTAACTACGTTTTAGCTGTAGTTCCATTATTGAATAATAATCTTGAAGTACTAGCCAGTGCAATTGTAAGCACAAAATAACAGGGAATAAATATGACATGAGATGTTGTAAGAGGTACATGCGGAAAACTCTAAAACTTTGCTAAGCACTGTAAAAGAAGACAGACCAATAAGTATACTCTAAATACACTCTGGTCTTGGGTAGGGGAACTCCATATTAGGTCCTAATGCAGTTAATAATTTCAGTGCAATAACAATAAAATTCCAACATTTTTAAAGGGAATTTGACAAAACATTGCTAATTTTATCTTGAAAATTACTAAAAACGGCCAGGAGAATTCATACTAATTCAGGAACAGACAGAGAGCAATAAAAGCACACAGAGAGGTCCAGTGGACTTAAGTAAGTATAAAAATGTATTTTATATGGTAAAGTTGACTTCTAATCCATTAATAAAGTGTTATAATGGTGAAAGCTACTCTGAAAAAAAAATAAAATGGATATTTGCTATTCACCAAAATATGTCGGATTTTTAAAACTGTAATATAAAATAATGAAAGTTCAAAAGGCTAAAAAGAAGAAAAGAAGCATCATTTTTTCCCTCTAGCCTTAGACTAGGTAAGGGCTTTCTTAACATGACACTGAAAGTTTTACTAGGTGAAAATGATACTAAATGATGTAATTCTATTAAATGATATAATAACAAATGAAAATAAAGTGTGAACATTCAGTATGGTAAACAAAAGTAAACAAGATTTTTTTAGTAGTTGAATTTATTTAATTTGTTTTCTTTTCCAATTTTTTATTTTATTTTATTTTAAGATTTTATTTATTTATTTGACAGAGAGAGATCACAAGTAGTCAGAGAGGCAGGCAGAGAGAGGGGGGAAGCAGGCTCCCCACTGAGCAGAGAGCCTGATTCAGGGCTTTATTCCAGGACCCTGAGATCATGACCTGAGCTGAAGGCAGAGCTTAACCCACTGAGCCACCCAGGTGCCCCTCAAGTTTTTATTTAAATTCCAGTTAGTTAATACACACTGTAATATTAGTTTCCAGAGTAGACTTTAGTGATTCATCACTTACATACAACACCCAGTGCTTGACACACCTCCACCTTCATAACCATCCACCTATTAAGCCCATCCCCTGCCCACCTCCCTCCATCAACCCTCAGTTAGTTCTCTTATCATTAAGAGCCCATTTCCTGGTTTACCTCCCCCCCCATGGTTTATCTGTTTTGTTTCTTAAATTCCACAAATGAGTGAAATTGTATGGTATTTGTCTTTCTCTGAGATTTCACTTAGCATAATTCTCTCTAGCTCTGTCCACTTCGTGGCAAATGGCAAGATTTTGTTCTTTTTGATGACTGAGTAATACTCCATTGCACATACATACCACATCTTCTTTGTCCATTCACCAATCGGTGGAAAAAGTAAACTAGATTTAAAGGCACGCAACTGGGACAGTTAGCATCTCTGATTAAGCCAGATACTCAAGTAAAAAAAAAAAAATTAGATGAAGAGGCACAGGCAGTTTGCAAAAGGGATACTGCAGATACCCAAGGCAATAATGTCAGCATTACTAGCAATAAAATAATTAAAATGTAAGAAAATACAACTTTTATTCTTTAGCCTGAGAAGAGTGACAAAGGAGAAACCCCACCACAGTCAGGGGAGTGGTGAGGAAAGAACCAACTTGGTGCACTCTGGAGGGAGTGTCTATCGGTGTCCCCAGCCGGAAATCCTATTCCCAATCTGTACCCAAACTACACCCTTGACCTGGCATCACAGTTCTAGAAATTTATCCTGAACAGATAATCAGACACACTGCTTACTGCAGTGTTGTTTCTACTAGTGAGAAATCGGAAACAAATGAAATGTTTGTTAATAGAAGTTTGGGCTAAAAACCCAAGGGTGTATGCAAATAATAAAATATTAGGCAGCCTTTTAAAAGAATACTACATATCACATGTGTTCACATTAGAGAGTAAATAAACACTCAAAAGATTGTTTAGTGGAAAAAAAACTTTAAAGCAAAATAGTTTATCTTAGGAAACTGTGTCCTTGTATACACACACACATAGTGTCAGAAAGAGTTTTGCCCTATTAGCAGTGGTTACTATAATGTCATGAAATCAGCACTCTGTTCTTTTTTATAATGTCTATATTTAATTTTTTGTGCACTCATTTTTATAAGGAGGAAAAAAACCCCACCTACTTGTTGTCTTGAACAACTCCCAGAGTCCATTTTAGGAATCTGAATTATCCTGCCGTGCTGTCTACACTGACTGATTAGCCACACATATGCCTGGGTAGTGCACGTCAGGGCTGACGGCATGGACCACCCGGGCCACTGGTTCATGTGGGCCCTGCAGGCTGGCAGGGAGGCCCATAGTTACAAGCAGAGGTGACTCCCCTGGGCCCCTGGTGACGTGTTCAGTTACCTAGCCGGGGAGTCTCCAAGCACACTGTGCGGGGGGAGGGGTGACTTGAGAGGCCCAGGTACAGATCAGGATAGGAGGTACCAGAGGGCACTTGGGAGCCGGCAAAGTTCCTCCATTGGCTCAGGAATTCAGGTTGAGGCAGAAATGAGGTGGAGAAAGACCCCTGCCAGCATCTTAGAAACTCTTGACTCCTGGATTCTGAGGGTTGCAGGAGCTTTGGGCTCCCCAGGATACCTGATCTTGTTCTTACTGACAAACTGTCTTTGCTAGCATTTACTGGAGATTTTGCTTTCGATTAGCTCTCCCTGGTTTTTGTGTGTTTCCATAAACACATTGTAAAGGGGACTTTTAATGATTGTTATCATTGGACCAATTTTGTGTCCTATGAAAAGTAGGTAGCTGCATCAAGCACATAGCAAAATGGCAACAAAAGGAGGGTTGGTGGGGTTTGCGCAGGAAGCCCTGAGCTGCTCCTACACACAGCCTCCGTATTAACCCGGGAGATAAGCACGTTTTCGAGAGATGCACTAGCTCAGAACTGAGCCTCACTCTCCAGCATGAAGCGTTCTCACCACACACTGTGCTTTGTTGTCTTCATACCGCGTGAGATCATTTCATGAGCCAGGAGAGCAATGCTGTTCTAGTCCAGTGTGACCTCTGAGGGGCCCCTCCACCAGGTGGTCTGCTCCTGCCCTCCTGGGCAGCACCTCCTGTTAGAGATGAAGTCTCTTGAAGGGTGGGATTGGTGGTGGTTGGAACGTCATGTCCCCCTTTTCTGGCCTGATCTGTAGGCCTTCGAGGACATCTACCTGGAGGAGCGGAAGACCATCAAGGTTCTGCTCGAGTATGCTGACAAGATGTTCACCTACGTCTTTGTGCTGGAGATGCTGCTCAAGTGGGTGGCCTATGGCTTTAAGAAGTACTTCACCAATGCCTGGTGCTGGCTGGACTTCCTCATTGTGGATGTGAGTGCGGCCCAGAAAGGGGGGGGGGTGGGGGGGTGGGGAGACCGGCTGCCAGGGCAGGAAGGAGCTGAAGCAGAGGGACGGGAGGACGGAGGGACAGGGCGGGTGGGAGTCAGCAGGCTGAAGTGAGGCACTCAGCTGGGCCACAGAGCATGCAGAGGGGAGGGAGGCCGCCATCTGGGGTCACAGGAGAGCCCCAGGGCCTGCCCATAGGTTCCCAGGCTGGGAGGGATAGGAACCTGGGTGTGGCCATCAGAACCCCAAATTGGAGAGACAGAGGAGCAGGGGGAGACCTAGGCTTCTGGGGAGACGTGACTCACTACAGGGGAAAGTGAGGAGCAGTCCAAGCAGGAGTGCTACCCACCCCCCCACGCACACCGCCCCCTCAGGATGGCCAGAAGTCAGGGAGCAGACTAGCCTGTATCTCAGCACTACCCATGTGTGTCATGAAGTGTCTGTCAGGCCCCCTAGACAGGTGGCCAGTTAAGAACCTCTGTGTCCCCACATGGTAGGAGACTGTTTGTGCAGAGGGGAGAGGGAGCCGAAGGCCAGAGGGGACAGGGCCGGTGAAGGGATTCTGGGCAGGGAGGGGCAGGATCTTCTGGGCTCAGGGAGTAGGTACCACTGGGGGAGGGTGAGAGAGGGGTGTAGTCTACCTGTGACTAAGGGGCTCTGGGTTGCTCCTCTGGACAACTGGGTAGCTGGCACAGCTTTCCTGCCTGTCCAGGGAGGGTCTAGGACAGGAGGTGGCATGTCCTCTGAATACCCAGTTGGCAGATAGAATGGGAGGCCTCTGCCTCACAGCCACCCAGGCCCCAGGACACTGCTGGGTGCCAAGCAGGGTGAGCGCAGGGCCCCACGGGGCTCCTGAGCACAGGTGAGTGGGAGAATAACCGGAGGGGAAAATGAGACCAGAGTGTGGAGCAGCCTGGGATCTGCTCTGCCTGAGGGCAGAGGGAACAGGCAGAGATGGAGGGCTGCGGTGAGGCTCACCGTCTGGTGGTGGAGGGTCCTGTGGAATGGAACGTAGGTCAGCATCTGCAGACCCAGAAGGCTTTCCAGAGGGCACCCGTGGCTTCCAGGCTTGGCCTCAGGCTCTGCCCACCAGCAGGGGCTGTCCTTCCCATGGTTGCACAAGAGGCCCAAGCCTCTGTTCAGCCCCCACATCCCACTCAGAGGCTAAAGGGAGGAGGGGCTCAGCCCAGGTGGGAGGTCAGCCCATGGGTGGGCCATAGCAGGAGAGGCTCCTTGGGCTAGAGCGTGTGTGGAGACACAGATCCAGATCCTTGGGCTTCTGGTTCAAGCCTCTTTCTATCACCCCAGTGACTGAGAGGATGCTAATGTTGGGGGGAGGGGTGCTTAGGGGGGCACAGAGAGCAGGAGGGAAGTCTAGCTGCCCTTATAGCCTGGGGTCCTCAGAGCCTCCCTGAGAGGAAGGAGAGGACCCAGAAGCCTCCTGCCCTGGGGCTGTAAGAGGGCCCAGGACCCTGGCAGCTCTGCCCTGAGGCTCCTCACCCAGCTATTCCTGCAGCTTCTTGGGAAGTGGGGCCTGCTGAATGACTCTCCTCAGGGAAGGCAGGAGACAGTTTGCAAAGACTCCGGGAAAGCCCCCAAGACACCCCCTTGAGGAACTCAGGACTGAGGTTGGGCAAAAGGGATTGTCCAGTGCTTCCCGTCCAGTCCCAGAACTGGAGAGTGAGCCTGTGGACAAGGAAACTGAAGCTCCTAGCAGAGAGGGGCCTTGCCCAAGGTCGAGGAGAAGGAAGTGGAGGCTGGAATCCAGCTTTCCTGATGAAGGCCGTGCTGCCCTCTCACTTCACGGGAAATGCCATCTTCAGGCCCCAGGGTCTGGAAAAGGCTATTTCCAGAATCAATCCCTGCTTTTTTTTTTTTTTTTCCAATAAATACTATTGGGTATCTACTATCGTAAGTGCTGGGGATCTCGGGGACCAAAATAGACTAAAACCTCTGCTTACATAGAGGAAGGCAACCACAAACAATAAACGTACCCAGTAAGCCAGCTTTACACTCAGAAGCTGACGTTTACCAGGGAGAAATAAGATGCGGAGAACGAAAGGGGATTAAGAGGGCCAGGACGCCAGCAAGGGGGAGGGTATAGATGACAACTTTAAATAGGCTGACCAGGTTGGGTTCACTGAGATGACACTGGAGCAAATGTGAAGGAAGCTGGGGTTAGCCAGGCAGAACCTTCCACACAGAGATTGGAACAGCAGTGCAAAGGTCCTGTGGTGGAGCATGCCTGGCATACTTGAGGAACTGCAAGGAGGCCAGAGTGGCTGGAGCAGAGTCAGTGGGGAAAGGAAGAACAGCAGATGAGGCAGGATGGCAAGGGGCAGAGCAGGGCGCCACCATGGAAAACCGTGGGCTTTTATTTAGAATGAAGTGGGAAGGCATTGCGACACTCCAAGCATGAGAGTGGCATGAAGTGACTCCTCTTACTGGAGGAGCCCAGGGGGTGGGGGTGGGGCACCCACAGAGGCAGGCATAAGAGTCAGGAGGCCGTGGCGGCTGTCCAGGGGAGAGAGGACGGTGGCCTGGCCAGGATGGTGGCAGTGGCAGTGGTGAGAAGTATTTGGACTTCTGATGTATTTTGAAGGCAGAGCCAACAGGAAATCCTGCCGGGGTGGACGGAGGGTGTGAGAGACAGAGAGGAGGCAGGGATAACGCCAAGGCTTGTGGCCGGAGCAGCTGGAAGGATGGAGTGGCCCTCAGCTGAGATGGAAGGGCTCTGCGTGGGGCAGGTGCACAAGCTTCAGTGGCACAGACAATGAGGGCAAACTGCTGGGAACGAGGGGACAGACTGGCCAGAGCTGGTTGCAGGGCCGCAGAGTCCCTGCTCGCATCTCCCACCTTCCAAGATATCTGATGTTGCAACGTCCGGCTTTGGGGGAGAGCCCCAGGATTGTCTGTCCGCTCACAATCAGCCCAGGCCCGTCCTTCCTTACCAAGAAGAGACTTCTTTGGGGGAGGGATGGGCAGGCCCAAGAATCTGACTTGAAGGAGGGCTGGTGGGGACCAAAAGCCCAGGCTTTGTGTGCCAGCTCCTCCGTGCAGTGGCTGGCTTGGGAATTCGGGTTTCTATCTGTAGAACAGGGAGAATGCAGCCCAAGTCCACGGGTTAGTGAGTGCACAGAGCAGGCTCTCAGCAAAGATCTGAAAGCTGGGACACTCTAGTCTCACTCCCAGGCTCCTTGGCCCCAGGAAGGCCAGCCCAGTGCGTGGCGGCCACAAAGATGATGCCACTGGAAATAGCACAGACTAGACACAGGGAAAGCCTGCTGGCTCTTCACACTGGCCTTGCTTTAGGTGGGCTGGGAGACCCACCACCCGTCTCTAGAGCTGTCCCCACGGCACTTATGCCCACCTTACCTCCCACAGGTCTCCCTGATCAGCCTGGTAGCCAACACCCTGGGCTTTGCCGAGATGGGCCCCATCAAATCGCTGCGGACGTTGCGTGCGCTCCGACCCCTGCGAGCCCTGTCACGGTTTGAGGGCATGAGGGTAAGGGGGGGTGACTGCCTTCCTGCCAGGGCAGTGGGAGGTGACTCCACTGAGACAACCCAGGTCCACTGGCTGACCGAGGAGCCCAGCCCAAAGCTGGGACTGTGGCCCCCCAGCCTGTAGGGGCAGGGTGCCAAATCTCTAGGAGGAGTGCTGCTGGGCTCGCAGGCACCCAAAGGGTGGAGAGCGGTGAGACCCCTCCCCCTAGGCCTGCCACCTCCTGCTTCCGCTCTGGGGCGGGGGGGCCATCTGTGTGTGTGCTCTGCCTCCACGAGCCCGCCCGTGTGCCCTCCTCCTGGCAGACACAGGCTGTCTTCTTGGTCTGCCATGGGCAGCACGGCTGTGCCAGTCAAGGTGAAGGAAACAAGGAGGGAGCAGCTCTACCCTCACCATCACACAGCGGTTGGCATTTACTTAGCAAACTCTTTCACACTGATTTCTAAGTGCAGAGCCCTATGGATTTTTTACTTAGCAAACTCTTTCACACTGATTTCTAAGTGCAGAGCCCTATGCGTTTTTTAAGTCATCAAATTTCACCAAAGAATATGTGCATATAAGGCAACTTTAAAAGCCCCACCAAGGTGCCTGGGTGGCTCAGTTGGTTAAACCTCTGCCTTCAGCTCAGGTCATGATCCCAGGGTCCTGGGATCAAGTCCCACATCAGGCTCCCTGCTCAGCAGAGAACCTGCCTCGCCCTCGCCCTCTCCCACTCCCCTTGTGCTCTCTCTCTCTCTCTCTCTCTCTGTGTGTCAAGTAAATAAATAAAATCTTTTAAAAATAAAATTAAATAAAAACCTCACCAAGAAAAAACATTACCCCATAATACACAGCAGGAAAATAAACACGTGTGTGCGTTTGTGTGCACATGTGTTTTTTGTTTTTTTACAAAACCTGCAAAGTTCTGCTGCGGCTTCATCAGCCACACCTGTGTGTCTCTTGCTGACTCAGCAGGCCCCATCCCACAGCCCCCATTTTGTTGATGGTTTCAAACTTTGCCCACACCCCTAAGAAGGAAACAAGTCACTTATTCCTGGTGCAAAAGCATTCACAAGTAAATCATCCCACCCCAAGTTCAATGTCTCTTGGGATTAAGGGCATTTGATTCCCAAGGGCTGTGGAGGAGATGCGAGCAGCCACGAGTGCCTCTGCTGGGGCTGTCGGCCATGGAGCCACCTCCATGGTTTCCACCCCGTTCATCATGCCTTCTGGGGACAAGGGAACCCTCCTCACCTGCACGTGTCCGCATCACCCGTCCCAGCCCCATGCTCACCACATGGCCCCACACCAGCGTCCCTTCCAGTCAGACACCTTCCTGACTCCAGGATGGTTGGACACTCGGCCCTCAGGGGAGCAGAGCCCACCGTATGCCTTTGCCAAGGAAGCCTCCCTGGGTTGCTCTGAATTTCAATGACAAGACCAACACCAGGGCTCCATGGGGTCAGAGAGCTGCTCGCGGGAAGGCAGAGGCCCAGGAAGCACCCACACCACACCACCACCACCCCCGCCCTCCCAGCTGGGCTCTCACCACAATGTTGGAGAACTGCCGATGCCCCCACCAGACATGCCTCACAGAGGTCCCCGGGGCATCCTTTAGGGAGAACACCCATCCTTCCTAGTAACAGCAATTTTAAAATAAACCAGAAACTTAGCTCAAAGATGTGTCTCTGGAGGCCCTTTCCCATCAGACTGCTGGCATACTTAACTAGAGAGACCCTGTTGAAAATTCAGTGTGAAGGTCATGAATTCAGGGCAGGACCAGAAGGGAAAGGCAGAGTTTCTGGAGTTGCAGCAGACATTAGTGTGCAAAAACAACAAAAAGTGTGTGTGTGTTCTCTACCCTTCCCCCACCCACCAACCCCCCATCATCTCTCCTTTTATTCCCCATCAGGGCTTCCATGCAGGGTGGAGTTAAGTGGGGGAAGTAGGGGCATGGGTAGGCACATCTTGAAAAGGGCATCTGCTCTGGGCACTCCCAGGAACAAAGCCTCTTCTCTGTCCACTTGAGGTGGTGGTCAATGCCCTGGTGGGCGCCATCCCATCCATCATGAATGTCCTCCTCGTCTGCCTCATCTTCTGGCTCATCTTCAGCATCATGGGCGTGAACCTCTTCGCGGGGAAGTTTGGGAGATGCATCAACCAGACTGAGGGAGACCTACCTTTGAACTACACCATTGTAAACAACAAGAGCGACTGTGAGTCTTTCAACGTGACTGGCGAACTGTACTGGACCAAGGTGAAAGTCAACTTTGACAACGTGGGGGCCGGGTACCTGGCCCTTCTGCAGGTGGTAAGTCCTGGAGGGGAGGGACTTCCTTCCTCCCACTGGCTGTCTAGCAACAGGCTCCTTCACCCACAGTGTGGGCAGGAGGGGGACAGTGGGTCCCCTCTGGGTCCTCACAATAGGGTCACTCTGCCCAAAGGAAGCTAAGGATACTCCAGGACTTTTTGGCTCCTTGGCAAGTCCCTGGATTTTCCATTCTAGAACAGGTGCCACATTCTCCAAGAAGCATGGCATGGGAGTTCAGCACTGAGGCAGACCCAGCTCATCAGTGGCCAAGTTGACTGCCTCACACTACCAATTTGGCGGTGTGATGACACAGGTTAAAAATCAAAGACCAGAGACACACAGAGACTGAACTATTAGCCACACAGTGATGCCAGCCTTCTATTATGAAACACACGTGACCCCACCCAGTCCTTCCAAAGTTTCCATTGGTTTGTGAGGCTGGGGGCTTCAGTGAGCATGATACAAGGGCATGAAGTTAACCTACAAGTAGCCTTGACAGCAGACAGAGTCTTAACACAGAGAACCATAACTTGCTTCACTTGCTACCCCAGTCTTAAGCCCAGAGACCTGTCTCTAGTCCCCAGAGCAGAGGAGCACTCAGTGGGCTCTCATCTGAAAATGTAATGCACATCTACTCGCTCCTCCAGCTCTCCCTTCAATCCCAGGGGTAGCTTTTTCCAAAGACTCCCTGAAATACCTCCTAGAGGGCAAGATTAGAGCCAAATCCAGAGAGCCTTCTGTCCCAGAGACTTCCCTCTAAAGGTCAGAACTTGGAAGGAAAGTCCATTCCAACAGAACGACATAGTGTCCAGAAAAGCAGTCACAAGCATCTCGTCACCTTGGGTGCTCTCCAGCAGCTGGTTTCCAGAGCATACCCAGCCCTCTCTGCACCAGACAGGGCTTCCTGGCACGGGGAGCTGAAGTAGCTTGCCTGCTCTGGGGCAGCCTCAGTTTCCCCATCTGCCCTGCCTGTGTCCAAAGAACTCTCAGACATGAAAGTTTGTTTGGGCAGTTGTACCCTGAAAGGAGGCTTGGGGCAGGGTTGGCTTTTGCCGAGGACAAAGGTGAGACCCCCTGGACAGTCAGCCTCACCACCAAGCATGTCTCTCAAGTTCTTCCAGAATCTTCATAGCAGCCCAGGCTGGGATGGATGGCGCAGCCAACACCAGAACCCTGTGGCATCTGGCCGCCTCCTCTGCTGCCCTGGGGCAGCAGGCTTGTGTGGGCTCATGGGAGCTGATTGTTGCATTTTCAGATATTTTGCAAGCCGTAGTTAAAAATCAGATGTTATAAACTTATAATTCATTAAGTGATATTAAAACAAAATCACAGGATGGCTGGCCGGCTCAGTCAGAGGAGCATGCCACTATTGACCTCAGGATTGTGGGTTCAAGCCCCATGTTGGGTGTAGAGATTACTTTAAAAAATAAAATTAAAAACAAAATTCACTATTACAACCTATTATCATGTATGCCCCTGAGGTTGATTATATGTGCTGTATCCATACAGTGGAGACTACAAAGCCCCACTCCTATGTGTCTCTTCCCACATCTGTGTTCAGTAACAGCCTGTTGGTAACTTGAAACTGACCGTGGCGGGAGTGTTTACCCAGAGAAACTGGCAAACACAACAATCAGGGCTTTGTTTTCTTCTGGAAAACCATTTGTTAGCCACTTACCAACACACCCTTAAGTATGAGGCTTCAGGGCCATCCTGAGAGGCCATAGAGCAGAAGCCACAGGCTGCTCTGAGGTGCACAACAGAGGGGACCAGGTCAGGACGGGGATCCACCTCTCTGTCGCGGACATCTGCTGTAGGACTGCATCATTTTAGAATCTGGAATGAAGGTAGATCTGATAGGCAGACCTCCTTTAGGCCTCCTCAATCTCCTAGCCAACTTCAAGAAACTTCTTAACCCACTCCACGGCCTCCTTAGGGTGTGAGCTCAGCCAGCCTCCCCTCCGCCTCCAGCCCTGAACAAGGCCTTTTCCTGACCACATAGCCATGTGTGGACCCGGCCGAAGGGCTGGGGCATGATGCTTGCTTCTCGTAGGAAGCTGTTGCCTGAACTCATCTGTCCGGACAAGAGCCCCTCGTAGCTCAATAGATGCAAGTTCACTGATTCTTACTCTTGTCTTTTCCTTCCAGGCAACATTTAAAGGCTGGATGGACATTATGTATGCTGCTGTGGACTCCAGAGGGGTAGGTAACCATGCAGGCCTCTCCCGCCAAGTCAGGCACCTGAGGCTCCAGAACGCTTGGCCTCTAGTGCCTCAGTGCCCACACCTAACAGCCCACCCCATAAGGGCCAGTGTCCTGTGTTAGCCTGCAGTTGAGCCTCTCTGGAAGGCCCAGGCCAGGCCCTGGGACAAAGTTGCATGATGTCCCAAGGAACCCCAAATCCTCAAATATCTTTCCAATTAACTTCACTGTAATTTACGTGAATCTTGGTGTTACCCAAGAAGAGACCGGGTGGAAGGAATAAAGACACAGATCAAGTTTCTTCTGTGTCCTTATACCCTAGCCCATCACAGTGTCAGCCCCAGCCATCACTCTTCTGAACTCCGGCCCTGCCCGGCCTGCTCTGCACGCACAGACACAGACACGCAGCCCTGTGCTGGTGCCCTCGCTCCAGACACACCCTCTCTCCCAGGCAGCCCTGCCCCATTCCTGCCAGCCTGACACCCGTGTCTGGCTTCTCCCCTCAGTATGAAGAGCAGCCCCAGTGGGAATACAACCTCTACATGTACATCTACTTCGTCATCTTCATTATCTTCGGGTCTTTCTTCACCCTGAACCTTTTCATCGGTGTCATCATCGACAACTTCAACCAACAGAAGAAAAAGATGCGTAGAGCACCTGCTCCCCGTGGGCCAGCAGGGGAGGGCTGGGTACCAGGGGACTAAGGAGCCATTCTGGCCCTGGCCCCATTCTGCCTTCCTGCTGGGGACAACCGGTCTTCCTCCTATGCTGCTGGAGTGGGTGGGAGAGGGATGTGTCCTTGACATAACAGCCCCCCAACCCGTAAGAGTGGAAGGAGGGATGCCATGCCTGCCCTAGCCTACCTGACCCGGGAGGCTCCTGAGAGGAGCTGGGCTGAAGGTTGGGACTACTCACCCAATCCAAAATTGAAACAGTGGCCTGGGGTCTCTCCAGCGCTACCAGCTAGACAGAGAGAACGTCCAAGGTGGCTGAGCTGAACAGAGGAGAGGGTGGGGGATGGGGACTGGATTTGCACCTCCCAAAGCCAAAGAGGCCTCAGAGTAAAGGGAGACAGGGACCCTGCAAAAGCAGATTTGGGGAGGACTCTCTGGTGCAGAATAGGGACATACTCCTCTCCACCGGGAGAGGGAGTGAAGAGGAGGCTGGCAAAGGCACCCAAATCAAGGAGGCAAGATCCCTATATGCCCCATGCCAGAGCCCCTGAGAACCCCCAAATGAGTCTGGTGCTGTCTCTCTGCACTTAGGGGGCCAGGACATCTTCATGACCGAGGAGCAGAAGAAGTACTACAACGCCATGAAGAAGCTGGGCTCCAAGAAACCCCAGAAGCCCATTCCGAGGCCCCTGGTGAGCCAGCTTCTGATTCAGCAAGAGTGGAGAGTTGGGCTGGGGGATCCTGGGAAACCCCAAACCCCAGGACTACTGAATTTTCCAATGAAAGCCTAAGTGAGCTTGCCCAAACTGTCCACTCAGATTTGTCTATTTCCTTAATAGTAAAAATTCTTAAATATGTACTTTTCAAATTCATTAATCAATAGGGTTTTTATAGGATGATATCACTGGAAGCAGTTTTACACTACAGAAAATGGAAATCTGAGAAGTTTGGGAAAGTTGCTCCAAGAATGTATTAAGGAAAATAACACAGGATTTGACATCTTGTTTATCCTTTCTCTATGGTACCACAAACAGTTTGCCGATGTCAGGAGTGGGGTTTAGACCCAAAAGGCTAGAAAAAGTGCCAGGAAGACCACAAAGAAGACTTACCATGCATTTGATCTATTCAAAGAGACTGAGGAAGTGTTGAAAACAGGGCTGTGAAAAATCAATATTCTTTAAAATATGATATATGATATTTTCATATGAACATTTTTATTTGGGCATTTTTAATCTGATGGTATTTAATGTAAAAGAATGAAAGAACATGAAACTGCTTCAAAATTTAATCCCCCCCCAAAAAAAATCAACCAGGGCCATCGGTCAGTGGGTCAATGCAGGGACGGAGGGGCTCTGTCAGGCGTCTCAGACTCCTGAAGGAAGTGAGGAAGGCATGGGCAGCTGTTCCAACCAGGAGGGCCCCCTCCCATGGGAGTCCTTCTCCTCTGAGTGCACCCTCTTCCCCTGCCAGAGTGTGAGAGCAAGGCAGCCTCTGTCTGCCCACCCCCATTCACAGCCTCTTCCTTCAGGGGACGGACTCAGCCCGAGTCCCCTGGCAGGTGGTGCCAGGAGGGACACTCAGTCCCCTGTGAGACTGACTCCCTTGCCTGACCAAGCCATTCTTCAAAAAAGTGCGGGGGAGGGGATCAGTACGCAAAGTAATTAGGTGACATAACCCAAATCACTAGCTAGGAAGTGACTGTACCAGGTTTTTAATCCAGTTCATCAATTTTATCTAATTCCTAGCTTTTCACCATGCTTTGGTTTATGTTAGTTGTGTGTGTGTGTGTGTGTGTGTGTGTTATAGTTTTCTCTCTTTCCCCAGATAATCTGAGGTGGCTAACGATTAAAGATACTTAAATATAGTTAATTGAATAAACAGAATCAATTCCATAAAAGATGGAGAAAATTTGTTAACCTGAGGACCAATTACTAGGATTGAACTTTAAATTTGACCTTCAGCCATCAGACAGTGGGTGCAAAAAAGAGAAGCACAGTGAACGATGATGTGTTAGGGAAGGTCCGGATAGGAGAAATCTTTCCTGAAGGTTCAGAAAAGACTTCGGGGCTTCAGGGAAGAGAGAGCCCGAGGGCTGGGCCTAGAAGCAGGAGAGCCAGGCTGTTTCAGCCTCTTGACCTCCTCTCACCCCAACGGTCTCACCAGAGGGTGGAGAGGCAGAGTGGATGGTCTGGGCTGAGGGGCAGCAATAGGGCTATCTGAGGTCCCAGCTGAACCCATCCTTTGCCCCTCCTTCCAGAACAAGTACCAGGGCTTCCTGTTCGACATTGTGACTAAGCAGGCCTTCGATGTCACCATCATGTTTCTCATCTGCTTGAACATGGTGACCATGATGGTGGAGACAGATGACCAGAGCCCCGAGAAAGTCAACATCTTGGCCAAGATCAACCTGCTCTTTGTAGCCATCTTCACAGGCGAGTGTATCATCAAGATGGCTGCCCTTCGTCACTATTACTTCACCAACAGCTGGAACATCTTTGACTTCGTGGTTGTCATCCTCTCCATAGTGGGTGGGTATGCAGGCCTTTCCTCCAGTTCTGTGTCTGTACTTAATGCCAAGTGTACTAGACTCCTTTGTTGTTTTCGCGGCATTCCACACCTCTCCCTGTCACACACACACACACGCACACTCACCTCCACAGAGAACTTGTCTGGGAAGGCCCACTCAGGCCAGGGGGGCCATCCTGACAGAGGAGCCAGCACACCCTCCATGGGATGCTCTGTGAGAGCTTCAAGGATGAATCTGGGAAAGGTAGTGGGAGCTGGACAGGCTTCCCAGCCCTCCCAAGGGAAAGGTTAAAGGAAGAAGAGACTTTCTTAGGGTGAGATGAGTCTCCAGGAATGGGAACAGGTAGCACTCTAGGGTAGAATTGATGCCTGGAGATGGAAAATTCTAGAGTTTAGCCACGAAGATGTGTGCCAGACTCTTTCAGACATCACCCGCCTTGTGCAATTGAACTTACAAAGTCTATCTTGAGGCAAGGAGATCATCCAACTAGGAACAGAAGAGATAGGATTCACATTCCATCTGTTCGGGCTGCTATAACCAAACACCAGACCGGGTAACTCATAAACATCAGAAATTCCTTTCTCACAGTTCTGGGTGCTGAAGGTCCAAGATTAAGGCACCAGCGTGGTCATGTCTTCTTGTGAGTGTCCTTCCCCTGGTTCATAACCAGCACCCTCTTGACTATGTCCTCACAAAGTAGAAGGGGCAAGGGAGCTCTCTGGGGTCTCTTTTATAAGACACTGATCCCACTCATGAGGGCCCCACCCTCATGACCATAGCACCTCCCAAAGGTCTCATCTCCTAATACCATCATCTTTGGGAGTTGGAATTTCAACATACGAATTTGGTAGGAGAGTCAACCATTCAAACCATAATACACGTCCATGTCTGTTTGACCTCAGGGTTCAAATCCTCTTTTATTTTTGTTATTTATGTATTTATTTATTGAGTGAATGAGAGAGCAGGGAGATGGGAGGGGGCAGAGAGAGGGGAGAGAGAATCTGAAGCAGACTCACCACTCAGCGCAGAGCCCAGCACGGGGCTCCATCTCACCACCCTGAGACCGTGACCTGAGCCAAAATCAAGAGTCAGACGCTTAGCCAACTGAGCCATTCAGGTGCTCCCCCCTTTTTAAATAGTAACTTTATTGAGATACAATTCACATACCTTAAGATTTACCCTTTTAAGTTTATGATTTAGTAGTTGTTAGTATACTCACAGAGTTGTGTGATCATCACCGCTACATCTCATCTTAGAATATTTCCCTTGCCTCCAACAGAGACTCTGCACCCTTTTAGCAGTCACTTCCCATTTTCCCTCTCCCCAGCCCCTGAAACCACTCATCTAAGATTTTGAGGGACTGCCAAACTGTTTTCAAAAGGAGGTGCCCCATTCTACATTCCCACCCTCAATGTAGAAGGGTTCCAGTGATTCCACATCCCCACCAACACTTGTTACTGTCTATAATTTCTTACCACAGCCACGCTGGCAGGTATGACATGATCATCTCATTGAGGTTTTGGTGTGCATTTCCTTAATGACTAACGATACTGAGCATCTTTTCATGTGCTGATTGATGATTTCCTGTGGTGTATCTTGGTCTATAACAGGAGAAATGTCTTAGAGACAGGTCTATTCAAATCCTTTGCTTATTTTTTTAATCAGCTTACTTACGTTTTTATTGTTGAATTGTAAGAGTTCTTTATATATTCTGGATACCAGTCCCTTATCTAATACACAATTTGCAAATATTCTTTCCCATTCTGTGGGTTGTCATGTCACTTTCTTGGTGGTTGTTTCTTGAAGCACAGAATTTTTGTTTTGATTAAGTCCCAGTTCATCAAGGTTATTTTTCCTTTTTGTTGCCTGTGCTCAGAGCCCAAACTCTTGACCCCTCCGCCATGAAATCTGCCATGGGGTGGCTGACTTTCCTCTTTCTGCCGCCCATGTACATACAGCCCATGCCTTTGGTGACCTCAGAGGAAAACGCGGGGGCTGAGGCAGGGGCTGCCATAGCTGTGGTGACAGAGAGATGGTTAGAAGCTGGGGGGGGGGGGCGCCTGGGTGGCTCAGTGGGTTAAGCCGCTGCCTTCGGCTCAGGTCATGATCTCAGAGTCCTGGGATCGAGTCCCACATCGGGCTCTCTGCTCCGCAGGGAGCCTGCTTCCTCCTCTCTCTCTCTGCCTGCCTCTCTGCCTACTTGTGATCTCTCTCTGTCAAATAAATAAATAAAATCTTTAAAAAAAAAAAAAAAAGAAGCTGGGTGCAGGGTCAGGAAATGCTCTGGGAGGTCCCAGACAGGGGTGAGGGTGAGCATGCCGGGTGGGACTGGAGAGAAGCCTTAGAGAATGCAGGATGTCAGCAGCTGCAAGGGCCAATGAGGGGTGGTTGTGGGGAGCTTTGGGAGAAAGTACATCATGTACCTCAGAAGCACCTACGGGTCCTGGTGCCTGGCCATACTGAAAGGACTCAGCTAACAGCTCCACTTGGAGCCACAGGGTCTGAGTCGAATCCCAGCATCTCACTGACGAGGTGACAGCTTAGGTCAGTTACCTCACTTCTCAGTTCCCTCTTCTGGAAAATGAGGACGATGGTATCCTCTTACCTCCTCGGGTGACCGGAAGGGCTAAATGGATGGATATAAAATGCTCAGCCCAGTGGCTTATTGACAGTAAACATGACACATGACAGCTGGTGACATGCTTACATGAGGAATCTAGAAAGGTCACTTGGGCCAATACAAAGAGTTTTTTTCACTCTTTCTCCTGTAACTTATATGCCTGCTTCTTGAAACTCCAAACCCAGAGTTGTCAATAGAGACCAAGGGGAAGCCCCGGAAGCTAGCAGGGCTGGGAGGATGACAGTAACGATGGCAGAAACGCTGAGTTGCGACAGGCACGGCGTAGTGGAGAACACAGATTTGTAGGCCGGTGCTTTTTGCCCTTCAGTGAGCACATGAATCATCTGGGCTTATTAAAATGCAGTGGGACTACGGGTGAAACTGAGAATCCACAGTTCTGATAATCATCGTAGGAGATCCCAGGGCTACTGGTCCTCGGACCACACTTTGAGTAATGAAGAGCTGAAAAGCCTGAGTTCTGATCCAAGCTAGGCCACCTGAGGCCTCAGAACCCAGGATCTAGAAGATGGGCCCAGTATGTCTTTACTGTGCAGGTGTTCTCAGAAGGCTAAGGGACAAGAGATCTGGGAAGGCACTTTGCAAAAGGTGTGGGTACTGTGCATCTCATTTTCTGGATCATAAATGAGAAATGGAGCCCCAGAGAGATGGGAGGATGCAGGGTCCTTGCACGCCCCCATTGACTTGGTCCTCCTGAAGGGGCTTCCTCCCCTTAGCTCCTTGCCATACAGAGACCCATCCAGTGACACAGGGCGAGAGGGAGGACAGAGGTGCACAGGTGGCCATGGTCTCTGTTGTTTCCCACAGGTACTGTGCTCTCAGACATCATCCAGAAGTACTTCTTCTCCCCAACACTCTTCCGAGTCATCCGCCTGGCCCGAATTGGTCGCATCCTCAGGCTGATCCGAGGGGCCAAGGGGATCCGCACGCTGCTCTTTGCCCTCATGATGTCCCTGCCTGCCCTCTTCAACATAGGGCTGCTGCTCTTCCTCGTCATGTTCATCTACTCCATCTTCGGCATGGCCAACTTTGCTTATGTCAAATGGGAGGCTGGCATCGACGACATGTTCAACTTCCAGACCTTTGCCAACAGCATGCTGTGCCTCTTCCAGATCACCACGTCAGCCGGCTGGGATGGCCTCCTCAGTCCTATCCTCAACACAGGACCCCCTTACTGTGACCCCAATCTGCCCAACAGCAACGGCTCCCGGGGCAACTGTGGGAGTCCGGCCGTAGGCATCCTCTTCTTTACCACATACATCATCATCTCCTTCCTCATTGTGGTCAACATGTACATCGCTATCATCCTGGAAAACTTCAGCGTGGCCACAGAGGAGAGCACCGAGCCTCTGAGTGAGGATGACTTCGACATGTTCTACGAGATCTGGGAGAAGTTCGACCCGGAGGCCACCCAGTTCATCGAGTATTCGGCCCTGTCTGACTTTGCTGATGCCCTGTCTGAGCCGCTGCGCATCGCCAAGCCCAACCAGATAAACCTCATCAATATGGATCTGCCCATGGTGAGCGGGGACCGTATCCACTGCATGGACATCCTCTTTGCCTTCACCAAGAGGGTCCTGGGTGAGTCTGGGGAGATGGATGCCCTGAAGATCCAGATGGAGGAGAAGTTCATGGCAGCCAACCCGTCCAAGATCTCCTACGAGCCCATCACCACCACGCTCCGGCGCAAGCACGAAGAGGTGTCAGCCACCATCATCCAGCGGGCCTTCCGGAGGCATCTGCTGCAGCGCTCCATGAAGCATGCCTCCTTCCTCTTCCGCCAGCAGGCAGGCAGCAGCGGCCTCTCTGATGAGGATGCCCCTGAGCAAGAGGGCCTCATCGCCTACATGATGAACGAGAACTTTTCCCAGCGCCTCGGCCCACCCTCCAGCTCCTCCATCTCCTCCACATCCTTCCCGCCCTCCTACGACAGCGTCACCAGGGCCACCAGCGATAACCCCCAGGTGCGGGTGTCCGACTACAGCCGCAGCGAGGATCTCGCGGACTTCCCCCCGTCCCCAGACAGGGACCGCGAGTCCATCGTGTGAGCGGCAACCCGGCGGGCCAGGACGCAGCCGAGGGGGCAGCCTGTTGCTTCGCAGCTCACGTGAGTGCGGCCACAAGCCAGCATCTGCTGGGCCTTCCTTGCTTCGGGCTCGGGGTGTGAGCGATGGGCCTCGGCCCCACAGCTCGACAAGGCAGAGTTCGGTGGCGCCCACGCTGACAGCCAGAAGCAAGTGGCCGAGCTGACCATTCGGGGTGGCCTGTCACTGGAGGCCCTGCCCATGCTGGTGGCCGGGGCCAGTCAGGCCACATCCTGGGGCTCTGAAAAGCTCTACCATCTCTGCTGCTGAGAAGAAACACAAAACTGAGACTGTAGATGTTGTGAATGGACTTTCATAAATTTATTATATTTGATATTTTTTTACTTGAGCGAAGAACTAATGTTTTTTCCGTGGACATCGGCAGCAGTTCACACTGCCTTTTCTTAACTCCCAACGAGAGTGTCTGTGGAGCTGCCGAAACTCTCTTCTCAACACAAAAGTACAACCCAGTGTGGTTCCCACAGGCCCTCACAGCCCCGGAGCCGGAAGGGGTTCCCCTGCTGCGTGGGCTGTGGCACCGGAGGCGCTGAACCCCACTCCTCCCCCAGCGTCTGCACAGAGTCCACACACAGAGGCCAGACACGGGCCACACGCAGCCCAAGCTCCCCTCACACGAGCCTCAGGCAAAAGGGTTCTTGTCAGTGGGGACTCACTCTGGCCTTCCCTTGTCCCCAGGGTCCTGTTAGCCCCCTGTGTTTTTATGCAGGCCATACTGGGGTCATTTCTACAAAAATACAAAGCTTCCAGAAGAGAGTAACCGGGGTCCCAGGGCTGGTCCTAGGCGCTGACGTTGCCTTTTCTTCCCAGGAGAACCTGGCCTTCTGCGTGAGTATTAACATTAAACAGAAGGGCACGAGGGAACCAGCCCCAAGCTTGGCCTGGTCCCCAGCTTGTCCTTGCTCCTGAACCCGGCAGACCCCGCCGCACAGGCCAGGGAGAGAAGTCTGAGCCCCGTGCCAGGAGGGCTAAGAAGCCGAACAGCCCTCCACCGTGGGACCCCAGCAGGGAATCTGTTGTCATGACCGGAGCTCTCTTTCCAGACCTTTCTGCCTCTCACCATGTGTGCAGGGGGGAGGGGGGGGCGTGAGGGAGGGTCGGGGGGGGGAGGACTCCTGTGTGGTGCCCAGCAACTCTCCGGACAGAGTGGGGAGGGCAGCGTGGGCCCTGTACCGGGAAGGAGCCTAGGGAGGGTCAGACACTTCCCTGCCCTGGGAGGGGAATGGACTGTGGGCAACCTTGGGAAAGGGAGCCGTGTGGCCCCGGAGCAGCCCCTCTGGGCTCAGCCTGGGGTCCCGGAGGCACCAGCCCCAGGACAACCTGGGGCAGGGTCCAGGCCCTCCACAGGTCTCGTGAGAAGGCCTTTTCAGGGAAAAATACCTTTCTAGTCCAGTTACCCCCAGGGCTTCTTGAGCTGCTGACAATCCTATTTAGCATATGCAAATCTTTAAATGCAGAGACCTGTCACCCTGAGAGTGACAGTGTTGGCTGGTGGAGCCTGAGCAGGCAGGGGCTCAGCTGCCCCCCGGTCCTAGCTCTCCAGCAGAGCCGCCACCCACCTCTGGGCAGCCCCGGAAGCTGGAAACGCTGCTCCTCACCTACCTCGCCGAGCTGTCGGAGGGCTGGACATTCGTGAGCTCGTGGCAGTGCCAAGGGGGCATTGCTGGCGAGTCAAGTATTACGTTTCTTTCTGTTGCCCCTTGGTGGCTACCCTAGCCCCCGTCCCCCCACCCACCCCAGTGATCTCTCTTCTCCCGTGCTTCCCCTGAGTCCAGTGCAGGATGTGGTTTTGACCGTCCCAGACACACTTCTCCGAGTGGAAATCTTATTTTTGTAGCTCTTTGTGCTTTGCTCTCAAGGCTCGGAGCTGTGTGTGCCCCTCCCTGGCACTCGGCGCCCACTGCAGGGGCGGGAACACGGTTTGGGAGTGCAGACCTGCTGGCCGCCCAGCTGGCCGGAAGGGGGCTGTAGTTTCGAGTGTGTCTGTGTGTCTGTGTGTGTGTGTGTGTGTGTGTGTGTGTGTGTGTGTATAAGGCCTGGGAGCCCTGACACAGGTGCCCAGGGCTATGGCTGAGGCTGGGTAAGCTAGGCCTGACTCCTTAGCTTTTAGCGTGGCTCTCATTTTCTTTTTCCCAGAATGGCACGATGACCAGTAAGAGGGAAGAGGGCAGAAAAAGGAGGGAGCATCAAGTGCCAGCTGTTGTCTGAGCTAACTGAGCACTTCTCACCAAACTCTGTGTATAAATAAGATACATATTTTTAAAACAAACCAATAAATGGCTTACATGACCTGGCCTGGGCTCTGTTCTTGTGATTTGACAAGTGCGGCGGCAGAGGCCCACCGAGCCTAAGAGGAGATCTCCCCCTGAAACCAGCCAGGGGGACGGTGGTGGTGCGGGGACAGGGGCAGGATAAGACCCCGAGAACCACGTGGGACTTCCCCTCATTTTCCCAGGAGAACAGATGGGAGCATGGCTGGTCTAGGAAAAGTGGGGGTACCCGAGGCCTGCCTTCCAGGAACTCTCATCTGGGGCACTGTGGAGGGCGAGGGCTGCCATTTGAGGCTTCCATAATGGAGAAGGTTGGGAAGAGTGAGGCCACAGAGAACAGCCAGATGGTCTGTGAGTTAACACAGGTGGACCTGTGGCACCTTCCTCTGGCTCCTCACTGCTGCCCCAGTGCCCCAGCGCCCCACCAAAAGTGCTCCACAGCCAGCAGAGGCCTCCTTCTGGCTGGCTTTCTGTCCTATCTCATGGGTCCACTCCATGGCCTCTGACTCAGCAGACATCTGCCCCCTCTGGGGGTGTTGTCCAGGCTTTCCTCCAGGCTCTGGCATTGCCTCCTTCAGGGGACACATCCTCTGAGATCTGACTGACCCTGGGCCCTGTTTCCGGGAAGAGAGAGCAGGAAACACCCTCTGCCCCTCCCCACTACGCCCCCCTCCTGCAGCCACGCTTAGAGTGGAGCCTTGATATGGAGCCCAGTTGCTACCACTGCACCCCAGCCTGGCACGTCCAGCTGCTTCCTGGGACACCAGCATGGCTTTCAAGCCCAGGCACCCAACACTGGGCTGGTCTGTCTCAGCCCGAGTCCCACAGCGGCCATCTTCAACTGCAGAATTCTCCTCACCGCCTGGCCAGCCCAGGCCCTACTGGCCTGCCTTGTCTTTGTCTTTCACTCCTGCTGTAAGGGACTCAGAGGCTTCCCTTCCTTCCTTTCCTTTCCCCTCAGCTACCAGAGTGATTTCATCCAAGATGGCTGCCTCCTGGATAAAACCCTTTGCTGGCTTCCTGTTGCCTTGGGATCCAGGCAAGCGGTACCTGGGCCTCCAGCCCCACCAGCTTCCGTGACCACCTCTTTCTCCAACCCTCAGGGACCCAGGCTCTTCTTCCTTGAGACCCTACCAGCGGCTGTTCCCTGCACTAGGAACACACTGGCCTCCTCTCCACTCAACCCAGGGGCCTCATCTTAACGTCGCCTCCTCTGGGAGCCTTCCCTGACCACCCAACTCCCTTCCCCATCACCCGCCCCCACTCTAGGTACTGCCCTTGTCACAGCACTGAATACCACTATTGCAAACACCTGCAAAGCCCATTTTATTCCGTTTTATTCAGCAGACACAATCTTGCCCTGACCCTGGATGAATACAGGGCTGACCCTGAGGCCAATTCCATGGCCATTCGGTTCTGTCTTGGATAAAAGAGCAGCCTGCAGCCACGCTGTAAATATGATCTTAGCCTGGGCCCAAAACTGCCCATCCCATGGACAGAGACAGGGTGGCTGTGCTGCTCCTCCTCCCCACACCAGGCAGGCAGGTCAAGGAGACCCTCCGGCAAGGGGGGGTTCTGTGGGATTTGGGGGGACTCCTTGATGAGCCTTCTCCCTGCGGTTTCCTCAGCCCAGGAGGTGTGCTCTCTTCCAGGGACCCCTGAGACCCCTTCCTTTGCCCATCATGGGCACCCATGATTCCAGCCACAGCCTCTTCCTCCACGCCCTGTGACAGCCCCCCCACCCCAGGCGGCTCTCCTGTGGTAGCACACAACGGTCCCTCTCGGCCACCTGCCACCTCTGGTCCAGGAGAAGCACTCAGAGTATCTGCCCCAGACACACATACACACACATGCTGGGGTGCGGCCATGCCCAACCATAGCCTGTTTCACAGCTGCCACCAGAGCAGGGGGCCCACAGCTCCCCTCTATGTCCCATGCAGTCAGGTCTCGTCACCTGTCCACCTGAGCTTCCCGAGATCCAGTGAGGCCCCATCCTCCTTGTCTCCAACATGTCAAAGCTCTCCAAGAAGGTCCCCCGTGGACCTGGGGAAGAGCTTCGCATACCCGACATGGGCCCACACCAATGGAAGGCCACACGGGGTCCTGGAAAAAAACAAGTGATAGTTCTTCCCAAAGAAACCCTCCCACAGCTCCCCTCAGCCCTCCACTTTCTTGGGCCCCTTTTTATATTCTTGATGTGACTGTGAGGTCCCAACATGCAGCGCCACTTCCCTTGAAAACCATCTGCATATGAGAGACATGGGGTTTGGGACGCTGAAAGCCTTGGTGTTGGTCCCTTGGTCAAAAGTGGGGCAGAAGCAGGCCACCTTCACCTCTGTTTAAACATCTTTCCCCAACCAGACAGAGGTTTTTCAGAGGGCAGGCCATACCCCAGTGTTGTGGGCTATCAGCAACTGTTGTAAAAAATGTCAGAATTTTAAACAGCAGCATATCCTATGCAGCAAGGGTGAATGTTGTCATGTGAAACCACTGTTTCAGAGATATATATATCTTGGGTGGGCACCCACATGAACAGAGGAAGTGATGGAAATGTGCTTCCCATCACAAGAAAGCAGCCTGAGGATTGGGTTCATGGCTGGTCTCGTCACCCTGCACCCAGGACCTAGCTCGGGAGTGGGCATGGCAGGAGCCCCGCACGTGTTGGTGGAGGGAGAAAGGCCGGGCCCCCCACCCTAACCTGGGAAGGGTCAGCCTCCTCTCTGGCAAGCTCTAGGACACGATGGCTTGGTCTGGGCCCAGGCTGCGGCTTCCCCATCATTCTCGAAGCCCAGGCTTGGCATCTGGAGTTCCTGATCTCCTTGTGCAGGGTCTGCCCCAGCTGCCTGAAGTGGACCTTCGCCTGGCATTGCACAGGGCAGGCTCCTCTGGAGGGAGGCCCAAGTGGGGCCACAGCTGTCATCAGGCCGCCGTAGGGTAAGGCTGGGGTCCAGGCAACGGGTGGCTCTGAGGGATGGATGCCGGCTCCTGTGTCAGAGGGAAGGCATGTGGCCCAGAGAGCTCAACCCTTGGCAGGGAGAGAGATGCTCCTGGATGGACGTCAGCTCTCACCCTGGGGCCACGGCTTTGGCAGCCACCCTGCCCCGTGCCAATGGCTCCCCCGCCCTCGGCCCCAGCAGCCACGAGACTCAAGCCTTGGTGTCCGGAGGCTGGGAGGGCGGGAGGCATGGAGACGGAACTGGGACAGAGTCGGCACAGCGGCCGCTGGCTCAGGGAGGCCGCAGCACCGTGTCCCTGCGGCGAGCACCGTGTCCCTGCGGCGGGGGCTGCTGGCACCCGGCCCTGAGTGCCCCCAGAGCGGGTTAGTGGGACCCTTTGTTGAATTCACCTGTTCCTCTCCTGTGCTCGATTCCTTCATGGCCTCTGCGCTCCCTGCCCCTTTCTAATAGGCAGTCCCACCTGCCGCTCTGGGTTCCCCTGGCAGGTCAGGCATGGGGCCATCTGACATCCTCACCTACATGGAGACACAGGAGGATTCACACACACACATGTGCATACTCGCGGCACTGTAAGCTGGGTCTCCACTCTGGGGCCAGCAGCGTGACATCAGGAAGATGCCTGAAATGCCAGGGATGAACCTCAGGCTTCCTGTCCCAACATCCCCTGGACCAGGGACCTCAGGACATTCCCAGGACAGAGACAGGCAGACAGGCCAGAGAGGGTAGCCAAGGGACTTTGTTTCAATACTATGCTCAAAGGCAGCTGACATGGCCAAGTTCTGTCTGGGGACCCCAGGAGGACCACAGTGACCCTGCCAGAAACACCACTCTCTTGCAGGTGTCCCAAGTCAGCCTGAACATCAGGGGTGGGGGCTGGGCCAGTTGGAGCCCAGCACGTATAATGACCACCCTGACAAGCACTTCCTCCCATGACAAGCACTTCCTCTCATGCCAGCTCACGGGGCTGGCATCCCCGGGCAGCTGCCAGGCACCTGCTACCGGAGAGAAAAGCCCCATCATACCAGCCCTTGTGGAGAGACGAACTGGCTCAGATTCCAGAAAGACATGCAAGTGAAACAGAGCCCCCCTCCCCGGATGTGGGCTGGCCGCAGGCGGTATGTCCTGTCCTCCATCCCTGCTCCGTGCCCAGCCTCTGTGGGCAGAGCCTCGGGGAGCAGGATTTTAGGTGCAACCAGCCAGGGCTCTGAGCTTGCCTCCAGCATTTGTTCTTGGAGGAGTCGTATCTCCTGGGAGACCATCTGTCTGCCACTCACCCTCCCAGCTGTACCCCCTCTTCCCAGAAAGCCAGGCATGGGGCTGACTCTGCGTGCAAGGCTGTGGGAAGGGCTGTGGGACAGCTGAGGGCTGGGAGGTTGACCAAGATGTGAGGCTGGCTTCACCGAGATAATTGGGCCTCCTGTATCCTGTATCAATCCATCACATTTATAGTCTTCTCTCCAGACAGGAGGCAATGAGGAAATGACAGAAGCCAATAAGGCTAATAAATAGAGAGTAATAGAATAACTAGTATGTACAACCCATCCCCTGAACCCCAGAGCCAGGAGCAGGGCTAAGCCCCTCCCCTCCCTCTCTGTCTTGACTTCAGCCACAGGACGAAGTCCACAGTTGAAACCAGTCCCTAGGGGGTGGGGGATGAGGCAGGGGAACAGCTGGATTTCCAGCTGCTCAGGCCAAAATCTTGGTGTCATCCCTGCCTCTTCTCTCAGTCTCTCTCTCTCTCTCTCTCTCTCTCTCTCACACACACACACACACACACACACATACACACATCCAACACCCAATCCAGTAGGAAATCCTGTTGGCTCTACCTGGAAAATATATCCCAATCCAACCACTTCTCAGCTTCCACGGCCACCCCTGGGCTGAGCACTGTCCCCTCTTGCCTGGATTCTTACAAGTGCCTCCCAGCTGGTCCCCACTGCAGACCATCACGGCAGCCAGTCGGACCCCATGAATGCTCAGCACAGAGGCCCCCAAGGCCCCCTTGCACTCAGACAACAGCCTGAGCCCCCCACAGCCCTGTTTCAGCCATCCCCACTCCCTGCTGCTTCATCTCGGGCTGAGCACTCCTCACTGTGGGACCTCAGCACTGGCTGTCCTCTGCTGGTCACCCTCTTCCCCTAGAGACTAGCGCAGCTCCCCCTTTCTTCAGATTTCTTCTGTCACTTTTACATCGAAGCTGCCAAGATCATCCTATTGTCTACCCTCTGCAGCCCACTGCTTCTACACTTGAATCAGGGTTCAGCGAGGTATCATTTCCATACCACGAAATTCACCCCTTTACAAACGTGGCTTGATGAGTTTGACAAATGCACAAGCAGTAGGGCCACCACCAACATCAATATATTAGACATTCCCATCACACCAGGGAGGTCCCCCACCCTCGCGTCTGGCAACGGCTGAGCCTTTTCCTGTGCCTGTGGATCCGCTTTTTCCAGCAAGGTCATATAAAAGGAGTAATACTGTACGTAGCCCGTCCCGTCTGGCCATCGCTCAGCATAATAAATTTGAGCCTCATCTGTGCCTTAGTTGGAGTGTTAGTTTCTTGCCGCTGAATATATTGCATTACAGTTCATTGTGCTTGCAGTGGCTGAAGGACATTTGGGATGCTCACAGCGTCTTGTTACCATGAATGAGGTTGCTAAGAATGTCTGTATACAGGTGTTCGTGTGGACCCATTTTTTTTTAATCTCTTGGGTAAATACCTAGAAATTGAATGTCAGGGTCCTATGATTAGTGCACATTTAACTCTACTAGTTAGCAAATGTTTCCCAACGTGCCTGCTTGGTGCTCATCCCCACCAGCAAGGAGAGCTCTGGTGCCTCCATCTCCATGCCAGCATTTGGAACACTCACTCTTTTTATTTTTTTCTTCAACTGTGGCCAGTGGAGTGGGTGTACCCATAATTTTAATTTGCATGTCCCTGTTGACTGATGATGTTGAGCCTCTTTTCATGTGCTTATTGGCCCCTGTTCTCTTCTTTGGTGGAATGTCTGCCATTGTAGGGAAGAAGCTCTCAACCACTGCTTTATATGCTGACGTCGCCATCTGAAGGAGCAAAGGGCCCGCGCAGGGTGATCACATCTCATTGCTCTGCGTGGGCCTGCTGTGTGGTCTGGAGTCTGGTCTCCCTTTCCCCATCGGCGAGACAGGTGTAACAGGAACGCAAAGGATGGGGTAAATTAAGACAGGGGAAGAGTTTACAGCAATCCCCAGTACACAGTAAGCACTTCGTAAATGTCCAGTGTGGTGAAGACGAGTGTGGTCACTAACCCCTGGGTGACTTGCTCCTGTCGATCCCATTCCCCTCCTCACAGCCCTGCGTTTTCTGAGTGGTTGGCCCCACCTTCTGCAGTAACGTCCTCTGGTTTCATGAGTTGTTCCATTTACTGACCCACCTCTCTCAGGTCCCTTCCTCCACCCAGGGGTACCCCTGACAGCCATGCAGCCCTGGGACCTCATCACACACACAACACTGCACCATGCCCTAGGGCCAGCTCCTCCGCCACACAGTGAGAGGGACCATGAGAAACAGGAAGGAGTCTGAAGAGTCGTTGGAAGGCAGATGACACCAGACAGGACCAAGAGAACCTGAGAGTCTGGAGAAAGTGATGTGGCCTTGCCAGGACACCACCCGTACCCCACAGTGGCTCACAAGCTCCCCCCGCACCCCTGCTTCCCGTCCCTGCCCTCTCCCTAGCTCAGTACCATAGGTGGGCTGCCAGGCCTTTCTGAGCCCCACTCTGGCCCCAAGTGACCTCTGGAGGAGAACTGGGCCCCCTCCTGAGGGAGGGAGTGGGGAAGGGGAGGGAGTAGGGGGAAGGCAGCCTGCACAGGTCTGGGGCCGGAGCCAGGGCGCCATGCGGAGTGAGGAGGAGGTGGTGAGAGGACAGTCCAGCAGGCCCAGGGACTGCCTGCCAGGGCGGTGACTTGGGGAAGCTGTGAGGGCTTAGGGGCTGCAAGCTGGGGGTTCTGGAGGCCAGAGCAGGGGAGGACAGGAAGCTCTACCTGCCCCCACACCCACTCCCACACCACCCCAGTCCTTCACTTCCACTAGGCAAGCTCTTCACGCTCATTGTCACCTCAGTCGTAGGCAGTCCCACCCAGTCTCCCCAGCCACCGGCCTCCCAAGACTGCCCTGGCCCGCCCCTGCCCTCCTCTCCCCAGGGTGAGTCACCACCTCAGAGTCTCCCTCACCACGCGCCTGCTGTCAGGCCCCAGCACATGTCCCGATCCCCACCCCTCATCTCATTTCTCTGCTCCCAGGTCGCAGCCGAAAATCACTCAGCCCAAGGACAGCCTCGCCAGGAAGCCCCATGCCAGCTCCACCTGGGACATGGCCAAGCCGCCCCCACTTTCTCCTGTGGAGACCACCGTGTTTGCAGGATAAACAAAAACTGAGCAGCGGCCAAGGCCCTGCCAGCAAGGCCGATGCCAGTGACTCACGCCAGGAGAAAGTGGCAGGAGGCCTCCGAGCCAAGGGGGTCCCCTTCCTCACTCACTCCCACTGAATGATGCCAGCCCACACAGAGGACCAGCTGGGGAAATGGTGGCATCTGTCCATCCTTCCTTCAGCAAACACGTACCACGCATCTTCCAGCTTCTGGAGTTCTAATAATGCGCAAAAGCAGACAAGGCCCCTGCCCGTGTGCAACTCGCAGTCATGCTGGCAAGGCAGATGTTTACCTTAAGATCTACAAACAAGAGCTGCTTCTAGCCCCCCCAAATGGGACAGGGGATTGGGGGCAGCAGTGGGGAGCACCAAGGGCCATGAGCAAGAATGTCCAGGTGGTGGAGTCCAGGGGAATAAGGATCTCCTGAAGACACGGCATTTTTGTTTTCCTGAGACAGATGTTTCCAAGCAGAGAGAAGAGCAAAGGTGAAGGTCTTGATGTAGAAGGAAGGGACCCATTGCAGAAGGAAAGTTGGCGCCTGGGGTTGGATCCAGGGAGCCCTTCCCGGGGAAGGATCTGACATGAGCCTGGGGCCCTGCGGGACTATAGACTGGGTTTACTATCTTCCTTTGTGCTGTTTGGGCAAGGACAGGATTGCTGAATGGGTTGGATGTTGGTAAGACTCTGCCTCCTGCTCTGAGGACAAGATTTGTGGGAGACAAGAATGAACAGGGAAAATAGGTCAGGGGGCCTTTGTCAGGAGAGGTGATAGTGACTTGAACCAGAATGGGGACTGTGGAGAGTGAGAAACGTGGGAGCTATTTCGGATGCAAAATTGGAAGACTGAGCACCCAAGAGTAGGTGAGGAGGCTCCTCTGGGCTCTGGCTAGGACAGTGGGGAAGAAGCCACAAGGGGTCTCTTTGGGTCCCCTCCTGGGCTGCCACTCAGTCCTCTTCCTTCTGCTCCATTGATGGATGATTTGTTGGGGGCTTATTGTATTTAGGAATTAATTCTAGGCCTTATCCTTCCTAATCCTGTCCTGTGTCTACCATAAGCAGCATGAGCTCAAAAAGACCACAAGCTCCTGGTACCTGCTTGAGGCAATCATGCATTGCCGGTGACAGGACAATGTCTGCTTCTCTGGTCACTGTGAACGCACCTGTATGAACAGCCCCCCTGTGCGTGAACTGCCTCACAGCACAGAGCACAAAGGTGGCCTCGGGCTGCTTTGAATTTTTCCCATTAACCAATTAAGAATTTACATGACATACCCCCTCTTGAGGGGACTTTGCCTTCAGCTTGAATTTCTTAAAAACAAAAACAGGATTTGGGGTCTACCACCACATCACTGTTGAGGACACCCAGACACCTCACGGGGTCCAGCCCAGGCTACCAGAAGACAGTACCATTCTTCAAAGTCAAGGGCAGCCTGGTGGGAGCCCCTACTTTGACTCCTCTCTAGGTGATGGTTCTGCGGATAAAAAACTCCAGGCCCCAGCCAACTCTCAGCATGGTGAAGCCTCTAGAACTCCCCACAGCTGCTTCCCTGCATGCTGAAGTCAGCCCTACCCCATGACACAGAGGCAGGCCCTTGCTGGAAACCTCAGCCGCCACCCCAGACTTCTGTTTCTCTTGGGCTAATTTCATTGTAGAAGGCTGTGGCCCAAGGCCCTTATGGTGTGTCCCCCACTCTACCCCAACAGATCTCCTCCTTCCCTTGCCATCTCAAGAAGTAGCAGCTGGGTATTTTCTTCCCTTCCTGAAGCTTGGGCCCCTTCTGTAAATTGATGCACTTCCTCCAGGGACCAGCTTTGCATACCAGGGATCTCAGGGAGGAGAAGACTTGGATCTAGTTTTTTTTTTTTTTTTTTTTTTTAAGATTTTATTTATTTATTTGACAGAGCGAGATCACAAGCAGGCAGAGAGGCAGGCAGAGAGAGAGAGGAGGAAGCAGGCTCCCTGCTGAGCAGAGAGCCCGATGCGGGCCTCGATCCCAGGACCCTGAGATCATGACCTGAGCCAAAGGTGGCTTAACCCGCTGAGCCACCCAGGCGCCCTGGATCTAGTTTCAAAATAGTTAACTAACTCTAAGTGGGGCACCAAGGCTACCTACTCACCCTACATTTGCATGACTGAGAAAGCCAATCAAGTGGACTCCAGGCATTTTCCTTTAAACTCTAACTGTACCTGCTACCTGCAGACACAGCAAGTAGGCTGTACTGGGCTGTTAATCTTCCCTGCAGGCCCCAGAACCTTGAGGAGGCTTATTTAAAGAGCAGATCTCCAACAGTGCTCCAACCCAACCTCAGCACAGGCTTGGGTCTAAGTGCTTTTCACGCAGGAAAAAGGAAAGTTTCCAGGTGGAAATCTTCCAAATGTGTCTTCCCCAATCACCTTGTCACCAGACTGTTCTAAGCAAAAACTTTCTCATAAATTATCTTTGCCTTAGGCTGTTCACACACAAAGGTCACATAGTTGTCTGCCTCTGATATCACACACGTAGCTGGGGAAACAGTTTCAGAGGTTCCCACAGCTGGAATCTCCAGAGGAATTCTGACCAGGAAAGGGCAGATGAGGTCATGATGAAGAGGGAAAGAAGGAAAGAGAAGCCGGACAAGACCCAGAGAGCTAGACAGGGAGAGAGGACTCTCTCCGGGTTATGTCGCCCCTTTCCCCCTTCCATCTCTAATCTGCAGCTTCCTCAGCACTCTCCCCACCATCCCATCCAATAATAATACACTGGGTCAATGAGCACACGCAGCACCCAAATCTTGGTTTCTAAATACCATTCTCGATTAAAAGGAAACAGACTCCTTGGTGAGGTGGCTGATTCATTGCTAGAGGAGAGAAAATATGAGAAGAACACAGAGTATGTAGCGCCAGAAAGGAAGAGACTGCTCAAAGAATAGCAGGCACCAAGAGACATGGGAGCCAGTGTGACTGGGCCAATTGATGGAGCTTGAATGGAATGATGAAGTCAAAAACCCACCAATGGATGAAGACCAGTGGGGAAAAGTGTCCCTCACAGTGGGAGACTGGATATTGGGAGCCTCCCCATGTGATACTCAGAGGAAGACACAGCATCACTCTTTGTGTGATCTTGCCAAAAATGATCACCTGAAACTGGCAAGGAGGAAACAGCAGCAGAACAGAATTTGAGCCACATCATTCCACAAAATAACTGGCCAAGACTTGTCAAAAATGCCAAGTTCAAGAAACACAAAGAGAGGATGAGGAATTTACCCCGATTAACATGACAGCTAAATGCAGTGGGTGACCCTGGAAGAGGAAAAAAAGAGACAAAAAGGAGATGTGATTGAGACAACTGATCCAATGTGAATATGGACTGTGAATTAGTAACAGCATTATATCAGTATTAAATTTTCTGCTTTCGATAACTGGGCTGTCGTTTTGTAAAATTCTTTTCCTTACCGATGCACACTGAACTATTTAGGGATAAAAAGGTATGGTGTCTTCAACTTATTCTCAAGTGATTCGAAAAAAAAAAGTGTGCGTGTGTATGTGTATATGTGATATATAGTATATATATGATACTGAACATAGAATACATTATATATACACAATGCAGAAAAAGAATTATAAAATAAATGGGCCAAATATGAATAATTGGCAAATCTCCATAAAGGACATGGAGGCATTGCTTGCAACTTTTCTGTCAATTTGAAATGCACTAAAATTTACATAATTCGTGACACTGGCCAATAGTTACGTGCTACTTACCCTGTGCTGGGCACTGTTTAAACGCTTTACCTGTCTTTTTTTTTTTTAATGATTTTATTTTTATTTATTTATTTGGCAGAGAAAGACACAGAGAGAGAGGGAACACAAGCAGGGAGAGTGGGAGAGGGAGAAGCAGGCTTCCCGCCAAGCAGGGAGCCTGATGCGGGGCTCGATGTAGGGCTCAATTCGGGGCTCGATCCCAAGACCCTGGGATCATGACCTGAGCCGAAGGCAGACGCCTAACTGGCTGAGCCACACAGGCACCCCATCTTCCCCGTCCTAGAGCTCCAGGCCCTGCGTCTCCTCCCCCAGCCCCAATGCCCACAAATGCAAAAATTAGGGGTTTCTGGCCTCGGCCTTCTGGACCCTGGCTGGGACCTTGGAGGAGAGAAGAAGGCGGGCCCAGCTGGAGCAGTAAACCCAAAGCCAAGGTTGAGGAAGATAGCTGAAAGCTGATGGCCACAGGGACTGGAGGAGACGGGAGGAGAAGAAGACAGAGAAGGACCAGCCCTGAGGGGCAGTCTGCAAGAAGCAGGGGGTTACCAGACCCCAGCCCCACAGTCACTGTCGGACCGGGATTGGCTAGGGGTGGCCAGCCTTCTAGGCACTTCTCCAGAAAGGACTGACGGTGGCCTGTCCCCTACCGCCCGAGGAGGCTGAGGCCTCACAGGCAAGGGCAGAGTTCCAGAGCCTGAGCCGGGCTGAGCGTCAGGAGGATGGCAGTCTGGCAGGGAAATGGGGGTGGGGGAGGAAGACACTGACGTCTGAACTCAGAAGTGGAGTGGACCCCCGCCATCCCCTCCCTGCTGAAGGGCCTGTCACAAGGCGGCCGTGGCTCACACCTGCTTATCAGGGCTGGGGTGTGGAGAGGGTGTTGGGGACGGGAGATAGGGCTGGGACAGGGCTGTCCACACCGGCCTGCTCTGCCTCCCTCATTCACACCTCCTCAGAGGCCCCTCAGCCCACTTACCCGCTGCAGCCTCCAGCCTCCCTCAGCTTGCCTCAAGCAGGCAGCCCCTGTAGGCATGGACTCCGTCCTGGACCGTGAAGAAACCCCAAACAGGGAGGGATCTGGCAGAGTCCCGCCCACCCCTCACTTGGCCGATAGGGAAACCAGGACTAAGGAGATGCCACTCACCTAAAATCAGATTGAGAAGTACACACAGGAGCCAGAAGTAGGCCCTAGACCGGAGCACAGATGGGCCTGAGCCTTACCCTGGGGACCCACAAGGCAGGGCCCAGGGCCATAGTGAAGTGGGAGTGAGAGGGACATTCTTCCTGAGGAGCGCTGTGCTTCTCAAGCTTCAGCCTCACATAGGGAGAGGGAGCACACGTCATACTGGCCATACTGGACCTGGAAGCCCAGGCGCCAACACCTGTGCTGGACCGGCAGTGGATGGCAAGGGATTCAAGGCTCCCTCGGAGTTGGTGGGCAGACAGGGGTGGAGAGGAGAGGAGAGGGGGGCCTGGAGCGCAAAAAGCGAGAGGCCAGCTTGGGAGGTGGTAGGAAAGGAAAACCTCTGTTCCCCTAGGTGGCCTGGAGCCCCAGCTGTGCTGAGGCCTCAGACAAGCTGGGGAAACTCAGGGAAGCCAAGCCACAGCCTGCCACTATCTCCTCACTCATAGCCTTAGAGATCATTTGGGTGAAAAGGCCCCTGGCATGACCAGAGGTGGGACAGTTCAACACCTGCCTCAGGAGGAGCCGGAGCTAAGAGGGGAGGGGGATGGGAGGTAATTCCAAGATCCTGGTTCCGGGGAGAGGAAAGTGTGGGATTCCCCGCAGCTGGAAGACCTAATTTTAGCTCTGCTTCCCCAGGACCCAGCACATGAAACCCCTTCTCCTATCTGACAGTCACCTCCTTGCTCCCATCTTCCCAGCAGGGTGAGCTGCTTCAGACCAGACACCGGGCCCCCGCAGAGCCTGAGTAAGGGTGCCGCTGGGGAAATGCCCTGGGAACCCCAGCCTACTGGAAGCAGTGCCCAGCACGCGGCTGTTATGAGACACAGGCCCCTGCCCTGCTCTACTCACGCAGCCGGCTGGCCCCCAAGCACAGAACCTGGGCCTTGGCGGGAGACCAGTGCACCTGCCTTCCTGCCTCCTCTGAGACACCTTCCCCGCAGCTGTCCTCACTGTCCTCATCTGGTCTCACGGGTCCCTGCTGGAGAACTGACTCACAGCCATACCCTAGTGTCCAAGTTTCCTAGGTCTCTCACCAAGACAGTGCATACACTGGGACTTGAGCAGGATCATCTCAACTTTTCAGACTTGTTGGTAACTCCAAAACATTTTTTAAAGCTTTATTTATTTGAGAGAGAGAGAAAAAAAACACAAGTAGGGGGAGGGGCAGAGGGAAAGGGAAAAGCAGACTCCCCTCTGAGCAGGGAGCCCGACAGTGGGGCTCAGTCCCAGGACCCCAAGATCATGACCTGAGCCAAAGGCAGACACTTAGCGAAGCCACCCAGGCACCCCAAACTCCAAAACATTCTTGAGCATGAACTATTTCCAGACCCCTCTGGAGGCCCCAGAAAGGAGTCAACTCCATTATTTGTCTGCTTCTAGGAAGTTAGCGGGACTGACAGGGCCAAGATGAGCATGAATGACTGGATTACAAAGCAAATTAAAATAACTCCAACAGCTTTGTTGAGGGGAGGGCAAATGTTAGAGCGAGAGCCCGAAAGCTGTCCTAAGTCACGCATTCCTGGAGCTTGTTTCCTCACGTGTGAAATGGTGGGCTGAATAAGCTCTGATATGAAAGCACTTTGCAAACTGCAGAGCAGTGAGAGTTGAAAGTTTGGTAGCAGCACATCTAATGGTCTCAGGACTCGGGAGACGGGATTGCTTCCACCTGGCCCAGAGCCTAACACCATATTAAGATCAGGCTCTGTCCTTCACCTCCTCAGGACATGATGACCTTCATCTGTCATTGTCTTGGTCAGTTCAGGCTGTTATAACAAAATACCACAGACTGGGTGACTTATAAACAAAAGAAATTTATTTCTCACAGTTCTGGAGGCTGGGGAGTCCAAGATCAAGGTGCCAGCAGGTTCAGTGTCTGATGAGAGCCCATCTTCTGGTTGGGCCAATCATTGTGCAGTATCCTCAAATGACAGAGGGGCAAAGGAGTCTGGGGTCTCTGAGATCTTTTATAAGGGCACTAATCTAATTCATGAGGGTGGAGCTATTCCCCTGCCAAAGGCTCTACTTCCTCATACCTTTAGGAGGGGGTTAGATTTCAAGGTATGAGTCTTGGGGCCACACGTTGTCTCTGGTAGTCGCTGGTAACAGGAATTCATAGTAACTGGCTACACTTACTGAGGACTTAGCTTATTCAATTCTCAAACGATCCTGCCAGTCATTTTCAACCTGTTCCCATATGAGGAACCTGATTCTGGACAAGTGAGGTCCGTTGCAGGAGGCTGCGGTAGGTGGGAAGCTGGGATGGGGACCCAAGTGCACCTCTGTACGTAGGGAGGTATCCAAAGTGCTGGTCCAGGCATGCTGTGCACACCCAGAGATACAGTAAGCACTCTTACTGTCCTGGGGTGACTCACAAGCAAATTGTGACAGAGACTTATTTTTGCATTGTGCAATCAATTCAGTGTTGTTTCCCTTTTTAAAAAGAACTAGAAAAGAATTGAACTTAGAAAATATCAGAGCACATTATTGTCACATGAATCTTGTTGGGTGAGTGTGTGAAGCAGGTTGCCATATAAAATGAATTTTTTTACCAATGGGATCTTCCGTGGCTCTGTCTCATTCAATGTTTTTAACAGACACGTTGAAGGCTTGTTTATCTGATCTGCAATCTCAAAGCTGGGAGGCAGACTAACATGTCAGATGGCCAAATCAGGATCATCAAGAATGCAAACTCACATAAGATGAGGAGAAACTATAATGAAATGAAATCTTAACAGTAGGGCATACACATAACCCCATATTTGTGTTCCAAATATTGACTCTGTGAGTGCATGATGGGAAAGCGACTTAACAACAGACCACGGGAAAATGACCTGGAGCTGTCAGATAGACCAAGTTCCACATGGACCAACAGTACCGTGAGAATAGTGGAGCGTCCCTACTAAGGGAGCACTCAATTCAGCACTGCCATCACTGTGTCTGATGCTTCTCCCAGATGTGGATGCCACACCATAAAGGCCACATAACATCATGATGGTGGCAGGTTGGAAATCCACAAATGCCCCGGGCATTAAGCATGATGCCCAGATGTCTTTATGAGGTTCCTATCTCTAAAGGACTATCAGGTGAAAGCGGGTGCCAGCCAGCTCTGTGTACCTGGGATGGCCATTTAGGGCCTGTCACTGATGAGTAAGTTGCAGGGAAAGTTTCAGCTTAATGTTATGAAGCTCAATAATAAAGGAAAGTGGGTACCTGGGCACCCAAAGCAATGGAAGAAAGTTCTTCTTTGATAGTCAGGAGCTCAAAGCCCACCTTCTGAGAGGACTCCTGTCTAGGGAATGTGTGTGTCAGTGGAGTGGCAGCAAATTGGGGCTTGGTCCAGTTCCAAACCCTGGAGAGTCATCAGAATCAGCAGTGTGGCTTGTGTTAAAAAATACAGGTTTCAGCTTCACTTCTGACCTACTGAGTCAAAATCTTCAAGGGTGGGGTTGAAGAATCTCTATATTTTTGAAGCTTACCAGGCAAACTGCTCTAGATTAGCAGAGACTAGACATGACAAGATACAAGACACAAACTGTGGCTGAGACCTGGATATTAAAAAAAAAAAAAAGTTTAAAAGGCAAACTTTTAAGACTTTGTTCATTAAATGATACTGAATTCTTGACAAATTTCTTAGATAACAGTATTCTGACAATACAGGGGAATGTCTTTATTCTTAGATAATAAAGATCAAAGTATTAAAGAATAAAGTGTGTCTACTACTTTTTTAAAAAAATCAATGAATTACTTTTAAATGGCTCAAGAACAGAAAGGAAATGGGACAAAATATTGAGGGGAGAGGGCATTCTTAACTCTACCTTCAACTTGCCTGGAAAGACATTTTTCAAAATAAAGTTGGGAAAAATTAAGCTAGCTAGGCCCCTCTGACGAGCCAAACATGAGGCTCACTGGACAACACAGCCTCTACTGTTCCATCTGGCCTGAGAGCCTGGAGTTCAAAACAGACTGCACCCTCTGTGGCTTACACAGCTAGAGGTTCTGTGTTGGACAGTGTCACAGCTGACTCTTGAGTCCTCCATGTGGCACTAGGCCACAGTGACCCCTAGAGGTATTCTGCACACAGGAGCACACCAGCCCCTAAGTCATAATGCCAAGTCCAGGAACACTAAGAGAAGTCCATCCACACATCCCCACTGCACACCCCAGATTACACAGGGTCCACATCAAAGATCGGTTCATGCACCTGACCTGCACTAATGACCGACAAGTCAGTTCCTGGAGGAGAGGCTGGACTGGAAAAGGCAGCACCGGACCCCCTGACGGATAACCTCCGTGAGTGACATCCAGGAAGGCAGGCCGGAATGAGGTGGGGAGTGGAGGGAGGAATGAGCAGGAGTGCCACAGCAGATATGAGGCCCCCCTGACCAGTTCCGGCAGAATGAACAGAAAGACCAAGGAGGATAATGGAGTGTGCCCAGAAGACATAAGGGCACACGGGTGCAGCCATGAAGGACTGAGCAGGGATAGCTTCAGGGATGTGCTGCTGATGTGAGAGACAGCGACATGTTCACAGGAATGAGGCAGGGTCATTAAGAGAGTGGGGGCTGCTCTAGGCTGAGCCTAGCCCCGCAGGGATGTTCCTTCAAGATCCCACTATGCCTCCCCTCCGGGTGCTTCTAAGGCCTGACCGAGGGGCAGAGTTTTTCAGCTGTTTGTCAGTTGTTTGAAGGTCCCAGTGCAAAATAGCAATGCTGGCCTGCAGTAACAGGCTGGGACACCTGTCCTACCTTAGCCGCATATGACACTGGTCAAATGTTCTCAATCCAGAGACCAAAGAGCCTGGAGTCTCAAATAAAGATGTGACTGGGGGCAGGGAGATCGGGGAATAACCCTCACCTGCAGTTGGGCTTCTGGCAGCAGAGCCCATGAAGATGGCTGCAGCCTTCCCCTTGGCCAAGATACTCCCTGAGCAACACTGGACAGAAAGCAGAGTCCCAGGCCCGACCTGAGAATTTGGCTGGCTCCAAGGTAGGACCCACTGGAGGCTGCCTGGTTCAGGTGGGTAATGAGAAGATAATTCCATCGGGGGACAGACAGTGCTGGGGAGTGGCTTAGGGATCTCCTGCATCCAAGTCCAAATAATCAGCAGTCCTACCAGGGGAGGTTGAAGTGATTTGATCCTGGAGAAAATTCCAAGCTCCACTGAGTATTTATATTTCAGTATATTCTAGAGGGACTCTTAATGGAAGTGTTCAGACAAGTCAAGATCACTCCTGTAGACCAACACAACTCTTCCATGTGAAAATGAAAACTGGGAAACCGCATGTTTTATTATAAGCACGGAACTCTATTTTTCACAATGACCAGGCAGCACTTTTCATACTAAAAACCTAA
Source organism: Neogale vison (assembly GCF_020171115.1). Classification (NCBI taxonomy): domain Eukaryota; kingdom Metazoa; phylum Chordata; class Mammalia; order Carnivora; family Mustelidae; genus Neogale; species Neogale vison. The sequence continues at coordinate 156,809,471 of NC_058096.1, forward strand.
GGCACTTCAATTCACTGATCCAAAAATCAAGATTCTTCGCAGGAGTGCGAAGAGCATGGGAAATAAGTTCAAGGCTGAAGAAAATTCATGCCAGATCAGGGCATGGAGCAAGACGCGAGGGAAAGGCGATGGTGGCTCACCTCTAGAGATGAATGAATGCCAAGCACCCAGGACTTCTCCCCGAGTTGCCCCCTCAGGCTCTGGGAGAAACACCAGACCGGGAGGCCCCACCATTCCATCTCCAATGAGGAGAGAAAGTAACAGATTTTTTTGGTCACAGTGACATTTTGGCTCTTTATCCCTGGGAACAAAAGGACTGGCATAAGCTAATGGCAAACAGTGTGATAAAACAGACTAGTATTAAGCAGGCTACTATGTTCTGAGCCCCCAACTTGTTTCTTTTTTATCCAAATAAAGGAGCAAAACAAGGTCAATCATTATCAACTTACCTTTATCTTAAAACCTTGGCATTTCTATTAGAGACAAACACACAATACACCACAAAAACTGTTCTGGTAACACCATTTGGAAAGATGGCAGAGCTAGGATACATTTAGACAAGCTCCTGGGCCTTATTTTAAGGTATTTTGCGGTCTATACTTATGGTAGCCCTTGAAACAATTCAATGTAAACCCAAACCTAGAGATCTGACTCAGAAAAATAGCCAGTTTCCCTTAAAGATAATCAGAATTGTCTTTGAGTCTTTGGCCCAAAGCACCACCTTCCCGGTGCTACCCAAGTAGGCAAGCGTGGCCAAGGGAAGCAAACCATGAGCTCATGAATCTGTGGACACAGGCCCTTCTTAGGCCCCGTAGTCTTTGGAACAAACTGCTCACCTGGAAAGCAGAGAACTTAGCAACTGGGCACCATCTGGTCACTAAAAGAACTGCATCCCTGGAGGCAAGTAGGAGCTCTGGTAAACCCCACAAAGCAATGCCCTCTAATCTTCAAACATCTTTGATTGTTTCTTCCCAAAGAGCTACGTACAGAGTGTTCAAGTCAGAGAACATTCAAGACCTTTTGGCTCAATGGCAGACAAGAAACCAAACCCCTCTTAGCAAGTGGGCCCAGAATCAACAAACCCATGTGTATACATTTCTAAGTCAAAACCTCTGTGTCTGGATTACTTCAGTCTATGTCATGCTGTCTTTCTTCTTGGCCCACATGCCTACCTCTGTGGGTTACTTCTTTGGAAAGGTGAACCTTGGACAAAATACTTAAGCTCAATTTCCTCACATGTAAAATGAGGACAGTGGTATTTACCTCAGAGAGTTGCTGTAAGATAATCCATGTAAAGCACTGAGCTTAATATACAAAACACACTAGGTGAGCAGAAAAGGTCACTGAGGGCTTCTACAGGGCAGAAATGGAGGACCAGCAGGTCTGTCAGAGGAGCAAGAAATGAATACATAACACAGTAATACATGTGGATAGGACAGCCACAGAGGATATCTAAAAGCCACCTCCAAGACCAACTCGGGTCCTAGAGAAAGAAAACATATAACACTGGGCTCCAAGAAAGCTGAGGAGATACATCAAAGATAATGCATGATTCAGTGGCACGAAAACAAAATGCCTTCAGGTGCGAACATCCAAAGAGAGACAAAAACAGCGTTGTCCTGTGGTCAGAGTCCTCTGTGAACCTGATACAAGATCGGCATCCAGTCTGTAGGTCTTACAGTTTCCTTAATAATTAGTTCTTGTGTCAAATAAAAAACTGACAGAATTTTTTAGATCTTTCATCTTTTGGGGAGAAATTTAGTCTGAAGTTTAGGATTTCATCATTTCTATAAAGCAAAGCCACTAAAATACATGAGCCTGAAGAGGACACATCTTCGGAGAAAAAGACTAAGATTGCTTTCCCTCCAGGATTCCTGACTGCTCCTTAGCTTTGAGTTCTTCTAGTTTCTTCTTATAGCAGTTCATGAAGTAATCATCTGGTTCAATCCCTGCATTCTTCAAATTTTCCATGACCTTTTCCAGTCTGAAGACTGATCGGGCTCCCTCAACTTTTCTTGTGCTCAGGTACAGAGTGAACTCCTGGAAATCCAGGAGCTTACAGGTGTCCACAGAGCAGATATTCCTGATAGCACGAGTTCTATCCAAACGAGGGAAAAACACCAGTCCTGATAACTTCTCCAGGTCCTGAAGGCTCACTTGGAATTCACTTAACTGGGGTTGGAAGCCAATGGCTTCATTGGGAACCACGAAGGCCCCTAGTGCCAGCGGTTCAGTAGACACTGGGCTTCTGCGAGCCAGGATCACCTTATAAAGGTGTGAGGGAACAGCCACATTGTCCTCACCAATCACCTAAAAACAAAGCAGCTGTGTTAGCAATGCTAACTAATGCTGGCAGTTCCCAAATTTCTCCTAAAAAGATTTTCAACACATTTCTGTAAAGACCATTTATAAATTACCCCACCAATGAATTTAAATTCAACTGTCAAAAGTAATAATAAACCAAAATACAGATTCACAGAGAAGATGAGAATCTAACAGGTAGATTCTGATTACAATCTTTAAAATAATGCCACCCCAGGGGCGCCTGGGTGCCTCAGTGGGTTAAAGCCTCTGCCTTTGGCTCAGGTCATGATCCCAGGGTCCTGGGATTGAGCCCCTCATCAGGCTCTCTGCTCAGCTGGGAGCCTGCTTCCTCCTCTCTCTGTCTCCGCCTGCCTCTCTGCCTACTTGTCTGTCAAATAAATAAATAAAATCTTCAAAATAATGCCACCCCAAAGAGTAGAGGTCACATCCTCTGCTCTGACTGTAAGACAAAGGGCAAAAGAATGCCCAAAAGAATAGGCAAGAAAAGCTGTTTCATCACATAATCACAACTTCTGGTGCTCTCAACATTCAAAGGTCAAAACTCCCAGCTTGAGATATAAAAATATGGCCTTAGTTTATCAAATTCGCTAGGGAGCTAAACAAATAGCTCTCAGAAAAGCAGCCAGACATACTACATCGGTATCACTAGCTCCAGTTTCGCCTAGACTGGCTCATTTTAAATTAAATTAAGTAAATGTAAATGTTGCTTGCTCAAGAGTTTTGCACACTCTTGGGCCTATTATCAAACATAGAACTTCTGAATGTGCCCTCAAACCAAATACTTTGGAAAGATATCCAGACAACAGAGAAGCCAGGGTCAGGCCTGCAAACAACTTGCTTGCCTATGTAGGTTGGCTCTAATGATGAAATAACATTATTATGGAACCTTTTCAAATTTCCTTCCAATTGGCTTAAAAGCCGTATCTGTTTTCTGAAAAAAGAAAACTGAATATCCATTTCCTTAATGGTCTCCAATAAAATGATACAATCCAACTACAATAAGCATATGTACTACTACCCCTCCCAGGCCCTTCCTCGGTCTGCATGGGCATTCACTCCTGATCAAACCTGACTGCTGCCAGAGGCTGTGCTGGGAGCCCAGATAAGGCAGAGGGATGAGAGCTACAAGGATTCTTTCCTGCTTTTTTCCAGCTTCTACCTACATGGCACACAGCCCAAGAATGCCATGGCTATCTGCTGTCTGGCACGCATGAAGGTTCCATTGCCAAGACCAACTGTGGGACTGCAGGGAAGCCCCATCTACAGGACTGATTTCTCCAAATACTATCTCTCAAGTTAGTGGAAGCAGCTGGTCAGGGCTCACTTGAGAGTAAAGCTTATGAACATACACAATCTATAAGCATGAAACCCTACAGTCCTCCAACAAGTCATTTACGCAGCTAGGAAAATGAACATACTCTTCCAAGAAAAATACTGAAGGTGAATTCTATGGAGGTCCACAGTTAGGCCACAGGTCACCAACAGATGTTACTGCAACAATACAACTCAGAGGGGCTATGGCTGGCACTGCTGGAAACACAGAAAGGAGAAAGATTTACAGTGAATGCCCTAGTGTCTCAAGAAGTTTCCCATCTAGAGGAGTCAATCCCCGCTGCTTTCACGGGAGGCAGAATGTGGTCAGATGCCAATACAGGGCACAAGACAGCACTAAGGGAAGCAAGGGACCGGACCTGAGGGCACAGCTACAGCTAAGCCATAGTTCACAGGGGGAAAGAAGTTTAGTTGGGCTTCCAGGGTTAGCTGGGGAGCCAACAGTTAAGCAAATCCTTGATGCCACCTGGTGGACATCCTTCATCACTGCATCACAGCCTCAGATTCCCAAGTATGAGGAGCCCTCCAAACCATTCACTTGATTGTTTTCTCTCCTTCTGGACTCTCTGCCTACAAATAAATTACATATTCAAGAATAATTAATGGTCACGCCCATTGGCTGCCAACCAGGGCTTCTAATCAGAGTAATTAAACTCTAGCCAGAAGTATAGAAGTTTGACATTTTAAGATTTATAAAAATAAATCATTTCTATGAGGTTTTCAAAAACCCACACAATAGCTAGAGGATGCCCAGTACTACTTTTAAGAATTCTCATGGGACACAAAAATTCCTACTAAGAACCAGAAGGCAGGATCATTTCACCTATGACCTTACAGTATTTCAACAAGGAGCTGCAAAATACTATCCCTAAAAATAAAGAGAAAGATGAAAACTTAGCCCCTATCTTCTCTGATTCAATTTGCTTTGTTCTTAGGAAGTAAACATCTGTAACCTGTTAAATAGGAACCGGCAACATTTGGAAATTCAGAAAAGCCACTGTTTTTTCCTTCAATTTATGACTTAAACAAAATCCTAATTTTCAATCTATCTTCTTCGTAGACAACTCAACCTATGTAATAAAATTCTCCCAATTCTGGGAAAACTAGAAGTCTTTCATAAAATGTTTCTAGAAACTGCTAGGGACTGGAACCCCAGAGACCTGGTCAAGTCCTGGCTTTACCACAAGGCTGCAAGTCATGTCCACTATCTTCCTTCTTCATTCATAAAATAGGTAATAACTACCTTCATGCTCCCCGTCTCACAAAACAGTTATGATGAAACAAAGACACTTTAGTTTCAAAAAAAAAAAAAAAAAGGTTTTAAAATCCACAAGACCTATGAAAAAAGCAATTTTTGTAGTGGATGTCATTCAAAAGATAAGATGTAATTGCATTCGGTACAACAGATGGTTCTGCTGAGGGACTCTGGGGAAACACAGCATCAAGCAAAATTAGACAAGTTAAAGGTGGACAACAGGTTTCAAGAGGAAGCAGAATGGACACAAATGACACCCTCAGCAAAGGACTTGGGGGCTGAACACATACCAAGTCTTCAGTATCAGTAAATCAGCAACAATCTTTGTCATAGAAGATGTAGATATAAAAGTACTTTATAGAGGAAATCCTCACTGCTGTTAAAGTAGCAAAAAGTACAGAACTCTTGTCAGGATTGTAACAAAAAACTGGAAATCAACTGTGTGTAACTAGGAAACACAATATACACAAGAGCCATAAAGGTGGCATGCACTCACCACCTATAGTTAGTCTGCATACCAGCTGGCCTGAGGTTTCTTTCTGTCCAAGAGACAGAAGCAACAATTTGCTCTCCCCCGCCCCAGCGCCACACACACAGGACTGGGCCTTCACACTGACTCAGTGCCAAAAGAGCCTGGCAACAAAGGACATTCAGGCTAGGTGTGCCGGTCATATACACAGAGCAACTGTTATGTAAATAAAATTAACCAGCAGCACAAGGAAAATACATGTACCTGCTACAATCAGATAGATATATTTGGTTACATTCCCCTGGTAGGACCAAAAAAGAAAATCCAAAAATAAAAAACTGTTGGACACATCAAGAGACCAAGCCCTTAAAAAGTCAAGCCAATCAAGTGAAAGAAATCATGACAGTGTGATAAACAGAGTCTCCACACCTGAGGGGACAGAGGAACAAGGGAAGAAGGGAGTCAGGACATGTGGGCAAGCTGGTAGGCAGGTGGTCAACCCTGTGTGGCACAAGCCTCTGGAGGAGCTTGTGCAGCAGCAGAGACCAAGGGAAACTGTGCTGCTCACAGGGGGCGTCCACGCCAGGTAAGGAGGCTGGAGACTGACTGCCTAGTCACAGGATAAGAAGCACCACCCTCTCAGACTGTCGATTCTACCTGGAGATGGAGGGTGGGAGTAAGGAGATACTTAGCCAGTAAAATCATTTATTTTTTTCAATAGAACAAACACAGAAATGAACAAAAGCTCTGCCTAAAGAGAAAACAGGAGATTTAAAAAAAAAAAATTACTCCCGATCACTTCAGGTAATGCCTCATGATTCCTGGAGGCATGTTTTTAATTTCCTCCCCCTCTAGGAACAGTTTGGAATTAGTTTGGAGAGTATGCTGCGAAATGAAAACACAGACTGTTAAGCACTTCTAACATTACCACCACCACCACCGAGTTGAAAAATTTAAAGCTCACTTTCTTGTCAGGTCAATTAAAATGTTCAGGCCAGAATCTTCAGGTATGTTCACTTGTCTGGAATCAATCTCTTCTTGAAACAGGCCCATCAGGGAAAGCACATGGATGACCTCAGCTATAATAAAGGGGGTGACTCTGATTAGAGCTGTCAGAAGACTCACTTCTGATAAAATCACTACTACTTATCTTCCCCTGGGCTCGCATTCACGCAAGTCCTATGAAGCGGTGATCCTTTCCTGCATATTCTAACAGACATTTCTGCCTGCCTATAAGGGATCCTCCTTTTGGCCCATTTTCCCTTCTTATTTTTGCATGCTAGCAGATACCACTTGCAAATGCTCTCCCTCTTCACCATCTTCTACCTCCTGGCCTTAAGCTGATGTACGGGAAGAGCACAGAACCCCTCTCCTGCAGACTTTCGAGAGCTTTGAAGAATAATGCTACAGAAGAATTGGTGGCTCTCGTACAAGTAGACAGACTCATGTTTGGATCTCCCCTTTGATATTGACCAGCTATGTGACTTCGCCTTGACCCTTATAAACCTCAACTTTCTTACCTATAAAAGATAGCCACTACTTCCTTGTAAGAACTGCCTGTGAGGACTGAATGAGACAGCATGTCTAAAACTGCTTGTCTGTTGGATGGTAGATACAGCCCTCCATTAACACCAGTTCACTTGCTTCACCTTCTCCACAGTATACACATACATGTTTCATTGCCCAGAAAGAAAACTAAATAAACATCCTTGTTTTTATATTCTCCTAAAATCAGGTTCAGAATATAGTTGTAACAACAGAATATAGTTGTAAACAAGCAACAAATATTAAATGGCTGGATCTGATAAAACACTTCCCCCGGCCTTCTGAACTGCCATACATAATTGCAAGACATTCCCTTGAAAACAGGAATTCACAATTCAAATATTTATTCCTTGAGAGGAACAGAATGGTTTCTAGGGCTTGGCCATGCTGTGTCCCCTTTCTCAGCATCACTAAAGGACATGGTTTTATCCACAACTGTTTTATTATGAATAGCTAGAGAACAGCCTGAATGCTTTAGAGCTGGGCATTTAAGGTTTCACCCACCCAGCCCTAACCTTTCCTTTTATTTTTGTCTTCCTCCCTATATGGGGCTCTAACCCAGCTGTCTGAGGAACTTACTGTTTTTCAGCACAAATCCTACATTTTCCTCTCTTGGTTTTGTCTCCCATGTCTGTTTTCCTTAACCAAATTTTCCCAAGTTTACGTGCATGTATGTGTGTATACACATTATGTATAAAATGTTTGGCCCAACTAAATTCTTAATATGGCAGGCTGGGGACGCCTGGGTGGCTCAGTTGGTTGGACGACTGCCTTCGGCTCAGGGCATGATCCTGGAGTCCCGGGATCGAGTCCCGCATCGGGCTCCCAGCTCCATGGGGAGTCTGCTTCGCTCTCTGACCTTCTCCTCGCTAGTGCTCTCTCTCACTGTCTCTCTCTCTCTCAACTAAATAAATAAAATCTTTAAAAAAAAAATATATATATGGCAGGCTGAAACCATTTTTCCAATTTAATTTACCAAAGGATATTTTGCTTTCATGCTAAAAGATACACTACAGATTTTTAACTTTAAAATTCCACCTGAAAGCATTTGATCTGAAAAAATAACATCACATCTAACAAAAGCTGCATTACTACAGAGAAGGTGTTCATGAAAAACATAAATATAAAAAAGTAAACCACTTTGATGCAATTCTAAAAAATAAGAATAAAAAACAATATCCCTCTCCAGGAAGATACATTCCTATCAACATTCACCTTTGCATACACACACACATAAAACACACTCACAGGTAAGTGTTTCCTTTATGACGAGAGTCTATCAATCTCAAAAAAACACAAAGGAACAATAAAGATGAAGAAAAAATGGTGAGCCACTAAAGGCAACAGAATTTGTATACTATGTTCTTTGGGGCTCTCTCCACCCACTATAAAAGGCTAAAAATAAATGTGGTGAACACACATGACACGCCAACAACAGACCGAGCACTCAAGAATCAACTTGTCATCCAGATCCTGGTTTCTAAATACCAATTCCCATTAAAAGGAACCAGGGCTCCTTGGAGAGACGGCTGATCCCAGAGTCTGGCCAAGATGAGCTTGGAATATCACGTTATGCCATAAAGCAGAAGTGCTAAGAACATGATGAGGATGTGTCAAAGCACATGGGAGATAGCCTTGAAAGGGCTCCCACTGGCCAAATCGAAGACAATTTGAGCATCAAAATGAATACACAGCAGATTGATTAAAAACTGAATGAAATAAGAATCCATCAGTTCATACTGATATAATAAGAAGGAAAAGCTCTTTCCAGGGCACCTGGGAGGCTCAGTCATTAAACATCTGCCTTTGGCTCAGGTCATGATCCCAGAGTCCTGGGATCGAGCCCCACATCGGGCTCCCTGCTCAGTGGTAAGATTGCTTCCCCCTCTCACACTCCCCCTGCCAGTGTTCCTCTCTTGTTGTATCTCTCAAAAAAAAAAAAAAAAAAATAGGAGAAGCTCTTTCTTACAGTAGAATGTCAATTACTAACAGCAGAAGACGTAAGAATTAGAAAAGCATTACTTGGCAACAATTATAGTAATAACTGATTCAGGCCAGAATCTTCAGTGGCTGCTAAAACTCGCAAGTGACAATTTGAAGAGAAAAAGAATACCTACAGGGTCTCAAAGGGCGACCACAGATATCAGATTAATTTCAAAGGGGAAATGATAGCAGCAGTGAAGAAATCTAAAGGATACCACACCTTTATCAAGGAATCTAAGTTAGTATCGCCAGTAACAGGAAAACCTGACAGCGTACGCAAGCCAATGCGATACACCGAGGGCAAACAGGCTCACAGTGTTCTGCCCGAAACATCACTGAATCTAATCAGAAGAACAACAGACAAACCCAATTTGAAGAACATACTACAAAACAACTGGCCTATATTTGTCAACAATGTCAACATCATTAAAGACAAAAAGGCTGAGATTAAAGAAGACTAAGGAGACATGACAGCTAAATGCAATGTGTGGTCCTGGACTTCATTCCAAATCGGGGGGAAAAACTGCATGAAGAACGTTACTGGAGCAACTGGCAAAATGTGAATATGGACCGTACTACGGCTAATATTCTTATGTGTTGAATTTCATGAACTTGACAACTATACAGTGGTTACGTGAGAGAACGGAGCATCTAGGGGAAAAGAGACAAAGTATCTGCAAAGGCAAAGTATCAAGACAAAGGCTTGAATGGCTGAGAAAGTACTGAGAACGAGGTGTGCACATGGAGCAGAAGGAACAAGACCTGCAGAATGCTAAGGACTTGTGAGTCTAGGCAAAACACATTAGGGGGTTCTCCACTCTGACAACCTTTCTACAAATTTGAAATTATTTCAATGTGAAATGTTAAAAAGTTATCAACGTGCTTTGCCAAGGATGTGCAAAAATTCATGAATAAAGGTTTCCAGTTCAAGATGGCAACCTGGACCCAGGCTTCTGCTTCTCTCCCCCCTACCCCCCATTTAGAAAATACACACATACACACACAATGGCAGCAAAAAGGTCTGACACAAAACCAACTCATGCAAGTGCAGAGAACGGCAGAGTCATGTATTAGTGGACTAAGAAGTGCCATTAATTTCTGTAAGATGGAGGAGCTGACAAATTAGATAAAACTTGAGAAGTCAAAGTTTGGATTGTCACAGCCCCTTACACTGTGCTCCATCCAGTAAGTAAAGGGTGTCAAATCAAGGTGTGAGACTGAAGAATCCATCTACAGAATTATTGTGCAACCAACAAAAAGCAGCACGCCTTTGTCTTGCCTCCAGGATGAAGCTAGAAAAATATTCTCTAAAGGGATGCTTCTCAAACCTTACAGTATATGTAAAACTGCCCAGGATAGCCCGTCACACCTGCAGATTCCTGAGTCCCATGGCCAGGATTTTAGGACATTTTAGGAAGTTTACCATCCAATGACTCTTCCAGAATCTGAGGATGTACTCCAACAAAACAAAACAAAAAAGGAATCCAAGAAGGGGTAAGAGGGAGCCCAAGATAAAAGGGACCTAAGCCAGGAGGGTACTGTTAAGGAAAGACAGATGTGTAGCTGACTGAAAACTACAACAGCTTACGGAGGTTGCCAACCTCATTATTCCCTCAACGTTCCACTCATCGTTCCCTTCTTGAAATGCTTTCTTCACTTACCTTCTGGGACACCACTTTCCCTGGATTTTTCTCCTGCCTCAAAAATTGTCCCTTTTGTCTCCTTTGCTGGACCCTCCTCTTCTTGACTTTCGAAATGTCTGAACCCCCCCAAGGTTCAACACAGATCTGTTCTCTCCTGCCTGTGCTCACTTACATGATCTCATCCTAGTGTTAAATACCACCTCTAGGGCTGACTACTCCCAAGCAGATCGCCACTTCAACCTCTCCTCTCTGACAACCAAACTCACAGACTGCCCTGGACATCAAATTATCTCCCACTCCCATAGCCAAAACCACCCACCTTGCAGCTTCCACACCTGCTTCTCTCTGGTCTTCATGACCTCAGACTGAAAGCCTAAGTGTTATCCTGACACTTTCCCTCTTAGTCTACAACTTACCCTTTAGAAAGTACCATCCGTTCTATTGCAAGGCACATCCTAAATCAGAGCATTTCTCCCCATTTCTACTACCACCCCCTAGTCAAGCCATTGTTACTTCTCATTAGACTACTCCGTCAGCCTCTTAAGTGGACTGGCTACTCTTCTATTCCTCACATAGAGCAGCCAGACTGGGCTTTGCAGATCTAAACCAGATTGTGCCACTCTCCTGATCAGTGTCACAGCTCCTGAACATGATCTGCGATCTGGACTTCTCTCCATTGCCTCCCCCTAACTGCCCTCCTTCAGTGCTCTCTCTGCCCTTGTTACACTGGCTTTCTTGCAACTCCTTGAATACACCAAGCTAATCTCACCCCCGTGTCTTTGCACTTGCTGGAGAACTCCTCATAGAGGTTACTCTCTCACTTTACTCAGGTGTCTGTTTAGTCTCACTACCCCTTAGCAGCCTATCCTGTCTTTCTTTCCCACCCCCGTGTTCTCTTCTTCTAATTATGGCATTTTGTTTATTATGCATCTCCTCCACTATAACCTGAGCTCCCTAAAACATACAGCCTTGTTTACTGCTGTTATCAGAGATGCCTAGAACAGGGCCAGGTATACAGGAGGAGCTTAATACATATTTGCTGAATAAAAGGAAGGAGAGAAGGGAGGGTGGGAGAGAAGAAGGGATGGCAGGGAGGAAACAAAAGGTTCATATTAGAACAGAAGTCAGAGGGCTCCAAGAATGATGTCTTCAAGAAGAAACTGATTTCTCTTTTTAAAAAATAGTATGATAGTAAGGTTAAATGGTCCGAAATAGAAAGTGAAAGCAATTACTACATTTTAAAGTAGCAATTATAATACCATGCCGCCTTTACTTTCCTCCCCTTCTCAGACTTTTGTTGTTTGTGGTAACATTTATTTCTCCAATGGCACAGACTTAATATGGATTATACCTACTGCTTTACAGATCCAAATGTTCTACTTAAACATTAATGGTACTATACATATTGCTTTTGTATTTTCAACAGAGCCAGGATTATAAAACTCAAAGACCAATAAGAGCTAGACAGGAAATGTGAATGGATGGACTGGGCCAGGAGAAGACATGAGGAATGGAAGAACATGTGCTCCACTGAAGGGGAAAGCTGCTACTGTAGCTAGTGAATACACCTACAGGAATCTGTGCCAAGTGTTTTGAGTCTTCTGTTTTTAAGAGAAGCTAATATCTGGACTTTTATGTGAAATCTCCCAAGTATGAAAAAATTACCAACATACTCATACTCAACATACATAATTCAAAAACAACATACTATCTGAAGCAAGTCAAAGCATCTATGGGCTGGATGTGCCACAGGAGGCCTCTGCCTTAGATGTCAGCTACAGGCGAAACTCAGACCAAATTATAGCTAGCAAACAAATGTAAATGCTATGAACCTCAATAATACGTAAGTGACAGATCAACAAGTAAAGGTTTAAGTATATTATATAAAATTTATGATGTAAAGTTTACCAATAGAAGAACTAAAACTAACATGAATGACAGATAATGGAACAATGTGTGAACTGAAGAAATCTCATTATTTTGTGTGATAGCACCAACAGAGCCTATTTAAAATGGGCAAAATCAAAATTAAGAAATACAGTTTAGCACCCATTATTCCCAGATAGAGAGATAATCAGCATAACTAGGAAACTACACAGTGGGACTAGGACCAGGAGCTAACTATCCCTCTCATACCTTACACTATTTGAATTTCATTATGATGTCATATACTTTAGGGTTTAAGGTTTAACATTTTCATTACTATGTACATAGAGTTCCATAACATATTTTTAAAGTTTAAATACAAGGCTCATTAAAAGACCAGCAATTAGGGCACCAGGGTGGCTCTGTCAGCTAAATGTCTGCCTAGGTCATGATCCCAGGGCTCTAGTATCAAGTCCCACATCAGGCTCCTAGGTCAGCAGGGAGTCTGTTTCTCCCTCTCCCTTTGCCCCTTCCCCCTGCTCATGTTCTCTCTCTCTCATGCTCTCTCAAATAAAAAAAAAAAAAAAATACAAAAAAAACCTGGCAACTAAAGTGGTGCCTGGGTAGCTCAGTCAGTTAAGCATCCAACCCCTGATTTCAGCTGAGGTCATGATCTTGAGGTCCTGAGATCGAGCCCCATATGGGGCTCCGTGCTCAGCATGGAGTCTGCTTATCCTTTTACCTCTGCTCCTCCCCCTGCTCACATGCTCTCACTCTGTCTCTCTCTTTCTCAAATAAAAAAAGTCTTTAAAAAAACAAATAAAAAGACTGGCAATCATGGCTTCAATGCCATGGAGAGAAGGCATGGACAAAAGCATCAAAATTAAACTACGTTTAATATAAGTATTTAATATCATAACTTCTAACTTCTAATACATAATTAATGAAGAATAGATTCACTGGTTTTCAAACTAACAGAAAGGCATCTGCTCTCTAAAGTTCTGTGTAAGAGAAAGGAAAAAAAAAAAAAAGAATCTAAGAAATTCTTCCTTACCAGAATCTTTCTAATTCCAGTACCCTGCCCCATGCTTTGATAGAAGAACACATGTCAAATTAATAACCTGGGGAGCCTGGGTGGCTCAGTTGCTTAAGTGTCTGCCTTCAGCCCAGTTCATAATCTCCAGGTCCTAGGGTCAAGTACCATGTCAGGATCCCTGCTCAGCAGGGAGTCTGCTTCTCTTTCTCTCTCCCTCTGCCCCCCTCCCTGCTCATACTTGTTCTAATAAATAAACTCTCAAAAAAATAACCTTATATAATTTATAGTCTAAATATACTGTATCTTTCAGATACTGAAATTTGAAATTCTTGATATGACTATGGACATTTCCTGATTTCAGTATAAATTAAGTTTCCTTTTCTGTTCTTTTGGTATTACTCATTTCTGATGCTTCTGAGGATGAAAAAAGCAAAAATGTACATTTTCTCTGTCATGACTTCTGGACTCCAGGCAAATTGACACCAACAGAAGTGGAAGCAGAGAAAATCACTGGAAGCCTCTACTATACTGCAGTGTTCAGAGCTTCAGCAAAATCTGAGTAAAAGTTATTAAGAAAGAGATCTGATAACAGTTGTTGACTCAAAGAAATTAGGAGAGATGACTTGTGGATGTGAATTCCAGGAAGAAAGGGAGAAAGTAATCAAGAGTATGCTTTAAGGCATGTCATCTACAATTCTGTATACATTCCTCCTCCCACATGACAGGCACTGGAAGATTTGCTGGATTCAAGAGTGGCCAGTAAGCATGTACCCGTCCTAGAAATTACTATAGATATGGGAAACTAACACTACAGGTTCAGAGACCCAGAACTTGAAAATAAAGACCTAAGACCAATGCGGTTTTCACAGAAAAACCAGAAAACAAGACTATTATTCAGAGTCTACTCTTCAGGAAGCTGATCTTGCCTGTTCTCCCACATTTCATCACCCTGACACTAATTCGGGTAAGGAAAGCTGACAGGTCTCTTTTGAAACTCTTTAAGCCTTGAATAGCAGTCACTGATAAGCTATTTAGGAGAAGCAAGGTAAGTCTTTTTATTGGTTATTTTTATATATTCCAGTGTAATGAAGAATTCCGGTATAGAAAAGATATATTAAAGTATATGTACATTATGTAAGTTTCATTCTCAATTAATTTCAAATACAGAGCTTACAAGATGAGCACAAAGAACACCTGTGTGCCCTTCATAGATTCATCAACTGTTAACATTTTGCCCAACTTCCTTGATTATTCTTTCTTCCTCTGTATTTTTCTTTTCCCTAAATCCTTTGTGTTTTTGTTTATTGCTTCATTGTTTTTGCAACTAAAGTGATAGAGGGTTTTTTTTGTTTTTGTTTTGTTTTGTTTTTTACAATTTCATTTCTTTATTTGAGAGAGAGAATGAAAGAGAGTAAGCACGGGACTGGGGAAGATCAGAGGGAAAAGCAGACTACTGCTGAGCAGGGAGCCCAATGCAAGACTCAATCCTGGGGCTCCAGGATCATGACCTGAGCCGAAGGCAGTCACTTAACCAACTGAGCCATCCAGGCACCCCAAAGTGATAAGAGTTTTAAGTGAAGATACAGAAAAAGAGTGCGAGGGGTCCCAACAGGACTCCGTCTCTAAACCCTATGAAAATAAGTCATAGGCACATCCTTCAGGATGTATTTCCTAAGAGCAAAGACATCTGTTTATATAAATTGTAGTATGATTATCAAAATCAGGAAATTTAACATTGATATCATATGATGATCTAACCTACAGACCTCAAATGTTGCCAACTGTCCCAATAACGTCCTTTTTAGTAATATTTCTATGCTGACTTGAGATCTGACCTGAACTCAGATCTTGTTTTCAGGACTCTTAAGACTATATTAATCTGGAATAGTTTCTCACCCTTTGTCTTTTATGACCCTAACATGTTTGAAGAGTACAAGGCAGCTGTTTCATAGAATGGCCCCTGGTGGGGTTTGCCTATTTCTGCATGGTAAGATTCACTACTATGCATTTTGGCAAAAATACCAGAGAAATGATCCTGTATTCTTCTCAATGCATCACACCATGAAGCACAGCTTATCAGTAATCCTGTTACTGACAATATTAACCTTGATCACTTGATTAAGGGGAAGTTTCTCCACTGTACAGTTAACCATTTCTTGCTTTGTTATTAATAATTTGTGAGAGACTCTTTTAACTATATAAACTTCCTCTTTCCCACAAAACTTTCACTCACTAGTTTTAGCATCCACTGATGATTCCTGTGTGAATCACTTATTACCATGATGGCTACAAAATGATTTTTCTCTGTGATTCTTATAAATTTGTTAGTTGACATTCTATAGTAAGCAGAATTTTTTCCCTACATTCATGTATTTCCTTATGTGTTAGAAGTAAGGATTCTTATCCAACTCAGTAGGTCTATAGCCCATTATATTTTGATATCAAATAGCCCCAGACATGGTAAGGTGGAACTCCTGCAAGCTGATGTCTATGTCTTTTTGACACATACCCTCTATTCTGTACTTTCCCTGAACCAGCCCTGGAATCAGCTACTTCCCCATGTGCCAAGTTCTTCCAGTAGGAGATGGTATTTTAGAGATGAGATCTGGTGTCAAGGTATGTTCACTGCTAACTGCATATCACTGCTTCTAGGCCCATTTAGCAGAAAGACCTGCCAAATACATAATATTTTGTGTAAGTTATATTTTTTAAAATTCTATCCAATTTAAGAAAAGCAGTATACTTTCCACTATAGCATTTGGCGAACACATACCTAACAAAAATATCCACCCGAAAAAAACTGTTAGTGAAATGCTCTTTCTTATTTACTGGTTAATCTTTCCTTTTAAACTTTGGATAAATTTTCTGTCCACTACACAGTAAGCTAGCATATAAGTCTCTCAATTTTATGAAAACAAAGCACACATAAAACTAACTTGATCACTTAAGGTTTAAAAGTCAGGAGAACCTCTTTTCTAGTGGGAAAATTAAAGAGGATTTACAAAGCTCAAGAATAATTAATACTTAGGGGCGCCTGGGTGGCTTAGTTGTTAGGTGTCTGACCTTCAGCTCAGGTCATGATCCCAGGGTTCAAACCCCAGATCGGGCTCCCTGCTCCACAGGAAGCCTGTTCCCCCTCTCCCATGCCCCCTGCTTATGTTCCCTCACTCACTGTGTCTCTGTCAAAAAATAAAAAAAAACTTAAAATAATAATAATAATTAATATTTTAAAAATAAGAGAATATAAGTAGCTTTAAGCCATTTGTTCTTTCTAATGTGACAAAAAAAATACTAGAATTAATTTAGCAAATTGATCAGAGGAGAGAAATTAATCTGCTTAAAATACTAACTCCTTTGTTACTTCTGGCCTCCCGTAAGAACTCCTGGAATACTCTGAGGGTGAGAGCGCCTGTGTGAACACCCTGGCTACTTACACATCACTGTGCATCTGATTCAGACAGGATGATAAAAAATAAGTGAAGAGGGACAGAACATACCCTACAGTTTTGTGAGGGTTTTTTTCCCCCTAAATCTGTTTCTCAGGTCATTTAATTATATCACAGACTCTCTGAAGTAATCATATAACCTAGCCAGTATTTATTAAGTATCTGCTTTATTCCTAGAGCTAACTAGGTGTTCCTTCCAGGTGTTCTCTGATCTGGAGGTAAGTCCTTCAATCCCTCTGAACTTACTCCATCACGTCTTCCACACTCCACCCAGTCCCCCCCCCCACCCTGTACAGATCTCACAATATCACTGTATCAATTCAGCTACCCTTCAGGCGCAAACCTGTCTTCCACATCAACACCAGATGCATAAGCCCTCACGCCACTCATTATACTCTTCTAGTTTAACCTCCTTCCTTCAGTCTATAAATTTCTTAAATATCTTGCATGAAAAACATTCACCTTTTTAAAAACAAGCATCTAAAAGAAAAGCTGGTCCTCCCTCTTTTCCACTCACTGCCATCTAAATGTGATCCTGAAATTTTCCTTTTTCCTCAGCCAAAAAGCGAATTCATTATTACACTTTCCTCTATTCCTCTATCATCCTCAGTCAGCTGCTTGAGTTGGGTCCTGTGTCTGTTCTCATATGAACCACGGAAGCAATGTCCCATTCACCTCATCTCTGACTTCTCTTTCAAACACTCCTTTCTCACCCACCTCTCTACAGAGTGCTGTCAGAATAGTCTTCATAAAACCCCAAACAAATCACGTCTCCCATGCTTAAATCTATGACTTCTCACTGTCTAAAAAGTAAAATCCAAGCCTTCATGGAGTACAAAGCCCTCTACTATCTGGCCCCTGTCCTGTTGTTGTAGAAATCCTCATCCCCTGTGGGCCAGCCATACTCTTTTGTACCCAATCTAAGCTCCAATCTTTATCAATGATACCTGTATTCCAGAACTATGCCGTCAATCACAAATGTCCTCTGCTGACACTGCTCCAGCTTTTGAAATTCCCATGCTCCCCTCCTGACTCAGTTCACTCTTTTTTCCCATTTTTAAAAATTTTAAGTCCAGTATAGTTAACATGTAGTGTTAAATTAATTTCAGGTATACAACACAGTGACTCACCGACTGTTTACTCTTACTCATCTGTCAAGATCTAGCTCAAAAATCACTTCCTCTGTTAAGTCTTCCGAAACCACACCAACAGAGTTGGTCAGTGCTCTAGTGAGAGCCCTGCATCTGTGTATTTATCTCTAGTGCAGCACATCAGAATTTAATATTAGTGATTAACTAGTAACACATCTGTCTCCCTTTTTTTGTTTCCTTTTCTCCCTTTCTAAACTGTGAGCTCCCTAGAGTCAGTAGCTACTTTTTAATCCATCATTAATTATAGTCCCTGTGCCTATCATTCCAACAGGCGTTTAATAAATAAGTAAAAAGAAAAATACACAATGAAATTATAATCTCATACAAATAACATAAGCCTGAATGTTAAAACATGTCCCTACCTGGTAACTAACTGTTTTCTTTCCATCACTTCCAGTCTGAGGTAAGGTCAACGGTCCAGATACTATCCAAACATCTTCAAACCTTTCTGTCAGTTCTCGACAGTACATTTCCATTCTGAAAAGCAAAGCAAAAGAGGTGTGATATTCACACAGACATAAATATATAAAAAAGAAGAAAACCATATCAAATCCCTAGGAAAGATACCTAGGAATGCTGAATTTGACAAATGAATGTGAACAAGCGAATATTACACAAAACACTAGTAGCATATAAGTAATTATCTCCCAAATTCTTCGCTATACAAGAATACATAAAAATTACAGGCACTCACACAACTACCTACATTTTCCTGTGTGTGCATTCAGTGTACATTTTAGAACTCGAATTTTGTTTTGTCTTCTCCCTTCTCTTTCTATGTTGTAGTTCTCAATCTTTTCTGAAGTGTTAGATATCATTTCAACAAGCTGATACATGGTTATTTATTTAACCATTCCTATTGTGGGGTAATTGGGTTTATCCTAACAATTATTATATAATGCAACATTCCTTAGGATAAATTTCAAGGGCCAGAACTGCTTTATAAACATATTTCAGTAACACTTGGTTATATGTAAAAGTAATATTTTAATGGTATTGTACCAATTTACTATATAAGCTACAAAATATGACACCACAGTTTCATAGCAATCTTTATAACACTGGGATTTATCAATTAAAAATGGTTTTGCTAATTTACTAGCTAAAAATGGCAAGTAGGTTTAATATGCACTTATACTGCAGTTGGGAAAGATTTACGAGCGATAACAATGCAAGTCATCATCACTCTGCTTCCTTATCTAAAAAGTAAAATCAGCAGTATTACACCTCACAGCATATATGCCTAACTATCAGGTAAATTATTCTCCCAAAGATATATCCCTTGGGAAAGGAAATGTTAAATGCTTCCACAGGAATGCTACCAGCCAAAATAAAAAGGAAACTCCATAAGACAAATATCCCAGATCTTCAATACATAATCTGCAAGGCCTTAAAAAAAAAAAAAAAAGGAAACCTATAGATTAGTAAGAGTATTAAAAGAACATATCTATATGTGGACCTTGTTCAAATTCTGATTCAAACTAATCAACCAGAAATAAAAAATTAAGGACAATAACAGAAATCTGAACATTAATCATAAAATTGACAATAAGGAATTACTGTTTAATTTTAATCATGCTCTGTTTTTTAAAAATCCTTATCTTCTAAAAATATATATTGAAGCATTTATAGATAGAACAATACAGCTGTCCCCTGCTTAAAATAATGAGTTGGGTAAGGGAGGGTATGCAGACAGAACAAATATGGAGTCATGACTGATAACTGCTCAAGTCTTCAATGTGGGGTACTCTCTTAATTATTTTAAACCATAAGTACTGTTTAAGGAAAATGCAAGGGCCTGAAACACCCTCAGTCAGTGCTAGCTTTAGATGCTTAAAGAGATCCCCCAACAGAACTCCTCAGAAGTATCAAAAACCCGCAAAAATCCCATGATTTTATTGTTAGGTTCTATGAAAAACTGGTTATGTTTAATTGTACCAAAACTTTTTTAAAAAGCTCAGCAACTCTTGAAATACAACTAGAAAAAAATACAGTGTCCTCTGGACATACTCAAAAATCTCTTACTGCTTCAGTAATAATATTTTGAATAGTTTCTTCCAAAACTTGACGTCTGACCAGTGGCAAGTATGATCAAAATGGCTGGTGGTTTTGAAGTCAGTACTGCCACAGAAAACCGTACTCCTGGCATATAGCAAAGACAACTAGTCCAAAGTACTTACCTTCAGTAGTGCTAGCTTTTGCTAAACAGAGAAACAATTGATGGGTGCACTAGTACATTCTCCTGGCACATCATTCCTCTCCCATAGAATCGTATTTTAAAATTCTCACCCCTCACCTGTTCCAATATCCAGCATTATTATCAAAATTCTGAGGCACAATATTAGAAAGGTAAAAGGTTTCAGCCATGGCTTTCTGTGAAAAGAAATAAAAATAGTAACTTGCAATGAAATGCCTCCTTTGAGATTTTACAAAGAAACTCTGAAAGCCAGTTCCTTCCATGTTAGCTCAAGGCAATTACAGTGACTACTTGTTCAAATAAATGAAAGCCATAGCTATTCCAGGTCAGAAAGCTCAATAATGATTATTCATAACAGGGGTATAACAAAATAAGTAGTCTGGTGTGCTAGCTTTCTTTGTACTTCCTAAAATTCAAACCAGTGATGCAGACTCTAAGAGCAAAGTTTCCAATATAAAGCTAAAGGATAAATTCTGGTGTTTAGCCTCTAGCAAAGAGTTTCTCCATAAAGGTCAACTTTCAGAAATTTTATGTAAGGAATACAGTACAAACATATTGGTTCAAAGTGGTAGAGAAGATGGGTGCCTGGGTGGCTCAGTGGGTTAAGCCTCTGCCTTCGGCTCAGGTCATGATCTCAGGGTTCTGGGATTGAGCCCTGCATCAGGCTGTCTGCTCAGCGGGGAGCCTGCTCCCCCCCCCCCCATCACCCCGCCGCCAGCCTCTCTGCCTACTTGTGATCTCTGTCAAATAAATAAATAAAATCTTTAAAAAAAAAAAAAAGAAGTGGCAGAGAATTCCTTGTTCTTCTGAATTTCTGGCCACTAGGTGTTCATTCATTTCATATTCCTGAAAGGCTATCATTATTATTTCCTTCCACTGACCTGTATTTTTTTTTTTTTTTGAAGATTTATTTACTTGAGAAGAGAGACCGCATGAGGGGGAGAGGGTCAGAGGGAGAAGCAGACTCCCTGCTGAGCAGGGAGCCCGATGCAGGACTCTTTCCTGGGACTCCAGAATCATGGCCTGAGCTGAGGGCCGTCGCTTGACCAACTGAGCCATCCTGGCGCCCCTCCACTGACCTGTATTAACCACGAATGCTATCAATAAACTTCTCTTCAAGCAGTGGTTCTCAACCTTGAATACACACTGGAATAACCAAGGGACCTTTAAAAAATATTGGTGCCTGGGTTCTACCCCCTAGAGTTTCTGATTTAACTACTCCGGATTTGGGCATCGGGATTTTTTTTAAAACATCCCCAGGTGATTATAGTGAGTGTCTAAGGTTAAAAACCACTATCTTTTTTTTTCTTAAACCACTATCTTAATGACAATAATCACCAACAACTGATGCAATAAATGTCATAAAAGACATTTCTCTCCTTTTTTGGCAGAGAACTTAACCTAAGGTAAAGGAGGCTAGAAAGACAATATGTGATTCATGACTGAACACTGGATCAAAAAAAGCTGTAAAGATCACAACTGCAACAATGAGGCAAATCTGAGTATGAACTGTATGTTATTGGACAAATTTTCAAAAATACATATACATACACACTTCTTAGTATGATACTCCTGTCATATATACAAATATCCTCATTCTTAGATGATACAATATCCTGAGCAATACTGAACACCATGGACCGTGAAGTCTACTTAAGATTCCTTCTCTCCCTCTGCCCCTCCCGCTCTCTTAAAAAAAAAAAAAATGTTTTTTTCAATTTTTCTGCAGTTAAAAATGTTTTTGCTATACTATCAACTTTTCTACATACCTAAAATTTTTCAAAATATGAATGAATGAAATGAATAGCTCCTAAGAGCTCTCTGGTTCTCTTTTACAAAGCATTTAGTTTTACTTTTTCAACCTGTTTAAGAAATTTCTCACTATCTGAGCAAACAAAGGAATTCAAGTCAGGAAGGAAATACAAAATACAAGTGCAGAAATTCTCAAATATTAAGGTTTGCCTCCTATATTTTTAATACCCAAGTCCCATGGTATACAGACATCCAGTCCCGTATTCTCATCCCACCCAAAAAATATGCCTACAGATGAAAATTTGTTATTTCCTGCTGGAGCCATGTGTCCTCGTGACCACCCACTCCCAACATAGTCTTCGTTGAAAGCACTGAAGGTTGGAGGAATGTTGGGATCAGGCTTGAATTTACAATGTTTTCTGTCAGCATCACCTGAAGAAAAACACACAAAATGGGTAAGTTATCAGTGGACAAATATCCCTCAAAATTCTCTAAGCAAGGCAAGCTGTTTCGGGCTGGCTACTACCTCTCTGAGCAGCTAGTATTTAGTGATTGCGTGCATGTCTCAAGTTCCTGGGATAGTTCAGATGCCTCATCTGAATTTAGCAAGGACTAGTCTAGGAAAGAATGCTTTTCATATGGGGTAGCTATCTCATATACTTCTGTTCCTAGTCTCTGAAATTAAAGGCAAATAATCCCCCAGGTAGTATTTAAGTGAAATAATAACCAAATAGCTGAACTATATAAAAAGCTTACCTACTAAATAAACTCTTGCTTTAAAAAAAAAAAAAAAACCCTCATGTATTGTATTTTGTGCGACTATATTTGACAAGTTTGTATGTACTGAAATAATGGATATATATAGACACAAAACTATTTGTTCTGGGCAGAGACAGCCTAGAGGAGGGGGAGAATGTCTCTGGTATCTTGCTTGCTGCCTCTTAAGCCATGACAAAACAAACATTTAGGTTATGAGCTCAATCCAGAAATTACTGAAACAAAATATCTGTGTACCACATGGGAGAGAAAAAAAAACGCTTTTATTTTCCCACCTTAGAAAAGTTTGGCCACACCAATCAGCAAACCCTAATACTATATTTTCCACTGTCATTAGGCCAGATCTTGTTAAATTACAAAAATAATAGAGATAAATGGAACATATTCAGACTGCTACTCAATAACGTTTAAAATAGAGACCCATAAAGTTACCAATTCCAGTGTCATCTCATTCGGCCAGAAAATTTTAAATGATCAGACCCCAAAACTCGGAATAGATTATTGGATACTGAGTTTTTCAGAGCTACTTCATAAAGAAAAAAACAAAAGAATTATTAGTAAGCTTCTCTTGCATGTCATTACCACTGGAATCACTTCCTTACATGCCTGGTTGTCTTTGCCTGGTGCTCACCACCCTTGAAAATTCATCTGTGGGAATTTCCAAAGGCCTAGGATAAATATGCCTTCCTTGAGATGGATATAAATTTGTTTCTATCAGGTTACCTGGCGGAACTGCCAGTGGAGAACTGTGTTAAACCAAGATCAGGGCTTCCTTGCTTGATCTACACAGGATCCATGACTCCAGCTGTTAAGTCTGCATGATAGTCAGTCTGTGGCCTCCACTTTTCTGGAACAAGCTTTTTATTTTCCTTTTGACCCTTTTCTGCTCAGTGCCAAGATAACCTTCCATATGGTCCCCTACAGTGAGCAGGCAGGTTAGTTCCGCTTCCCCTGTCCTCCCCCAGGGCTCAGTCCTCTGGAGGTTTCAGGCTAATATGGGGAGGGTCCTGTAAAACAATCTACTCTGGGTGAGCCCTAAGTCTCCCCTTCAGTCTCCCTCACCCTACAAAGGTGGAATCAAAAGCAATGTATGTTGCTATGGTTTACCAAGACTGCCCTTATCTCTCTGGATTCTGGCTTTCCCCCAGATAGTGGCTTGGCAACTCATCACTATCATGCTAACTTTTTTTTTTTTTTAAGTGATTTTTTTTTTTCTCCCTACATATCTCTTATTGTTTTTAGCAGACACTCAGTCTGCTAATAACATTTCTTGTTTTTAGCAGAGAGTCAGTCTGAGTAATCTAGTCTATCATTACTGAAAACAGAAGTCTCTTTAGACTAATATCCAGTAAATCATAAGTATACTGCTTCCTGTTTTCAAATAGTATTATTTTACCTCCTCAAATAACACATTACAAAGTGAAATGTGGTACTTTTCTTATATGCTTTTCTAAAGAGCAGGATAAAATTAGTAAAGCCAAAATCCCTTACATCTTGGGAAAAGTTCTGCATTTAAAGGAGATTCACTGGCTTGAAACTATATCAAATGAGTTTCCCTTGATATACATTTATAATCAACTCTCAACTACTATGATAAAGTTTCCAACTACATCAGTCTCCTAGCAGCAAGCAAAGCCCAAGGCTCCTGCTATTCTGCTGGTGGTTTGACCCTAGGAAGGCACATACTCATTTAAACATCAGCATTTTAATATACATAAACAGAGCAGGTACTTAAAGCAAGGAGAAATAATGTGTGGGCCTTACAACAAATTAAAAGGCAAATAAAATATGAATAAGACAACTATGACAAAAGGTAATACCCTAACACATAAAGAACTCCCTAAATCAATTTAAAAAACAATATCCCAACTGAAAATGGTAAAAATAACTCACAAAGAAAGAATAATTCAGAAAATATTAATCTTCACTGGTATCCAATAAATGGAAATAAAATCAGCTATTAAATTGGTAATGTTCATTATGAGCGGAAGACAGGACAAGTAGTTAACAGTGGATAGTATAAACTAGAATAATCTACACAGAAACCAATTTAACGTTAAATATCAAGGTCTGGTCATCTTAATTATAGGAATCCACCAAGACATTTAAAAAAAAATTTTTTTTTTAAAAACCATGAGCAGACTTACATGCCCACCTACCTCTTCAATCTCATTTCATATATTCTCCCTTGCCCCAGCTACTCTGGCCTTTTAGTTCCCTAAAGGAACAAAATCTTCACACTGGGGCCTTCAAAGATGCACCTGTGCTTTTCTTTCTGTCTGGAATGCACCTGTCCACAATCCATGGACCATTCCACTCCACTGTCTAGGTAACAGCATCTACCTCCAAGCCACTTTATCTTAGAGAAACCTTGCTAATCAAAATCAGGTTCTCCTACATCACTGCTCATCACATTCTTTACTGTTCCTTGTTTATACTAACCCAACCTACAATCACTTGTCCTTCAGAACAGTTATTACCAATAATAATTACACATTCACGATTATTTGTTTGATAGGCCAGTTCATTCCCCAACATTAACTCAAAGTGCCAAGAATGAGAGACCATATGCTCTGATACCAAGGCTCAGCACAGTGCCAGACATGTGGCACTTTAAAAGTATTTGTGGAGATAATGCATGAATAGTGCTAGTTGTAGCAATACTGACAGAGCCTCCAACTCATATGTCAAGATACTGATCCTCTCAGCCCCTTAGAAAGCTGGGAAGGGTCTGGAGCTCACTGGAGACCAGGTAGGTCCAATTATCTAAGTGCTTCATACAAACATCATCATTTTCTAAATGTGTTGTAATGTGAAAAAGGTTGAATCAATAATCCTCCTTGTTCTAAATTTGGAAGTACCTTTCATCAATGCCTTTACTTCTAACCACCTACCCATTATCTTGCTTTTGGATATATGTTCAAGAACCCATCGAGGCACCCGCTTTGACTGATCATAAGACAAGGCATGATTAGTGTAATGCCTAGTCTCTGTTCCAGTTAAAGGGACTCCATATTGTTCCAAGAGAGCCTTTTCTGCAGAACCTAAAAATGCAAAAGGGGGGGGGATAACAAATAATTAGTAATTCTTACTAGGAACAGTAAATTATAAGAGAGAGGGGTGAGACTTACAAAGGACTGACTCAAACGTCTAATCAACCAGATCTCATTTTGCAATTATTTCCAACGCAGAGAAAAGAGACAGTAGGCTTTGCCTATAATCAGTCCTATAGTTTTAACAAGATAAACTGCAGCTATCTCACTAACTTTTAAAGATTTTATTTATTTATTTGACAGACAGAGATCACAAGTAGGCAGAGAGGCAGGCAGAGAGAGAGGAGGAAGCAAGCTCCCTGCTGAGCAGAGAGCCCGACGCGGGGCTGGACCCCAGGACCCTGGGACCATGACCTAAGCCAAAGGCAGAAGCTTTAACCCACTGAACCACCCAGGCGCCCCCTCACTAACTTTTAAATAAGGACCTGATCTTA
This sequence comes from Neogale vison, assembly GCF_020171115.1. Lineage (NCBI taxonomy): Eukaryota > Metazoa > Chordata > Mammalia > Carnivora > Mustelidae > Neogale > Neogale vison. Next base: position 156,835,735 of record NC_058096.1, read on the forward strand.
CTGGTCTTTCACATCAAATGTCCAAATCTCTGCCCCATAAAGTACCATGTATACAAAAGCAGCAAAGGAAAAACAAGTCATTACTAGCCACTGATATGATTTAATGGGGGAAAGCCTACTTCCTCATTACACATTAAGAGTTAGCATGAGGACAAAAACAGCCTTTTATAAACGTTTTAAAAGACTATCATCCATTGTTCTGGAACTGAAGCAGAGATGTGCACTGCAGCCAGACAGTGGTAAAACTTGTCTTATTTCTCCTACTGAGAGAAACTAAGCACACATTTAACAAGGACTCTGTTTCAAAATAACCCTCTCTTGATGCCTTCTCCAGGTCTTGGACCTACCAGAATAGCTCTCTTGCTAAAATGCCAAGTACCACAAGGAGCAAGTTAAATCAGCAGATCAGGGAAAGTGTAAAAAATGAGCATGAGATCACTTCCACTGTTAAATATGAGGTACCCCTGGTAGCTTGAGGATTTATATCCTTCGAAGAAGGGCTTGCAGGTGTGAAAATTAATAAAGGGAAACCTCAGGAAAGTGGACTCTGTTGCTAGAAGGGGAGGCTGGAAGGGAGAGCCATTCAACCCCATCTCAATTACAGGAAAACTGTCAATTACAGACCCTGACAGAAGAACTGTCAAGAGGAAAGAACCGTCAACGACAGGCCCCCAACAGGGAAAGCCCGACAGTGCAACCTCTACAAGAAGTTGACTGCCCATGCAACTCAGCTAATGAGAAACTCAACACCCTGAACCGTGGCTTTTGTCCAATGGACCTTCCAAAACAACCCTCCCAAGTTCCTCCGTCTTCTCCGTGAAGTTCCTCTCCTTTGGCTGCTGGACTTGCCTACGGTTTTGCCATGGCTTGCCTGTTCTGGATTACTAATTCACTACTCTTCCGAAAGAAGCCCACTTTTCTGCTGATAGGATAGCCTGACAGATTTCTTCTTAGCGTTAATGCGGGCACCCTTCGTTTGAATGAAGACAAAACGAGGACAATTAGCTAATCTGCTAAAACCAGGTGTTAATGTATTCACTCTTCCACGCTTACTGTCAACTAAGCACCAGGTGCTGGACTGTATATATGGTGGAGAACAAAACATAGTCCGAGCTGTTACGAAGCTAACGACCTAAAGGAGGTCACAGACATTAAGACGTACCTGTGGTAAGTTGCTTCGGGGGTAGAAAAGAAAATGAAGATGGAGAAGTATGCGAAAGAGGCAGGCGAGGCCTCCGGTGGAGCGGGGTGGCCGGCTGGGAAGACTAGAAAGGCTGAAAACCCGAGACCCCCGGCTCGGGGCCCGCAAAGGGAGAAAAGCGCGGACAGAGGATTACGATTCATGCCGAAGGCAGGAATCCTGCCCAAAACCCGGGCCAGGGAAGAGGCCTACGGACTTACCGTCGGGCTCCCTCGCTGCCAACGCTGCCTCAGCGCCCTGACTCCGGAACAACTGCATGGCCGTGAACCCGCCTCCCGCGACGCCCACCACACCTCCCGCCACGAAGACACTCAAAAAGCGCCCAGAGCCTCTGAGGCGGGAAGCAAAACTTTTGGCAGCCATCTTAACCAGCGCACCTTACCTTTTGCAGTCGCGCGTGCGCACACCAGCTCTGACGCCTGAAGCGAATCGCAACCGAGACACGCATGCGCAACCTGGAGTCGCCGGGCACCAAGCCTCTGTGGAGCCACAGGATGTGCAGAACGAAGGCGCACACCCACCCCGCTGAGGGCCTCGGGAGCCCCCTGGTGACGAATGAGGAGGCGCAGGTGAATCTCTAACCGCCTTCCCCCGCACCCTCCCCCGCACCCTCCCCCGCCGCAACAGGCCCACGGTCGCTCCATCACTGGTCCCCTTGATCCGGTGGTGGGTGAGAGGCATAACGTCTTGAGGGCGCAGTGGTGTGTACCTTTAGTGCCTCTTGATAGGTGAATAAGCCATTTGACATGGTTAGAATAAGACCTCAGAGCCGCCATTCCAACTCAGGTCCGAGCCCAAAACGTATGCCATATTAGACGTCTTCATGACACTTGGCTTTGAAGTCGCAGTCTAGGAGTCCTAACTTCTAATTGCTTTGTACCTCCTTAGGAGTGTCTTGACAAGACAGTACTCCATGGTGGCTTAGGACCCTCAATCAGAGTGCAGAGGTTTAGATGGCCGCTCACCCACTTTCCTCTTTGGGTGTGTTACTTCACTTTTCAGGGCTTCTTTCTCCTTTTTTTTTAGATGAGAATAATGGTAACGGTATCATATATGAAAAGTATACAATAAATATTATTTATACATTTACATAAATAATGTTACTATGATGAAGATGATTAGACCATAGGTTTCTTGTGAGGATTAAAGGTTACAACGTAAAGCAATTAGAGAAGAATCTGGCGCCATGTCATTAAGTGCTCTGTAGTGTTAGCGATTTTTCCTTCCTCGTATTTTATCTTGATGGAATATAAACTTCGGACTGCTGAATGCCTGCAGACAGAGTAAAGGTATGTTTTAGGCACTCCCACCCAATGGATTTTGTTCGTTTTGCAGCACCCAGGTGGGCTTTAACAGGAGGGTTTTCTAACAGCCGAAGTGTCAGTGTTGTTTTGATTGCTTCATGGGTCCACACCCCTACCCAGGAATACCTATTATAAAGTCATTCTGTATAATCCCCTGCACCTCTGACCCTAACTGGTGGAACTAGGTCAACTGGAATCTTTCCAGGGACTGTGGATCTGGAAGTCTCTCTAGGTGGCAAAGCTGTGACATAGAAAACTCGGCACTATCTGTAGCTTTGTTTCCTGCTAAGTGGACAAAGGACCTGATGCATCTTGCACCGTGGAGGAAGCTGAGACATAAGTGAAGGGCTAGTGCTGCAATGTTGTGATCCCAGCTGCCAAGGCTCCTGAAGCCCCTCCACAGCTTGCCTTTACTCAAAGCTTGGTTGCCCCAGGATCTTTCCAGTAAAACCCCCTTTTTGTTTAAAGGTTTCTGTCATTTGCAACCAAGAGTCCCTATAAATACAACCAGACAACACTGGCACATCTGTAAGTTTCAATTTACAGAATTTACTAATACATTCATCACTTAAGATTTATTTCTCAAGGCCCTCCTAAATGCCGTGTGCTGTGTTAAACACCAGAATGAGGTAAGTGGTAGGTGGCTTTTCCTCATCCAGACCCATACTTGGACACAACATGAACCCCACACTTGGCCCCAAGATGTCAAGAACTGCAAGGGCTGCCTGACTTAGGACAGGGTACCTCCCTCCCGAGTGAAGGAATTGGACCAGTAGTTTCTAAACTGTAATTGGCGGGGGTGGGCATCCATAGTGTTCCACAGGGGCACGTGAGATTTAAGGGCAGGGATGGGAGGGCAGACTTAATGGCCCCTGAACCCTTTTCTACTTGCTCACTTGAGCAAGCCTGTTTTTCTAAAATCAGCTTCTTTCTTTGATGAACCAATTCCTTTGCTGAGGGGAAAGTGTGACCATAATGACCTCTCTGGTCCAACCTTCCAGCATTTCTAGTTCTGAGATCCTCTTTCAATGTTAGCCTTCCTTTCCTTCTCTGCACTTATCATTAGGGGCACTCACTAACAAAAGGTGAAGTCTAAATCTGAGAGAGCAAAATGGGTCATAAGCTGGGACCACTGGTTCCTAAATAAAGGGTCCCTCAGTCAAAAATCATTCTCTAAGAGTTCCAAACAGGTTTGTTTAATTTTCATATTAAAGCATGAAGAAAAAGGCATTAACCGTACCAGAAGGATCCAAAGCTGGTATTTCTCCACTTGGCAGATAAAAGTCACAGGCCAAAAAAATCTGTTACTGCAGGAAGCAGTGACTTCTGGGGCTTTCTGGTTTTGTTAGGCAGTAGAGACTCATTATTTCATTAACAGGGAACCATGTTTTCACCTAGTGAGGTTAAGTCAGGAATTCCTAAACATGAGACTGGGCTTTGTTGATTCAGATCTAGGGTGGTGCCCCATAAACTATTATTTTTTTAAAAAAGATTTTATTTATTTATTTGACAGAGAGAGATCACAAGTAGGCAGAGAGGCAGGCAGAGAGAGAGAGGAGGAAGCAGGCTTCCCGCTGAGCAGAGCCCGATGCAGGACTCGATCCCAGGACCCTGAGATCATGACCTGAGCCGAAGGCAGCAGCTTAACCCACTGAGCCACCCAGGCGCCCCAACTATTATTTTTTTATGGATGACCCTGATACTCAGCCGTGCTTAGAAATGACAGAGCCTGTATTCTGCAGTAGTCCTGAATAAAACTTATTTTCCAGGCTTCTCTACTCCACTTACAAAAATACTACTCAGGGGGCGCCTGGGTGGCTCAAGGGGTTAAGCCTCTGCCTTCGGCTCAGGTCATGATCTCAGGGTCCTGGGGTCATGCTCTGCGTTTCCCCCACCCCCACTGCCTGCCTGTCTGCCTACTTGTGATCTCTGTCTCTGTGTCAAATAAATAAATAAAATCTTTAAAAAAAAAATATTACTCAGGGTTGTCTGCAAAGTATAGGACTGGGGTCGGGGAGGGAGGTGCAAAAATCTTGGAGATTTGGAAAATATACCCCTACCCTGCAGGAACTTACCCCAAGTTCCAGAACAGTCCACTTAGGAGAAACCCCATATTTCCAACTAGGTCCTGAGCTTCTGAAGGGAAGAAATAAAGGCCTGTGCTGAGCTCCAGTCCACAGAACCATGGTGGACTAGGCACTCAACCATTAACAACTCCATGTGTACAAAGCAGGAACTCACAGCCCTGTAAGTGAGAGAGCACCACTGTATTGATTTCTAATTCCCATGAAAAGAAACCTCAATCCCCCACCATGTGATTAAGAGAGACACAGGTTAGTTTTATTATTATTATTTTATTTTCATATACAAAAAGATAAAACTTGAAATAGCTCTAGATTTTTCCTCCTATTCTGTTGGGGTGTGGCTGCTTCTTCACACAGGGGGGAAAAAAACTACATTCACATCGGTTTATTTGAGGACCCAGTGCAGAGTTCAGGCAGCAAAACCCCAACTTAGCAGATCTAATTTCAAACTTGACACTCATTTCTAAAATTACCACAGTAAAAAGGAACAAAGATCCACTGCAAATGAATGAACTATGATACAATGTTCTTTCCAAAATGTCTTCATTTTGCAACTGTAATTACATGGATGTCTGCTTTAGGCCATTTTAGATGTGTGCATGTATATAATATATATAAGTATGTGTGTGTGTGTGGGTGTGCGCGCGCGCGCGTGCGCGAGATCAATCAGTACACTTCAAATCCAGACAGGGTAACAGCAACACGCTTAACTGTGTGTGTGTGTGTGTGTATATATATTTCTTTAACATGATACTTTAGTATAACTTTTGTTAATTCAGTAGTACAAGCTATTTCTGTTCTACAAAATTTTTATTTTATAGCTACAAGGGTGAAAAGCGACCTATTACATTTACATCTCACATATCCTGGTATACAAACAGTACTTACTGAATTTGAGCCAAAAACCAGAAGTCTTTATTTTTAGCACTTGAAGAGCTTCCTCACTTCTACAGCCTTAAGTCATATACTAGTCACATTTCCAGAGTTTGTAATTACTCATTGCTTTAAACCGCAAGAAACAGGTGAATCCAGACTTTTAATTACAATTGTTATATACAAGTTAGATAACACAGCTCAGTAAGACTTCGCTATCCATCCTAAACCCGACACACACATTCTCCACTAAGTTAGACAAGCCTTAGGGGTTTCCTTCTTTTCCTTACACGTAATGTACAAATTTAGAAGTAGCTGGTAAAACTGATACATAAAGATGGCAAATGAGAGGTGACATTTTCTGTTGGTTCCAAAATTGGTCCTGCAAATTTTGTATTCTGCTGTGTTCTTTAACTGTGTGTCTGTTACATGGAGAAGCTCTTCACAAGAATTGACATCAAACTCAATGTATAAGTTAAATTTACAGTACTGTAAAGTTACTCAGATTTAAGGACAAATGTGGAAAAATATTAACAGGTGAAAAATTCGGCCTTTTGACGCTACCACTAAGATCATGTCAAATTCATAAGCAGATTCTTTTGTACAGTTGAAAAATGGCATTGTGTGGATTTGTGGCATGGAACTGAAATCTACAGGTATGCTTCTATTCTGCGGTAACCCTCACCCTCAGTTCTTAAGTACCACTCAATTTTCTTTGCATTTTTACAGAATTCTAGAAAAAAGTGGGGGGAGGGAGCTGCTGGCATTTTAACAATCCCTCCAACTCACAGGAGGTCTTAATACTTCCAGATGAGGTTTCCTAAGAATCTCTATATGATCACTGGCTCTCAGACAGCCTTTGACAGTGACTTGGACACTTTCCAAATCAAAACCCCAGTGTTGCCTAATATTTCCTACTCTCATCTCTGTCGTTGCTGGTAACATTTGAATGAGCGCATTTTTCCCTTAATGGAGAAATTATTTGGCTAAACATACACTTAGCTTGTGGCAGTGCTCTGAGAAAACCCCACTTGGGCTAAAGCACTTGCAGGGACTGCAGTCAACAGTCCACTGATCAGGGCAGAGATCAAACACTTCGAGGGCTGACCAGAACCCACTGGGAACACACTGACCTTAGCATCCCATGGTCAGCAGGACAGCCCAGGCAGGCAGCCTATGCTCATACGGCTGAGTTACCACTTTCAATCTTGGTCTGCCATCTATGCCCCAGAGACAAAAATTCAGATGTGGTGACTGCTGGTTAATTAAACTTTTCGAATTGGTAAAAAAGGCTCTTTAAAAATATATATATATATTTATTTAAAATACATCAAAATGACAAACAGCCATATCCCACAAGGCCTAATTTCACAGCAACATATGCTACAGACATCTTCCCAAAATGCACAGTGGTGAATGGTGGGGTTTTTTTAATCCTGCCATTTAAAGGAATGTTCTACATTTGAGTTTTAATGACTGGAAATGTATTACAAAGAGGTCGTCTTTGGAACTAATTTGTGTGCAAGACCAGCCAATTGAATCACTTTACCTATTCAGACACGTGAATACTGAAAATGGCAGAATTCAAAGAGGAACCCAGGAAGCACCATTCAGATGACACTCTAGACCCATCCCACCACAGTGCAATGAAGAGCTTGCCAGAAGCCCCTTTTTCAGTCCTTGGGAAGAGTTTAACTTTAAAACAAGTGCGTGCCCATACTCAGCAGGGTTCCTACATGTGTATGTTACAAGCCTGCAGTATCAAGAGGACCCAGATGGTGACATGGTTCAACATGAGGTCTGAGGTAACTGGTTCTTCAAATACCTGGAGCACAGAACTGCATCCAGAAATTACAGCTGGGAGTAAGGAAAAAGGTGGGGTTTCGGGCTAGAAAAGACCAGTAGAAAAAAAAGCTTACAGCAGTTGCTTTTGAGGGGAGGCAGGTGACAAAAACAAAGGCACAACAGAATTACATTCCAAGACACGTGGCTGGAGAGCAGAGAAACGTTCTTACACAGGGAGCAGGGAAAGGAACGACGGGTTAGTTCCTGGACTGCTACTAGACCTGCTGAAACTAAATGTACTCCAATTATAAAAGGGGTAAAGTGTAAAACTTCACTATGAACCAGACTGAATAAAAAGCACATCTGGCTTAAAACGACACATCAGGGATTCTCCTGACAAAACCATCCCAACCAGTGTACTTCTGGGCGCAGCAGCCTGGGTTAGGGGACACGTCTTCAGCTGGGCCTCAGGACTGACAATGACGATACAGAGAATGAGCTTCATTATTCACCTTCCCTGTATCCCCACCCAAAAGGCTCACCCAAATAACCATCCACTCTCTACCCCAAAATAAAAAGGCTAACATGAAGACCGCCTCCCATCCCCTGGCGGCCATGCTGACTTTTGCAGGAAGAGCAGGAAGGGCTATGTGATGGCTGGAAGATGCTCTCTGGTATGGGGCTCTGAGCTTCCTCAGAGGGCTCCCAGTTGTGACTTGCTACCTGAAAGCAGGGAGCTGCCCCCAAGCACTCTCATATCCAAGAGGCCCTGACCAGAGCAGACACAAAGTGCCTGACAGCTCGCCATTTCACCTGATCACTGTGTCCACACACACCCTCCTTTTCTGAATAATACGTCAACCAGAAATTCTGTCCTGAAAACTGGAAAATTTGGTCCTAGATAATTCAGTTTTGTGGATTCCTCAAATCACCAATCTCCCAGTTCAAATGTTTATATAGCCTGAATCTTACTCATCCCAACCCGCCCCAATCCACACTCCCGCTTAGTTTCTGTTTCTCAAAACACCCTCAGACAACTACATCCTATGGCAGGAACTCACAAACTCATTTCTAACCTCAGAATCCTTTGTTCAGAAGAAATCTCAGGAGGAAGCACAAATGTAAAACACACCGCAGGCTCTTCCTGCTGCTCCGCAGCCCCTTGCCTCCCAATCTGCAGGGAGCGGAGCTGGAGCATCACTGTCCCACCCAGCCGCAAGTGGAGTTCTGGCCAAACGGGACCCATAAGGGCCTGCAGTCTGCCAGTGTATCACGGGAATCCATATGAGCACTAGGTAAAAGCTCCACACCACTCACACTCCAGTGTACATTGATCCTGAAAGGTAAAGCTCCTTACTCTGATTACAAAATCATTCTCATTAAAACTCACTAGACTTTATAAAAATAATCTGTGGTATAAAACAATCTCCACACTGTGCAGAAGAATCTGTCAGGTGATAAAACTAAATATATATGTAGAGCTATAGATTTTTTTAAAGTAAAATTTCAAGTGTCATATCTCTATTATAGAACCTATTCTTTTATTTACAATGCTACCTAACAACATTCCAATGCAAACGTGATTGGGAGAAACAGACAATGATCCCATGCCCAACCAACAGCAGAAATTCCCAGGACTTAAGACAGAACATATCCATTTGTTAAAACAAAACAAAAAAATAAAAATAAAAATAAAACCCATCCTCATCTGCCTAAAAAGCATTAGCTAATAATGGGTCATACTTTTCATAACTGTGAGCTCAAAAATGTAAACTTTGCAAATAAATGTAACACTTTCCCACAGATGCCCAGAGAGCCCATGTTTGAATAATCCATTGCATACACACGTATGCCCGAGGGTATACTTCTCTGGAGTCCTGTGGTGGGTGTGCAGTGGCTCTCAGAATTGCATAGGCCCCGGACAGTCCAAAGATCCTCCCGGATAGGAACGGCAGCACAGGGCCCATCACCACACACTGGCATTTAGAGACTACGCATTTTAATTCATGAGGAAAAACCACTTGTATGATCTCTACAAGCTGCCATAGGAGCAAATAAAGGATCACTGGTTTTGGCACTACAGGGATACGTGGAGTACCACAATCAAAAAGTCCGGCTTCTTTCACACCCGGAAGATAAAGTCACAAAAATTTAAAAGCTTGGTAAAACTTAAACAGTGATAAATCATTTAAATTCAAAATCTTGTCCAAACCAAAGTTTACAATGGACCCCAAATGAATATAAAATAGAAATATTAAAAATATCCCTCTAGATAATTTGGACTTTTATTTGATGAGTTTATGGATCTCTTGTACCCACTGTTCTTAAAATGTAGCTGAGTCAACTGAATTAATTTCCAAGGGAGGGGCATTTTAAACTTCAATTTCTTTTTGCTACAAAACTAAATCATTACTTTAAAAAACTTGTCCAAGCCTTCTAAAGGTTTGGGATACATTCATAGGTGGACTGCTGGTTACAAATCAACTACCAGGAATCTTATTTAAATAACTATGCATATAACCCTGAATTCATGAAATCTAGACTGAGAAGATAAACAGTTCATCAACTGAATTACTGGGCCTGTTTCTTTACCTAAAACATTACTGTGAACACCTAGAAGCTACTGACTAATCTATTAGTTCAGCTTTTATAAACACCCATTAACTAAAGAATTCATGGCACCCAAATGAGGAGAAAAAACTACCTTGTCCTCTTTCCCTTGTGGCTGCTCACCCTAGATGGGAGGTGGAGAGAGCAGATGAGCCAACTCACTGCACTTCTTAGAAAGCTGTGGTCTAGTGAGCCCCTGAAATGTGAACCGGGCCTGGCCATATCGCCAAAGATAGACCATTAAGAACCCAACAAGCTACTGAAATAGCTGGGACTGACTGACAATCTGAGTTAGCTATAAGAAAATGCTCTCTAATTCAGATACCTATCTAGTGAGCCAAGTTCTGAGGAATGACACTTGGCTGTTCGACTTCTAGTACCAATTCCAAACAATGACACACATTTGCTTACCATATTGCTAAAAACCACCAAACCCTTGTATTACCGGTATGTGCTGGGAACTTTACATGGCACCCTAATAAAGGGCAAAATTCCACTTGCAAGAGGGCCACCCAGTCCTCCCACTCCAGATGGAATAGCCACCTCCCTACCCTCATGGCTCAGAGCATCGGTGCCATATGACAGGCTTTCTGAGCCACACACACATAGGTGTTGGGGTTGCCACCAAAGCAACACCACACACACAGTTCAAGCACTCAGTGCAGAGTGTCAGGGTAGCAGGAAGCAAGAAGGTGGCAACCGGAGAGAAAGGTGACAGACCAGAAAGGTGCTGGGTCACCTGCTTTGCTTTCTAAAGCATGACATGACAAGCCATGACAGGAAGACTGGCCTGGCCCCTAGGGTCAATGAAGAACTAGCTCGGTGGCCTGGAGGAGAAATTTTGAACTGGGCTGAGAACAAGTGAGTGGGGGGCTCAAGCCACTTGAAGATGATCAAAGCTAAACACGATCTCTCTTGTTCTGCACATATGCCCAAGTCCAGACAGGAGGAATTCTGAGTCAGGAGCAGCTGGCATACATGGGGAACCCCACCCCAGGCAGCCCTGATCCCCCTGGGCACCTACACCTATAGAGCCATGTTGAACAATGAAGGACAAGCTGGCCATGTTCAACAGTGAAGGCCAATGATGAGCCAATGATACTCACCACTTCCCTTCACAGCCAGGTCTCCCTTCCTCCTAAGAACACTCCACCTACAGCCCTCACCCTGAGTAACTCACTCAAAGGACTCCTGGGAGGGACCAACAATCCCAGGAGAAAACGTGGCTGATGCAAGCCCCTAAGGACCATGTCCAGGGCCTCCGCTGGCCCATCAAGAGTTCCTTACAGGGCAGTGTGACACAGTGGCCTCTGTACCACTCATTTCCTCCTCTTGTTGCTCATTTCTGTCTTTCTCTGGCTTGGGATGTCTTCCCAGTGATCATGGACATTTTCAAACAGAACACATTCTTTCCCAAAGCCCAGCCCACAGCCAGGAGCCTGTGTGGATGGAAGAACACCAGAAAGGAAGGAGCAAGGATCCTTGGCCACTTCCCTTTCCTGACTTGGCCACCCTCTCACCCTAGGTGGGGCAGCCTCCCCCACAGGCAGGCAAAATGATGTGTCAGATTCCTACAAGTCTTCCACAAGAGCTTGTGGGGGTGGGGGTGGGGGTGGGGAGTAGTTCTCTGAGCTCTCCAGAAGCAGACAATACATGAAATTTTTGTGGAAAAGAGCACAGACAGAGGCCCTATAACCCAAAAAAGCCTACCAGTGCTCTAAATGGTTCACTCCCCAAAGAATACATGACAGCACAAAGACACTTTATCTGAGGGAAAAGACCCACCCAGGCTCCCAAGGGCATGCCCTAGAAAAAGATTACCCACCTTTTTCTGCCATCAACAGCATTCAAGGATACTGCCTGATGGGTGCACTTTACACCACAGCATAAGGGAAAGGCAGCCTGAAGCCCAAAGAACTAGTGCTCCCAGACTCCCCTTTCCTCAGCCACACCACACAGGAACCACCTCCAGACATTCTGGTGCCAAGGCCCCAAGGCCACCACGGCAGCTGAGCACAGGGTTGGCAAAGAGGGAATTCACCCAGATAAAAGGCATGTAGGCCAACGGGAAGGCCTGCCCTGTTGGTACTGATAGCTGACCAGCAAGGCCCACACCAAGGCCACAGCTCAACCCTCCACAGCCAGGCCAAACACGTCAAGCCAAAATTGTTACAACAATCAAGCCAAAAGAAAAATCACCCAGAGGAAATCTAAAACCAGATGGAGAGGCAGGGGTTTAGTGTTCCACACTGGGTAGGATGAGGGATCTGGTCATTCCTATGGTGAATCAGCTACATCTGTTAGTGGTTTATTTGTCGCTGAGGGTGAAAAGCAGAGGCCAGAGAAGTAGAGATGCACTGCCTGAGGTGAAAGCTAAAGAAATTAGATATGGCACTTTTCAATAAATATTTTAAAGCTTCTTAAAGAAACAAGTGGAAAAGAAAAGCAACTGCTGTAAGGCCTGTTTTGCTGTTAAAAATTATTCCGAGGGAAGAAAAATACCACAGCACAAAATAGTTAAAAAAAAAAAAAAAAGACAACACAACTTACAAAACAAACACCACACACACACACACACCTGTCCCTGTAACCACCTTGACCAGCTCAGAGCTTGACCCATGAAGCAAAAACAGAGCTCTGAGAGGGACACACACTCACCTCCCACAGCACCCTGTGCCCAAACACAGAGAAAAAGGGACACAGCCAAGTGGCAGGTCCGATGCACATGGCATGCCAAGTAGGGAGTGTGCGCGCTCAGACTGTGACTCCAGGGCACTCGCCACTCTGGACACACCACTCTATCATAGACTGTCCCAAGTCACGGTGTGGACTCACAGAGACTCTACTGGCCTCCTCCACGACTGCTGCTGCTCAAGGAAAATCACCTCAAGCACACCTAAGGGCCACAGTCTAACCAAGTTAAAGTGGGGTTACCTGTCATTCTGAACACCGACCAACCACGCTGAGGGAAATATCTGAACCTCCATTCAAGTCAAGAGGAGGCACCCCTCTCCCCTTCTCACCCAGGTCAACCTCTCCCCATTGCTCACCAACTCACCTACCCTCAAAATGAAAGAGATCCAGTTTTTAAATAAAAGTCTCAAGAAACCAGAGGGAAATACCTTCACAAACAAGAGTGATGAATGCCCAGACGGCCCAGACAGCCAATCTACAGTTGATGACAATTATTTACAAGGGGACGTTATCAAACAAAAATGGTAGCACTCTCTAGAAGACTCACACTTTTTTTCTTTTTCTCTATTTCTTTTAAACTTTGTCATAAAAGCCAACTTACATTAAAATATACTTACTACAAGACAACACAACTAATAAAATATATAATAAAACTTACACAAGTAGAAAATTCTGAGGTATTTCTGGTTTGAGGTGGTCTGTGGTCGTGAAGTTTTAATTCTTTTACTTTTCAAAATTTAAACCTCGGAAGCCACATCGCAAAGCATGTGTGTATATGTGGATGTGTGTTTCGTTTTTAAAAAAATTTGCATGTTTCATAAATTAAAAAAATTCAAATGTTGAAACAGCAGCATAAGAACATTCACTGACTAGAGCAAGGTTATGGCATAATAGAGAAACAGTTTTTAGAATATGCACCTCTTTGAGGGGTCTGGAGAAAGCCGTGTGCATGAGACACGTGAAGGGACAGCAGTGTCACCACACAAGGCAGAGCCAGCGCCGCAGGATGCTCTGGTCTCCCAGGCAGGCTGCAGCGGCCCCGCCCAGGGAGCCCTCTTGCTCTGGCTGTGCCAGGCGCCCGGTGGGCATTTCCCTGACCTGTGCCAGGAGGAAGCAACGTGTTTGAACTCTTTCCTCCGTTACAGATATTTACAGCATTGTCTTATGAAAAACACAGTCACTAAAACATGATGACTTCTACCCTTGCCTAACCTTAAAATGAGGGCAGAGAAAACATTCTGTCCAATGCCCAAGCCCAAGTCAGTGGGAAGAAACTGGTCAGGGCCAAAAGATGAGTCAGAGCCACACCTGCCTTCAGACTTTCTCCAAACCCCTTCTCGCGTTAATGCTCGGCCTCCACACGGTCCTTCCCCTCGATTCTTGGTTACCTGAGAAGTAGCCTCCTAGCAAAGGATGTTGCTCCGAATGTGCCCGAGTCCAGTGTAGCTCTGTTCCAAACCCCATCCCCAGTTCTGTCCTCCCCTTCCAACTCTGGTCCAAACCATCCTCGTTGTCATCCCCATTTTTCCTCGGTCAGGACAACACCCGTTAATCCGTGAAAGACACATCTGCTGTTTCTTAAACTCACTGTCTAAAAAGGGAGAAAAACAATAAGGGCGAGGATGGGGGGGAGAGGGCAGGGGGAAATTCCTCCTCTGAGGAAGGTATGTTCTTAATGTAACAGTCTTCAAAGGTTTCTCTAGGTAGAGTTTGCAGCATTGAGTTTTCTAAGACAGGAGATGGGTTTCTTTGTGTCACAGATTCTTAGACAACAAACAAAGAGAAAGCGGGAAAAATGAACCCCAAGGGACAGGAGGTGGCTGAGGCTCTTCAGCATGGCGCTGGTTCCGCATTCACAGCTCAGCACCTCAACGCCTGCTGACGCGTCCGCTGTTTGCGATACAGTAGAGCAGTGTGCTGGTAAAAACTGATCCAATCCAAAAAATAATATTAATAATAATAATTATAATAATTATAATAATAATAAAAAGTCAAGGTAAAATAGCAGCTGCATTTCATGTGTTTGTTGGTGTTACGGGATTTCCAAAACAAAACACAACTTTTTTTCCTTTCCTCTTCAGATCCACTCGTGTCCTGGGCTTATTAGATGCTCGACTCCTTAGGGGGCAGGTCCACATTGGTGACGGAGGTCACCAGGGAGACAAGACAGTCCGAGGTAGTGCCATTGACCGACCTCCGAATCAGGGACACCCGCTCCTCCACGCAGCCCGCAGACAGGCGAGCCTCTGCATCGTGGTCCCAGCACTCCTCGATGGTCACGCAGAGCTGGGCCAGGCCCTGCACATTGGTGCAGAGAGGGAAACGGGAAAAGACAGCATGGTCAGTGGCCCTCAGCAGACAAGCATGGGGGACAGGTGAACTTGAGGATGTACCTGAGGATCAGGCAGAGCCCACTGGTCCCAACCCCAGCAGCCCGTCAGCTAGCAGAGGCCTAGGGGACCTTGCAGGAATCAGGACGCCTTCCCTCCCAGCAGTTACCATCCTGAGCCTGCTGGCCTCCCTCCACAGCCTCAGCACAGGAAGGGGACAGGGCAGGTAATGCAGGCCGCTCCAGGGGCAGACCCAGCTGCTTGCCTTGGGGCAGTGACATTCAAACATCTTACGTGAATCTCAAATCATGCAGGGGCCCACTGTGCACAGCTTCAGTTACAGTGGCAACCACAGAGTGCTTCACCCCACCCATCCCACTCCCCACAACCCCCAGGGCCCCTCCCAAGAATCTGGGGCACATGGCCTGACAACCTCCACTGGCACACACACAGTGGAGCCAGGAAAGGCCAATGCCCATATCCAAGGCATCTCTGGCCTGCTCAGCACCAGATCACACCGAGATCTCTCTGCACCTTGCGCTCTCATCAGGGAACTGGCCTGGCCGCCAGTTCTGCCTTGTAAGACTGAGAAGTCTGAGGCATAAGGGACAGACTCTGGCCCAGCCTGTATGTCCCCGTGTCTCAGTTTTCTCCATCAGCAGCCCCAGATTCCAGAGAGCAGCACTGCAACTGAACTTGGCCCCTGATGGCATGTATGGGAGACTGCCAGCCTCCAGTGGCCCCAAGGCTGTCCGGTGTCTGAAAGAACCGGGAGGTGTACGACAGGGAGAGCCTCAATGGAGCTGAAGGCAACTGGTAAACAGTTTACGTGCAGAGGTCTTTTGTATAATATCCCCACACTGGAGAGGACAAGATGCTACATGGCTTGGTCCTTTGCCCAGAAAGAAAAGGAAGGCAGAGAACAGATAATATTTCATAAGAGGTAACCCATACTAAGCATTTATGTGATAGCTGTCCTGCCAAGTAATTTATAATTACCAGTTAAATGTATTACTACCCTGAGGAGACAAAGGCTCAGAGAAATAAAGCAATCTGCCAGAAGCCACACAGCTATCGATGGGAAGATCCAGGATTCAAACCCAGACGGGTCAGGCCCAGGGCCAGTGGGCTCTCATCCACAAATGGTCTACAGAGAGGCCACATGGGCCTTGAATGAACAGACCGACAGGCCCCATCACTCCAGGCCCAACTGCAGAGCCACCTCCCTTCCAAGCCAGAACCTCTCCAGACACACTCCTGATGGAAGGGAGACAATGCACTAAGTGGCCTCTGACCCACAGGAGAGGAGGAAACGGTCCTGCTGCCTGAGGCATCCTCGTCCTCCTAGATGGGCCTCCCTCTCACCTGCCCTACACGGTCCCCTGCCACCCAGGCCGCTCACCGGGTGCTTCAACCAGTGATCCTTAATGGCAGGCCGCATCTTCTTGTGCACGACAACCTCTTGCAGCTCCTCCAGGGACGGGTGCTGGCCGATCTCTTCCTCGAAGGGCAGCATGTACTCATCCACAGGGCCTGGGGGAACAGAGAGCCCAGCAGGGTCACCCCGAGGGCTCGTGGCCCCTGAGCCCACAGCCCGGAAACTCGGGGCTGCCACCTCACTCACCATCCGCAGCCTTGCAGCGGGACACGAGCTCCCACAGCACCAGCCCCATGGCGTACATGTCAATACGCAGGAAGGCGTCTCTCTGGAAGTTGATGGCTCCCTCCAGCACCTCAGGGGCCATGTACCGCCGCGTGCCCACCTACACAAGAACAGGGCAGGGGGCCCATCATAACCACGGCACATGAGAGCCCCGCCCGAGCCCACTAGACGGGGCTAGGACGACAGCACTCAGAGGACACCGCTGGGGACGACAGCCCTTGCCTCAGCACACTCATGGGGAGCTCACGAGAGGTCACAGTGTACATACAACACGCCAAGGAGAACTGAAAAATACCATACACTCAACATGACAGGACTCTCACATGGAACTGCTACCTACTTCCTCGAAACACAAGCACTGTGAGGGGCTACCCACTTGGTGTGCATTTTCCTGAGACTAAGATCAAAAACAGAGGGGCTGAAAAATACTTAAAAATATTGACAATTGTTCTAAGAGGACTTCTTCAGGCTTAACTTTTAGGTACGTTTTCTAGGTTTTTGGTTTGGATTCTTAGTCGAGTTCCTTCTATATTATATTGCTTTACAATTCTGCTGAAAGGGAAAAGAGAGACTGAGTACCGACCCCACTGGGAAAGCTGGTTCTGACTGACTGACCTTCAGGGCTGTGCTACCCTCCAGGGCTGGCCTGCCCCACAGGGAAAACAAGTTTTGCTCTCGGAGTTCCCGGACAGCTCTGAGCTCACAGCAACCCTTGCCCCTGTGTCTTGCCAGTTGGGCCCCAGAAGGGCAGTGTCCACCCCTGTGCCAGCCCGCCTCCTGCACCCCTGCAGCTCATTACCTGCCCATGAGTGTCCCCTGGAGGTTTTCCTGGCTCAAACCGAACAGCCAGACCAAAGTCAGCCAGCACGGCTGTGAGGTCACTCTTGAGCAATACATTCTTGCTTTTGAAGTCCCTGAGGAGACAAGTGGACTGAGATGAAGAGGAATACTATGCTTCCTGCTCCTGGCTTCCCACCTTGACCCTGAGATACTGGAGCCTGTGCCTTCTAGCCCCCAGAGACTCAGACCAGGCCATTGTACCCTATCTGGGAGCAGGGCCTACACCAGGGTGGGGTTCTATGAGGCTGCACAGGTGGGCTGCTTTGGGACACCCTTCCACCCCTCACCCCCCTCAATGTCAGAATCGCTCAATACATTTCTGCCACAGCTGTCAAAGCAACACCGATCACAATGGCTGGGCAGACCCCATTCTAGTCCCCATAGTATCAAAGGCTAGCATCTGCGTTCTCGGAGGGGCTAAGGTCAGGCCTATTGGCCTGGATGAAGGCTTCTGGGGAAAAATGTCCACAAGCTGGGATGGGAGTGACACAAAGAATGAACCTGCCCGGGTTTCTGCACAAGCCTGAGGGGCTCGTGTCAGGGTAGAGCCGGGGGCTGGCAGTGCGCGTTCAGCTCCACCTTGTGCTAACAGGGGTGCGTGCGCTCCTCGGTCTCCCCAGTGCCTATGTCAGTCTTGTTGTGAGGAATGAAGCTCACATGCTCAGGACCACCCAGCTCACTTACTGAGCACTACCATTAGGTCAAACCATATGGAAGAGTCAACATTCAACTATTTTTGACCTACAAAAATCAAAATTTCACACTGTCAGCGTTAAACGTCATTGATGTTATTACCATGAGGGGCCCCTGAGCTTTGAGTCCTGGAACCCAAGACTCTTTTCCCTCCCTCGTAGGCACAGAGCTACCCTATACCAAGTCTGACGGACAACCTCTCAGTTTCTCTGCACTACTGTCCCTGCTCTGTACGATGGAGCTGAGAAACACCCTCATCTCACAGACAACAAGTGTCTGTGAGATACTAAGACAAACCTGGCCTTGTGTTTCTGAGCGTTCAGAGCAGTGCCAGCACTGAGTGAGGACTGTGATGACCAGTCACTACGGCGGTCCTCAAGGGGTAGCCCCAGAACCCCAAAGAGTCCCTGACACTGTTTCAGGGGAACTGCAAGACCAGAATTCTTTTCATTCATAATCCATTCTTTGTCTTTGTAAATTCATTCTCAGGAAAAGAGTGTTCCAGCGGCTACATACATGTGATATCATCACTCTGAGTTAACAGAACGTGAGTACTCTGACACAGCAAATATCCGTAGACATAACCCATGTACACAGAAGCTCTCTTTAAGACTGTAAAGAGATCCTGGGGCTCCTGGGTGGCTTAGTGGGTTAAGCATATGACTTGACTTCCGCTCAGGTCATGATCTCAGGGTGATGACATGTGACCATGCTGGGCATGGAACCTACTTCAGATTCTCTCTCTCTCTCTCTCTCCCCCCCTCCGCCCTTCCCCCCACCACCAAGCACGGGTGTGCACTCTCTCTCTCTCTCTCTCTCAGGAAAAAAAAAAAAAGGAATAAACAGATCCTAACCAAAAAGTTTGAGAACTGCTGAACCAACCCTCCAACTGAAGTAATGGGAGTCAGCACTTCCTCATGTGGCCACCAGAGGGCATGAGAAAACCAGCTTTCGAGAAAAGGGCGGAAGGCAGAGGGAAGGGCCGGATGGCCCCCCCAACACAGAGCAGTTAAGCATCTTTATGAAATGGAAAAGCCCCCTTCCTCCACCCCAGGCCCTGTTCTCACCCTCCAACCCTCTGCAGCTCCACACCAAGCACAAGGAGGGCAACTGCTAAGCCAGGTACCTGTGGGCAATAGACGGCTTGTGGCCCTCTCCACGGCACCAGGGCACGTCCTCATGAAGGTACGAGAGGCCTCTTGACATGGTCTCTGCCACGTGACACAGTTCATTCCACGTGATGATGTTCCCCTTGAGGTAATCCGTGAGGGAGCCCTACAGGAGACAGCACAGAACTTGGGCACAGGCTCTGGGAACAGAACAGGACCCAGCCGGGCCCCAGGAGGATTGTCTCAATGGACAGAGGCAGGCTCCTCTCCTGGGAGACTGATCAACATGGAAGGTATGTGAAGCTAAGAGGGTTGGGACCCTCTAGGGGTCAGAGGGTGTTAATCACAAAGTCACTGCACTTATTCCTAAGAATTTATCCCAGAGTTAGAGGAGTTCTTGTAGGCACTCATGTCCACACTGACGAAGGGTCGCCCTAGGGTGGAAGGCCACCTCGTCTCAGGAGCCCACAGCCCGTCACAGGATGTCCACAACCTGACTCACCTTGTCATGGAAGGCCGTGATGAGCCAGAGCTCCACCTCCAGGCTGGAGCCTCGCTTCTCAGCGGCAATGAACTGCAGCAGGTTCTCGTGCTTCATGCCAGGTGTGCTAAAGATCTCCCGTTCACTCTGCCATGACTGCTTGTCCTAAGGCAGGGATGCGGCTAAGCCCCGGCGCTGCCATGCCACCCTGCAGCAGGACCACCACCCCAGCCATCTGCAATCCCCCCACCCCAGACCAGCCTCAGCTCCATAAGGGAGGCAGGCAGATGACCAGGACTGAGCTGGGCCCCAGAGCAGAGGTCAATGGTAATCCCAGAGATCACTTAGGGCTAGATTTACCTGATTTACAAACAAGGCCACTGAGGCCCAGGGAGGGAAGTGAGGGGCCCACTGCACCCACCAAATGAGATGCAGAGCCAGGCCTGGCTTTGCTAAGTGTTCTGGGCACCTGCTGGGGTAGCCTGGCGTCCGAGGCCTCTAAGCAGAACCTAATGTCAAAAACAAACCCCTGAAAACCAGAGTGGATCAAAGCCCAACCCCAGCCCTACAAGAAAATGCCAGTAGGGCCCGCCTCTCTCTCATCCCACCTGCACAAGCCTGACGGCCCTGGGATGGGACAGCTCCAGCTGGACAGCACAGGTGGATGACCTGGAAGCCCCTTGCTCACTTACCTGAAGTGGGAAGATCTTGACAGCCACGAAGTCATTCATGAGCTGCGCCTTCCAGACACAGCCAAAGCGCCCCCGAGCCTTGATCTCCAGCAGCTGCAGAGGCTTCAGGCCAACCAGAGGGGACGGAGGTGGAGGTCCAGGGTCCTGGGGAAGAGGGAGGGCTTACAAGGGTCTGGCCGGGTCACCCCACCTCTACCCCTGCCCTTCACCAGCCCTGTCTCACCTCGTGGATGTCCACATGGCCGTAGGGAGGCTTGCGATGCCGGTACATCCAGAAGGCCAGCAGGACGATGAGGGAGAGGCCCCCAATGGGCAGCAGCGAATAGGCCAGCACCGTGAGCAGGGTGGGGGCTGTCGGGGGTGGCTCGTACGTGACTAGGGGACACACGGAGCCCTGTGTCACACAGCCCGCCCACCCACACACCTCAGGGGCCAGACCAGAGAGCCCCACAGCCACTCCCCACCCAACTCCAGAGCTGAAAGGAGAGCTCCAGAGCCAAGGAGAGGCCCCAGCCTGCCCTCCCGCGGCCCTCACCTTCTGGGCCCCCAGCCTCTGGCAAGTGGGTGAAGCGCTCGTTGCAGAAGTTGCCTTCACAGCAGCAGAAGTACACCTGGGGGTTCTCCTCGGTGGCCACACACTCCTGCCTGGAGGCACACAGTTTCCCACGGACCCCTCAGCTAAGGGATGCAAGCCTCACAGGGGCCTGCCCAGCTAAGCCCTCCCCAGTGACAGAGAAGCTCAAGAGGAGCCATCAGGGGACAGTGTGAACCCACCTCCCCTAAAGTGGGACCCAAATGTCGGGCAGGAGAGCCATGGTTCCACACAAAGAGCTCTCCTTTGCATTGGGACAGAGCACACACATCTGCGGGACAGCTAGGACCCTGGCACCATCCCTACTTGACCAAGCAGTAAGGAGAGGCCCGTCTCCCCCTACCCTTAAATGCCAGGCTCGCTTTCACATCTTGAGGCCTAGAGGGCCCTATAGCCACAGGCAGGCTCCAGTGGGACTTGGGGGGAAAATGGGAGGGGAGGTCAGGCTCCAGCAGGACTAAATTGGGCGTGGTTGGAGGGTAGGTGCCAGTGGCACTGAGGCAGGGGTGGGACCAGAAGGGAGGACAGACTCCCCCACGGGCTCTAGGAGGGGAGGGGGGGTTCCAGTGGGACTTGGGGGGGGGCAGGTACTCCAGTAGGACTAAAGCAGAGGTGTGCTGGGAGGGGAGGGCAGGCTCGCCCCAGGCTACAGGGCTAGGGGAGTGGAGGGTGGACTCCAGGGTTACTGGGTGGGGCACTCCAGAAGGACTGAGGCAGGAATGGTGCCAGGAGGGGGGACAGACTCCAGCGCACCGAGGGGATGGGGGGCAGTGAGGGCAGGCCCCGGGCACCAGGCACCTGTCATAGCAGTTGAAGTCGTCCAGCCAGCAGCCCTTCTTGACGAGCTCGATGGTGCCGGAGCTGTTGCGCCAGGAGGCGTAGCAGTGCAGCCGCTTGTCCTGCTCGCCTTCGCAGCGCTCCAGGCCGCTCTGGTTGGTGCGCTCCAGCTCCCAGTTGGCGTTGTAATAAATGCACTCCCGAGTCTCGGCCTCCCCGCGCCCGGAACCTGTGCCCGGGAAGCGAGAGAAGGGCTGAGCAGTCCACAAACCCCTGTGCCTGCCTGTCCTGAGTCCCCGGCCACTCTGAGGGGGACTGGGTGTGGGGGAGTGTGTCCAACAGCCAGAGTGACGGCCACAGGCACAGAAAGGGGCTCCACAGATGCCTGAGCCTCCTGTGTGGGGGTGGGGACGGCTCCCTTGCAGCAGCAGGAGTGGGGAGACCTCAAAACCCCCATGCGTAGCAAGATCACTGTGTTGGGGGGAGGGGAGACTGCTGAAAAGTACCTATTCCTGGGCCTTGCCCATATTGGACATTTGAAAGGGGGGCAGACTCTACCACAGTTTTAAACACCACCACCCTCCACCTCCAGGCCCCCGCCCCCAGAACCTCCAGTGGCTCTGATGCAGACCTCAAGGACCATGTCTGGGCAAACTCCCAGAGGCAGCTTCCCGCTGCTGCTGTCCACCTCACCCCGGGAGACTTGTGTGCCCCCAACCCCACCTCAGACCCTCCAGTCCAGTGTCCTTCCTGCCTCCAGCAACAACACCTGGTGCTCAGCAGGGCAGGAGAAGGTCTTAAGAAGCAGGCCAGCATGCTCAGGGCAAGTCTCCCAAAGTTGCCACGCGGAGTATGTGCCCCAAGCAGAAAGAGGGCTGGCTGGTGGCTAGACACGGTTAACAGAATCCTCCCAGCTGGGCTTGGCCCCTGAAGACCCCTGTGAGCACTCCCCACTATTCCTGTGTCCTCTTCCACCCCCTACATGAGTGCCATCCAGGTGGCCAAACACTTCAACTCCCAACTGCCCCCTTCAAATATTCTCCTTCCAAATATATTCCTTTCCAAATATGGCCTCAAACATTCACCAAATCCATCTTTCTCACTAACCCCTCTCAGGCAATCCTGGCCAGCACTCCCATCTGCCCCAATGGCCCCCAGTCCCCCAAAGCCCTGTAATGGGAAGGAGGAAGGAGATGCTAAAGGAGGTTCCCAGGAAACAGTTTATGGCCCCTGCCTGAAGCCTGGGCTGAAGAGCTCTCCAGAACTCAGTGCCCTACTATGGTCCCTTTATAGACACCCATGATCAACCTCACTGCCAAAAACCACACAGACACCCAAAGGGAAACCAACGCCAAGCATCCACCTAACCTCTCTTCCTGGGCCTACTGCAAGCCAGGGACCTGATGCCACCCCAGCTGGTATTCCTGCCCCAGGAAGGAGGAAGAAAGGGTCAGAGTCACCCCACCGATGGACAGTCAGCCAGCCCACCAGCAACCAGGAGAGAAGACCCCATCCTGACCCTGGGGGAGAGCTCAGTGCCCTGAGTCGTAACAGCCCAAAGCCGCCCTCATCCTCCACTCCACAGCCAAGGTTATCACAGTGGCCATTGAGAGTGAAGAACTTGATATGCACAGTACACTCCAGGAGAAGGACAATGACTGGCTGTCAGGAGGGAAGGGCCCCCCCACTGCAGATCATTCTCTAGTCAACCCACCCCTTCTGAGCTCTCTGCAAGGACAAGAGGCTCCCCCAGAGGCCAAAGGCAAACAGCACATGTCAAAGCTCCAGGTAGGAGCACATATGGCTCAGAATGCCATCCTATCAGAATGCCAGTGTCTAGCCATGGCTCTGGCATGCAAGGACACCAGTAAGAAGAAAAAGAGTGGCCTCCCCACCACCCAGGCAGCTGGGACCCAACCTGGTCCACATGAAGGGCATCAGGGTCTACACAAAGGGGCTCATGCAGGGGTGCATGCTGGCTTCTCCCAGCCGGGCCCCTCATGTAGCACAAGGCCTAAGGCTTGAGGGGAGAACCTGAAGGGATGGGCGGAGCCGCAGAGAGGGGGGCTGGCCACTCCTCGATCTTGCTTCCCCCACTGCTGTCATACCATACTGCCAGGCCCCTGAACACACTCTGCTTCTGGACTTAGTACAAGTTACTACCTCTGGCTGCAGGACGCTCTGCACTTTCTCTTTAAATTCCGGCTCTTCTCTCCCCAGAGACCAGGCGAACTATCTACTGCTTCCTCTACGACCTCATTTACCACTCTGGACCAACAGCCTGTTGTTTTTTAAAGGACTGCTTCAGACATTCAAAATGTGTAAAAATAATGTAACCAAAGACAACCTCCAAGAGAAAATAACACAGTGAATACTCATATTAAGAAATAAAACATTGTAAGTGTACTTGAAAGTCCCTTTTGAAATGCCAGCCTTCCCCCCATGAGCCTGCAAGGCTGAGGAAGGCACAAGCCTGACTTATCTTGAGTGCTACAACCAGTTCCAGACACATGACACGTAGACAGAGGGAAGAACGAACGGACAGACAGAAGGCCATGGTCATCACCTGGCGAGGGCAGAACTTCGAAGGGAAGGGACGACAGGAGGCGTGGCCTAAGCCTGCAGCCCAGACTGAGGGTCCCTCAATGGAGTTCCCATCTCCAAGCAGAAAATAAGCAACAAGCCCCCTGTGCAATGCAAGGAGTCCCAACACTGACAGTGGCCACGGCCAGCCCAGCTCCTCTCCTCATGCCACTCACCAAGCAGAGGTTCCTCTGGCCATTACCATGGGCAGGACCCGAGTGGACAGGGCTGACGAGGCCAAAGCTCCAGGTAAGACCCAAGGGCTCAGAATATAAGTGGACCCTCAACCCCGACCAGATCCTCCTGCAGACAACTTCGAGTAAGGCAGCCTCAAGCAGGCTGAGAGTACTTTAATATGTACTATTTATGCTAATTCATTCAAGTCCTAGCTGTAACACTTCCTGGGTGAGTTAATCCATCCTGTGCCTCTGTTTCCTCATGTGTGAAAAAGGGATGATAAAAGCACCTAATTCCTCAGGCTGTTCCCAAGCCAAATGAGTTGATGTGTTTTAAGAGTGGTTATGACAGTGCCTGGCACATTAGCTGTCACATCAAGAGCCACACCCCTCTCTGCTGCCCGTGACAGTCCTTCACATTACAAGCCCCCAGGACGGCTCCCAGCACCTCCAAAAGATTCGCACTCAGAGCCCAGGAGAACCTGCAAACCTGGGAGGCTCCATATCCCTCCCATACCAGGGCCAGGCCCTGCTTGCCAACTGCAAATCCAGGGCCTCCCCCTTTCTCCCTCCTCCTCGTGCTGGCTTCTGCACACACTCAGCTATTTATAGCCTCTGGCAACACTCCAACCTCTGCCTTTTAATAGACACAGGGTTCCTGCCCGTGCTTGTTCGCAAGAGGTTCTCCGACCCCCACCCACTCACTCGCCTATCCCAGCAGGAGAGGAAGCTGCACTCCCAAGATGGGGTGCCAGCAGTACCCCTCCCCCATATTTGCTACCTCAGAGCCCTGAGGGCAGCCTACCTCCCAGATACCTGGGCAGTGGCTCACTCCATCCCTGAGTCACAGCCAACCCAACTGCTGGCCTCCAGACGAACTATGTATACAAGTAGCAGTGTCCCCAATAGGCAGTCCCTAGATTCCAAGGGGCTTAGATTTTGTTGGAAAGAAGACCCCAGTATTTCCCAAGCCCTCAGCCCAGGTGAGCAGAGAAACCCCACTCCTGGACACGTACCACCCCCGAGAGAAATAAAAATACATACTCCACTCTGAACCAACATTCCAGAGCTTGCCCCAAAAAGACCAATTCTGACACTCGAAGACAAGCACAGGGAGGTGTTTCCCAGTCCAGCTGGCCTTGGACACAGCCCACTATGTGCTGGGGAGATGCAGGGGAAAGCCCACCCAGATACTGCCTGGGAGGCACTGGAAGCACAACAGGGAGGGAAGGGAGACAGAGGGATGCAGAAGTTGGGGGGCGATTAAGGCAGACCCCACACAGGAAGATATAGAGCTAGCGTGGCCACACCTCCCCTGGGGCTCCCTGAGCTCTGGGCTTGGAGTACATCCAGCCTGGCCAACATCTCCCAGAGCAGCTTCAGACCCCAGCAACCAGCAACTGGCTGCATTCTACCCTTGGCTCCTGAAGCCCCTCGGCAGTCCCCCTCTCCCTCCACAGGAAGCAGATGCCCAGCCCCAACCACAGGGGCATCGCAGACCAGTGAGAAAGGGATGCTGCCCACCACATCCACCTCAGTCCTCTGCCTGACGTCAGCATGCCAAGGTGCACCCTCCTCCCGGAAGCCTCTAGGCCTCCATACTTGAGTGGGGGCCAGTGCTCTCCCTTACTCCCCAGACTCCTGGTGGAGTGGCACAGACAGAGAGTGGGGCAGAACAGAATCCACAATGCATGTATACTTGCACCTTTGAACTGGCACACAAGAGAAGAGCTCCAGCACGTTCCCAGCAGCCAAACAACCTCTTGACACACTGGCTTGTTTGACTTGACCCATTTATTTGTGAGCCATCCACACTG
The DNA here is from genome assembly GCF_020171115.1 of Neogale vison. Classification (NCBI taxonomy): domain Eukaryota; kingdom Metazoa; phylum Chordata; class Mammalia; order Carnivora; family Mustelidae; genus Neogale; species Neogale vison. Next base: position 156,862,039 of record NC_058096.1, read on the forward strand.
ATACGCATTCATTTAACAAACACACAGCAGGCACTAAACTAAGCATTTTGCAAATAGTAATGTAGGGGTGACTGGGTGGTTAAGCATCCAACTCTTGATTTCAGCTGAGGTCATCATCTCAGGGTTATGAGATGGAGCCCAGGTAGGGCTCCATACCTTAAGACTTTTTCTCTCCCTCTCCCGCTGCCTGCCCCAAATAAACACGTAAGTAAATAAATAAATGTATCCTAAGCTGAGGCACAGTGAGGTGAAGTATCTTCCCCAAGTAACTACCAAGTGTCAAAACCAGGCAGCCCGGTTTTGGAACCCAGGCAGCCCGGCTCTGCAGTCCGAGCTCACAAGGGAAGTGGCCAGCTGGCCCCTGCACTTCTAGGTTATTTACAAGGGGTAAGGATCTGAGCGCGGCCACCAGGAAGCCTCTGGACTCGTCCTGTGCTCACACGCAGGCAGGCAGGGGGTATGTTAGAGATGCTGGGTCCTATCATAAGGTAGGAGCATCTTCAACTCAACCAGAGACTGTCAAACTTTCCTCCCAAGGACCCTTCTGGATGTACCAATTCATGTTCCCAGAAGACTACAGCCCCACTGAGCTACACACTCACCACAGTATTTGCTCACCTGATCAGTATGAAATGGTGTAAGAGAGCTTTGATCCCCATTTCTTAATTATGTGTGAAACTGATCATCCTTTTGTGTTTATTAACCCCTACTTCTAAGAAATGCCTGTTCACATCCTTTCCCATTTTTCTGCTAGGCTGCTTTTCCCAGGACTTGCATGAATTCTTTATATAGTCTTGGTATTAAAACTTTCTAACCATATAGTAACCCCCTTTATTTGTTTATTTGCTCTTCACCAAAAAGGTTAATAATGTAGATATACAACATTTTGTGGTTAGTATTTTCTGAATTTATCTTTTTCTTTTATTTTAAATCTTTATCTTTTTCTTCCAGTTCAACTTAACACTGTCTTTGACCTAGACCTGAATCCCATCATATTCATGATTACTGCTATATTTACATTTTTTTTTTCCTCTCTACTGCTACCACCTTTGAATATCTTTTTTTAATTCCACATTTCAGCCACTCTGGTCTTGAAATAACTCACTCTGTATCTATTCTATTACAAGCTAGCCTTTAAACTTTAATACGTACTATTTATGCTAAAGTTAATCAATATCTCTACCATCCCTCATAGGAACTTAACTGCTTTAGACCCAACTACCTTCTTCCAACAACACGTAATCAATTTGATGTAATATTGGTGTTAAATATTTAATCTGCTACCACTGTTCTTATCTGCCTTCCAAAGCAGATATGATCTCTATTGTATACACTCGGTATTTTCTTATTTGTCCAAACTTTCATCAGTTCATCTCCTCAGCCAACCCTACATCTCTGCTCTTCCTTCTGAGACCACTGTCCTTCTAAAAGAACATCCTCCCTCAGTAAAGATCTTTTGGTAGAAAAGCTTTTATTCGCTTTTCTGAAAATGTTATTTTGCCCTGTTTCCCAACTGACAGTTTAAAAGAACATAAACTTTCAGGCTGAGTTATTTTCTCTGGTCATTTTGAAAATATTATTCCACAGTCTTCTGACTTCTACTGTTGTTGCTGAAAAGTCTGCTATTATTTTAACTTTGTAGATACTCTGTCTTTTCAGCTACTTTCTTAGATCATCTCTTTACAGTTTCACTATGAGCCATGTGTCTAAGTATATGTTTATTTACACTGCTTGGAAAAATATGCTTTTTATTCAATGATTTACTTCTATTATCAATTCTGAACAATTCTTGGCTGCTTCTCCCTCTTCCTCTGCCCTTCCCCCACTGCTTGTGCTCTCTCTCTCACGTGCACTCTCTCAAATATACAAAATCTTCAAACTATAAATAAATAAATAAATAAATAAATGAAGTATATTAGACTTTCTCATTCTATCCAGTATTTTTTTTTAAGATTTTATTTATTTATTTGACAGACAGAGATCATGAGTAGTCAGAGAGGCAGGCAGAGGGAGAGGGGGAAGCAGGCTCCCTGATGAGCACAGAGGCCAACGCAGGGCTCAATCCAGGACCCTGAGATCATGACCTGAGCCGAAGGCAGAGGCTTAACTCACTGAGCCACCCGGATGCCCCTTTATCCAGTATTTTAACTCTGCCTTTATGTTTTCCAATTCTGTCTCTAGGCACCACTACGGATTAATTGTATATGGCCTAACTTCCAACTTATTAATTCTCTCTTTAGCTGTGTCTAATTTGCTGTTTAGCTCTTCTACTTAATTTATAAATTCAATTAACCCATTTTTTCACTTCTAGAAGCTCTGTTTTTAAAAAAAGTTTCTTGATTAATTTTGATACTGATTAATTTTGATACTGATTTGTCATACTCCCAAACCCTTATTTATTAACTCCATAATTTAATTTCTTGAACATTTATCTCTGCCACCTGTTAGTCAGATGATGATTTTTCACTCATGGTATCTTATTTCCTGGTGTGTTTGGAATTTAGGATCCTCAGAATTTTGGATTCTGTTTTTGGATACATATCTTATGTTCATCAGGCCTCTTCTGTGAGAATACTCGAAGGCCAAGTTTGAGGGGGCAATGTTCCAGAGATAATTTATTTTTTTGCTTCTGCCAAACTTTCTAGGATATCATCAATTTGGAATCACTTTAATTTCTCAGCTTCAAGTTTCCCAGAGAACACTAGTTGGTATAAACTTCAACTCCAAGCTCATGTAAGCACAGACCCATGGTTATAAATTCTCAAGGGAAACTACCAGCCTCCCTATCAACCTAGGCCAAGACAATTTCATTATATACTCCCTTTGTCAGCAAAAGAATGTTTCTTCTAGTCCATACTTTCACTGAAGGTATAACCCCACAGAAGTTTTATCATATGAGGGCCTAAGTCTCAATTTCATACCTTATCTCTAAATGCCTTACACACTGTCACTAAACCTACACCTCTAAGTTTAGGGATAGGGACAGAGTCCTAATTAGAACTAATGAAGTTCTAATTTTCAGTCTCCTCTTGCTTCTCCCTTACTTTCCTACATAGCAGCTATGCATATCCATTCTAATTTCTTTAACTTTTTTTAAGATTTTATTTATTTATTTGAGAGAGCAAGAGAGCACACATGCACGCACAAGGGCACACAAGAGAGGGGAGGGGCAGGTGGAAGGAGAAGCAAACTCCCTGTTGTATAGGGAGCCTGATGCAGGACTCCAACCTGGGACTCCAGGATCATGACCTGAGCCACCAGCAGTCTTTAACCAACTGAGCCACCCAGGCACCCGCACATCCATTTCAAAAGGATATTAATTATATCTTATCCAGATTTTATGTGTCTTGCATGAGGACTTTTATCAACTGTTTTACTATTTCACTATTATTGCCGAAATATAAATCCAGAAGCATTTTCCAAGGGTGATAGGAAGAGCTCTATATGCTTTCACAAGCCCAGCCTAGCAACAAGGAAATCAAGCCAGGTCACCTCAATTCACTTCCAGCTTCGACTCTGTAAACAAATCCCAGACACCATGCTCCCATAGAACAAAGTGTGGGTCCAGGGCCTTCTCTGCAATCCTTGCCTTTCTCCAAGCCACACCATTTCTAAAGAATACTAAAAAGAGAGCTTCTGGATAAAGGTTACAGATTATACACAAGTATTACTTTTTCTATCTCCTGTACTTCCATGAAAACCACAGCACAGAGAAGTTTTTAAAACATAAACCCATAGAGGTAAAACAAGAACAACAACAAACAAACAACAGGAAAAAAACACAGAAGCTGGAAAGCAGACACACAAGCAGTCAATAACCACAAAGACTCCTGAATTGGTTGTGGAGAAAGCTGCAACACAATTTCCACCCAGGATCCTCCAAAACTCAGGAATCTATGTAATCAGATGTCTCTGTAAGAGTGGAGGTGAAGATGAATCCAAAGACAGAAAGGCTGGCCAGATTCTCAGAGCTCACTACCACTCACCATGGCTGGGGGCTGCTTCCTCCAACCCAGCAGACAGTAGATTATTTTCTAAAGAAGATAAAATAAAGAGCCTCTGGAAAGGGAGCAGTGGGAAAATTTGAGGGCACAGGTACCATACTGAAACAAGACGTATACAGAACAATATACAAAGTACAGAAACTCCAGCTGTTCTCCCACCGTGGTTCCTAGGATGTTGGCAGCCAGACCTTTACTACCCTCCCCCACCAATCCCCAAAGAGAAAGCAGAAGATACTTTTCAGGAGAGTCTAACTAGCTTCAAAAACAACCCCATCAGATCATCCTACAGTTGGTGGGTTCCACTCAGAAGCTTAGAGCTCTCAATCAGTATTCAGGTCCGTCCTTAAATATTAACAGGTCTAGGAAAGCCACGTACCTGAAAGACAGAGATAAAAACAGGTGGGGGGGGGGCCGGGGGGGCGGGAGCCAACTTGGAGAAAACAGAGATTATGCAGGGAGAAGATAACTTCACTTCACAAAAATTCTACCAATACCTTCAGAGAGCTAAAAAAAGAAAACCAATGCACTCATGAAAAATAAACAGAATGGCATTGTTAAAAGATCAGAGAATGAAAGAGCTTTAAAAAAAATTTAAAAATATATATATATATATACATACGCACATATATATATGGTGGCAGAAATTAAAACCAACAGGAATAAAAGATAACACTGAAGTAATCTCACAAAGTCAAGTAAACACACACAATTACAGAAAATATGAGAGAAAACAGAAAAGGAATCTAGAGGCCCAGTCCAGGAGTTCAAGACCTAAGTAACAGGAGTTGTGGAAGGAGAAAACAAAAGAGAAGAAATCAGAGACCATCACAGTGAATGAAAACAGGCCTCCCAGCAAGGCCTATCACTGTGAAATTTCACCACAGTGGGGACAAGAAAAGAACCCATAACAAATGTCTATCAAGAGAGAAATGTCACCTATAAAAAATTAGGAATCAATGGCTTTATACTTCCTGCAGCCAACTGGGGGGGGGGTGTCCTATTTATAAGCTCATACCCACTCAACTATTAATGAAATGTGAAGGAAGAAGAGAGAAAAGTAAGATCATTAAAATGTACCTCTTATTCACCCTTTCTCAAAAAGGTACTAGAGGATACGCTCCACCAAACAAAAAAAAGAAGATACAACAAGGATACAAAAACCCAAAGATGCAACACAAGAGATAGTGATAGGTATCTTAAAGATGAAAACCAAAGGAGATACAGGGTGACAGCCACACTGGGATGGGAGCCAGAGTCTACATGTAAACTTTGTTCAAACTGCTGGCTGACCTTTAACAAAGGCACCAAACACACTTCAAGCAACCAAGAAAGCATAAAGGAGCTAAAACAGATATTTCAGGAGCTACACACCATGGAAGAGTTTATGAATTCAGCCAATATAACCACCTATTAACACAAAAATAAAAAAAAATTAAAAAAAAAAACCCACCAGCAAAACAAAACAAACTCAAAACAAACAAGGCATTTAAGAGGAACATAACGGAATTCAGAGCCTCTACAATTATCATTCACAATATTTAGATATAATCCAAGATTATATAAAAAACAGGTAATGTATCTCGTATTCAAGAGAATAGATAATTGCTGAGACTAATTCTAAGATGATCAGATGTTGGAATTAGCAAAGATTTTAAAGTAACCATCAGAAGTACACGTTCAAGAAACTAAAGGAAAATACATTTCAATGAAGGCATTGGTAGGACATATCAGCAGAGAAATAAACCTACAAAAAATGGGTGTCTGCATGGCTCAGTTGGTTAAGCATCTGCCTTCAGCTCAGGTCATGACCTCGGGGTCCTGGGATTAAGCCCGCATCCCACCTCCCATCTCCCACCGTGGCTCCCTGCTCAGCAGGGAGTCTGCTCTCCCTCTGCCTCTCCCACTCACTCCTGATCACTCTCTCAAATAAATAAATAAAACCTTTAACAAAAAACCTACCAAAAAAGGAACCAGATGGAAATTCTAACACTGAATAATCTGAAACAAAAAATTCACAAAGACAAGTTGAAAGTAAATGAAGGGAAATAAATATACCATGTCAACATAGCTAGAGTGATTATTAAGATGAAATTTTATAATGCTAAGAGACAAAAATGGGTGATTTATTCCCCTGTTGAAGCCCCATCAACTAGTACCACTTCCCAATACTGAAACAATTACTCATGCCTATGAAATATCACTTCAAAAGAACCGAAATGCTTTGACTCTTATGGGAAAAGTGGTCCATTTTCCAACTTCTGTGTTTCTCCTTTGTCTTAAATTAAGCATCCATATAGGCATGGATATACTTCTGGACTTTCTATTCCATTCCATTGTCTATTTAGCTATCTAGCACCAAAAGCTTCCCATTTTATTTATTTTTTAAAGATATTTTACTTGAGAAAGAGAGAGAGAGAGACAGCATGAGCAGGGGGAGGAGCAGAGGGAGAAGGAGAAGCAAACTCCCTTCCAAGCAGGGACCATGATGTGGGGCTCAATCCCAGGACACCCAGATCACTCCTGAGTCCAAAGCAGACACTTAACCCACTGAGCCACCCAGGCATCCCAAAAGCTTCCCATTTTAATCCTCAAATCCAGTAGGCACAACTTGTTCTTTTTCTTGAAGATAGCCTTGACTCTTTCTAGTCCTTTGCATTTCCAAACTGTTTTACTCCAAGAATTAAAGATTATACCCTACAGGCTTTTTCTGCAGCTATTGAGATAATACTGTTTTGTTTTGTTTTGTTTTGTTGTTTTTTGCTCTGTTAACATGGATGGCAGATTAGATTTTCAATTGTTAAACCAGTTAAAATAGTTGAGACTAAATAGTTGGCCATGATGTTTTGTTTTGTTTTTTACATATTGCTAGATTCTATTTGTGAATGTTTTAAAGACTTTTGCATCTTATATTCATTAAGGATATTAGTTCTATTTACCTTTCCTGCTCTATGTTCCCTTATCTCACTTTTATTGCTTTCTTTTCAATTTGTGAATTCCCTACTATTCCATCTGTCCCTTTTATTAGCTTGAAAGTTATCACCTTTCTATCCTTTAGTGATTACCCCAGAGATGCCTCTTTGAATTATCAAACCTAACATTAACGGGTAGTTTCATCTTCATGGTGGCCAATGTAAGAACTTTTAGAACAATTAAATTATATGTTCACTGCACTCTCCATATAGCATTGTTGTCATGTGATGCTTCTATATGTATTTCAAACTCAGTAACACAATTCTTTCATGTCCAAATGCATATCATTTTCAGTGTTCGTCATTCTTTTCTGCATCTATGACCTCCCATTTAGATCATTTAGCGTCTGCCTGAAGAACACTCTCTTTACTTGATACCCTCACTCTTTTTTTTTTTTTAATTTATGTATTTATTTTAAGGAGAAGAGAAGAAGGGCAGAGACAGAGAGAAGGAGAATCTCAAGCAGACTTCCAGCTGAATGTGGAGCCAGACATGGGGCTCGACCGCACAACCCTAAGGTCATGACCTGAGCAAAAATCACGAGTCAGAAGCTTAAATGACTGAGGCACCCAGGTGCCCTGATACCTTCATTCTTGACAGACAGTTTCACTTAATATAGAAGTTTAGGTTGACAATTATTTCTTTTAGCATTAAAGCTATCATTCCATTGTATTCTGGCTTCCACGGTTACTGAGACGTTAGATGTCAATATAACCATTACTCTTTTGATTGTAAATATGCCTTTTTCCTCTGGCTGCCTTTTAAGATTCTCTCCTTGGTGTTCAGAAGTTTGGCCAGAATAAGATTAGGTGAGTAAATTTTATTTATCTTATCTAGGTTCACAGGGCATCTTGAACCCGTGGCTTGACGCCTTTCATTCATTTTGCAAAGTTCTCAGCTATTATCTCTTCTGCTTCTTTTATTTCTGGTTATTTGTGTGGCTCTGATTACATGGATCTTAGCCCGTTTCACTTTGTCCTCTGTGTATCTTTCCCTCTCTTCTGTATTATCTTTTTCTCTTTCCAGGACTAAGTCTGTTTATTATCCTCTGATCTGTCTTCCTGTTCATTAATATCTCCTCAGTTTTACTTAATCTCTTGATAAAATCATCCACTGAGTTCTTAATTTCTGTCCATATACAACGTAGATCTATAACACAGTTTTCGTTTAGCTCCTATATATTCTTCCAGCTCTCTACTGAAATCCCCACTTTCATTTCCTTGATCGTAGCAAGCATGATTTTTCAATATACCTATGATAACTCCAGTCTGGAGCTCATCCAGGTTTTGCATCAACTGTGATGTTGAAGCTATTTATTTATTTATTTATTTTAAATGGCTACTTATTTTAAATGATCATGATCACCCAGTAATGAATGATATGTGCAAAATTGTCTGTAAAATAACTTGAGGCCGAACATTCCTATAATGTTACATGTATTCCTAGCCGGCAGCTAAGGGCACTAGTAACTCCAGAACATCCTAATCCTGCTTTAGATTTGTCTTCTTTTGGTTCCCCTTTGCCCCAAGTTTTTGGAGTTCCAACTCAAAAGGAGGGGTTCACCATACTTGCCCTCAGTTGAAAACTCCAATCCCTGTCTTCCTAGCCCCACAAGGCCATCAAATGCAAATGCAACCCTCTTGGTTGCCCATATGAAAGGGCTAAAAAGAGACTCAAACATCAAAGTCACCACCCAGGGTCTCACACATATCCTGTCCTGGTAGGTCTTCAGTATCTTCTTAGCTGTAAGTTGCTTTCAGCCAAAGATGTTGTAGCAATCTGTCCATCTTTTCCAGATGCCTTCAGAAAGAGGGCTGGTCTTGGTCATCATAGGAGGAAGCTTCCATATCTACTTTTTACCCAGCTTTTAGGCTATTTTCAGGAGCACATAATACCCAAAGGGGCTCTACCCATACAAAGAAATTGAAATCACCTATGTAGATAATCCCATCCATGGAAGTGTTTAATCAGACCCTGGAGGCATGGAAAAAGTAACTTCTACTCCAAAGTGTAACTCAAGAGGGAAAAAGAATTCCCTTTCAACCAATTTTATTATTTCAAACTGTTGGGGACTGAACTGAGTGTCTCCCCTGCCCCAAAATTCTTAACTCCCAATGTGACTGTACTGAACGTAAAGCCTTTAAAGAGGTAATTAAGGTCAAATTGGGCTGTAAGGGTAGAGCCCTAATCCTACAGGACTGGTATCCTCGGATGAAGAGGAAAGACACCAGAAGTGTATGTACACACAGAGAAAAGACCATGTGAGGACACAGTATGTAGGCAGCTATCTGCAAACCAGAGAAAGTCCTCACCAGAAACCAACCCTGCTGGCTCCCCAAAGAGAACTTCCAGCCTCCAGAACTGTGAGAAAATACATTTCTGTTATTGAAGACACACAGTCTATGGTATTTCAAAGCCACCCATTCTATGGCTGCCCTATCAGTCTAAGGCACAGACAGTGCACATCACCTGCACAAAGTGGGAAAGCTGACCGAGACGTCATTCATCCTAGAAACAGTACTGTAAGTCCACAGTCACCTAAATCCACAAGCAGAGCCTGACAAGTGGGTTTACACAAGGAATCCCAGGGAAAGAGTGGTGAAACAGCGGACAGCATGCTGAAGAAGCAGACTAGGAAAGCAAAGGCTCTGGAAAAAAGTTATCTCAAACTATCTTCCCTAGTTCTGTGGCCATCCGTGGCAGAAAGTTATACAAGGGAACACTGCACACGCTCAGACAGAAGTGAAGCTCACCAGAGCCCCTTCTGTCATAAGAAGCTCCTCACCAAATGCTAAAATAATTCTTCTACAAGTGTCTCCTATATCCCCTGCCACCATTATCCCTACATGTGAAATCAGGGTCCTGCCATGCCACAATCTTGTCAAAGGCACTGGGGTCACTAGTGCTAATGCTCTGTTATGCACAGCTCCTCACAACCTTGAGCAAGTGCCTTCTTCTCTCTGGAGGCTGAAGGCAGTGTAAAGCCTGGTTGGTGAACTCACACAGACACACACATGCATAGCCATCCCAAACCCAGAGCAGCATTTACTGGCAAGTCCATTGCTACCTCTCCTCTATCAACACAGGAGGCTCAGACACAGGAAGGAGCCTCTCTGGCTCTCCTCAGACACTAGACCTTGTCTGGGCACCTTTTACGAAGTGGGCTATTTCCAACCTCTGCAATCTCGCATTTTTGGAGGGGGAGGAGAGGACTACAGATAGCTGCAGGAGGCCACCTGCCATCTCACCCAGCTTCTGTCCCCACTGCCATCACCTGGGTAGCCTCGTGGGGGGAAAAACAGTATAGCCATTTCTCAGTACCTATTAAAATTTAAAATATACATGTCCTGGGGGGCCTGGCTGGCTCAGTCAGTACAGCACGCAACTCTTGATGTTAGGGCTGAGTCTGAGCCCCACATTTGGTGCAGAGATACCTTAAATAAATAAATCTTGATAAAAATAAAATATGCACATCCTATGACCCAGAAATTCCTCATCATCTGTCCTTAAGAACCAACCTGCATAAACTGTATACAATCAGAAAATCCATCAACAGACTAGATAAAATGTAGTCCATATACAAACTTTGAAATTTCACACAGCTATTAAAATGATCAGGTAGATCCATACATACGAGAAAGACTGCCAAAACATACCTCTGAATTTAAAAGCCATGACATGTAACAATACAGATATTAAGTCATAAACATGGTAAGCAAAAGATGGACAAAGAACAATTCACTCTGTTAGATTCCATTCATATAAAGCACAAGAACAGGCAAAACTAATGTGGGCTGTGAGAAGTCAGGACGGTGATTACCCTTAGGGATGTAGGGGTAGAGCAGTCTCTTAGGGAACAAGAAAGGGCTTGGTGGAGATAGGGGCTGATCAATTTCTGATTCTCCACCTAGATGCTGATTCCACAGGCATATTTAGTTTGTGAAAATTCATCAAGCTGTCACTTGGGATAATTACACTGTTCTACATGCATTTTATACCCCAATTAAATGTTTGAAAAGGAACAATACCGTTTTAAGTTAAAAAATCCTATTTCTTGGGGTGCCTGGGTGGTTAAGTGGGTTAAGCCTCTGCCTTCGGCTCAGGTCATGATCTCAGGGTCCTGGGATTGAGCCCGGCATCGAGCTCTCTGCTCAGTGTGGAGACTGCTTCCCCCCTCTCTCTCTGCTTGCTGCTCTGCCTACTTGTGATCTCTCTCTCTCTGACAAATAAACAAATAAAATCTTCAAAAAAAAAAAAAAATCCTATTTCTCTAAGTACTTCCACAGATGCACAGATAAAATGTGTAGAAGGACTCAGATGGGACCAGGTGGGGACTGAGGGTAGTAAAAGGCTCTGGTTTCTGTAGTTGAATGTATGTGTATTATTCATAAAATCAGAAATTAATAAAATTTAAAATGGGAAAAGAAATATGGCCCAAGGGATACCATACCCCCCAGCTATACCCTGGTAGCTAACCAGGAGACCCTTGAGTAAAGGGAGGTTTCAGAGTGATTATTCAGGGCAGAGGAGGCAGAACTGCATTGTCCTAGTTCTCCTTCCCCTGAGTGCCCCTACAGGACCCACTCTCAGGTTGGGGGTTCACAAGAGGGGCCAGCCTGGTGGGAGGGAAAGCAGAATTCACCTCTGTAACTTTTCAGCCCTCTATTTCTTTTTTTTTTTTTTTTTTTATTTATTTATTTGACAGAGAGATCACAAGTAGGCAGAGAGGCAGACAGAGAGAGAGAGGAGGAGCAGGCTCCTGCCGAGCAGAGAGCCCGATGCGGGACTCGATCCCAGGACCCTGAGATCATGACCTGAGCCAAAGGCAGCGGCTTAACCCACTGAGCCACCCAGGCGCCCCTCAGCCCTCTATTTCTAAATCCTAGAGCAGCTGAACCCTGATCCCCAGTTTCTCAGGCAGAAAGGCTAGACCTCCCCCCCAATGAAACATGAGCCACAGGGCTCCTCTTTAACCCACTTCCCACCCAAGCCTGGCTATTGAGCACCTGAAGGGAACATCAAAACTTGAGTGACAAGGAAATTCCCAAAAAGTACATAAAAGTACATGGGTTTATTAACCCATGGCTGTCGGCCCAGGGCTCTGAGAACTCACACATTCTTTCTGAATCAATGGGGGAGGGTGGTGGGAGGTAGAAAGAGGACTGTCAATGACATCAGACATTAAAGGCATTGTCCTCATGCCTGAAAACACTGTGCACCACTACACAAGCCAGAAGAAAAAAAACATCCTGACATCAACACTCAAGAGAGTCAGCTTCCAAGTCAGCCTCCCATTTCCATTGGTTCAGGCTGAGGAGGCCAGCAGGGCCCCACCTCTCCTCAGATGGACAGACAACAGCTGGTCTGGTCACATCTTCCGAAATGCTTGACCACAAACTCCGGGAAGCAGCCTTCTCCATCCTCCAGCCAAGGGCTTGGGTTTCCAATCAGCCTTCCTTTTCCTTCCCAGAACTAATTTTAGCCTCCTTGGTTGTCAGAGTGGAACTGAAATAGTCGGCAGAGGAACATTTGCAAACAAGAACACCAGCTCACCTCATAAAACACCTCTGCTCCAGCCGAGAGGCTGACCAAAGAGAAGTCCCATTGTGTGGCAGGCCCGGCCCCTAGAGAAGGTCCCTTGGGATGAGGGCCACACATCTGCCCAGTGGGCCAGGCTGTCTTTCCAACACCTGCTCCCAATAACCACATGTCCATGAATGAAAACACCCAGCTAGGGCTGCCAGTCCCTGAGTCTGAAAAAGGCACATATATGTGTCCAGCAAGACTCTAATAACCAGGGCAAAGCCTGGGGCTGTTCAAAGGCAGGAAGCTATGACTGATCCTGGGCCAGGAAGCACAGCTCACCCCCAACCCCTATAATCAGCACAGCCAATAAAGACATCACGGAGAAACTTAGAGAGACTCAAAAGAAGGCAGCAACATCTCCTCTCCCCCATTCCCATCCTCACCCCCAACTTGAGCATCCAGGAGCAGGGCCACCAGGTCCTCTGGAAACAGGCCCCTCTGGGCCAGGCCGGGCCCCAGTCTGGTGGAGAAAGACCAAGAAAAAAAAGCCCCAAGGGGGTGGGTGTCTACTGCAGAACAAAGACTGAATGGGTAGGAAGGAAAGAAAATAAAGAATTCTGAGAAGGCAACAAGACGGAACCAGAAGTGTCAACCCCTTCCAATAAACAGGGACACAGCAGTGGTGTGGAGAACCTGGAAATGCAAGCGATGGGCACTGTGTCCTCTCCCTGAAGGGCCCAGTCTGCAATCAGGGTCCCAGTGCAGCAAGCTGTGCCTCACTGAGCTGGAGATTAGAGAGGAGCCCCCAGAAGGCCCTCGCTAGCAGAGGCTGGAATGGAGCACAGACAGGAGGCTGCCACCTGCCAAGCCGGCACACCCGTACACACGCCCAGAGAGACCAACCCCCTGGGTGAGGGCCGCCAGTGCTGGCGCCCGCGCTGCCCAGCCCACCTCCCAGGGCCTACCCGCCAACTCCCAGAGGCCAGGGTGGAGGCCTGCGCCCATACCTCGGGGGAGAGGCTGCCCCCCTACGCTGGCGTCCCCGGGCTCGGCGGGGCGCCAGGCAGCCGGCCTGCTCGAGGGCAGGGGCATGCCCACGTCCTGCTGCAGCCCGGCGCTGCTCTGGCCAGCCTCAGCTCCCAGCCGCAGCTCGGGCGGCTCCCAGGCCGGCAGCCCCGGGGTTCCAGGCGGCGCGGTGGCCTCGGCAACACGCACTGCCTGACATTCTGCGCGAGTGGGAGGGCGAGGCCCCCGTGCAAAGCTCAAGGCGGTGGGCAGAGGCGGGTGGGCGGGTGCGGGCAGGCAGGCAGGCCGCCCAGCCACCTACAGTTGCCACCTCCCTGAAACCTGAACCGCTTCTGGGAAAACTCAAGGACGCCAGGATTCTCCTCGCCGGCTGGCGGAGGGACTCCTGAGCCGCTCATTTCAAATCAAATTCTCAAGACTGAGCAGGCTGAGCAAGCAGGGATCTCCCAGGCTTTGAGGAGACTCCAACCTGCCACCCTGAATCCAGGAAGAGGGGGTGCTGTGGGCATTAGTGATAACCCCACCTCCCACAACTGTCTCTTTGAAGCATGGGAACACTCTAGATTGGCGTTCTCAACCTGAGGTGATTTGCAAGCCCTCTACCCAGGACATTTTTATTGTCACAATGAGAAGTACCACTAGTATTGAGAGAACAGAGGCCAGGGATGCTGCTAAACATCTTACATGGCACAAGACAGGTCTCCCCGCCACCACCTCCAAACACACACACAACAAAGAATCATGGGGTCCAGATTGTCCATAGTGTCAAGACTGAGAAACACTGTCCTAGAATGAGGTCTGCCCAGCCAGGACCCTGAGAACTGTCTACCCAGTGTCATTCTCAAAAGTATTCCCACACCAGCTCCTCCTCACAGCCCCCAAATCTCCATCCACAGTAACAGGCCAGTATCTACAAGGGAATCTTAACTCTTCACTTGATGTCCCTTGGTCTCCAACTACAATACCCTGAGCTGCCAGGAAGGGGCTGAATGCATAGGCCCTCCAGGGAGGGCTGCCTCTAGGAGGAGAAAAAGGAGGGGAGCAGGGCTGGAATGTAAACACTAAGGGATCACAAAAGGCAGAAATAAAAAAGTCCCATCCTGCAGTTAGAAGCAATGTGGGAAGAAATCCAGTGCACCCCCCACCAAGGGCAACAAGTTGCCCCTCAGGCCTGGTACAGTGGCTACGTGTAGGGCAGCCAGGACTTCACGGAGTCCAATGCAGGGGGCTACAGGCTTACTGGTATCAGTGCTAAAGGGAAAGTATGCATGCACAATACCTGTCCTGGCTCTCATGTGCATGTGCTCTCTCTTTATTTGTAGTCACCTGGGGGAAGAGTCCACAGCTTTCATCAGATTCTCAGAGGGGCTCACGATATACAGGTCCACAGTACAGAATGGGCACCCTTCACTGGATTCCCTGAAAATTCGTTAGCTGAAGTGCCAGGAGAGGTCTAGGTGCTATTTGAGGATTCTCCATGCCCAGAAAAACCCTGCAGAGTAGTATACCAGAGGCCCACCCCAAGTTGTGGGAGGCTGTGGGGTCCCAGGACTTGTTTATTCACATAGCTACAGAGCCTGGAAAACTGGGTGAGCTTCTCATATCATTTAGCTCAGAAGAGCCTCTAAGAGATAAGAGTGACCACTCCTCTGGAAGGGCAGCCCAGCCAGCCAGCAAGGAGAACCGAGCAGGTACACCACTACAACAAGCCTGAGGGTCACCTCACTCAACATACACACACACTTCTCTCCTGAGGAAACACACAACATCTGTGGATCAGAGAGTATCCAGCCCCTGAGAAAAACTTGGGGCAAAGCTGGCGGTTCCTGATGGGACAGATAAGAGCCAGGTCCCCCTCCACCAGTGGCTAGTGACACTCCACTCAGAAAGCATACACCCCACCCCCACAGGCCCTAATCTGAACCCCAAATACAGAGACAGATGTCAGAAGTTCTAAGGAGACCCACAGAAGTGTGTCTAGGATGTCCGTTTCAAGGCAAGAACCAAATGACTTATTTCACAAGGATACTGAGCCAGGCACAGACCACAAAAAACTTGAAGAACAAACTAACAGTGGTCCTGTAATAAACACCATGTGCCATTATTACAGCATAAATTCCCCCTTTTCTTCTAGACTTGCACCATACAATATAGTAACCACTAGCCAAATGTGACTACTGAGCACCTGAAATGGGAAAGTCTGAGTTGACATATTCTCTAAGTTTAAAATACAAACTGGAAGGGCACCTGGATGCCTCAGCCATTAAGCATCTGCCTTCGGCTCAGGTCATGATCCCAGAGTCCTGGGATCGAGCCCTGCATCAGGCTCCCTACTCAGAGAGAAGCCTGCTTCTCCATCTCCCACGCCCTCTCTAACTGTGTCTCTCTGTCAAATAGATAAAATCTTTAAAAATAATAATAATAAAATAAAATACAACTGGATTTTGATGATAGTACAAAAAAATGTAAAATGTCCCATTAACCGTTTTAATACTGATTACATGATGAAATGATTACTTGGTATATATTAAGGTAAATAAACATACCATTAAAGTTAATTTCACCTTGTTACAGACTGAATGTTTATTTTTTCTTGTTTTATTTAAATTCAATTAACATGTACGTATTATTAGTCTCAGAGGTATAGACTGAATGTTTCTATGTGTCCCCTCAAAATCGGTATGTTGAAACCCTAACCTCCAATACGATGGTATTTGGAGCTGGAGCCTTTGGGAGGTAATCAGGGTTAGACTTAGCCCTCAGTTTGGGGTCAGTAGAAGAGGAAGAATCATCTTTCTCTACCTAGCGCTCCAAACACAGAGGAAAGGGCATGTGAGGATGCAGTGAGAAGACAGCCATCTGCCAGCCAGAAAGAGGGCCCTGACCGCAACCCTACCATACTGGCACACTGATCTCGGACTTCCAGACACTAGAGCTGTGAGAAACAAATTCTGTTAATGAAGTCACACAGCCTATAGTCTTTATTTATAGCAGCTCAAACAGACTAAGACACCTGTTTCTTTTTCCTTTCATTAACACTACTACAAAATTTTATGTTATATACATGGTTGATGCTGCACTTCTGTTGGACAGTGCTGTCCCTGATCCTCCTCCTGTGTGTGCTGCAGGTGATGGGGTACTTCTGAACAGCAAGTCAAGACTTTGAAGGAAGGTAATCCATGAAATCGAAGGAACAGGAGGGCCAGCTCTCCCCCTCCGTGGGCCTTGGGCAGCTCTTCCCAGCACTCCTCACAGGTGAGGGCAGTGGCCACCAGAGAACTGACTGTTGTGGTCACAAGAAACACCCAGCCACTCCACCTTCCTCTCTGGACAGGAACATAGGTACTTGGATTTCAGTCTAACTCCAGCTGCCTCACTTCGCAGAACACACTGCTCAGCACTGCCCAAGCCACGTGGGGGGGAGTAGTGGGAAAGAGGGAAATAAAGTCCTTCCAGGGGCCCAATCCCCGACCCCCCGCCCTGCCCTGCCTCTTCAGAGAGGGAGATGAGACTGGTAAGACTAGATGGAGACAAATTAGGATGAGGGTTTCAGATCTGAGGCTGCCCTGCCATAGAAGGAGGTCCCCTCTGCAGGCTGGGGCTTGGAAGAACCCAGGACCTTCAAGAGGGATCTAGACAGCCAAGTGGGCTACTGCGTGTCTATTAAGTCGGTTTGCGCGGCCCTATCCTCTGAAGAGCAATGCCTTCCTTTCCCTTCAGAAGCATCTCAAAGCACCACTTAAAAGAGAGAGCAATGAGTTCAACAACACCACTTTGTTTCTACCACACGGGAAACGGCTCCAAAAGAGCCACGACGCTCCCTCCCACACTATGCCCAAGTACCAGTAAGAGGGTCTTCATCCCCTCCTCCCCGCGCTCAGGCTACGCAGCTCCAAACTCCACGCAGACAACTCACTCGTTTTAGCTGTAGACAACTAAGCCACGCTACATTAAAAGGAGGCCTAGAGTGGGAGTGGGATGGGATGAAGATTCCCCCAACGCCACCGGGCAGGAGCGCGGGGATCCCAGCCCCGCCCCTGCACGCCAGGCCCCGCCCTTCACGGGTTTCCCAGACTCCGCGCTGCTGCCAACGCGGGCGGCAGGGGACCCGCGCTGCATGTGTAATGGGGGCTGGGAACAAAGACGCGCAGGACCCAGTGCCCTGGCTTCCGCGCACCAACCGCCCCGACCTCCCTGGTCTTCTCCCTAGAGCCTCAAAGAGCGGCTCCCCACACTTCCCGGGTCTACCTGGAGCCATCCGAACCGGAATGCGGAGCCCAATGCTGCGCGCAACCCGAGTTGGGCGCGCCCCAACACCGCTAGAAGAGGAAAATCACTGCTTCGGCCTTGGGGAAAAGCGCTTTCCCAGCGGGAATTCCGCGTGTATAACACCCGCACCCACACACGCTCAACCACAGGCACGCGAGCTTAACACTAGCCCTGCCGGTCACCCATCTCCGCCACGTGCTTCCCAGAGGCACAAACGGACCTGTTAATTTTCCTTCGCACCCCACCTCCCTTCTCAGAAGCCCTGAACAAAGCAGTCCTTTGGGGTGACCGCATCTCGCGTCCTGGGGCCGCCGCAGAGAAAGCGGGCGTAGGTGGGAGCTGGCGCCAACCGCCCGCCTTGAGGGGAACACAAGGCAGATGCCGGTGGGACGGGGTGGAGGGGACTCCTCCTAGCTGTGTGAAGGCAGCCCCCTTCGCTTCGCAACACCTAGTGGCTCTAAGGGTAGCGCAGTCCTATCCCCAGCCCCTCCTGCACCTACGATCTCGCCACCCGGCTTTAGATCTGGCCACCTTCTCCACGCTTTGGTTTTCCTCTCAATCTCCCTGAGTTCCACGGGCCCAAGTAGCCTGAACCCCAACCCTGAGGTTCTGGATCCCAGCCCCGAACATGCGGTCGCCAGACCGCCGAACGAACAAGATCGTCCCCCCAAGATCGGCAAGCACGGTGCCCAGCGCGCCCCCAGTCCCCGCCCCGGGAGGGGCAAGCTGGGTGCAGGTGGAGCGGCGAGGAGGCCACGGGCCCGCCCTTTGTTGGTAAACACCGCGCGGCGCCCGAGACCGGCCCTGCGCGCCCTCCCCGCGCCCCCCACGCCGCGCCCCGTCCTCACCCGCGCACAGCGATCCCCAGAGGAGGGCGAGGGCCGCCCAGGGCGCCGTCATGTTCCGCGGCGCCGCCCCGCGGACACCCGGAGCCCGCGGGCAGGGCCCAGCGGCGGCTGCGCTCTTCTTCCCGCTTCTTCCTTAGGTCTCGTTCCCCACGCGCTTCCTGCGCCTTCGTCCCCGGACAGCGTGCAGGCTCCAAGGGCCGGGCGGCGGGACCGGGCTCAGGGCCGCTGCGGGCGGCGCAGGCTGCGGCCCGGGCTCCGGGGCAACGCGGGGACCGGGGGGCGGCGGCGGGGCGCGAGCCGGGGCGCGCCCGACTCAGGCATAGCGCGGCGGGGCTGGGCCCGGGCCCCGGGCGCAGGGGCCGAGTCCGGAGGGGCCATGAACGGGGGGGAGGGGTGGGGGGAGGGGAGCTGAACCGAGTCCAAAATGGCTCCTGAGCCGCGGCCGCGGAGCCGAGCCAGCTGGGAAACCCGGATGTTGGATACAAAGAGGCGGGCGAGCTGGGCGGGGAGGGGGAGGGGAGGCGGGCCCTCTGGCCGCGTGGTCCGCGCCCCCCTGAGGGGCGGTGCCCGGGAGAAACAACAACAAGGAGGCCCCGCCCCCAGCCCGCGCCCTCCGCCCTCCGGGAGGTCGCGTACCACCGCTGGACTAGAGGGCGAGGCCCTGGGCGCTGGCAGAGGTGACGGGGGTGGTCGCTGGGACGCGGTGGGCCCGGCACCTGTGATTCTTGCTCCGTGCTAGAGCCCACCCTCCCGAACGCACTGCGCTGCGATGCGGGCGGGAGTGGGTGGACAGTCCCCGGACTCGCCAGGATTCACCTCCGCGTCTCCACTTCCCCACCTTTGAAATGGGGGTCAGTGTCAACCGTGGGAAGGTCGTTGTCTTCCTGCCGAAGTAATCGGCAGAAAAGCCCATCTTTTCTGAAATGACAGGTAGTCCTCCACGTCTGCAACCCTAATACACACACACACTCTCTCTCTCTCAAAGGCATCTGGGCATCCTGGAGTTGGACCCACCTGTGTGAGAGAGGGCACCGAGCCCCTCCCTGCACAGCAGCCACAGATGGAAAAGGACCAATGGCAACTGGTTTCCTCAAACTTACCCTTGTCCTCAGCACTCCCACCGCCCACCCCCACCCCTGCTTCAGTCTGTACCTTCAAAACTGTTCTCAGTTGCCTCCAGTCCACCCTGTTGAAGATCTTGTCTGGCAAATGGTTCTGCTGCCCTCTTCCCCTGCCACGTTCCTCCTCGGGACCCCTTGTTCTTCATCTCAGATTACACTCTCCTTATCATACAACCAGACCTTGGGAAGGTCACGATGGGGCTCCCAGCCAAAGAGGGAAAACCCATCACAACTCAAGGATGATGTGCAGGATCCTTGGATACAGAAATTGTCTCTTGGCTTCTCATGACTTGCCACAGCCTTTCTTGGAGCAAGGTAAGAGCAGGGTAAAGGCAGCCAGGAAGGAGGCAGTGCCTGGAAATCGGAGTTATTTCACTTCTTTAAGCCTGTTTCCTTACGCAGAAAGTGAAAAGATTAGATTACTCTGCTTTACATTTTTCAAAAAGCAGAAACCTTATTGAAACAAGATATTATGTAAAAGTCCACCATACAGAACGAAATTGCCTTAATTGATGTTGAAATGAGGGCCCACCACCCCCCAGTTTCAAAAAGCATCAGGAGCTTCTGGATAGTGGCCCCAAAGTGTGGGATCTTTGGAGTCACCACCCAGGAAGAGTTGAGTCTCTAAAGGTCCCTTCCAGTTCTGGAAAAATCCTGTGGAAAAGGACAGCACATCCTTGCCACAATCTCTGTGTATACGTTTTAACACAGGATTGAGTGCTGCTGTGTGCTGAGCAAGAAGCAGTGTAGTATGGGATCCCCTAGTGGTGTATCTGGTGTTTGGGTAATCCTACAGGAGGCTGTATGGATAGATACATGATGGCAGTTGGAGCAACTCCACATTCAGAATGAGTGGCTTTTCTAGAAAAGATAAATCGCTGCCTTCTCCCTGCTGGAAGATAGCAACTATAAAATCCACTGTGGCAACAATTAGATTGGCTGGTTCCTCTCTTCTATTCCACACCAGGATAGGTATCATAATGACTCAGGGCGGTCCAAGTTGCCAACACATCTGTGTCTTCCACCTTGATGTCTTGATGTCTCTGGGAACTTCAAATTTGTATACCTAACTGCCTACTTGACATCTCTATTTGACAGCCTATCAGCCGTCTCCAACCTGACCTAGCCAAAGCAGAGTTCGCTATTTTCACTGCAAATCTACTTCTCCAGTTGTACCTCTCTGAATCAATGGCATAACCAAACAACCAGTTGCTCAAATCAAAACTTTATGAGCCACCCTTGATTTCTCCCATATTCAGTCCATCCGCAAGTTGGCTTCAAAAACATATCAACCATCAAGCCACGTTCTCCATATATACGATAGACACCCAACCTCTCACATCTGGACCACTGCAACAGCAGTGAACTGGAAGGGACTGTAACTAGTCACCTGCTTTCATTCTTGCCTGTTACATAGTACAACTTCTATACAGAGCCTGAAATTATCTTTTAAACCTGGAACTAGTATCACATTACTCCCTTCCTTAAAAGCCTCCCATGGCTTCCTGTTACAATGCCTAATAAAGCTTTACATAATCAACCCTTCTTCCTCTCCAACTTCCTCTCCACCTCCCCATTATTCCCGGACATACTGGTGTGCTTTCTGCTCCTCAAACACATTAAGGTTGTTTCTACCTCAGAGCCCCTGTGATCCCCACCGCCACTGCTATCTGACTCTCTTGGAGAGCTGAAATCTACGTTGCTGAGCTCATGAGATTAGCCTATAACTCTGCTACCATTTTGTTCATGAACCAATACCAGGCTGATAGGGAAAGATGATGTGGGTATCTGAAAATCAAGTTTGGTTTGGGTTTTCTGTTCTTCTGAACTACAAGAACATTAAATACCTCATTTGGTATCAGAAATGAGGTAACTGGAAGCTGAAAGGCAAAAAAACAACAAATGTGTACTATAAGACTTATGGCAGGGAGTTGTGTCATTCAGGAATTCTGTGTTTAGGACCATTCTTCCCCTACTCCCCGCCCTGCTCAATAGTCAAAGTCAGAGACCAAGGAATTGGGAAGAAACAACTGAGCATGGCTTCCCTCAGTATCAAGCTAATGGAAGAAGATGGACAATTATAGCATTAAAATATGACTTGGTATCTGAATTGTTATAAGGCATTATATGGTGAAGGTTAAATGCATTTATTTGTCGAGATAAACTCTTAAAATAACCACAACTTCTGTAATTTTACTCTGAGAACTCTTCATTAAAAAAAAAAAAAAAAAAAAGGTGAAGGGGCGCCTGGGTGGTTCAGTGCCTTCGGCTCAGGTCATGGTCACAGGGTCCTGGAATTGAGCCCTGCATCCGGCTTTCTGCTTAGCAGGGAGCCTGCTTCCCCCTCTCTCTCTCTGTCTGCCTCCCTGCCTACTTGTGATCTCTCTCTCTGTCAAATAAATAAATAAAATCTTAAAAAAAAAAAAAAAAAAGTAAAGTGGCCCCAGCCTCTCTCAGTTCATTGTTTAAAGATATGCTATGGTGGAGTATTATTATGAGAGATATAGGGTAACATACATATATTAGAATAGTGGGTAATTTAGTTACAGCAGTACCACATTAAATTATTTCGGAGGGTACTATTCACCCTATATAATTGGGGGTGGGTGCATAGTTCTTTGGCAATACAATTCCCCCCAAACTTAGTAAGCTATCCATTTATTTCCAATCTATTCTGTGTGCCATCAATGTTAAAAGTTATTTCCTAGACAATTCTCAAGCTGGTTTATTTCTTTTCTTCCTATCTTCATATTTCTCCTCACACTCTCTCTTAACTTACGGTGACCACATTCAGGTCAACTAAATTTAATTGGGTTGTGTAAAAAGGTCTCTCAAATAGATTAGATTACACTGTGGTAATGGGAAATCCTCAAATCTCAATGGCTTAAAACAACCAAATTTATTTTTCATTCATGCTACCTGTCCATTGTGAGTCACCAAGCAAGTTATATTCATTGTAACAACTCAGTGACACAAGCTAATGGAGGTTACATTTTTTTATTTTTTTTATTTTTTATTTATTTATTTATTTTTTGAGGTTACATTTTGATACATGCTTCTACTATTGCAGTGAGAGAGGGAAAGTAAATTATATTCAGGCTCCTAAAACTTCTATCAGATTCCAGGAAAGCGGTAGCAAGGTTGGTGGCTACATGGTTTTTGAATTCTTCCATAGTTCTCACAGAACAACTGCATGGAAACAAAAACAAAAAACAGAAAACCCATGTACATTTACAAGAAAACTAGGTGACAAGGTTTTCCCCCAAAACACCAAAAATACAAGCAAATGGAGATAAACTATGAACTACCAACAGCAATGCAATGTGCATGGACTAGTAACTGTGCAAGGGGAACCTGAAGAACGCAGCAGCCTAGATAAGGTTCCTGAGAACAACAGAATCCCCAGACGGCTAAGAGAGGTTCATCAGAAAGCATAGTTCAATAACAGTAGTTGAAACTGGGATGGGCTTCCCCAGTCTGAGCACAAGGGAATGCAAGGAGACTCTGGTAAGACTAGAAAGAGCTAGGACAGTTTGTCCCTGTAAACTTTTAAAACTAATTAGCCAGGGACACCTAGGTGGCTCAGTTGGTTAAGTGTCTGCCTTTTGGCTTGGGTCATGATCCCAGGGTCTGGATCGAATCTCGTATCTGGCTCCTTGTACAGTGAGAAGACTGCTTCTCCCTCTGCCTGCTGCTCCCCCTGTTTGTGCTCTCTTTCTCTCTCTCTCTCTCTGATAAACAAATGAAATCTTAAAAAAAAAAAAAAACTGATTAGCCAGGCTTCTGTTTTAGGTCAGATTACTACATTAAGGAGAAACTTCTAGAAATGGAATCAAAATTGAGCTGGATAAGATTTTTCTTCCAGCCATCACACAGTAACTGGAACGGCTTTTGCCCTTCTACCATAACAAGAAAAATGGACAAGATATAGGAGGGAACTATTTTTGGACATTATACAAGCTATAAGACAGCTTTTATAGAGAAGAGGAAAGAGGAAAGAGAGAGAGAGAGAAGAAGAAAAAATGAAGGGAGCCTTTAATTGACCCTACTTTCTGCCTGAAGACAAATTGCAGTCCACAATGGAGGAAGCATATCCCAAGCAGAGCCTAGAAACTTTGCAGAGTTGAGAAGAGAGAATGAGATTGAAGATGGAGAAGGCTGCAGCACATTTAAGAGCAAATTTTACTCTGGCGGAGTACCAGAGAGGAGGGAATTACATAAAGAAAGCTGAACATCTGCAGAGGAGTCTCCTTGTGTCTTTTCCTGAATTCTGAGTTATACATGCATACAATGAAACTCCATGGGGGGAGAGAAAGAAAGACAGAAGCTGAATAGCTCCAAGAATTCACACAGGAAAGGGAAGTTTTTATAGTTCTAACCATCCACAGTGGAAAGTCCTCATTAAACACCCAAGACTGTCAGAGTGGAAACACAAAGGGTCATTCCATAAAAGTAAAGGTAAACTTGCCAAGAATAAAGATTCCCCCTATAAGTCCACAATAGCAAGTCTTGAATTGATCCAGCTGATACATAAGCAATTTAAGTATTTACCAGACAAAAGTTTAACACTTTTAAATGAAATTCAACAAATTCTGACACTATGCAATAAAACATTAACAAAACCCAAAATCTAATAAAAATTTCCTAGACATGAAAAAAAAGAAAAAGGAAAATGTGACCCATTAGCAGGAGAAAAATCAGTCGATAGAAAAAGAAGACAGAGAATGATGGAATTATAAATCAAGGATTTTTTAAAGCTATTATAAATATACCAAAAGATTTAAAGGAAATATGAACACAATGAAGAGAGAATGAAAATATTTCCAAAATGGACTTCTAGAAATAAAAGAAATGTAGTATCTTTTTAAAAAGATTAACTGGATGAAACTGACAGCAGATTAAGACACTACAGAAAAATAAGATCTATGAATTTGAAGACATAGCAATAGGAACTAGCCAAATTAAATATGTGGAGAAAAAAAGACTAGAAAAAAATGAACAGAAACTCTATGCTCTATGGAACAATAACAAATTGTCTAACATATCTAACTGAATTCCCAGAGAATACAGCAAAAGTATTTGAAGAAATAATGGCTAAGCTTTTTTCCAATTTCATGAAAACTAGAATCCCATAGATCCGAAAATCTTGATAAACACCAGGGAGGATAAACACACAACACATCACATCACAACACATCACATCACATCACATCACATCACATCACATCACAACACATCACATCACATCACATCACATCACAACACATCACATCACATCACAACACATCACAACACATCACATCACATCACAACACATCACATCACATCACAACACATCACATCACATCACAACACATCACATCACAACACATCACATCACATCACATCACAACACATCACATCACATCCTGCAGCTAACATGCAGTTTACCATAAAAAAAAAAAGAAAAGAAAAGAAAATCATCTCCTACGATCAAGAATAAGGCAAGGATGATTGCTCTTCCCACCTCTATTCAACATTATACTGGATGTTCTACCCATTGCAACAAGGCAAGAAAAAGAAATAAATATTGGAAAGGAAGAAGTAAGACAGTCTTTTTTTCACAAATGACATACACAGAAAATCTTACATACTCTTTTTTTTTAAAAGATTTTATCTATCTGTCTATGTATCTATCTATTTGTCAGAGAGAGAGAAAGAGAGCACACAAGCAGGCAGAGTGGCAGGCAGAGGCAGAGAGAGAAGCAGGCTCCCTGCCCAGCAAGGAGCCCGATGCGGGACTTGATCCCAGGACCCTGGGATCATGACCTGAGCCAAAGGCAGCGGCTTAACCGACTGAGCCACCCAAGCATCCCAGAAAATCTTACCTATTCTATGAGTGCAAAAATACTATCAGAGCTTATCAGTGAATTTAGCAAAATAGAAAATACAAGATCAAGCAAAAACCCATTTCCGTATGCTAGCAGTGATACCACAGAGCATTTCTATAAGCTAGCAATAAACAATTAAAAAATGAAAAATCCTTACATCAGCATCAGAAAACATTAAGTATATATGAATGGCCAATGAGCACATAAAGATATTTGACATCACTAGTTATTGGGGAAACACAAATCAAAACAATGAATACCACTTCACACCCACTAAGATGGCTATTATCAAAAGCAAAAAACCAAACCAAAACAAAACCAGAAAATAACAAGTGCTGACAAGGATGTGGAGAAATTAGAATCCTCGCACATTGTTGGTGTGAATGTAAAATAGTGCAGCTGCTGTGGAAAATAATATGATGGTTCTTCAAAAAACTAAACACATGGGGTCCCTGGGTGACTCAATGTGTTAAGTGTCTGCCTTCAGCTCATGTCATGATCCCAGGGTCCTGGGATCAAGTCCTTGCTCAAATCGGAGCCTGTCTCTTCCTCTCCCGCTCCCCCTGCTTGTGCTCTCTCTCTCAAACAAATAAATAAAATCTTAAAAAAAAAATTAAACACAGAATTACCATATAATCCAACAATTCCACTTGTAAGTAAATGCCCAAAAGTATTGAAACCAGGGACTTAAACAGAAATTTGTACATCAATATTCACAGCTGCACTATTTGCAGTATCCAAAAGACAGAAATGACTGGACTCAAACATCAAGCAGCCAATGAATGGATAAATGAAATGTGGAGTACACATAAAATTATTCAGCCTCGCTGCATGGATGAACCTTGAAAACCCTTTGCTAAGTGAAACAAACAGGACACAAAAGGACACATGTTGTAGGATTCCACTTACAGGAAGAATC
The DNA here is from genome assembly GCF_020171115.1 of Neogale vison. NCBI lineage: Eukaryota > Metazoa > Chordata > Mammalia > Carnivora > Mustelidae > Neogale > Neogale vison. The sequence continues at coordinate 156,888,592 of NC_058096.1, forward strand.
TATTTTAGGTATTCATAGAAGCATTCATAGAAGCAGAAAGTAGAAGAGTGGCTATCAGGAGCTGGGGGAAAGGGAATGGTAGTTGTAGTTTAATGCTAAAAAGAGTTTCTGTTTGGGATGATAAAAAAGTTCTGGAGATGGACAGTGGTGATGGTGGCACAACACTGTGAATGTATTTAATGGCCTTGAATTATATACATAAAATAGTAATTTTATACATATTTTATAAATATGTATAAATATATATAATATACATATTTTATGATATATTATATATAATAATATAAAATACATACCTATTTTATAAATATGTATAAAACTTTATACATATTTCTGCACAATTACAATATAAAATACAATATACAATTACAATATACATAAAATAGTAAACTTTATGTATATTTCTGCACAACTTAAAAAGCACTTGAATAACAATGATTTTAACAAAATCCTTGTAAGACATGAACACTGAAAATTAGAAAACTTTGGGATGCCTGGGTGGCTTAGTCAGTTAAGCATCTGACTCTTGCTTTCAGCTCAGGTCATGATCTCAGGGTGGTGAGACTGAGCCCTGTGTTGGGCTCTGCATGGGGCGTGGATCCTGCTGCTTAAGATTCTCTCTCTCTCCCTCTGTCACCCCCCATTCTCTCTCTCTCTCTCTCTCGCTCCAAAGAAAAGAAAAGAATAGAATAGAAAAGAAAACTTAGCTGAGGGGAATAAAAGCAGTAAATGGGGGCACCTGGGTGGCTCAGTGGGTTAAGCCGCTGCCTTCGGCTCGGGTCATGATCTCAGGGTCCTAGGATCGAGTCCCGCATCAGGCTATCTGCTCAGCAGGGGGCCTGCTTCCCTTCCTCTCTCTGCCTGCCTCTCTGTCTACTGTGATCTCTCTCTGTCAAATAAATAAATAAAATCTTTAAAAAAAAAAAAGGCAGTAAATGGAAGGAAAGAAGTAAATAAAAATGGCCCATGTTTGGGGAATCAGTACACACAGATCTTCCTTAGTCTTTTTTCTTGTGTACCATAATCCATTCAACTGGTCCTATGTTAATCAATACTTGCTTTTTTCCAAATATTTTGCTTTATTAACACCTTCACAATAAATGACCCTGTATAGATGTTTTGTATGTTGGAGTTCTGTCTGTACACAGATTCCTAGCGAAACTGTTAGATCACATTCATACTTAGTTTTGTTAGTTGTACTCATACCAAGCTTCACAGCCTTGGTGACAGAGCATTTTATCAAATTTTTGGATGTTTGTCAATTTTATAGGTGAGAAATGATATCATAGAGGAGATTGAGCATTTTTTAAAAACACTTTAAAAGTATTTGTATTGTTTCTGTGCATATTTTGTTGTTGTTTGTTGCTGACAATTTTTTTTAAAGACTTTATTTATTTATTTGACAGAGAGAGAGATCACAAGTAGGCGGGGTGGGGGGAGGAAGCAGGCTCCCTGCCAAGCAGAGAGCCCAATGCGGTACTCGATCCCAGGACCCTGGGATCATGACCTGAGCCAAAGGCAGAGGCTTAACCCACAGAGCCACCCAGGTGCCCCATTTTCTTTTTTTTAAGATTTTATTTATTCATTTGTCAGAAAGAGAGCGCACAAGCAGAGGGAGCAGCAGGCAGAGGGAGAAGCAGGCTGCCCACAGAGCAGGGAGCCCAATGCAGAACTCGTTCCCAGGACCCTGGGATCACGATCTGAGCTAGAGACAGACACTTAACCGACAGAGCCGCCTAGGCATTCCTTGCTCATCTACTTTTACATGTGTTTTGTACATCTATTTTTATACCTCTATTTTAAGTATTTTAACTTTTTTTCTGCTATTGTAATTGGGCTCTTGTCCTTCACAACCTATCCTTTTTATTGATTACATATGTCAACACTGCTTTTTTTTTTTTTAAAAGATTTTTTCTTTATTTATCTGATAGAGATCACAAGTAGGCAGAGAGGCAGGCAGAGAGAGAGGAGGAAGCAGGCTCCCTGCAGAGCAGAGAGCCCGATGCGGGGCTCGATCCCAGGACACTGCGATCATGACCTGAGCCGAAGGCAGAGGCTTAACCCACTGAGCCACCCAGGCGCCCCCAACACTGCTTTTTATATTAAAAAACGATGTTCTGCTACTTTACCGGATTTTCTTATTCGCATTATTTTTAACATTGATTCTCTTGAGTTTTATCTCTTCCTTTCCTATTCTTATGCTTTGGTTTTGTCTGATCTAATTGCACTGGCTACTACTTTAATACACTATTAAATAGTAGTGGCAGTGGTGGACTTCCTTGACTTATTCCTGATTCTAGGAGGAATGCCTCTAGTGTTTCTTCATTAAGTTGATGCTGCCTTTTACCAGGGGTGGGTGTGTTTTTCCTAATCAGAAATGAGTGTTGAATTTTGTCAAAAGACTTTCAACAGCTATGATCAAATTGTTTGACTTCTTAGGTCTATTAAAATGGGGAACTGTATTCATTGATTTCCTTAATACTGGACCACTCAGGAATAAGCTGCACTTGATCATGACAGATCATCTTCATTGCCCTATTGGTTTCTGTTTATTGATCTTCATTTGGGATTTTCTAACTGATATTAATCCAATAATATTTGATAAATTCATCATTTATAAATAATATTTTTACTAAATCATAGACAGTTTGACAAAATTGCTAATAATTTCATTAATATTAATAAGAGATTGATACTGGCGATGCCTGGGTGGCTCAGTCATTAAGCATCTGCCTTCGGCTCAGGTCATGATCCCAGGATCCTGGAATTGAGCCCCGCTTTGGGCTCCCTGCTTAGTGGGAAGCCTGCTTCTCCCTCTCCCATTCCCCCTGCTTGTGTTCCCTTTCTCACCGTGTCTCTCTCTGTCAAATAAAGAAATATATAACATCCTTAAAAAAAAGAATTCTTTTTAATTATTTAATTCTTTTTTAAAGCATTTTATTTATTTGAGAGAGAGAGCATGAGAGGGGAGAAGGTCAGAGGGAGAAGCAGACTCCCCATGGAGCTGGGAGCCTGATCTGGACTTGACCCTGGGACTCTGGGATTATGACCTGAGCCAAAGGCAGTCACTTAACCAACTGAGCCACCCAGGTACCCCCCCAAAACAGAATTCTTAAAAAAAAAAAAAGAGAGAGAGATTGATATGTAGTTCCTTGTTTTGTGTAATCATTATGAGGTTAGGTATTGTAGTAGTTATCTATCGTTAAAATAATGCTGCCTAACAAGCAACTGGAAAGCTTGAGGCTTACAACAGTAAAAGGCAATAGCTCCTGTGACTGAGGTGATTCTGATATGGGCTGGGCAAGCATACAGATCTGTAGTTCAGCCAGGTGTTGGCTGGAGCACCCGGAACAACCAGGCTCTTTCCATGTGTCTGTCACCTTCTCATGTTATCATAGTAATGCTGTTCTTGCAAGAAACAGAAAACTCACTCTTGCAGGTTATTTCAAGCCTCTGCTTGCATCTCATTTACAAACATGGCCAAAGCCCATCACACAACCAATCCTGAGTCCGAATGGGAGAGCGTGGCAAAGTTGTGCAACAAAGCATATGGACACAATGAGGAATGTGGGGGTGTTTCTGCAACTATCTCAGTTTTCACTCATGGCCAGTTATACACACCATTCCCATATGTAAAATATACACATTCCCATCCCAAAGTGCTGCAAAAATCTCAATCAGGTTTAGGATTTCACAATCTAAGTAAAGTCTGGTTGTACCCACTGTTGTTTTTTGTTTTGTTTTTTTGAGAGGGAGAGAAAGCATGTACTTGTGCACAGTGAGGGCTGATGGAAGAGGGAGAGAGAATCTGAAGCAGACTTTGCACCCAGCACAGAGCCAGATACAGGGCTTGAACTTACGACCTTGAGATCAAGACCTGAGCTGAGATCAAGAATTGGACACTCAAACGAGGAGCCACCCAGGTGCCCCAGTTGTGCCTACTCTTGGTCCAAAGACATATGAACCAAAAAGTCAAGTTACTTGCTTCTCAAATAACCAACATAAGTGGGTACAAACAAGTGCAAGATCATTGCAAAAGCGCTATCATTTGGAAAGTGTAAGGATGAAAGCATATAGCCGTCACTTGCCCATAGCAATTCTAAAGTCCCACCCGGAATGTATATCTAGAGATGGGGAATGGTTTGTGATTAAGGCTTCATTCCTTGGATGTATGAATTATCTAACACTGCATAGTAGTAACTACCGTTATAACCACAAACTTAGTGGATTAGAACAACATCCATGTATTATCTGAGTTTCGGTGGGTCAAGAATCTGTATATGGTTTACCTGGGTACTCTAGTCCTCTGCTTCAGAACCTCTCACAAGGCTATAATCAAGATGTTGGTCAGAGCTGAGGTCTCATCTGAAGCTTGACTAGGGCAGGAATCACTTCCAAAGTCATGCGGATCCAGCTGCTTGTGAATTGCTGGACTTTGGGCCTCAATTGTTTGATGATCATTAGACAGAAGCTGCTCACTTCCCTGCCATATGGGTCTCTCCATAGGGCAGCTTTCTTCATCAAAGGTAGCAAGGAAGACTCATTAGAGCCTGCCAGCAAGATAGCAGTTATAATCATAGGTAACATAATTGCAGAAGTGATTCTCCATCACCTTGGCCATTTTTTATTAGAAGGGAGTTACAGGTCCTGCTCACATTCAGGAGGTGGGAGTAACACAAGGGTGTGAATACATTACGGGCCGTTTTAGAGTTTATCTGCCACACTGAAAGTGGCATCCAGTCCATTGTTCTCCATGGCTCCTGGTTTCACCCTCTATATCTTTCACTTTGCATTGCTCTCCTTGGACACTTCTGAACAAGGCATTAGAAAACATGTCTTCTGAATAACTCCCTCAGTCTGCTTCCTGTCCAAAGAAAGTTGGGGGCCCAGAGTCTTTTTACATTTAGTCCCTTCTAATCTAGGTTGATGTCACTTTTATTAGTATAGCTCCATAAAGATGTTCTGTGGATCTTCTGTATCTGATCTGAATCCACTCTCTACACCAAAAGCCATACCCAATCATTTTGAGATATCACTTGCCCTCTGGGCTTAATCACTGATACTTTAGGTATCAGGCTACTGTGGGACAAGAATCTTATATTTCCTGGAAGTCATTTTAGTCAATTGGAAAAGTCCATTAGACGATGCCTTGATTCTTTCAGAGGTCTTAGCAAAGTGTCTTTCAGCCCTTGATTTTGTTTTCACCTAAAGCTGTATCGTTAAGTCTGATATCTTTGTAAGCTTAAAGGAAGGGAGATGAGAAAGTTGTTGTTCTAGCACCTTTACGTTCCATCTAAATTGTACTTCAAATCTGGTTAGTTCTTTTCTGAGTAATAGTCCGCTGACATTTTCAATATTCTGCCTAGAAATGTCTTTTCTCAAGCCCAAATGTTCAGGAGGTACATTTTCTATCTTCCAAGTTACCACAGGTGCTCAGTTTCTTTGCATTTTTCAGCCCCCCAAATTTTTCTCACCATTTTTCCAAGCCCCACCCAGAGGCCAGCTCCAATGTCACAGATATTAGTTTTTTTATTTGGCACCAATTTGTGTATCAGTTATCTATTACTGTGAATAAATCACTTTAAATCTTAATGCCTTAAAATAATAAACATGTATTTAGGTCATCAATCTGCAGGCTGGGATTTAGGTTGGACCTGGCTGGGTAGTGCTTCTGGTCTCACCTGGACCCATTCACAAGTCTGGGATGTCAGTGATCTTGACTAACCCAGGATGGCTTTGGTCAGGCAAGGTTAGGCACAAATAATTCATAATAAAGGCAGAGAGCAAAATGAGAGAAATCTCAATGGCATAAGGACTTTCCAAGCCAATGCTTGCACCTTGTTTGTGAAAATCCTGTTGACCAGACTTGCATGGCTGAGCCCAGAGTCAGAGAGGGAGGGCACAGCAAAACTTCATGACCAAGTATGTAGACATAGGGATAAGGGGAGAATTGGGGCTATTTTTGCAACCTAATATTAGGGATCAATGTTATATTTGCTTCATAAAACTGGAAGTGTTTCTTCTTTTCCAGCATTCTGGAATACATTACGTAGCAAAGGGATTACCTGAACGATGAAAGTTTGGTAGAATCCTCCTGTGAAACCATCTGAACTAGAGCCTTTTTCATCTTACAGCTCTTTGATTATCTTTTCTAATTCCCTTATGACCTAGAAAGGCTTAAACTTTCTCTACTGGAGTCATTTTAGTACCTAAGGTCATTACCATTTCATCTAGGTTACCAAATTATTTGCAGAGTTGTACAAAATAGTCCTTAAAATTAAAATTTATTTTGTTTTAATGTCAATTTTTCACTAGTATTTTTACTTTTGATATTTCTACTTCCTCCCCCTTTTACTTAAGTTATCTAATGGCTTGTCTCTTCTGATTGTTTTTCTTTTTACCTTTTTAAAGATTTTTTTAAAATTTGAGAGAGAGAGAATGCAATCAGGGGAGGGGGCAGAGGAAGAGGAATGAGCAGACTCCATGCTGAGTGCAGAGCCTGATGCAGGGCTCTATCTGACAACCTGAGATCATGACCTGAGCCAACACCAAGAGTGGGACACTTAACCGACTGAGCCACGCAGGTGTCTCAGTTGTTTTTCAAATAAGCAAAATGCTCTTCATTAATTTTATTTTTCCTGTTTTCCTAATGTGTGATTTTATCATTACTTCTTATATTCTTTTTGGGGTTTTTTTTTGTTTTTGTTTGTTTGTTTGTTTGTTTGTTTTTCTTGCTTTTGAGTTGTATTTTTATTTTGCATTTTTTATCAATGTTACAGTATTTTAAAATTTTTGAGTATAATTGACATGTGTGATAGTATTTTAAAGCTATATTTCACCTATCAGTGCTTTAATTATTTCTCACAGATTTAATTATCAATATTTTTTTAAAAGCTCTGAAACTTTGGTTTATATTTCCCCTTTGCCCCAAGAGTAATTCATAGAAAGTCTTTCCCCAGGTGAGACTTAAAAATATATATTTATTCATTTCTCATTTTATTTTATTTCATTTTTAAGATTTTATTTATTGGGGTGCCTGGGTGGCTCAGTGGTTTAAAACCTCTGCCTTCGGCTCCGGTCGTGATCCTGGGGTCCTGGGATCGGGACCGAGTCGGGCTCTCTGGTTAGCAGGGAGCCTGTTTTCTCTTCTCTCTCTCTCTCTGCGTGCCTCTCTGTCTACTTGTGATCTCTGTCTGTCAAATGGCAAGAGGCAGGCAGAGAGAGAGAGAGGAAGGGAAGCAGGCTCCACGCTGAGTAGAGAGCCCGATGTGGGGCTCGATCCCAGGACCCCGGGATCATGACCTGAGCCAAAGACAGAGGCTTAACCCACTGAGCCACCCAGGCGCCCCTCAAAATAAAATCTTTAAAAAAAAGATTTTATTTATTTATTTGACAGACAGAGATCACAAGTAGGCAGACTGCCTGGACGAGAGAGATGGGGAAGCAGGCTCCCCACTGAGCAGAGAGCCCAATGTGGGGCTTGATCCCAAGATCCTGGGATCATGACCTGAGCTGAAGGCAGAGGCTTTAACCCACTGAGCCACCCAAGTGCACCCATTTCTCATGTTATTGCACTGTGGTTAAAGAAGACTGTATTGTCTCTATTTTGTGGAAATTAGAGGTTTTCTTTGTGATATAATAAATGGCAAATTTCTGTGAGAATAGGCATATTCTTGATTATGTATTAGTATTCCTTATTAAAAGATGCAAAGTGCAATATATATTCAGAAGACATACACATTCTTTTGGAATCTATAGGTGAAATCAAAGAAAATAATTTAAAGTTGAGAAATGAAATAACAGAGCTGTAACTAGTTACCTTCATTGTGAATTGTGGTTTTTAGCATTATAGTGTCCTTCTTTGATTAATTTTCTCCTGAATTTTACCTTTGTCATATATCAATATTGTAATCTTGCTTTTTATGATTTGTATTTGCCTATTATATTTTTGCCCATCTAATGTTTAGCCTTTATGGATCAATTACTTCATAAGTCTCTTGTAAATAACAGATAATAGAATGCTGGTTTGTAAGCAAATCTGAACTTTTTCAAGTTTTAATTTAAATTCCAGTTAGGTAACATACATATACATGTTAGCTTATACATAACTAATACTAGTTTCAGGTGTACAATACAGTGATTCAATACTTCCATACATCACCCTGGGCTCGTCACAAGTGCACTCCTTACTCCCCATAACCTCTTTTCACCCATCCTCCTACCCGCCTCTCCTCTGATAACCTCCCGTTTGTTCTCTGTAGTTAAAGAGTCTGTTTCTTGAGGCACCTGGGTGGCTCAGTCGTCGGTTAAGCTTTTGACTTTTGAGCTCAGCTCAGGTCTTGGTCTCAGAGTCATCAGTTCAAGCCCTGCACTGGGCTCCATGCTGGTGTGGAGCCTGCTCTAAAAAAAAAAAGAGTCATCAAAATCAAAAGCTTCTGCACAGCAAAGGAAACAGTCAAAAAAACAAAGAGGCAACCCACGGAATGGGAGAAGATATTTGCAAATGACAGTACAGATAAAAGGTTGATATCCAGGATCTATAATGAACTCCTCAAGCTCAACACACACGAAACAGGCAACATATCAAAAAATGGGCAGAAGATATGAACAGACACTTCTCCAATCAAGAGATACAAATGGCTATCAGACACATGAAAAAATGTTCATCATCATTAGCCCTCAGGGAGATTCAAATTAAAACCACATTGAGATATCACCATACACCAGTTAGAATGGCCAAAATTAACAAAACAGGAAACAGCATGTGTTGGAGAGGATGTGGAGAAAGGGGAACCCTCTTACACTGTTGGTGGGAATGCAAGTTAGTGCAGCCTCTTTGGAGTACAGTGTGGAGATTCCTCAAGAAATTAAAAATAGAGCTTCCCTATGACCCTGGGAATTTACCCCAAAGATACAGATGTCGTGAAAAGAAGGGCCATCTGTACCCCAATGTTTATAGCAGCAATGGCCATGGTCGCCAAACTATGGAAAGAACCAAGATGCTCTTCAACGGACGAATGGATAAGGAAGATGTGGTCCATATACACTATGGAGTATTATGCCTCCATCAGAAAGGATGAATACTCAACTTTTGTAGCAACATGGACTGGACTGGAAGAGATTATGCTGAATGAAATAAGTCAAGCAGAGAGAGCCAATTATGATATGGTTTCACTTATTTGTGGAGCATAACAAATAGCATGGAGGACAAGGGGTGTTAGAGAGGAGAAGGGAGTTGGGGTAAATTGGATAGGGAGGTGGACCACGAGAGACTATGGACTCTGAAAAACAATCTGAGGGGTTTGAAGTGGTGGGGGGGTGGGAGGTTGAGGTACCAGGTGGTGGGTATTATAGAGGGCACGGATTGCATGGAGCACTGGGTGTGGTGAAAAAATAATGAATACTGTTTTTCTTTTTTCTTTTTTTTTTTTTTTAAGATTTTATTTATTTATTTGTCAGAGAGAGAGGGAGCGAGAGCGAGCACAGGCAGACAGAGAGGCAGGCAGAGGCAGAGGGAGAAGCAGGCTCCCTGCCGAGCAAGGAGCCCGATGTGGGACTCGATCCCAGGACGCTGGGATCATGACCTGAGCCGAAGGCAGCTGCTTAACCAACTGAGCCACCCAGGCGTCCCCTGTTTTTCTAAAAATAAATAAATTGGAAAAAAAAAAAGAGTCAGTCTGTTTCTTGGTTTGCCTTTTTTTTCCTTTGCTCATTTTTGAAGTTTTTTAAAATAGATGAGTTGAGCCTTTTAGTTTAGTAATTTAACTCTATGCTTATTTTTGTTATTTACTGGGTATGATGCTATATTCACTGCATTCTTCACTATGTGATTTATTGCTTTTATTATAGTATCTTTGAGCATTAAGGGAGATTTCTATCTTTATTCTAGTAATTATCTTGTACCTTTTCATAATCCTTTTGTCTCCTTTTTCCTTACTTAAACCCCAGCTGTTCGGTTTGTCAACTTTAAATGATGCTCTTTGCCTTGTACACACTGCCTTTGCAACAAAGACTTCTTTGTCCTGTCCTCCTCCTCTCCCTTCTTTTTCATTCATTTCACTGTGACTTCTACCTTTTCAAAGAATATCATTTGATACTATTCTACCACCCCATCTCCTCTTTCATTTTGGTTTTAGCTCTGAAACTAGATACTCAATGCTTACCACCAGTCCTTTTGCTGAAATTCCCGAATCATCTCCTAGCTGGTTGAAGTTTGTCTTGAAGTAAGATCCTGAGGGGTTATGAGTACAGTATTTTCCTGAGCTCTCACATGATTGAAACTTACACATATCGGGGCACCTGGGTGGCTCAGTGGGTTAAGGCCTCTGCCTTCGGCTCAGGTTATGATCTCAGGGTCCTGGATCGAGCCCTGCATTGGCCTCTCTGCTCAGCAGGGAGCCTGCTTCCTCCTCTCTCTCTGCCTGCCTCTCTGCCTACTTGTGATCTGTCAAATAAATAAATAAATAATCTTAAGAAAAAACTTACACATATCCTTGATATTTAAAGGACAGCTTAGCTTGATACAAAACACTTATTCTTAGTTCCTTTGTTTTTCTTTATATTTCTTGAAAATGTTGCTCCATTGCTACTTGCTTTTTGAGAAGTCCGATGCCAATTTGACCCTTCCTTTGTAAGAAACTAGCTCTTTTGGCCCAGAGGGGTTTTTCTCCTCACCTTCAAAATTTAATAGTTTGCTAGGATATTCATCATTCTGGGTCAATTTTTCTATGAAACAAAGGGGCCCTTTCAAGATAAAGATTTAGGTCTTCTTTGTGCTTTTTCAGAAATTTCTCCTGGGGCAGGTTTTTTGTTTTATTTTGTTTTAAGATTGTATTTATTTATTCGTCAGAGGAAGAAGCAGGCTTCCTGCTGAGCAGGAAGCCTGATATAGGACTTGAACTCAGGACCCTGGGATCATAACCTGAACCACAGGCAGACACTTAACAGACTGAGCCACCCAGGTGTCCCTCTCCTGGAGCAGTTTTTTTTTTTTTTTTAAATTATTTATTTATTTGACAGACAGAGATCACAAGCAGGCAGAGAGGCAGGCAGAGAGGCAGGCAGAGAGAGAGGAGGAAGCAGGCTCCCTGCTGAGCAAAGAGCCCGATGTGGGGCTCGATCCCAGGACCCTGAGATCATGACCTGAGCCGAAGGCAGCGGCTTAACCCACTGAGCCACCCAGGTGCCCTGGAGCAGTTTTAACTATTAACAAATTCCACTGTCTTCTTTTTTGGTAGCTTCTGGGAGCTCCAGTTTTGCCTGTTACTTCTTTACCTATCATTTTCATTCTGTACCTTTTCAGCTCTCCCTCTGTATTTTTTGCTCTCTTAGCTTTTGTCATTCCCAACCTCTATATGCTTTACTATACTTGTAGTCATCTCTATTGATTTTGTCTTCCTATCTATGATGATTTTAATTTTTCACTCAAATTGTTCCCCAAGCTTGGTCATTTCTCTCTTCATATATTCCTGTTGCTTTTTCATTTTTATTCTGAGTTTTAAATTTTCCGAACTGTGGTATCTTTCTTATCCACAACTGTTCCAAAATTTATTTTAGAGTTCATATTGGAGGGTTGTTATGGTTTACTCTCTTCTGTTCTCTTTATTTTGGAGTATTTCCTTGGCTTGAAAAGTTATGATTCTCACTCTGTTTTCTTCCTGTATTTGTATACACAGTGAATTCCTTGTTCTATTTATGTTGACATGCTTGCAATAACATGCAATTCTTTGGGGGCAGAGGTAAAATGGATTGATCGAGTGGCTTTCTCTGTTTCTTGGTCCAAGACAATCTTTTTCAATTGGTTAATGTTGTAAAGTGTCTTTAATAAGTAATGTCTAGGAACTAGGGGTGGGGAAGTTGTCCATTTTCTTCTGAATCTTTGACTTGCTATCGATAGGCTGTTATCTTCAGCTTTTTGCTTTCTTTTTCTTCTTCATCTACCAAGCCTGCTAGGGACACTGCTTCCTTTCAAGACTTCATCTCTCTCAGAAGAGATGCCGCTGGTCCCACTCATTTTCTAAAGCTCTTCCTTTAATGTCCACCTATCCACTGCCTTGATCGACCAGGTCTCAGACCCGGTTTGCAGCACTTTTCCACCCCGGGTGGAAACCATAAGTAGTCTGGTTTAACTGAGGTTCTAATTTAGGCAAGGGCCTGCAGCAAAGGTAAAATTTGGGGGACTCGGCAGGAAGCAGATCACACAGGACTTTATCTGTAAGCTTTTGTGATAATTTGAGCATGGAATAAAGGGGCCCAAAGTAAAACAGGAGGGAAGGAGAGAAAGGGACTGCTTTAGGAGTTAACAAAGGAATAACCAAACTCAGCTTGGTGACTGATCTGACATGGGAAAGGGGGAGGACATCTGCATTTGGGGTTTGGGTTCCTCAATCAATGGATGGATGAACAGTGGTGTCAGTTCACTGAAACAGGAACACAAGAGGAAGAGGTTTGGAGAAGGACAAAGGAAGGTAAGTGGAGTATGAAGTACTCCTCTGAGTGAGAATTCTGGTAGACTCCAAGGAGAGTTCTGGATGGAAGCAAAGGTCAGTGCTCCTGGCCTATAAGTAGTGGAAACCCAAGAAGAGACGAAATCATCCAATAAAAGAGAACAAAATGGGAGAGAAAGAGGGATGAGGATAAAAACTGGGGGCCCAGCAGTCATTAAGGACTACACAGAGCGTTTGTACCAGTAAGTAAGAAACGGCAGATCAGGAAAACAGGAGAAAAGTTGCAGAGAATGACTATCAAAAAGAAGGCAAGGACAGAAATAATTACCATAATGGATTAAAATACACAAAATATATCAAATGTATCCTATTGGCACTAAAAACAAAAACCTATTGGCTGGGCGCCTGGGTGGCTCAGTGGGTTAAGCCGCTGCCTTCGGCTCAGGTCATGATCTCAGGGTCCTGGGATCGAGTCCCGCATCGGGTTCTCTGCTCAGCAGGGAGCCTGCTTCCTCCTCTCTCTCTCTGCCTGCCTCTCTGCCTACTTGTGATCTCTCTCTGTCAAATAAATAAATAAAATCTTAAAAAAAAAAAAAAAACCTATTGGCTGTTAGACGATGCTTGGGAATCAACCCATTATTTTGAAAACTGGTGAACAGAGGAAAAGCCTCTCCTAGCTCTTTTGGGTAAGTCGATAGGAAATGTCTGTCACATAGAAGAATCCCGGGTAAATGAAGAGGAATAACAAGACTGTATCCCTAGTGAACTAATGGAGCTAGGCATGAATCCCTCAAATGAGAGAAAACCAGACACATGTGCCTCCTGATGGAAGAACACACCACCGTCTTAGGAAGCTGTCTGACATAAACAGGGAAATAATCACATGTGCATCAGATCAAGCCTCCAGGTCAGTGGTTATCAACCAGGGGCCATTTTGTCTTCCTCTCCCCACCAGGAGGTAACATGGCAATGCCTAGAGACATTTTGGATTGTCACAACTTGGGGAGGGCGTGCTACCGGCATCCCGGCATCTGGTGGGTCAAGGCCAGTGACCCCGCTGCCCCCACAACGAAAACTTATCTAGCTCCAGGTCAATAGCACAGAGGTTGAAGAGAAAATCACCAATTTATAGGAATTTATAGGAAATACAGAAGATAGAGAATATGTTAAATGACAAAACAGAAACAGAATCAAAGAAATCCAGAATTAGGGAAATTCTTCCTGAAGGAAGGGACGGAGGGAGGGAGGTGCTACCCTGTACCACTTGGGAGAGGGCTCCTGCAAGTGGTCTGGTGTTCTGGGGAGTAAGGCAGCCAGTAGGCAGGGTGGATGGGCGGGGGACAGAAAGCTTGGTCTTTAGGCCTGTCAAGCTTTTTGGGTAAGAGGCAGTGAGTTACAAAAGGTGGGGATGGGGAGGGAGGAGAGATCACAAAGGATGAAGGGGGCAGATGCTGGAAGGTGACAAGGGATGGAAGGTGCAGGGGTGAGCAAGGAAAGACAAGAAAGGAAGCCACTACTAAGCCCTTCAGACTCTGAAATGAGGAGGGAGGCAGCAGCTGAGATCAGTTTGGCATGGTGGGGGGAGGAGGATGGACTGGGGGGAGCAGGGTCACAGTACGGAGGGGGCGGGTGGCTGTGGGCTACAGTTTGAGGAGTTTGAGGAGAAGCCAGAGTGGGAGTTGGGGAAGAGGCTGCTGGGGTCGGGATATGGGGGGACAGCTTTGTCTCCACCATTCACCCAATTTAGGTCCCTGTATTCACTTTACTTCTGCATTTGAAAGGGGGCAAAGTCACAATTTTTACTGGATATATCCCAGACTCACTGCTTTATCTTGTCCCCCGAGATAAAGGGCAGGAGAAGACAGAGGCTTTCCTGCCCCGGGCACAAGGGCACAGAATCAGAAACAGCCCATTTACATTCAGGAAGATGCGCTAAGGTGGGTTTCAGGTAGTCCCAGGCAGCACCACAAGGAGTCAGACGGGCAGGCAGAGTCACTTAGGACAGGGAAGAGGATCCTTGCTGTCTAGGAGGAGCACGTACGTCTCGAAGTGGGATCCGTGAGCCTAGGCAGGCAGGGTTAACGGGCTGCCTGGGCCTGAGGAATTCACTCTGGAGGCCCCGGGGTCTGGGACAGGATTCTCTGCTCAAGCTTGGCGTACCGTGGGAGAAGGGCCTCGTAGACCTAGAGGGGCAGAGAGAGCAGTTTAGAATGGGGAGGGAGAGGTGCCTCTCATCTCTTTGCAATTTACAATTTTAAAATTTAGCATGCCATGTACTTGCAATTTAAGCGTTTGTGCTTGGCAAAAGAAAGGAGGCATCAATTCACAAAAGAGGAAACACTAGTAGTTCCCAAACCTACAGCTTAAGTTTTTAAAAAAATGCAAATCAGGACCAAAAAGTTTGTTACCAAATCTACAAAATGTTTAAAAATTCTGGTGAAGATATCTAGAAATGCCATCTTGTTGCACAACTGGTGAAGTTTGTGGTGCAACCCTTCTGGAAATCAACTTGACCGTACATCGGTATTAAAGGGCTTGAAAATGCCCAGACTTTGGCCCAGTTATTCTACTTCTACAAAGCTCTCCTAAGGAAACCATCCTAAATGTAGTGTGCTATACCACTAACTGTCCAATCTCCTAAGACCACCATGGGCCACACACATTCTGTCCCTCAGGGTACAACCAGTACGGCACACTGGAAAAACAAACTTGAGTCAAAGACGACGTAGTGGTCCTAACAGCAGTTTGCTCAAGTGTCCAGGAAAGGGTCTCCCTGCCTCCTATCCTACAGCTCAGATGCAAAGGAGTGAAATCCACATGGTACAGGTGCAAGAGGCACCCTGGCTTTGAAACCTCATGCCCCATGGGAATATCTCTTATAACAACTCTGCAGGCAAGACACATGTCCATGAGACATCACTGGGCTCAGGGAGGCCCTAAGTATGACTTCCCATCAGGTATATATGGTTTTCCCCCCTCCAGATGCAGGGCCCCACTTAAAGGCCATCTTTACATCGGCGATGTTGCACAGTAATACTGTTGACATTCCAAAGGAAACAGAGCTAGTAGTTGAACCAAAGTTCAAATTCTCATGCAGAATAGGAAAAGGTTTTCTCAACCTTTTACCCACATAATTTCAATACAGTAATTTAAAAACTGGAAGGCACGCCTGGGTGGCTCAATCAGTTAAGCATCTGCCTTCGGCTCAGGTTGTGGTCCCAGGATCCTGGGATTAGATCCTGCGTCGGGCTCCCCTGCTCTGCAGGGAGCCTCTTTCTTCCTCTTCCTCTGCTGCTCCCCCTGCTCGTGTTCTCTCTCTCTCTCAAGTAAATGGGCAAAATCTTTTGTAAAAACAAAAACAGAAAACAAAGAAACTAGAAGCAACTGCTCTAAGACATATAAAATCACAAGTAAATTACAGCCAAACAATATTTTGCAGTCATTAAAAATAATGTATATGTTCACTTTTAAGAATATAAATACTCATGTTGTACTATAGTGTTTTTTTTTTTAAAGATTTTATTTATTTATTTGACAGAGAGAAATCACAAGTAGATGGAGAGGCAGGCAGAGAGAGAGAGAGAAGCAGGCTCCCTGCTGAGCAGAGAGCCCGATGCGGGACTCGATCCCAGGACCCTGAGATCATGACCTGAGCCGAAGGCAGCGGCTTAACCCACTGAGCCACCCAGGCGCCCCATATAGTGTTTTTTTTTTAAAGTGGGCTACAAAATTATATATGCAGTGTGCTAGATAATCAACCCAAACCAAAAACCAATAAGGGAAAAGGATTTTTTAAAAGATCTTATTTTTGAATCATCTCTACACCCAATGTGGGGCTCACACACAGCACCCCGAGATCAAGAGTGCCGTGCTCCACTGACTAAGCCAGCCAGGTGCCCCTCACAACTCCATATTCTTAACCTTCCTTCCCCCCCTCCTTTTTTTTTTTTTTTTTAAAGCTGCTTTCATCCGTGACTCAATAAGCGTTGCCTGAGAAATGTGGGCACTTCCGGTCAGCACATGGGGTCTTATAGACAAGCAACACTTAACCAAGGGACCCAGATTTCCTTGCGACTCACAAATGCCACTACTCGCTCATGCCAATCCCACTCCTTCATTTGGCTTAATTGGCTCCAAAGTCAAGTGCTTTAGTCACTGATTATGTACCCAGGGCCCACTCTGGGCGCATCTGGGGCAGTTTGGTGAAGGTGACAGAGAACAGAGAACTCATCGAGAGCTTGGACCTCCTCTGTTAGGAGGAAACTGCAATATTCAGCTGAGCAGGCAGAAAACACTGGTATGGTTTTGAGTTTCCCATTGAGCACACCAATTGGTGTACGTTCCACAGAAAGAACACAGAGCACAGTCCCCCATTCCCAAGGAGTTTACAGACCAGTCCTCCAATAGGTCATTCCACCAACAGACACAGCCTGCTGCTGCTTGCAACCTGGCATTCCAAAGGATTCTGATGCTGCCCTTGGGTTGAAGGTATGGAGTTCCAGGAGCCCTTAGTGACTCTGGTCATGGGCAAGCCAGGGAAGGAGGTGGTACACACACAGAGTGTTTGCTCCCTGTAAGGAGACACGTGCAGTTGTCTGCCGCCCTAAAGCTTTCTCCAACTATCTTCTCCCTCGTGGGTCTCCTTCTAGAGGACAAAAGAGCCAGAACCTACCCCAGCCTTTCTTACAACCAAGTGTGACTATAGGTCCAAGCGGCAGCCTGGTCCTATTGGGAGTTGAGAGCAGACCAGGATTCTCTCCCTGATGAGCAAGAAGCGTGTGAGGAGGGGCTGCCCAATGCCAGGCTCTCAGTCCTGCCTATGGATACAGTGTGGGGAGGGGAGTGGGATGTCTGGAGCAGCTGCAGACATCCTGGGGTCACCTGGAGCACATTGAGAGCTGGGCTACCCAACACAGGAGCTGTAAGTCATATATGCTTGGAAGCACTTGAACTGGGATGAGTGCTACAAGACTAAATGCCCATCAGATTTCAAAAGCTTCTTACAAAAAAGAGGAATGTAAAATAGCACATTAGCGATTTTTCTTATTGACTGCCTGTTGAAATGGCAGTATTTCAGACATACTGGATTAGATAAAAAATATATTTGAAGTTAGTCATTTATTTATTTTTCCTTTTTTTATTTTTAAATGAGACTTCTAGAAAATTGTAAGTGACATAGGTGGTTATCATGTTGCCATTTTCCGTTGCTGATCTGTAGAACCACAGGGACTGTAACCCAGAGCCTGACATTGTGGAACCACAGAACCAGCCCCCAGACTACAGTCAGACTTCTTGTTACATAATAAAGCCATTTGAGCCAAGGAGTTTTTTTTTTTTTTTTTTTTAAGAGATCAGAAGTAGGCAGAGAGGCAGGCAGAGACAGAGGGGGAATCAGGCTCCCTGCTGAGCAGAGCCCTATGTGGGGCTCGATCGCAGGACCCCAAGATCATGACCTGAGACGAAGGCAGAGGTTTAACCCACTGAGCCACCCAGGTGCCTCCCAAGGAGTCTTTTTAAGCCTCACAGTTAGCGGGTTGAAAGTAGGCAGGACCAGATGTTATCCCCACTTCACAGACGAATAGGCTCAGAGATGAGAAATGCTGCTCAAGGTCACATGAAGGTCACATGCTGTAGGACAGGCAAGGTAAGAATGAAAACCCAACGGTCCTTTATATCACTTGAGATCTTCCTATAGCCTTGAGCTGCCTCTTAAAGGTAAGGACACACAACTTAAGGACAAAGTAATAGAAGCTAGGGCACACCTACATGTGTGGGTTTTGTGGTCACCCGGAAACGGGGAGCTTCTGGACCAAGATAGATTGGGAGACAATTCTCCATGATGTGTTACATATCCAGTGACAGCCTTTGTTGCAGACTATCTTCTCAATGTTTATACAGCAAATAGCACTGGCAGATAGAGATAGAGTCGTCCTCAGGGCAGAGGGAAAATTTACTTGCTGACCAGGCTAGTACAGAAAATGTTTCCATTGAGGGCAAAGGTTGGGCAGATCTGCCTTGCAGGTCCTTTATAATTTGGGAGTTTCCTAAGCTTGGGGTCACTCGGTTGTGACACAGACACAGTGTGTGCACAGTATCTTCCTGGGCCCACTCCATATCGTCCCATGGCACTTAAGGGCCAAGGCAATCTGGGACAAGCATGAAGCCCCTACTGCCTGCTGCATCAGTAATAACGCCCTCTGTCTGCACAGCCCCAGAATGTTTTGCAAACAGGAAGAGAGGTATACTGGATGCGGTGGCCTACCACCCAAAGTGCTCCTTAAGAACAAAGGCCTTATTTGTCCAGCCCTCAGCTGACAGCCCCCTTTGGGGATGGCTTTGGCTAGAGAGTGCTGCCTTACCCCATCCTGGGGTGGCCTGCATACAGAGACCAGCTGACATGAGGTGTAATGGCCCAGCCCCCTCACCCTAGCTAGGTTAGAGTCCAAAGAGTCAGCCCAGCTTCAGAACTTGCCCTAGGGTTGGCTGAGGTCTCCACAGGGATTGCCCCATGGCTCACCTCCTCGCTGTGCCCCGATCTGCCTCCTCATTTCCCCCTCCACGGATGTAGATCCCAAGAGCACCCCCAATAAATGTCCTGCACCCCAATTAGCATCTCAGGGTCTGCTTTCCAGAGAACCCAAGCTGTAACAAGGGGGGGATTTCCTGGCCTGGGGAACTGCACACCTCTGTTGGATCCAGACTTCAGATCTGAGGGCTAGAAATGCAGCACGTCTTACGCTTAAGTGACAGAGTCTTTCTGTGGTTTCTGTAACCCTCGAAGTATAAGGGCTCGTTCTGAGGCATATGGAACACTGAAGACATACCCAGCAATCGATCTGACCCCTGGGGCTATAAAATCAGCAGTATCTGTGAATCTCAGCTGACAACCTGGCTCCTTTTGCTCTGTTTCCCTGACAGTTAAAACCCAAAAAGGATGATTTCCCCATTAGCTGAACACATCAACTTCAATATTAAGTGACAGAGCCAAACTTACCTTTTGGAAAGAAGAACCAAACCTACTGTTGACCTTGAACACCATGGGTTTGAACTGTGTGGGTCTACTTACAGGTGGATTTTTTTTCAATAGAGTAGATGGTAAATGCATTTTGCTTATTATTTTCTTGGCAGTTTCTTTTCTCTAGTTTATTCAGTTATAGTAATATATAGCACATATAATATAGAAAACTTGTGTTAATTGACTAGGTATGTTTTAAGTAAGGCTTCTGGTCAACAGTAGGCTATTAGTAGTTTTGAGGGAGTCAAAAGTTATATGCACATTTTTGTGTCTGCAAGGGGACTGGCATCCATCACTCCTGTGTTGTTCAAGAGTTAACTGTGGCTGATTTTCACAATGCAAAGGCTACGACCAGATTCTGAAGGTCTCTCACCTGAGACGCTCCTGGGCTTGGGGTAGCAGCTAATCTGGGATTTGGGGCTAACTTCACCATCTCTGAAAAGGGCACGTCTGTTCCAGCTGCAAGGCCTAGAAGGGAAAGCTCATTTCACATCAGTGCATGTTGCAAATGAAGACATTAACTAAAAATAGCATCTTATCTCTGGGGTGATAAAATATTCTAAAATGGGATTATGGTGATGGTTGCACAACTCAGTAAATTTACTAAAAAATCACTGAGCTGTACACTTAAAATTGGGTGATTTTTTTGTCATATAAATTGTGCCTCAGTAAAACTGTTAGAGAAGAGAGAGAAATTTAATGTGCGGACCTCTCCCCAGCAGGGCCTACTTTGTCTTGCTCACTGAGACAGCAGCTGTCACCAACCACCCCCCCCCCCGACTCCCCACCACCTCCCCGACCCCACACCTGACAGGAGGAGTTGCCTGCCTCTCCTCCCTCACCTGGCTCCCATGGCTCAGGGCACTGAAGCCACCCCAGACTTCTTAGGATTCCTTCTACCTCAGAGCCTTTTCACTGTGTGGAGAGTCTCCGTTTCCTCTCTTCATGGACCTATGCTCTTCTCAGACAACCTGTGGTTTACAATGTCACCTGTTCCAAGGCTCCCTAACCCTCCACCCCTAAGTACCATCTGCTGTCCCCAGAGACTTCGTACAATTTCTGGCCCCAGATTTAAGGTCCTGCCCTTGCTGAGCCCAAAGCTCTGTGAAGCCAGGCACTGGGTCTCCAGAAGAGCCCTGGGGCCTCACACAGCACCTGCATACCTGAGACACTCAATAAACACTCCCAAGCAAATGAGCACAGGGCTGGGAAGGAGGGAAGTCTACCATCAGTGGGCAGAAAAGTGAGGAATTTCTAGACAGTTTTTAAGGAGTGCTCTCAGATTGGCAGGGAAACACAAGACCACCGTGAGTGAGGCAGGGCCTGGGGAAGACATGAGGCCCAGTTTCCAAGAAAATGCTGGGATATCTCGGCTTAGAGCTGCCTGGGAACAGGGTGGGGTGGGGGGCAGCAGAGACACCACTCAAAAGACACTGGTCCCTTGTCCATTCATTCAGAGACTGCCTATGTGTGAGGTTCAGCCTGGACACAGCTGGGAGAACAGACGTGAAGTGGCTGAGACACCTCAGGGTGAGGGCCGGTGTGCTTGGACTTTGCATGGGCTGCAGTTTTGAAGGGCAGAGTGGGGTATTGCCCCAGGTAACCTCTGGCAACACAATAGGCATAGAAAGGGAAAAATAAAAAAGAAATGCAGTGCCACATAGCAGTGGAGGTCCTAAAGGGCAGTGCTTTTCCTACTTTAGCAGGAGGAAGAGTGAGAAGTGGGCCCTGAGCTTCTCATGGGCAACACTAAGGGCCAGAAGATTATGGAAACAGTATTTTCAAGGTGCTGAGAGAAAGTATTTTGAAGTTAGGGTCCTTTGCCCAAAAAAGGTAGCATTTTTAAAAAAAATATTATTTATTTATTCATTTGAGAGAAAGAGGGAGGAAGAGCACAAGTGGGGGGAAGAGCAGAGGGAAAGAGAGAAGGAGACTCCTCGCTGAGCAGGGAGCCTGACTCAGGGCTCAATCCCAGGACCCAAGCCAAAGTCAGATGTTTAACCAACTGAGCCACCCAGGTGCCCCAGAAGGTAGCATTCTTTTAGAGGGTAAAACAAAGTCCACGCAGGGTATGTAACGCCTCCAAAATTATCACCTACTAAATTCCCTCTTAAACTTATCTAGGTTGTAGAGTCCAACAAAACTACCATGGAAAACAAAAAGGAGAAAGAAATGCACAGATTTAGAAAGAGAGAGAGATTCATAAGGTAATACAAATAAAAGCCAATATGATGTAAAGTTTAATTAAAAACACAATCTGGAAATAAATTACCCAGTGATCTTGACACAGGAGGTGGCATGAGGTGGGGTGAGGTAGACAGGGTAAGGAGGGAGGGGAGTCAAAGAGTAAGGGGTTAATTATTAAGAGAAGGATCTGGTCCCTGATTAATTCTCAATGTTGATAGAAACATGTAAGTTTAAATTGGTGTGTTAAAAAGCGAAGAGTAAATGCATGAATAGAACTGCCAGAGGGAAGAGAGCCCTTGAGATAAATGGGCAGCTGGAGGAGCAGTCGGAGCCAGCAGAGCACAGGGCAGATTGACTAAATGGGCCCCTTGTGGGCAGGGGCAGCTCCCAGGAGAACCTGCCTAGAAGGGGGAGATCCAAGTTTCAGCAAGGTTTCCATCAGAGCGATGGGCCCTCGTGGAGCTGTCCAGAGTGCTGGACTGTTTGGCTCTGAAGCCTTCAGCTTTGTCTTCACTTCCTGCATTTGCTGAAATGATGGCCCTGGACTTCATCCACTTCTCCTGCCCACCAGTTGTCCAGACCCACCCCCATGTTCCCTCCAGCATGTCCCACATCCTTTCCCAATGTCCCTGTGCTGAGCCTGAGTGTGACCAAGCCTCATTCAGTTAGGAACCTACTTTTCTTTCCCCACTTTAAATACAGAATAAAAGAACAGAAGATTTGAAGTTGGTTCTTGCCTGCTAGGAGGGAGAAAAATGAAACCGAAGCCCAAGACTCCAATGTCCCTAAAGACTGGGAACATTCCACTCTCCCCTTTTCTATCCCCCTTAGCCCAGCCAGTGCCCCAACTCTTCCAGAAGGCTCTGCTCTCCAACCCTCGACCTACCATGGAAAGCTCGGTATGCGGAGCCCACACAGGCTGAGTTGGCAGTGTCTGTGACATATACTGGGGCGCCAAACACATCTGCAAGCACCTGAAAAGGAGGGAGGTTCTTACTGGGGTAAGCCGTTCCTCGGAGGGAACACAGACATTTGGCACACATTTTCTATGCTCTCTTTCCTCATGTGTCTTCTGATGCCCTCCATTCCACCTCTACTGCCTTATAGTAAGTATACTCGGCCATGCCACCCTAATAATAATAGAGTCAGGGTGGCCTGGGGGCCTTAGCATCTCCCCTGGCCCTACCTGCCCCCCCTCACTGTCTCCTGGGAGCACTTTCTCAACAATCCACTTATAGAAGAATTCCCAACTTGGGCTCTTCTTTTAGAGAATTTTTATCTAAGACAGGTATATTATAAGTCAATAGTGACACAGCCTCAGGCTACATCCAAAACTGCTCAGTGTCCAAGTAAGACACTGACAGCCCCATGATGTGATAGTCTGGTGTTCAGACATCCGCAACAGTAGGAACAGAGGCAGTCCAATAAGGACAGTGTCTGGCTCTTAGAAGTAATAGACACGGAAGAGGCCCTACTGCTTGGCCTGCTATCATCACATACCTGTAAGATGTCTCTGTTGTGAGATGCCCCTCCAGTGGCCAGAATCTTTGTCTTGGGCACTGCAAGGAAGAAGAAAACATTGATGGCTGTACCAATCTCTCCAAGACAAAAAAGACTTTTGCAGAGTTCTTCAGCCACAGAGGGCTTGTACTGAGCCAATGCCTCTTGCTTATCACACAGGGCTCAAGTCTTCTTGAGAAGAAGACCTCAGCCAGAATGACTGAGTTATATTAATCCAAAATTACTGACCCACAGAAACCACGTAAGATAATACATGTTCACTGTTATTTTAAGCTACTAGGTCTTGAAGAAATTTGTTACATAGCAATAGATAATAAATAGTAGGAACAAAACAAAGACTTAATATCATCCACTACTCTGTCACATAGTACTAGTTATACTAGCCATGCCTATAAGGCAAGAAAAATAAATAAATGTATCAGGATTTAAAGAAAATAAATAGGGCGCCTGGGTGGCTCAGTGGGTTAAGCTGCTGCCTTCGGCTCAGGTCATGATCTCAGGGTCCTGGGATCGAGTCCCGCATCCGGCTCTCTGCTCGGCAGGGAGCCTGCTTCCTCCTCTCTCTCTCTGCCTGCCTCTCTGCCTACTTGTGATCTGTCTCTGTCAAATAAATAAATAAATAAAAATCTTTAAAAAAAAAAAAAGAAAATAAATAAAACTACCATTATTTTACAGATAACAAACTACTTACTTAGAAAATTAAAAATAAGCAAACTAATTAAAGTTTAATAAGGTAGCCAGATACAAAAACCAACTTATAACAAACAATGGCATTTCTAGCAAAAATCAATTACCAAATGTGATAGTTGCCATTCACAATGGCAACCAGAAATACAATGTAGCCAGGAAATACCTTAGCAAAGAATTCAGAAGTATCTACGTGGGAAAAAAATGGAAACTTAATAAAGTACAAAAAGGAATATCTAAGTAAATTAAAAGATGTCCCATGGTTTTGGATGGATTTGAACTAACATTATAAAAGTGTCAACTTTTTCAAATGAATTTATAAATTCAAGGCAACCTAAACATATATTCCAACTGTATTTTTTTTATAAAAGAACTGAATCAACTTAGTATATTTATGGAAAAATAAAGACCCATAAATGGCTAAAACAACAATGAAAAAAGAAAAGTGAGGGATGAATTGCTATATTAGATATTAAGACATGTTTGGGGCTGAACTATGTCCTCTCAAAATTTGTATGTTGGAGTTCTAACTCCTAGTACCTCAGAATGTGACCGTATTTGGAGATAAAGACAGATACATGTTTTAAAAGGTAGTTAATTGAAATGAGGCCATTAGGGTGAGCTCTGATCCAATATGGTTGCTGCCCTTATAAGACAAGTCTATTAGGACACACAGTGGGAAAACCACGTGAAGACAGAGGCATCTACGGGTCAGGGAGAGAGACCGTGGGAAAAACCAACCCTGCTGATACCTTGATCTCAGACTTTTAGCCTCCAGGACTGTGAGAAAATAAATATCTGTTGTTTGATCCATCCAGTCTGTGGTACTGTGTCATGCAGACCTGGCCAACTAGTACATACTACAAAGCTGTAATGATGGTTTGTCCCAAGAACAGATGAATAAACCAATGGAATGGCAAAGGGGATGTGGAGAGAGACCCACATATATATATATAAAAACTTGATAAATGAGTAAGAGGGCACTACAAGTAGTGAAGGAAAAGGGAATGGGGTCATCATGTGGAAAAAAATTAAACCGGATCCTGATTTACACCATTCACAAAGGTGAACTCCAGAAGGTCTAAACGTGGAAGTTACACGAACAGTACAAAATGTAAAAAAAATTTCTGTGGCACTGGAAGAGGGGAAAAACCTCTTCAACAGCATCTCAACAGCATAAAATTTAAAAAGAAGTATTGGCAGATTTAATTTAATCAAAATTCTGTTCAGTTGCCAACACTATAAATAAGGATAACAGACAAATGACAGAAGATGCTTGTGACACAGAAAGCTGACAAGGATCTAGTACTATTTGAAGTATATGACAAACTCCTGCAAATGGTTAAGAAAAAGATGGGAAATCCAATGTGGGGAAAATGGTAAAAGATACAAACAGCCAATTCATGGAGGAAAAAACCCAAAGTTATAAAGAGCTGTTCAAAATCATTATTAATGAAAAAAAAAAAAGCAAATGAAAGTAACACTGAGATACTAGTTTACATCCCTCAGATTAGCAAAAGGTTCAAAGGTGCTTAATGCTAAGTGTTGGTGGGGACTCGGAAGCCCTCATGCACTGACAGTAGACCAGTGATTTCAGAAACTCAAGACTCTCAGCCTCTGTCTCTATCCACTTCCACTGATCAGCAGCAGCATCTGACCCTCAGATAAAAAAAAAACTGCCCTCTGGGGTGCCTTTGTGGCTCAGTGGGTTAAGCCTCTGCCTTTGGCTCAGGCCATGATCTCAGAGTCCTGGGATTGAGCCCTACATCGGGCTCTCTGCTCAGTGGGGAGCCTGCTTCCTCCTCTCTCTCTCTTCCTGCCTCTCTGCCTACTTGTGATCTCTGTTTGTCAAATAAATAAATAAAATCTTTAAAAAAAAAAAGAAAAAAGAACTGCCCTCCAGCCAAAATGAGCTGCTGCCTGGGGAGGGGGCCTGGAGGTCTTGAGGGGTGAAGTAATACTGAGCTAAGGGGGCAGACATGGAAAGGGACAGGCAATCACCCATCAGAGAAATAGGATGCATTCATCTTCCAATCAGAATGAAATGCTGCTGATTTTAGCATGTGGAGAGCCTTTGTAGGGAGGACTCCAGCTTTAAAGCTTATCCAATGCTCACAAGTTTCAACTTAAATCTGCCTGTTGTCACGCCATCTACTTCAGCAGCTTGGAGAGGGCAGGTGGGTGGGACACTGGGAGGAGGGGCCTCGTACGTGAACAGCAACCTAGGCTTGCTGTCTACACTGAGACCCAGTTACTCATTCAGTACTATCAACCCACAGCCAAAGTGATTGAGAAAAACCAACGGTGTGAAAGAGAAGGATCACTGTGAACAGACTACCTCAGAAGGAAAAGAACCCAGGCAACAAAAGGCAAATTTGAAAAAATCCCAATATTTTATCATCTCGTGTACTTGAACAGGTATAGAATCCATTAAAAAGAATAAACCACTACGAAGAAGAACTGGGACACAAGACAGAGTTCTAAAAATTAAAAAATGATATATAGGGGTGCCTATGGTCATGATCCCAGGGTCCTGGGATCGAGTCCCACATCAGACTCCTTGCTCAGTGGATAGTCTGCTTCTCCCTCTGCCTCTGGCCCCTCTCCTACTTGTGTTCGCTCTCTCTCTCTCAAATAGATAAGTAAAATCTTTAAAAAATAAAAATAAAAAACGATACATGATGACAAACACATTTAGGTGGAAAAACTAAATAGTAGAATAAACACGGCCATATCTAATACAATAAACTGAAAGATGCAGTCCAGGAAATTCCCTATGATTTAAAATGACAAGTGACAGAATGAAGTCAGAAGACACAGAATTCATTTATCCTCTAGAGCTGTTCAGTCTACAAATACTTAGGGGGAGCCCAGTTACCACCTGGCAGTGGTTTATTAAGTGGGAATAGATGGTTCCACAAGATGGATGAGATTCTCCTTCTCAAAGAGCCTATTTCCTAGTTGAGAAAGGACAGTCCATAAAGAAATGAATTTAAAAACAGAGTATGATAGTGACAAGTTCATTTTTTAACAATTTTATTTACTTATTTATGTCATCTCTAAAGCCAACAGGGTCGAACTCACGACCTCAAGATGACGAGTCGCATGGTCTTCTGACTGAGCCTGGGGCCCCCAATAATGACAAGTCTATGATGAAATAAAGCAACATGCAGTTAGGGCCAGAGAGCCCACACCAGGCCTGTATTAGACAAGTTTCTCAAGCTGGGCACAGCTGACACTTGGGCTGGATAATCATTGGCTGCGCAGGGGAGGGGGGAAGGGGAGGCTGTCGCGCACACTGCAGAATGTGCAGCGGCATCCAGGCTGGTGGATGCCGGAGGGCTCCCCGTTTGTGACCCCAGAATGTCTCCAGATATTGTCAAATATCCTCTGGGGGGCAAAACCACCTCAGTCGGAAACCACCGGTCTAATATAAATCTTAGTAAAAAGAACGGCGGAAATGAAGGAAAGAAATCATTGGAGAAATGATGTAATAAATTTTCCCAAGCTAGAAAAAGTCATATATATTCAGGCAAAAGGGGCCAGCAGGTGCTCAGCACAATGAAGGCATAAGGCCTGATATCTAGACTTTAGTTGAGAAATTTCAAAATCCTAAGAAAGAAGATTCTAGAAGATTCTGTAGAGGAAACAATATCATTCAGATGGGCTTCTCACTGGCAACACTCTAAGTCAGAAGACTACAGAATGTTATTTTTAAAGTTGCAAAATAATATGATGTTTGAATTCAGAATTCCACATATTATAAAAAGTAGCATTTAAGTGTGAAGGCAAAATTAACCTATTTTCATACAGAGACCATCCCCCATACCTCTACCTCTACATGAAAGAATTAATCAAGGATGTCCTGAAGCAAAGATGAAAGATACAAAACCACTTAGATGCGTGATATAATAAATAGTGGTAATCAAGGAAAGCCACCAAGTGTACAATTTAAATAGTTATTGATGCATAATGCACACTGAACAGTAGCATTCTGGAACTGGAAAATGGGAGGTAAAGAAAAGAGAGAAGAGGGGGCGCCTGGGTGGCTCAGGAGGTTAAGCCTCTGCCTTCAGCTTAGGTCATAATCCCAGGGTCCTGGGACTGAGCCCTGCGTCTGGGCTCCTTGCTCAGTGGAGAGTCACTTCTCCCTCTCCATCTAACCCTCCCCCTACTTGTGCTCACTCTCTCTCTCTCTCACATAAATAAATAAAATCTTTAAATAAGAAAGAAAAAAGAGAAAAGAGGGAACATAATATAATGTCTTTTAGTGGGGGATATAATTACTAAAGAGAATATAAATTCCAAACAGTGATCCAAAGCAGTTAAGTGTTGGTATCTAGGTTGAAATCTTAAGTCATTACTAGAAAAAAAACAAGAGGGCACCTGTGTGGCTCAGTTGGCGAAACGTCTGCCTTCGGCTCAGGTCATGACCCCGGGGTCCTGGGATGGAGTCCCAACATGGGCTCCTTGCTCATCGAGGAGCCTGCTTCTCCCTTTGCTCCTCCTACCTGCTCGTGCTGTCTCTCTCTCAAATAAATAAATAAAATCTAATTTAAAAAAAGAAGAAGCAGGAGCTGTAGGCTCAGGTGCCAACAACAGGACTGTCTGCGGGGCCAGGAGAAGGGAGTAACTGAGGGGACTGGCTAGGGAATGGCTGCACCTGTGCCACACTGGCACCGGAGTGAGCAGGCCCAGCCCAAAGGTATCTGATTAGCAAAGTAAACATTATGTTAGCCAAACATGACAAGTTCTAGAAAAAAAAATTTGTACACTCAGGTGGTCAATTTACTGATCCCTGTCACACAGAACGGATGAAGTAAAGAAAAATCAGCCAAGGGCATGCACTGTTCACGGCACAGTTCATGACACTGAGCTAGGAAGTGCAAACATCCGTCAGAGAACAGTGGATCAGTCGATCCCGGTACAAGCCCGCGATGGATCGCCACACCACTGGGAGAGCCGACAATGAGCGAGGTATTCACACGGATGAATTCATAAACATAATGTCGAGTTATAGAAGCAAGTCCCCTAAGAACATGGGTCAGTCCACACAGCAGCTGGGAGAATGATGCCTCACGTTCGTGTAGCCCTGCTTGGTTCCAGGCATGTTCATTTATGTAATCTTACTGGAGAGGAACCCAGCAGAGCTGGCAGGACAGGTTTGACACTGCCTTTAAGCTTGCTAAGAGGATAAAGAACTTTATGTGGGTTTGCACAAAAATGCTTTAAAGGCTGGGAATGGTGTCATAATCCCATCCCCTCTCCAGTGCCGAGGAGGACTTCTCTACTCTCACCGCCTCTTCCTGCACACTGCTTGGGGCCAGCTCCCGACAAAGTGCCACCTTCTGCTGGCCGGAGAACCCTTCATGCCAGACACTGGGCACCAACCTCAGCCCCATCCCTGCCCTGCTCACCGTCTCACTTTTCAGGAGATTCTGAAATCTTTGGAGATCTTTGGAGAATGTATTTCTTTCTTTCTTTTTTTTTTTTTTAAAGATTTTATTTATTTATTTGAGAGAGAGAGACAGTGAGAGAGAGCATGAGCGAGGAGAAGGTCAGAGAGCAAAGCAGACTCCCTATGGAGCTGGGAGCCCGATGTGGGACTCGATCCCGGGACTCCAGGATCACGCCCTGAGCCGAAGGCAGTCGTCCAACCAACTGAGCCACCCAGGCGTCCCTATTTCTTTCTTTCTTTTTTAAGATTTTATTTATTTATTTGAGAGACGCAGAGAGAGGGTGTGGGAGAGAGAGCACGTGGAGGGAGATGAGGAGAGAGAGAGGGAGAAGCAGACTCCCCGCTAAGCAGGGAGCCCAACATGGGGCTCGACCCCAGGACCCTGGGGATCATGATGTGAGCCAGGGGCAGATGCTTAACCGACTGAGCCACCCAGGTGCCCCAGGGAATTTCTTTTCAGACTTTGAGTGACGGAATGGAGAGAAATGGAAATGTTTATCATGCTCATTTTATTTACTTTCAAATTTGTGGTGAACTCATACCCCAAAAAACATGCAGAACGCCTCATAAGCTGACCGCTTGACAAATTCTCACAAACTCCAGGCTCGCGTGTAACTTAGAGAACACCAACAGCACCACAGAGGCCCTCTACCTCTGAAAGGTAGCAGGCTCGCCACCCTGGCTTCCAGTGACAGCAAATCGTTTCGTCCGGTTTTGAACTTGACGGACATGGGATCCCACCCCGCATACTGTTGTGCCTGGCTTCTTTCGCACTGAGTGACATGTGAGAGATTCATCCATTTCGTTGCCCAGGGTGGAGGCTGGTTTATTTTCATTTCTGTGTCGCGTCACATTGCATGAATAGCCCACAATGCACCTGTCCTGCCTACCACCCGCTGGCGCCGGGCTGCAGCATGGGGCCAGTGGGCACAAGCCACAATGACGCTCTCCTGTAAGTCTCTAGAGCTCACGGGTACACATCTCCGTTAGGCCTTCACGGAGAGGCGCGACTGCCGGGGTGGGTGTGCATGTGTGGCTTCCCGGAAAGGCTTACCTAGTGCTGACTTCCAGAGCACACTTGCACTTGGTTGGCTCAAAGGCAGAAAACATACTACACAGAGCTCAGGTTGTCCACAAAAGTATCATGAGGACTCCACCCTTAGGGCAGAAGCCTGTGCCCCAGACCATTCCAGGGCCAGCAGTAAGGAGAACTGGTTGCCCCCTGAGGCTGCCCATTCCATAGCTCAAGTTCTTAGAAATCCCTTTCTTCCCGTGGGTGCCCACCCCAACCCATCCTGCCCTGCCTTTCCATTCCAGATCTCTCGGTGGGGACAGTGGTTCTGTATCCCCACTCTTCTCTGTCCAAATTGAAGTGCTTAGGCTGTGCCCCAGAGGCAGGTGGCCCCAGCATAGACCTCTCCCACTGGCATTGCCCATGTCCTCAGGGTCCAGGGCTTGGGATATCATGTTGTCTCAGGTCTGGGCTACAGAAAGGTCTCTAAGTGCTACAGCTACTTGCTAGGAGGTCAGGCTACTGGGGACAGAGCAGAGAAGCAGGAACAAGTGCCCCCTCGTCCCTGCCTGCCTGCATATCTCTGCCCACTGACTCACCTTCTCCCTAGCCACCTGGGGCTGGGCTCCCTCTCCCCCCGCCCCTGGAGTGAAGCCTCAACAGACAGTGCCCTGCGAGGCCTGGCCTCAAGGCCAGGAAGGGTCACAAGCACCTCAGGGTGTGAGGGTCCCCGCCCCAGAACACAGCCCGGCAGCCGCTCACTTACTGACTCGGTAACCCAAGCCCTCAGCATGGATCCTCTTGGCCATGAACTGCCCTTCAATCAGTGCCCGGATCTCCACAGCCCCCGGGAATGCTGAGACCTGTCCCCAAGAGAAAGTAGGCACCGTGAAAACCTTTGCTGTCCCTTCACTGTGTGTGCACACGTCTGTGCGTGCATGTGCATATGTGGCCCGGATTCGGAACTCAGGACTCGGGTCTCCTGGGCAGCTCACACACAGCTGGAGCTCTTGACCCACTAAGTACCTGCCATATGTGTGCACACAAGCATGTCCCCCACACATACGTGACCCCAGCCTCAGGTGTGCTCACTTCAGGGAGCCAGAGCATTGGGGAGCTTGGTCTCAGGCCACCCAGGGCTCAGCTCTGCCACCTCGAATAAGTTATGTAAATCTCGTTGGGATTCTCATTTTCTTTCTTAACAAAACCAAGGCGATAATGGTACTTGAGTTTCACGGTGGTTCTAAAGATCAAGTAACACAACAGGGCCGGATCTTGGTGTTTGGTCCCAAGTGAGAACCCAGAGCTTATGCTGAGAACCCATAGAACACTGTGGAGTGTCGCGCAGGCTACTGCTGCTAGGCGGCAACCCCAGCTTCACTGAGACCAGTGACAGACCCTGCCTTCTCCCTGACAGACCTTGATGGGTTTATGCAAAAGGGAACAGGCACGTCTTCTCTGTTGGAACAACAGAAACCAAAGAGACCCTTCCTCAGAAGACTGAGGTGAGCCCCTCCCCGCTACAGTTTGCATAAGGCTTTCCACTTACAACCCAACATACAGTGACTTCATCAGCCACCAAGCTGATGCCAACTCTAACTGTAACAGTTACTAGACAGAGGGAATTACTCAGGCCCACGCAGGAAAGGCAGCACGGTGGAGGGGAAAGGAAATAACGCTTCAGGGCCAGGGAGGATAGGGTCTGGAGGCCCCCTCCCTCCACCTCCTAGGTCCTGGTGACTTGGGCACATGATTCAGCATCTCTGGACCTCAAGATGCTCTAAGCAGTCAATGGAGGATGCGGGAAGCCACCAGCATGGTGTGCTTGGAGGGAAACAGTGCTCAGTAAATGTTCATGCATCCTGTCCCAGAGGCTTTCGATCAGGAAGGAATTCCTGATCTGGAGAAAGTGTGAGTCTTTGGGGGTGCAGGGTTGAGCCTGCCGAGGGAACAGGCTCTACAGCTCTCAGTGGCGGTCAGCGTGGACATGTGTTAGCTCAGGGGAAAGCCCCCAGGTGTTTGTACTCCTCTTTGTGAGAGACAACAGCGTCTTAGATCCTGTGGGTTCCCCAGGATGGAAATGCACTCTGGCCCATCCAAATGTTTGCTCAAGCAATAGTGGAGTACAGGAAGTCCCTCAAGTAGCAGAACCTGGGAGGCAATTGCTGAATTCAACACTCAGAACTGGAGCCAATTTCCCTCCCATACCACACATACCTGGCGGTTTTCTGCACTAAACCGGTGGCGCCCAGTAATTTCAGGGGTGATCTCCATTACATCAAAATAAAAACCTGAAACCAGACCAGGAAGAGATTTACTGTCAGTAATCAAAAGCAAAATATAAGCTTCTCAAAGACTTAGGACGGAATAGGGTGACGTGACCCCACATCTCTGGCCCCAGTAGAGACGGGAATACTCCCTGTCTTGCTCTCTAGCAGGAAAGACAGGAACTGGAAGTGCTGGGGCTATATCTTCTTAGAGACAGTTCAGCCAACTCTCACCCAACAGCCCGGACCAGAGGCAGCTGCCCCAATGCCCCGAAAACACCAGCTCAGGTTTGGCCGAGGGTGGCGCGTCCCCTCCCTGCTCAGGAGGCCTGGCCCAAGGTTGGGCCCTCTTCTGAACAGAACCCTGCAGCTGGGGCAGAAAGCTATGGATGGGTACACACCAGAGTGGAGCAAGAGCCATGGCTGCCATCCCTGAGGTAGTCACCAGGGGCTCTGAAGCGGACAGAGCCCTCCACTCAAAGCACGGAGAATGGCCCTACTAACTCACATCATTGGGTCTCATGCTAGCTTGGAAGGCCCACGGAGCAGAAGGACCGACAGCTGGGGCTCCCCTGGCTTGCTCCAAGGCCCTCTCTCTCCCTTCCCCTGGGGCCCTCCTGCCAGCAGCTGCTGCCTTTCACAGGCCAGGGCATCACCAAACAGCCTACCCAGGTTCCCGCCGTTGCCCATCTCCGTGGACTGCAGCGCCTCAGAGAAATCACTCCAGGAACAGGAAGCGGACTCATCGCGGATCTTCTCTCTCATGAGGGAGCCGTTTTTAAAGCTGCAGAAGTGCACAGAACCCTGAGGGGGGGGGCACCCAGTGCTTGTTGGCTGGACCCATGTGTTTTGGGGAAGAGTCCCAGGTTAAAGGGCTACAGGTCGGGCTGGACCACAACCCCAGGCAGTGGACAGCAGAGATCTGAGGCTCTCCTTCAGGTATCAGCGAAGGTCCCTGGGAGTAAGTGGGGAAGGCCTATCTTAGGGTCGGTCTGTTTACAGAGGCTGCCACGAAGACACCCCAGGGAAATATGGGAAACGTGGCTTCTACACGTTACACCACCTGGACAATGGAACAGAGCCAGCTTTATTCACTAGACCTACATATTCTCCAATGGTTCCTAGAGCTTAGAGGCTCAGGAACCTCCCTAGGTGCCTCTGGTGGTTTCCAAAGGCCTGTGATCAGGGTGCAGAGTACACCTCCTCCATGACAACCATCAGGGGCAGAGCGTGCTTCCTACTATTTACTGAACGTCTACCATGTGCTACGCGTGTCCTAACAACACATTTCATGAGCCGAGACTGTGGCTCAGACACGCTCTGGGGTCTGCCCCCGGGCCACACAGGATATGGGTGTTGAGGATGGGATTCGAATCTGGATTTGGGGAACACTCCATGTCCTGGGTTCCTCCCCACCCAGCTCTGCTGTCAGAAAAACCCAGTGAGTCCCAGGGTCTTGGCTGCCACGAAAGCCTGCTAAGAAGAGCTCAAGGGCTCCAGATAATGCCAGACGTGCCCACTGCCCACCAAGCTTACCACAGGAGCGCCATATAGTGCTGGGCATCAACCGGGTTGCAGAAGATGTGCCCTTCCAGGGCGGCCATGGGCTCCTGGAGCCAGAGAAATAGGGTGTCGCTGGTGCCCAGGCTGACCTGGGAAGAAATGGCCAGAGATGAGGCACCTCTGCCCCACCTCCACCACCCCCGAAGCTCCATCATTTCACTCCTCATGCCGCAGACCTCAGAGTACACGCCACTTCCTCAGAGAAACCTCTGCTGACCCTCCCACACCAGATGAACCAATTAGCAACCAGATTTAGGCTCTCATGGAAACTGTGGGCTCATTTTCTAGAACTTAACCACAGTTGTATCTAACTAACTGTTTGGGTGACAACTGGTTCCCAGATGACTTTCCCATTAGACCCAGAAGGGCACAGGTTCTGTTTTCTTTATTCATCCGGAGAGCTCACAGTCTTCCACTCCAATGCCTGACCTCTCTGCCACTGTATCCACCAAGACTGGCCAACAAGGGGACCTGCCTACTGGGCAAAGGCCATGACCTTCTAAGAGAGGAGATATGAGCAGGTCCTGGGGCCTGAGTCTTCCTATCCCCTCCCTCAGCTGCCTTTTGGGACTGCCAGACCCTCTAATAGGCAGCAAAGATGCTGCTGGGGCCCTTGTCCCCCAGGGCAGAGAGAGAGCGGGCTTTGCTTATGGGTGAGAGATGTGAGAAGTCGCCTTACCGCAATGTCACCTTCCTCCAGCTTCATGCCTGCCAGCGATGCTGAGAATTGGAGGGGAACCTCTGGTTAGCGGGAGGTCACACAGAGCCACAAAGCAAACCACAGTCACCCCCAGGTGGGAGCCAGCTCCGAACCTCCCGCCCCAAGCCACATGCCAGGGTAGAGGTAGGAAAGGATGAGCTGAGGGTTTGGGAGAGCCCAAGGGGAGGTCCCCAGTGTGAAAGGGTAGAGTCCCTGTAGTCAGGGCCTCTGATCTGAGCTGGGAAGCCTCTTCTAAAAGGGTCCAACTCCCCACCATCAGGTGCTCCCAAGAGTGCAGAGAACCAAGGGAACCGAGTCAAGACATCAGACACATGGCAGGGAAAGACAAAGGTGAGGCAGGAGTGTGAAGGGGCAGAATGTAAAGAGCGGTCTGTACCCGAGACAGGAGGCCCAGAATAGCAGTCCGCATCTGCCGGGCTCACTGATGCACTCTGGAACTAAAAGAAGGTCTAGCATGGACCGGGCCGGGGGCGGGGCGGGGATGGGGGTGCTCACTAAATGTGACTGAGCGAGTGAAGGAGAAATGTGGGAGGGACAGGTGTCCTCCACCACTGCTGCCGTGTGTGTCAGAGCCTTGGATCCAAGAGCCCCATCTCGGAAAACTTAGCCTGTAGGGATGAGGGACAGGACAGCGTGTGCGCATCATCACTGTTTGCACTGCCAGTGCACAGAAGCCCCACCGACCTCCACCACAGGGGACCAGGGGGATAAATGTGGGACCACTGGGCCCCAGGAAACCGTTGAAATGATGCTGCCCACTAAAACTAAATATGTTTATTTATGAGCACAGAAAGAAATGTGGAAGGATGGCCATCAAAATTTTAACTGTGATTATCTCTGGGTTAAGAGATTATGGATGATTTTTACATCCTTCCTTTGGTTTGTCAGTGTTTAATTTTTTTTTTTTTCCCTGCAGTGAAGAGGTATCCCTTGTGAGTAAGACAAAGACCATGAGCTTGGTTAGTCTGCTTGCTCATCACTGCTGTTGTTTTAATGAAGAAGCAACTAATGCATCATTTAAAACAGCCGCACACTCAAGGTCACACTTTGGGAGGGACTGACTGAGGGCTACCTGCCTGGCGTTGCCAACCTTCAGCCTGAAACCGAGGTCCGAGAGGTAGGATGGGAAAGCTGCTTCTCTGTCATTCCTGCTCAGACAAACCCAGGCGCTCACTTCTGTGGTTATAAAGGCCCATTCTTCCCCCTGACATTCTTCTAGTTGACAGAGGGGGTACAAGATTATACATTGACTAATGAGACTCAACAAAGTTATTTTCATTCTGAAAGGAAAACAGATGTGGCCCACAGAAGTGGAGAACTTTCCTAAGTTGGTGTTCCTACACCAACTGTTCTTCTTTGAGGGAGGCTGGACCTCCCAGCTCTTAGGGATATGGAAATGGGGGCCAGGAGCACCAGAACCCACACACTGCAGCCTGGAGCCTCCTCTCAACCCCAGGGACAGCCTGGGGCTTCATGCCCTGCCACTGTGGAAATCTGGCTTCCAACCACCAGCCTCCGCCTTCCCTCCACCTTCCTACCAGGAACACTGGGATCACTTCTCCCAAACCCACTCTATTAGTTTCTGTGCTTGGCCAACAGGTACCGCATGACCGTCTCCAGAAATGGCTCAGGGATGGAAAGGCCCTTGTCTGGCTCCTGGGGTTCCCTCCAGATGCCAGAGCCAAGGCTGTCCCAGGAGGGAGGGGTCACACCCAGGACACTGAGGTGGCCTCAAGTGCGGCAGGGACGAGCTCGCCGTGCCCTCAGCTCCAGGCTGGAAGGAGACCGAGGAATGCCATGAGCATTATTCTCAGTGACACATATAACAACAGTAGCGACTTCAGTGCTTTTTCCTGATCACAAAAATATACAGAAACACTGAAGAAAATAGGGACTCTAATAATAATACTGATAAAGTAACTCTCGCTGTTACGAATGAATTTTAACAAGGACCATCCGCTCTATTTTGAGGCATACAACTCGCAGACATATGCATCTCTCTCTATTTATTTTGGATGCCCCTGTCCTGCTTGTCTACACAGCCAACAGGAGGAGAGTACAGGGAGGCTGTTGGGTGCTGAAACCAGAAGGAGGGCTGAAGGCAGAAAAAAAAAAAAACTTAAAAGAAATGTGTTTAAAAGGAGAGCAAAGCATAAGAAATAGGGAGCCACACTCCCTGACCACAGAGAGAAGCAGGAGAGGCTCTAAGAAGGAAGTGAGCCTCCCTAGGACAGCAAACCCTGGCCCCACCTGTGCAGCAGCCCAGGTCCTCTACTATGTACTTTACATTGACCTTCTAAGAGCAGGAGCTGAGGATGCTGATTTGGGGTAGAGTTGCCAGAAAAAATGGAGGACGTTCAGTTAAATTTGAACTTCAGAGAGACATACTTTGGGCCATACTTAAACTAAGACATCATTTCTTATGTGAAATTCAAATATTGCATGCGATGCACTTATTACACTGATTATTCATAATTCCTCTGAAATTCAAGGCACACTGGGTATCCTTGTATCTGTATTTGCATTTGCCTGGCAACCTGAATTTGGTGGCTCTCTAGGAAAAGGGCTGCAGGGGTGGGGCTGAGGCACCACCACATATGGCACAGTGCGGCCACCTGCCCTTTCTTCAGAGACCTGATGACTCTTCCTGGAGCAGCTAGGGGAAGGACAAGGTGTTTGGATGGAGAGTAATTCACACCTATAGATCAAATGACGGGAAGGAGATACAAAACCAAGTCCTAGAGGAAGGCCTGGAGAACTGAGAAGATTAGCTTGGAACAGAAAAGGCAGTTAGCGGGCACCTGGGTGGCCCAGTGGGTTAGGCCGCTGCCTTGGGCTCAGGTCATGGTCTCAGGGTCCTGGGATCGAGTCCCGCATCTGGTTCCCTGCTCAGCGGGGAACCTGCTTCTCTCTCTCTCTCTCTCTCTCTGCCTGTCTCTCCGTCTACTTGTGATCTCTCTCTGTCAAATAAATAAATAAAATCTTTAAAAAAAAAAAAGAAAAGAAAAGAAAAGGCAGTTAGGGAGGGGTGGGCATGACCGCCTGCCTTAACTGCTGATCATTCACACCAGAAGGGGGAGGCAGAGGACAGAGTCGGAGCCAAGATAGGGCAGTACAGGGAGTCAGATTTCAGGCCAGCAGTGTGGCAGGCGGCCAGGGAGGAAGGGGCCTGCCACAGAAGGGTTTCCAGAGGCTGGCATTCTCAAATGTCCAGCATGGACCAAGTCAGGCTACTTGGAGAGTGAAATCCTTCAAGGTACTCACCAGGGTTGTCCCCAGTGAAGGCCACCACTTTGCATCCTGGAGGAAATCCATAGCGCTGGACAAAGTAGGAGGAAATGGCTCCCTGAGGAAGAAAAGCAAGCATGCCCTCCTGAGGTAAATCTGACCTACTCTGCATAGCCCTCCAAGCCTCAGGTCACCAGGCCTGCAGGCATATCAGTCCCTGTCCTAAACCAGGGATGTCCCTCCCGTTCACGAGAAGCCAGAGGAGCCCAGCCCAGGCTTGGAACCACAAATATTAGGTCACCCCGCCTTGAACACCATTGGATTTTGAGAGGCAGCTAGAACAAACCAATCCCCAATGTGTACTTATTTTGTAAGTTCCAAATTCTGAGACAGCATTAGTGGTAAATAAGCAAGGGGAGGGTGCTTGGGTGGCTCAGTAGGTTAAGCGTCTGCCTCCGGCTCAGGTGGTCCTGGAATGGAATCCCGCATTGGGCTACCCACTCCCCCAACACCTCCTTCCAGTAGGAAGTCTGCTTCTCCCTCCACCCCTCCCCCCTGCTCATGATCTCTCAAATAAATAAATAAAATTAATTTTAAAAATTTTTAAATAAATAACAAGAGGACACACAGGAAGAAAATTCATGGAAGAAGAGAAGGCCCCACACCCTTGCTCTATCAGCCCAGCAATCTGATTAACCAAACACACAAGTGCACAGGTCAAGTTTCTAAGGAAAATAAACCAAAAACAGCAGCGTGGGGAGGGAACACCCCTGGGGAAACATGGCCTCCAGGTCTCCTCCTAGGGGAGCTGTGGGACCAGACAGCAGTGACCCCTCTGGACAGACTATAGTCTTTAGAGAGCATAGCTATAAAAGAAAAACATTTTTCCCCTTTCCCTGACTTTACCAAAGCTCCAAAAGTTTAAAACGAATGATGGGCCATCCTGGTGTCTGGAAAGAAAATTTTGCTCCATTGTAGGGGAGGTATGTGATATGGTGAGTGCTGTGAACTGTGTAAGCCTGATGATTCACAGACAAAATAATACATTATACATTAATAAAAATAATTAATTAAAAAAAAAAAAGAAGAGAAAATCTTGCTCCTTCCAGGAAAAAAATCGGATTTACATCAGAATAAACCGTCTCCCAGGAGAGAAATGTGTTGGACCGGGTTGCCTGAGGAAACAGAGCCGGACACAGGGTTCGTGTGCAGGTGGCTTATTTGGGGGAAGCAATCCCAAGAAACAAGAGGGGAACTGGGGAGGCGGGAGAGCCCACCTCAAGGTACACTGTCAAGCTGGTCCTCACTGTGGGCAATGTCCAAGGAGCTGTGCGTGAAGGATGCAGGGACTGTCCCCCTGGACTGTTAACTCCCTGGATCTCCAGGGTTGCAGGGCACAAACATGGAGTCACAGAAGTCCCGGGCAGAAGGTGAGAGAAATGAATGCAGCTGGGGCAGGGTGCTGCCGGGTGACACCTGCACAAAGCCACGGCTGCTGGCAAAATAACTGAGTGAGGAGGCCGCAAACTGCGGCTGGAGAAGTCGGATACCATATATCCCAAACCCGTTCCTGCTGGAAATGAGAAAGCTGTATGGGCACTGCCTGCAGAAGAAGGGATGCTGGGAAACATGGATTCGGCTTGTTTCCCCCCATCACGTGGGTACATATGTACAAATGAAAAGACCCTTTCAGAGTCAGTTCTTTTCCATTCCTCAAGCTGCCAGTCTGTGCACAGGCCCCCTCCTGGAGGTATGTGTTCCTGGCATAAGGCAAACACAAAGCCCGCTGCCATGGACCAAACACTGCTCTCTGTCTCACACAAAACCAAAAGCCATGCATGGAATACCAATCCCAGAGGCTTGGCCAGTTCCTGCTGGCCCTTCCTTATCTCTCCACTGGGCTTCAGCAGGCCTGGGTCCTGAACTGTCCCCTTCCAAGGCAGGGGACATTCCTCCCTCAGCTCCGTACATCGGAGTCAATCTCAAAGAGTGGCTGGGACTTGGAACAGGCAGCACCAGTGGGCTTCAGGGACCTTCTGCTTGCTTCCCACTGATACTCAGAAACACCGAGAATTCTCGCTTTTCTGAATGTGTGGTGTGTGCTCCCACCAAAGGGCCTCTGAAGGCAGGGCCCAGTCTCCCTCTACTCCATTCTCCCCACAGAAGAGCCACGAATGTAGTTAACTAGATGTCTATGCTGAATGGGGATTCCGTGCTAATGGTTAAATGTTCTAAATCACACTATCTTACCTTTTTGCTGTGGAGCAGAATTCTTTATATACTTTGGATACTAACTCCTTGTCACATATATGATTTTTAAGTATTTTCTCCCATTCCATAGGTTGCCTTTTTGTTTTATTGATGGTTTCCCTTGCTGTGCAGAAGCTTTTAAGTTTGATGAGGTCCACTTAATTTTTGCTTTTCTCGCCTTTGCTTTTGGTGTCAAATCCAAAAAATTGTCACTAACACCTGTTTTCTTCTAGGAGTTTTTATGGTTTCAGATCTTACATTCAAGTCTTTAATCCATTTTCAGTTAATTTTTGTGTATGGTGTAAGGCAGGGGTCCAATTTCATCCTTTTGCTTGCAGCTGCCGTAAATGTTTTTAATATTACCCTTGGGACCAGACACTATCTTAAACACTTTATTTGTTTTTATTCTTTTTTAAATTTATAAAAAGATTTTATTATTTGACAGAGAGAGAGAGATCACAACTAGGCAGAGAGGCAGGAAAAAAGGAGGGGAAGCAGACTCTCTGCTGAGCAGAGAGCCCGATGTGGAGCTCGATCCCAGGACCATAGCGGAGGCTTAATTCACTGAGCCACCCAGGCACACATATAAATAAAGATTTTATTTGTAAGTGATCTCTACACCCAGAGTGGGGCTCAAACTCACAACCCCGAGATCAAGAGATGCATGCTCTAACTGAGCTAGGCAGATACCCCATCTTAAGCGCTTTAAATGCACTAACTCGTTTATTCTGCACAAGTCTGCATGACACAGAGAATATCATTATTCCCACTGTTTCAGGAATTATGGAAATGATGGGGAAACTGAGGTACAGAAGAAAGTCACAGAACTGGTGAGCAGCCGAGGCAGGAATCCAGCCTGGGCAGTCTGACACACAGCCTGCGTTCTCCCTCAGCTTGTTCATATTTCTATTTTCTCCAGACTGCCCGTTTTAAGCTTCAGAGGTGGTATCTAGCCCTAGAATGTCAGCATTCTGTGTACTTTTTCCTAAAGTGCGTAATCACCCACCACTTATACCTTCTACTTTTCTTCCTGTTCTAATAAATTTCTAGTGGAATTTTCCCAGGTCCCCTTCCCCACACCTTGCTGCCACGAGGCAGTCATCTGTATGTGCACTTGAGTCCCTGCTAAATGCAAGGCACTGATCCAGACATTTGGCTTTGCTGTACATCAAATACTTCCCTTACACTAGCCTGAAAATCCCGCGTGTGTATGCTTGTGTGTAAAGAAATGAATGAGGGTGACTCTGTGTGCGTGTGTGTATGTGTGTGTGTATTCTGCATTGCTTGCCCCAGTAGCTGCCCGCTTGGAAATGAGCCATGTCACCTGCACGGGGACCTACCACCACAGAGCATGATGGTACAGGTGAGCCAAGCTTCTCCTCTAAATGAGGTGCACAGGCACGAAGGCAGACCTGCGACCAGACTTTGTCCTGGATCTGCAACAAATTCATTCCAGAACCTAAGGAATGAAGGAAATGAGAAACAGAAACATCTTTGCAAAGGACCTGTGGTGAACACGCGCCCATCTGGTGGAAAGCTGATCCAGTTCTTGCCACAAAATCATACCTGGAGCTCTTTCCCAACGGAATGCATTCAGTGTGCCTGGGTCATTAGGCAACTAGAGAGCCGGAGAATCAGAGGTCAGCAGGGAACTTGGAAACACACAGCCCCACCACCTCCTCCAAATATTCCTCATGTCAGCCTAGGAATCTGTGGTCCTAAGACCCGGCACTACACTGATGAGGAACTGTTCTCCGTGTTCCCTGGGGCTCGAGGGGTCTGTGCAGAGGTGGCCCCATGCCGATGTGGGTCAGCCCTCAGGCTTCCCTAGTCACCTCTAACTTTTCAAGAACATCATGGGGATCAGCTCCCAAAGTCTGTCTGAAAACAATCTACGTCTCCCAATGCTTTCCTGAGGACAGCAAAGGGGAAAGAAACCAGAGCAGAGAAGGGCTCTTTTCTTCCTCCTCCACTGGGCCCAGGTGGAGGCAGACAGCCATCGGCAGGGACCCAAGCAAGGAAGTGAGACGCCTGGTAAATCAGGGAGTGACTTCTCAGGGGAGTGAGGAGAGTGGAGCCGAGGGCCCAGCGAGGCTATAGAACCCGAATTTTGGAACACCAACGGGAGTAGGGCTGTGACTTTTCCCAGCAGCACATAACAGCCCCAGGGTGGGTATGGCGAAGACGGGTGGATGTGGGCTATTCCAGGTTCAAGGTCCTGCTGGCCTGACTTGTGTGCAGCTACCTGTGGGAACCCTGTCTTCCCCAGATTGTGAGTGAAGCTCGGGGACCACCTCTCTGACACCTTACTTTCTCTCCCTGAATGCTAGAATAGTATGTGGCCAACGACAGCACTCAGACAACTCCAGCTGGATTCCAGGGGGCTATGAGCCTTCCGAGACTCCTCTGAGGTCACAAGCATCGGTCTGGGCTCTCGCCTTGCACTCTGCTTCCTTCTACTGTTTGGCCTTTAGCATGGCCTCACGCAAAACTACCTTCCGCAGCCTCCTCCCCGTTCTCCTTCCTCTCTGGTATCGCTTACATTAATTTTTGGCAAGGCACTGACTCCAGAAACTCACCATTCCCTTGAGTTCCCCACATGTGAACACAACTTCAAGAAACAACACCTTGTGGGAACCAGGCTCCAAGCGGCCTAGGCCCACCCCGAGCCCTGTTGTTCCCACCTAGTGAGGTCCCTGCCTTCCCACACCTGGGGTAGGTCTGTGCGACCAGCAGGGTGAGCCAGAAGGGATGGCACATCATTTCCAATGTTAAGGTGTAGAGATTCTGCGGCTTCTGCTTGGCTGCCCTTTTGTCTCATCCCTCGCTCGGGCGGCGGGGGGGGGGCGGGAGGGAGGGCGGGGATCCATCCACTGTCACTGGTGTCCTATGGGAGGCCCATGTGGTGAGGAAGTGAGGCCTCTGGCTAAGAAGTTTGGGGCTCTGGAAATGGATCCTCCAGCCCTAGTCATGCCTTTCAATGGCTGGTCCTGGCTGCCAGCTTGACCACCTCATGAGAGCTCCTGACCAGGCCCACCCAGCTCACCGGCTCCCAGACTATGGACCTGCAGAAATCCTGTGAGATAATAAACTTGCAATCAGGGGGCCTGGGTGGCTTGGTCGGTGAAGCATCTGCCTTCAGCTCAGGTCATGATCTCAGGGTCCCAGGATCAAATCTGGCAACAGGTTCCCTGCTCAGTGGGGAGCCTGCTTCTCCCTCTGCTTGTGCTCTCCCTCCCTCCCTCTCTCCCTCTCTCTCTCAAATAAATAAAATATTAAAAAATAAAGTTCCTACTTGGGGCGCCTGGGTGGCTCAGTGGGTTAAAGCCTCTGCCTTTAGCTTGGGTCATGATCCCAGGGTCCTGGGATGGAGCCCCGTATCGGGCTCTCTGCTCAGCAGGGAGCCTGCTTCCCTTCTCTCTGCCTGCCTCTCTGCCTAATTGTGATCTCTCTGTCAAATAAATAAATAAAATCTTTTAAAAAAAAGTTCCTACTCTGCTAAGCATTGGGGCATTCATTACACAGCAAAAGATAACTAACACACTCCCTTCATAGCAAAAGATGACAGGGCTAAAAGTTTGCCCTGCCCACGCTGCCCACAGGCGCACCCGTCCACCCACATACTGAACAGGCACCCCCGCCAGGACTCTGAAGGCTTACCATCACTGTAGTCAATAGGGGCGTAAGACCCAAGGAACAGGGAAGCAGCAAAACTACTAACCAAAGAAATTCTCTGTGAAAGAGAGAGAGGCAGTGAGATAGGCCATACCATAAGCAACTTAATACTCTGATACCCACCACCTGAGAAGAGTTTTAAATCAGGGATGGAAGCGGAGACGTGGAGCTAGAGGGCCCACTAATGGCGGTGAGAGAGTATCCTGGAGACAGGACTGTTGGCATATGTATCTGGAATACCAAGAACCGAGTCCTTGGGGAAGCGCCTCACTCTGCAGTTTCTGACCAGCCAGAGAACCATCAAGTCCAGCAAAGAGGAAGAGCAACAAGGCCTGTAGAAAAGCCGTGCTCAGGGAAGTGGCCCTTCTGCCGGGCGTCCAAGGAGCCTGATTTCCTTTCTCTGTTTCTGTGGTCTTTATATCTAGTCACAAGGTAAGTGGGATGCGTGGCCACAGGATTCAGAACCAACATAGTCACTCTTGGGGGTT
Organism: Neogale vison; assembly: GCF_020171115.1. Classification (NCBI taxonomy): domain Eukaryota; kingdom Metazoa; phylum Chordata; class Mammalia; order Carnivora; family Mustelidae; genus Neogale; species Neogale vison. The sequence goes on from NC_058096.1 coordinate 156,933,110, forward strand.
CAGAATAAGTGTGAGTGGAAGTCAGTCCCTCAGAAGCCACAAACCCCAGGCATGAGCTGGAGGAATGGATAACGGACTTCAAATGTCCCCGAGGGTCTGTGCTTCCAGGCAGGAATCACAGCAGAGAATGCCAACACCTCCTGTCCCCCCTCAGGCCACCTTTGTTCTACACAGAGAATGTGGAGAGGGTTTTTCATCTCTGCCCTCTCCTCCCCAGGAATCTACACAGCTAATGCTGCAGAGAGATCTGGAACCTTGAGTCGTCACATAATAAATGGGATGTTGTTAACTTCCAATATTAAAAAAGCACTTTGGTTTAATATACACTGATCATTTTCTAATGATGCAGAGATGAAAATCACTAGCCAAGGTATGGAACTACTTCCCAGGCAGCATTAAGTGCTGCCTTCCACCGCCTGTGGATCAAAGAATGAATCTGAGCTCCTGGGACACAGGCTCTGGCAGAAGGGCCACAGCTGCAGCCACATGGGTCCAGCTTTCCCCATTTCCAAAGAAAACACTGAACCGGCACCAATCGAGTGCCTGGTAGCCATCCTGCACTAAGCAGGCAGGAAACTGAGGAGCACCTGGATCTCCTACTCAGGAGGCCCCAGGAAGACACCAGTCCCCAGGGCTCCCACCCTCTCCTTGACCTCTGCCCCTGACCACCCCACTAGTCGGGAAAGGCCCTGATTTTTCTTTCCCATGATTCCCTTTTCCCCTCCTCTTTGGAGATGGCTTACCAGTGAGAAATAAGTAAACCGAACATACACCATTTCTAATGTCTGCTAATCAATATTTTTGGCCAATGAACATGAGATCTACTTATGCTAAAGGTAGTATTATAAAAGAAATTCAACTATGACTTAAATCAAATTAAGAATATTTAACCAACCTCTGTGTGTGCATAGGCCTCGGGATTCTGCTGGTAAATCTTTGCAATCTGGTTTCCTGTAAAACGCTGGAGAAAGAGCGCAAATTCTTAAAAACCAAAATCCTATGTGCAGTGATCATCTCCACAAAGTGAGGTCACCGTAGCATGCTCTGGATGTGAGTTAGTATCATGAACGCTTTACAAAGGCCTCAAACCTAGAAATGTTTGCTGCACACCCTTACTGGAAAAGCCTTGCTCCACCCCACTCCACCCCCCACCGCAGGGACTGTGCTCACGAAGGGCACCTGTGCAGGAGATGAGGCTATGCTCCCTACCCCCAATCATGAGCCAAACTGGGCTAGTCAGAGCCAGCTCCAGAACAGGGGCTGAAGCCAGCAGGAAAGAGGCATTCCTTTTATTTACTCATTCCTCTTTTACTTTTCCAGGAGCTGTACTAAATGCCTTGCATACATTGACTCCCTTGGGCTTCAAAACTGTCCCAAGCATGAGTGCTATTTTTATCCCCAGGTCAGAGGCTGAAGTGGAAGTGCCATCATCACCCTGCAGAGAGCACAACCATGAGCCCACCTCGGTCTCCTGCTGGGCAACAGGAGACCTGTCCTTGCTTGTGGGCAGCAGAGGGAGGCAGGACAGCCTTGGGCAGAACCAGGGGCCAGAGTGCCCAATCCTGGCTTTGCAGGGTCAATACCCACAGGGCCTCATGGGATCCCCACTGGGGCACGTCATCAGACACCCAGGGACAAGGGGCCAGAACCAGCAACAGGACCCTCCTCCCAGGACCAACCCTGGCCCCCAGCCCCAGGCAGGCACTGCTTACCTCATAGGCTCGGGAGCCGGTGAGGCAGCTGAGAGCCTGCGCCCCACCCACGGCGGCCTCCAGCCGGCGGCATTGGACTGTGGTGCTGGAGTCCATCCATACTGGGCTGTCCCTGATAGAGAAACACGCCTGGAAAGGAGGAACAAAGGCACAGGCTTGAACTCTGCCTGCTGACACTGGAAGCCGCCCTGGCACTGGTGGTTCCACCACCTATCACAGCAGGTACGGTCACCTCCCCACTGGACGTGACCTTGGGAGACCCGTGGTTAAGCCCTTCCCACCCAAACCTCGGCTTGGCCCACTGGTGTCTCTCCCCGGAAAGCTCAAGGTAGAAGGTTCTGAGGAGGACACCTGAGCACTACTGGCGATACTGGAGATAAGCAGAGGAGGACTAGAGCTGCCGCAAAGTGCCATTTCCCAGGGGCATTTGCTGCGGGGAACCATGGAGAAAACGGAGCCTGCCTTCCCAGCACCACCCAGAGGCATCACACGCCAAGGCAAGCTCTCTGAGGGGGAAGCTAGCCAGAGCCATGCCTAGCAGGAAGGGACCCAAGATGAGGGCTGTCAGCACCTGACCCTCTATCCAGACACCAGCTGTACCCAGCAGGAGGCAGGGCAGACCCTGTTTACCGCACTACTGCCTAAGCCAAGTTCCCAAACCCTTGACAATGCACAAAAGCCCCAGACTTCAGGGCCCACAGGGCTTGGGCCCTTCTTCCCACGGTTACCTGCAGCTGCTTATGTAACAGGAGGTCTGGTGACAGGCTTGTCAGCACGTGGCTGGCCCCAGCCTTCCAGTATACACTTCCATGTTGCTGTCAAGGGAAAACCCAAGCACATGCTCACATGGCCACACACTGGGATCACCTCCCAGAGTCCAGACCACACCCCAAAGAACTGGCTCCAAGCCTGGCCCCGCCACTTCTTACAGAACTCACCCTTTCTGAGACTTGGTTATCAGCTCTAGAAAATGAGAACTCTGCCCTGACCCCCTCAAAGCTTAAAGGAACGGTCCAAGAAAGAATTAGTGGTTTGGATCTTGGTATCCTTGTAAAACTGTACTGTAAAAACATATCACTCACAATAGTACCTGAAATTCATTCCTTTATTCAGTTACCCATTCGTTCACTCAACGAACATTTTCGGAGCACCTAGGTCATGCCGGGCAACGGGGTGGATGAAGAGAATAGTACTGTCCTTATTCTCTACGATGTGGTCGGTGAGTCAGGGAGGAAGACACAATTACAAAACCCTGTGGATGTGCCGTGGCAGGGCAGTGGGGACACAGAGGAGGGCCATTGAACGCGCTGGCAGAAGGGGCCCTGTTTAGTAGGAAAGGAGCTGGAGCTGAGCGCGTGGGTGCTCTATGCAGAGAGCAGGCATGGCTGAGAGAGGCTGGCAGGTGCAGGGAGCGGTGGCACCTGACACAGTGGGCTGAGTCTTGGGCAGGAGGGGGTGGTGGGGGCTTGAGGGGGGAGGTGGCAGCCTGAGCACCAGGGCCTGGAGGTGGGAGCTTATCTTGGAGGTGTGGGAACTCTGGGTTAGCAAGGGAGTGCCATGGCCAGGGCTGAGTGTATGAAAGGGTTTAGGAGTCACAGAGAAGGTACCTGGGAGTCAGGGAGGCCCAAGCAGAGGCCCAGAGAAAAATCGTAGATATTCAGCTTGGGGCAAGAGAGGCAGGATTGGAGAGGAGGTGGGAAATTCAAGAGACATGTAACAAATCAACAGGGCACAGAGACCCCTTAGACAGTCAAAGATGACAGGTGGGTTGTGGCCCTGGGGTAAGCTGGACGTGTTCTTGGGGACACCTGGCATGGGATCAGGGGATGCCCAGGAGGGACAGGGTATCCCAACCTGTGGTTCAGATGAGAGAGGTGGGCAAGATCTCCCGGGCAATCTGTCGAACAGGACAGGAGCGTTAAATTCCTGTTAGGCTGGAGGACAGAGGAGAAGAGGTGGCTCAGAAAAATCTGTAAGCACTCTCTCACAAGGATGTGAAAGCAGGCTAATCCACCACGGACCAAAGTGATTCAGAGGGTAAGACTCAGCTTGGGTCCTGATTCCTCCACCAGGCAGCTGTGTGACCTTGGGTAAGTGGCATCGCCCCTCTGCGCCTCAGTGTCCTCAGGTAAAAGGCAATGATACTAAAGGTAGTAGCTAAAACTTACATGAAGTTTTTATGCACTAAGTATTTCACATTCACATTGAACCTCAGGCAGAGGAGGATAGGAGGCCCCAGAAAGTTCGATGACATGCCCCAGTCACTACTTTTAAATGGCGAGCCTGGGGACAGAGCCGGGCAGCAGACCCAGTGCTCCTGTGCTAACCACACCCTGACACCGCCTCCTAAAACACTGTACCGATTAGGTTAAATCGTCTAAGTAAGGGGCGCCTAGGTGGCTCCTCGGTTAAGCAGTGGACTCTTGGTTTCAGCTTAGGTCATGACCTCAGGGTTGTGAGCCCCACATCGGGCTCCACGCTGAGCACCGAGTCTGCTTGAAATTCTCTCTCCCTCTCTCTCTACTGCTCCCCCCCTATACTGCTCTCTCTCTCTTTCTTAAAAAGACAAAAAGACAGTCTATGTAAAACTCTCAGCGCGGCACCTGGCCTGCACTAAGTGCTCAGTCGGTGTGTTTTGTTATTATTTTTACAAATATTGCTACTACTAAAACTGCTCTCATTAGAAGTCGAATGTTTGACTTTGCCTCTACTTCCAGGAAACAGAAAAGCAATGCCAGTGCTCCCAGGCAGGCATCATCAACGCACGCCAAATGCTTCCTCTACCCCAATCGACACCCTCTATCCTGTTCTTCCTCACCCGGGGTCCTGTTCTGGATAATGCTGCACATTTCCAGCCACCTCCAATCCTTTGCAAGAAGGCACGCTCTACATTCTCCGATGTAGCAGAGCGGCAGGGCTCTACCAACAATAGAAAGTGTGCAGCGACTCTCGGGGGCAGCATTCCCTCCAGGGGAGCCCCGCACCCCTTCCCAACGGCTGCCCACACGCCGCAGGGGGGCTGCTACAGACAAACCTGGCCCGCCCCAGACAGGGCGAGGACTTGAGAGAAATCGAAGCCTGACGCTTTCATCCTCTCCAAGATGATATCCAGAGCCTGAAAGACAAACAGAGCCCACCGTGACTGTCCAGAACCACTGAGTCACGCAAACCCATGGGCCTCAGCCCTGAAACCCCAGTGCTTGCCGTTATTCTGAAGACGCAAGAGAGCTGATTGCTTAGGATGGATAAGACCTGGAATAATTCGGGTGCCTGGGTGGCTCAGTGGTTAAGCCGCTGCCTTCGGCTCAGGTCATGATCTCAGGGTCCTGGGATCGAGTCCCGCATCGGGCTCTCTGCTCAGCAGGGAGCCTGCTTCCCTCTCTCTCTCTGCCTGCCTCTCCATCTACTTGTGATTTCTCTCTGTCAAATAAATAAATAAAATCTTTAAAAAAATAAAAATAAATAAAAATAAAAAGACCTGGAATAATTCATTAAAGTTGGCACCAATCAAATAAAAAGATGAACCACAGTAAAAAATAGCTTAAATATATGGAGTCAGAAACCATGGGTCCCTCAAATTCTGCTTCTCCAATCTGGGACTCCTAAGCACTCAGGAGGAGCAAAAATAAAGTGTATCAAATTGTGGTTTCTTGGGATGCCTGAGTGGCTCAGTTGGTTAAGCGGCTGCCTTTGGTTTAGGTCATGATCCCAACTTCCTGGGATCGAGTCCCACATCGGGCTCCTTGCTCAGCAGGGAGCCTGCTTCTCCCTCTGCCTCTGCCTGCCACTCTGTCTGCCTGTGCTCACTCTTTCTGACAAATAAATAAATAAAATCTTTTTTAAAAATTGTGATTTCTTTTATTTGCATTCTCAACCTCTGAACTACTGGTGTGATTTCACTGCAAGAGAGAGGTGAAGAGCAAAGTAGACAGCCCCCATCGGAGGGAGAGGGAACCAGGCCTAGACTCTGTGTCCAGGAGGACCAGGCTGGAAAGGGTAGGCAGAGATGGCCATCTGTCCCAATCCCCATTCCACCCCCAACCATCTGGGTGCAATCTTCTTTCTTGCAAGACCCCAACTGTGGGATCGATGATGCTGCCCAGCACAGCCTAATGCTCCCTAAGACTTCAGTCAGGGCAGGAATCAGAGAGTCACCCCAGGCTGTGTTTCCCTCGAGGGTAGAACAGCCACTGGAGCTTTGACCTGACTCTACCATCCCTACGCTCTGCTGGGAGGGCTCCTCTCACAGCCCAGATTGTGCCAACTGGGCCCTCCTGGCCAAACCTTGAGCAGGGGATGGGGCATAGCTGGACAGGGGACTGGCAAAGCTAGAACAGGTCCAATCCTGGGGCGCTGCTCACAATGAGAAATCATGGGGCCCCACCCCCAAGTCTGGCTCTCTACCTATTGCTCATCACCTCAAGTTAAGGCCCCGATCTATCAAAGTCCCTGACATTATCACTGGGACCTCTAGACACAGACTCTTGCCTGTCACCCCAGCACCCCTTGGTCTGGCTTAGCCTTGGGAAGTCCATTCTAGCTGGCCTGGCTGGTAGGAAGTTGTCTTTTACCCTAATCCTCCAGTATGAGTCAGGATTAAGTTGATTAAAAAAAAATTTTTTTTTTTAAAAATTACACTAGTTATCTTAACAGAAAGAATTCAGGAGAGGGAACTGCTTAACCAGGTACCGGAGGACTGGACCAGCTTTGGCAGACACACTGAGCATTGCCTTTGGCTGGCTTCCAGTTTCAGGGTCTCAGGACCCCCGAGGCAGACCCAGCCCTATCATGCTGCTCTGTACTGGCCATACCCCTGGTCCCACGGCTCCATGGGTCACCCGTGTTCGGCAACAGGCAACTTCCTTTCCTGTCGGTCCTGAGCAAGCAGGCCTGGCCTGGGGTCCATCTGAGCCCGAAACCTAAAACGCCAGTGCTGTGTCTGCATCTCAGGGTTTGAGGGTTGGCCAGAGGGCCTCCCGCAGTGTCTGGCAAAGGTTTGGGAAAGGTGGTATTATCAGGATGGCTACTTCCCGGCAGGGCCTGCCAGTGCTCTAGCACCAGATCTGCTAGACCTTTCTGTGCCCTCTCGGCTCGGAAGTACTTATACCAGCCGAGGAGCCAGGCTGACTCCTTCACCCAATGAGGACCTGGTCTCAACAAAGAGTCTGGGTTCCCTGTGCTTACCTGGACCCACATCAGGACTGGAGAGGTCACTGTCAGTCCGTCCTCATGAACGTGAACTCCACCCTGAGTCCTACAAGAACAAGACAGAGTGCTGGGCAGGGCCTTGGGCAGGGACCCGGTGGGGACAGAAACGCCCCTTCCCCAACGTCGGTGGGAATACTCTAAACTGAACGAGGCTGAACAACGCTGGCAGGAGGGAAAGAGGAGACCTAGGAGGAGACCTCGCTCAGGGGTGGTGATTCTCAGACGACACCAGCAAAACTAAGCCTTCTAAATATGAGGGGCTCGCCCTGGAAGGCAGGCATGGCGCCACTTGGCACTGTGGCCATGAGGGAACTAGGGGGTGCAGGGTTGGATTAAAACCCTCCCAAGCCCACTGGGTTTGGAGAGGTAGAAAGGATGTGCCACACAGAGGTGCTGCGTCTGCAGGAAATGTTCTTGGCCATCAGACCAGGGAGTCCTTGAATTGCAAGCCTGGAAAGTTGCCTGGACTCCTCTCCCTACCCTCGTCCCCCCATAAGGCCCTCGTGCAAATAACTGATTTGACAAAATCCAACTCTTTCATTGATGCGTTTATCTTTATTTTTAAAATTTTGTTTATTTACTGGAGAGAGAGAGAGCACAGAGGTATAGGGAGAAGCAGAAGCCCACTGAGCAAGGAGCCTGATGCAGGGCTCGATCCCAGGACCCTGAGATCATGACCTGATTTACTGGGAGTCAGCTTCCCCTCTTGCCTTGCCACTCATTCTCTCAATCTCTCTCAATCAAATAAATAAATAAAATCTTTAACAAACAAACAGCTCAGAATCCATAGCTAGATGCTATGAGATTACCATGGGACCCAGAGATTCTATTCCTAATTTTCCAGCCAGGAGAAATGAAAGTAAAAGTTCCAAGGCAGGTTTGTACACAAGTTTCCACAGCAGCCTTATCTGTGGCAACTGGGGGGCTCAGTCATTAAGTCTCTGCCTTTGGCTCAGATTGTGATCCCAGGGTCCTGGGACTGAGCTCTGCATCAGGCTCCTTGCTCAGCCGGAAGTCTGCTTTTCCCTCTCCCACTCCCTCTGCTTGTGTTCCCTCTCTCACTGAGTCTCTCTCTGTCAAATAAATAAAATCTTAAAAAAAAATCTGGAGTCAACTCAGGTGTCCCCAAGCAGATGAATGGATAAATTGTGATATGTATGTGTGTGTGTGGTGGAGTACTACATGATGATGATAATAGTAATAATAATAAAGTGAACTACTGGGGCACCTGCGTGGCTCAGTGGATTAAGGATCTGCCTTCTACTCAGGTCACGATCCCGGGGTCCTGAGATCGAGTCCCACATTGGGCTCCTTGCTCGGTGGGGAGCCTGCTTCTCCCTCTGCCTGCTCTGCCAGTTCTGCCTGTAGCTCTCCGTGCTTCTGCTCTCTCTCTGACAAATAAATAAATAAAAATCCTAAAAAAAAAAAAAAAAGTGAACTACTGATACACACACTGACAGAGATGAATCTCCAATGATCATGCTGAATGAAGGAGGCCAGGCCCACAAGAGTCCATATTATATGACGCCATGTGATCAAATGCCAGAAAGCACAAATCCACCTGTTGTGAAAAAGGAGGTCAGTGGTTTTCCAAGTCCAGCGGGGAGGAAAGGATGGAATGCAAAAGGGCACAAAGAATCTTTTCGGAGCGATGTAGATAGTCTGTATATCATAATTTTGGTGGCACTTTTCCAGCTATAGGTCTGCCTCTATCAAAATGCACTAGAGTGTACATTTTAATGGATGTCCTTTTTTTATACACAAATTATACTAAATAATACTGACATTTTTGAAAAGATACTATTAGGGAAAAGGTGAAAAAGAGCAGCAAACTTTCCAGAGACAATAAGAACCATCAGAAAAAAACATTGCCTTTACAAAACACATGATAATTGCAACTAAACAGTCCGCATGTATTTAACAACTTAAAATTGGCAATTTCTGCTAGGAGGGAAAACTGGAGCTCCCCACACCTGCCAAAGCACCAGGCCCAAATGGTTTCACAGAAAAGTGTTCTGAAACCTTTAAAAAACAAGTATTTCTAATAGTATTTAAATTGTTCCAGGGCACCTTGGAAATTTCCAATTTTTTGTGTGTGAAACAAATACAAAATCAACACCAAAACCTAACAAATGCTGTACCAAAGTACAGGCAGCAAAGAAAAAAAATAGATTAAATAGACAATTAAAATTTAAAACTTTTGTTTCAAAGGATCATCGAGAAAGTGAAAAGACAACACACAGAAATGGGAAAAAAGTTTTGAAATCCTGTTGTCTGTTAAGAGACTTGTCTCCAGACTATCCAAAGAACTTTCAGAACTCAATAATAAAAAGACAACTAAGGCAGTTGAAAAATGGGCAAAGGATCCAAATGGACATTTCTCCAAAAAGGATACACAAATGGCCAAACATATTCAACATCATTGGTCATTAGAAAGATGCAAATCACCATCACCATGAACCATCATTTCATGCCCACTAATACAGCTATAATCTGTAATTGGAAGAATAGTAAAAAACCAATGTGGGCAAAAACTTGGGAGAAATTGCAATCCTCCTATACCACTCATGGGAATATAAAATGGTACTGCTGCTTCAGAAAGTCTGTTCATTCCACTCTTAGGTATATACCCAGTGGAAATGAGAACACATGTCCACACAAAAACTCATATACTAGATTAGTCAGCTCCGGCTGCCGTAACAATTACCACAGATGGAGTGGTCTAAACAGGCATTTATCTTGTCACAGTTCTGGAGGCAAGAAGCCCAGGATCAAGGTGCTGGCAACTTGGGTTTCTGGTGAAAGTGTTCTTCCTATGTGCAGAGGGCCATGTTCTGACCGTGTCCTCACATGGCCTTTCCTCTGTGCAGACTTGGGGAGGAGAAAGAGATCTTCCTCTTACCAGAACACCAGTCCTGTTGGATTAGAGCCCTATCCTTACCACCTCATTTCCCTGAGTTACCTCCCTACAGGCCCTATCACCAAATACCAAATACAGCCACACTGGAGGTTAGGGCTTCAACAGGATTTCTCAGAGGACAAGAAGGGGGCACAACGTAGTCTATAACATCCATGAATGTTCACAGCAGGGTTGTTGATAAGAGCTCGAAGATATCTGGATATCTTTGCTGGATATCTGGCAACTGATGTATGGATAAACAAAATGTAATAACTATACAATGGAACGTTACTGAGTACATTATAGAAAGGAATGAAGTACTCATAGCATACAACAGAAACTCTGAAAACATTATGGTAAGTGAAAGAAACTTGCCAAAAATTACCAGCGATTGCCAGCCATTGCACAAATTCATTGATAGGAAATGTTCAGAATAGTCAAATCCGTTAAGACTGCTTGCCAGGGCTGGAGGAGGGGGCCGTAAGCAGTGACTGCTAGTGGATACAGGGTTTCTTTTTTTGTGGAGATGAAAATGTTCTAAAACCCAAATAGTGGAGACTAGGACCCAGTTCTATGAGTATATTAAAAACCATGCAACTGTACATTTTAAAAGAGTGAATTTTTTGGTACATGAATTCTATCTCAATAGAGCATTTAAAAAAAAAGTGATGGGAAGAGATGACCCTGTATTAGTTAATTTCCCTGGTTTGACACAGTTGAAGTTAGTTCCCACTCATGCAAAGTATCATCAGTGGAGTGCTGGGGACCAGGAATGTGGAGTGCGGGGGTGGGGGCGGGGGCAGCTCTCTGTTCCCTGCGGTTAATCAGGGACCCAGGAGGACAGGGGCTCTTCTCATCTTCTAAGCGGTTTCCAAGGTGCCCTGGACACTCGCATCCAGCCATAGGACCCAGAAAGACACAGGGCAGAGGATCACAGCCAGGGTTGTATGTTCTGATAGAGAGCCCTGTTCACTTTCTCCCACATTCTGCTGGTTAGGACTTAAGTCACATAACCGACCAAAACTGCAAGGTGGGGGTATGCCCAGGAGGAGAAGGAAAGAAGCCTGGTAGATCGCTACTCAATCGCTACAGAAAAGTCCCCATTTACATTAGTAAAAAGATACAACAGTCAGAAAGAAGTTTAAAATGAATTAGAGGTACCACGTGGTTTTGCCTTGTTACAAACCACCTCATGGCTAAGTAACTTGAACCTACTAAGCTTGTTTAGCTCACAATTCTATGGGTCACTGGGCTGAGCTTGGCTGGGCTCCTTCTGTGTGTCGGCTAGCAGTAGCGAGAGGGCGAGAGGGCTCTGCCTCTGGGGGCCAGCTGCTGCTTCTCTTGGCCGGGGATACCGGGGTAACTTAGCCATGTGCCTCTCATTCTCCAGCAGGCTGGCCCAAGCTTGGTCACGTGGTGGCTGGGCAGGGTTCCAAGGATGAGAGCAGAAGTCAGCAAGGCCTTCTTGAGGCTTAGGTCTAGAACTGCACGATGTTACTTTCCTCACGTTCTACTGGTTAAAAATCTGCAGGTCAGGAAATGACTCCCATCTCTCCATGGAAGGAGCTACAAAGTCACTTTGCAAAGGGGCTGGGTATAGGGAAAGGTGGGATAGAATGGTCCTTTCTGCAACATATCCATATGTCAAACCCGGGCACCTGGGTGGCTCAGTTGGTTAAGCAACTGCCTTCGGCTCCTGTCAGGATCCTGGACTCCCAGGATCTAGTCCCGCATAGGGCTCCCTGCCTGTTGGGGAGTCTACGTCTCTCTCTGCCCCTCACCACTCTGATGCTCTTTCTCTCTCATTCTCTCTCTCTCAAATAAACAAAATCTTTAAAAAAATAAATAAAATTTCCAGTAATTAAAAAAAACAACATATCCAGACCATGTGAAGTATTCAAAAGAAGCTTGAACAAACGGAACAAACACATGCTTTGACAGGAAAACTCAATCTCATAAATTTGCTAACTCTCTGCAACTGTTAATTTATAAAGGTAATATGATTTCAATAAAAATACTAGTAATTTTGCTTTCTGGAACTTTAAAAGCTGATTCAAAAGTATATATCAAAAAAGAACAAGAGGGCACCTGGGTGGCTCAGTCGTTAAGCATCTGCCTTAGACTCAGGTCATGATCCCAGGGTCCTGGGGGAAAAAACAAAACAAAACAAAACCCTGCTCAGCGGGGGGCCTGATTCTCCCTGTGCCTGCCACTTCCCTTGCCTGTGCTCTCTTTCTCTGACAAATAAATAAAATCTTTAAATAATAAAAAAAAAAAAGAACAAGAATGTCCATGGGCACTGTACAACAGTCAGAGGGGACCAACAATGCTATATATTAAATCATATTATAAAGCTGGAATATTAAAACACGTTACTGGCTCATGAACAGACCCAACTAATAGAACAAAAGAAAAGACCCAGAAATCGACCTAACCATACACAGAAATTAGCAAATAAAGCTGGCATCTCAAATCAGTGAGGTAAAGACGAGCTTCTAAAATATGGTAGCAAGACAATTGGAGAGTCATCAGTAAAAAATTGGAGCTGGATACAAATGTCATGCCATACATCTAGATAAACTTCAAATATTTTTATGTAAGAAAATAGAAACCTTGCAAGAACTAGAAAAAAATGCAGGCAAATTGCTTCACAATCTCAGAATGGGGAAGGCCTTTCAAACTGTGACTCAAAATCTGAAAGCAATAGGAAAAGGCTGAGAAGTGCAGTAGCACAGGAAACACCCCCACCTCTAACCCCGTGTTAGAAGAAAAGAAATACTAAAAATGAGAACACAGGGATGCCTGGGTGGCTCAGTGGGTTAAGCTGCTGCCTTCGGCTCAGGTCATGATCCCAGAGTCCTGGGATCGAGTCCCACATCTGGCTCCTTGCTCAGTGGGGAGCCTGCTTCTCTCTCTCTGCCTCTGCCTGCCACTCTGCCTGCTTGTGTTCTCCTGTGCACATGCTCTCTCTCTCTGACAAATAAATAAATAAAATCTTAAAAAAAAAAAGTCTTTAAAAATGAGAACAGAGATCAATGAGAAATGAAAAGAGGAAAGCAGTAGAGAAAAATCAACAAAACTGAAAGCTGACATTTCAAAAAGATCATTAAACTGATAAACCTCTAGCCAGGCTAACCAAGGCAATAAGCAAGAAGACACAAATGATGAATATCAGAAATGACAGAAGGGCCATCACCACTGATCCCACAGACACAAAAGGAAAATAAAGGAATATTATGAACAATTCTGTAGCCACAAATTTAAAAGCTTAAATAAAATGGACCAACCCTGGGCATCTGCGTGGCTCAGTCATTAAGTGTCTGCCTTTGGCTCAGGTCATGATCTTGGGGTCCTAGGATGGAGCCCTGCATTGGGCTACCTGCTCCACAGGAAGCCTGTTTCCCTCTTCCACTCCCCTTGCTTGTGCTCCCTCTCTTGCTGTGCCTGTCTCTGTCAAATAAATAAAATCTTAAAAAAAAAAAATGGACCAATCCCTGAAAGACACAACTACCAAAACTGTAACACTTAGTCTACAGTAATACAAACTACAAATGCAAGATGGTTTCCAATGTTGGCTCAAAGCAAGTCTACGACATGAGCAGCAGTGATTCATGCCAAAGAGCCAACAGGGAAGTGATATCTCTTTTTTTTTTTTTTTTTTTTAAGATTTTATTTTTAGGGACACCTGGGTGGCTCAGTTGGTTAAGCGGCTGCCTTCGGCTCAGGTCATGATCCCAGCGTCCTGGGATCGAGTCCCACATCGGGCTCCTTGCTTGGCAGGGAGCCTGCTTCTCCCTCTGCCTCTGCCTGCCACTCTGTCTGCCTATGCTTGCTCTCGCTTCTCTCTCTATGACAAATAAATAAATAAAATCTTTAAAAAAAAAAAAAGATTTTATTTTTAAGTAATATCCACACCCAACAAGGGGCTCAAACTCACAACACTGAGATCAAGAGGGGCATGCTCTACCACCTGAGCCTGCCAGGTGTCCCACTTCTGGGGCATCTAAAACAGTTGTGGAGGGACACTTCCAACACAACCCCCTCTCAGAGACACCTCAGAATCAACAAGTCCAAAGCTATTATGGACTGAATTATATCCCCCAAAATTCAGAGGTTGAAGTCCTAATCCCTAGTACCTGTGAATGTGACTGTGTTTGGAGAAAGAGCCTTGAGAAAGGCAATTAACTTACAATGATGTTATCAGGGTACACCCTAATCCTGTATGACTGGTGGCGCTTATAAAAGTAGACGGGGACACAACACAGTGGAGGCACCAGGGATGCAGGGGCAGAGGATGACAGTGTGACAGGCAGCAAGAAGGTAGCCATCTGCAAATGAAGGAGAGAGGCCTCTCAGAGGAAACTGACCCTATGAGCACCTTGATCTAGGACTTCCAGTCTCCAGAACTATAGCAAAATAAGTTTCTGTTGTTTGAGACATCCAGTCTGTGGTATTTTTTTCTGGCAAACTAATACAACAGCTAAACTCATGATCTTTCTCCCTAAAACAAAATCTTTTCAGTCTACCATCCGTCCAGAAGGCCACCCAGAAACCTCTCCTTCATATCTCAAATTCAGTTCTTCCCCAGGACTTGTCAATTTTACCACCAGCTCTCTCTTCCAAGATGCTATCATTTTCCATTCAGATGATCTTGACACACTTCCATGGTCTCCCAACATGCATACTGACCAACCCCCAACTGATTTCCCACTGCACCCAGAGAGATCTGTTCAAAATACAAATACAACTGTGTCACAACTTACTCCCATCTGTATGGTCCTTCGGGGGCTGTTTATAGGTATTAGGATATAGAGAAACTAGTACCCAGCCCAGCCTCCACCTCCCTCTGCTCTCCAGCCACACTGGCCTTCTTCAATTCACTGAATAAGCAGTGCTCTTTCTTGCCACAGGGCCTTTGCACACACTGCTTCTTCTGCCTAGAACGCTCTCTCCTTTCCATCACCAGGCAAACTCCACTTACTCAGACCTTGGCTAAAGCACTACTTCCTTCGGGATGCTTCCTGACCACTCCCCAAGTCTGGGTCACATTCCTTTCTAATAAACATTTGGAAAAGTGAGTTCCTTTCCTTCAATGGCCTTCTCTGAGTCTATAATCAAATATTTTGTCAGAGTCCTTCATTGGTATCAGTCTCCCCTACTTAACAGGAAGCTCTGGGAAAGTAAGGACCATGTCCCTGGTTCACCATCAAATCCTGATACCCTCATGGTGCCTGACACAAAGCAAGTCTCAACTGATACCTACTGCAAGTATGGATGAACGACTGCATGGAACTGGGAAGGAATGGAAAACACATTCAGGGCATAGGAAAAAAAGGATGCTGAGAGGTCTACCCAGACCAACACGCCTGCAGTTTGATAAAAATGGATCTATAGATATGTCAAATCTCAGATTCTTGGACGCAACTCTAATATGGTGGGGGATGGATAGGGATGGTGGTCCTCTACACACACCACCAAGCAATTCTTGGACACCAGAAGATGATCTGACATTATCTACCCAGAGACAGCATCAAATCCCAGTGTAGGGGTCAGTCCTACAACATTGCCCACCCAACCCACTTCAGATGCCTGGCACCAGCCCTAAGCTTTTCCCTGTGCTTCTGACCAACCAGTCACAGATTATTGGTTCCAATGACCTTAGGTTCTTTTAATTTGCTTGAGCAGCTCACAGAACTCAGGGAAACTCATACTTAGGTTTACCAATTTATTAAAGGACATGATAAAGGACAGGAATCCACAGCCAGATGAAGAGGTACACGGAGTGAGGTATGGGGAAAGTGCAGGGAGCTTCCATATCCTTTCCAGGCATGCCACTCTGCCCAAATCAACCCAGAAGCTCTCCAAACCCAGTCCTTTTGAGTTCTTGTGAAGGCTTCATTACACAGTCAGGACTTAGTCATTGGCCATTGACCTTTCAATCTCCAGTTGAAAATTCCAACCCTCTAATCACATGGCTGGTCTTCTGGGCAACCAGCCCCTACCCCCAGGTGGGGTCCAAAAGTCACCTCCATTAATATAACAAAAGACACCTTTCTAACTCTCAACTCTTAGTAAGTTCCAAGGGTTTGGGGAACCGTGAGGAAGGAACTATGGATGAAGACCAAATGCATGTGAGAAATATATTTTGGCCATCTGAATGACCAAATATGTATTTCTTCTAAATCACAATATCACACCAGAATAGTGTGGTTAATGAATGTAAAAGGTTAAGGGACAACCCCAAAACCAACCCCCCCAACACACATATACTATGTACATACCCAAATTCTAGAAGGTCTTTGTCAAAATTCACACTGTCCTCATAGAACACATTCAGCTCTGCATCAACAGCAACAACTTTCACCTGCAAGGCATTTTTTAAAATGGTGTATAGAATTTTCCTCAGCTTCTATACTGGTCCAGGGATAGGAATATCACCAGGTGAAGCCCCACACCCCAGTGAGTGGCTCAGCCTGGACCTCCCAGAAGGCTGGGGGTACATCATTGTAACCACAAGTAACAGAGGCCTCCTCTGGGAACATACCCAAAGAGTAGGTAAAATGAAGAGGCTGAGGCAAAGTAGAAACACCCATACAGCTCAAGGCATCTTTGCCCCCTAAACAACCAAAGCCAAGATCGTCTTAGAACCAGATGTTCATAGATGAGCTGATTCCAGAGCCTGGCAAGGATGCCTGATTAAGTCTTGCAGGGGAAAGAATGAGAGGCAGGATTTGGAGATGTCTCTGGGGAACCCGTCTGCAGGGACGTGAGAGACCAGACGAGGTCCTTGGGCTGTTCCCACAGGCCATGATCATGGTCCAGAGACATACAGGTCCGGATGGAGCAGACCTCCAAACTCTGGGGTACAGCTCCTTTCTCCGACAGATGGGCACTGAGACCCAGCAAGGCAACCTCACTGCCCAGTCCCACAGGAATTTCTGGTCAAAACTGGTCTAACCCGGCCCTCCCAGACCCATCGCGGAGACCGAGGGGTTTGACTGCACCCGTGCTGATTTCCCAAGTTAAGGAAAAGGAGCCCCTTGGCACCCCACACCCAGTTTGAAGGCATTTTGGCTCTGCTCTCCGTCCGCAGAGCCCCGGGAGCAGCACAGCCCGTCCTGGGGCCAGCAGTGCCGGGCACGTTGACCTGGGCATGCTGGTGCCAATCACGGGTGGAACAAAGTTCATGCGTACATCGTGCCCATTCCACCTAAAAAGTTTCAAGCAGTGATCTGGTTCCAGGTTACTGGTTATGCCCGCGTGCACGTCTACCGTCTGTCTGTTGCCGAGTCTGAGGCGGCCAACTTCCTTCGGGTCCCTGTAGCTCAGCGCCCACGAGGGGCGAGCGCTTCGGGAACCTGGCCGCTCCGGGCACTTCCCGCTACGTGCAGGCGGGATCTACTGCGGCTGGGGGCGGGGGCGCCCACCGTTTCCGGGAGGGCTGGAGTCCAGGCCGGGTCGCGGCCGCATCTGGCCGGCAGGCGGCACGGGCTAGACATCAGGGGGCAGGGGTCGCCGGCAACCCCAGGAAGCCCGGGAGGGAGGCTCGCCCGCGGCTCGGCCCAGGGTTCCCCGCGCCCGGGTCCCGCCAGCCAGCCCGCAGTCCCGGAGGAGGCAGCCCGCCCCGCCCAGCCCGGACCCGGGGCCCGCGACGGTACCTGCTGCGTGCTGAAGTCCCAGCCCAGGCAGCATGGGCGAGCGGCTTGCTCGGCCATGGCCGCGGACGGTCCGGCGGCGCGTCCGTCCGTCCTTCCCGGGGCCGCAGTGTCGCCGCGCTCCAGCGCCCAGAGACGCCGGGCCCGCCCTTCGCTCCGCCCGGCTGGACTCCTGGACCCGTGTCACTCTCGGGCTTGCGCTCTGGCGCCGCCTGCCGGGGGACGGGGCGGGGACACGCGTCCCGCCGGCCCTGGCGCGCTTCGCACCGGTGCAAGACAGGTATCTCCTCCCCTGACCTCCCCCTCATCCACCTGTGCCTGTGCTCTCTTGCACATCTCTTGCCCTAACGCGGCCTCGCTACCCTAGGAGGACGTCTGGGCCAGAGGTTCCACCTTTAACCTAGTTTATCCCTACTTGTCTTTCTGGTGGCCCTGACCCTGGAGGCTTCCATGGCTGTCTCTTAGGTGCTAAGGCAGCTGTCCCCTCATGCTGGTGACACGGAGGTCACAGGCAAATGTACCCTGGAGCTGCAGGCGCTGGGCTTTAGTGGGCCCTGTCAGGTCCTAGCAAATCTGAATGGTTACCCAGGTCTGACATGGGCCACATCCCACCTCTGTATTTAAAATCAGAGCTTCCCATGTTCTGGACAGGGAGGCTCATTGGTTTCTGGGGTCAGCAAGTATTGGTAGTCTAATGTGTGCCAAACATGTGGCGGGCGCATGAGAAACAAAATCAGACCCACTCCCTTCTCTCCTGGAACCGAGAACACCGTCTCTTTCCCACATTCTACCTGGCTGTGTCATTCTTGTTCCTAGGACTGACTTCTGGGAAGATCTGCCAGGTGAGATGCTTCTCCCAGGGCCTTCCCAGCCCATCAGAGCCTCTCTCATACTTTTGCAAAGGTCTGATTACCTTGCTGTCCCTCTTGCTGAACTTGAACTGCTTAGAGCCTAGATTCTCCCTTTTGCCAGAGGTTCTTAGATCAGTGGCAGAACTGGGCTCAAACACCAGTGAGTTTGATTCCAGAATCTGCGTGTTTAACCATGAAACAAGACAATTTTCTGGGCAGTCTTGTGAGAACGCCCATGGCAAAATACAAATCTCTTTGAAGGACAAGGCTGCTGGCTCGGTCTCAAGTTGTCTCACAGGGAGGCCTTCTCTTGTTCAGGGGTGCTTTTCTCTGTGGGCTGTGGCACCCACCCCATTCTGGTGACTCATCCTTTCTTTTGGTGTAACATCCCTTTCACTGTGGCCAGAGAAGGCTGGAAGTCTGAGGGCCCGTTTGCCTACATGAGAAAGCACCCATCTGCGACTTAGCCCATTAGCAAGGAATGAGGACAGAAAGTGTAATTCCAAGTCGTTGCTGTCTCTCAGGTTGTCCTCTCTTCTGATGCCCTGAGAAAGCACACCGAGCAGTAGAGGTGTTTCTGGGGGACTCTGCTGAAGAGCTGCTGTGGCCTGAGTGAAGACAGTCTTTTGCTTATTTTACTCCAAGCTTGAACCTGTCTCCCTGCGCAGAACCCATTAAAGAGCCCCTGCACTGACTTGGGAACAAAGCAGAAACTGCCCTTGTGAGGTCTCTTCTCAGTGACCAAGATACCAACAATCCCCAGTGAGGCTCCTTCCCTCATCTGGGGCTCTAACTGATACTCCAGCCTCCGGGCAAAGCCAACCCCTAAGAAGTCAATGGTCGGATTTGCATAGTCGGAAGATGCTGTGTGGAGAATAGGGGCAAAAGGCAGGAAGGAAAAATGGGTTAAAATGGGGCCGCAGAAGGCCCGAGGTAAGGCAGAGGTGCCCAGAATGGAGACAGTAAATGGAGTTGAGAGATATTTGGGAAGCTCTGGGAATCATGTGGACTGAGTGGGGGAGGAGTCAAAGGCAATGTCCTGGTTTCTAGTCTAGGTGGGCTGGTTGGTTAACTGTTGGGTGCATAACAAAGCACCCTCAAACTTGGTGGCTTACAACAGTAATCTTGTAGTGTCCCTCACTTGTCAGCAGGGGGTTGAAGGGGGTGTCAGCTGATTTAGGTTAGGCTCAGGTGGAGTGGCTCTGTTCCACAAGTCTCTCATCCTTCTTGTTCTGGACCAGTAGAGTACCCTAGCCATGCTCTTCTCACAGAGGCAGAAGAGCAAAAGAGGGCAAGGGCAAACACGCAAGGCCTCCGAAGGTCTAAGTTTGGAACTGGCATGCCACACTCCTTCCTCTGTGCCATCAGCCAGAGTCTTGCGAACAGCCCAAAGCCAAGTGATGGGGATGAGGCCAGGGCAAGGCTGTGGATGTAGGGAAGGTGAAGAACTGGGGCCATGGATACAATCTGCTGCAGGCCACTGCCAGATGGAGAATCCTTCCGTTTTCTGAGCTAGAAAACATGAGAGGAGAAGCAGCTGGGTGAGTGGGGAAGGTGGGGAGCTTACTTGGGATGTGGTAAATCTCAGGTACCTGTGGGATGTCTGAGTGGAGACACTGAACAGCCAGTTGGAGATGTGGCCCCCAGCTCAGGAAGGATTCTGGGCCAAAGGCAATGAGTTGTGAATTATTAGTCCCAGTTGGAATGGGCTCGCTTGTGCAGAAAGGGCTCAGAGTGGGACAGATGGAGACCACTAAAGGGAACTGCAAAGGAAAAGTCAAAGACCAGAGAGAGATCATGAGAGAGGGGTGGAGTGGAAGCCAGTGGATGAACATTTCTGGAAGGAGAAGGGCTCAACAAGGCTAAATGCTGCATGGGAACCTGTCCCTTGGTTTAGCAGTAAGGTCATTGAAACCTCAGCAAAAACAGACTCAGTGGGACTCCTTGGGTCTTGGTTTTCCAGTACTTTTTAAAATTTGGTGCTGGTTTTATGGTTTCTTCATACTGTGATAGGTATGCCTAACTCTGTAGTTCCCAAACGGTGCCCCGTGAACTGGTAATCTGAGGTAGTCTACTTCTCCAATATTAGATTGGGTTACATTCCTTTCTACAATATAACCTCATATATCTTTGCAGAGCTGTGCCTTCAGCAGTTGTGGTGAGAAGCAAGTACTGCAGGGAAATCGGGGAAACAGAAAGTAAGGACAGCAGTGTTTAATCCGATGCCAACATTTGAGAAGCTGGGTAGGCACACACATCCTCTTAGGAAATTATTCTGGTTATTTAAGAATGCAGTGAAATATTATTTTCTCCTCCAATTTATGTGCATTGTTTTCTTCAAATACTACTGGGTTGTTAGAACATAAATATATATTCACCTATTTGGATGTAGCTACTTAATACACAGAATTCTTAGCCATTGCTTTTGGCCTAGGAGTTGCATGAAAAATTTGTTGAGATTCTAAGGGTGCTGTAAAGTGAGAACGTTTGGGAACCCCTGATCTCGTTGTTTGCTTCTAACTGCTTCATCATACTCAATAGTATGCCAACTCCGCATTTTACTGTATTTTCATTGTACCGCATTTTTGTGCCACCCCATGAGTGACACCTGGGTGGACGTCAGCTCCCCATTAATGCAAACAGCACTGCACACAACGTCCTCATCCATGGCTCTATGGATCCGTGTGGGGGAATTTTTCAGGGTTATATATCCAAGAGTAAGATTTCTACTGTGTGTGCATAATTAGTTTGATTGAAGTGCTGGATTACTCCTAATCTCTGCCAGTCTACACTCCCGGCTACAGTGCACAAAGGTATCTCTAACCCCACATCTTACACAAAGTCCTTGGTATTTCCACTGTGAACAATGATGAAAGCAAACTTCATTTCGAATAAAGAACAGAGGCCAGCAGGGGGAGCTCTCACACCCTACCACTAGTCAATTGCAGACTCCATAGGAAGACAAGGACCTTACCCTAGGCTACTTTAGCTACTACTTTACTATCCCAGCAGAAGGAAGGAAGGCCTCTTCATCTCCATCCCCCCATCAAGAGCCCCGCCAATGAGAGACAATCACAAGTTAGCCAATCAAAATCCACCATACTTCAAACTCCTAGTTTCCACCAACGGACTTTTTGTTTACATCATAGGCCCCCCACCTCCCCCATTTCCTGTATAAAAGAGTGGTTCTCTCCTGTGTTCCGCAAAGTTGCCTACGATTTCGTGGTAGTGCGGTTGTACGTGATTACACTTCTCTGCTGTTCCCAAATAAACCAGCTTTTGCTGATGAGATGATAGGCACTTTTTTTTTTATTTTAAGGATAACACTATCCTTCTAATATTTGCCAATCTAATAAGTGAGGAGTAACTTCTCATTATTGTTTTAATTCGCATTTCCCACATTACTGATGAATTTGAGCAATTCTTCATATATACCTATTAGACATTTGGGATTTCCCATTCAGTGACTTAATGCTTATGTCCTTTGCCCATTTTTCAGTTGGGCAAAGGACATTAAGACGTTTTTGCTTTTTTGTGTGAATTTGCAGGAGTTCCTGACATTTCAAGATATAAATCCCCTGTCTCTTTCAGATGTTGCAAATCTTTTCTCCCAGTATGTAATTTATCTTCTGACTTTCTCCATTTTGACCTTTGTTGGTTGGAAATCTTTAACTGAAATATAAAATCTATCGATTTTTCTCCTTAGTGTCAAAGCTATTTGATCTTGTTTAAACAGTATTACTGACAGACCACAGAGCTATTATCTGACTTTTTCTACAGAGATATCAGCCTACATTTTCTTCTAGTAGGAAGGTCTTTGATTTTTGAATTATGGTGTTTTCTTTGAATGTAGGTGCATGTCAGCTGGATAAATTACATCATAATACAGAAATCAGTGAAAACTAATCAGTCTGAGGTAAACACTAGATACAAGTGTTTCAGAGAAAGAAAAAACTTTTCATTTAGTACATACAATAATGAAATTCATTGTAACATAGGAAAATGGAGACAAGCCTAAATTCAAATCTGGTCTCCAATGAAGCAACACCAGAGTATCTGTTCATTTTTTGAAGCTGGCAGACACAACATGGATTTTTCTCTATGTAAACATGGATTTTTCTCAAAATAATCCTTTTTTCTTTGCAAAAGTCCTGAAGAAAATATGCTTTCTTTCTAAAGATGCAGTGTGTAGAAATTCCAAAATGTCTTATTTCATTCATGTAAAAATAGAAAACTAGTTGTTTTCTTTTTTTATTCCACCCAGGCTGAATTAACAGTTCTAACAGTTCGTTAGAACTGAACTGTTGAAATCATCCAGGCTTATAAATATTTTTTTCTAAATAAGTAGTCTTAAGAGTGAAAAGTTAGGAACAGTCGATAGCTTTAATTCCTACTCCTTTCACTTCTAAGACAAAGATAAAAATAAAAAAATAAAAAAAAAAATAATCAGGGGGTGCCGAGGTGGCTCAGTTAGTTAAGGATCTGCCCTCAGGTCAGGTCATGATCCTGGAGTCCTGGGATCCAGCCAAGTTTAAAAAAATAATCAGAAATTAGGGAATGAAATAGACAATTATAATTCAGATTCACTAATTTATTATATCTCTCTGAAATTCTATAGATTTCATCTTGGGATATGTTACAAATTAAATAATTCTTCCATCTATTCTATATCAAAGGTAGTACAAATTCTTTGTAAAATGAGTGGGAAGCTGTTATGAGGGAAAAGAAATATTTTGAACTATAATCCCTAACAGGGCAGATGTCACAGAGATTTGTTTGTCTAAGTTTGAGGGTAAAGAGTGGTCCAGCCTCCAGTTAAATCAGTAACTTATTTAGCTGAGATCAAGATTTTTTGAAGCTGATTTTTGTGTTTATATCTGGAGAAAAGTTTGATGGACTTTAATGTTTAAGCAAATGGATTCTCAAGAGCCGCGAGGAGGAAAGTGCTTATTTTCATCAGAGTGTGGATACACCTGCTGTGTATGTGTTTGTACTCCCCTCAGAAACAAACTTGATTTAGGAAAATTAAATGTTGGTGTGGGTATCTTGCATTTTTCTGGTTTTATTGCATTTGTGCCTTGGTATCTGCCCTTCCGCCCTCCATGAGCATTTGAGGCAGATAATTAAACATGTATATGTGAAAGAAAGGTCTGGAAAGATTAACTCCAAGTAATTAACAATTATCTGTGTGAATGGGATTTAGAAACTGGTGGTTAGTGGGTAACTTTGCCATTTTAATTAATTCAGTATTGTGGGGATTTTTTTTTTAAACCATGGTTGATAAATTATTGAACTTTCAAGTTTTGGACTAAAAGAACTTTTTAAAAGATTTAATTTATTTATTCGACATAGAGAGAGAAAGCATGAGCAGGGGGGAGGAGCAAGAGAAGAGGGAGAAACAGACTCTCCCCTGAGCAGGGAGCCAGATGTGGGCCTCCATCCCAGGACCTCGGGATATGACCCGAGCTGAAGGCAGACATTTAACTGACTGAGCCACCCAGGCACCGTAAAATAATTTTTTAAAAAAGAGAACAAGCAAACAAAACAGCAATAATGGGATATCTCAAGGTGCTTAGGACTTTTAACTCATTCTCTTAAATAATTGTGGGTCAAAAAAAAAAAAAAAATCCGGGTTGAAAAGGAAATCAAAATCTAACATGCTCTCTAGGAAGCAAGAAAATAAAAACATCTTTAGCAGAATCTTTGGGATTAACTCAGAGGTGAGTCATATTCTTGAATGCAGATTCTTGAGTGTTTTCATTAACGAGTGAAAAGAAATTAACTCTATGTAGTAAGCATCATTGTGCTCCCCCCCCCAAAATATAGTAGTTTTAACTCATAGTACCTGCAAGTGTGACCTTCTATGGAAATAAGGTCTTTGTGGATGTAGTCAGGTTAAGATGAGGTACATACCAGATTAGGGTGGGTCTGAATCAAATGACTGGTGTCTTTTTGTTGTTTTGGTTTTTTTAAAGCTTTTATTTATTTGACAGAGAGACAGAGAGCACGGAGAAGGAACACTATGGGTGGGGGGGAGTGGGAGAGGGAGCTGGAAGCCTGATGCAGGGCTTGATACCGGGACCCTGGGCTCATGATCTGAGCCAAGGGCAGATACGTAACAACTGAGCCCCCCGGGCGCCCTCCAGTGACGGGTGTTTTTATAAGAGGAGGGAAATTTAAAGATTTTATTTATTTATTTGACAGAGAGAGATTACAAGTAGGCAGAGAGGCAGGTAGAGAGAGAAGGAGGAGGAAGCAGGCTCCCCGCTGAGCAGAGAGCCCGATGCGGGACTCGATCCCAGGACCCCGAGATCATGACCCGAGCCGAAGGCAGCGGCCCAACCCACTGAGCCACCCAGGCGCAAACATGGACACACACACAGGGGAGAAGGCCATGTGAAGATAGGCAGAGATTGGAGCGAGGCATCCGCAAGTCACAAAGCCCCAAGGATTGCCAGCAACCACCAGAAGCCTAGAAGGGGCAAGGAAGAATTCTTTCCTAGGTCCTTTGGAAGGAGTGTGGCTCTACCAAAATTTTAATTTCGGATTTCGAGCCTATAAAACTGTGAAAGATTGTTTCCCTTTCAGCCAACTAGTTTATGGTACTTTTTTTTTTTAAGCAGCCTTAAGAAACTAATACACCCCATAATTCAGGAGGTTAGGAAACAAAAACAAAAACATGAGCCTGAAGGAAAACAGAACAAAGGTGGACAAGGCAAAAACAATAAGAATATAGCACATTCACAAAAAAGATAAATAATCCAGGAGCTAGTCTTTGACTCCAGAGAAAAAGATCAACCTCTTGAAAAAAAAAAATCAGAAAAGAGAAAAAAGAACCCAAAAACTTCCTAAGGTTAAAAACCACAATGTTGAGCCAGGCCCTGTTATCACAGCACTCAGGCCTGGTCACCAGCTCAGTCCTCAAAGGGTACAGGAAACTGCTGGTCTCCAGTCTAAAGAGAGGCTGACCGCAGGCATCCAGAACCCAGCTCTCCCGGCTCTGATGAAGCCCGGGGCATGGTCCTTCCCTGAATGCTCTCCATTGGGCCCTGGGTCCCATGCCCTGTGAGTCTCTGTGCTCCCCTTCTTCTTCATCCAGGTGAATGAGGGAGGTGAGCAGCAGAGACAGTGGCCTTTCCTCAGTGGTGAGTCAGGGGCTGAGGACAACCAGATGCTACTGGAAGACGGGAACAGGACAAAGACGTGGTCAGGGTGTGCTTCTGTTTAAACTGGGGTCTTGTTTTGAAAAATGAAATTGTGAAACTATATTAATTTTGAGACATTGGCAATATAGAATCATATCTATATGTGAGTCAAGTGTTAATTTGCTGGCATAACCTTTTGACAAACCATAGTCTAGGAAATACTTTACATTTTAAGTACTTGTACATGCTTAGAGGGTTTGGCAAAAAATATTCATGTTTTCCCAAAAGCATGCTTAGTCTTGCTCAAACCAATTTCTCTTTTTTATATCACTAAAATTTTAAAGGCTTTTTAGTGGAGATTTCTTTGAAAATCCATGAAAGTAGATAGAATGATATAATGAACCCCTCCGGACCCATCAAGCAGCCCCCAAATCCACCACCCATGGCCCATATCGCCCAACCCCCACCCAGCCACACGTCTCCACCCATCATTTCCCGTACTTTATTATTATTTTGAAGCCATTCCAGATGCTACATCATTTCATAACAATGTAATTTTTAAAAATAACCTTTTTTAAAAAAAAAGATTTTTATTTATTTATTGAGAGAGTCAGAGAGAGGAAGAGTGGAGGGAGCAGCAAAGGGAGAGGGACAAGCAGATTCCCCACTGAGCCAGAGCCAGACACAGGGCTCGATCTCACAACCCTGAGATTATGATCTGAACTGAAACCAAGGGTTGGACACTCAACTGACTGAGCCACTTAGGCATCCCGAAAAAACCACCTTTTTAAAAAACAACCACAACCCCATTATGAAACCTAAAGGAAAACTTTAAAGAATGTCTTAGTATAGTCAATGCTCAAATTTCCAATTGTCTCATGAATGCCATAAATATTTATTTGAATCTGGACGCCCAAACATGCACACACTGTGATCAGCTGATTGCCCTTTTATGCCTCCCTCCATCTGCGGGTTCTCCTTCCATCTTTTTTTTTTTTTTTTTTTTTCCTCACAGATGATTCATTGCAGAAGATGGGTTGTTTGTTCCATAGGGTTTCTTAGGATGTGAATTTTGTTGAATGCACTCTGGGGTGTCACCTACAATGTTCTCCTGCTCACTGTTTTCCTGCAAGTTGATAATTTTTTTTCTAGATGCTTGCTCACGCGGAGGCGGCAACAAGAAAGGAAGAACAGGTCAGAACCCGGTGACATTCGGGAGGATGAGTCCGCGGGTCTTGGAGACCTAAGTGGAAACATGAGGGCAAGAAAGATGTTAAACTGAGTATCACTCACCACCCCCACACCCCCACTTAGCGGCAGGGGTAAGGCTGTCCTGTGCTTTGGAGATGCTCCATCAAAGATCTTTCCTGTCTTTTCAAAAACTTTATATAATGTTGAACTTTTAAACACACCTCAACAAAGTTTTGTAACCCTTCCTGAGGTCACTGTCTTGGTGAAATTTAAAGTTTGAAGTCCTCTTCTCATACTCCACGATCTTCCAGAAGTTGCCTAATAAGGGCACTGCTTGGTGCTATCCTCTGGTGATTGGACAGGTTCCCCATCTGGGTACCACTCTGGGCCTGGACTTGGAAAGGAGGCTTGCTCCTTGGCTAACATGCTCCCAAGATCTTCACAGACGGTGTGTGGATTTGGACTGGAAATCTGCATGGAGAACAGCTAGTGGTATCTTTCATTTCATTTGTTCTTTTTATTTTATTTTTTCTTTCTTTCTTTTTATTTGATTTTTTATTTTATTTATATTTATTTTATTTTTTCTTTATTCTTTATCCTTTTATTTTTATTATTTTTAAAGGTTTTATTTATTTATTGGTCAGAAAGAGAGAGAGAGTGAGAGTGCATGCATAAGTGGGAATGGGGGAGCAGCAGCCAGAGGGAGAGGAAGAAGCAGGCTCTCTGCTGAGCAGGTAGCGGAATGCAGGGCTCAATCCCAGGCCCCTGGCAGATGCTTAACCGACTGAGTCACCCAGGCGTCCCTCATTTACTCACAGAATTTTAAACTCTTCCTGCAGGGACCCTCATATCATCTGCAACTATAATGATGACATTTCAACATGCTCGTCCTGTTACTTGTCTTGCCACACTGCCTCAGATGTTGAGTAGCTGCAGAAGAGAAGCAGTGAGAGCACAGATGTTCCTCTGTCTGATCTCAAAGAAAACACTTTCAACATTTTACCAATGAGTACAATCTCTGTTGCACAGTATTATATAGACACTGTAACATCCAGGGCTCTCCAGAGGAACAGAACCAATAGGATGCATAGAGAGCTAGATAAGAGATTTCTTATAGGACTCGGCTCCTATGGCTACGGGGGCCGGGAAGCCCCGCCGTCACCCACCTGCGAGCTGGAGAACCCTGTAAGCTGGTGGTGTAATCCAGTCAAATCTGAAGGCTGGAAGGCTGGAAGGTTGAGGAGCTGTGATGTAAATCCCTGTGCGGTCTGAAGGCCAGAGAACCCAGTGTGCCTATGTCAGAGGGCTCATTGGACTGGAGGTGGGGAGGGCCCTCTTCTTCACTCCCCGACATGCTAATCTTATCTGGAAACCCCTTCACAGACACACCCAGAAATAATGTTTTCAGCAGCTCCCCAGGCATCCCTTAACACAGGTTAACACAGAACATCATCACAGATGCCCTTCATTAGGTAAACAACTTCTCTCACCTTCTTGAGTTTATGCTAAGAGTTGTTTTGAAATTAATGGATGTTAGATTTGTAAATGATGGTTTTAATTCTATTAATGCAGTCAAATATATTCATCTATTTTTAAAGATTTTATTTCTTTATTTATTCATTTATTTAGTTGAGAGAGAGAGAGCATGAGAGGGGAGAGGTTCAGAGGGAGAAGCAGACTCCCCACTAAGCAGGGAGTCCAATGCCGGCGGGACTCAATCTAAGGACTCCAGGATCATGGCCTGAGCCGAAGACAGTGGCTTAACCAACTAAGCCACCGAGGCGCCCCTATTAATCTATTTTTCTAAGGATTTATTTGTTTATGTATTTGAGAGAGAGAGAAAGAAAGAGAGTGCACGAGCATGGGGGAGGGGCAGAGAGAGTGGGAGAAGCAGACTTCCTGCTGAGCAGGGAGTCCAATGGGGGGCTTGATGCCAGGACCCTGGGGTCATAACCTGAGCTGAAAACGAGTCAGCCATTTATCCAACTGAGCCACTCAGGCGCCCAAAGTATATTAACTATTTTATAAAGTTAAGTCAATCTTGAATTTCAGAAATAAATTCAACCTAGTCAGAATGTATTTTCATTTTTTATATTTTCCTGGATTTTGTTTGTAATCTATTGCTTAAAATTATACATCTTTGTTCATGAATGAGAATGAGATGTACTCTTCCATTTCTAAATAATCCCAAGCTGTTCCCTTGTAGTTATCAAGACTTTACAAGCCTCATAAACATTTCACAACTATTTTGTCTTTCACTGTCTTCTGGAGAAATTTGTGTAAGGTTGGACTGTATATTCCTTGATGAGTGGAACTTACCTTTTTATCTTCTTTCCTTAAAAAGCTTTTTTTTAATGTTTCTCTTCTTTGGGAATAGCTTTAACATCTTATAGCATCATGCATATATATTTTTAAAATTTCCAATATTATGGGGGTGGCTGGGTGGCTCAGTCAGTTAAGTGTCTGCCTTTGGCTCAGATCATGATTCCAGGGTCCTGGGCTCAAGTTCCACATCAGCCTTCCCACTCAGCTGGGAGTCTGCTTCTTCTACTTCCTCTGCCCCTTCCCCCTGGTCCTTCTCTCCCTCTCTCTCTCTCAAACAAATAAAATGTTTAAAAAATTTTTCCAGCATAATAGAAAAATATAAATAAAAATTTTTCAAAAGTATTTCCTTAAAATCTTTTATCCAGTGGAAATCACTCAACATTTTGAAAATTCTTCTATGTATAAATATATGTCTAAATTTTATATTACTGGATGTATTACATGTCGTTCTGTAAACTGCTTACCTCCCACAACATTATGCCTCTGACACCGTTCATGCCAGGAAATATAGAGTGTTATCGTAAATTGTATCAGTTACTTTGTTGGAATTAAATTGTATCAATTACTTCCTCAGAACTGTAGTGGCTCCTGGTGATGACTTAAAGGTTGTTTTTACAAAAAGTGTGTTTTTAACATAACAAAGATGCAGTGAACATCCTTGTGTCCATGTACGTTCATACTGGGGTAATGATCCCCTTGGAGTAAATCCTAGAAGGGGGATTTCAGGTCCAAAGGTATACACATTTTAAATGTTTGCAAGTATTGCCCAACTGCCCTCCAGAAATGTTGCACAATTTGCTCTCCTGCCCAGGAGAGTCCCTTACTCTCTGCTTCTTCATGGTTCTGCCTTCTGCTAATCTTTTTTTTTTTTTTTAAACTAACTCTCCTCTTGATACGTAATCATATTCCACCCAATTAACCTATTTAGAGTACGTAGTTCCATGGTTTGCAGTGTCTTCACAGAGTCGTGCAATTAGTTTAGCTTAGTTGTTTTTTAATTTTATTTATTTATTTGACACAGAAAGAGAGAGATCACAAATAGGCAGAGAGGCAGGTAGAGGAGGAGAGGGAAGCAGGCTCCCCGCCCAGCAGAGAGCCTGATGTGGGCCTCGATGCGGGGCTCTGTCCCAGGACCCTGAGATCATGACCTGAGCTGAAGGCAGAGGCTTAACCCACTGAGCCACCCAGGCACCCCAGTTTAGCTTAGTTTTTATTTAAATTCCAGTTAGGTGAGGGCGCCTGGGTGGCTGTCGTTAAGCGGCTGCCCTTGGCTCAGGTCACCATCTCAGGGTCCCGGAGTAGAGTCCAGAGTTGGGCTCCCTCTGCTTCTCCCTCTCCAGCGCCCCCTGGCTTATGTTCCCTCTCCTGCTATCTCTCTCTGTCAAAAATAAATAAAATCTTTTAAAAGAAAAAGACCCCAATGTTTATAGCAGCAATGGCCACGGTCGCCAAACTATGGAAAGAACCAAGATGCCCTTCAACGGATGAATGGATAAGGAAGATGTGGTCCATATACACTATGGAGTATTATGCCTCCACCAGAAAGGATGAATACCCAACTTTTGTAGCAATATGGACGGGACTGGAAAGAGATTATGCTGAGTGAAATAAGTCAAGCAGAGAGAGTCAATTATCATATGGTTTCACTTATTTGTGGAACATAACAAATAGCATGGAGGACATGGGAAGTTAGAGAGGAGAAGGCAGTTGGGGGAAATTGGAAGGGGAGGTGAACCATGAGAGACTATGGACTCTGAAAAACAACCTGAGGGTTTTGAAGGGGCGGGGGGGTGGGTGGGAGGTTGGGGTACCAGGTGGTGGGTATTATAGAGGGCACAGATTGCATGGAGCACTGGGTGTGGTGCAAAAATAATGAATACTGTTATGCTGAAAATAAATAAATTTAATTAAAAAAAAAAAGAAAGAAATTCCAGTTAGGTAACATGTAGCCTAATACTAGTTTCAAGTGTAGAATTTGATGATTCCACACTCCATACAGCACCAGTGCTCATCACAAGTGCCCTCCTTCATCTTCATCACCATAACCAGTTAGAGCATTTTCATCCCCTGCCAAAAGAAATCCCATGGTCCACCCTTTCCCATTTTCCCCCAGCACCTATCCCTAGCGAGCACTATTTCTACTTTCTGTCTTTGAGGATCTGCCTGTTCTAGCCATTTAAAATACATAGAATCACACAACATGTGGCCTTTTAGGACTGATTTATTTCATTTAGCATACAGTTCTCAAAAATGCGTCCATGTTGTAGCAGAGTGAGTATTTATTCCTTTTTTTTTTTAAGCCCCAAAATATTTTATCACATGTATATACCACACTTTATTTATGCAGATAATGGACATTGGGTTGTTTCTGCTTTTAGGCTCTTATTAAAATGCTGCTATGGGGATACCTGGGTCGGTTAAGCGGCTGCCTTCAGCTCAGGTCATGCTCCCAGAGTCCTGGGATCGAGCCCCCCATTGGGGTCCTTGCTCAGTGGGGGGTTTGCTTCTCCCTCTGCCGGCTCCCCTGCTTGTGTTCCCTCTCTCACGGTGTCTCTCTCTGTCAAATAAATAAAATCTTAAAACAAACAAACAAACAAACAAAAAAAAACCAGGGGCGCCTGGGTGGCTCAGTGGGTTAAGCCTCTGCCTTCGACTCAGGTCGTGATCTCACGGTCCTGGGATTGAGCCCTGCATCTGGCTCTCTGCTCAGTATGGAACCTGCTTCCCCCTCTCTCTGCCTGCTGGTCTGCCTACTTTTTTTTTCTTCTTCTTCTTTTAAGATTTTATTTATTTATTTATTTATTTGACAGACAGAGATCACAAGTAGGGAGAGAGGCAGGCAGAGAGAGAGAGAGGAGGAAGCAGGCTCCCTGCCAAGCAGAAAGCCCGATTCGGGGCTCAATCCCAGGACCCTAGGATCAAAGCCAAAGGCAGAGGCTTTAACCCACTGAGCCACCCAGGTGCCCCTGCTCTGCCTACTGGTGATCTCTCTCTGTCAAATAAATAAATAAAATCTTTAAAAAACAAAACAAAAACACAAAGTGCCGCTGCAGACACTCGCACACAGGTTTTTGTGTGAGTGGATGCTTCATTTCTCTTGGGTATATACCCAGCTGGGTATATATCCAGCTGTGCTGGACCACACAGTATATCCAAATGTCGGACCGTGTCTGACCTCTTGAGGAGGTTCTTTCCCTTTTAATTTTTTAAAGGTTTTTAAAAGTTATTATTTATTTGAGACAGAGACAGAAACAGAGAGAGCACAAGCAGGCGGAGCAGCAGAGGGAGAGGGAGAAGCAGACTCCCCTCCGAGCAGGAAGCCTGATGCGGAAATCAGTCTCAGCACCTCAAGATAATGACCTGAGCTGAAGGCAGATGCTTTACTGACTGAGCCAACCCGGTGCCCTTTCTTTCACTTTTAATTCTTAATATTGTTTTTTTGTTTGTTGGTTGGTTTTTGTCCCCCGCCCCTCTCTCCTCCCTCTGTTTAAAGAATTCTTATTGGCAGAGGTTTTTCCATGTCTCCATAACTAATCTTCTTAAATAACAAACTTTCAGCCTTATTTGCTTTTGTATTTCATTACTCTCTGCTCTTTATCATTTCATTCTTTGTGTATTTGATGGACATGTTTATCCTATTTCTAACTTCTTACATTGAAATACCTAACTCATTTGTTTTCGGCCTTTCCTGTTTCTTGGAAAGTTTTAAGACTCTAGCTATATTTGGCTAGTGGCTACTGTTTTGAACCTCACACATATAGAACATTGCCTAGAAGCTTCTACTAAACCAGCTGGGATGGGGTGCCTGGGTAGCTCAATGGGTTAAAGTCTCTGCCTTTGGCTCAGGTCATGATCCCAAGGTCCTGAGATTAAGCCCCACATCAGGCTCTCGCCTCAGCAGGGAGCCTGTTTCCCTTCCTCTCTCTCTGCCTACTTGAGATCTCTGTCTTTCAAATAAATAAATAAAACTTAAAAAAATAAAAGATAAACCAGCTGGGAGAGTGGAGTTGGACCCATTTCCACCCTCTTGGGTCTGGTTGAAAGGGTCTAGGAGGCATAGCCTTAAATCTTTCAAAGTCGTAATAAAGGGTCTTACAGTTGGTTGTACTTTTGACTTGCTCTTGACCGCATGGCCCAGGAATCTGTATTTTAACAGATATATTAGGTACATTTGTTGAGCTCAATCCACTGATCGGTGTGGAAGTCCCACATCCGAGCCCCATCCTGTTGGATCAAGTTACACCTTGGCCCCTTGACTCCTGTGTCCCCTGGCCCACCTCCCCACAGCAGCCAGAGTGACCTCCGAGGAAGGCAAAGCTGATTTTGATGTCCCCCTGACTACAACCCATCAGAGGGTCTCCTTGCTGTCCTCAGATTAAAGACACAGGCAGTAGCTAGCTGACAGACCTGCCCGAAGCCCTGGTCATGCCAAGGGGTAAAGGGCGGTTTGTCTGTAGTCATCACTAGCGATTCTCATCTCCTGAGGGCAGGCAGGGCCCTGTCCCCTGGACTACCAGGAGCCGGGCACAGAGCAGGGCACCATGTCTGTGGACTGAATGCCCGAGACAGTGACACTGGGCTGCTGGCCGGGCAGGGCTGGCTCAGTCTGGGTCGGCCCCGTGGGCTGGGTGTGGGCAGGTGCCGAACTGGGGCCTTGCTGGGCAGTGGGGGCCATGGAGGGAAGGAAGCTAGAGCTCCTGGGCGAGGGGAAGCTGCCTCCTGCCTCCGGCAGCCTCGGGTGACCGGCTGGCTCATGTGTCCTTCTCGCTGTCCCTGGAGCTGCTCTCCTATCAGAAGCTGCCGGCTGACCAGATGCTGCCTGGGGTGGACATTCAGCAGCGCGCCAGCGGGGAGAAGGAGATGGTGTTCACTCAGAACCTGCTTCTGGAGTATGCCAACCAGACCACTCAGGTCAGTCCCGGCGCCCCATGTCCGAGAGGACAGAAATGGGCCCGACTCCACTCTCTTGGGTCAGGGGGACAGACCCCACTGGGTCTTCAGAAGTGAGGAGCCCCAGCCCTTGCCCCGAGGGCCTGGTCTGCCCAGGAAGAGGACTTTCCCTGGAGAGAGGCGGGTCATCCTTCCTTACCTGTCTCAGCACAGAACCAGGTGAGGTGCTGGAGGGTGGTAAATAAGGAAGGCTTCTTGGAGGAAGTATGTGGCCTATGAAGCCTCCCAGCGGGAAGGTCCAGGCGGGAAACAGAAAGGAATAGCCTAAGGGGTGGATTCTAGGGAGGCCGAGCGGAGGAAGAATCCGTTTGTGACCAGGGAGGCCCTCCAGCCTGGTCCTAGGGTGGCTGCTGGGGCTGCTGGGGGTGGGGAAGGCTGAGGTGATGAGGTATATATGGCAGTGCCTGAGGCAGATGTGGGGGGACCCCCGGCAGCTTGGGCAGGTGAGCGCACAGGTGGGGCCCAAGGCCAAGGGAAGAGGTGAGATGGCCCAAAGCCCAGGAGGAGCAGAGGGCTGGGCCTTGGGCCCCCAGGGGATGGGGGCAGAGGGGGAGGGCGGCCTAACCAGGGAGCAGAAACCACCGGGCTTGATCAGGGCAGGGGCCGGGGGGGGGGGTGGGGGTGGAGGGAGAGCAGATAGCATCTTCTGGACCCCTTATCGGTGCAGACCTCCACCAGCCCTGGTTTTAGATCCTGGTGCCATCCCCCTTCCTGCCTGTGTGCTCCTCTGAAGCGTCAGAACTTGGGGTCAGCAGGGCCTGGCATCCCTGAGACTCTGGCCCAGAGCCCAGATGGAGGGGATGAAGCCCCACATTCCAAATTCTGTCCCCCATGTGGCCGTGCCCGAGCTGCAGCTTTCCACCAGCTGGGTGGACTTCGGGACCTGCTTTGTGAACCAGGGACAGGTCCAGGAGGTCTACCTCATGAAAATGAGTAGCTGTCAGAGCTACTGGGCTGTGCTGATGGGTAGGCTGTACCTGTCCCCCATGTCCCCTATAGGCTGGCACCACCCAGGGGGTCCTGCCCATGGCCGGTTCCCAGACCCCAAGTGATCCCCGGGTAGCCTCGCCCCGTGGCACTCGGCTGGACCAGAGAGGCACGCCTGAGCTGTGGGGCGGGGGGCTCTCTGGGGCTGCACATGGAGCTGCCTATGCTCTTGTGTGCTCCCTTCCCTTGGGGCAAGCCAGCAGGAGCCAGACAAGGACCCTACGACCTTCAGGGTATCTCCAAACAGCAGGCTGCTGGAGGCACGACTGGTCAACAGGTCCCCAAATACCATCACCCTTGGGTCCCAGGCCCCCTCCCTAACCTCAGCCCCCCCACTCCCCATAGGAGCAGTGAGCTACGGGAGTCCAGGCTGGTGGTGGAAATTGTGCTCGGTGAGAAGGCCTGCACCCTGCACCTCTGGGACCAAAGCTCCACCAGCTCTGAGGCTCTTGCCTGCACCCCAGCCCTAGTCTCCCAGAATTAGAAATAAAACACTGCCCAGAGCTCAGAAGTAGCTCTGCTGAGCAGGTGGCTGGAGCAGACCACAAACTAGGGAATGAATTAGCTGGTATCTCAGACCTCCACCTTCTCTGAATAGCTCCCAGGATGGAGGGGCATCTTTCCAAAAGGGCAATATTTGGTAGAACTTAAGATCCAGAGAAGGAAAAAAAAAAAAAAGCCCAACTTCTAGAAAAAGAAAAATTGTAAAGCACTTCTTTAATCTGATTGAGGCTATCTACAATAAATTGACAACAAACATCATACTAAATGTTAAAATGTTTGTTGAATGTCTTCTCAGAAATCAGGAGTAAGACAAGGATGCCTGCTCACACCACTTCTGTTCCATTTATAATGGAAGAACCAGTGAGAGTCTAGTAAGGGGAGAAAAGGAAATATAAAACATAAATATTGGAAATGAAGAGATAGTTTCTTTAGTAAGACTATGGATATAAAATTCATATACAAAAGTCAATGGCATGGCCATCTACCAGCAAATAATAGAAAATGAAATTAAAAACAAAACCCAAAGGTAGTATTTACGATAGCTTCAAAAAATTAAGTACCCAAGGAAAAATAAAAAGCATACAGGGCCCCATAAAGAAAACCATAAAACTATCAAACTTTGCTGAAGAGCTTTCAAGAAGGCCTAAATAAATGGAGAGATAATCTAGGATGTTCTTGGATTGGAATACTCAGTATTATAAATTATTCTATAGATTCCCCCCAATCCCAGTCCAAACTCCAACAGGTGTTTTTCATTTTTTGTTCTGCAACTTAATGAGTTGCCTCCAGGATCCATATGGAACTGCAGAGGGCAGAGAAAAACCTAGACCCTCTTAACAACAAACAATATAGGATGTCCTGGATATCAAGACTTTAATACACCACAGCACCCAAGAAAAAATGGTGTTGACACAAGA
Source organism: Neogale vison (assembly GCF_020171115.1). Taxonomy (NCBI): domain Eukaryota; kingdom Metazoa; phylum Chordata; class Mammalia; order Carnivora; family Mustelidae; genus Neogale; species Neogale vison. The sequence continues at coordinate 156,969,454 of NC_058096.1, forward strand.
ATGACAAACAGGCTAATGAAAAGAGAATCCAAACTCAGACCCACATATATGGTCACTTGATTTATGGTGGCGCTGAGGACAGCTGGGGAAATCTTTTCAACAAGAGATCCTGGCAAAATTAGGTACCCATATTTCTTGAAAAAAGGGAACTATAAAAATATTTTGAGTAAAATGGCAAACCAAAGTGGGAGAAGATATTTGCAACACATGTACCTGACAACAGACTCACCTGGAACACATAAAGTCCTCCTGCAAACCTATATGAAGAACACACAGCCTAACACAAAAATGGGCAAAAGATTTGACTAGGTATTTCATAAAACAAGGACTCCAAGTGGCCGATAGGTTTATCAAGCGGCACTCAATCTCCTTAAGAATGAGAAAAATGTAAATTTAACACAAAGAGATACCATTACACAGCCACAGATTAGGTAAAACTTCAAGTCTGAAAATGTCAAGTATTATCAAAGAGGTGACATAGGACATCATCTACCTCCCCTTTAAAAAGTGTACATTGAAGCAACTACTTTGGATGATGAATGGCACGACAGTATCTGGGGAGGAGCCCTCTCCAGATTGCACAGGGCTGTCTTCTCACTGTGCCTCCACATGGTGGAAGGGACAAGTTAGCCCTCGGTGACCTCTTTTAGAAGGGCATGCATCTCATTCATTTGTGCTCCACTTTCACGACCCAGTCACCTCCCAGAGGCCCCACCTCCTAGTACCATCACTTGGGCATTAAGTTTTCAACATACTTTTCTGGGGCCACACAAACATTCAGACCACAGCAGAAACATTCTTCCTCACAGTACAGGTCTAACTTTTGGAAACGCCCAGAATGTTTGTCAAGACTAGAGTGGATGGATACATTGTGGTCAATTTGTGATACTGGAATTCTCTACAGCCTATAAACAAAGTTTTTACAGGGCACCAGATGAATCTAAGAAGCCAGATGCAGGACTTTGAACTGTGGCTCCTCCTACCATTCAAAACCCTTCTTCTGGGTCGGGAGAGTGGAGCACAAATGAATGAGGTTCATGCCCTTCTAAAAGAGGCCTCCAAGGGCTAACTTGTCCCTTCCACCATGTGGAGGCACAGTGAGAAGGAAAAAAAAAGAAAAAGTGTTAAGACTCTAGCTATATTTCAACCTCTGTTGTTGGAAGTCGAGTAGTTTCCTTGGAGGAAGGGAAGGGGTGAACGGAAGTATCAGTAGGGAACCTTGAGGTGTTATTAATCTTCTTCTCCATGTGGTTGATGGATACCATGTGCTTGTGATAACTCATAAAATGGAATATTAACTGATTTATGCACTTCTCTGCATGTTATTCAATGAAGCTTGTAAGATTGGCATAAATGTAATTTCAGGCAAATTAGAATTGATGGCCAAAAGTATCAGTAGAGATGAGGGGTGCTATTTAACGAGAAGGGAAACCCACAGAGAATATGCAACAATTCACTCTTTCTTCAGTTGTATCTATTCTAATTTCACTTCTCTATTGTGTTTTTCAACTTCACTTATGACATCGTTCATTTCAAGGATTTATGGTGTCATTTTCCCAGTGAGTGTTTTAGGAGTTAGGTTGCTTCATCTCTTTGAACAACTTAAAGACACGTCAGTCCCTTTTCAGAGAGCCCTACCCCAGCTGGATGGCATACCGATGGTAAATCCTTGGGTTTACTGTTTCTCACACCAGTTTGTTTTGTCCTGTGCTTAGTAATTTTTACTTACAAATTTATCTTGGGTGAAATACATCTTCCCTAGAAAAGCCCTACGAGTCTTGGGCTGTTGTGGCCAGCATCTCTAGGAAATGGTTTAGTGTCTGCTTCTGCCAGGACCTTCCAAGGTCCACATCTTCTCACATTCATTTCTGGGCTTGGGACTGGTATCCATGGGGCGAGCACCCGAGCCCCCTTCTGAGTTGTTTCAACCCTGCTGTCAGCTTAAGGGCACTCTATACATTGTGAGCTTCACCCCTCTGGGGTTGGGGTTAGAGGCTGACAACGTAAGAAGCTGGGTCCCATGTGTAGATTGCTGCCTGGGCAGTGGGAGAAATGGCCGAGCAGCTAGCTGAGAGACACAGACAACAGAGTTCCCCATAAGCCAGTGATCATAACCTTGGCGCCAAAAGCCCCACAAAGTCACAGGCATCACAAGTTTGTGGGTCACATCGGGACACCCTGGCTGACAGGTTTGCTACAGATCGATTATATCATAAAGATACCAGATTCACAGGATCATGCAAGATCCTACAATCTTGGCATTTAATTTTCAATATTTCACTAAGAAACCCATGTGACAAGATTGATGTGGGAGACCAATAAAAAAAGATTCTACTTGAGTGATGTCTAATAGAAATATAACTTGGAGCCACAAATGCAAGTCTGTGTAGTGTCAGATTTTCTGCCATTAAAAAGTTTTTTTTAAGGTGCAATTAATTTTAATATTTTATCTACCCCATATAACCAAAATCTTATCATTTTTATGCACGACCAATATAAAAATGCTGACAAGATAGTCTGTTTCCTTTTGAATGAAATTTTCAGAATTAGTGGATTTTTTTACCCTCACAGCATTATCTTATTGTAACCATGCACATTTCAAGCCCTCGACAGCCATATCTGACTAGTGGCTATTGTGTGAGACAGTGTGGGTCTCATAGGTTAAAATACACAATGTCAAATTCTGAGCCACATTAGCCACTGATAGGATAAATGAACAAGATAGTTTTATCTGGAACTGAGGGACAAATCCTGGCTATCCATGGGAGATCTAAATCACTTAGGGGTGGGCTGGGTCTTGCAGGCAGCCACAACTGAGGCCACCAGCTCCATCACACCAGCAGGGCCTGTCCGCTTTCTGTTCCTCTGTCCCGACCCAGCTCCTCCTGTTCCCTGAAGCCTTGGTTGGATCCTTCCAGCAAAGTAGTTTGAGGTGAAGTGTTTAAACATGGCTACCGTCTTGGTCATCACAGCCCACGGACAACCCCCCCCTCCCGTAAGCAGATAACTTGTGAGACCCCTTTTTCTGGGAACTTCAGACCCCACCTGGGAGGCAATCCTGGGAAACTCGGTAAGAAACCGAGGGACTGGAAAATGATGTGGGCAGGAGAAGGTGTGGGCAACAGCTTCTTACTGCGCCAAAGCTTGGGAACACTCTCCCGGAGCAGTGTGCTCGGACCAGATACTAAGGGCCATCGCTGTGCACTACTCTCCAGCCCTGCCCATGAGAGCTGCCCTTGCTCCTCTTCTCCATGAGGATGGGCACTCTTCTGTCCCTCTCCCCAAAGCCCCTCCCTGCAAGCTGATGATCTCCCAAAAAACTGAGCAGAGAAAGAGGAGAAGGGCCAGGCTCAGCCCTCAGGGCCCTGCACTCCCAGGGAGAGAGGATGTGGGGATCGGGGCCAAACCCAAAGGTTTCCGGGTCTGGCTAATCATTGAGGAGCCCTGGACCCTGTTTGGGGAAGTTGCCACCCCAGCTGGGAAGGGCAGACTCACCCGCAGGGCAGTGGGGACTGTGAACAGATGTGGGGGCTTATCCTTGGGGTGGTGGTGGTCAGAGGTCAGCCACGCTGGGACCATGAGGGAAGGAACCCTGAGGATGAGGATGAGATGGGTAATCCCCAAAGCCATGCTTATTCGTGAGTGTCAAAGGGGAAAGTGAGAGTGAGAAAGCTCTGTGCAATGGTTCAAGTGGGAAAGGTCATCATTACTCCTCTACATTCCACCCCTGACAGGTGCATATGGCGTGGCTGAAGTCTATGTCAGCTTGCACATGAACTGGAAATCCGCCCACACTAGCAGATGCCTGGGCTAGAGTATGCAGGTGGCTTGGGCACAGTCTTGCCCTTGCTCACTCCCAGCCCTCACAGACAGACCCATCCAGAGTGCCCCTGCACTTCCCCAAGGTTAGCTAAAGACAGGAAGGACTCTAGGGAGCCTGTTCGACCCATCCTTCTCCAGCCCTGGGTCTCTGGGCTCTCCACACACAGCCAATTTTGACCAATTTTGAGCCATCTCAGGTCCAACATGGCACATTTATTGGAATAAATCACACCCTAGCTCACCCAGGAGGGGCCATTCTTGGATCTTGAGGGCTGGCCTTGGAGCAGGACAGACCTGTCCCTCAGTTGGATTGGGCCTGGAATTCGTGGCCTCTAGTCCACAGCCCCACACCCAGACCCTCAGCTCCCACCAAGATCATCTGGGGGCCAGGCCATCAGTCATTCGTGGGTCTGTTTCCTTTCCTCTGCCAGGCCAAGACACATCCTGCCAGGACACGCTGAAGAGACTGTCCGAGTCTGATTTCAGCTTCGTGGAACTGAGAACGGTGTTCTTCATCACTTCCGCAGTCCCCTCACTGCTTACAACTTCCTCGGTGAACATGTCCTCCGCCACGTTCCTGAAGAAGCCATTGGATAGCAAGTCATGACCTGCATCTTTAGGAGCTAAGGAAAGCCATGCTGGGCTCTGCATGCCTGAGACGTTTGGCTTTCCCATGCCTGCATGTCCCCAGCCAAACTCTGTCATGCGCCCGAGAGGGACCCTCACCACCAGAACCAAGCTGTGCAATCTCCTGACCGTACCCAGGCCCCTCACACTGCTGCATCTTTGGGGGTTCATCTCTAGCATTTATGGAGCACTGGGCGCATGCCAGACTCTGTGCCAAGTATGTTACGTGGGCTTAATCTGGCCCAAAGCCCCAAGACAGAGAAAGCCTAGGCCACATGTCTTTGTTTCTTCCAGTCATGAGACCAGGAGACCAGAGGCCAGAAGTGCCTCTATAGAGGTGGGGGCAGAGCCCAGTTCCCAAATAGGGCTCTGGGCCACTGGAACCTTGAGGTAGAGTTATGAATCAAGACTGGGTCCTCCATATCGAATAAAGGGCTAGTACCCAAAATCTATAAAGAACTTATCAAACTCAACACCCTGAAGAACAAATAATCCAATCAAGAAATGGGCAGAAGACATGAACAGACATTTCTGCAAAAAGACAGCCGAATGATCAATAGACACTTGAAAATGTGCTCCACATCACTCGGCATCAGGGAAATACAAATCAAAACCACAATGAGATACCACTTCACACCAGTTAGAATGGCTAAAATTAACAAGTCAGGAAAAGACAGATGTTGGTGAGGATCCAAAGAAAAGGGAACCCTCCTACACTGTTGGTAGGAATGCAAGCTGGTGCAGCCACTTTGGGAAACTGTGGAGGTTCCTCAAAAAGTTGAAAATAGAGCTACCTTATGACCCAGCAATTGCACTACTGGGTATTTACCCTAAAGATACAAACGTAGTGATCCGAAGGGGCACATGCACCTGAATGCTTATAGCAGCAATGTCCACTATAGCCAAACTATGGAAAGAATCTAGATAACCATCAACAGATGAATGAATAATGAAGATGTGGTATATATACACGATGGAATACTATGCAGCCATCAAAAGAAATGAAATGTTGCCATTTGCAACGACATGGAAGGAACTAGAGGGTATTATGCTGAGCAAAGTAAGTCAATCAGAGAAAGACAATTATCATATGCTCTCTCTGATATGAGGAATTTGAGAGGCAGGGTGGGAGGTCATGGGGGGTAAAGATGGAAAAAATGAAACAAGATGGGACCAGGGAGGGAGACAAACCATAAGAGACTCTTAATCTCAGGAAACAAACTGAGGGTTGCTGGGGGGTGGAGGGGATGGGATGGGGTGGCTGGGTGATGGATATTGGGGAGGGTACATGCTACGGTGAGTGCTGTGAATTGTGTAAGACTGATGATTCACAGACCTGCACCCCTGAAATAAATAATACATTATATGTTAATAATAATTTTAAAAAGACTGGGTCATCTTTGAGAAGCTGAGAGTGCAGATAGGAAAGGAGAGGTACTCAGAGAGCTGGTCCCCACCCCCTCCCCCAGGTCCTGGGCCCTGGGAGGGAGAGAACCCAGGTTATCTCCAGGAGCAGCACCCAGGCCAGACAGGGAGGCAGAGTGGGAGGAAAGGAGAAGGCCTGGCCCAGGCTGGTCAGGAGAGCCAAAAAGACAGAAGCTGGCAGGGGCCAGGCTGCAGAGAGGAGGCAGGTGGCGACATCCAGGAGATCTGGGGAGGCTGCTGTAGACAGAGTGGCCCTGGGGTCACAGGCCCCTCTGGCCAACAGGCAAGGGTGGACAGTGCCTGACATAGTCTCAGGGGCCAGGGCCAGGGGCCTCGCACACCTACCTTGTCTGCAGGAAGTAGTGCTCCAGGTTATCAGGGAGAGCCTGATCTTGCGTTTCTGGCAGCATGGAGCAGAGGGACAAGGACAGGGTGGCTGAGATGCAGCAGAGAAAGATGGGTAGGATGATGAATTTCTGGTAGCTGACTGCCAAGGATGAGATGGCTCCAGTTGCCCAGGCCAGAGACACCAGCCCCAGACCTGTCGCCCTGGAAGGGGAAGTGAGAGCTCATCTAGGAGGCCTCCTGGGCCCAGAGATTGGGTGGAGGTGGGGTGGAAGCCCCCGCTCCCCAGACTTCACATGCTTCAGTCTCCAGCCTACGCACGGAGGGTCTGTGGAGCGTTTGGCTTTGGGGCCTGCTTCAGGATCAGGAGCAGGGGAAGTGAGAGCCAGGGCGCAATGCAGGCAGGTATGCGGGAGAAGACAGAGCGGTGGAGCTGGGTGGGAGGGGGAGCTGCCAGCCTAACCACGGAACCATGGGCTTCCCTGCCCCCGCCCATCCCACCCTCACCCACCCCCACCCACCGCCACGGGGTACAGCCCAGCCGGACCCTCAGAGCAGCACACACATTCAGACCGCAGGGCAAGGCCGAGTCTGCCCTCGGGCTGCCCGGCTCTGCTGTCTGCGGGCTGGCCTCGACCTGACCCTGTTGGCTGAGAGAGGGCTATCGACGAAGTTTGCAGGGTATCTGTAAGGTGTAATGGGGAGATCCAGGGAAACCACTCAGCACAAGCCTGTCACTCGGACTGCGGACTGCGGCGAGCTCCTGGGACCAGCCCTAGCCACATCCCATGGCCCCGCCCGCCAGGCCGCCTACCTGAGGACTGTGGGCAGGAGCTCCGCGGTGTAGATGAAGAATAGCGAGACTGAGGCCGCCAGGCTGAACTCTCCAAGCACGACCAGGATGATCATCATGGATTTCAGGTCTGTGGCCAGACAACGTGGCCACTTGAGCCTGGGCCTACCCAAAGGCATCTAAACCGTGTCCCCATCCCCCCACGCTTCCAACCCTTACCTCCCCACCCCCCATCCCCCCAACCCTGGCAGCTGATCAGCACACTCAGGCCCAGCCATGCCAGAAGTTAGTACATCTGCAGTGGGAGAGTTGCTCACTCCATGTCCTCTCAGCCCCAGCACCTCTGCCTCCAGGTTAATCTTGTCTTCCGTAGCCTCACCTGAGGAAGCTTCCCCTACCCTATGGCCTGCTCAGGGCCCTCCCACCTTCCCTATTATCCTCTGCAAGGTGGAGGAAGCAGGGGTGTGTGTGGGGGTGGAGGGGTGTGCAGAAGTGTTAGGTCCCTGGAGCAGGATTCCCAACCCTGGGCAGCCAGAGGTATGCATTGAGGGAGGAAGAAAAGATTCCGGAAAGCCCATTCTTCAGGCTTGGGGAAGCCTGGTGGGGGGGTTGCCCCTGCTCACTGACTAGGAGGGGACCCCTTGCAGTTCTGGGAGTTTCTGCAGGCCCCTGCCACCACCCCATTCCCTGCTCTGGCCCCAGCTTTTCTTGGCTCTGGGATGAAACCAGAAATCTAGTTTTACCTACTGGGGATTCTACTCCTAGTTTCTCTCACACATTTGAGAGTTTTTTTCCGTTTGGCTCTGTATAGGCCCACTTTTTACAAAAACTACCAAGCCACAGCAATTTAAAAGAATGCATGTGTGACCCCATTTTGTTTTAGCTGCTTAACACTGCCAACATCTGGGAGAGGACCAGTCCCAGGCAAGACATGTAATTCTAGCCCTGAGAGAGCAGGAGGCCGACTCTGAGGCAGCCCCTGGACACAGCTTCCCTGCTCAGGCCCCAGCCGCTGAGGGGGCTCTCATGGTTAGCAGTTCTGACTGAGTGAACACTGACATCCCCACTCTCTAGCCCTATGACCTGGGTCATATTCATCGGCCCAGGACTCTTTGAAATTTTGAAAATATTGCTGTGCCTTCACCCCCCTCCCCCTCCAGTTTCCTTGTCTAGTTCTGAGCTGAAGGGTACTGTGCCTTCCTGGAAAGGAGAGGCCTCCCTGTAAGAATGTTCCTGAGGGCTTAGCCCCTGTCACACTCAATTTTCAGTGGGCAGGTTGTTTTTTCTTGGTGAAGTTCCAGATAACAGACATTTCCCAATCAGAGGTTATAGACAAGAGGCAGGCCCTGGGGGTACCAGTTGAAGGACTATCGGTGGGCCTCTGTTCACACTCAACCATCAGATCGGACACAGGCCAGAAGAAGGCTGCCCACTCTCTCTCTCAGGGACAGCACCCCATCCTCTTCCCCATTTCTGAGAGAGCTTCCAGCGCCCAGTTTGGGACTCTCCCTTGAGGAGGGCAGTGCTCCAATGATCTGCACCAGCTCAGGAGGGCAACAGGGCCGTGGGTGCAGCAGCTGACTCCCAGGGTGTCTTGTTGGCCAAACAGGGCAGGAAGAAGGGGTCTCAGGAAGCAGGAGGGTTTCAGGGGGCGTTACCCAGGGGAGGGTGAGCCATACCTGAGGGGAGGATAAGGACAAGCAAGCACATAAGGGAGCCTTGGAAGGTAGTCACAATCAAGCTCCACTTCCTCCCGATCTGCTCCAGAAGAAAGATGCAACACAGCCGGGCGGGCACCTCCACGATGCTAGGAATCACTCGTGTGAAGTGGATGTTTATGCCCAAATCCTTCAACTTGAGGATCAGCATAAAATAACTGTAACCCACAGTAAACCTGAAATGAAGCCAGGAGAGAGACACACAGAGAGAGAGAGAGAGAGAGAGAGAGAGAGGGAGAGGGAGATGCAGCACACAGGGCAGGAATAAAGACGGGGCAGAGACAAGTGGAGCAGGGTGGGAATGGGGGACAGAAAGAAGCTCGGAGCTCTGGATCTGTAGCCAAGCTGGTGTCCTTGGGCCTTGCCCCCTGCAGCTGCCCATGCCCTCCCCAGAGCTTCTGGCAGGTTCCAGTCCCGGGTACTCACCACACACAACCCATCACCAAGGTCACCCTGAGGAGGTACTTATTGTTATAGAAGTCCAGGACAGAGGCCTTAATCACTTTCTTTCCGGGTGGCTGCAGCTACAAGACAAGCAGGACCAACCGGAGGCCAGACTGAGACCCCAGCTTGCTCCCCACCCTCACAGGACCTCAAACTGCCCCCCACCCCCAGTGTCAGCTTGGTCTCTGGCCTTCCACTGGCAGCCTTCAATTTTGCTGTCACCATTCTCCTCGAGTGGTAGACTGGGGACAGCCTCTGGGCAGAGGTCCCAGGAGGAAGAGGCTCCTCCACACTCTAACCCTGGCCCCGCTCCAGGCCCGAGGCCTCTTACCTTGTCCAGCAGACTTAAGGGAATGATCTTCTTGTTCACACCGGCTGCGTAGCACAACATCTGCTTGGCCTCCTCCACCTTCCCCTTCATCAGCAGCCACCGAGGGGACTCTGGAATGATCCTGTGTGGCCCACCCGTGCTTAGCCATCCTTCTAAGCTGCCTCAGAGACCTCCAACATAATGTGACATGGATGTTGGAGGCCTTGAAAGTGACCCTCCACCTCAAAGTGCCTCTGCCCCTTGCTGGCAGTCAGCCCTTCCCCAGGCCACATACAGCCCCCAGTGCCCCTCAGGGTCACCCCAGAGCCTGGCTGCCTCTGTCCTATAGCTTCATCCACCTGTGCTACCTCCATGAGCACTCATGCTCACAACCCTCTGTTCGGGCCCCATTCTCATGGTCGGCATTTCTCCTGTCCCTCTCTGTCTCCTAATAGCCTGGAGGATACAGGGGACCCCAGGGCCCAGCCTGTGGCTGGGTGAACAGAGGTCCCCTCTGTGCCATCTCCTCCCCTCCCATAGTGCCACCGCCCTTGACCTTGGAGTAACTCTCGTCTCCTGATTCGTCCCGATCCTCCCAGGCTGTCAGAATCCACACAGGTAAGCGTTTAAGGCACTTATGATGTGCCTGGGAATGTGCTTGGTGCCCTTACATATAAACCAGTTAGTTTAATTCCTGCCCAACCCTGGACCTAGTATAATTATCTCCATTTTATTCCCAGTCTCAGGGGGTAAGGGCTTGCCCGAGGTCACAGAGGCAGAGCTGGCATGGAATTCAGTGCCCTGAAGAGGCACTCTTTACAAACTATGCCATCAGTGAGCTGACTTCTTGCACACACACCCCTCCCCCAGTCTAGGCTCCAGCCTCAACTCCTGTGGCCAGCTGGGCAATGCCCTTGACACTCGGGGCAACTTTATTCTCTCTGCCTGCCCCTGCTCCTGCCCTCGGCTAGGGGCCAGCAGGAAGCCCCCCTGCCATCCTTCTCCATGGTAAGTCTGAGAACACTCCCAAAGAAAGTAACCCAACTGGGACTGCTTCAAAAAGATGGGAGATTGAGCATGTGCTCACTCTAAACCAGAGGAAAGAAAGTGGATATCAACAAAGAGAGTGGGACAGAGGGCAGGTAGAAGAAAGATTTCACAAACACACCCACAGCCCCGAAGTGCGTGGAGGCAGGTCGGTGACCGGGCGGCAAGGCACCGCACACAGCCAGGGCACCCGGAACACCCAGTCCTCCCAAATGGGACTCTAGTTCCCTCTGAGGTTTGCACCCAGAGGCTAAGCCAGGCTGAGGACAAACACAGGGGAATGGAGGGGAGGCCCCGTGACTGTGTGACTGTAAGGGCCTACTTAGCCAGAGCGATTCCATCTCGGATTAAACAGCCATTTTGTTGTTTATGCAGTAAAATATGGTTGACCAGTCCCTGATAACAGAGCCCAAATACAAGGGAGGGTCAGGTCAGGTGGAGATAACAGAGCCCAAATGCAAGGATGAGTCAGGTCAGGCGGAGACATCTGATCATTATCTCCCTAAAGAATGTGGGCCCCGCCTTTTGGGTGCCAATTCTGACCAAGGTGATAGGCTAATTCAGATGGCTGCTACCGGGTGAATTATAATTCAATTGGCCACCGGTGTGTGACCTAGCATGACTGTGCAGCTTTCTCTGTGTGTTGCAATCTCATCAGCCACCTGTGTGTGGCCAGGCTCAACCACATGGTCTTTGCTCTATAAAAGTTAGTCTGTGAGGCTGGGAGGGGTCGCTCTTTCTGTAAGAGGCGGCCCCGACCGGTCTGTTTGATTCTTTATGCTTGGCACGAAATAAAGCTTTGCTTGACCTTCGCTTTGTATCAGTCTCGCTCCTTTGATCACGGACCTTATCAGTGACGATGACAAGAGTCCCCACTCCCAACCCCACTGGGGAGCAAAACAACCTGAGCCAGGTAACGCCCTGGCTTTGGGATCCCTCAAAAAGAAGGCGCCTGCTGTTTGGTCACCCCGTGGTAGTCATTCTCAAAGTGTGGTCAGTGGACCGGCAGCATCAGCATCCCCAGGGAACTCGTTCGAAATTCAGATTCACGGGCCCCGCCCCAGTCCTACTGATTGAGACGCTCTGGGGGCAGAGCCCAGTCACTGATGTTTTAACCAGTCCCCATGTGATTGATTCTGCTGCTATTGGAAATTTGAGATGCATTGCCCTACAGGATTACCAGCCAATCAGCTTCTGTTCACAGCTTCCCATTAGCATCTTAGTAACTTGCTCTTAAAGATGAAGGGATGATCAAAAATCACCAAAATGTTTGGGGAAAAAAAAACCTTTCAATGTAAACGGGGCCAAAAAAAATCAAGCAAGAAAACAAAAATTATGCCAGAGGACACAGGTAATGTAGGGAGCAGGAGAGGAAAAAAAGAGAAAACTCTAACTTGTATCCCTCAAAACATCTGAGAAAGTTTTGCAATTTTATATTCATAGTACAAGTTTCCAATGCTATTGAGAAAATAATAAAATCAGAGAATGAGGAAGAGCTGGGTAACTGAACATTACATGGAAATTTTGTCTTGGAATTTCTCCTGATGTCCCAAGGCTATTAACAATGACTGATAATCTCCTATTCTAAAGAGAGGTGTTACCACATTTGGGACAGGATTCACTAAAAATAAAAATAAATAAAAATACAGAACAGCCTGGTAGCCACCTCCCTCAGCCACCAAGAGAGGTTGGAAATTTCCGGTTGGTGGTAGTGAGACTCTCTTGCCCTCCCCAGGTCACTTTCATCTATTCAAACCTGGTGAAGGGTATCACCTTCGAGAAAGGGAGTCTGCCCTCCCACTCTTTGCCTGGAACTTACTGATTCAGAAATGAGGGAATTGCCCTGTACTCCAGGCAATCATTTACGGGGAGAGTTAATTCCCACGCCCTCAAGTTGGAGTGCCTATGCAAACCCAAAGGTCAACCTGAATATGGTCAGGCAGGAAGTTGGTGGAAGCCACCTGCAATGGCAGGCTGGGGGATGGGGTGGTGAGAGCCTTTTTGGCCAAGTGGACCCTGCTATCTTGAAGTCACCCCATGTGCTAGGGCGCGGAGACCTCTGCAGAGAGAAGCTATGGGTGAACTGTCAGCGACAGGGTGTGGAGAGGTCATAAGGACAGTGTCTGGAGCATTGGGAAACACCAGGTGGACCCCTGAAGACCTACATATGGGCCATGAAAAGCTCATCAGCCTCCCAACATCTGCCCTACAGAGCATACTGACCACCAGTTACAGCCCCTGTCCCACACTTCTTTCTTTTCTCTGATGCCCTAGCCCCTGCCTAGGATCTGGAAGGTCAGAGCAGGGAGACAAAGGAGGAGGGGCAAAGGTCAGAACCCTCACCTGAGCTGGTTAGCCACCAGGGAGAAGCTGTGAACTAGATGAAAGATTAAGTTTAAACTGGACGAGACTGGATTTTTTTAAAGCTTCAAAGTGAGTCTGAATGATCAAAATGAGACTTTTCCTTACAATGAATAATGACTGTAAATAGGGGATGCCTGAGTGGCTCAGTTTGTTAAGCGTCGGACTTTTGATTTCAGCTCAGGTCATGATCCTGGGGTCCTGAGATCAAACCCTGCATTGCGCTCTATACTGATTCTGCCTCTGCCCCTCTCCCCACTCACTTGCTCTCTCTTTCTAAAATAAATAAATAAAATAAATCTGTTTTTTAAAACTTTTTTTTTTTAAATTATTCGTTTGTCAGAGAGAGAGCGTGCAAGCATAAGCAGGGGACGGGGCCGGCAGAGGGAGAAGCAGGCTCCCGGCTGAGCAAGGATTTTTCCCCATGTCGGACTTGATCCCAGAACCTTGGGATCATGACCTGAGCCGAAGGCAGATGCTTAACTGACTGAGCCACTCAAGCATCCCAAATAAATAAAATCTTTGACCAAAAAAAAAAAAATTGATTGTAAAGAGAGGGAAACTGCCCAAGATATTGTCAAGTGTCAGGGAAGGAAGAGCTGACAGGACATGTCTAAAGAAAAATGTGCCCCATCCAATGAGCTGATTGCTCACAGAATGTAGAACTCTGTAGGCACCTATCAGAAGAAAGGGCTAAGAGTCCACAGTGTGATGGCTTCTGGGGAAGGAACTAGGGGAGCTGAGAGGAGCTGTAATTTTTGACTTATGTTTCACCACAACCTTTTGGTATAAAGACTTTAACAACATGCATTTATTGCTTTTTTTAAAAAATGTTTTAAGGTCAAGCCATCAAAAACTATTTTCTAGCTCCCATGACAGAGTCATGCCCCCTGGCAACAGCGGGGCCCCAGTACACACTTGGGAACATCAGTGACTGCCCAAGATGGCAGCCAGCTTTGGTATTTGGAAGATCTCCAAGCCACATACAGGCTCTTGCTCTTAACAGGTAATACCACCTCTTATAATTCATGTTGTGCATGGCACAGTGGGTAAAATTCAGAGCCACACAGGCTGAGTCAAATCCCAGGTCTGCCACTTTGCAGCTCTGTGGCCTTGGGCAAGTTATTTTGATCCTCTGAAGCTTCAGTTCCCCTCTCACCACCCCCTACCCCTTCTGCCCCCAGGTCAGGAGACCCGTCCTTTTTGCAAAGTTGCAAAGTTTTGCACCATGATGATGTCAAGGTGAATCCTGATCCTTTCTCCACACAGAACTGCTGTCCTTACCCAGGTGACTTCTGTCTCTTCCTCTCACTCTCCATCTGCTTTCTCTTCTCTCCCTCTGCCATCACGTGTCCCTTCCTAGATTGGGAGTCTCAGGTTTCTGTCTGTGACTCCCCACAATTCAGAACACCACGTACTCTACCCTGACTGTCTTTGCTGCCCAACCACGTCATCAGTATCCCCTTACCCATCTCAGCCCAGCACTGTGGGAAGAGTCATCTCCTGGAAGGCCCCATTCTTCAGTCCCTCCTCTTTCCTCAATCCCCTGCCATTGCACTGAAGCCACCTCAGGGTCACAAAGGCCTTCTACCCCAGCATCAACTTTCTTGCCTTCAACCCTGCCTTTTCAACACTTTGGCTTCTGATTTTTCTGACCATTTCTTTGACATCTCTGTGAGCATCTCTGATGGGGATTAATGTTAGGGTTCCAGAGGTTCTTCCCTGGGCTCTTTCTCATTTCATCTGCATGTATTTTCTCCAAAGGAAAATTCTACCCACTCCACCCCCCTTCAAGGACCCTCCAGACCCCTCAACTTCTAGCCCATCAGACCCATCCCTGCGCACGCCATGTTTGCTCACCAGATATAGGAAATGAGGGGGAACACGGGTGCCCCACCCAACAGAAACAGCAACCGCCAGTGGGAGAGGCTGTAGGCAAGCCCATTCAGGAACATGAATCCCACAGAGAAAAAGCAGTGTTCGAGGATGATGGCGTGGGCCCGGTGTTGGCCTATTAGCCACTCGGTAGCTGTATGTAGGCCAAGAGGACAAAATCACGGTCAGCTCAGAGTCCCTGGGGTTACCCCGGCACCCAGCCTTCTGAGATGCCCCAGCCCTGCTTGGGACAGTTCAATCTGGATGAAGGTTCTTCTGCCCAAGGTCAACAGGACCTTAAAGCCAAGCGGAGTGCATCTGTGCTCCCAGGACACGTCCTAGGCCCCTTGTCTGACCTCCCAATCACACATATAGCCTCCAGTCCCTTCCTGACCTCACGGCTCCCTCTCAACATCTCCTGCCTGACCACGTGTCTCTCTTGCAGAGATGGCCCATTGCTGGGTACAACTCCTCACAAGTGGCCTGACATGTGGTGAGGCAAGGAGTGTGTGCCTTTAGCTTTGTTTTTAGTCCCTCAGGCCTCTGTGAAGAAGCAAGTTCCCTTGGATAATCTCCAAGGAAAAAAGGTTTCCTGCCTGGGCACCCTGAGCTCACTAGGCCACGGAAGCTGGAAGCTGAATGAGTGTATGGGAACTTGGGCCTTTCGCACCCCACAGGCCTGGGATGAAATGCCACTCCTCCATGTAACTGCTGTGTGGCCCTGAGCAAGTTGGCTAACTTCCGGAGGCTTTTCTGCTAAAGGGGTAAGAGAAGAGTACCTCCCGAAGAGAGTGCTGTCACGGTGACAGGAGACAGTACATAGAGAGGGTTTAGCAGCAGGCCCGGACAGTCTGAGGGGCTCAATACATATAAGCCATGGGGGGCCCAGGGGAACACAAGAGGTATGACGGGGAATGTGTGGGGTATGAGGGGCCAGGATGGAGGATGGGGATGGAAAGGCAGTCTGAGCACAGATTCTCCAGCATCTCCAGGACGTTGTGGGTGGAAGCTCCTCCCTCCACTGCCAGCCTCCACCGACTGCAACTCCATTAATCCTGCTGGCTCCCCTTCCTTACGCGCGAGCCACGCCCCACGCTGGCCCCGCCCCCGCGGTGCGCGGGGGGGGGGGGGGGGGGGAGACCCCGCCCCCTGTGCGCCCCCAGGGGGAACCCTCTCCCCATCCCCCTACCAGGCAGCTGGGCCTCACCTAAACACACACTACTGATGGCGTAGCACACCAAGGCCTGGGACACTCCGAAGCGGAAGAACAGGTACTGGCGAAAGGTATTGACGAAGGCTGTCCCGAAGCCGAAGACGGTCAGCCCCAGCAGCGACATCAGGATGGTGGGGTAGCGGCCCAGCCTGCGGGTGTCCAATGGAGGCTGCGCCAAGGGCTTGGACCTCCCTGTGCTGGCCCAGCAGGACACCCGGGGCCGGTCTGGAGCAGCCTGTAGGCCTCCGGAGTGTCCCTGCCCTCGCCGCCCCCAGCTTGAGACTCTAGCTCTGAATGCCCACGAGGAGGAGGCAGGGGCTTCCAGGGACCAGAGGGAACTCCAGGACACTCACTTGTCACTTACGAACCCAAAGATGAGGGACCCTATTAGGAGGCCGGCTGTTAACATGGTCTGCACGCCTTCCGTGTTCTGGTCCTTGCCACACACCAAGTCAAACTGGGGGTTTTACACAAGATTGGATATAGGACTTTACCCAGGATCAACTTTTTGGGTCCAGGGACTGAGCCAACAGCCCTCCACCACCACCACCACCACACCCTCATCATCCCCATGCAGGGTGGGCCTTTAGGCAGAAGGAGCCTGGGACAGGGACAGGCAGCTGTGCGTGTGCCCATCCTGCATCTGGCAGACCCTGGAATTGAGGCCTGGAGAGAGGGGACCAGAGGCCCAGGCCAAGATGGGGAATGGGTGGAAATGTAACTGAGCAAAGGCTGGAATCACTGAAGACCTTTTCCCAAATGCAGATGTCACAGCCCCAGCCCATAGATTCAAACTGGGCAGGTCTGTGCAGGGAAGGTCCCAGGTTACAGCTGTGGTGGAGAAACCCTGCAAGAGGTACCTGATCCAAGATGCTTCTTTCCCCAGTTCTCTCTTGTGTGTGAGTTCAGACAGAGGGCAGAGCCATAGCTACAGAGCAATTCCCTGGACAGATGGCAAAGCCTGCCAGCTGACATTTGCCTTGACCCCCACGTCAACTCTAGCTTCCTGGCAAAGACAGGTGAGGCCAGGCCTGACAACAGGGATCTTGCATTGCTGCCCTGGCCCTGTCTCTGCAAGGTCACCGTGGACCAGTTGCTTCCCCTCCCTGAGCCTCAATATCCCCATCTGTTCAAGGAGGGTGAGGGCACATCTCTGGGCCTGTGGGGTAGCTATAGACAGCTCAGGAGAAGGCACACCTCATTGACCAGCGATCGCTTCTTGGCCTCAGGATAGATCCACCCGTCTTGGCATGACTGTGTGTAGTTGAGGCCAAAATGGATAATAGAATCCAGATCCCAGGTCACAGGCAAGTACATGAGGCATGTCTGGAAACTGCCATTGGGTTCTCGGGGCAGGGTCAGATTCAACTGCTGAGCCTCTGACAGATTGGGTTCCACTGCCAGTATCCAGCTAGTATTGCAATAGGGCTTCTGGGCTGCGAACATGAAGATGTCAGCAAACATGAAGACGGCCAACAGGATGTTAGGGACGAAGGTGAGGGCCACCAGTCTCCGCTGGAATGTGCCAAACTCCCCCACCACATCCAGGATGTTGGCAAAATTGTCATCCTGCTGGGCGTCCGAGGCCCTCAGTCTGCGTAACAGCATCTCCAGAGACGGGGACTGGGTGTGCACTGGTACCTCAAGCTGGTTCGAGTTCATGGAAGAATGGTGGGATCTGTGCTTTACCTTGCAGCCATTTTCTGTTGCCATCTGTTCAAAGAAAGGATACAGCTCAGTCTCTGCTGACCCCACTTCCCAGACATCAGAGACTGGCTGGGGAGCCACTAACCGGAAGTTTGGAGTCCAGCCTCGATGTTCTCTCTACTTCCTTCCTTTGAGTAGGAAGTTTCTTCGTTAACATAATTTGTTCCCTAGGGGCCCTACCCATCCCTGATTTTCAGTGCACTTAGCATTTTGTAAATGTTTTAGAAAATGCTATGCTTCTGTTGTCATTAATAAGTTCAGAGGAGCTTTCTTACCCACGGCTTCCCCACAACTGAAATTTTGGTTAGACAGACAGACACCAGTCTTATAAAAGGTAGGAGAGATCTCCAGGGAAAAATCTTCCAAAAAAACAAGCAAACCCCCCCAAGATATCTGGATCAGGAGTAGCCAGGTGACCACAGAATTTGGGACACCTGGGGCATCAAAATGGTAGAGAGGCATAGAGCAGCATAGAGCCTAACTGGGAAGGCAGGTAAGGGGGAGGAGGGGGTGAGAGAGAGAGAGAGAGCAATATTGACTGTAAGAATATAAGCAGATCAAGCAAAGAGTTCAAAAGGAAGCGTTCTAAAAGTCTTGAGAAGGCAATCTGTTCTGAGTCAATAGAAAAAAGAACCAGCAGCCCCTGACTGCAGGTGTTGAAACTGTCAGGTGCCAAGTTTATAGAACTACT
Source organism: Neogale vison (assembly GCF_020171115.1). Lineage (NCBI taxonomy): Eukaryota > Metazoa > Chordata > Mammalia > Carnivora > Mustelidae > Neogale > Neogale vison. The sequence continues at coordinate 156,987,832 of NC_058096.1, forward strand.
ATCGTACAAACTTTTTAAAGACACAAAAGTCCTAATTACAAGATGAACTCATGATAAGGATCAGTAAAAAGGGGCACCTGGGTGGCTCAGTGGATTAAGCCGCTGCCTTAGGCTCAGGTCATGATCTCAGGGTCCTGGGATCAAGTCCCACATCGGGCTCTCTGCTCATCAGGGAGCCTGCTTCCCTCTCTCTCTCTCTGCCTGCCTCTCTGCCTACTTGTGATCTCTCTCTGTCAAATAAATAAATAAAATCTTAAAAAAAAAAAAGAATCAGCAAAAAGACTTTTTTGGAGGGAAGACACTGAACTTCTAAAATGGAAACACTCAAAGGAAAAAATCTGAGTCAGATTTGACACAGAGGATTGGCACACTGGAACACACGGATGAAATGTGAAAGAGAGGCAAAGAGACTCAGGGGATACAAAGTTTACCAGGCATCCAGTTGGAGGCCTAGTAGGAGCAATGGAGAAGTAAGAGTTAAAGAGATAAAAGCAACACATTTTCTAAAAACTTGGAAAACATGAATCCACAGACTCAGGAAGCAGCATATCCCAGGTGGGATCCATAAAAATGAAACCCATAGCCACGCACATTGTACTAAAGCCGCAGAACGGCAGTGACAAAGGTCTTCAGAAACATCTAGAGAGAAGACAGGTCACTGACAAAGGGGCAGTGTGGTGTTCACAGTCTTCTGTTAGGAAACAAAATAAGCAACAAGGAAACCAAAAGAGAGTGAAAGTCTTGAGAAAAAAAGAAAATAGCCAATCTAGAATTGCTGACTCAGCAAAATTATCCATCAAGAACTAGAGCAAAATTATCCATCAAGAACTAGGGCAAAATAAAGACAGTTGAAACTACTCAGACATTGAGGGAGCGTTCATGTAAGAGACCTGATTTCACTGAGGTCCTAAAGAACAAGGAGGAGGAAAACTATCACGGGAGGATAGCCTCGGATGCCAATAATGAGCAATCGAACATGGAAAACATGTAAGCAAATCCAACTACTGATCGTATTAAATCGTAAAAATCCTGTCCATTTGTGGCGGGAAAAAAAAAGATCGAATGATGGGCAACAATAACATATGTCAAGAGGAGGACAATCTGAGCCAAAGTAACCTACAACCTTTCTATTGTTTGGGGTGTAGGACAGAGAAACCAGCATTCGAAGGCATATTTGCATGATAAAATTTCAAGGACAACCATTCCAGTGATATACCTAGAGAACAGTAGTGGGAAAAGGTATGGAGAAACAAGACATGGTACACTGATTGTCATGGATTGAGCCTTTTAATGATTTATTTATTTATTTAGAGAGCAGGCAACAAGGGCAGAGGGGGAGGGAGAATCTTAAGCAGACTTCCCGCTGTGTGTGGAGTGGGAGCCCATGACCCTGAGATCATGACCTGAGCTGAAATCACAAGCTGGACACTTAACCCACTGAGCCTCCCAGATGCCCCCATGGATTAAGCCTTTTAAAGATTTTATTTATTTATTTGTCAGAGAGAGAGAGAGAGAGAGAGTGAGAGAGGCAGTCAGAGTGGCAGGTAGAGGCAGAGAGAGAAGCAGGCTCCCTGCCAAGCAAGGAGTCTGATGCAGGACTTGATCCCAGAACCCTGGGATCATGACCTGAGCCAAAGGCAGACACTTAATGACTGAGCCACCCAGGCATCTGATTAAGCCTTTTAAAAGTTAAATTCATATGCTGTTTTTACAGAGGATGGCCAGTATTTTCCAGTTCTCCCAGAACACACCCAGTTCCCATCCCTTGGGCTGGCATAATGACTCATAGTGTCCCCTTCATTTCTCATAAGAGTTTTGATTTTCATGACAATTTGGTCATCCTGTAAGAAGGCACATTTAAAGAAGCATGAAAGGCTGATGGTATAAGAGGTTGGAAAAAGTTCAATTAGGTGAGGTGCCTGGATGGCTCAGTTGGTTAAGTGACTGCCTTTGGCTCAGGTCATGATCTCGGGGTCCTTGGATCAAACCCCGCATCGGATTCCCCACTCAGCAGGGAGACTGCTTCTCCCCCTGCTTGTGCTCTCTCTGTCTCTCTCTCTCAATTAAATAAAATCTTTTTTTAAAAAAGTTCTGTTAGGCAAATGGTCATCAAAAGAAAGCTGATTTAGCCATATTACTACCAGATAAAAAGATAAAGTATCATTTGGAATAGAGAGATTCATTATCTAAATGTTAATTTTAAATATATATGAACCTGGGAGCCTGGGTGGTTCAGTCGTTAAGTGTCTGCCTTCAGCTCAGGTCATGATCCCAGCGTCCTGGAATCGAGGCCCGCATCAGGCTCCCTGCTCCTTGGGAGTCTGCTCCCTCTTCCACTCCCCCTGCTTGTGTTCCCTCTCTTACTGTCTCTCTCTGTCAAACAAATAAATAAAACCTTTTAAATAAATAAATAAGTATGAACCTGATAAATGTCTTCAAATATATAAAACAATAATAAGTATAACTAACAAGAGAAATTGACAGCTCTGATATTATAATAAGAAATTTCAGTGCACCTTTTCCATGGGGTCAGGTATACAAAAACGTAGCAAAGATAATTTGCATAACACAATTAATGAGCTTTTTCTAGTGACCATTTGTAAACTTCTGCATCTAATCGCTAGAGAATACACATTTTTCTCGTACCTACTTAGGACATTTAGAAAACTTTATCATATACCAGGCAAGAAAACAAGCCTCCACAAATTTCAAAGAATAGAAATTGTCTTTTGACTACACGCAATTGCATTAGAAGTCACTAACAGAGCTTAATAGCTCAATTTAGAATTCTTGTATATGTCACATACATTTGTAATACAGCTGTAGGCATTTGTCAGTCTGCCTTCCATCCCGGGATCCCTTGGTCTCCTAAATGATTTTTTAAAAATTTTTATATGTAAAGGTTCACTCTTTGCTCTCCAAAATCCTACAGGTTTTGACAAATGTATAGGGTCATGTCCCCTAGGACACCATAGACTATCATACAGGAGTTTCACTGCCCTAAAAAAAAATTTTGTGTTCCACCTATTAAACTCTTTTTCCTACTTTACCACCCTGGGCAACCACTGGCCTTTTTACTGCATATCTTATCTTTTCCAGAACGTTGTATAGTTGGAATCATACAGTATATAGCTTTTCAGACTGGCTTCTTTCACTTAGCAATATGCACTTTAAGGATCTTCCATAATTTTTCATGGCTTGATGGCTCTTTTTAATTTTTTTATTATTTTTTAAAAGATTTATTTATTTATTTATTTATTTGACGACAGAGATCACAAGTAGGCAGAGAGGCAAGGGGGAAGCAGGCTTCCTGCCAAGCAGAGAGCCTGATGTGGGGCTCGATCCCAGGACCCTGAGGTCATGACCTGAGCCGAAGGCAGAGGCTTAACCCACTGAGCCACCCAGGCACCCTGATAGCTCTTTTTTAAATCACTGAATAATATTCTACTGTATTCACTTACCACAGTTTATTCATTCACCTACTGAAGAACATCTTGGTTCTTTCTAGTGTTTGGCAATTGTGACTAAAGCTGCTCAACATTTGCATGCTGGATTTTGTGTGGACATAGTTTTCAAATCAGTTGGGTAAATACCTAGGAACACGTGTGCTTTAAAGATTTTAATTATTTATTTGACAGAGAAAGAGCGAGCAGAAGTAGGTAGAGCCAGAGGGAGAAGTAGGCTCTCTGCTCAGCAGGGAGCCTAATGATGTGAGATGATGCGGGCCTCCATCCCAGGATCCTGAGATCATGATCTGAGCTTAAATCAAAAGTTGGACACTCAGCTGAGCCACTCAGGCACCCTTCCAACTTGTTGTATTTTTTTTTTTAAGGAGTTTATTGATTTATTTGACAGAGAGATCACAAGTCAGCAGAGAGAGGAGGGAAGCAAGTTTCCTGCTGAGCAGAGAGGCCAATGCAGGGCTTGATCCCAGGACCTTGAAGATCATGACCTGAGCCGAAGTTAGAGGCTTAACCCACTGAGCCACCCAAGCGACTGAAGCTTACTGTATTTTTTATTGAGACTTGTATTGAACCTATAGGTCGGGTTGGAAAGAATTGACATCTTAATAATATTAGATCTTCTGATCTATGGACATAGAATATACATATATATATAAATCTTATAAATATATACATATGAGTTTTTAAAAATTTGTGAATAGTCATAAGTCAAAAAGGAGATCATGATGGAAATTTTAATATATTTATAAATGAGTCATAATGAGTTATAACACATTAAAACCTGTACATGGTATAAAAGGTGGTACTCTGTAGGAAATTTATAGCTTTAACTATAATAGAAAATCAGAAAAACTGAAAATAAGTAAGATGCCTATGATAAAAAGTGGGGAAAAAACAGTAGTATAAACTACTTTTATACTAAAATTAGTATAAGTAAAGGAAGGAGATAGTAAAGTTAAGACAGAAATAAATAGAAATCAAAAATATAATAAAAGAATCAACGAAGTCCAAAATTGGTTCTTTAAGCAGATCAGTAAATTAGACACACCCCCGGTGAAATTAAATAAAAAATTTAAAAACAAAATACAGTAAAGTTTTTTATCTATGCAAAAAGGAATATAAAGACTCGGGAAGATTAAAAATATTAACTAAATGCTAACATCAACTTTATGTCAATGAATTTGAAATTATGAATTAAGTTCCTAAGACAAAATGAATTCAATAGACTCAAGAATAAATAGAAAGCCTTACAAGTTCTACAGTGATGAAAGAAATGAAAGCAGGGGTGCCCGGGTAGCTCAGTCAGTTAAGTGTCTGACTCTTGATTTCAGTTCAGGTCATGATCTCAGGGTCTTGGGATGGAGCCCCACATCTGGCTCTGTGCTCAATGGGGAGCTGGTTGAGATTCTCTCTCTCCCCCTCCCTCTGTGCAGCACCCCCATCTCTCTCTTCCTCTTCTCTCTTTCTAAATAATAATAATAATAATAATATAAAATAGAATAATTTTTTTTAGAAGACATGAAAGCAGAAATTAAGAACCTTTTCCTAAAGAAAACACCAGACCCAAAAAGTTCTATGGAAGGTCTACCAAACTTTTATATAACAATTTATTCCAGTGTATACAATTGTTTTTCAGGGAATAGGAAAAGAAAGAAACTTCCCAATCATTCTAACTTCAATAACAAAACTAGAGAACTATAGTATAACATTAGAAATTATAGACCCATTTCATTCATAAAAATAGATGTAAAAGCTCTATGTACAATGTTAGTGAGTCAAATTTGGTAGTGTGTAAAGAGGAAAGATATACTACAGTGATCAGTTTTAAACTAGGAATGCAAAGATGGTTTTACTGTTAGAAAATACATAAACACTTATAAATGTAAAGAAAAGCCATACGATAATGTTTAGAGATGCAGAAAATGCATTTGATAAATTCAACACTGATTCATGATTTTTTGCAAATCCTAGAAAGGGAATCTACTCCCCCTCCTAATATCCTAAAATGGGGAAACATTAGAATGATTCCCTTTAAAAATGAGAGAGAAGACAAAAGTGTCCACAATCGCCTATTTAACATCGTACGGTAGCCCTAGTCAGTACAATGAGATAAAGAGAAATTAAAAGCATAAAGATTGGAAAGAAGAAAATAAAATTCCTACAAATAATTAGAAACAAAAGGAGAAATTAGCAAACTAGCTGTGTATAATGTGAATATATGTAAGTCAATTACATGTCTATAAACCTAAAGCCATTCATTTTGTAAAAATAAACCATTTTAATGGGAAAATGTTCAAGTTCACTTGAAATTAAAGAAATGCAATTACAAGAATGCTAAGAGCATTTTTTATCAGATTGGCAAAAATTAAAACTATGACAACACATTTTGTTGGTGAGACCATGAGGAAACGAATTCCCATTTTTTTTTTTAAGATTTTATTTATTTGACAGACGGAGATCACAAGGAGGCAGAGAAACAGGCAGAGAGAGAGGAGGAAGCAGGCTCCCTGCTGAGCAGAGAGCCCAATGATGGGGCTCAATCCCAGGACCCTGGGATTATGACCTGAGCTGAAGGCAGAGGCTTTAACCCACTGAGCCACCCAGGCGCCCTGCGAATTCCCATTGTTGATGGGAATGCAACCTGTGCAAATCTTCTGGACAACCTGGCAACACCTAATATGCAGGAGAGTTAACCCGGCTGCCCTGAGTTTCTTCATTCTTGCACGTTCTCATAGGACCTGCATGTGGGACTGGTCCTCAGCTGGTTTCTGGGAATCAAGCCATGTGCTACAGACTGACAAGAATATTTTCCTTGCTTGGAACTTTGAACCACGTTGTACTGACTTGTCTATGTGGTTTGTGCCTTATGGGGAACATCTCCTTCCTTCCTAAGGTCTGAAATTGAGTCAGGAAGTTTCAGTAGCTGCAGTTAATCATGAAGGTACTTCGTGCTTATGTGACTAGCCCCTCCCTACGCCACACCTCGCCCGCCCCCCACCCCCCCAGTAAAAACCCTCAGCTCAGGCTCAAGGAAAGTTCCCTGGCAGGAAAGCCTTGACCTATGTTGCTGCTGTCCATCACTGGGGTAGTAAGAGTGTGCTGTGTAATTCTGCTCAAAGAGTATTTTTGGAAGGTAGCACCTGGTTCCCCGAGACTCCACGCCATGCATCTTTCCTCTTTATTGACCTTGTTTTGTATCATTCCACTGCATACATTTTAGCTGCCAGTATAACAATTTCTGAAGCCTGTGAATGGGTCTAGTGAATCCCAGAACTGGGGGTGGTCTTGGAGACCACTGACATATTTGACAGAAATATATATGCACTAACTTTTGGACTTAGCAATCCCGCTTCTAGAAATTTACCCTGAAGATACACTTTAGTCAATAAGAAAATACATTAGGAACAATCTAAATGTCCATACAGAGGAGAGTGGTTGAATAAAAGATGGTACAACTGTCCAACGGAATATTATGCAGCTTTCAAAAAAAAAAAAAAAGGAGGAGGAAAATGTCTATGAACTGATATGGAATGACTTCCAGGCCACAGTGGTTAGTAAGAAAAGTACTATGTTCAAGAACATGTATAATATGTTACCTTTCATATAATAAAGGAAGAGATAAGGTATATGCTCATTTGTGAGGAAAAAAATACAGCAAAGGTAAGTAACAGTCTAAAGAGATTGGTTATCTATGAGAGAGAGTGGGTGCAAACACGTAATGGGGGTAAAGGGAGGAGGGGGAATGATGCTTCCGTAAGTACAACTTTTTGTATTCTGACCTTTAGAACCCAAGCATTTTTTCACATACACCTCCCTCCTCAAATAAATAATTGAAATTAACAGGACGAGGCAAAAATCCAAATGGCAAACTAAGTGTATTATAAATAAACATCATAACCACATTGAAGGAGACAGAGAAGAAAAGAACTAACTTAAGTAACTTTGGAAAACAGTATGTCGAGGATATAAAGCTGAAGATAAGAATTGCACAAAACTGTATTCTGGTCAGTGCATCTGTTTGTCACAGGGGTATGAATTTGCAATGCTGAAGCTACTCTACGTACCTGCCTATTCGCTGGGGTTAAGCAAATAGCTATGGTGTGGGTAATAAGAGCTAGGTTTCTGTTAGAGAGAAGAGTTACAACTGAGGACAGGTGAAGACTAGAATGAAGACCATGGCCTTGGATTGGAATCAAAGGTACCAGTATGAACTCATGACTTCAGACACAGACAAAGGGCTAGAGAGATGCTGGATCTGTGTTTTCTAGCCCTGCTCCCTGAGAGGCCCGCAAGCAGTAACACCTCACAGCAATGATCACACCCAGTACTCAGATCTAGGTTTCTAAGTGAAAGAATGAGGGTTCTTTGGAGACGTGGTTGGTCCCAGGGCTGGAGCAGGAAAAGAGCAAGATGTGAGGGTAGGGGGTTGGGGGGGAATTATGCAAGTATTCAGTATGCCCCCTACAGAAGAAACTTCATCAGAGCCCAACTTTTATGGTGCAATAAGCAAAATTCACTTAAGATAACAACTGGAAATGTATTCCATTTCCGGGAAATCTATCAGCAGCCATTAAACCAAGCTAACAATATGCAGCTCTTTTTGGAATGAAATCTCAGAAATTGAGCAATATAAGTAATTGTTGTTAAACAGCATGGTAGCAAACTCCTAATTCTATTAAACCATGAATAGCATTTCTAAAAAACCTGTCTCCATAGATTCATTTATTTGTTAAAAAAAAAAAAAGAATCATTTATTTGTGACTTTTCCCCAATTGTGTATGTGTGTGTTTTGTTTTGCTTTTAAAAATTGCATGTCAGGGATGCCTGGCTGGTTCAGCTGGTAGAGCATGCAGCTCTTGGTCTTGGGGTCGTGAGCTCAAGCCCCCATGCTGGATATAGAGCTTACTTTAAAAAAACAATAATAAAAATGAATAAAATTGCATGTCCAACTCATTTGTTACACAAATTTAAAAACTGGCTCAGGAAGCCTGAACACATGGGGGCACCGGGGTGTCTCAGTCAGTTAAGCGTCTGACCCTTGATTTCGGCTCAGATCATGATCTCAGGGGTATGAGACTGAGCTCCGAGCTGGGTGTAGAGCCTGCTTACGATTCTCTTTCTTGGGGTGCCTGGGTGGCTCAGTGGGTTAAGTCTCTGCCTTGGGCTCAGGTCATGATCTCAGGGTCCTGGGATCGAGCCCCATGTCAGGCTCTCTGTTCAGCAGGGAGCCTGCTTCCCCCTCCCTCTCTGCCTCTTTGCCTACTTGTAATCTCTGTCTGTCAAATAAATAAATAAAATCTTAAAAAAAATTCTCTTTCTCCCTCTCACTCCGCCCCCCCCAAAAAGCTTATGAAAATATGTTGAGAAAGCAAAATACGTGGAGAGATATTTAATGGTCGTGAATAAAAGTTGTCAACTCCCATACTGATCTCTAGATTCAGTAAAATTCCAGTCAAAATCCAAAAAATATGTTTTGTGAAATTTCTCAAGATGATTGCAAAATATGGGGGCACCTGGGTGGCTCAGTGGATTGAGCCACTGCCTTCAGCTCGGGTCATGATCTCGGGGTCCTGGGATCGAGTCCCGCATCGGGCTCTCTGCTCAGCGGGGAGCCTGCTTCCCTCTCTCTCGCTCTGCCTGCCTCTCTGTCTACTTGTGATTTCTCTCTGTCAAATAAATAAATAAAATCTTAAAAAAAAAAAAGATGATTGCAAAATATGGAAGAATAAAGGGCATGAATACCTAAGACAATTCTGAAGAATAATAGGGAGGAATGATTTGTCCTGCCAGATATTGAATTTATTATAAAGTTAACATTAATTAAAGGCACAGTGGTAACAGTTCAGGAATAACTAAATGGAAAGCCCACAAATAGATCTATGCAAACAAAAGTTTGGAAGGAAAGAGAGAGCAGCAGGACTAAACAAAAATGGAAGAAATATGCCTCACATCATAAACAAAAACTCCAGCCCTCTTAAGGACTTAAACCTCAAGAACAAAACTCTTAGTAGAAAATATAAGGAATATATGTTTTACTTTTGCGTGAGGATTTTTTAAAAAATATTTTATTTATTTATTTGACAGAGAGAGATCACAAGTAGGCATAGAGGCAGGCAGAGAGAGAGAGAGACAGGAGGAAACAGGTTCCCTGCTGAGCAGAGAGCCCAATGTGGGACTCAATCCCAGGACCCTGAGATCATGACCTGAGCCGAAGGCAGCGGCCCAACCCACCGAGCCACCCAGGCGCCCTTGCATGAGGATTTTTAAAAAGATTTTATTTATTTACTTGTCAGAGAGCACAAGCAGGGGGAGGGGCAGAGGGAGAAGCAGACTCCCCATTGAGCAAGGAGCCCAACACAGGACTTAATCCCAGGACCCTGGGATCATGACCTGAGCCAAAGGCAGATGCTTAACCCACTGAGCCACCAGGTGTCCCTTGGGTGAGGAGTTCTTAACCAAGATGCAAAAGCTGTGCTATTTTATGCTAACCATAAAGTTGTTAAATGATAAATCTGACTACTGGAATATGAAAATTAAAAAAAAAAAGCCACAACTGGAAGAATATGCTTGCAAACACATTATTGGCGGGGGGGGGGGGATGAAAATCAAGAATAGGTAAAGAACCTTACAAATCAATAATAAAAAGACAATCCAAAACTGGGTAAAAGACGTGAGTGGGCATTTCAAGAACAGAAAATTCTTGTGGCACACAAGTGTTCGGTCTCTTTAATAAGGAGGAAAATGCAAATCAGAGCCATAATGAGAAATTTACACTCCTTTGCTTGACAAGACTTAGGAAGTTTTGACAAGGCATCATTTCTGGCAGGATTGTTCACAGTTTCACTTTGAAAACCAATCTGGCATTGCCTTATACAGTCAAATATTTGCATACCTCATGACCCAGCAATTCTACTTCTAGTATAAAGTCTGGGGAAACACTTTTACATATGATCCAGGGACGGACACCAAAATGTTCATGATGACACACATCAAATATGAAAAAAAAAAGCGCATAAATGCCCATCAACAGAATAATGAATGGAATACAGTACAACAATGAAAATGAATATACTTTAGCTATATCCATTAGGACTTGACCACCATGGGCTTTAAAGATGGAAGGGATCAGGAGCCCAGCAATGTGGGCAATCTGTAGAAGCTGGGAAAGAAAATAAATTCTCCTCTAGAGCCTCCAGAAAGGAATGCAGCCCTACTGACGCTTGATTTTAGCCTAGTAAGACCCATTTTGGACTTCTGCCCTCCTGAACTAGAAGGTAGGAGATTTGTGGTAAGTCACTACATTTGTAGTAACTTGTTAACAGCAGGGCTCAGAAACCCATACAGTGTGTATGCGTGTAAGGTTGGAGGGGTGGGGGTGGGGATAGAGGACACACCCCCCACCCCCCATCCTCCAGCTAGGGAACTTGGCTCTACTCAGAGATTTGACATTCAGGCCTGGAGCCAGCTGCACTAGCCTCCTCCTGCTGGGTCTCCTTCAGTGTGTCCCTCACGGGACCCTGCCAGTCTGCAAGGCTCTGGAGCACTTGCTTCCTCTGCTGACCCCAACGGTCCCCTGTTGGTGGCCAGGCCCCAGGCAATTGGTTCTGTGTACAAAAGAGGCCCAGGAAAGGGAGGTAAAGCTGGGAGCAGCACTTTATCTGAGGGCAGGAAATGGCCAACTACCATACCTGAGAAGTCATTTCCTGTGAGGGCAGCCTGCTCCTTCCACAGACTTCTCATAGCTGAACAGGCCCCAGCAGGCTCCTGTCCACATCTGTGCTGAGAACTCAGCCCCACAATTGCCAGGTGTCATCATAATTGCCACCTTCCACACCCTAGAAACACAGACTCTAGAAACAGAATGGGGCAAGGTGGGCTGGGAAAGCCTCCGTGTGAGGGCAGACAGTTCTGGCACCTGGAGTGCCTGCTGTCCTCATAAACCCCACTGAGGGAAGCTCTCCCACTCTTCCAGACACGACTTGCCCATCCTGCTCCCCATACCTGGGGTGGGGGATGGGGGGGAGAGTCAGAGGAGCTCAACTGCCTTGAGAACAGAGGTGGAAACAGAGCAGAGGCCTGAGGCAGTGTAGCTTTAAGATTTGGTGGGGGGAAGTTTGGGGAGCCACCCTAGGATGGTTTCTCCTTTTCCTGAAAGGAGGGAAGCTACCAGTTAGAAAGGTAGGAGGAAATGAGCTACGCAGATGGAGGGTAGAAATGGCCCCTGGAGAAGGCTGGAAAATAAGCAGACTAGAAAAGCCTGGCAGGAAGGCTGGGCGCTCTTAAGCCCAGTGGAGGCTGGCAACTGGGAATTCACAGGATAGGCCCGCTGGGCCGGTGACTGTGGCACCAGGACCAGCCACCTGGGCTGCCAGGAGAGAGAAGGCAGATGATGGGGCTCATTCGCTGCCATGGTTTTGTTAGCTGGGTACAACCAGAGGGGAAGGGTTGAGGAGTAGGCTTCTGGCAACAGGGAGAAATGGTGTCTATCTCTGGGTAGACCTGAAAACCACAGCGGACACCCTCTAATCTAAGCAGGGAGGACAGGGGTGGGGAGAAAGTACCAAGGTCAGCAGCCCAGGGGGCCCGGTGAGGCTAAGGATGGTGATGTGGAGCAAACGTCTGTGTTCCCCAAATGTATAGGTTGAAGCCCTAGCCCTCCAATGTGATGGGATTTGGGGATGGGTCTTCAGGAGGCCATTCCGTTTAGATCAGGTCATGAGAGTGGTGGGGCCCTTGGAATGACATTAGTGGTGGGAAGGTGGCCAGCTGGGTCTGCAGGCCAGGAAGAGTCCTCACCAGAACCTGATGCTGCCGGCACCCAGCTTCCAGAAATAAGAGAAAACACGTGTGTGTTTTTCAGCCACCAGTCTGTGGCCCTCTGTCATCACAGCATGGGCAGAAGCGGGCAGAGAGGAACAACGGAGTGAGTGAGCCTGGAGGATGGGACTGCGGGGGCTGCGGGCAGAGGAAGGGCTGTCTGGATTAGAGACATGAATTAGAGACATCCATTTCTTCTTCTCCTTTTTAATCACAGTGATTATTTATTTTTAAACTTGTTTTATTAACATATAATGTATTATTTGCCCCAGGGGTACAGGTCTGTGAATCACCAGGCTTACACAATTCACAGCACCCCCAACAGCACATACCTCCCTTATGTCCATCACCCAGCCACCCCATCCCTCCCCTACCCCTCCAGGAACCCTCAGTTTGTTTCCTGAGATTAAGAGGCTCTATGGCTGTCTCCCTCTCTAGTTTCCGCTTGTTTCACTTTCCCTCCCTTCCGCCTTGATCCTCAGGTTTGTTTCTCAAATTCCAGGTATCAGCGAGATCATTTGATAATTGTCTTTCTCTGGTAGGAGAGGCCTCCATTTCTTTCTTTCTTTTTTTTTTTTTAATATTTTATTTATTTATTTGACAGAGAGGGATCAAGAGTAGGCAGAGGCAGGCAGAGAGCGAGAGGAGGAAGCAGACTCCTCGCTGAGCAGAGAGTCTGATGCGGGGCTCTATCCCAGGACCCTGGGATCATGACCTGAGCCGAAGGCAGAGGCTTTAACCCACTGAGCCACCCACACGCCCCAGAGGCCTCCATTTCTTGACGTATGGGCCAGCGATTGTTGGGACTCTGGAAGTGGACGTGTATTTTTCCAAGAGGACGGTAGGAGCTGGGGTGGGGGGGACAGCGGGGAACCAGGACGTTTGGGGGGAATGAGCTGGAAGTCAGGACTAGGAGGTTTCTGCCGGAGGACAGAGCAGCAGCGAGGTGTGGCCATGAGAGCCCAGGTGGCCAGGAGGAAGAAGCGGGAAAGTAGTACCTTCTACAGGGGACTGAGAACACAGGAGCTTCTTCTGGATTTACGGCAGTAGTTCCAGAGACACGGGGTTGGGGGCACGGGTATGGAGCTAGGTCAGGGGGACACATAGAGGAGTTGGCTGGAGAAGAGTAGGGCTCCCTAGGCTTTGGACATTCACGTGGAGATACAAGCTTTGCAGGTCGGTGGGTTCGGTCTCAGATGCAGGCGCAGAGAAGCTGAGCTGGGTGACCCGGGCTCAGGCCAGGGCGGAACACCAATCAGGTGTCCACCTCCTAGTTCCTCCAGCCCACTGCCATCACCCCACCTAATCATCAGAGAAGATGAGTTGGTAAGTGTGTGCGCCAGAGCTCATTGTAATGTCGCCCTGCCCTGTTTCTCTGCTCCTGCTTTTGCCCTCTTCCAACACATTCTTCAGAGATAGCATGAGTTTTATAACACAGATCAGCTCAGGCCACTCCCTTCCTTAAAGAAAAAACAAAACAAAACAAAACAAAGCAGTACCTTTTATTGCGCTCAGGACGAAGTTTGGAATTAACCCTGAGTGTGCCTTCTGAAGCTCCAAAACCCCTCCAGCCTGGCATTTGCCTGTTCTTGGCCCCTCCCCGGCGCCCTCCTGCACCTGCTGCCTCCTCTTCATCTGCCCTGCACTTCCTTCTCCACCGAGAAGCCCATCCTGGGGGACTGCCCAGGCCCTGCACGCTGGGTCAGCTGCCTTGCGTAATTCCACTATGTCCTCTCCTCCTCCACAGCACTCTCCCGGGGCCCCAGAGCGGGGGTGTCAGTTGAATGGCCCCATATGCCATACATTTCTGGGTCCAGCGTGTTCCCCAAGGTGGAGGACTGGGTGAGTGGGTCTGTCGGTGAGGCAAGCCCAGGGTGTGTAAGTCAGGGTCATGCTCTAGGACTCAGCCCTGAGAGCCATGGGTGTGGGGCAGGGTGGGGGGTTGGCACTCCTTTCCTATCTCCTTGGACCTCGGGGGCAGACCAACAGAGCCCTTCACCTTTCACACTCACGATTAGAGTCCTTGAGAATTTGTGTAAAGGGACCTCTAAAATCATCCACTCGAAAATGGGAAGCCTATATAGCAGGCTCCTGTCGCCAAGGCTTGAGTGGTGAGCCGTGCTCTTGCCCCCAAAAGGGGCCCTTATGGAGCTAACCATAAGGGCTCCATTGCTAGTGTGTCCCTCAACCCTGGGCTTTTCTCTGATCAACACAGTCTGTGGAGAATCACCATAGCCCCGTCTGTACTGGAAACTTCCTCGTCCTGTCAGGCCCCCTTTCTGTCATGTTCCTCAGGATAGAGTTAGGATGGGGCCTGCGTATCTTCTCGCATGAGGTCCCAGGTTCTCAGCTTCTGTCAGCAACTGGCAAAAGACAGACATTTCCCATGTAAACAGAATGAGCCACAGGGCACTTTTTAGTACATACAGAGAAAAATCTTTCCGGGGCACCTGAGTGCTCAGTCAATTAAGCAATTAGAGGTCCCTTTACACAAATTCTCAAGGACTCTAATCGTGAGTGTGAAAGGTGAAGGGCTCTGTTGGTCTGCCCCCGAGGTCCAAGGAGATAGGAAAGGAGTGCCAACCCCCCACCCTGCCCCACACCCATGGCTCTCAGGGCTGAGTCCTAGAGCATGACCCTGACTTACACACCCTGGGCTTGCCTCACCGACCGACCCACTCACCCAGTCCTCTGGCTCAGGTCAGGGCCCTGGGGTCCTGGGGTCCTAGGATTAAGCCCCACATCGGGCTCCCTGCTCAGCCGGGAGCCTGCTTCTCCCTCTGCCACTCGTGCTGCTTGTGTTCTCTCTGTCAAATAAAATTTAAAACAAGAAAAATCTTTCCCCCAACAGCCCAAAATCCCTAAAAAGAAAAAAGTCCTTGGGGCGCCTGGGTGGCTCAGTGGATTAAGCCTCTGCCTTAGACCCAGGTCATGGTCTCAGGGTCCTGAGTTTGAGCCCGGCATCGGGCTCTCTGCTCGGCGGGGAGCCTGCTTCCTCCTCTCTCTTTGTCTGTTGCTCTGCCTACTTGTGATCTCTCTCTCTGTGTCAAATAAATAAAATCTTTAAAAAAAAAAAAAAAAGAGTCCTCAAAGACCTTCCCAAAGGCAATAGGTGAAACTTCATGGATGCTTGCGTCCTGAAGGATATGTTAAGTCTCTTTTCAGCTGCTTCAAAAGAATGGGAGTGTCCCCATTTTAGAGAAAACGGCCTCTAGTTTTGAAGTGGCTGCTTTACAAATCCCATGCAGCTTTTCCCAGCCAGGCAGGTTTAGCCTGGGTGCCACACTGTGCCACGAAGGACTTTCAACTGTCTCCAGTGGTGACTTGAGCTCGGGATTCCACAAGAATCCCAAGCTGAAGTCAGAACAGGAAGCTAACTGAAACTTCTTCCCATTGTTTCAAAGCCAAATCTGTGAGTAATAATATCTGTGTATTCCAGAGAGGCCAGATTTGCAAAGGTGGGGAAACTAGCCCAGCAGCAACCACCCCTCCAGTCTCCACAGGAGAAGGTAAGTGGGAGAGGGGGAGCGGGGTTCTGAACGAACCCTTCCGTCCTCAGGAGGGGATGCTGAACTTCCTGGTCTGCTGGGAAGCTAGCTGGGGGCACCTGGGGGGTAGGGCAAAGGGGGGTGTGAGGCTGGGAAAGCACTTTTCCGCTGTTTGGTGGTGCAAGATGTATGGTGCTCTTGTGGGCCCCGTAGTGGTCAGGGAAGGCAGCCTGACCGGCTGTGGCTTGACAGGACCCCAGCCAGAAGGGCTGTCTGGAAAGGGGTACGTGCAGTGGAACAGACTGTGCGGGGAGCAGTGCTGGGGGCGGGAGCTGAGGAGGGGCCCAAGAGGTCTGCTGGGAGTCCATTGCTCAGAGGCAGGGACAGGCAGGGGTGCTGGGAGCACCGCTGAGAAATCCTGCAAAATGTCCCTGTGGAAGAGAGAACTCTTCGAAGGCTGCCTCTGTGCACTCCCTGGCAATTAGCCGGTACAAGCCTGGAGGGAACCACAGCCCACGACAGCCAAGTAGCCAGACAGTTGCCCTTTCCCCTGGCCCTGTACGAGTGAGCCATCCCCACAGGAGCCAGAGGCAGCAAAGGGCGAACAGGAGGAGGAAGGCGAGGAGAGGATCAACCAACCTCCTCTCCTGCCCCACCAAGAAGCTGAGCATGGGGCAGGGGGTGGAGGATCTTTGAGGGTAATGGAAACCCAAAGCTTTGATTGGGAGCACACACTGTCCTCTCTGAGCAGGATCAAATGTCCTTCGGGGCCCCCGAGTAATTTGGAGTTTGGGTCTGAGAGCGAAGTGCCAAGAAATAATTCCTGAGATGTTTTCAGTGCAAAAAAGGTGATTTTATTAAAGCATGGGGACAGGATCCGTGGGCAGAAAAGGCTGCATTCTAAATGTGAGGAGTGACTGATTACATACAGGTTTTTATCCTATGCACAGGACTCCAGTGTGGACAGTAAAGAAGTATCCATGGCAGGTGAGGACCATCTGTTGACATGAAGGGATTGTAGTGATGGAGCCTGGGCACCAAGCAGAGAAACACTGAAAAAGGGCTCAATTTAAATAATTTAATTTAATTTTAACTAGTTTTAATTTAAATAATTTTAAATAAAGTTAAATTAATTTCAATTTAATCAAAATTATGGTTTTATTAAATTATTAAAGTAAATTAAATAATAAATGAATAAATTTAAATTTACTTATTTGAGTGGGGCGGAGAGTCTCAAGCAGACTCCACACTGAGCACAGAGCCTGATGCAGGGAGCATGTCATGACCTTGAGATCATGACCTGAGCCAAAACCAAGAGTTGGACACCTAACCAACTGTGCCATTCCGATGCCCCAAGATTGTGCTTCTCTTGTAAATCAGTAAGATAGTTACAAACTGATGGAGTTTGATGTCCTTCATGACTGACCATGATCTTTCATGATGATCCTTCATGACTGACCATTTGCTTTTTCCTTTCTTTGTTCTTGGGTGGTCATAAGTGCCTGAGAAATGTCCCATGTATCCCACTCTCATCTCACAGGGGAGAGAGGTATGTGTAATGTCAGTGTGTCTTTGACCTCAGCTTGCCTCTTTAATCTCATCATCCCCCACCCCCCTGCACTGAACGACTTTGACACTTAAATATTTGATGGTGTTGAAGGCGTAAGGTCTCATCTTCTGTATCTTCTTCCTGTTGAATAGGCACGTAGAGATGTCCCTACCTGTGGGTCAACACAGATCAGTTAGGGAATGCATAGGGGAGTTACAAAAGGTGGAGGCAGCTGAGCCCAGTGTGGACAGTAAAGAAGGATCCATGGCTGGTGAGGACCATCTGTTGACGTGAAGTGATTGTAGTGATGGGGTCTGGGCACCAAGCAGAGAAACACTGAAAAAGGCAACATGTTAGAATCAAAACAGCTGTAAGACTGAGAAGTTCAACAAAGAAAGCCTTCAGAGTTGACCACAGTCTTCCCCTGAGCCAGGAGTTTAACCAATCATCGAAAGAGAGGGAAGGAAGGATTTTGTAGAGCCTTAATTTGAGTATTCATGTTTTTTGGTCGTTCTGTGACATTTTTATGATAACCTGGGGTGTATACACAGCATTCTGTCTTAATAATAGTAACTCCTTGTGCTGTTCTTAGGACATTCACAAAAGTAAGAAGCACATTAGTTCACTGGTTTCCTGTGGAGGAGGCACAGGCTTTCTTCTAGAGTCTGAGCCCAGGAAGAGTGCCCCTCTAACTTAATTGCGATGGGGATACATAATATGACCTGATATGGACCTCTCCATTTTGTATTTAAGTTCCCTGCTGTATCTGACTTCCAATCTTTAATTAAACCAGGTCTCCCAGACTTCTGGGGTGAACTTTCAGTTACAGTTAAATCAGGTTTGGGGACCATGTGATCAGTATATTCATTAAGTAACTTGGGAATTAAACCAGCCTCGAATGAATCATTTAAAAATTATAAACTTCATCTAATAACAGGTCCACTGTAAGACATGGCTTTCCATCTAATAACTCAAAAGGGCTAAGTCCTAAAGGTTGTTTTGAAGCAGTCTTCATCCTGAGAAGTCCTATTGGTAAGAGTATAATCCAGTTTTCCTGGGTCTCTAGACCAAGTGTAGATAGCTATTGTTTTAAGATTTCATTCATTCATTCATTCATTTATCTGGTACAGAGAGAAAGCACAAGCAGGCAAAGGAAAAGTGAGACTAATAAACCCAATGTGGGGCTTAATCCCAGGACCCCAGGATCATGATCTGAGCCAAAGGCAGATGCTTAACTGACTGAGCCACCAGGGGCCCTGAAAGCTGTTGTTTTAAAGTGTGATTAGCTTTCTCTACCTTTCCAGAGGACTGTGGATGCCAGGCTGACTGTAGAAAATATTTAACTTTTAAAGCTTGTGGTATTGAGTTATTTGCACAGTAAAACAAGGACCATTGTTACTTTGAAGAGATCATGGAAGGCCAGATCTAGGAATAATTTCTTGCAGCAAAACTTTTGTTATTTCTGTGATTCTTTCAGTTTTACAAGGAAAGGCCTCGATCCAGCCAGTGAAAGTATCAACAAATGCTAGTAGGAATTTATAGCCTTAGCAGGGAGGCATTTGTGTTAAATCAAGCTGTCAGCCCTCTCCTGGATACCTTCCATGCCTCTGGACTGGTTTCAAAAGCGGAGTAGGGGGTTCCCTATGCCTTTTGAATTTACTTGTACGCAAACAATACAGGATCAGCAGACCTGTTCTATTGTAGTTGTTAAATTTACTCATCAAATATATCTTTAATCGAATGTTCTAAAGCACTTTTGCCCAAATGATTAGTCTGGTGTAAACCGTGTATTATATCCCCTTGGTTATTTTGGGCATAAAGATTTTTCCCTCATTAATAAGCCACCCCCATGTATTCTTTGAATATCCTGATTCCTGGGCTATGTGGATTTCTTGGTCTGAATAGACTGGAGTTATGTACTTTATTGGAGTTAGGACTGTACAAGATTTAATATTTGTTTATTTTGTGCTGTCTGCTTGGCTATACAGTCTGTCAAAGTGTTTCCTTTAGATTCTAAGGTCATATTCTTTTGATGTCCTCTGAGGTGAATCACAGTTACCTCCTTAGGTAAGTGTACAGCCTCAAGAAGAGTAAGAATTTCAGGCCCAGCCCCCTGGCTGGCTTAGTCAGTTAAACATCTGCCTTCAGCTCAGGTCAAGATCTTGGGCTTTTGAGATCGAGCCCCGCCTTGGGCCCCTTGCTCAGCAGGGAGCCTGCTTCTCCTTCTGCCGGCAGCTTCTCCTGCTTGTGCACTCTCATTCTGACCAAAAAAAAAAAAAAAAAAAAATTTCAGGCCCATATTTGGTTGGGGAATTATGGCTTGACAATAATCCCCTTTCCTTCCAAATTGCCCCATGAGTGCCCAGCACCAGGAAAACTTATTTGGAGTCTATAAACATAATAATTTTGAGGCCTTTTGTCAGTTGAAGGGCACTGGTAGGTGCTATTAATTCAGCCTTTTGAGTGAAAGTATTTATTGGAGGGCTTTTGCCTCGGTGCTCTTGGTTAAACTATAGCGTTTCTCTCTCCCTCCTCCCGGAAGCTATTGCCATGAGTAAACCCATCGTCATCTGTATTGTCAATAGAGGAATCTTTGAAATCTGATCTGCTGGAATGAACAAAATCGATCATCTCTAGGCGGTCGTGTTCTGGCACAGAAGTACAGTGTTCAAGTGCAGGCCTTGGGGTAGCTGGGTTTAAAGTTTGACAGGTTTTAAAGTATTACTTCAGGTCTGCCTCAAAGCATAGCCTGGTATTTGGTAAGTCAGCTGCCTGTAACCCATTAGTGGCCTTCGGTCTCTGGGACACTTTGGACCTGGTGTGGAGTCATCCCTGTCAAGGACTGCCCCCCGACTAAGTCCTGAAGCTGCTTCTACCAAGAGGGCCGAGCAGCCACTGCCGGCAGACAGTCTGGTCTCCCTTGTGCTCCATTATCAAGTGTTCTGATGAACAGCCCACCGGTGTTGTTTCATTTCCGAATTCTAGCCTAAGAAGTCCCAAAGCATGTCCCTGTTTTTCTGCTATGTATAAAGCGAGAGGTGTTTCTAAATTTGGTGACACCAAAGCTGGGGCTGACAAAATCTTTGCTTTTAATGCTTGAAAGGCTGTCTGCTGGGCTTTAGTGTAGAGTCAAGGCTCTTCATCGGGGCCTCTAATTGAGTCATACAATGGTCCGGCTAAGAGCCAAACCCAGGAACCCACAGGCAGCTCCTGGAGAGGACAGAGTAGTTTTTCGGTACCTGGGGGTCCAAGATCTAATAGAGCCTTTTTCCTGTCAGTAGACAAAGTATGGTGACCTGGTGTCAGCTCATGTCCCAATTATTGTACTTTCTGTTTAGGTATTTGTACCTTTTTGGGAGGGATACAAAATACCGTCTGCCAGGAAATTAAGTTATAGAACTACCATCAGACATTTCTTTTGTGGGGCTAAGATTAGAATATCTATCATATTGGGGCACCTGGGTGGCTCAGTGGGTTAAAGCCTCTGCCTTCGGCTCCGGTCATGATCCCAGGGTCCTGGAACTGAGCCCCACATTGGGCTCTCTGCTCAGCAGGGAGTCTGCTTCTCCCTCTCTCTCTGCCTGCCTCTCTGCCTACTTGTGATCTCTGTCTGTCAAATAAATAAATAAATCTTCAAAAAAAAAAAAAAAAGAGTATCTACCACATATTAAACTGTAGTCCCTTGAGGCAGGGAAATACCATGGAGGTCTTTGTTAAGCGCAGCCCAGAACAAGGGAGGCCTGCCTCTATCTCCTTGAAGCGAGACTGTTCAAGTTCACTGAGCAGTTCGAGGGCTTGAAGGTGATGTCCATTTAAAGGCAAAGAGTGGCTGCCTTCTCTTACTTGGAGGAATGTGAAAGAAGGCATCTTTTAGTCAAGTGCTGTAAACCACTTGGCGTCACCAGGGACCTGGGTGAGAAAAGCGTATGGATTTGACATATGGGATGAGCAGGCACAACAACTTTATTTATAGCTCTTAAATCTTGTACAATTCGATAAATTCCCCCATTTGGCTTTTTTACTGGTAGAACTGGAGCACTGTAAGGAGATTGACAAGGCTTTAAAATATCACATTTAAGAAACTTCTCATTAAGTGGTTGCAACCCAGCCTTTGCCTCAGGTTTTAAAAGGTATAGTTTTTTTGTTTTGTTTTGTTTTTAATATTTTATTTATTTATTTGAGAAAGGACACAGCAAGAGAGGGAACACAAATAGGAGGAATGGGAGCAGGAGAAGCAGCCTTCCTGCTGAGCAAGGAACCCGATATGGGACTCGATCCCAGCACCCTGGGATTATGACCTGAGCCGAAGGCAGACGCTCAACAACTGAGCCACCCAGGCACCCCTAGGTTATAGTTTTTTATGAGGTGTAGTGGTTGGGTCCTTTAAGGTTGCTTCAGCTGGTTGGGCTTTAAGAGCCCATCCCGGGACATCATAATCCCAGACCTGGGGATTTACTTCCTCCCAGATATTAGAAGGGATATCAGGGTAAGGTTTTACTTCTCCAGGTGTTAAAGGGAGCAAGCCACCCTCTTCTTTAAACTTCCTAGTTTATATATTAAGTCTCGTCCAACTAATGGAGTGGGACAAGACAGAAGGACTAGACAAACATGAGTGATCAATTGACTTCTATATTTACAGGTTAAAATCACTGTCTGGTGGCACATTTTGGTTTCCCCTTCTCTGCCAACAATTTTGTGGTTAGAAGGACAAGTAGGGCCAGAGTGCTGAATGAGGACAGAGTAAGTGGCTCATGTGTCAATAAGGAAATTGATAAGCCTTACTTTCCACATCAGGGAAAGCTGGGGCACAGTCAGCTTGATGTCAAGGGAGCTGGACCAGTCTCGGGGCCCATCATGCCAGATTCTCCGGTGCCTGCTCTTGGGTGGGGAAGTGGGTTCCTGTCTTTCTCTCTCTCTGGAAAGGAGGATGGTCTCTTTTCCAAGGTCCTTTTTTCTTATGGACAGGAGATGGCCCCAGTGGAGAGACTTTGTTTGGACATTCTTTGCTCCAATGTCTGATTTGGCCGCACTTGTAGCGCAGGGTCTTACCTTGTCCTGTGTCTGAAACTGACTTTTTCTCTGGTGCCTGGTGGGTCTGGTGGTGTGGTGAATCCACAAGAGAACCAGCCAGTATTTGAGCCTGTATTTTACCCTGCAATTGAGCTCTCTGGTCCTTTTCCTGTTGTAAGCCCGTATCTCTATTATTAAAGACTCCATTAGTTATACTCACTTCGTGAGGGTTTGAGGACCTCTAGCCATCTTAATCACTTTTTGGCTGATGTCAGGTGCTGACTGACTTATAAAATGGTTAGTATAGTTGTTTCCTCAGTGAGATTGGGTCCTGATTTGTATATTTATGGATGGCTTCCATCAAATGACCCTGAAACAGAGCTGGATTTTCATCGGGTCCTTGAGTAACTTCCAGAATTTTATCAAAGTTTACTCGTTTAGAGAATCCTTTCTTCATTCCTTCTATTAAACAGGTGACCATATGGTCTCCTCCTTCACTTTGCTTTCTTCTTGGTAATTCCAGTGAGATTCAGGATTGGGAACCTCAGTGCCTCCTACTGGATAATGATCTCTATCTCTGGCTACTAGTTTATTGGCAAATTCTCGAGCTCCTGCCCAGATATGGTTCTTTTCCTCAGGGTTGCAACAGTGAGTTAATATGATGGGCTATATCCTGCCAGGTCAAATTAAACACAATAGACAATTGTTGGGAGCCCTCAATACATTGAGAAGGGTTTTCAGAATATCGTCCTAATTGTTGTTTTTTCTGTGTCAGGTCTGCCATGGAGAATGGGACATGGACTCTAATTGTACCCATTTCTCCATTAGCAACCTCCCTAAAAAGATGCAATCCAGATTTTAGTTGAAGTCCTGGAAGATATGGCAAGTCCAGCTGGGCTGGGAGCAGATGGGTCTTGAGGTTTATAAGGAGGAAGGGTGGTAACAGAGCTGGTGTTTTCTTTGTTTGGATTGGTCAGTGACTCTTCCAACAACCCAGGTTTATTAGGAGGAATGGGCCTACTTAGACAATCATCATCAAATATGTCCCAAGGGAGGCTAATGAAAGTGATTGGTGGTTAGACACATTCTGTAAGAGGCTCTTAGGTCCAGATCCTGATTCGGGACCATGAAGGCATGGGCATGGGGTACCTCAGTCCATTTGCTCTGTTTTCTGCAAAAGAGATCTAACTGATAGATAGATGTACCATTAATGGGCCATTTTCCCTCATCTCCTAGAGTGTACTAAAGTCACAAAGTTAGAGAATGTCAATTTTCTCTTTCTTAAATCTTGTAATCCAAATTGACTCCAGTGGATTAAAAGGTATCTCAGAAGAGAATCCTTGGGGACTAAAGATGATACCACATTCCTAGAAAAGTAGAGAAGGTCCATTATAAAAAAATTCCCCCCTATCTCCCAGGTGGTGTCCCACACACGAAATGACAGAGATTCCTGGTGTCAAAGTGACCAGCAGTGTCCCCCTAAGTAGTCGCTAGGAAAAGTGCCTTGCCTTATAGGAGGGATGCTGGTGTCCCCTTGCTTCCCCATTGCATCCTACGCTATAAATGGTTGCTGGAATGGACTGAAATGCCATGACATGAAGAACCCACCATTTTTAGCTCATGGAAAACACTTAAAATGTTTTATAAGGGGGAAATTACTCAATTTTGTAATTTAAGTAGTTAGTAGGGGACACTGGCAGAAAACAATGAAGCCAGAAATCCACCATGATCTAAGCACCATTCCAACAGGTGTGGTCCTTACAGCTGGCTTCTCTAGAAAATGGTGCCAAGTTGAGTTTTAATCCAATCAGGTACTGGTTTTGGCCAGCTCTGAGCAAATGTCTCACCACCAAAAGCAGCCAGACCAGAGATGTGAAAGGGATCACATTAGACCAGTGAGGAGGAAACCTCACATAGGAGTCTTACAATTGGCAGCCATCCTAGTGACTGAGGTGGCTGTCCCATGCCCAGGAAAGGCAACCTTGTATAAGGACAGAAGAGAGGGCAACAAGTTTCTGGGTCTTATTATAATTCTGGCCAGGGTGCAAACTTCAAGCCAAAAGGCAATCTTTCTCCTCCCCATAGAATAGCCATGGGCTAGAGCGCTATAGCTTGAGCAATGGACATGAAAGTGTTCCAATAAGACTATACTCCTGAAAAGATCCTGAAATGAAAGGGAGGGAAGAGTAAGTATTCACCAAGTTTGCACCAAGGCTCAAATTCCAGATGCAAAGACTTGAGCCCCACACTGGACACCAAAATGATATAATTTGGAGTTTGAATCTGAGAGTGAATGGTCAAGAAAGAATTCTTGAGACTTTTTCAGTACAAAATAAAAATAAAAAAAATAAAAAGGAGATTTTATTAAAGCATGGCAACAGGACCCCTCGAGCAGGAAGGGCTGTAATCTAAGTGTGAGGAATGACTGATTCTATAGGTCTTTTTTTTATTTTAATCCTATATGGGGGGACAGAGGTGATGTTAGGACTCCAGGAAATTGAGCTTATACATTTCTGAAGGTCTGACTATTCTTAAGATTGTGCTTTTCTTGTAAAATCTGTGATCTTCGCCAAGTGACCATTTACTTTTTCCTTCCTTTGTCTTTGGGCAGTCCCGAGTATCTAAGAAATGTCCCATGTACCCCACTCTTGGGGGGAGGGAGATGCATTTGTTTTTTGCCCTCTACTTGCCTTTTATTATCTCATCAGCCCCACCCAAGCCAGCAGGACCTGGCCCAGCCATGAGAAGAAACTACAACCTTCTTCTCTTCTATAGCCTTTTCTCCCACCAGCCTGGATGGAGGCCACAGCTTCACAATTTCCTCCTACATCCTTGGAAAGGCTATAAGCATCTGCTCTGTTCTGAGCTTAACCCCAGACTGAGGGGACCAGAGGAGCCATACTCTCACAAGACTATCAGAGAACAAGTGAAATCCAAGATACACCTGAGGTCCTACCACGAACAGGGTTTGGGAGTGTGCTGGGGTGAGAAAGTTGATGAGAAGCACCGAGAAGAGGTCCATGTGCTTCAGGACCAGGCAGCCAGCAGCCAGCATGGGGACCAGGCCAGGGTGTGCTGCCTCCATCTGTGATTGGGACTTGTGGGCAGGTGCCAGCCTTTTCCAGGGGGTGTTCAGGCAGCTCCCTGCTGCTGCTGCTCCAGCTTCAGAGACACAATTAGAGGTATGTACTGCTCACAAAAGTTGCCCCTGGATTGGATGTTCTTCCCAAGGCCTTTGTCTCCTTTTCTGAAGGTGCTGACTCTGGAGGCCTGGAGGGAACAGGGGCCATCACTGACTGGCCAAGAATTAGTCACATGGCAGTATCCCTCACCACCCCTCCCCAGAGGACGAGGATCTGGCCCAAAGTCAGTCATATGTCTGTGGCTCCTGAGGGCCCCATATTGGCCTCTAGGCAACAGTGGACACATGGTGAGGTAGACATCTGGGCTTCAGAGAAACAAGCAGCTCACCGTGGCTGGGGGCCCTGCTCCAGGTCCTTGATGGTGTCCTTCAGGGGCTGGTCACGTGTCTCTGGCAGCAGGGCACAGAGTAAGCCTGCCCCAATGGGGAGGCTGCCATAGATGAGCATAGGGAGGGCTGCCTGGTACTCGCCCAGCAGGATCACAAGAGGGGTGAGGATACCCCCAATCCTCGAGAAGATGCCCAACAGCCCCATGCCCGTCTGCCTGGGGGAAGGCCAGTACAAGCTGAGCAGACCCAGCCCCAACTCCAGGCTACAGCTCTACCCCAGCTCCACCTTGAGAGAGCCCAGACCCTCATTATGGCCCCACAGACTCCCTAGGCTCACCCAGCCAGCCAGCCTCTGCTCTCTGCTTCCGTATACTAACTGCTTGTAGTCCAGCTGGATACCACGCTTCTCCCACCCCTAGGCCTGTCCATTTGCTGCCCTCCTGCGCACCACCAAATATCAGACCAAAGACTGGACCTCCTGCCTGACCCCCCAACCCCCACCTGAGTGTTCCTGTTTCTCAGCCATTCATTCTTAGACTTCCTCCATATCCCTGTCTTGACGAGGCCAGGGCATAGCCTACTTCTGTATCTGTCTTCCACTGCCTAGGATAACACAGGGACTGACAGTGCCCTGGGCCCCACCAGCACTGCTGCCCCTGAGCCAGCCTCATAAGCTCTCTGTGGAACAGCGGTGAGGGCAGAGAGGGATGGCCAAAGTCAGGGCATTGGGGCAGGAGCCCTTACCGGATGACAGTGGGGAAGAGCTCGGCAGAGTACACGTAGGAGATGGTGAAGCCGGAAGCCGTGGCAAACTTGCCCACCACAGCCAGCACAGTGACCACCACTGGCAGATCTAATGAGGGATGCTGGTCAGCCGCGTGCAGGGAGATGGCCCCATGCCCTGCGCCCCACCCCTACCCTGCCCTCCCAAGCTCCCTTCTGCACCTGGACCCCAGGGGAGCCCTCATTCTTAGAAGGGAAGCGACAGGCTTCTGGACGTGGGGGTTGGGGGGTGAGGGGCCAGGGTGTGGGAGAGCCAGCCCTGGTACCTGCTGGGACAAAGACGATGGCAATGCACATGAGGCCGCCCAGAACCAGAGTCAGCATCTGGCTCCACTTGCGGCCCAACCGCTGCATCATGAAGATGCTGCAGTAGCGAGCAGGCACCTCAACGGTTCCAAAGACTAGCTGCGTCAGGTAGATGTCCAGGCCAAAGTCACCGACCTGGAGGCTCAGGCCGAAGTACCCCAGGCTGTCCACAAACCTACAAAGTGTCCAGGCATCCCTGTGACTGCTGGGTGACGAGACATCGTCACTCTCGGGGGGAGCCTGCTGAAGAGGGAGTCACAGCGAGAGAAACCCATAACATCACACAGCCCGTCCCTGACAGTCACCATCCCCCAGCCACATATGCAGCCGCAGCAGATGCATGGCCTCGGGGGGGGCCTGGGCCCTGCTGTACTCACCAGACACAGAAGAGGATCAGGGTCACCTTCCGGAGCTGCGGGTGTCTGAACAGATCCAGGGCATTCCCTGAGGGGCCCATCTTCTCTGGGATGAGCTGGTAGGAAGATGCACAGTGAGGGGCCAGGTAGAAAGGTCTGTGCCGGCCAGGCTTAAGAGCTGGGCTCAGTCTATACCAAGTACCTGACTCAGGAGCTCTGGGGAGAGTTTCCGCTTGTTGACTGAGGCTGCCTTCTGGATCACTTGTTTAGCCTCCTCTACCCTTCCTCGGGTCAGAAGCCACCGTGCTGACTCTGGCAGAGCCCTGCAGGTCGGGAATGGCTGTGACCTCGGAGCCCCCAGCTCCCCCAGGGGCTGTCCCAGCTGCTCCAGTGCACACTGAAGCCCACACCCCTTGCTGTCGGAGTGTTCTGTGAGGTGAATGTCAGTATTATGCTCCAACCACACTTCCACAAGACTAGTCCCAGGGGGGTGGATTGCTTCTGGGAAGCACCTCCTCACCAGAAGTAGAAGAAGAGCAGCAAGACAGGTGCAGTGCCCGCTATCTGGAAAAGCCTCCAGTTTCGGATGCCATAGGCGAGTCCTGCCAGCACCATCTGCCCCACGGAGAAGGCGCACTGGGCCAGGACCACGGCCTGCGTCCTCCTCGAGGGCCCCACCCACTCTGTAACTGTGCAAACAGAGAGGTTGAGGGCAGGCCAGCCCCTGGCACTGTCCCTCCCTGGTGCTCCCCGGATGCTGCTCCGTCCACGTGGACCTCAGACCCCTTTGCGTGTGGCCACCTGTGGCCTGGGCTCCCGACAAGGCTACCACAGGCAGTCTGCGCACATGGACTGCTCAGACCCCAAGACCTCACCTCAAGGCTCAGGGCTTCAGGACCCATACACTCACGCAGGGACACGTTGCTGAAGGTGTACCCAGCGACAGCAGTAGCCACGGCAAAACGCAGGACCATATAGAGCTCAAAGCTGGGCATGAAGGCTGTGGTCAGGCCGATGATGGCAAAGAGTAGCAGCTGCACTAGGATAGTGGCCTTGCGGCCGATCCTGGAGTAACAAAGAGTAGGTCTGTGAGGGAATCTCTCGGAGGGGAAGGAAGGGAGACCCAGCCCTGCCCTGGGCTCGCTCTCCAGGGAAGGACACACTGCCCTTCCCTGGACACCAGGGAAGGGTGTGGAGGGAAACCGTGCCAGGAACACAGGAGAATGCTAGGTCAGGGGGGAGCTGGTCACGGTTCTTACCAGTCACAGAGAGGCCCAAAGATGAGAGCCCCAACGAGGAGCCCCGCCATGTACACCGACTGTGAAGTCTCCTTCAGGTACTTCTGATCACAAACCAGGTTGAACTGAGGCAGACACAGGCGGATGTGAACAAGGAGCAGGGGACAGCAAGTCCTTTGTCATCTAGCCCACCCACTTACAAACCTCTCGGGGCAGATGCCCATGGTTCCCAAACTGTGTGCAGTCACCTCAGGACACCAGAATAAATTCATGGGGTACAGAACAATATTTAACATTTTAAAGGGAAATATAGGAATATTTAACATCTGTCTCGTATTACAAGAACTGCCAATTAAGAACAGTTCTGTTGCAACAGGAGATCATGCTACACTCCTTTCAGTAACATCATATCGATGTGACACTGTATTTTTGGCAGTTGTTTTGGGGAAAAAAAGCAAGCATCATGTGGAGAGAAAATGTTCAAAGACGGAGACACTGTGCAGCTCCCAGTAGGTACACAGATCCTATTAATAGGTAACTATTTGTTTAAAAATGAAAAATATTTTCCTTTAGTTTGCATGTATTATTTTTTATTTTTTAAAGATTATTTATTTTTTAAAGACTGTATTGTAATTTTTTGCAAGGAAGAGGGGGGAAGGCAAGGGAAGGGGGAGCATGAGAGCACAAGCGGAGGTGGGGAGCGGGAGAGGGAGAAGCAGGCTCCCTGCCTAGCAAGGAACCAGAGGATGAGGGGCTTGACCCCAGGAACCTGAGATCATGCCCTTAGCCAAAATTAGATGCTTAATGAACCACCCAGGAGCCCTGAATGCACATTATTTCTTAAAACAGCTACTAAGTTCTTAGAACATAATTATTAAGTTGTTTGAACCTAACTAGTTAACACATAAAACCGTTAGGTTTTTCTTTTGGCTTGGAGATGCCATGGAGAATTACTGACACACTAAGGATATAAAATTTGGGACCTCTGACACGGGACTCACTGCTGCTTCCTGACCAACCGGGTCTCTTTCCCACAGCCAGGACACCCCTGGGACCTACTTGGGTGCCTTCAAATTTTCTCATCTGGCTGCGAAATCTCCATGAAACTCTAATCATTCACAGGCAGTGAGAATCCCACGGAACCCTCACACGCCACTTGCAGGAGATTAGGATGGAGGAATATGGGGAGGAAACCCTCATGTGTGTGGGGGTTCACTCGCGTGCACACACGGAGACTCTCTGCAGACTCAGAGAGAACCTGACAGATGATCTGAGAAACTGAGTGGAGAAAATACGCATGGCTGCGTAACTCCGCACGCGTCTGCTGCAGGTGCGCGATGGGAGGCACGTGTGACTGACCCCTACCCCCACTGGTCTCTGGGCCCCTCAGGGACTTCTGGGCTCCTGGCGTGGGAATGTCTGCAGGTTAGACACGTGAGCTCTCCTCCGCAGCCCGTGGAGACAGCGTCTCCATGACTCATGTCTTTGGAGGGCTCCCTCTGTGTTGGGTAGTCTCCTAAATGCTTCCCATGTGTTACATAATTCTCACGACAGTCCTTGATTTGTTGGCACACTGCCCTGATTGAGGAGAGGTTACGCTCATCATCTTCGGTCCACTGCTGGATGGCAATGGAGTTCAGATACCCCTTTTGCCCCAGACATGGACCGAAACAGCATGAAAGCTAAAAGAATTTTTACCGAATGAATCAGTAAATGAACGAATACCTACAGCTAGCCAACTAGCCAATCGTCATCAGTCAAAATAACTTTTGGCAAGAAATTAATCAGTCCAGAAGACACCATTGTGCTCCTATTCTCTTCTCAAAAACAACTGTTAATTTTCAATATATGTGGAATGATTCACTGATTGCACCTGGGAGGAAATGAGGCGGGACAGGGGATTTGAACTCGCTCCCCCGCGCTCCAGCTTGTCTGGTTTTTATTTAGCAAGCACAGGTTGCCTTTGTGGTTAGACACTCTTTAAAATAAGATGCCTCTGGAGTCTGAACTGAGCAACTTATAGGATTTATAACTTATAGCAAACAATAGGATTATTGGGGAACGCATAACATGATTATTACCACAGGGGCTGTCACCCAGGAAGCCTTCAGTAAATGTTAGCTCAGCAGAGGGTGCCCTGGCCACCATGCTCAGGAAAGTCACAGCTGGGGACAGACATTTCAGACTGAAGGCATGGGTGCCAATCCAAAGGAGTTTCCCAGGGCCGGTGCCCCTACTCAGTGGCCGCGTTCACTACCTCCGTATAGTGTATAGACCTGCTATTTCATTAAACCCTCATTCTAACCACATAAAGGCTTATCATTCTCACTGTGCAGCCACAGAGACCAAGGCTTGGAGAGGGGCCAAGAAGTAGCAGATCGCGTTCAGAGGGAACAGAGACAAGAGGGCTCCCCCTTGGGACACCAGCCTTTAACCTCCCCAGCCCTAACACCCACAGTGAATGGTTCTCCCTGGGGCCTGTCACAGAGGCACATAGACACCAGCCCCTGTTCTTGGTACACACCTGTCACATCTCCCGCCCCTGTTCCAAAAGCTTTAGTGGCTCCCTTTGGTCTCTAGGAGAAGGCCCAAATTCCTCAGCTCTGTATTGAAGACGGTTTAAGGGCCAGCTCTTGCCCACTTCCCCACCTCTTTGCACGTCAGCATTCCTCAAACATACCAAGCATTTTCACACCTCCAGTCCCGGGTATGGCCATTCTCTCGGCTTCTCCTTCCCTACCATTCCTGTCCCTTCTCCCGTCCCAGGACAGGTCACACTGTGGTTAGTCACTCCAGACCTGTTTCCCTCCATGTTTAGAGACTCATGTCAACAGGACTGGGAGTCCTGCTATCTTTTACCATGGATGGACACCTAGGAAATGTTGGGAGGTAGACTGAGAAGGAGAAATATATTCTGTATAAAAGAGCACACAGCCTATGAGGCAACTTGCTCTTTTCTTCTCAAATTAGACCTGTCTGAAATTCAATTTGATTATGCAGCTGCTGTAATAAGGAAAGTTGAGATATCAGCTCAGAGAGAGCCCCCTGAGTTGGTGTGGCAGAACCCCTCCCCCGAGATGTGCAACAGAGGCAGAAGAGCTCACAGCCATGAAGCTCTCAAAGAGAAGCTGGAGTTATCATTTGGTGCAGGGCACAAAGGACCAAAGGTGGACATTCTCCTGAGAATCGAAGTCCTTGGGAGGGCCAGAGCAGGAGAAACATGATAGGGAAGGACAAGAGGTCCAAGGCCCAACCCCAGTGCTAGCACAGGCTAGGTTGATGATTAAAGAAAAGGGGGAGCCTCAAATCCTCAGAGAAGGAGAACAAGGTGCCTCCCTCCTCTGACTGGTCCCTGTACAGTAAATATTCAGGGAGCTTTGACTGAATAAAATCACGCCAACACTCCAGCACAGAGAGTATGAACAGGGCTAGAGTTGGCTCCGAGCAGTCTGCTTGCTTGCCTGGGCTTTTAGGATGGTTTTTGGGCAGGTAGGGAGAGTTTGAGCACATGTGGAAGTAGGCACCCGTGGCATCTGAGGACCTGGGGAGGCTGACCCTATCATGATGGTGAAGCTGGGGACATGGAGAGGGCAATGAGGACCAGCTGGGCTCTGCTGGGAGCGCTCCTAGGCTGCCTATACCCCTGTGGGGCAGAATGAGGTGGAAGGTCAGGAGGAAGACAGGGAGGACATATCCTCAGCCTGCAAGGGTTCAGGGGGCAGGTTTATGGTCACACTTTAAAAACTGAATGCCTGGGGGGGGCGCCTGGGTGGCTCAGTGGGTTAAGCCGCTGCCTTTGGCTCAGGTCATGATCTCAGGGTCCTGGGATCGAGTCCCACATCGGGCTCTCTGCTCAGCAGGGAGCCTGCTTCCCTCTCTCTCTCTCTGCCTGCCTCTCTGCCTACTTGCGATTTCTCTCTGTCAAATAAATAAATAAAATCATTAAAAAAAAATTTTTTTAAAAAACTGAATGCCTGGGGCACCTGTCTGGCTCACTTGGTAGAGTGCGCAACTCTTGATCTCAGGGTTGTGAGCTCGAGCCCCATATTGGGTGCACAGATTACTTTTTAAAAATGTGAATGCCTTTGGATTAAACAAAATCCTCTGAAAGCCTCTAAAAAGTAAATACTTTTTTTACTCACAGGGGGAGCAGTGAATGTTTAATCTCTGGACTCGAGTCCTCCCTCCACAAAGGCTCAGTATCCACCACCATCAAGGTGAGTTGTCCAGACCTTCCCAACAACACCCATACCTCAGGATTCTGGACTATCTGTGCTCTTTCCTGTGCCTGCAGGGACTTGAGGGGGAGCCCCACCTCCACAATCAGCTCATTGGGTTGCCCTGACCAAGTCATCTCTCTCCTCTGTGCCTCAGTCCCTGCTTCTTGGGAAGCAGCAAAGTGGGCATGGATGCTTCCAGAGAGCCCTTCTTGCTCAGATGGCTGGAAAGGGAACCTGTTTACCTGCCTGGATCCTTCCTAAGAAAATAAGTTTAGCAGAGCAAGTGTTGTCACCTGAAGGACGAGTCCTAGAGTCATGGGTGTCCTCAGAGGGCAGGCAGGCATAGCTCTGGAGAGAGCAGCTGGAAGGCAGGGGCCCCACAGCAGGCAAGCAGGAGGGTAGGCAAGCAGGAAGCTAGGTAAACAGCAGAGCTCAGGGACTGAACGGCCAAGGCCAATGGACAGATAGATGGGAACCCTGGAGGGAGAGAAAGAAACAAAGACAGGAAAGCAGGAGGGGAAGGAAGGCAGGCAAGCTGGGTACATAGGCAAAGGGACAAACAAAAAGATAGGGAAAGATGCATGGACAGATGGGCAGACAGACCAGAGAAAGAACATGGACAGAGAGGTGAAGGGGCCAATAGTTGGAGGACAAAGAGAAAAGCAGGATGAGTGGCAAAAAGAAAAAAAAAAAAGCACACCAATGGTCCATCGTTCAGGTGTGAGTGCTGAAGGGCACACAGAGAAGCAGCAGCACCAGCTGCTGAGGGCAGAGGGCCGGACAGAGCTGCTGACCAATCCCAAACAGGCAGACGTGCAGAAGGGCAGCCCTACCTCATTCTTTAGGGACAGAGGCCTGTCCTCAGGATACACCCAGCCTGCATCGCAAGGCTGTGTCTCATTGAAGTGGTGGCTGAGGATCTCCTCCAGGGTGGCACCGTCAGGGGGCGGCCGGAACATGAGGCAGGGCTCGGGCTTGCCTGCAGCATCCAGAGGCACGCTCAGTGTCAGCTGCTCCGTGGTACTCAGGTTCAAAGTGTGGTTCTTTACCCAGGCCACTGAGCAGTGGTGGGCCTCATCCTGGAACATGAAGACCTGGCCGAACATGTAGAAAGCAGACAGGAAGTTGGGGATACTCAACAGTATCATCAGCTGTATCTGGAAGCGTCCAAAATCACCTATTTCAGCCAGGACCTGGGCAAACTGAGCCATGTCTACCGGTCAGCCTGGGGCCACCAAACAGCTCTGCAGCCTGGCTTTGGGGCACTTGTTCCTCTAAGCAGTGATGACTGTTAATATTTAATCCAGCCTTGCCTGGCCTGACCTGTCACACTTCAACTCCCTGGCTGTGGCCTGGGAAGGATAGAGTTTGTTGAAAAACTCACCCACTCTGGCTTGCAGAATCCGAGGATGCTTTATGGACAGGATGATGAACACAAGCCTCACAAGAGGACCTTCTTGGGCCCAACACAGGAATGAGCTTTAGCCAGTACACAAGCAGCCCCCTCCAATTGCAACACCCTAAACAAGTCACTCCTAGCTCAAATCCCTCTCATTATGATAGACCCCAAATACTGAGAGTAGTTCCAGCACTCAGAGGGACACAGAAGTCCCTTCTAGGGACCAGCACACAATAGACAATGGGGGTAAGTCAGGAGAGTAGTAAGGACCCAGTTTGCATACTAAGGTCAGCAGCCCAATCTTGCCTCTTGACGCTGCTGATCTTATCTTTCTCCTAGGAGTCTCTGACATGTGGTAGGGCAGCAAGAATGCCAAGAAACAGCGGTGCCTGGTTGGCTCAGTTGGTTAAGTGTCTGCCTTCGTCTCAGGTCATGATCTCAGGGTCCTGGGATCGTGTTCCACATCAGGCTCCCTGATGATCAGGAAACCTGCTTCTCCCTCTACCCTTGCTACTCCCCCCCTGCTTGTGCTCTCTGTCAAATAAATAAAATCTTTAAAGAAAAAAAAAAAAAAGAAGGCCAAGAGACACACCAAAGGCACAAATGCCTTTCCTTATCAGTACAGAAGATAATCTAAGAGCACACAGCAATTACCAAAGAGCCAAGAGGTGCATTCTGAGCTCTACTCCAATTGAGGAAGAAACAATCAACACATGACCAAGATAAGGCACAAGTGAGCGGCTGGCCACAGGAAAGCTTTATTCACAACAGATAATCTCTCAGTGATAACAGAGGTACACAGGCCAAAGTCTCCCTTGATCACAACCTCAGCTGTGGAAGCCCTTGCTGGAGTCAAGGTTGGGATGGGGCGCTTTGTGGCTGGTAGGTCAGGATTCTTATAGGAATGGAGAATAACTAGGACTTCTGACAGGAGGCATCTCCCAAAGAGTAAAAAGCCCCCACTTTTTACCCTGGAAGAGGTCTACTGGAGGTAGACTTGGCTTGGAAAGCATCTAGTTCAGACATGGGAGATGAGGAATGATAAGACTGAAGATGGCATCAGGAAAAAATACACGTTTAGCTGCACATGTGCACACACACACATTCACGTATTTGCCTGTGTGTGCATGGGAAAGCCTTCCCATGTTTGAATTCTGAACCAATTTAAGAGAGCCTGAGGAGCACAGGCAAAGGGAATGCAGGGAAGCAAGCCTATACGGGGTGGTTCTGGACACAGCATGCTTGTATCTGGCCCGCTGGCCAGCACAGCCTCTGGCTTCTTATTAGTCAGCCAGCATGCATGGCAGGTCAAGGCAGGGCAGAGGCAAGGGCCCATGACCCTGCATAAGGACTGCACCTCCCTCTCTGCCCCATCCCAAATTCCCCACCAGTCTCACCAATGTCTCCAGCTCTATCTTCTCTTCATTACCTAGCTTTCTTGCATGTGCTTGTCCTTAGCATCATCTCAATAGAATTGCCAAGAAAACAGATGCTGCCAGTTGCCACTGCCTAATATGGTGCCCCCCTGATGGGAGAGAACTGGGATGGAGACAGGAGCCTGTCCCTAGCCCACAGCATCTTCTTACTCCAGTCAGGGAGAGGATTTTTGCTTCTTTGGCTCCAAGTAACCAAGGGAACTTGAGCTAGAAGACAGGAACTTGGGCACAGCTACCGATCCACTGTGATCCAGAGTCTGTTCCTTGTTTAAAAAAAAAAAAAAATCAACTGAGTAGATTGAAAGATCTAATTGGCTTTACTCAATGATTCATGAATTGGGCAGCATCCCATCTAGCAAGCAGAAAGGAGCCCCCAAGAGCTGTACAAAACAGAAGACTTTCATAGGCACAAAAGGGCAGAAAAAAGAAAATTTCCTGCAAAGAGTAGATGTTTCCGGCAAAGCCACCTTCCTTTGGGGGAAGGTAGGAGTCTATCAGATCACCTCACTAGTGCTAACCAGGTAATTCCAGACTGACTTGGTTAAAGATCACATTTCTGGGAGAGACGGAAATTGCAATGAGGTCAGGTGTGAAGTCTTGGTTTGCTGGCATGGGGCTTAGCACAAGTGACTCTATTTTGGGCCTATTATGTCTTTTTAAACAATTTTTCCTTTTGATCAGACTCTAAGCTTAACTAAGAGATGGGATCAAAATGTAAGGCATTA
The DNA here is from genome assembly GCF_020171115.1 of Neogale vison. Lineage (NCBI taxonomy): Eukaryota > Metazoa > Chordata > Mammalia > Carnivora > Mustelidae > Neogale > Neogale vison. Next base: position 157,024,095 of record NC_058096.1, read on the forward strand.
GTGCCACTTCAGCTACCACACTGTAGTTCTCACAGCTTTAACTTACCCTCTTTGTGTCATAGGTCATGATGTTTTTTTGCTGAATCTCTGTGGTGTTCACAGATCATGGCTTCAGGTTCACAATTTTTTAGTTGGTCCTTCTCTTTGGTCCTTTTTTGATAGTCCGGTCTTAGGAGAGATCATTTGCTTGGTAGTTAGTGGCTGCAAGCATGCATTTAAAGCTTTTGAGAGACTACAGCATGCCAAGGAAACTACTATGATTATTGTAAGCGGGATAATTCCCAATGTTTGTGTGCACTTGAGAGCTTGTCCCCGAGACCCAAACCAGTCAAAATATAAGCTCTTTTTAGAGGAATCTCATATTGAACTCCTCAAAGCTTCTGAGGCCAGAAAGCCAAGCCAAGGGCTCATTATTAGATTTTTACCTAATAACTATTGCAGGTTTGGGTGAATTCTTCCTTTCTCAAGGTCCCCAAAATATTTTTAGATTCCTGGGCCTGTCAGGAGATGATCTTCCTTACTCACCAGGTAAGACTGCCAGCAACCCTATAGGCAGAGTATCAGGCTGATTTTTCCAAGGGGCTTCACTGGCTTTATAAAGTCAACTTTATTCCCTTACAGCTGTCCAATCCTATCTGAATTTATACACATGACATTCCAGAGCCTTGGTAATATAGCCAGTGTTCAGATTGTGTCTAGTTACAAGGAGATCAGATTCTTATTGAACTTATGCAAATAAATAATTATATCGCCATGTAAAGAATACTCAAAAATCTCTGATTTCTGGAAGTATCAGGATCAAGAAGAAAAAGTAAATGTTTCATCTTTGTTTACAAAGGTGTTATTTACAAAGTAAGTCTTAGATAGCTTAAGAGGAAAGGTTTCCTTAAATCTGGAAAAACAAAACATTAAGGAACCAGCAATGTTTCAAACAAAAAGTCATAAAAAATTATAATCATCCCCCTACATTCACTCAGATCCATGTAATTAATATTGTTTTGCTTGAATCCAGTTTTTCCATTAGTTTTGGAAATCCTTACCCAGTTTTGTTTTATGATATTAAAGTTATCAGAAACCTGTACTTTTCAAAGTCCTTTCCCTATATCTCCTTGAAGATAAAGCACCTTTTTTCTTTTTTTCTGAGAGGGAGAACACGCACTATGCATGAGAGGTGCAGGAAGGCAGAGGCAGAGGGCGAAAGAGAATCTTAAGTAGGCCTCACACTCAGTGACCCTGAGTTCATGACCTGAGCCAAAGACAAGCGTCAACACTTACCTGAGCCAACCGGGTGTCCTAAAGATGAAGGACTTTTGCAGAATCGCTTTGGCCAAAAGCATCTGAGTGAAACAACTGTCTGTAAATGATAAAAGAGTTATAATGCCTACAGTTAAAGATCAGATGAGAGCTTATTATAATGGATCAACAAGAAAATTTGGTTATTTCTCTACATAACACTTTAAGATAGAAACTGAAATTATGACTGATAACATTACACCAGGTCATTTCAGTTTTCCAGGAATTTCACAGTGTCTGGAACACTTACAGATAACTATACAAATACAACATAAAGAGGGCATGGTATATCACTTCTTATTTGACAGTGCTTCCCCTTTAATTTAATAGCAAATAAACCTAACTGGTTTAACAATTCCCTTTTTATAAACAGAACAAATCTTCCTTCCTTCCTCCCTCCCTCCCTTTCTCTTTCCTTCCTTTTTTTCTTCTCATTTCTTTTCTCTTCCATTCTTTCTCCCTTCCCCTTTCCCTTTTTTCCCTCCCCACCCTTCCCCTTCCCTTTTCCTCCTCCCCTCCCCTCCCTCTCCCTCCCTTTCTCTTCCATTCTCTTTTTTCTTTCAGTCTTTTAAAAAGACTTCATTTAGCATTTGATTTTTTGGAAAGTTTGTCAAAAATATCAAATGGTTTTAAAAAACAGTCAAATAGGATCATAGTTCAGGGTATAAGAATATTTGGTTATCTATTTAACCACAGTGATAATTTGAAACTTCACTGGCAAATACAGAATGTTAAATATTGTAATGGAGAAGACTCAATTTTCTTTCTTTTTTTTTTTTAAGATTTTATTTATTTATTTGACAGAGAGAGAGATCACAAGTAGGCAGAGAGGCAGGCAGAGAAAGAGGGGGAAGCAGGCTCCCTGCTGAGCAGAGAGCCCGATGTGGGGCTCGATCCCAGGACCCTGGGATCATGACCTGAGCCGAAAGCAGAGGCTTTAACCCACTGAGCCACCCAGGCGCCCCAACTCAATTTTCTTAAGTAATCAAAGATCTGTTATGAAACAAAAGAAACTGTATTGACAAGACAAAAATCTTTGTTTTCTAGAAAGATTACTTAAAAGGTTAAAAAAAATTTTCATAATCTCTTAAACAGAAGACCAAGAGTATCAGAAAACATTCTTTTAGCACAGATGACACCAATTCTAACTTTATACCAGTATACTTTTTTTAATAAATCTTTTTTTTTTAAAGATTTTATTTATTTATTTGAGAGAGAGAGACAGTGAGAGAGAGCATGAGCGAGGAGAAGGTCAGAGAGCGAAGCAGACTCCCCATGAAACTGGGAGCCTGATGTGGGACTCGATCCCGGGACTCCAGGATCACGCCCTGAGCCGAAGGCAGTCGTCCAACCAACTGAGCCACCCAGGCGTCCCAATAAATCTTTTTTTTAATAAAGATTTTATTTATTTATTTGTCAGAGAGAGAGGGAGAGCACAAGTAGGCAGAGTGGCAGGCAGAGGCAGAGAGAGAAGCAGGCTCCCCACTGAGCAAGGAGCCCGTGGTGGGACTCGATCCTAGGACCCTGGGATCATGACCCAAGCTGAAGGCAGCGGCTTAACCTACTGAGCCACCCAGGCATCCCTATACCAGTACATTTTTGATGTTAAAATTCATTAATCCCTTCTAAAAGTTTGATTAGATCCATTCCAATCTTAGCCAGTTGGATCACACATGAAATTATTTTTCCAAGATTCCTTTTCTACAAGCCTCCTAACACCTTTTTATTCTTTCATTTTTTTTTCTTTTCATATTTTGTCTTATGTTTATTCTCTTTCCCAATCATGGGGGATGGGAGGAAGAAGCTTAAATATAAAAACAAAATGATTTTCTTTTCCCTCAACAAAAATTAATTTCCATTCCTCATAATTTCTCTTAGCAAAAATATACATCCTACTTTTCTTGCATGCAGAGCTGGTACAGCCCGCTCCCAGGCAGCAGGCTTGAGAACTGGAAACTTGAGTTAGGTAGAAGGGCTCACAGTGACTCCTGACCCGCTGGCTGGCTGAATGCAAATAAGCCCATCAGGTGACTCGCCTCAAAATAGCCATGAGCTCTAGCTGACGAGGGGTCTACTTACACTTGGACACAGGTAGCAAAAAAGAGGAAAAGTCCATACCTTCCCATACCTCCTCACCTTCCTTCTTATTATGCCACCACCACTGCCTCCAGACCGTTGCTCCTTTGAGTCCTGCCCATTGCTTCCTGTGGTGTATTCAATAAACTTCTATCTCCTTTGTTCTGCCTTGGGTGAATTCTTTCACTGCCTGCCCCCCCACCCCGGCCCTGGACTCCGCAGGATCTGGCTGCCCCACAGTGATGTTTCCATCATCATCATCATCATCATCATCATCATCATCATCATCATCAAGATTTTATATATTTATTTGACAGAGAGAGAGAGTGTGTATGCACACAAGCAGGGGGAGCAGCAGAGGGAGAGGGAGAAACAGACTCCCCACTGAGCAAGGAGCCTGATGTGGGGCTCGATCCCAGGACCCTGGGACCATGACCTGAGCCGAAGGCAGACGCTTAACCAACCAAGTCACCCACGTACCCAAGACATGCCCGTTTTCATTAAACCCAACAATCTTAAACTAGCTTTTATTTACTAAAGATTAATCCTAGATCACAGAATTTGAAAAATATTTGGGTTAAGTTTTTATATTTCTAAGAGTTTTTGAAGTCTTTATTTCATATAAGTGATTTTCCTCACGCTGATTAAATAGAGCTTTTTTTTTTGGCAAATTGTGGCAATGACATCCAGAAGTAGGAAAATACCATACATCCACAGAAACACATAGACAGACACAAAAGCCTTAAAATGTTCATTAAAAAAATTTAGCCATGGGGCACCTGGGTAAAGCCACATGGGTGGCTCAGTGGGTTGAAGCCTCTGCTTTCAGCTCAGGTCATGATTCCAGGGTCCTGGGATCGAGCCCCGCATAGGGCTCTCTGCTCAGTGGGGAGCCTGCTTCCTCCTCTCTCTCTGCCTGCCTCTCTGCCTACTTGTGATCTCTGTCTGTCAAATAAATAAATAAATAAATAAATAAATCTTTAAAAAAAATTTTAACCACGACTGTATGTTAGCTGGAATTAAAATAAAAACTTAAAAAAATTTTTTAATTACGGGATGGGTATAATAATGCAAAACTCACTAGCTTTTAAAAGAAGAGTTAGAATAATTACCTGCTCAGGTTGTCAAAGCTCTTTCTGTTGATGTTTGTGGAGAAGACACTTGAGATTTGTATTTGTCCTTGTGGAGGGCGAGAAAATTAAGGCTATCCCACCTCAAGTTTAGCTGACAGAGGCAGAAAAAAATCATTATAATTCCTTACCTACTGACAAGCCCTTGAAACAGACAGAGTGGCTCTCCCCTGGGGACTTAATTGCCCTCACCTTGAGGTTTTGCTAAGAACAATCCTAGCCTGACCGACCCCCTACCCCAACAGGTCCAACCAGAATCCTGCAAGTCTACTTTAACAATTTCTTTAGGAAACTTTATCTCTAAACCTCCAAGATAGTGTGGAGAATTATTCCCAAGTATATGGCCCACTGATATACATCTAAAGGGTCTCACAAGAAGATTTTTATTATTGGTAATAAATAACCTCTCTCCCAACAATAGCTAGCCCCTCAAGGTCTTGGAGACCTTGTTTCTGAAAGTCCTTAGAGACTTACGCCATCCCTAATCCCCTTTGTCCTCACCTACCGCCGAGTCCACCCCTACTCTGCCTTTAAAAACTCTGACTATAATCTGGCTCAGGGTCCAAGTCCCTACTCTGCTGTGTCGGGTATACTTGGGCCCAGGCTTAAGCTTGTCAAATAAACCCTCGTGTGATTGCGTCTCTCAGACGCAAAAACTTGGGCATAACAGTCCTGGACAAAGAATCTCAAAAAGCTGTGGACTGTATTGAACAAGAGAACTTCTACAACAATTCGCATTTTTAAAGCCCCTTCCCTTTTAAAGTTTTTTCTCCGGTTCAGAATTACCTCCCTGAAGTTTGCATTTCAAGAAGATGACCCAGATGAGAAGATAAGAGATAAGAAGATAAGAGAGGACCTGGTAGAAATTTTACATCTCAAAGATGGAAAGAATGCAAATTCCTCCAAGGACTTTGGCTCTGGAAGGCCAGAATTTTACCAGACCTACAAACATTTGGGGATGAAATAGGTGAGGTTAATTGTCAAAAAGAACAAGTGGACCTTGAATTGTTTCTACAACGACTCTTCTGGTCTTGCAAATATTAAGTACACTTAAGTGTTAAGTACACTTGCTTCTAATTCCTCAAAGAATTGGGTTGCATTCGGAATTGTATGGAAACACTGGCACACCCATACACCCCTGTTGGAATGTTCTTTCCTCTGGGTACATTTAGCTTAGGAGAGAAGGCTTTTAAAAATTCCTATATAAGGGACGCCTGGGTGGCTCAGTTGGTTAAGCAGCTGCCTTTGGCTCAGGTCATGGTCCCAGCGTCCTGGGATTGAGTCCCACATCGGGCTCCTTGTTTGGCAGGGAGCCTGCTTCTCCCTCTGCCTTTGCCTGCCATTCTGTCTGCCTGTGCTTGCTCTCTCTCCCTCTCTCTCTAATAAATAAATAAAATCTTTTTTTAAAAAATTCCTATATTAAAAAAAAAATCCTATAAAGCCTTGAATATTAGCTTCCAATTTGGTTGGTCTTCTAATTGCAGAGCGATTAAATCCCTTCAAATATCTCATCAGGTTTCAACCAAACTGAACAGTAAATATTTATGGCAGTTATTAGGCAAGCAGAGGGACCCAAGAGAGGTACACAAAGAGGGTACAAAAGATATTATCTTCACAGGCTCCAGAGACACTGCCAAAGATCAAAAACCAAAGGCCTGATTTAGAAAGGGACAATGTGAAATTTTATTTTTATCTCTCTACCATGTCCTATACACAGAGACAGGAGGGAGCTGACTGCTAAGAACTCTTCCTTTTAGCCAGCTTCTGCCGGTATTTCCCAGGATCCTATCTGCAGGCTCTGAATAGGTTTAGAGCATAGTTTCAATAGCTGCCAGATTTGGCAAGTTTTTCTTTTCTTTCTTTCCTTTTTTTTTTCCTTTTTTAGTATCTGGTGGGCATCTGCTTTGTGCCAGCTCTGGGAAAGGTGCTGGGAACTTCAGAAAGATATATATGTACACACACACACACATTTTTATATATATTTATACTTATATAAATATGCATTTATTTATGTATTATTATTTTAATTAAAGCTAAGCCTTTGGGTCTCTCAGAACCAAACTAAACTTGGGGATTGTGTGATATTTTAGCGTACCACATTACATTTTCTTAAGGTTGAAAGATGACCTACTGTTAATGTAACCCATTCTGTGACCAATCCATCCTAATACAGGAGTCTTTGGGTTAGGTGTAAGTGCCTAACAGCATTTGAATGTTAAACACATTCTCACCAATTTTTATAGCTTTTCAGCTTCTGAGATTCTCATTAGCAATAACCTTTATGTGCAAAAAACAAGACAAACAAATGTGTGGCCTTGCCACGCCAGCAGTAACTAAGAGATTATTACTGTGGCATGGCCAAGAGGAGGCCCTGTGTCCACTACCACCAAAGTGGAGCTGGGGACTGGAGAAAGCATTGAACTAGTAGTACCTGAGGAATGGACACTATGGACTGATTCCATACAACTGGGGAATGGCATACTAAACCACCAGCAGTTCCCAATGTGTTATCTGGGGACAGAACCAAGGGCTGGGGTTTCTATACAAATGGGGAGTTGTGGTCTAAACTACCAGCAGCTCCAAATGTGAGAATGACTAGAAAAACAATCTGACTAGGAGCTGAATGCAAAGAGCAGAGCTCAGACTGTTGTGCCTGGGTTTTTGCGTCTGGAGCCAAGCACCTATGCAATCACACGAGAGTTTATTCGACAAGCTTAAGCTTAGGCCCAAGTATACCCAACACAGCGGAGTAAGGACTTGGACACTGAGCTTAGTTAAGGCAGGGGTATTTATGGGTTCCTGTTACTAAAGCAGGGTGGGGGTTTCTGGAACCAAAGCAGTGTGGGGCTTTCTGGAACCAAAACAGGGTGGGGGTTACTAAAACAGGATTGGGGAAAGTTCAGCCCTTGGGCACAGGGGTCTGAGATGGCTGTACTTATGCTAAAGCTAATCCTGAGGTGGGATGGCCTTGATTTTTCTCGGCCTCCACAAGACCTGAGAGGAACTTACCCACAACCTTTGGAAATGGGGAGAAAGACAGAGAACTCAAAGGGTTTGCGAATCCATGTGTTTCTTGTTGTTTCTGAAGCTGTCCGCTCTTGTCCCACACCATTTCCACCAAATCTGTTAAGAAAATAAAAATTCAACCGAGTAAATTTGAAGATTTAATTGGCTTCAGTAAACAGTTCATGAATGGGACAGCAAGCCATCTAGCAACCAAACGCATTCCTCATTTTACTGCTCTTTGCCCACAATGTTTTTGTTTTTGTTGTTTTTTTGTTTGTTTTTACAAATTGAAGGTCTGTGGCAACCCTGCAAAGAGCATGTCTGTTGTCACCACTTTTTCCAACAGCATTTATTCATGTCTCTGTGTCTATATATATATTTTTAAGATTTTTATTTATTTATTTGACAGACAGAGATCACAAGTAGGCAGAGGCAGGCAGAGAGAGAAAGGGGGAAGCAGGCTCCCTGCTGAGCAGCGAGCCCGATGCGGGGCTCAGTCCCAGGACCTTGAGATCATGACCTGAGTCAAAGGCAGAGGCTTAACCCACTGAGCCACCCAGGCGCCCCTCTGTGTCTATATTTTTAAATTAAGGTTATATAGGTACTATTTATTTATTAGACTTTTTAAAAAAAGACGTAATGCTATTGCACAGTTAATAGACTACACCATAGTGTAATCACAACTTTTAAGGGCACTGGGAAACCAACAAACCCATTTGACTTGCTTTATTGTGATACTCACTTGATTGCAGTGGTCTGAAATCAAACGTGCACATCTCCAAAGTATGCCTTTAGAAAGGAGCTCCAAGGATCTGCGCAAAATGGAAAGTTCTCATAGGCAGAAGGGGGGGAAAAAAGGAAATTTCCAGCAACAAATGGATTGTTCCTGGCAAGATGACCTTCCTTTGGAAGAAGGTGGGGGTCTACCAGGCAGATTACCTCACAAGTTAAAGGTCACACTCCTGGGAGAGGCTGAAACTTCAACTATGTATTGCCTTGGTTTGCTGATGTAGGTCTCAGCACAAGTGACTCCGTTTTGGGCCTGTTCTTTATTTGTTAATATCCTACTACCCCCTCTGGGCCTCAATTTCTCCATCTATGTAAAAGGAAATCTTGAACTAGATGGTCTCTAAGGATTTTTCCATTTCTTGATATGTGATACTAAAATAGACAATGAGACTCTTGACAGATGAATGAGACATAACCAAAGGTTATGATTCCTGAATCTTGGTATTGAGTTTCTGGATGCCACTGGCTTAACTTCTACATCCCTTGAATCTCAAGTGTCTGGTGAACTCATTTCTCCTTGTAACCCTGTCCCTAATCCTAACCAGCATGTCAAAGCTCTCCATGAATCTTCAAGGCCCACAATCAGCTCTCTCCTTGGAGGAAGTCCTCCCAGGACTGCTGCCACCCCGGCAAATTTTCTTTACCTCGGGGTCTCACTAGCATGGGTGTATGAGCCCAATATTCACATGCACTGCTGGCCTCTGACTTCCCAATGCAGTCTGGTCACCCCTACCACATTATGGAAGACTACAGGATAGGACTGGGTTGCTCTGGCCCTTTGGGGGGAACCTACAGGATATATCCCTCTTCTTCCTATCCTTATACCTTTGATCATTCAAGTGCACAACTAAGACCAAAGAGGGTATAACAAGAGTTTTTGAGCCGCCAGAGCAATTTAACATGCTCTCCTTATAGGCAGTGTTCAGGATAATCAATGGCAATCATCTGTCCATGCAGCAGAAGGTGGGGTGGGGGGTGTTGGTAATGGGAGGTGGTCCTTGAAAATGCCCTATAGAAAACGCGCTAGATGGTATCTCAAATCTCTTTCAGATTTGAGAATTAATGATGCTAGTAAATAAAAACTGGAGGTAGGACTTCCAGTTTCTGGTCTTTTTCTAACAAGCTGAACAAACTGAAAAATCAACAGCTCTTTTCGATCTATCAGGGAAGTAAGGTCACAGGGTAAACTGCTGTCTCTAAAACTGGAGAGACAGATAAACACAGAGAATTATAACTTACTGGAAAAGAAATACACAAACAGAAACTTCTACAGTAACCAGTGTCAGAGTAGGAAAACCTGAACTATAAATGACAAATTGCTGAAGGCTCAGTGTGGTAAGTCTGAGAATTAAAAACCCCAAAGGGGACTGGGCACCTGAGTGGCTCAGTCACTAAAGTGTGGGACTTCAGCTCAGGTCATGATCTCAGGGTCCTGGGATGGAGCAGGGAGCCTGCTTCCCCCTTTCTCTCTGCCTGCCCCTCTGCCTACTTGTGATCTCTCTCTGCGTCTAATAAATAAAATCTTAAAACACACATACACACACACACACACAACTGAGACCTAATCACAGGACTGTAGATTGCTTCTTCTTTCTGTGCAACTTATCACCATATCATTAAAAGCCTGGGGCGCCTGGGTGACCCAGTGGGTTAAACCTCTACCTTTGGCTCAGGTCACAATCCCATAGTCCTGGGATCAATCCCTCAATGGGCTCTCTGCTCAGCAGGGAGCCTGCTTCCTCCTCTCTCTCTGCCTGCTTCTCTGCCTACTTGTGATCTCTGTTTGTCAAATAAATAAAATCTTAAGAAAAAAAAAGATCTATGTGCTGGAATTCCTTTTACTCAGTACATCATATTTGGCTTTCAAAAAAAAAGTTACAAGTCACTAGGAAGCAAAAGCACAGTTTGAAGAGACTGAGCTGTCATCAGAACCAGACTCAGATATGGCAAGAATATTGGAATGATCAGATTGGAAATTTTGAAAAATATATAAACATGCTAACAACTGATAGAAAAAGCAGACAACATGCAATAACATACACGTACTATAAGGAGAATAATGAAAATTCTAACAGAGAAAAAAATATGAGCAATCAGATGAATAACTCCTCTGAAAAGCTCATTAGTAGACTGGACACAGGTGATGAAGGAATCCTTGAGCTTGAGAATGTCAGTAGGAACTTCCAAAACTCAAAAACAAAAGGGAAAAAAGATGGGGAGAGGGGATAGACAGAATATGCAGGAACTGTGGAACAAGTACAAAGGTTATAACATGGGCATACTGGGGAAAACCAGGAAGGAGAAGAAAGAAAAGTAATATTTGAAACAATAATGACAGAATTTCTTTAAATTAGTGTCACACATCAAACCACAGATCCAGAAAGATCAGAAAACACCAAACAGGTTAAATGCCAAAACTACACCTAGGCACATCACATTCAAACTGCAGAAAGTTTGAATTAAAGAAAATATCTTGGAAGATGACAGAGGGGAGGGAACTCTCCCCACCTTACCTACATAGGAGCAAATATAAGAATTACATCCACTTCTCAGAAACCATGCAAGCAAGAAGAAAGTGGAATCAAATATTTAAAGTGTTCAGAAAAGACCACTAACCTAAAATTCTGTCTTGTGAAATTATCCCTCAAAAGTGAAAGATAGGGGCGCCTGGGTGGCTCAGTGGGTTAAGCCGCTGCCTTGGGCTCAGGTCATGATCTCAGGGTCCTGGGATCGAGTCCCGCATCGGGCTCTCTGCTCAGCAGGGAGCCTGCTTCCCTCTCTCTCTCTCTCTGCCTGCCTCTCTGTCTGCTTGTGATCTCTGTCTGTCAAATAAACAAATAAAATCTTAAAAAAAAAAAAGTGAAAGATAAAAAAAATGGAGGGGGGCACCTGGGTGGCTCAGTGGGTTAAAGCCTCTGCCTTTGGCTCAGGTCATGATCCCAGGGTACTGGGATTGAGCCCCGCTTCAGGCTCTCTGCTCAGTGGGGAGCCAGCTTCCTCCTCTCTCTCTCTCTGCCTGCCTCTCTGCCTACTTGTGATCTGTCAAATAAATTTAAAAAAAAAATGGAGGAAATTTGCTGCCAATAGACCTGCTTTACAAGAAATGTTAAAAGAAGATTTTCATAGAGAAAAAAAATGATAATGAGTCGGAAATTTAGAACTACATAAAGAAGAGCATCAAAGAAAGAATAAGTGAAGGTTAAACAAAAGCTTTTAGTTTTCCTTTTCTCAGCTGATCTAACAGATAACAATTTGCTCAATAATAAGAACAAGAATGATTAGATTACCAATGCGAGTACATATATATGAGTATGTATATATACATAAATACATTCATTGCCCTTGGATCACTTACCTATATATGATATGAATGACAACAATGATACAAATGATACAAAGAAGAGAAGGAAGTAGGATTATTTTGTTATTATATTGTACTAACGCAACCTGGGAGGTGTATTATGTTCTTTGAAAATGCATTTGGATTAATTTTAAATATATATCAAAAACCATAGGGCACCCACTTAAAAAAAAAGTATAATTGATATACTTCTAAGAAGGGAGAGAAAATAAACCATATAAAACTCTCAGTTAAAGGGGTGCCTGGTGGCTCAGTCAGTTTGGTGTCTGACTCTTGGTTTAGGCTCAGGTCATGATCTGAGGGTCCTGGGATTGGTCTCCAGTCCAGTCAGTGGGGAGTCTGCTTGAGGATTCTCTCACACACCCTCTGTTCATGCATGCTCTTTAAGATAAATAAATAAATCTTAAAAGAGTATTAAAAAATAAAATTCTCAGTTAAAACCACAAACACACACACAAAAAAAACAGGTAAAGGGAGGATTAAAATAGGAACAAAGAACAAAGGCAAGAATAGAAAACAAATATGGTTATATAGTTAATATAGTTAATTCAACTATATTAATAAATACTTTAAATGTTATTAATGGTCTACTTCATCAAGTAAAAGATGGAGATTGTCAGAGAAACAAAAAACCAAGAACCAACTATATGCTGTCTAAAAGAAAACCACTTTAAATATAAAGACACAGGGCGCCTGGGTGGCTCAGTGGGTTAAGCCGCTGCCTTCAGCTCAGGTCATGATCTCAGGGTCCTGGGATGGAGTCCCGCATCAGGCTCTCTGCTCAGCAGGGAGCCTGCTTCTCTCTCTCTCTCTGCCTGCCTCTCCATCTACTTGTGATTTCTCTCTGTCAAATAAATAAATAAAATCTTAAAAAATAAATAAATAAATAAATAAATAAATATAAAGACACATACAGATTAAAAGTAAATGAATGGAAAAAGATGCATCATGCAAATAGTAATCCCCCCAAAAAGTAAGAATAGCTACATCAATTTCAGAAAGCAGACTTCAGAGCAAGGATTTTTATTAGGGATAAGAAAAGTTTTACATAATGATAAAGGGGTCAATACTCCAAGAGGACAATTTTTTAAAAATTTAAGTGTAATTAACATACAGGGTTATATTTGTTTCAGGTGTACAGTATACTGATTCATCAACTCTGTACATTACTCAGTGCTCACCAAAGTAAATCTACTCTTAATATTCTTCATTATTTTATCCCCCTTCTTCCCAACCACCTCCCCTCTGGCAGCCACCAATTTGTTCTCTGTATTTGAGAGTGGTCTTTTAGTTGTTGTTATTCATTTGTTTTTTGTCTTAAATTCTACATTAGTGAAATCATACTCTATTTGTCTTTCTCTGATTTATTTCACTCAGCATTATATCCTATAGGTCCATCTATGTTGCTGTAAATGGCAAGATCTCATGCTTTTTTTGACTGAGTAACAGATCATTGCATATAATACCACATTTTCTTTATCCTTCATCTATATGGACACTTGAGTCACTTCCATATCTTGGCTAGTAAATAATGCTGTAATAAACATAGAGGTAAGCATATATTTTCAAATTAGTGTTTCCATTTTCTTTGGACAAATAACCAAGTTAGTAGAGTTACTGTATCATATGGTGATTCCATTTTCAATTTTTTGAGGAATCTCTACTGTTTTCCAGAGAGGCTGCACCAGTTTGTATTCCCATGAACAATGTATGAAGGTTCCTATTTCTCCACATCCTCACCAACACTTGTTATTTCTTGTTTCTTTGATTTTAGCGATTCTGACAGTTGTAAAGTGATATATCATCGTGGTTTTGATTTGCATTTCATTGATGATGAGTCATGTTGAGGATCTTTTCCCATGTGTCTGTCGGCCATCTATAGGGCTTCTTTGGAAAAATGTCTATTCAAGTCATCTGCCCATTTTAAAATAGGAAAGTTTTTTCAGTGTTAAGTTATATACATTATTTATTTTGGATATTAATCTCTCATCAAATATATAATTTGCAAATATCTTCTCCCATTCAGTAGGTTGTCTTTTTGTTTTACTGATGGAAAAGATTTTTATTTTACTATAGTCCCAATAGTCTAATTTTGTTTTTGTTTCCCTTGCTTGGGGAGAAAGTTCTAGAAAAATGTTTCCAAGATTGATGTCAAGGACCTTACTGCCTGTTTTCTTTTGGGAGTTTTATGGTTTCAGGTCTCACATTTAGGTTTCTAATCCATTTTTTACTTACTTTTGTGTTTGGTATAAGAGGCAGTCCAGTTTCATTCTTTTGCATGGAGCTGTACAATTTTCATAGCACCATTTGTTAAAGAGACTGTCTTTTCCCCATTGTATATTCTTGTCTCTTTTGTCATAGATTTAAGTGTGGGTTTCCATCTGGGCTTCTATTCTATTCTTTTGATCTGTGTGTCTATTTTTGTGTCAGAGCAACACTTTTGATTACTATAGCTTTGTAGTGTATTTTGAAATCTGGGATTATAACACCCTTAAGTTTTGTTGTTGTTCTTCAACATCTGGCTATTTGCTTTGGCTATTTGGGGGTCTTTTGTGGTTCCACACAAAGTTTAGGATTATTTATTCTAGTTCTGTGAAAAATGTTGATATTTTGAAAGGGATTGCACTAAATCTGTACATTGCTTTGAGTAGTATGGACATTTTAACAATATTGGTTCTTCCAATCTGTGAGCATGGAATACTTATCCATTTGCTTGTACCATCTTCAGTTTCTTTCAACAATGTTTTATGATGTTCAGAGTACAGGTCTTTTACCTCCTTGGTTAAATTTATTCCTAGGCATTTTATTATTTTTGGTGCAATTGTAAATGGGATTGTTTTCTTAATTTCTCTCTCTGCTACTTCCTTATTAGTATAAAGAAATACAATAGGTCTCTGTATATTAATTTTGTATCCTGAGATTTTACTGAATTCATTTGTCAGGTCTAATAGTTTTCTGGTGGAATCTTTAGCGTTTTCTGTATGTAGTATCATGTCATCTGCCAATAGTGACAGTTTTACTTCCTCCTTATCCATTTGGATGCCTTTTATTTCTTTTTCTTGTCTTATTGCTGTGGCTAGGACTTCCAGTACTATGTGGAAAAAAAGTGGTGAGAGTGAACACCCTTTTATTTTTCCTGATCTTGAGGAAAGCTCTCAGTTTCTTACCATTGTGTATGATGTTAGCTGTGGGTTTTTCATATATGACATTAAGTATGTTGAGCATGTTTCCTCTAAACCTACTTTGTTGGGAATTTTTAATCATGAATGGATACTGTAGCTTTTTCTGTATCTACTGAGATGATCATATGGTTTTTATCCTTTCTCTTGTTAATCTGATGAATCACGCTGATTGATTTGCAAATATTGAACCATCCTGTATCCCCAGATTAAATCCTACTTGATCCTGTGACTTATTTAATGTACTGTTGGATTTGATTTGCTAACATTTTGTTGAGGATTTCTGCATCTATGTTCATCAGAGAAAATAGGTGGTGATTTTCATTGTTTGTAGTGTCTTTTTTTTTTTTTTTAGATTTTATTTATTTATTTGACAGACAGAGATCACAAGTAGGCAGAGAGGCAGGCAGAGAGAGAGAGAAGAGGAAGCAAGCTCCCCGTGGAGCAGACAGCCCAATGTGGGTCTCCATCCCAGGACCCTGGGGTCATGACCTGAGCGGAAGGCAGAGGCTTTAACCTACTGAGCCACCCAGGTGCCCCTGTTTGTAATGTCTTTATCTGATTTTGATATCAGGGTAATTCTGGCCTCACAGAATGAATTTGGAAGCTTTCTTTCCTCTTCTTGTTGGAATAGTTTGAGAACAGGTATTAACACTTTAAACGTTGGGTAGAACTTACCCATGAAGCCAGCTGGTCCTGGACTTTTGTTTTTTGGGAGTTTTTTTTTTTTTTTTTTAATTAAATCAATTTCATCACATCAGTCAGTACAACTTTTCTGTTTCTTTCTGATTCAGTTTTGGAAGGCTATATGTTTCTAGGAATTTATATAATTCTTCTAATCTGTCCAACTTATTGACATATAATTTTTAATAACATTCTCTTATAATCCTTTGTATTTTTGTGGTGTTGACTGTTGTTTCTTCTCTTTCATTACTGATTTTGAGTCCAAGAGGACAATTCTTAATGTGTATTCACCAAAACAAATGATCAAAATACATGAGGCAGAAACTGATAGAACTGCAAGGAGAAAGATATTAATCCACTATTACAGCTGGAGACTTCAACATCCCTCTATCAGAAATGGACAGAACCAGCAGGCAGAATATCAGTAAGGACACACCTGAAACACCATGAATCAACTGACATTTATAACTAATTTCATTTAACAATAGCAGAATACACATTCCTCTCAAGCTCACATAGAACATTTACCAAGAGAGACCACACTCTGGGCCATAAGACACATCTTAAACTTAAAAAAACCTTAAATTTAAAAAAAATATATAGACCACAATCAATTAATCCAGAAATCAACAAAATGAAGATAGATGAAAAATCTCAAAATATTTGGAGATTAAACAATATACTTCTGAATAACACATGGACCCCAAAATTAATCTTAACAGAAATTTTTAAATATTCTGAAAGAAATGAAGATGAAAATACAACATATTAAAATCATGGGGATACCACAAAAGCAGTGTCTAGAGTGAAATTTATGGCACTGAAAAGAAGATTCAAACACAGTATTTCTAAGTCTTAAGAAAATAGAAAAAGAAGGGCAAATTAAATCCAAAGAAAGCAGAAGGAAAAAAGTAAAAATCAGAGAAATCAGTGCAATAGAAAACAGGAAAATAATAGAGAAAACCAATAAAACCAAAAGTTGATTCTCTGAAAAGATCAATAAAATTGATAAGCTTCTAGTCAGGCTAAGAAAAAAAGAGAAAAGACAAAAATTACCAACATCAGAAATGAAAGAGGTATCACTACAGATTCAATACACCCTAAAAGGATAACAAAGTAATAGCGTAAATAACTTTATGCCTACATATTTGATAACCTAAATGAAATGGAGGAATTTCTTGAAGGACACAAATCAAAATGTACACAAGAAGAAATACACAATCTGAACAGGCCTGTATCAACTAAAGAAATTGAATCAGTACTTAATAATCTTCTAAAACAGAAATCACCAGGCCCAAATGAGTTCACTGATGAATTATACCAAACATTTAAGAAATTATACCAATTCTCTACAATCTCTTCCAGAAGATAAGCTGAGGGAATACTTACAAACTCATTCTATGAGGCCAGCCCCATTAATCTAATAAAAAAACCAAAGATTTGCAAGAAAAATAGAAAGAAAGATGCAAAAATCCTCAACAAAATATTAGTATAGCAATTCAAACAATGTAAAAAAAGAATTATATCCCACGACTAAGTAGGACATCCCAGATATGTGAGCCTCGTTCAAAATGCACAAATCAACCAATATAATCTATCACATCTACAGGCTAAAAAAAAATCACATAATGAGGAAAAGCACTTGATAAAATTCGATATCCATTTATAACAAAAACTCTCAATAAACCAGGGACAGAAGGTAACGTTCTCAACTTGGTAAAGAACATTGACAGAGGGTGTAGAAAACCATTTATCATGCTAGTGGATATCAAAAGAAAACTGGGGTGGCAATCCTTAAATCAGACATATTGGATTTTAAGCCAAAGACTGTAATAGAGATGAAGAAGGACACTATATCATAATTTAAGGGTATATCCAACAAGAAGATCTAACAGTCGTAAGTATTTATGTCCCTAACATGGGAGCAGCCAATTATGTAAGACAATTCATAACAAAATCAAAGAAACACATAGATAATAATACAATAATAGTAGGGAACTTTAACACCTCCCTCGCTGCAGTAGACAGATCATCTAAGCAGAAGATCAACAAAGAAATAAGGGCTTTGAATGACACATTGGACTAGATGAACTTCACAGATGTATTCAGAACACTCCATCCCAAAGTACAGTGCACATGGAACAATCTCCAGAATAGATCACATCCTGGGTCATAAATCAGGTCTCAATTGATACCAGAAGACTGGGATCATTCCCTTCATATTTTCAGACTACAATGCTTTGAAACTGGAACTCAATCACAAGAGGAAAGCTGGAAAGAACTCAAATATATGGAGGCTAAAAAGCATCCTACTAAAGCATGAATGGGTAACCCAGAAAATTAAAGAATTTAAAAAATTCATGGAAACAAATGAAAATGAACACACAACTGTTCAAAATCTTTGGTATGCAGCATAGGCGGTCCTAAAAAGGAGGTATATGGCATTACAAACCTTTTTTAAGAAACAAGAAAGATCTCAAATACACAACCTAACCCTACACCTAAGAAGCTGGAAAAAGAACAGTAAATAAAACCTAAACCCAGCAGGGGAAGAGAAATTAAGATAAGAGCAGGAACCAATGAAATAGAAACCAAAAGAAAAGTAGAACAGATACAACTAGGATCTGGTTCTTTGAAAGGACTAATAAGATTGATAAAGCCCTGGTCAGACTTATCAAAAAGAAAGGAGAAAGGACCCAAATTAAAAAATCATGAATGCAAGAGAAGAGATCACAACCAACACCAATGAAGTATGAACAATTATGAGAACATATTATGAGCAACTATATGCCAACAAATTAGACAATCTGGAAGAAATGGATGCATTCCTACAGACATATTAACTACCCAAACTGAACCAGGAAGAAAAAGAAAATCTGAACAAAACCATAACCAGCCAAGGAAATTGAAGCAGTAATCAAAAACTGCCCAACAAATAAGAGTCCAGGGCCAGATGGTTTCCCTGGGGAATTCTACATAACATTTAAAGAATTAATACCTATTCTTCTGAAGTTGTCTCAAAAAATCGAAATAGAAGGAAAACTTCCAAACTCTATAAGGCCAGCATTATCTTGATCCCAAAACCAGACAAAGACCCCACCAAAAAGGAGAATTACAGACCAATATCCTGATGAACACGATAGAAAAATTCTCACCAAAATACTAGCCAACAGGATCCAACAGTACATTTAAAGGATTATTCATGGGGCATTTAGGTGGCTCAGTCATTAAGCATCTGCCTTCAGCTCAGGTCATGATCCCAGAGTCCTGGATAGAGCCCTACTCAGGCTTCCTACTCAGCGGGAAGCCTGCTTCTCCCCCTCCTACTCCCCTTGCCTGTGTTCCCTCTCTTGCAGTGTCTCTCTCTGTCAAATAAATGGATAAAATTTAAAAAATAAAAATAAAAAGGATTATTCACCATGACCAAGTGGGATTTATTCCTGGGCTGCAAGGTTGGTTCAACATGCTCAAATCAATCAATGTGATACACTACATTAATAAAAGAAACAATGAGAACCATATGATACTCTCAATAGATGCAGAAAAAGCATTTGACAAAGTACAGCATCCTTTCTTGATTAAAAATTCTTTACAGTGTAGGGACAGAGGGTACAGACTTCAAAATCATAAAAGTCATCTATGAAAACCCACAGTGAATATAATTCTCAATGGGGAGAAACTGAGAGCTTTTCCTCTAAAGTCAGGAACACGGCAGGGATGTCCACTATCACCACTGTTGTTCAACATAGTACTAGAAATCCTAGCCTCAGCAACCAGAAAACAAAAAGAAATAAAAGGCATCTGAATTGCCAAAGAAGTCAAATTCACACTCTTTGCAGATGACATGATACTCTATGTGGAAAACTCAAAAGATTCCACCCCAAAATTGCTAGAACTCATACAGGAATTCACCAAAGTGGCAGGATGTAAAATCAATGCACAGATACCAGTTGCATTTCCATACACCAACAGTGAAACAGAAGAAAGAGAAATTAAGGAGCTGATTCCATTTACAATTGCACCTTAAACCGTAAGATACCTAAGAATAAAACCAACTAAAGAGGCAAAGATCTGTACTCAGAAGACTATAGAACACTCATAAAAGAAATTAGGAAGACACAGAGAAATGGAAAAATGTTCCATACTCGTGGGTTGGAAAAATAAGTATTATTAAAATGTTGATGCTATCTAGAGCAATCTACACATTCAATGCAATCCCTATCAAAATACCATCAACTTTTTTCACAGAACTGGAACAAATAATCCTAAAATTTGTATGGAAGCAGAGAAGACCCTGAACAGCCAAAGGAATGTTGAAAAAGAAAACCAAAACTGATGGTATCACAATTCTGGACTTCAAGCTCTATCTACAAAGCTGTAATCATCAAGACGGTATGGTACTGGCACAAAAATAGACACACAGATCAATGGAACAGAATAGAGAACCCACACATGGACCCTCAACTCTATGGTCAACTAATATTTGACAAAGCAAGAAAGAATATCCAATGGAAAAAAGACAGTCTTTTTAACAAATGGTGCTGGGAAAATTGGACAGCCACATGCAAAAGAATGAAACTGGACCACTTCCTTACACCATACACAAAAATAGACTCAACATGGATGAAAGATCTCAATGTGAGACAGGAATCCATCAAAGTCCTTAAGAAGAACACAGGCAGCAACCTCTTTGACCTCAGCCACAGCTAACTTCTTGCTAGACATGTCTCCAAAGGCAGGGGAAACAAAGGCAAAAATGAACTACGGGGACTTCATCAAAATAGAAAGCTTTTGCACAGCAAAGGCAACAGTTGACAAAACAAAAAGACAGCCAACAGAATGGGAGAAGATATTTGCAATTCACATATCAGATAAAGGGCTAGTCTCCAAAATCTATAAAGAACTTATCAAACTCAACACCCAAAGAACAAATAATCCAATCAAGAAAGGGATAGAAGACATGAACAGACATTTCTGCAAAGAAGACATCCAAATGGCCAATAGACACATGAAAAAGTGCTCAACATCACTTGATTCAGGGAAATACAAACCAAAACCACAGTTAGATACCATCTCGTAACAGTCACAATGGCTAAAGTTAAAAAATCAGGAAACAAATACTGTTTTTCTGAAAATAAATAAATTGGAAAAAAAAAAAAAGAACAGAGCTTATGATACAAAGAAAAAAAAAATCAGGAAACAACAGATGTTGGGAAGGATGCAGAGAAAGGGAAAACCTTCTACACTATTGGTCGGAATGCAAGCTGGTGCAGCCACTCTGGAAAACAGTATGGAGTTTCCTCAAAAAGTTGAAAATAGAGCTACCCTATGACCCAGCAATTGCACTACAAGTTATTTACCCCAAAGATACAAATGTAGTGATCCAAAGGGGCACCTGTACTCCAATGTTTCTAACAGCAATGTCCCCAATAGCCAACTATGGAAAGAGTTTATTTGCTCTATTGGACAGATGAATGGATAAAGAAGATGTGGCACATATATATATGTGTGTGTGTACACACACACACACACACACACGGAATATTACGCAGACAAATCTAACCATTTGCAATGACCTGGATGAACTAGAGGGTATTATGCTAAGTGAAGTAAGTCAATCAGAGAGAGACAATTATCATATGATCTCACTGATATGTAGAATTTAAGAAACACATTAGAGGATCATAGGGTAAGAGAGGAAAAAAAATAAAACAAGATGAAACCCAAGAGGGAGATAATCCATGAGAGACTCTTAATCACAAGAAACAAACTGAGGGTTGCTGGAGGTGAAAGGGGTGGAGGGATGGGGTAACTGGGTGATGGACATTGGGGAGGGTATGTGTTGTAATGAGCATGGGGTATTATATAAGACTGATGAATCACAGAGCCATACCCCCCTGAACCAAATAATACATTATGTTAATTGAATTCAAATTTTAAAATGTTATATAAGGGGCACCTGGGTGGCTCAGTGGGTTAATGCCGCTGCCTTCAGCTCAGGTCATGATCCCAGGGTCCTGGGATCGAGTCCCACATGGAGCTTTCTTCTCAGCAGGGAGCCTGCTTCCCTTCCTCTCTCTCTGCCTGCCTCTCTGCCTACTTGTGATCTCTGTCTTATCAAATAAATAAATAAAATCTTTTAAAAAATGTTACATAAAAAAATCTACAAAAATCCTATAGCTAACATCGTACTTAATGAGAAAATAGCTTTTCCACTAAAATCAGGACCAAGAAAAGAATATCCTCTCTTACCACTGCTTTTTAACATGTTGTTATATATCCCAGCTAACACAATACAGGAAAAGAAAATGAGGGGCACCTGGGTGGTTCAGTCAGTTGAATCTAACTCTTGATTTTGCTTAGGTCATGATCTCAGGGTCTTGAGATTGAGCCTTCCATTGGGCTCTATGCTTGAGATCCTCACCCTCTTCCTCTAAAGAATAAACAAATCTTAACAACAACAACAACAAAAGGAAATGAAGGTATATATAGATTTGGAAGAATGAAAATGCTCTTTGTTTACAGATGACATAATAATCCACCAGATACTAGTATCTATTAGAAAACCTAAAAGAATTGAAAAAATACTCCTGGAACTAAATGTTTATAGTAAGTTTGCAGGATATAAGGTTAAGATACAAAAGCTAATCACTTCCTATATACCAACAACAAACAAGTAGAATTTGAAATAAAAAATATACCATTTAGATTAGCACCCCCAAAATGAAATAGAATCTAATAGGTAAAAGATCTACATGAGAAAAACTAGAAAATTCTGATAAAGAAAATCAATGAATTGAAAACAGAGAGATTTCAATGTGTATGGATAGTTATGTCAGTTTTTCCCAACTTTATCTGTTGACTAACAATTTCAATCAAAATTCCAAGTTTTTGTGAAAATTGAGAAACTGATTCTAGAGCTTAGATGGAGAAACAAAAGACCAAGAAGAGCCAACACAATACTGATGGAGAACAAAGTCAAAGGAAAATACTTGACTTCAAGATTTATATAAAGCTATCGTAATCAAGTGAGTATAGTATTGGCAAAAGAATAAACATATCAATGGCACAGAAAACAGAGACAAATCATAGATTCAACTGATCTTGACCAAAGAGCAAAGGCAATACAATGGAGGAAAAACAGTCTTTTCAACAAATGGTGGTGGACACCCGTAGGCAAATGAACACATATAGGCCAAAAAAATAACTCTAGATACAGATTTTATACTCTTCAAGAAAATTAATTCAAAGTGGATCATAGATTTCATACAACTCTTAGAAGACAACACAATCAAGTATCTAGATGACCTTGTGTATGGTAATGATTTTTTAAGCTATAGAGCCAAAAATATGATCCATTTAAGAAATGATAGATAAGCTGGACTTCATTAGGATTAAAACCTCCTGCTCTGCCAAAAAAAAAAAAAAAAAAAAAAAAAGACAAGCCACAGACTGGAGAAAATATTTGCAGATATAAAAAGACAGACCTTGGAGATAATGAGGGTTGGATTCAAGGTCACTGCAGTAAAGCCAACATTGCAATAAAGGAAGTCACAAGACTTTCCTGGTTTCCTACTGCATATAAGTGTTATGTTTACACTGTGTGGTAGTATAATAAGTGTGTGATAGCATAATGTCTAAAATAACAATATACATGCCTTAATTGAAAAAACTTTATTGACAAAGAGATACAAAGTGAGCAAATGCTGTTGGAAAAATGTCACCGGGAGACATGCCCAATGCAGGGTTGCCAGACACCTTCAACTTCTAAAAACCGTAGTTATCTGCAAAGCACAATAAAGCAAAATGCAGAAAAATGAGGTATACTTGCATCTGATTAAGGACTTTTATACAAAATACACAAAGAATTCTTAAAACTCAACAATAAGAAAACAATCTTACTAAAAATGAGCAAAAGACTTTAATGGGCACCTCACTTAAGAATACAGAAAGTAAATAAACATATGAAAAGATGTTCCACATCACCTCACTAAAGAATTCCAAATTAAAACAAGATATCACTACCGACCTATCAGAATTGCCAGTCTTTAACATTGACACCATCAAATGGTGGCAAGGATGTAGAGCAACAGAAGCTCTCTCATTCATTGGTGGGAATGCAAAATGGTATATAGCCATTGTGAAAGACAACTGATTGTTTCTTATGAAACTATTCCTTTACCTTACAATTCACAATTGAGCTCCTGGGTAATCACCAAAAGGAGTTAAAAAATTCATATCCACACAAAACCTCCATACAGATGTTTACAGCAGCTTTGTTCATAATTTGTCAAGGCTTGAAAGCAACCCATAGGTAAATGGATTAATAAACTGTGGTACATCCAGGCATAGAATATTATTCAACACTAAAAAGGAGCTATTAACCCCTCCCCCCACCACACACACAAAATGGACACCTATAAGTGCATATTACTAAGCAAAAGAGGCCATTCTGAAAAGGCTACATATTGTAGGATTCTAAATACATGATACTGTGGAAAAGGCGAAAAACTATGGAGACACTAAAAAGATGAGTGGTTGCCAGGGACTAGAGGGAAGGGAGAGATGGATAGGTGCAATACAAGGAATTTTAAGGTAGTGAATCTATTTTATACAATGATGGATACGTGTCACTATACAGTTGTCTAGATCTATAGTATATTCAACAGCCAAGAGTGAACATGAATGTCAACTACCATCTTTGGGTGATAAGGACGTCAATGTGGGTTCATCAGTTGTAACAAGTGTACCACTCTGGCACAGGTTGTTGACAGCGGGGCAAGCTGTGACTAGATGGGGTCAAGATATGTGACTAGGTATGAGAACTCTGTACTTTCTGTTCAATTTCACTATGAAACTAAAACTACTCTAAGAGATGAAGCCCATTTTTTTTTTTAAAAGGGCAGAAAGTGGGGTGTAGATGAACTGATATGAAGGAGAAATGCATAAACTGTTGCACTGAAAACTGATACTATGAGGAGGTAGAGCTAAGGAAGCAGGCCTCTTGAGAATGCCTGAACTTGTTAGAGAACGGCCAGCAGAAAGGCTCCATTTATTCTTGCCCTGCCACCTCTCCCCATATGCACCACCGTCACTTTTGAGTAACTAGCACCTCCTCTGTCCCAACAATAGTCAGAATCCATTTTCTAAAGAAGATTTTATTTATTTTAGAGTGAGGGAGAGTGAGTGGGGGGGTGGGGCCAAGAGGGAGAGAATCTCAAGCAGACCCTGCCCTGAGGATGGAACATGACGGGGCTCAACAAGGGGGCTCCATCTCATAACCCTGAGACCATGACCTGAGCCAGAATCAAGAGCTGGACACTTAAGCAACTGAGCCATCCAGCCAGTTCAGAGTTCACTTTCACAATCTGCTTTTTTTTTTTTTTTAAAAAGATTTTAGTCTTTCAATTAAGGGACAAAAAGCCTGTAATCCGTACAATATGGAGCTCAGTAAACTATGAGTGGCCCTTAGCATCTGGGAAATTAGAGAATATGTTCAAGTTCTAGGTTTCTGGTCATAAGACATCTTTCTTCTCGCATAATCATCTTTCATATTTAAAGGATAGATGACATTCCTGAGAAACCAAACGAAATGGAATTTCATATTGAGCATAAACTAGGAAACTACCAAGTCAATATTCCCTTTTTTTTTTTTTTAAGATTTTATTTATTTATTTGACAGGCAGAGATCACAAGCTGGCAGAGGCAATCAGAGAGAGAGAAGGGGAAGCAGACTCCCCGCTGAGCAGAGAGCCCAATGTGGGGCTTGATCCCAGGACCCTGAGACCATGACCTGAGCTGAAGGCAGAAGCTTAATCTGCTGAGCTACCCACGCGCCCCCAAGTCAGTATTTCTTTCAAGTTCTATGATGACAATCCTTTCCAGAATTAAGATTTTTTTCACTTTGAACTGCTAAGTATATTTCACACAAAAGGAACATCAGTCAAACTTTTAATTAATCAAACAATTTTATCTAAGCCAACTGAAATTCTGTGCTATTATTTACAATCTGCTCTGAGAAGAAAAAGTGAGTCATAATTTAAACTCACTTTTTTAAGGTGAATGAGATCATTAGCCATCCAGGTGCCTCAGAGTCCACTTTTACAACCTGCTTATCTTTTTTTTTTTTTTTTAAAGATTTTTTTTAACTTTATTTGACAGATCACAAGTAGGCAGAGAGGCAGGCAGAGAGAGAGAGGGGGGAAGTAGGCTTCCTGCTGAGCAGAGAGGCCGGATGCAGGGCTCGATCCCAGGACCCTGAGATCATGACCTGAGCGGAAGGCAGAGGCTTTAACCCACTGAGCCACCCAGGCGCCCCACAACCTGCTTATCTTTTTTTTTTTTTTTAAATTTAATTTATTTATTTGACAGAGAGAGATCACAAGCAGGCAGAGAGGCAGGCAGAGAAAGAGAGAGGGAGGCAGGCTCCCTACCGAGCAGAAAGCCCGATGCGGGACCCGATCCCAGGACCCTGAGATCATGACCTGAGCTGAAGGCAGCGGCCTAACCCACTGAGCCACCCAGGTGCCCCCCACAACCTGCTTGAGAGCAAAATCACTCAGATACAATCCTGTCAATGCCTGAGCTCTGAATTACAAGAATCCACAAGCAGTCC
Organism: Neogale vison; assembly: GCF_020171115.1. Lineage (NCBI taxonomy): Eukaryota > Metazoa > Chordata > Mammalia > Carnivora > Mustelidae > Neogale > Neogale vison. The sequence continues at coordinate 157,050,228 of NC_058096.1, forward strand.
TGTCTCAGAAGGACCCTTCTGTGGAGAAGGTACTATGATCAAGATTACTTACATGGGAGGTGGAAGAATACAGAGGAGCCTAGACTCTCACATGTAATCTCACCATTTCTATAGCAAAGCCAAATAGTGACAAGTTCAGCCCTGCTCTCAGTTTTCCAAAATGGACTCACAAAGCCTTGAATGTGGCCTCTTTCCTCTATCCAACTGCATAAGCAGAATCAAACAAAACAACAGTATGAGGAGTTTTGTGCCCCATGCTATGAAATTTCCCTGGCCATATCTTATCTCTCCCTTTTGAGATTTCAGTTTCCCCATTTGTACAATGATTTTCAGCTGTCCTAGATCATTTGTAGGTCAATACACACATTTTTTTAGCTTATGTGCACTTTTTCCTCCATTTGTGTAGTGACTCCCTGACCCACTCCTTCAGTTTTTCCTCCAGTTAGTAGTGACTCTCTGACCCACTCCTCATGCTCCCCACCAGCAAGCATTGAAGTAAAGAATCCTTACACCGCCACAGACAATTTACTCTTTATTGATTAAAAATGAAGGAAACATGCAGCAAAATACAAAGTCAAAAAAAGGGAGAAGGGAAGGTCAAATATTTTACATCTTCCATAATCTAGCATACGTCATAAGGAGGAACCTCCATTTATTGATACACCATTATTCTATCCTCAGATTATTAAATAGTATCAGCTGGCTCTAGGATTTGGTTCAAAACTTAAGCAAAAAAAAACAAAAAAAAAAATCCATCAGTCATATCGAATAAGACCATACATTTCACAAACAGCATTGGCACATGTTACCTTGTGCTAAATTAGTCCCTACCCCCAGGTACCAAGGGATCCTAGAGACCTAGAGACAGAGGTGTACCCTGGACCACTGCTCCTTGAAAGGAGCAAGGTTACTCACTAGGTTACGTGCTGTCCAACCTGGGAAGTTTCTGTTCACGTATTCTCTCAGCATCGCTGCGAAAGTCAGCAAAGGGAGTCCACCATACATCATGCAGAATAAATAACACTGTCCTGGGTCTTGGTGTCTGACTCCTAATTCCCAGCAGGGCAAAAAATGAACTGAAAAGAAAGAGAAAGCCCTAGGCCACTTCTATTGGCATCCTTGTCCCACTGCAGTTTAAAAGTCATGGCTGGCTGGGGAAACTGAATACGGCAATGGGCTGCTGCTCCCCTCCTGCCTGGGCTCCAGACCACTTCCAAACAGAATGCTAGGACAGAGTGAGGCCACCACCTCCGGATCTATCAATATGTAGATGATGATGGCTTGACTGAGACAAAAATACGTACTCAAAGGTAAGCTACTAGCCTTGTGCCAAAGGGACACTATCTCCTTTTCAAATGTTATTCCCATCCCTCTTAAAAAAAATTAAAAAAAGAAAAAAGAAAAAAAAGAAAAGAAAAAGAAAAGCTAAGTATTTTTCCAGCAAACTAATCAATCTTTGCCCTCTCTAGGCTTGGCAAGCCTCCCACTTTTTACCAATCCTGCTGGGACCCTGGACTTTGGTGTCTGATCCTCTCATCTACTTTCCTCCCAACGGCCACTCCAAACCCATCCCATCCTTCTCCCCAACATCCACTCCTTTCCCAGTATGCCTCTGTACCCAGGGCAGGGAAAGGAAGCCCATGACTAAAACAACAAGCTCAGAACCAAACAAGAGCTGCAACAACTCAGTTGTGGGGAAAGCTTCCAGAGATATTCCAAGAGACAACTAGGTGAAGCAATCTCGTTATTCACAGACCAAGAATACTGGAGGGCTTGCGTGATTCTGTAAGAGGCAGCTCTCCCCTTTCCATGGTGCTAAAGCCCATCTTCATGTGTCATTTTAAGGCCAGACTGAGTGTCCCTTTCTTAGACAAAAATTGTTAGGGCTACTTGCAGTTAGACAGAGGTTGACTGTGAAACAGTAGGAAAGAAAATCGGCCCCACCGATTACTTACATATTGCATTACGAGTGCTCGTTTTTAAACCTAAAGAATAATTTATATTATTTCTATAGAAAATCAAATGAACACTGTCTACTCAAAAATCCTAAAAGTCTCGGCACATGTGGTTTCACTTTCCATCCTGGGTCAGGTTCAGCGCACAGAAGTGTGAAGCCCCTCCAAAGGGTCAGTGCAGGAGAGGGCCGGAAGGCAGGCCTCGCTGGCCTGGTGAGTCTCCTTTATTGCTGTAGAAAGCTCAGCCTTGCATTTCCTTATGACGTGGAGGCCAGGCAAATTTTCATGGGAGGATTGAGGAGCAGTTTTTCTTCAACTGAATATTCTAAGATTTGAAAATAAATACTTCCACAATGATATGAGTTATTATTCTTCCTGTTCAAAACCACTGCTGGGGAAATTCACTTTTAGAAGCCATTACTTGATGTTTTCGCTAAAAACAGTCCAAAGTTCCACTTTTTAGGATCTGATGGCTGAAGTTCGACTACAGTCAGATGTTTTGCACCAGCTGAAGTTAAGGCTAGCAACCCTTTCTGGAGGGAGTGATGAAGAGGGGTGCCTGAGAGCAGCTTCAGCAAAACGCTTAGAAACATGAACAAAACAATAACACAGTTTAGGCTGCCTCTTTCTGAGGCTGTGCTTTTTCCTAACAAAGGTTGCTCGAATTCACATCAGATTTAAAAAAAAAATTACTAAATTAAGTTCTCCGGGCTCCAGATAAACAATCAACTTTTAATTGCTACTTCAGTGGTGAAGATATATCCCAAGATGCCCACATCCTGTCAGGTGTGGGAGAACAGGCAGGATGAGGAAGCCCAATATAGCTGCTACTTTCCACCCAGCGCCATCATTGGAGTAAGGCAAGATGAGCTGCCAGATCTCCCTCCTGAGCCTTGAGGCACAGTCCCCTTCTCAGCTGGAGAAAAACAGGGGACATGCGCAGTAAGTTTACTAACGGAACTCTTTAAAGGGATGCTGGCCACTGGTGATCCAACTTTTCTTTCCCTGTGGGAAAAGGGGGGAATGATGGCAGGAAGAACATAAAGAAAGACCTCTAAAGCTCCTAGCCGGGAGGTTTGTTGCTGGGTTCTTTGGCAGTAGTGGGTTTAGGCCAACAGAAGCAACAGAGATACGCATGTGTGGAATCTCCTTAGGCCGCCTCTTTCAGGGCTGTGGTTTAGCTGATGCTGAGCTGGGCAAATCCTATTAGTTTACCATCATCAGGAATATCCGAGCCTTCGACACCAGATGCCTAAGAACCAAACAAAATGAGAAGCTGTGGTTATTTGTAAACAAAATTGCACGTAGCAATTAAAACTGATATAAGGACTATGGGGAGGAAGACAGCAGGGTACAGGTCCCTGGGATATTAAGATGCAAATGAAGATGTCTCTTCCAGAAAAGGTGGGGTCTGGGTACAAAGCTGGAGTCAGACTGGAAATACTCTCTCTTAAAAGTCAAGGGCCTGGGGTAGGAGGCTTCCTGGAGGGAGAACAGAGGGAAGCCACTCAAAAGGAGACACTGGCCTAAGGCCTTAGGGAGGCTAAATGAACACAATCCACCATATTTCAATATTCTCAGCACTCAGGGAATATACAAGCTGGTCTACAGAAGCTGCTGCTATGTAAGGACAGTTTAATAAAGAGGAAGAAATGAGTACCAGTTTGAAAGTGACAGATCGATTTGACTGAGGTTCTTCCACAATTTTCTGCAAATTCGCTGCCACTGTAATCATACAAACAGAAAGTAATAAGAAGCTAAGTAAATCCATTTCCTACCATATTATAAAAACTTAAATGATAGCTCAGAATCTATGTTCAACCAAAATGGAATTGGAACAATAACTCACTCCCCAAACAAAAATTATCTTTTAAACTCAACTCTAAGTAGCACAAATAAATCTCGAATCATGATCAAAATAACTTTCTTTAAGATGCTATGTTAACTAGGGCAAGACACACAGGTCAAAGAGGAAGGATATGTCTACTCATGGGCCGTAAAGCTCTATCCTGGGAGCTGCTGAACTCTGGCCTGCAGCCTATTTCTAGTCTGGCTATGGGCTAAGAATAGTTTAAAGACCGTGAATGGCCCACAAGCCTAAACTATTTACTAATTGGTCCTTTACAGAGAAAAACTCTGCTGACTGGCCCTAGACAATGGTCTTTTCCTTCAGTAACATGTACACATGGGCCGATTATACCTTTTCTTACTTTCTGCTTATTCTAGAAATAAGCCTCTAACAAGTTTTGCTTACTTCTTTCTTGCTCTGTTAAGGGCAGAGTTTCACCCTCCAAAATGAACGGGATATGGCTAAGTATACTTTAACTTGTGATTACATCATCAATTCTACTAGAGTCTCTCAGCTTTCACCTACTGTCACTGGAAGTCAGAAAGTGAACTCTGAAATGAGATTTTCTTTTTTGTGAGGAACTATTACCAATACCTGTATTTCAGCAATGCCAAGACCCTCCAAGACCCGTGAGATCCGCTCAATGGAATCAAAGCCTGTTTTCTAGGTCCTAAATACAAAGACAGAGACACCAGGGTGCAGGGCAGAACACAAAGTAGTTACCTATTACTAAATCCCTTCCATCGACAAGGCCAGCAGAAATGAGTTCCTGAGATACACCCTCCGCTGTATCTGCGAGGAAAAAAAAGAAGGTGCTCCATTTCTTGTGCATACACGTTACTGTGAACTCCTAGAGCAGATGTTGGCACTGGCAGGCCCAAGCTAGCTGCTAAATTCATAGAACCAAAGAGGCGGGGGTGGGGTCTTCCTTCCACACAAAGGTTTCTCCTATCACTGGGGTTACCTCAAGTGGGAGATTCTCTTAGGTCTAGCTAGAGCACAGAATCTCTAGCAACCAGATGGCCAGTATCAACTCACTGTAAAGATAACTTGCACTAACAGTGATGCTACAGAGGAAAAGTCCCATTCTGAGGGCAGCCCTGGCCCCAAACCCCACCAGCTCTGAGATGTGACGATGTGTGTGCAACATCTTCAAGGCTAGTATAATGGAATGATTTCTTTTCAAGCACATCTTGAAAGAACAAATTGTAATCTCTTCTCTTCAGAGATCACATCCCAAGTTTTTTGCTAACATCATTTTCTTTTTTATTCTGGTAGGCTTTTCTTCATATCTAGTGATTTTACATCATATAATCTGATCAATGGTTGTAACAGAAATGAAAAGACAGGGACACAGCATCCCTAACTGATCTCCTCTCCAAAGGAGTCAGTGCTGCTGCTTCCTGAGGGCTGAACACTGAGCCCGAAAGAACAGGAGGACCTCTGGGGGTGGGTGGACACACATTTGTGCTGATGACCAGCAACTTGAATTAGTTCCTTGAAATGGGACTCTTCCTGGTTTTAAACAGTGAAATGGATACACCTCTGCACACCTGGCTTCTGTCCTCTTTCATACTTGGCTGCTGATGATACCGAGACAGCATGAAGAATGAGCACTGCACACAGGATGAATGTGCTGGCTGCTGGCCACCTCCCCAGTCTGAATGCTTGAGTAACAAAGGCAAGAAAGAAAGAAGTCTCATCCCAGGGAGAAGTTCATGGCCAGAAGCTATGCCTGACAGGACTCCGCTTCAGCCTGGGAAGAGAGGAGGCTAGAAGCCTTGTTTCTTCTTTACTATCATGGAGAAGTACAACCATGTTCAGTACTGAGAGCGAGAACTCTGGACCCTGACAAGTGTGGATATGAATTCCAGAGGCACCTCTTCCAGCTGTGTGAACGACAAGTTACCTCCCCTCACTTGAAGCCTTGTTTCATCATCTACACAAGGGGGACAATAATATTCCTTAGGGGAATTCTGAGAATTTAATGATAGAAAGCTTAGCACAATGCCTGGCCTACTATGGTAGGCAGTAAATTAGAGCTACACTCATTACTGTTTGTATTATACTAGTTTTACAAGTGAGGTTAGTAGTAAATAAATTGAGTTTTTATTTTATTCATATGCTACCCACACCCTTTAAACCAGGAACATTTTCATCATCTTTTAAAAGTAAAATATATCTAAAGGACAAAAACATCACAACACATTTCATTAAATAAATTAGATGTTATTTTGTTTTCAATGTTTTTTTTTTGTTTTTTTGTTTTGTTTTGTTTTTTTATTTGAGAGAGAGAGACAGTGAGAGAGAGAATGAGCGAGGAGAAGGTCAGAGAGCAAAGCAGACTCCACATGGAGCTGGGAGCCTGATGTGGGACTCGATCCCGGGACTCCAGGATCACGCCCTGAGCCGGAGGCAGTCGTTTAACCAACTGCGCCACCCAGGCGTCCCTGTTTTCAATGTTTTTGATGGCTTACCTCTCCCAGGAGTAAACTCGAATCGAATATCATTTAGTTCTTTTTTTGAATTCCTACAAAAGAAAAGGGAATGTGTAAAATAAATTTCTGGACTTATGCATACTGACTCTGCCAACATATAACAGGAAAGCTGCGCCTCAAGAAAAACCATTCTATTTCCATAGATCCTATGACCTATCCTAATGAGCTCACACTGCAGGGCTCAGAGCAAACTACTCAGAGTGACCATCTAACTGTCCTACAACCCTTTTAATTTATGTCCTCCAGTAGTCAATATAAAAACCTCATGCTAACACTACACTTATTGTGAGGAACACTGAGTAATGCATAGAACTGCTAAAATCATTATATTATACACCCGAACTAATATAGCACTATACTTTAAATGGGAAAAAAAAACTACCTAAGCACAAAGTAAGAAAAAAACAAAAACAAAATGCCCTCAGGCTTTTGAGGAGATTCTTTTTATTTTTTTTTAAAGATTTTATTTATTTATTTGACAGAGATTACAAGTAGGCAGAGAGGCAGGCAGAGAGAGAGATGGGGACGCAGGCTCCCCGCTGAGCAGAGAGCCAATGCGGGGCTTGATCTCAGGACCCTGAGATCATGACCTGAGCCAAAGGCAGAGGCTTAACCCACTGAGCCACCCGGGCACCCCTTGAAATTCTTAGATGCCTACTTCCATCCTTAGTCCCATTAAGATATCATATAAACTAAGAGGAAAATGTATGTGCACAGGAAAGTATAATTAAAATGATACAGGATAAAAAGATTAGTATCCAAAATAATACAAAGGACTTACACAACTCAACACCAAAAAACCCCAAATAATCCAATTTAAAAATGGGCAGAAGACATAAACAGACATTTTTCCAAAGAAGACATCCAGATGGCCAACAGACACATGAAAAGATGCTAAATATCACTAATCATCAGGGAAATATAAGTCAAAACCACAATGAGATATCACCTTCCTCTTGTCAGAATGGTTAGAATCAACAACACAAGAAACAACATGTGTTGGCGAGGATGTGGAGAAATAGAACTCTTGTGCACTGTTGGTGGGAATGCAAAATGGTGTAGCCTCCCTGGAAAAACAGCATGGAAAGTCCTCAAAAAGTTAAAAATAGATTTACCATATGATCCAATAATTACACTACTGGTATTTACCCAAAGAACAGAAACACACTGATCGAAAGGAATACATGCACCCCTATGTTTCCTGTTGCATTATTTACAATAGCCAAGATATGGAAGCAACCCAAGTGTCCATCGATTGATGAATGGATAAGATATGTGTATATACAATGGAATATTATTCAGCCATAAAAAAAGAATGAACTCTTGCCATCTACAACAATATGAACAGAGTTACAGAGTATAATGCTAAGGGAACTTAGTCAGAGATGGATAAAAACCATATGATTTCACTCCTATGTGGAATTTAAGAAACAAAACAAATGAACAAAGAAGAAAAGAGACAAACCAAAAAACAGACTCTTAACTATACAAACTGATGGTTCCCTGAGGGGAGGTGGGAAGGGGGACCGAGAAATAGATGGTGATTAAGAGTACACTTATCTTGATAAGCACTGAGTACTATATACAGAATTATTGAATCCCTATATTATATACTTGAAACTAACACCAAATGTTAACCGGAATTAAATTACCTTAATACTGGAATTAAATTTTTTTTTTTAAATATGTGGCAGCATTAAAAAAAAAAAAAAAATAGAGGATACCCTTCTCCTCCTCACTCCCACTCCAGGCTCCCCCAGAAGAATGCCTTGCCCACTACATGTACTCACTCTTGGCAGCCTCACAAAATGAAAAACATGATGCTCCCCCAAATTCCACAGGAGTTCGGACAATGAGGGGGAAGGAAAAGATGAGAAAAGGAGTTGGACCCACACTGGCAGCAGAGTTAATACATGGCTCCAGAGATTTAAATGTGTGCCTGGTGAGGGACAGTTACTGTAATCACTCAGCAAACCATATACTGAGATTAACCAGGCTCCCTGGACGTTCTGGTTAAAGGTGGGCATTTAGAATACTATACGGAAAGGCAGACATGCTTGATCACTAAGGACCCAAATCCACTTTATCTAAACAATGAAGAGGGTTAGGTCTACCTGATGGATACTTGAAAATATTCCTGAAGTTGTGTTTAGAATGTAGTTACCCGTCTCTAACACAATCTATGCCCAAATGATTTTCCCCTTCGACTGCCTTCTCTTTGTACCTGTATACAGATTTATACTTTTGCATGTATACCACCTGAAGTGTCTTTAACCTGTGCTAAGTACATAATGCAAATCAGCTTCCAACCTAGATCTGACTAACAAGTGAGGCGTTTTATTCACTCTTTACTTGGTATCCTGCCACAATAACCAACAGTGTGATATAGAGTCTTCTTGATACATAATTGGTCAATCCATTCTTTCTGAAAGCTGAATAAAAAGACGGAACATTCAGCATCATTTTAGTGATTTAGCTGGCATGCTACGCACAAATCCTTCAGAGACAGCAAGACACTAAACCGGACTAAATATCTTTACCATCTCTTCTAGTGGTTTTACCTCAGAGTCTTCATCAGTGAGAGAGAAAACATAGCTTCTTCTTCCATAAATAAGTCTGGAACACAGCCCACTAAAAAACCACTCTCTCAAAAAGCTAGTTGTATCACTTACAAGTAAGTATCTTCTCTAACTTCCTGAAGCACAGGTCAAATATAATTTTTGTACTAGTAGCTGCTACATGATTTTAAAAAAACGTTTTTAAAAGAGACAAATGGTATTCTTTTTGCACAATCAGAATTGGACAAGATTATCAAGACACTTTAATGAATCCAAAACTATCTGTGATGAGACTAGGTATATTGACTAGGCTTTTGTAAAGGAAAGGTAACCCAATCTGCTTTCTTCACATTGATGGCACAGTTTCATCGCTCTGGGTGGTAGAATCAAAACATTCTCAAAAAAGGTCTCCCTGCTTCTATCTCTGATTATGGTCATATTGAGAAGAATATTAGGAATTTTATGTGGGAAGAGGAATTAGTCCATGGCAATTTAAGGAAACCCTTTTAAAAAATGTTAGTAGTAATGAAGGTCTGAGTTGTCTCAGGTGATACTTTTAATTTCACAAACAGAACAAGACCCAATGAGAACAATACCACAGCCACTGCTAGTCTAACAAGAAAGCTCTGCAATCCTAACCCAACTACCTCCAAGAGGTGAGGGTCAGAACGAACAAACTGCCACTTATGGCACTTCTGTGAGCAATCTGTCAGAGCCTGGCTATAAGCCCCACCAAGAACCACTGATTCAGAACACGTGCTGTAAAACAAAAAGACCAAATATATTCTCAGAGGGTTTTCCTTTCATCTTTTAAGAACAAGGTCTTAATATGATCTATCACAATCAGAAAGCTCTCCACTCTTGGGCAGTTGACTGCAGAGTCCAAGATATATGGTCAAAAGTACAAACCTAATCTTCAGATAAGCCAACCAGTGCTGTTCCCCTAAAAACTATTCCCCAGTTACAGACCATACTCAATTACAGAACCTAAACTAGCTGTACTGAAAAAACGACTAGTGGAAAAACAGCTAAGAGAATGTGTTAACATCCAGGTCCTTGCAATGTTGCTATTACCTTTTTTTTTTTTTTTAAAGATTTTCTTTATTTATTTATTTGGGAGGAGCAGAAGAGAGAATGTTAGGCAGTGAGTGTGGAGCCCGATATAGGGCTTGACCTCACAACCCTGAGATGAAACCAAGAATCGGACGCTCAACTGACTATGCCACCCAGGGGCCCTGTAGCTCTTACTTCTGAGGGAAACAATACCCCTGCGATGCCCAGCACTTGATACTGGGGGGGGGGGGCACACAATCTTATCCAGTTACTCTCAGGCACAGACTATTAGAAAAAAAGAGTCCCTTCCAAAGAGAAAATAGCACATTTAGAGTATGCAGAAAACAAAGAGAAGATTTTACTTACCTTAATCTGAGTACTAGGCTGATTGGGATCTTGGTTTCTTGTGAGCCTGCTCCTGAAGGCAGAGCCTAAAAAACATTGAAAGGTATAAAGTCAGAGTCTGGACTACTAAGCATGAAGGTGACTAATGGTCATCAGCAGAGGAAATGTCCACATGGCAGCAATTTCCTTCACTCTTGGTGAGGCCAGACCCAGACCAGTGGCTGGGACATTCCCTGCTGTGGCAGGACGTGCACTCTGAGGCAGCAGCAAGAACTGAATGCCAACCTGAGGCAAGCACAATTAAAAAGAGAATTCTCAAACCCACATGAAATTCCATACACAGCCACATTTATACTTTGTTTACTCAGAGCCCTCTTTCCATCCACAAGGGTGAAAGACACTAAAATTGGGGTTCTTTCCTTTAAATCTGCCAGTGTGTCAAGTAGCAATATACAAGAAAGGCTCTAAATAGCCTGCCCCTTAGGAATCCACCCAGCCTGAGATTCCAGATCTTTTAACGGGTAAATTAATCCTCTCTGCATTGTAAGCTATCCCCTGTGTGCTATTTAAGTAGTTTATAAAGTAAATCCACTCTTTCCATCAGTTTTCCTAAGACAACTGTATCTTTTCAGATATGAAGGAAAGAAATGGAAAGCTTGGGTCTGATGAAGACTACATGAAGCCAGCACCATGACTAACTGGAAGCTCTCAGAGCGGTGGCCTCCAAAGGCAGATACCACCACAATACAAAAGGAAAAAATCAGAGAACTTCATCTTTACTTCTTTCTTTCTTTTTCCTTTCCCTTCCTTTACTTTCCTTCCTTCCTTTCTCTTTCTTTTCCCCCCCAAGATTTATTGATTTATTTATTTGACAGAAGAGATAGAGAGCACAAGTAGGCAGAGAGGCAGGCAGAGGGAGAAGCAGGCTCCCCACTGGCAGGGAGCCCGATGCGGGGCTCGAGCCCAGGACCCTGGCATCATGACCTGAGCCGAAGGCAGAGGCTTTAACCCACTGAGCCACCCAGGTGCCCCCATCTTTACGTTTTTTAATCTAAAATGTTAGAACAAAAAAAATGAAGTTTCTAATATTTAATAAATAAACAGACTCTGGAAACCTCACATCATGTGTTATGCACAGTATTTGAAGTTTCCTGAGGGAAGACAAGGAGCAATTCACAGACAAGGAGGCCACTGCCCTCCTTCCCTTGACTACTTTCAGTGTATGAGCTAATGATGTCTGTGTGTGATTGATGATGGGCACTCACAGATTATAATACATAACTACAAGAAACCAGCTCCCCAAATTCCTGATATTTGGAATGTTTCCATTGTTAACTTATTTTGCTGCTTAAAAGTCTATATGATCCTTGAAAAGTTCTCTTACCTGCATACACTGAAAATTGTGAAAACAGAATTTCTAACTTGTTTTAAAAAGTACCACATCAACAACCTTGTTACATAAGGCACAGCTCCACACCAATTTCTGCTTTCTTCCTCTACCCAGAAGACCGGCCACTGACGTGCACTCCTGCTTTACCTGAGCTGTTTTTGCTGGCTCTGCTGGGGGTGGGGGAGAGACTTGAGTTGGCTGTGCAGGCATGTGCCCAGCTGGGTGAGGTAGATGAGCAGTAATCTGTTCTGGAACTTGGAGTAAAGTACCCACGGGATCAGTTGTTGGAAACAGCTGTAACAGAAACATACACACAATGCTGCTTAGTTGAGTGGAAAAGGAGGCAGGTCTACTGATGGGCAAGTAGAGCCGCCCAGGGTGACATTTTCAAAGTAGTTTTTGTGTAGTTTACGGCCACATCCCTACCTCTCTTGAATACCTCTATTTCAAATGGAAGTCAAATACTTCTACTAGGCTTTATTGTTTATAACAACTTTTTTGAGGTGTAATTCATATCCCACTAAATTCACCCACTCTAAGTATACAACTGGATGATTTCTAGATGATGTTCTAGCAAACATCACTACAATCTAGTTTTAGAACATTTGCATCAACTCAGAAAGTTCTCTTGTGTGCATTTACATTTAATTCCTGCTCCCACACCCAGCCCTAGGTGACCACTGACCTACTTTCGCTCCCCATCCGTTTGCCTTTTCCGGATCCTTCATATAAATAAAATGTATGCACTCTGTTATGTCTGCCTTATTTCACTTAGCACAATGTTCTGAGGTTTAGCCATATTATAGCCCATAGTTTGCTTTTATTCCTTCAGAATAAAATTTCATTGCATCATATTTATTTTTAACTACATCTATTCTAGTTCCTTTGCCCAATAAAATAGAACCTCTAAGACACAGATTTAAGTAGTAAATCTTCTTCTACAGGAGCTACATTTTTCTAGGTCTGAAAACCTTCCACTACTTAAAAAGAAAGACAAGTAATCAGTGATTCATTAACGAATCTGAAATGCTTTTTAAAACAGATATAAAGCTTTATGACCAACACAGACATTATATATATATATATAATTTTGCATGTTTGAAATATTTTATAAATTTTAATTATGTAATGTGGGGACAAAAAACTGATGTTGAGTTGAAAATAAAATTAAACTATTCAAAATTATAAGTTGGTGAAAAAAAATACTAAAGTTGGCTACAATTTAGAACTGAAAGAGAAAAAACTGAAAGAGGTCTAATAGCTGATATTATATAACAAAAGAGGTCTAATAGCTGATATTATATAAACAAAGTTAAGAGACAAAGTAGTATAATTTTGTGATCCTTTCGCTTCACAGAGAGGAAATTAAAAGTAACTCTGGTTCTGGATTTTGACAGAAAAACAGAACATTAAGATTACTTTTGAAAATGTTAACATTAAGTATTAGCATTATTTCAAAAGGAGCCTCCAAACTGCATACATGTGTTACTATAATAAGAACAGAAATGTTAGACAAAATCAAGAAACGAACTGGTCTGGAGAAACTGGAACCTTGTGCACTGCAGTGGGAGTCGAGAATGGTGCAGCCACTATGGAAAATGATAAGGTGATCCCTCAAAAAAAAAAAATTAAAAATAGAATGATCCCCTTCTGGATACAGACCCCCAAGAATTAAAAGCAGGAACTAAAACAAATATTTATTATGTAGCCATGTTCACAGTGGAATTATTCACAATCGTCCAGAGGTGAAAGCAAGCCAGTGTCCATCCAGTCAAACAGAGAAACAAATGTGGTAGATATATCCAATGGAATATTATTCAGCCTCAAAAAGGGAGGAAAGAAGGAAATTCTGACACATATTACATGGGTGAACCTAGAGGGCATTATGCTGGGTAAGATGAGCTGGTCACAAAGGACAAATCCTCTGTGAGTCCACTTACATGAGGTATACAGAAAGCAGCAGAATTCAGACATAGTAGAGTGGTGGCTGCCAGGGGTATGGGGTGGGAACCATGAGATGATTGTTCTTCTGGAGATGGACAGTGGATAGCTGCGCAACAGGGTGAATGTACTAAACGCTACTGAACTATACCCTTAAACATGGTGAAGATGTTAACTTTTACGTTATGTGTACTTCACCAGGGATTTCAAACCCAACGACAAAATAAGGAGTGCAGGAGTACGAGTATGAGACCTGAGAGTCCACGTGGGGGTGCTACTGAGGCAAAGGGACAAGGATAAGATCATAGACCAACTCCGGATCAACTATAAAATGCCCTCTCCATCAACAGTGGAGAAACTAAGAATTAGTCAAGATAAAGTAAGAGTAAAAAGTAATTTAAATTCTCAGAAGATTACAAGAAGAAATGTTATTTCTTGCACACACTTCATCGCTATCTCTGGCCAGCAGAGGCTAAGTTTGATACCACCCTCATTTGGGGATACAGGCTGTGGTGGCAGGAGCCAGAGAACCCAGGGAACAACAGAAGGGCTCTTCTTCCTGCTGGCATTTCCCTGCCCAAAGCCACTGCTATGAGCATGAGTGACTTCAAGGGGTAGGAAGATGCAATTCCACCATGTAGCAAGAAGAGCCAGAAATCCTAGTGAACTGCAGTTCTGCTATAAGGTGTCAGATACCAGCCTATAAATATGCTACAGTACAGTATTTTATTTTATTTTTTTAAAGATTTTATTTATCAGAGACAGAGAGCGAGCACAGGCAGACAGAATGGCAGGCAGAGGCAGAGGGAGAAGCAGGCTCCTTGCTGAGCAAGGAGCCCGATGTGGGACTCGATCCCAGGACGCTGGGATCATGACCTGAGCCGAAGGCAGCTGCTTAACCAACTGAGCCACCCAGACGTCCCTACAGTACAGTATTTTAGTCTTAATACAATGTGCACAAATCCTGTACTTAACGGTGTGCCAAAATCGTATGCCACCCACACAAATCAAGTAGAAAAATAGGTACTTTTAAGCAACGGGGCAAAATCAAACTGATTTAAGGGGGCAAGACGTGTATCATTAAACCAAATACTGAGCTTGTAATGCAGGCTGCCAGAAGGAAGAATGTATCACAAAATGTATCACCAGAAATAATTGTTATCATCAAGAAATGAGCATAAGGCAGGCCAGCCTAACAGGACTCTGTTTAGTAGGATTCCTATCACCGAAAGGAAGGAACTAAAGACAACAGAATCTACATGACAAACGACAATGGGAGGCGGGGACCCGACAAAAAACGACAAAACGAAAAAGTAGCATATGACAAATCCCTGGACAGATTAATGCAATAAGACGACTTTCCACATCAAGCTACCCAACCCAGAAAAGTAATTCATAAAATCAGGCAAGCAAGGAAGGAGCAGCTTTCTGAGCCTTTAGATTAACTTTTAAATGAGTGCAACAGCACCAACTTACTGGAGAAGTCCTTTTAAACTCAGAATCAATACCTCCGGCGAAATCTGACTGCTATAAATTCCCATTCTCACTTAGGCCCATATAAAAAGATGTGCTTAACATTAAAACCAAACCAAAACAAAATGACTGGTTTTTTAATGATTCAAAAACCACAACTACTTACCTCAGAATTTGATAATGGTTCTTTCACTCGGGGAGACTAAAAGAAATACAAAAAAGGCTTATTAACTCAAAACTTAGGTTACTTGTAGTCAGTTCCAAACTGCACAGAATGTTGAAACGCAAGTAAACTCCATTTCATTCTGATCCATAAGTTAAGTCACTCGTAACTCTAGTGAGTTTTCTGGAAAAAGAAAATACCATGATACTATTTTATTTTTTGTCCAGGTAGCCTTTAATACATCAATGTCTTATGGTATTTCAGAAGTTCACAACTTGAGGTTTATTTGTTTTGTTGTTTTTTAAAATTTATTTGACACACAGAGAGAGATCACAAGCAGGCAGAGGGCCAGGAAGAGAAAGAGAGGGAAGCAGGCTGCCTGCTGAGCAGAGAGCCCGATGTGGGGCTCCATCCCAGGACCCTCAGATCATGACCTGAGCTGAAGGCAGAGGCTTAACCCACTGAGCCACCCAGGCGCCCCACAACTTGAGGTTTATAACCAAACATAATGGGACTGAGTTCTCAGGCAATAGGAGGGCACATTCTTCAAAGTACAATGCCTTCTACTAATCATGAACATACTATTTTTAAAATTTAAATTCAATTAGAAACAAAAAATACATAATTCTTTCAGATGTAGAGTTCAATAATTCATCAGTTGTATTTAACACCCAGTGTTATCATGAACATATTATATATGTAATATCCCAGACCAAATGTAAGCCTTCAAGCTAATTATCCAACACATCTTCAAAGCAGAGTAATTCAGGTTATGGGCTTTAATGAAGAAAACTCTTGAGTCAAAACTGAAAAACCATTTGTAATCTGCTATGTGAACATCTAAGCTAAATTTATTTAGTAAATCATAACATCAGTGATTCTGGATACACGCAACTGGAGAATACAAAAACAAAACAAAACAGAACAAAACAAAACACCCTTACCCTGTATCTAAACAAATACCAATTTATGGTCAATGCTACCAAGCATCAATTTAGACTACCTAAAAGGTCAGATTATTCAGCTTAGGTTTTTGTGAATTTTCATCACCACTTTATTAAGGAGAATCAAGGTTCAGGTGATAACTAACATATCACAGCAACTATACTGGCCAAACCAAACCTTTAAAAAAAAACTTAGTATTTGGAAATAATTTCAAACTTACAGAAAAGTTGTTAGAATGAGAATCATTAACCTTTCTTCCTTATTTGCTTTCCTATTTAAGATGTTCACTTTCTCTCTTTTTAAATAGATATACAATATATATTTAACTGGTCATGTTGTTCCTATACCATTTGAGAGTAAGTTGCTTATGTCCTAGCTGCTTACCACTGAACAGTCACTGTGTATTTCATAAGACAGGGATATCCTCTTATGTAAATTCACACTACTAAAGCTATCAACTTCAGTAAATTTCACAATAATGTCAATTTTAATCACCTTTAGTCAAGGCTTTTCCAAGTTCTCCAGTATGTAGTAATTATATTCCCCTTCCAACTAATGGCAATTTTGAAGAGACACTTCAAGACCCTGTAAATATCCTGCTCATCAAAAATTTCCCCTATATTTAGCAAATGCTGATGATCCTTGTCTGACCTAATCTTTATTGACTGCTTTATCATGGCTATAAAATGACGATATTCCTCTCCAATACTCTTCCACATTTACCAGTCAGCACTGGAAATTTACTATAATGAAGAATTAGCAACCCCCCCCGGCCCCCACTTATTTATCCATCTATTCATTATTGGCATGGATTCATGGATTCCAATTTTTAAAATGATTTACAATTAATTTATTACTACACTTAATGATTTTTGATAGTTAATAGTTAAATTCTAATTTGGTGAGTGGGAGCTCATTCAACCTGGTGCACCTGTTATCAAATTATGACTTTCTTTTTTAATAAAAAAACCTTTCTTTTTCACAAAGAAGATATTCCAGATTCATCTTGTATTTTCCCCAGGTAAGCCTCAGAATCATCCATTTCTCCAAGGAGCCTTCATTCTTTTAGTAGAGAATGACATTAAAGACCAAGATCTGGGCATAAAATGAGCTCAATGTTACTGCTTTCCTGACTCTCTGCATATCTGATAATCTTTCATTAGATGCCAGATGCTGTGAATATTACTTTGTTGCAAGGTGATAATTTTGTATTGCTATAAATCTTCTCAAGCTTTGTTCTGGAATACAGTAAAGTTACTTGGAAATGGCTTAAGCCTTTTGGATCTTGCTTTTATGAGTTGTTAGCTGGATCTGCAGCAGGGCTCAGTATAGGGCCATATGTTCCCCAATACTTAGACCTAAGACCTTTCTGAGAACTCTACCCAATGCCTTGTGAATTACAGGCTTCTCCACTCTGACTGGTGGGAAAAGGCACTGTTCTTGGCTCTCTGTGAGCACTGGGCATTGTCACCCAGTCTCAGGTGGTTTTCTCACATGTATTTCTTAAAGAGTATTCTGCTGTACACTCAAAAAGGAAGCTCTGTAGATTTCTAAACTTCTCTCTCTGTATAGCTCTCTCCTCCCTGGTACTCTACCTTATCGATTTCATCTGCCTTGGTCTCCCTGGACCCTTAGCCTATCTCCTCAACTCAGGAAGCTGAGTTGAGGAAGCTATAATGAAGGGAATAATCAATCAAACAAAACTGCTGCTCCACAACTGACATAAGTGTTAGAATGAGCAGAGAAGGACACTAACATAGCTATTTTAACTATACTATAGTTATTACATCTCACATTATCTTCAAAAAGTAAGACATGAAGGTATAAAAATGAACAGACACAAAATCAAACTTAAAATATTTAATGTCTGTGATATAAATAGACTGAATGGGATTAGCAGCATTAGGCACTGCAGAAGAAAAGATGAATGAACTTGAAAGTCAGCAACAGAAACTGCAAAATGGGACTGAGTAAAAAGAGAATTTTTAAAGAATGAAAAGAAAATCAGTGAGCTGGCAATTTTAAAGCAGCTTAATATACAAGTTACTGGAGTCTCCAAAGTGCATGAAGGGCAGAAGAAAGTATCTGAAAATATAATGGCTATAATGATGATAGTGTGCATTTTCAATGTAATTCAATTCAAACAAGACTTTCCTTTTACAAAAGAATTCATGTCCTCAAAAATAGTTACAGATTATGAGAAATACAGAAAATTACTCATTTTGAGAACAAATTCTATAATTTTCTAAGCTATTTACATACCAGTGTATTAGGTTATAAAAAAGCTACTATAAGTATTTCAGAACTACAAAATTTTATTTTTGTTGATTTTTAAAGATTATTTATTTATTTATTTGAGTGACAGAGAGATGGCAAGAAAAAGCACAAATGGGGAGGAGAGGGAGAAGCAGGCTTCCTGTGAGCTGGGAGCCCAATGCAGGGCTCGATCCCAGGCCCCAGGGATTATGACCTGAGCCGAAGGCAGAAGCTTAATGGACTGAGCCATCTAGGTGCCCCCCAAACTACAAAATTTTAAATAAATTTCTCTTGCAGATGGCTAGGGGATAATAATCAGACATTATAATTTATCTTCCCAAATAAAATCTGTTGGTCAGAGGAAAAATTCCTATGAAAATCTCTTTCAAAGTAAGCTAAAACTTCAAGATTCATGTACCTCTGGCTTCCTTTGATCACTTCAATGTAACATTATAAAACAGTATCGATTTAAGGAGGAATCATATAAAAAGTAAGGAGAAAAGAAACCTGTCTCACATTTTAATAAACTCATAATCCTATATAAACAAATATATGTGTGTGTGTGTGTATATATAACTTTCCAAGGTTAGAATGTAATAAATTTTTGCCAATTCTCATTGGCAAGGACTCTACAAAGAAAAGCTTTACTTCTAGATCTGCAAAAAGACTTCATCTGACAAGATCAACAAATATTCAGTGCTGATCAGCAAAGTCATGAGTGCTATGGCAGAGGAGATCTTACAGGCAGGAAGAGATATACCATCTACCCACCACTAATACCACAGAAAGGTTTTAGGCAGTCAAGGCTGTGATGAACCTCAAACATTAGTATTTCCCATATATATTTCTATTCCTGGGAATGAGTCCTAACAATCAACATGAGGCATTAACTTTAGGAAAGAGTGATGGGAAAAAAACAAAATGAGCTTTGTCTTCACTGCTTCAAGCAAACACATACACAGACACACACAACCATCCAGGATATAGCAACTAAAGAAAGGTATACTATTCAGTGATCGCTTCTTCCGCAATGTTTAATCAATCATCAGTCCTATCCAGTGTACTCTCATCTCAGACACAGTTTACATCTCTAGACCTTGGCCATTTTTATATCCGTAAATATCATATTCAAACAGATGTGTCAGTCCACTCTTCCATGTAGGATTAAATGGGTTTCTACAATTAATAACTTCCTCAAGGAAATTCTGTTATTAACACTTGTATTTTCTATGTTTTAGATGGTTAAGCTGAACAGAACCAGAGAATATCATATCTCAGAGGCTTCAAACAAAAAGATAGAGCTCTATCTTAAGCACAGAGTTTATTTATTTATTTATTTATTTATTTATTTAAAAGATTTTATTTATTTATTTGACAGAGACAGATCACAAGTAGGCAGAGAGGCAGGCAGAGAGAGAGAGGAGGAAACAGGCTCCCTGCTGAGCAGAGAGCCCGATGCGGGACTCAATCCCAGGACCCTGAGATCATGACCTGAGCCGAAGGCAGCGGCTTAACCCACTGAGCCACCCAGGCGCCCTTAAGCACAGAGTTTAATAAGACTTACCCTGAGTTGTGAAATTGCTGCTTTCCCTTCCTCACTTTCTTCATCAAATTCGTCATCACTCCACTCCCAGCCGCCATCTTCTGTCTTATGAAGGCGGCCACTGGAACCTGGTACTCTCCGAACCTGCACATGAGGAAGAGAGATGTGGATTATGGTAGTGTTTGATATTTACTATATATACTGTGTGTGTCTTGCACCCCTCCCTTGCTCTCTGTGCTCCACTACCTACCTGTCTTTACTCCAACCACTGACTTTCCCAAGACTTTCTCTTGGGCCCAAGCACCATCCAAATCCTTCCTATGTGAAGTCACAGACCAAATCTTATTAATGGTTTCAGGTTGGGATTTGAAAAATTTTTCTTCAGCCCCAAAAATAAATAAACCCAAGACAGAGAAGATTCTGGTTTTTTCAAAATTTTAAATTAAAAATCACAATTATACCTGCAGTTCAAAGAGCACTATTATCTGTGCAAGTTTTGTTAAGAAAAACAGCAATCTTCTTTTATCCTCTTACTCACAGGGAACCACTTTCAATTCATTCTAGCATATTCTTTTTAAGTTCATATTCCTCTAAGTAATGTGTTATTATTACCCCTTGATTCTTTGGTTTTAAGAATTACCTACTGGACTTCCCACTATGAAAGATGAGAATTTAACCCTATTATCAACCCCCCATAACTCTTTTCTCAAGATACAGTGAAATTTTGGTTAAATCAAAATTCAGTGTTTCCACCACATGATTTCATTAATGAGACAGTTAAGCCTTATTGTATATTACAATTACTTTTCTCTCTCCTGTAACCTTCTTATTTCCCTTGGAATTAAAAATATTTGCTTATTTTCATGTACTTAATCATATTTAGCCCCAAACTGTCTCCCAGTTGTGTAACTCTCCTCATATACATTAGGTACTTCTCAGGATCACCTACTAGAGGAAGATGCTACCCCTGCCTCCTAATCTGCTCCAGCCTAAACTGGTTTCTCAGCTCTCCCTCTATCACCTGCCACATGACTTCCTCTTTCTCAGTTTAAGTATTTCCTCCATTATTAGCATGGCACACTAATTAAAGCCATGCATTTTTCAACTTTGATTCCATCCCCAGAACATACAGTTTACCTGGTTTAAAAAAAAAAAAGTCTGGGTTAGTAGAAATCATTTTCTTTCATAACGCTATATGTAACTGCTTCGCTATGATCTGGCTTACAGGGGAGCAACTGACATCATTATGATATCCAACACCGTCCATGATCTTTCCCCCTTCTCTGGAAACTAGAGAACCCTCTTTTTGCCTCTAGTATTCCAGCAACGTGTCTTAGTCCTGGTCTATTTCCATTCATTCTGCTACGTACTTGTGCTTTTTTAGTCTGGAAATTTGTGACTATCCATTTGGAAATTTTTCTTGAATTATTTTTTCAGTGATTCTCTTTCTTCTATTTTTCTCCATTCTGCTTTCCTGGAACTTATTTACTCAAAATTGAACCTTCTCAAATGATCCTCTAACGCTCTTGTCTTTTTTCTTCTGTTATTTATCTATCTCTTGGCATTTGGGGCTCTATTTTCTGGGAAATTTTCTTAGCTTTACCATACAACCATAGTAACTATTTTCATTTCTTCTATAATGTTTTCCACTTCTAAGAGCTTTTTGTTCATGGTGGTGTCAGTATCCAGATGCTCCTTTTTAAAGTACCAGCTCTGTTAAGATAAAATTCATATACCATATAATTGACCCATTTAAGGTTCAATTGTTTTTAGTATATTCCAAGTTGTGTAACCATCTCCATAATTAAATCTAGATCACTTTCTTCATTCCTCCACAGGGCAAAAACACCACCACAGACCCATTAGTAGTTACTGCCCATTTCCATATAATCCCAGTCCTGGGTAACCTTGAGTCTACTCTCTGTCTCTATACATCTGCTTATTCTGGACATTTCACATAAACAGAATCATATAATATGTGGTCTTTTGTAAGTATCTCCCATGATTAGCATAATGTTTTAAAGGTTTACCCATGCTATGACATGCATCAGTACTTCATTTCTTTTTATTGCTTAATAATATTCTATATTAGTATTTCATTTTTAAAAGATTTTTATTTATTTATTTGACAGAGAGAGAAAGATCACAAGTAGGCAGAGAGGCAGGCAGAGAGAGAGGAGGAAGTAGGTTCCCTGCTGAGCAGAGAGCCAGATGCGGGGCTCGATACCAGGACCCTGAGATCACGACCTGAGCCGAAGGCAGAGGCTTTAACCCACTAAGCCACACAGGTGTCCCCAGTACTTCATTTTAAATTGCTGAATAATGTTCTATATTATGGAGACATGACATTTTAGATATCCATTCATCTACAGATGGATAATCAGGCTATTTCCACTTTTTAATTATTATGAATAATGCTGCTGGGAATATTCATGTACATAGCTTTGTGTGTACATGTGCTCAATTCTCCCAAGTAGGTCTAGGATGGAATTTCTGGGTCATGTGGCAGCTTTGTTTTGTGTTTTTAGAAACTGCCAGACTACTTTCTGAAGTGGTTGCACCATTTCACATTTTCATCATTAGTGTGTGAAGGTTCCAATTTCCTTAATCTTTATCACAGTTGCTACTGTGTCTTTTTTTTTAATACAGTCATCCTAATGGGTCTTCATTGTTTTCTGTGTAATGTGAGGAAAGGGATGAACTTCACAACTCACTCTCATAGTTACAGACAGTGTTAACAGAGTCTAGAATTAATTAATCAATTGTGTAACATACCTTTTCGTTCTAGTAGACAGCACACCTAGACATACTGCAGGCTAATATTTATTGAATGAATATATAAAAGAATACTAAAGAAAGGGATGGAAAAACTGAGTAACACTTTAAAAAAGCATTTTTAACACATACATAACAAAGCATTTTTTAACATATATTTTCAAAATGCAGAAGTAAATTTAACCAATTTCCTAAGAAACCAGAGTAAAATCTCCATTTACCTTCTTAGCTCTTTCAGAAATAGTTGGTGCTCTCTGCAGTATTTTTTCTTGAAGAAATTCTTTATTCTGGAGAGGAAAAGTAAGTTTTCTTCTTGTAAGTTTTTACTGAACCAAAGAAGCTGACACAAATATTCACTACAATTAAAATGTGATATAGTAACCGTTTTATAAAGAAGTTTGAGGAAAGTTTCCATTCTTTTTTCTTTAATTCTAAAGCTCCTTTAGAAAAGGAGTTTCACAAATCGAGTTTCACAGATTGAAACAAAGCTTTAGTGTACTGTATGAGCCATTATATATGAGACGTTTGCTTTACCATATCTCCTTCAGGATCATGGTCCCACATTTTCAACTACAGTAACATCCCACTTATCTATTCCTCTTTGGGAAATGAGATGTTAACTAACTCAGTAGCAAACTGTGAAATAGAGTCGAGTATTTTTCATAGATTATATTACTACTGGCGAAATTTAGTATCAATTGTTCCTGTTAAAATTTAATCTGATGTTAAAATTAATTTATACAAAAAATACATTTACTAATTCTAAAGCATGTGTCTTAATTACCAAAGGTCATAGAGATAATGCCCCCAGCAATTATCTGATCTACCATCATTTTTCCAAACATCACCTTAAGAAAAAGCAACTTCTTAGCAGTAAATCTAATTAGGTAATGAGAGGACCACATGAACACATAAAATCAAAAGAACTTCTTACCTTTGCTTTTTGGAAAAATTTGTGCCTTAACAGTTCTGCTGCTGTTGGTCTAAAACCAGAAAAGAACGTTTTAATAGTTAATTCAAGTGTAATTGTGGGTTTCCATCTTCAAAAATGAGAAAAGGATTTCTTGAGCAGCGAGATAAAATCTCAGTGTTCTCCACTTTCCTTAACGGGCTAAAAAGCAAAAAGCAGGATAAACTAACTCGGTACGAGACAGGGAGTAAAGAAGAAAACTCAAACAGAAATGATCTGATAACTATTACAGATCCTTTGCAAAATTCATTAGTGAAATGTTTGTTCTGAAATCATTACTTCTTCATGGCTTTCAATATATTTGCTATTATTTTGCCAAGAAATATCATTTCCCAAAAAAAGTGGGCAGTATCTACTTTAACAAGGCATAAAAATACATGTAACCTCACAAAGAGGAAATGGACCAAGTCAAGTCCCGTGCCTCTTGACACATGCTGGCTTGCCGGCCTTCAACTTAGAAAACTACATATTCTTAAAAATAAATCTAACAATTATCTTTAAAAAAAAAAAGAAGATTCTGAAAGTAATGTATATATTCAATATATATATTGAATCTATACTCAGTTTTTTGCTCAACTGTACAGTCTTTCTTTGCTTGAATAAAGGCATCATCATTGTCAATTATACAAACTAGTAAATAGTATGACAGAGAATAAAGAATAAACAATACTACACTTACGACACTGGACCTGATTACACCATACCCCTACCAGGTAGCCCTCAGCAAATCTCTTCTCCAAGGTTCTGTATAACCTGGTCAAGTTCCTGCAGGCAGTGTTCTAAAACATTACTGTACAATATAATAAGCTAGGACTTTCAAAACAAATCCCGAGGCCCATAGCAATTAAAGTAGAATCTGTGGGGGCAAACCCACAGATCATTAGTTTTTAAAACTCCCCGAGTGATTCTAATGTACGCTCACACTTAAGAACCAGGGCCTCAGAGGACTATTGTACAGTTTAAGAGAAGAGATGTAAAAGTGCTATGCAAACTGAAAGCACATTATCCTTCCTATTTTCTCATTCAATCAAGATTTCAGTATGTTCAACAGTTTGCACCACATTGCTTTATATGATTAATACTTTTCTTCTGAGTTCATTTCCTTCTTTCTAGTGTACGATTTCTAGGAGTTCTTTAAGTGATATACATGACTGGAAACTCAATTTTTGTCTTTAAAAAATCTTAATTTCATGCTTATTCTTGAATAATAGTTTGGCTAGACTGGGAATTCTGCATTGTTATTTTCTCTCAGAACTGTTCCAGTATATTCTGGCCTTAACTGTCATTAGGAAAAGTGGCTGTCAGTCTACCTGCTATATTCCTCAGTCGGTAATCTGCCCCCTTAGCAGATTCTCTTTGCCTTTGAATCCAGCAGTTTAGAGACTTGTGTACAAATGGGAAAAGGGAAATACTGCTTGGAATTGGTGGAGGGATGGTTCTTTAATCTGAGACTATAGGTATTTCATCAATTCTAGAAAATTCTCAGCCATTATTGCTTTAAATATTGCTTCTCCTATCTCCCTAATCTCTCCTTAAAGTCTACAGACACATATACATGTATATGTGCACACACACACTGAACCTTCCCATTCTATCCCCCAAATATTCATCTTTCTTTTTATATTTCCATTTTTTTAAAAAAGATTATTTATTTATTTATTTATTTGACAGAGAGAGAGAGAGAGAGAGATGACAAGCAGGCAGAGAGGCAGGCAGAGAGAGAGGAAGAAGCAGGCTTCCTGCTGAGCACAGAGCCCAATGTGGGGCTCGATCCCAGGACCCTGAGACCATGACCGGAGTCAAAGGCAGCTGCTTAACCCACTGAGCCACCCAGGCACCCCTATATTTCCATTTTTAAAAAATTCTTTCTGTGCTTCATTCTGAGCAATTTCCTCAGTACAGTGTGATTAAGTAAGAGCAGAAAGTCCACAGTCAAATTGTATGGGTTGGAATTCTAGCTCCAACATTTATTAACTGTGTGACTTTGGGCAATGTTACTTAACCACTCTGTGATTCAGTTTCTTCATTTGTAAAACAGGAAAAATAATAGCACCCTCCTCACACAAGTACTGTAAAACTTAAATGAGATGATATATGTTGTCAGTTTACAGAAGTGCCTGGTAACTTGATTAGTAGTCAACAATTATCTCTTTTTTGTTTTATTGGCTGCTCTATTTAACCAATCCACTGAAGTTTTGTTTCGTTTTTAACTTCGGAATGTTCTAAACAAGGTGTAATTTTAGTTTACAAGCTGGAAATAAGATGTTCTACAGCTTCTTTTTCTTTTGAAATAATTTTAGGCTTCTAGAAGAGATGCAAAGATAATATCGAGGTCCTACATACCTGTCACCAGCTTCCCCCAATGTTAACATTTTACATAACTGTGATATAATTATCAAGAAATTAACTAAAAATATTAACATTGCTACAGACTTTAAAATATTAATACTGGTACAACATTATAAACTATAAATGAACTTTATTCAGGTTTCCTCAGTTTTTGCACTAACATCCTTTCTCTGCTCCAGGATCCGAACCAGAACATCATTTTGTTTTTAGTCTTTGTGTCTCCTTCTTCTCCTCCAACCTGTGCCACTTTCTCAGTCATCCCTTTCCTCACTCTAGAAGAGTGGTGGTCAGGGAGTTTACAGCATATTCCTCAATTTGGCTTTGTCTATGTTTTCTCATTACAGACTGAAGTCAAAGATCTGGGGAAGGAATACCTCAGGAGTGCTATGTCCTGCACCTGGTATCAATATCTGGGAGTATGGAATAATAAGTATGTCTTACTACTGCTAATGCTAACCTGGATCACTTGTGAAGGAGGTGTCCACTTTCAAATTTTAGTTATTGTATTTTTAATTTCTAGTAGCTCCATTTGTTTTGTCTTCTTGGTCATACTCATATTCTCCTCCTAGAGTTCTGATTTCCTACATTAGGATTTTAATTACTTTAAATATACTTATAGCTTTTCAGGTATCTTTGCATTATCCAAAGTTCTTGGAGCACTAATCCTTCTGCTTGCAGTGTCTGCTGACTCTGATCTGCTGTGTAGCATTTTACTATGTGTTTTATAATTTCAGCTTCTGGTCCCTTCAGTGGGGCATTATTTGCAGGAATCTCATGGATCTGGAACTTAGAACAATTCGAATGGTATAGTTTTCTAATTGCTTCTGCCAGAAATAAAACTGGCTTGGCAAAACTTTTTTTATTCTCTAATCTTGTGGTCTCCTGGATAATATGGGCCATATAAATTCTGATTGTCAACTTATGGAATGTCCAGGTCAGAGGACTGGATTATTCAGGAGAAATTCTGTTGTGTCTTTGTGATGACGGACCATATTTTGTTTTCTGGTCTGTCCTCTTACTCAAAAGGCAGACTTGTAAAGGTCCCAGCCATAAGCAGGAATCTCAGTTCAGAATCCCCATTGGCTGGGCCAGTATCTCATTTTCAGTCCCCACCTGGAAATCCGAAATCTAACTGAGTATGTTATTGGAATGAACAGTGTCCCACTGAGGGTGGCCATAGGATCAGTTCATGATATATCTTCTCTGAATTAGGTCATCCTCATCATTTCTAGCACCTGAGGTGCAAGCTGATCTCTGGGTTTGGTTTTTAAGTTTCATAAATTTATTCAGCACTTCTGGGTATTTGTTACAAAAAAACCCCTGTTATTTTAGTCAGTTAACTAAGCTGAAGCAAAAGTATTCCCTGTTTTTTTAATACTAATTTATTCAGAAAAAGAAAAAAAGTTCTAATAGCACAGGTTTTAACTTTGTTACCTGTTTTTCTTGTCCTTTCCAGTATTTCCAACAGTAAATTCTGAAGCCCCATGAAATATACTAAGGCCGTGACTAAGGGTATCAATTAAAATCTATTACTTTTGTTGACTGTTAGAGAAACCAAAATTTAAAAACTCTTAGTGCTAAAAAACTGAGTAGATTATATGTGTGAAACAGAAAAATGAGATACAGTGGAAACAGTCCTAGGTAAAGAATCAGGAGTTTTGGATTCAAGTCCCACCTCAATGACTAGGTAGCTGACTGACCTTGAAAATAAAAGGTTGTACTCAATGACTTCCAACACCATTTGATTCTGTTTAATTCATAAAGATACAGACATTAGATGATCATGTTTATTCACTTACTTGCCTTCCAATCTGTCTAGTGTTAACAAGTAAGTGCTCTGCATTTTTGGTCCACTCATCAAAATATCTTTCCTTTAAGGAACTACATATGATTGTTTGGTATTACATATAACATTTGCTTTGTGTATCTCCTTTGTTATTAAAATTGTAAACAGCATCAAAATATTTGTTTGCTTATGACTTTTAAATGCATTGAAAACAAGCCTTCCCACTAACATATTTTATTAACACAAAATTCACAAAACACAAATATATGAAAAATGAGCCAGGAACTAGCTGAAGTATTAGAGTACACCTTATACTAAAGTACACTATATACTAAAGAAGGGAGAAAGTAATTCATTCATTTTCAATCTAGTGTAACAGTCCCTGTATATTTTTTCTAAAGTTTATATTTAAATAAATACAAGTGCATTTGAATATGCAAAAATAACTTCCTGCACATGAATGTACGTATCTAATACTTAGACTTCCCACAATGGTTTACAGTATTAGTAAACTTTATCATATTTTACCTTTTTTCTGGATCCTTTTGAAGGCACAATGAAATCATTTTCCTAAATGATTTTCCGTATTTTTTCAGCATTTCTTTGTCTTGAACACCAGTTTCCAAAGAAGGAGGATCATTTTGTAGTGTCAGCATTAAAACCTGAAAAATTTTTCAATACAAAATTTCTGATGCCTCATTAAGTTAAATATTGTGGTCAATGTTCTTCAATATAGACAACCTCCCAATATATAAGCAGTTCACTCTAGACCAGTTATTTGGACACACAGTTATTTAGGTGTTTTCCACACAAGTAATAATCCTACAGATAGTTGGTTTCCCAGGCAAAGTGGCTGCAAGGGTTCCACTGTATCAGCACTGAATGCCCTTTAGTAAGAACCCTTTCTTCATGCCCTCTGTCCCCATTCTTATACTGCCAAACTACCTGCAAAAAAAATTAAAATCAAGGACACCTCAGTGGCACAGTTGGTTAAGGGTCCCACATCAGGCTCCTTGCTCAGCGGGGAGCCTGCTTTTCTCTCTGTCTGTTCTGCGTGCTGCTTCCCCTGCTTGTTCTTTCTCTCTCTCTCTCTGTCACAGATAAACTAAATCTTTAAAAAAAAGTCTTTATCTTTAAAAAAACAAAAACTTTACAAAACAGTTAAAATCACGGCAAATTTAAAAATAAAATACCATCAAGTACTAAATAAATAAAACCATAGCAAAATTAAAAATGTCATCTTTCTGATTCTACCTATTCATGGCTCTGTTGGAACATGACCCCTTGTAATCTGGCCTTCTCTTCCCAGAACTCCTCAGCCACTCCTTACTTTTTTTTCTTAATTAACATATAATGTATTATTTGTTTCATTTCAGGGGTACAGGTCTGTGAATCATCATCTTACACAATTCACAGCACTCACCACAGCACATACCCTCCCCAATGTCCATCACTCAGCCACTCTATCCCTCCCCCACCCTGTCGCCCCCACCCCAGCAGCCCTCAGTTTGTTTCCCGAGATTGAGTGTCTCCTATGGTTTGTCTCCCTCCCTGGTCCCATCCTATTTCATTTGCCCTTCCTTCCCCCATAACCCCCCCGCCCTGCCTCTCAAATTCCTCATATCAGAGAGATCATATGATAACTGTCTTTCTCTGATTGACTTATTTCACTTAGCATAGTATCTTCTAGTTCTATCCACGGTGTTGCAAATGGCAAGATTTTGGTAGTGTTCCATTATATACATATACCACATCTTTTTTTTTTTTAAAGATTTTATTTATTTATTTGTCAGAGAGAGGGAGAGCGAGAAAGCGAGCACAGGCAGGCAGAGGGAGAAGCAGGCTCCCTCCTGAGCAAGAAACCTCATGTGGGACTCAATCTCAGGATGCTGGGATCATGACCTGAGCCACCCAGGCGTCCCATACCACATCTTCTTTATCCATTCACCTGTTGATGGACTTTCCATAGGTTCTTTCCATAGTTTGGCTATAATGGACATTGCTGCTATAAACATTCAGGTGCACATGCCCCTTCGGATCACTACATTTGTTATTTTTAGGGTAGTAGTGTGATTGCTGGGTTGTAGAGTAGCTCTATTTTCAACTTTTTGAAGAACTTCCACACTGTTTTCCAGAGTGGCTGCACCAGTATGCATTCCCACTGACAGTGTGGGAGGGTTTCCCTTTTTCCGCATCCTCACCAACACGTGTCGTTTTCTGACTGGTTAATTTTAGCCATTCTGATTGGTGTGAGGTGGTATCTCACTGTGGTTTTGATTTGTATTTCCCTGATGCCGAGTAATGTTGAGCACTACTTCTTCATGTGTCTGTTGGACATCTGGATGTCTTCTTTGCAGAGATGTCTGTTCATGTCTTCTCCTCAGCCATTCCTGAGAAACCACTGATAATACCTAGTTAATAGAGCTGCAGCCTTTTTCAGTTCTCACTCCTCCTACCTTCTCTGTGGTAACTGACAGCTTTGATTATTCTGTCCATCCTAAATCTCTCCTTCTTTGACTTTCATGGCAACATACTAGTTTGATGCACATAGGTGTTAATAAGGAAGGTCATATTTATATAATGAGATTCGGGGTGATTTCTAAATTGTATGACTTCTTTATAGAAGCATAAGCCACTTTCTTTTTATTTTTTTAATATTTTATTTATTTATTTGACAGAAACAGAGATCACAAGTAGGCACAGCAGCAAGCAGAGAGAGAGAGGGAAGCAGGCTCCCTGCTGAGCAGACAGCCTGATATGGGGCTCAATCCCAGGATCCTGAGATCACAACCCGGGCTGAAGGCAGCAGCTTAACCCACTGAGCCACCCAGGCGCCCCACATAAGCCACTTTCTAAACACAAAGTTAACACTAAAGAATAAAAGGGGGCTGTAGTCAGAACTAATACTTGCTTTTCAGATTCAATTTGTATTTACTGAAATGGAATTATTAAAAGATGGAGGTATTTCTCATTCTGGGCGAATAGGCTAACATGTGTATGTCTGGCTACAATTACAGGACTCACTGCCTTCAGTGTATAAAAAATAAATCTCTTCTCCTCCCCCACCTCCTTTTAAAAAAATAAACCATTCCTCTGGCCTTAAAATAGCTTCCCACTTTATAGTTCTAAAAACTCACCGTTTTCAAATCCATTTGTTTCCTAGGAGTAGGCTCTGAAAAGAAACTGGGACATGGGCTGGGATAGTACTTTGACTATGAACCTCACCTTCATTGGTGGATACTTATGGTAAGGAGCTGCCCCTGTAGCCAGTTCAATTGCTGTGATCCCAAAACTCCAGATGTCAGCTTTGAAATCATAGCCTCGGACCTGTAAAGAATATAAAGATATACATGATTACTTTTAACACCCTAAAAGCACTTTAATTTAAATTTATTTTTTCTTTAGTAATCTCTACACCCAATGTGAAGCTTGAACCCATGACTGAGATCAAGTGTAGCATGCTCTTCTGACTAAGCCAGCCAAGTACCCCTAAAAGCACTTTTAAAAAGTAACTTCTAATACATATCAAGAACCATTAAACTGTTCATTCTCTTTAAGTCAATAAAGTAATCTAGAGTAGGCAAAAGCTAAATATATTTGGTAACAGATGAAAGAAAAAGCAATCAGAATGAATGTTCCTCAATAATGGGGAAATTGTTAAGTATGGAATATTCACTTAAATGTTAGTCAACTAAAAACAATGTAAATGAATTCTAATGAAAATACGGAAAACCACGTGTGATGAAGCATTTATGAAGAAAAAAGAATACAAAATTCCTCACATGTTTTGGTACTCATTACAAAAGTGTATAATCTTTTTTTTTTTTTTTTTTTTAAGGAAAAGGACAGAACTAGAACAAGACTATTAGGCAGTAGTGTTATGTCTTTGGTTTTCCAAATTTTCTATATTATAGTCTTATTTAATCTCCTTAATTTTTATAATGAAAAAAGACACAAGGGTTTGAATATTTTCAGTTGTTGATGTGAACATGTGGCCAAATTTGTCCTTTTATACTATCATGAGCACATTATAAAATTAAGTATTTTCTTTTTTAAAAATCATTTTATTTATTTATTTATTTGAGAGAGAGAGAGAGAGAGAGTGCGCATGAGAAGAGGGAAGGTCAGAAGGAGAAGCAAACTCCCCACCAAGCAGGGAGCCCGATGCGGGACTCAATCCTGAGACTCCAGGACCATGACCCGAGCAGAAGGCAGTCACTTAACCAACTGAGCTACCCAGGCACCCCAAATATTTTCATCTTCTATCTTGAGCAACACAGGAGAAGAAATATATGGGGGGTGTATGTGGTTTGGGACCTGAAATTAAAGCTCCATATAATGTGCTGCCTTGACATGTGGCAAAAGAAGGTGGGCCCCTAATGAACTAAGTTCAAGTTCCCCTTCCCAGTCTGCTCCTAAGGATAAGGTCCCTTAGCCCAACAATCCTGCTCAACTGGACCAGGCCAAGTTCCTGCTCAGCCTTGAGTAGCAGGTTTCAGTTTCCCACCAGCCCTCAGAATTATTCAAATGAGCCGATCACCTTCGCAAGGAAACCAAGGGGCACCTCACTCTCTTGATACTACAAGGTCTGTTTCCCGCAGCAACTGTTTACCCACTCTCTTCCCAAGAGGAGCCCCAAGTGTCATGTTGCGTCCTCCTCCCTGCAGCTGTGTGTGTACGTGACAAATGAACTGCTGTCAGTCTTACCAGTCCAGTGTGAGGTGTCCAGCATCTGCATAACCCTAGAGTAGGAATGCTTCCCTCACCAACAGGGTGAACACAAGCACTGTAAGAGTTATAAGTGAATTCGGTTCTACATACTGACTTTGATATACTTAAAAGATACCCATGTAAAACACCTAGAGGAAGCTTGAAACATCCATCTAGGGGTTTAGGAAATAAGACTAGCATGAATATACTTTGGAAAATATAATAGATGGGGCGCTGGGCTGGCTCAGTTGGTGGAGTGTTATGAATCTTGATGTCAGGGTTGTGGGTTAGAGCCACAACCCAGCAAAGATTACTTAAAATAGATGTAGAAAATACTTAAAAAATCAAATGTAGAGATTACTTAAAAATAAATGTAGATTTATTTTTGTAGAGGTTATTTAAAAATAAAATCTTAAGGGGGTGCCTGGGGGCTCAGTGAGTTAAGCAACCCAGTCTTGATTTCAGCTTAGGTCATGATCTCAGAGTCATGAGATGGAGCCCTGCATTTGGCTCTGTATTCTGTGAAGTGTGCTTCTCCCTCTCCCTCTACCCCCTGCCTTGGCTCACGTTCTATCTCAAATAAATACAATCTTTAAAAAATTTAATTTTGTTTAAGCACTCCTAAAGTTGCTCTTCAGGAGCAATCTGGCTGGCTCAGTCCATATAGCACACAACTCTCAAATCTCAGGGTTGTTGAGTTCAAGCCCCACACTGGGTGTGTAGACTACCTAAGGTAAAATAAATAGATAAACAAATAAAACTTTCAAAAAAACATAAAAAACTTCAAAGAAAATAGAATGGGTGGGAAGCAGAGATGAGGCTAATTAGTGAGAGAACAATTCAAGAACAGGTCCTGGGAAGTAGAAGGCAGGCAAAAAAGAAGTCAGAAACACAGCCTGGCAGGACAGGTAGGGGAAGAATGCTGAAGATGTAAATAAAGGTGGAAATTATCAACTGCTGAGATGTAAACAGAAAAGCTGAAGATGTAAATAAAGATGGAAATGATCAACTGTTTCAAATGACAAGAGAACAAGCAAGGCAAGGAATAAGAAATGAGCCCTGATTTCAGAATTAGCAGAGTTTCCATAAAATGACTACATGAGCAACATCTGACTGTAGTTGTTTGAAAGCAAATGGGAAATGGGGTTGTGGACAAAACTAGCCCTTCAAGAACCACAGCAGTGAATCTACGTGTACTAAGATTAGGTCGTTTAATTTGTAACACAGAAACTTTTACTAAACCAATCTTCATTATATTATTCCTTAGGTTGTATTTGTTACAAATCCTGAGTTTCATATATCATTTGTAAAGATCTAGAGGTCTGTTTCCAAGGGTGGACCCAAATCCTAACTGAGGAACAGAAACATGTATTTCCCGAAGCTAACCTAGCATACATATCCCCACTTTTTCAAAGACCCCATTAAGCCATCTGGCTTATATGAAAGACCTATAGTAGTTCCTGTTTACACTATGGAAAGAAATCGGGAAAGGGTTTTCCCTTTTACGAAAAAAAGTGAAAATGACGTTCAGAGCTTGCCATGACGGAGGCAGCGCTCGGGGCCGAGCAACGAGCCTAGTTTAGCTCGGCTCCTTCCTGGGGAACCACATTTAGGTCAATCCACCAGAGCTCTGAATTATGTGAGTATCTTTTTTTTTTTTTTTTTTTAAAGATTTTATTTATTTATTTGACAGAGAGAGATTACATGTAGGCAGAGAGGCAGGCAGAGAGAGAGAGGAGGAAGCAGGCTCCCTGCTGAGCAGAGAGCCCGACGTGGGACTCGATCCCAGAACTCTGCGACCATGACCCGAGCTGAAGGCAGTGGCTTAACCCACTGAGCCACCCAGGCGCCCCGTGAGTATCTGTTTTAACTCAATTTATTTTGTGTATCCAATAGCAAGATGTGTTCTATGGTATCGGAAAGGCCTAAGAGAGGTTATTCTTTTGTGTCTGGAAATGCTAAAAAATTTTTACAAATAAATTAGTGGTCACTGTTTCTTTCCTTTGTGCCATTTCAGCTTACAAAGGGTTTCACAGAACAAACTACTTTCCATTAGTGGGGGATACCTGCACAACTGTACACCAAACAAAAGCAAATGTTGCTGTTATTTTTTTCATTCTGTACAAAACAATAAACCATTTTAAAAAAATGAAAGACAAAGTACCTGTTCCATAACTTCAGGCGCCATCCAGCAAGGAGTTCCAACAAAGGTCTTTCTCACTTTATTTCGGGTAATATCACCACCAGTTGCTAAAAAAGCACTAACTCCAAAGTCTGAAATAGATAAAAGAGCAAGGTATTAGAAGTATATCAACGCAGGTGGACAGGAAAATAATATAGTCTACATACAAACAACATGACACTTTCTCTTCTTTCCACTGAAATTCTTGACTAAAGACATAGCTTAAGAGGTCCCTCACTCCACTCTCCACCCTCACACATGATCATCTCAACAGATTTTCCTCCTTGCTCCAGTCCATTCAATTAGCATCCCCTGGACTAAAAATCTGTACCTACTACACAATAATTCTTAATTCTCCTTCTCCCCAGCCAGCGGCAACCATCATTCTAACGTTCTGTCTCTATGATTTTGAATACTCTAAGGACTTCATATAGGTAAAATCATATAGTGTTTGTCTTTTGTAGCTGGATTATTTTACTTAGCATAATGCCCTTGATGTTTATCCATTTTGCAGCATATTACAGAATTTCCTTCCTTTATAGGCTGATGTAATACGTATATACCATATTTTGTGTATTCTTTCATGTGTTAGGTGGCACTTGGGTTGCTTCCCCATTTTAGCCATGGAGAATATGCTGTTGTGAAAAGGAGTGTCCCAATAATTGTCTGAGCCCCTCCTCTCAGTTCTTCGGGATTCTATACCCAGAAGTGGAACCGCTGGATTACATAGTAATTTTGCTTTTCATTCTTTGAGGAACTGCCATACTATTTTCCATAGCAGCTGTACCATTTTATGTTGCTACTAATAGTGAACCAAGATTCCAGTTTCTCTATATCCTCCATTTTCTAATTTTGGGGGATTTTTTGAATAGTAGCCATCCTGATAGATCCAAGGTTGGATCTCACTATAGGTCTGATTTGCATTTCCCTAATGATTAGTGATGCTGAACATATTTTTAACATGCTTATTAGCAATCTGTATGTCCTCTCTGGAGAAATGTCTACTTAAGCCCATATTCTAAAAAATTCAATTTATTTAAACTAAAACCCAAACCAGTTCATTCATTTTTCCTGTCCCCCACCCCGACTCTGGTAACCACCAATCTGTTCTCTGTTATCTATGTAAGCTTAGCGTCGAATAGATATATTAGATTTCATATGTGAGAGATTACATAGTATTGTCTTTCTCTTGTCTTATTATACATAGTACAAAGCCCTCAAGGTCTATCCATGTTGTCACAAATGGCAAGATTTCATTATTTTTTATGACTGAATGATATTCCACCGTATGTATACACCACAATTTGTCTATCCATTCTGAGACTTGTATCAATGAGCTTACTATCTACATTTCCTTCTAGGAGCTTTAAGGTTTCAGGTCTTATATTCAAGATTTGAACCTATTTTGAGTTAATTTTTATTTATAGTGTAACAGAGTGATCCAATCCAGCTTCACTCTTTTGCATGTGGCTATCCAATATTCCCAGTACCACTTATTGAAGATACTGTCCTTTCCCCATTGTATATTCTTCATTATTGTAAATAATCATGAAATTAACTCACATATTTCTTTGAGTTAGTGTTTTCATTTTCCTCAGATAAATACCCAGAAATGGAATTACTAGGTCATACAACAGCTCTATTTTTAATTTTCTAAGGAAACTCCATACTGTTTTCCACTAGCTGCACCAATTTATATTCCCACCAACAGTGCGCAAGGGTTCTGGTTTTTCCACATCCTTCCCAATGCTTGTTGCTTCCAGTCTTTTTGATAATAACCATTCTAACAGGTGTGAGACAGTATCTTGTGCATGAGGCTCTGATTTGCATTTCCCTAAGAATTAATGATGTATAGCATCTTTTCAGTTTATCTGTTGGCAATCTGTATGTCTTCTTTGGAAAAATGTCTATTCAGATCTTCTGCCCATTTCTTAATCAGGCAGTTCAGTCTTTGATATTGAGTTGTACAAGTTCTTTATGTATTTTGGATATTAGTTCCCTACCAGATATATGATTTGCAAATATTTTCTCCCATTCAGTAGGATGCCTTTTCATTTTGTTGATATCCTTTGCTGTGCACGTTTTTATTTTGATATTCCCATTTATCCGTTTTTGCCTTAGCTGCTTTTGGTGTCAGATTCAAAAAAACATCACCAAGACCTATATCAAGGAGACTGCTATCCATGTTTTCTAGGTGTTTTATGGCTTCATGTCTTTTTTTTTTTTTAAATTTAAGATATTTATCTATTTATTTATTTAAGAGAGAGAGTGTATGTAACCAAAAGAAAGCATAAGCAGGGGGAGGGGACAGAGGAAAAAGCAGGCCCCTTCCTGAGTAGGGGCCCGATGAGGAACTCAATCCCCGAATCCTGAAATCATGACCTTAGCTAAAGGCAGATGCTGAACTGACTGAACCATCCAGGTGTCCCTATAGTTCCATGTCTTACATTCAAATCCTTAATTTAATTTTTGCACATCATATAAAATGGTGCTCTACCTTCATTCTTTTACATGTGGCTGTTTAATTTTCCCAACACCATTTATGAAGACTGTATACCCACTGTATACTCTTGACTCCTCTAGGATATATTAATTACCCATGTGTGGGTTTATTTCTGGGCTTTCTATTCTGTACCATGGATCTCTGTGTCCACTTTTATGCCAGTATCACACTGTTTAATTATTACAATATACTTAATTACATACTTTGAAATCAGGGAGCATGATGCCTCCTCCAGCTTTGTTCTTACTCACCACTGCTGTGGCTATATGAGGTTTTTTATGGTTCCACACAAATTTTAGGATTATGTTTTATTTCTCTGAAAAAATGATCCATTATAATTTTGTTACAAATTATACTGAATCGGGACACCTGGGTGGCTCCACTGGTTAGGCGGCTGCCTTTGGCTCAGATTCATAATGCCAAGATCTGAGATCGAGTCCCCCATCGGGCTCCTTGCTCTGCGGGAAGCCTGCTTCTCTCTTTCCCTCTGCCTGCCACTCTGCCTGCTCGTACACGCGCGTGCCCTCTCTCTCTCTGTTAAATAAAGTCTTT
Source organism: Neogale vison (assembly GCF_020171115.1). Taxonomy (NCBI): domain Eukaryota; kingdom Metazoa; phylum Chordata; class Mammalia; order Carnivora; family Mustelidae; genus Neogale; species Neogale vison. The sequence goes on from NC_058096.1 coordinate 157,088,024, forward strand.
AAAGAAAAAAAAAAAGGAAATTATACTAAATCTGTGTATTGTTTCAGGTAGTACAGACATTTTAACAATATAAACTCTTCCAATTCATAAGCACAGAATATCTATTAATGTCTCCAACATCTTTCTTTAATGTCTTGTAGTTCTCTATGTACTGGTCTTTTACCTCTTTGGTTAAATTTATTACTAGGTATTTTTATTTTTTTGATGCAACTACAAATAGGATTATTTTCTTAATTTCTGATAGTTATTAATGTACAGAAATGCAACAGATTTCCATGTACTGATTTTGTATCCTGCAACTTGATCATTCTAACAGTTTTCTGATGGGAGTCTTTAGGATTTTCTATATTTAATATCATGTCATCTCCACACAGTGACAGTTTTACTTCTTGTTTTCTAATTTGGATGCCTTTGATCTCTCTTTCTTGCCTAACTGCTCTGCTAGTACTACACCGAATTAAAGTGGCGAAAGTGCGCATCTTTGTTTTGGTTCATCATCTTACAGGAAAGCCTTTCAGCTTTCTACCAGTAAGTATTATTGTTAGCTGTGGGCTTTAACATACATGGCCTTTGCTATAAGGTATGCTCCCTCTATACCGGCTTTACAGAGAATTAGAAATGGATATTGAATGTTGTTAAATGCTTTTACCACATCTGCTGAGATGATATAATCTGTATCCTTCAAATACTTTATGTGGTATATCACCTTGACTAATCTATGTAAATTAAACAATCCTTGCATCCCTGGAATAAGACCACTACTACATCAAGGTGTATGGTCCATTTAATGTACCGCTGAACTGAGTTTACTACAGTTTTGTTGAAGATTTTTGCATCTATGTCCATCAGAATATTAGCCTGTAATTTTCTTTTCTTGTGGCATTCTTGTCTGCTTTTGGTATCACGGTAAGGCTGGCCTCATAAAATATGTTTAGATGAGAACTATCACTATTTTTTGGAAGAGTTTGAGAAGGATTGGTATTTTTCCTTCAATGGTTGGTTCACCAGCGAAGCTGTCTGATATGGACTTTTGTTTGTTGGGAGGTTTTTGATTACTGATTCAATCTCTTTACTAGTAATTGGTTTGTTCAGATTTTTTATTTCATCATTATTCAGTCTTGGTAGGTTGTATGTTTCCAGAAATTTATCCATTTTTTCTAAACTGCCCAATTTGTTAGCATATGATTGCTCACAGTAGTCTCTTAGGATCCTTTCTATACTATCAGTTTAACTTCTATTTTTTCATTTCTCATTTTATTTACTTGAATATTCTTTTTCTTGGTGAATCAAAGCTAAAGGTTTGCTAATTTTGTTTTCCTCTCTAAGAACTAGTTCTAGTTTCAATGACCTCTTCTATTGTCATTATAGTCTCTATTTCATTTACTTCTGTTCTAATCTTTATTTCCTTCCTTCTGCTAACTGGGTTTTATTTGTTCTTTTTCTAGTTCCTTGAGGTATAAAGTTGTTCGGGATTTTATTTCTTGGAGTAGGCATTTATCACTACGAACTTCCCTTTTAGAACTGCTTTTGTTGGGGTCCCTGCGTGGCTCAGTTGGTTAAGTGCCTGCCTTCAGTCCAGGTCATGATTCCAGGGTCCTGAGATCAAGCCCCAGGTCAGGCTCCCTGCTTCTCCCTCTTCCCACTGGCTTATGCTTTCTCACTCTCTCTCTCACAATCAATAGATAAAATCTTTTAAAAAAAGAAAAGAAAGAAAGAAAAAGAACTGCTTTTATTTTCAGAACCAAGTGACTGGTGATTGAGGTGGGGGAGGGAAGAACTGCTTTCGCTGCATCCAACAAATGTGGTATGTTACCCTTCCACTTCATTTGTCATAAGGTATTTTCCAGTTTTTTCAATGACCCATTGGTTGTTCAGAAGCATGTTGTTTAATTCCCACATAATTGTAAATTTTCCCACTTTCTTCACATAAATTTCTAGCTTCTAAAAGGCATGTCTGGAAAAAATGCTTGCTCTGATTCCAGGCCTCTTAAGTTTTTTATTAAGACTTATTCTGTCATCTAACATACGATTTGTTTTGAAACTGTTCCATGTGTACTTGTGAAGAATGTGTATTTGCTGCTTTAGGATGGAATGTTTTGTAAATGTATATTAAGTCTATCACTGGCCTAATGTATCGTTTAAGGCTGATGTTTCCTTCTTGATTTTCTGTTTGGATGACCTATCCACTGATTAAAGTGGAGGTATTAAAGCCCCCTCCCCTACTTTTATTACCGTACTACTGTCTATTTCTCCCTTTAGGTCTATCAATAGTTACTTTATAAAATTAGATGCTTCCAATGTTGGGTGCATAAATATTCACAGGTGTTTTGTTCTTTTTTCAGATTGACTCCATTATCCTTTTGTAATGCCCCACTTTATCTCTTATTCTGATCTTGTTCTGAAGTCCATTTTGATGTATCTACTTCACTTGCAATTTTTGTCACTTGAGTCTTTTCTCCTTCTTTCCTTGTCCATCAAGCTAAAGGTTTGTCAATTTTGGTGATCTTTCCAAAGAATCACTTTTCTACTGCTTTTCTATTCTTTATTTCCTTTATCTCTTCTCTAAATTTTATTATTTTCTTCCTTCTGCTAGAGTTAGGTTTGGTTTCTTCCTTTTCTAATTCCTTAAGGTGTAAAGTAAGATTGTTGGTTTGCTATCTCATTTTTTTTTAAAAGATTTTATTTATTTATTTGATAGAGAGAGATCACAAGTAGGCAGAGAGGCAAGCAGAGAGAGAGAGAGAGGAGGAAGCAGGCTCCCTGCTGAGCAGAGAGCCAGATGCGGGACCCGATCCCAGGACCCTGAGATCATGACCTGAGCCGAAGGCAGCAGCTTAACCCACTGAGCCACCCAGGCGCCCTGCTATCTCATTTTTTAAATAAAGTGTCTTTAGCTATAAACTTGCCCGTTAGCAGTATGTTTGCTATGTCCCATTAGATCTGATATATTGATTTTGCTTTCATTCATCTCTAGGTATTTTTAAATTTTCCTTGTGAAGCTTTCCTTTTTTCATTGGTTGTTTGAGCGTGTGTTTAGTTTCTGTGAATTTGTGAAACTTTTAGTCTTTTGCCATTGATTCCTCACTCTCCACAGTGGTCAGAGAAAGTATTTTGTATAATATTTTTAAAAATCTATTGGGACTCAGGGCACCTGGGTGGCTCAGTGGGTTAAGCAGCCCAGTCTAGATTTCAGCTCAGGTCATGATCTCAGGTGCCTGGAACTGAGGCCCACGTCAGGCTCCATGCTCAGTGGGAAGGAGTCTGCTTAGGGATTCTCTTTTCCTCTCCCTGTGCCCATCCCCCAGCTCATGCATACTCTTTTGCTAAAATAAATCAATCTTAAAATAAAATAAAATATAACCTATTAGGACTTAATATGTGGTCTAACATGGTCTACCCCAGAAAATGCCCTGTGTGCACTTAAGAATGCACATCCTAATCCTGTTGAGCTCTGTACATCTGTTAGCTCTAGGTGGTGTTCTATAATGTATTAAGTTTTTCATTTTCTTATCTCCTGCCTATTGTATCCACTATTGTAAATGGAGTATTGAAATCTCCAGCTACTAATGTGGAGCTATTTCTCCTTTCAGTTCTGTCAGTATTTCCTTCATATATTTTATTGGCATGTTAGTATGTATACAAGTATTTATAATTATTTTATCTTTTTGCTATACTGAAACTTTTGTTTATAGTAAAGCCCTTATTTTTTTTGTTTGTTTTTTAGTTCTTATTTGTTCTGTAACCCTTTCTTGACTTAAAGTTTATTTTCTCTGATATGAGAAACATGGTTACTATTTGCATGGAGTATCTTTTTCCTTTCCTTTCCTTTTCAATGTATTTGTGTCTGGGATCTAATATGAGTCCCTTACAGACAGCATATAGTTGGATTAAATATTTTTACCTTTTCTGCCAATCTCTGTCTTTTGATTGGAGAGTTAATCCACTTACATTTGAAGCAACAACTGATAAAGGACTGACTTCTGTCACTGTCCTATTTGTTTTCCATACGTCTTATGGCTTTTTTGTCCCTCAATTCCTGCATTGCTTTTCTGTTTCTGTTCAGTTGACTTTTTGTTGTGAAATGCTTAATTTTTTTCTCATTTCCTTTTGTTTATATTCTGTAGCTATTTTGTTTTTGGTACCATAGAGATTCCATTTAACTTTCTAAAGTTAAAACACTCTAATCTGAATATATACCAGCTTAGGGGCGCCTGGCTGGCTCAGTCAGTAGAGCACACAACTCTTGATCCTGGGGTTGTGAGTTCAAGCCTCATGTTGGGCATAAAGATTACTTAATTAAAAAAGAAAAAAACTTTTTTTTAAAAGATCTTGAATTTATACCAGCCTAACTTCAATAACACAAAAATCTCTTCTTTACAGCACTATTCCCACCTCTGTTGGTTACTGTCACAAAATTACATCGTAACATACTTTGTGCTCAAAAACATGAACTGATAATTCTTTCTTTTAAAAAGTTTATTTATTTTTAAGATTTTACTTATTATTTGACAGAGAAAGACACAGCAGGAGAGGGAACACAAGCAGGGGGAGTGGAAGAGGGAGAAGCAGGATTCCTGCTGAGCAGGAAGCCCGATGCGGGGCTCCATCTGAGTTCCCTGGAATAATGACCCAAGCCAAATGCAGACACCCAATGACTGAACCACCCAGGCGCCCCAATAATTCTTTTAAACACACTGGTCTCTTAAGCAGAACACATGTTTTGGATTCACAAACCAGTTATCAGTAATATTAACTTTTGGACCACTGGTTTTAGTAATGTATCATGTAGGAAAAAAAGTGAAGTCACAAACCACTGTTATGATAATACTAACTTTTATACTTGCCCATGTATTTACCTTTATGAGATCTTCACTTCTTCACACTGCATCGAGTTACTGTCTAGTGTCCTTTCATTCCACCTTGTGGGATTCCTGAGAGCATTTCTTGTAGACAGATCTATCAGAAACAAATTTCTTCAGCTTTCGTTTATCTGGCAATGTCTTAATTTATCCCTTATTTTGAAGGACAGTTTTACCAGATACAGATCTTGATTGGCAAATTTTTTCTTTTATCACTTTGAATATATTGGCCTCCTGCCTTCTGGCCTCCAAAGTTTCTGGTAAGACATCTGCTGACAGCCATATTGAGGATACCTCGTAGATGGTGAGTCACTTCTACCTTCCTGCTTTCAAGATTCTTTCTCTTTGGCTTTTATAAGTTTGATTATAATGTATCTTTGTGTAGGTTTCTTAAGAGTTCATCTCACTTGGAGATCACTGAGCTTCATGGATGTTTATATTCATGTTTTCCATCAAGTTTACAGCCATTATTTATTCAAATATTTTCTCTGCCCATTTCTCTCTTCTCCTGGAACTTCCAACATGTGTGTTGGTCTGCTTGATGGTGTCAAACAGATCCCTTGAGCTCTGTTCACTTGTCTTCAATCTTTGTCCTTCCTGTTCCTTAGACATGATAATGTCCATTTTCCCATCTTCAAATTCATCAATTCTTTTTTCAGCCAGTTCAAATCTGCATTTGCATTTGAATCCTTCTAGTGGGTTTTTCATTTCATAATACAAGCTACCATACTTTATAGCTCCAGAATTTCTTTTTTGTTTTTTAGTCCTTTCTCCTTATTGGTAGCTCCTATCCACACATTGTTTTCTTGAATTTATTCACATCTTCTTTAGTTTTCTTTGTCTAATAGATTTGCTGTCAGGACCTTTTCAGTGACAGTTTCTATTATTTATTTCCTTTGAATGGGTTATACTTTACTGTTCATTGAATGCCTTTTGATTTCTTTTGTTGAAAACTGGACATTGGAGTCTAATGATGTAGTTATTCTGGAAATCAGATTATCTCCCTTTCTCAGGGTTTGATGCTTAAGTTTTGTTGTTTTATTTTAGTTGTTATAGACTATCTTTGTGTCAAGCATAAACCCGAAGTATAAACAAGCTCTTCTCAGGACTTTTCTGCACCTTTTCCTGGCATGTACAGTCATTTTCCAATTTTCCCCACCAATGTAGTTATTTTTTAATGTCTGGCTCTAAAAGTGGGAAGAAGAGAAAAACGAAGGGGGGAAAAAAAAAAGGTGCTGCTTCTTTAAGTCCCTGAAAGTCATTTGGGGAGGGGGTGTGCCACAACAACGGCTGTCTGCCTCTTTATCTGCACCAATGTGATCAGAAGCAGCAATCAGTGATCAGAGCACAGATCCATGGTATTTCGAAGACAGGGTCCATTTTGTCCACTGAGGGTGCCACAGAGTGTGTGCAAGCTGCTCCAAAAACAGGTGTATAGCTGCTTGCCTGCCAGCAGGCTGATGGCTAGGGGATACACAGCTCTGAAATTGACTGAAATTTACTACAATTTACCTTCCAAATCTTCCCCTAGAACTTACAAACCTTTGAAGGAACTGCAGAATTATAAAAGTTACATCAGACACATTCTGCTGGTCTAGATGTGGAGAGATTCCTGGTGTTTCCTACTTCACCAGAATCCCCTCTTCTTTAGTTTATGTGTTTTGTTTTGTTTTGTTTTTACTGGATTTTACCTTTTTAAACAATAAGCATAATTGTGCTTGGTTCTAAACCTATGTAAATAAAATCATATGCTATATATTCTATTTCAACTGTTTTCTTTCACCTTATCTTTGTATAACTTATTAATGCTTTTGAATGTAGCTGTAGTTCTATCTACATTTATCACTGTATATATTCCAATGCATAGATTAACCATAATTTATTTATATTTGTTCATTCTACTATTGAAGGGTTTTAGGACTATTTCACAATTTCAATGTTTATGAGCACTGTGACACACATAACCACGTATGTATGGCATTCTAGGCCATACACCTAGAAGCCAAAGTTTGAGGATATGCACACTTCAACTTAATATAGTGTTTGTCCTCATTTATTCTCTCACCATTGGAACAGGAGATTTTTTTTCCTTGCTTTACAATGACACTAACAACTGCAGCGTCAGATGTTTAGGCCAGGTCAGCCAGTGTAACTTGGTATCCTAATGTTATTTCACAGGAATTTTTTTCATTATCATTGTATTTGCTATGGTGACCTGTGATTACTGACTTCTGATGTTACTACTGTAATTGTTTTGGGGGCACCACAAACCAGGTCCTTATAAGATAGAGAACTTAATATATGTTGTGTTTTGAATGCTCCACTGACCAGCCATTCCCCCGTCTTTCTCCCTCTCCTCAGGCCTCCCCATTCCCTAAGACACAACGATAGTTAAATTAGGACAATTAAAGACCCTTACAAGAGCCTCTAAGTGTTCATGTGAAAGGGAAAGGCACACAGTCTCTCTCTTTAAATCAAAAGCTGGAAATGATTAAGCTCAGTAAGAAAGGCCCACTGAAAGCCAAAAAAGGTAAAAAGCTACGTCTCTCATACCAGTTAGGAAAGTTGTGAATGCAAAGAAAAAGTTCTCGGAGGAAATTAAAAGTGCTACTACTCCAGTGAACACACAAATAAGAAAAGCGAAACAGCCTTATGGCTGATGTGAAGAAAGTCTTAGTGGTCTTTTTAGAAGATCAAACCAACCCCATCATTTCCTTGCCAAACCCTAATCCAGAGCAAGACCCTAACTTTCTTCAATTTTAAGAAGGCTGAGAGAGGGGAGGAAGCTGCAGAAGAAAAGCTCAAAGCTAGCAGAGGCTGGTTCATGAGGTTTAAGGAAAGAAGCCATCTCTAATATAAAAGTGCATGGTGGAGCAGCAAGTACTAATTATCCAGAAGATCTAGCTAGGTTAATTCATGAAGGCAGCTATACTAAACAACGTTTATTTTCAATGTAGACAAAACAGCCTTCTACTGGAAGAAGATGCCATCTTGGACTTAATTAGCTAGAGAGGTCAATACCTAGCTTCAAAGCTTCAAAGGACAAGCTGACTCCCTTGCTGGGGGGCTAATGCAGCTGGTGACTTTTAAGTTGAAACCAATATTCATTTCATTTACTAGTCCACAAATACTAGGGCCCTTAAGAATGAAGCTCAATCTACTCTTCCTGTGCTCTGTAAATGGAAGAATAAAACCTGGAGACAGCACATCTGTTTACAACAAGGTTTACTAAATGTTTTAAGCCCACTGTTGAGACCTATTGCTCAGAAAAAAGGTTCCTTTCAAAATATTACTGCTCACTGGGGCACCTGGGTGGCTCAGCTGGTTAAGCATTCGACTGACTCTCAGTTTTGATTCAGGTTTTATCTCAGGGTTAATGAGATCAAGACCCATGTTGGGCTCTGCATTCAGCGCAAAGTCTGCTTGAGATTCTCTCCCTCTCCTCTGTTCACACACACATGCTCTCTAATATAAGTAAAATCTTAATACATACACTACTGCTCACTGACAATGCACCTGGTCAGCCAAGAGCTCCAACGGAGTCGTACAATGAGATTAATATTGTTTCATGCCTGCTAACACAACAACCATTCTGCAGCCCATGAATCAAGGAATAATTTTGACTTTCAAGTCTTATTCTTTAACAAACACATTCTACTAAGCTAGTGATTCCTCTCCTGGATCTGGGCAAAGTAAACTGAAAACCTAGAAAGAATTCACTCTTCTAGATGCCATTAAGAATATTCATGATTCATGGGAAAAAGTAAAAATAACAACATTAACAGGAATTTGGTAAGAAGCTGGTTCCAACCCTCATGGACAACTTGGAGGGGTTCAGACTTTCGTGGAGAACACATATGCAGATGTGGTGGAAACAGCAAGAGAACTAGAATTAGAAGTGGAGCCTGCATATGGGACTGCACTGCTGCAATCTCACGATAAAACTTGAATGAATGAGGAGTTGCTTCTTACAGATAAGCAAAGAAAGTGGTTTCTCAAGATAGAATCTATTCCTGGTAAAGATGCTGTGAAGACTGTTGAAATGACAACAAAGATTTTGGATATTACATAAACTCAGTTGATAAGGCAAGGTTTCAGAGGACTGACTCCAATTTTGAAAGGAGTTCTGTGGGTAAAACAGCACTGCATGCTTACACAGAAATCATTCATGAAAAGAAGAGTCAACTGATGTAGCAAATGTCATTGTCTTCTTGTAAGAATCTGCCACAACTACCCCAGCCTTCAGCAGCTCTCACCTTAATCAGTCAGCAGTCATTAACACAGAGAAGACCCTCTGCCAGCAAAAAGATTATGACTCACTGAAAGCTCAAAGGATGGTTAGCATGTTTAGCAATAAAGTATTTTTAATTAAAGTATGCATTTTTTAAAATACTGTATTGCACATTTAGCAGGCTATAGAATAGTGTTAACATAATTTTTATTTTTTTAAAAGATTTTATTTATTTACCTGACAGACATTATAGGCATGTCTGTAATATAGGCATTTAACTGATTACTAGTGATGTTAAACACCTTTTATTACATTTATGTTTTGCTGTCTTCATTTGGGAAGTTTTCTGCCCATTTTTTTTTTTTTTAAGATTTTATTTATTTATTTGAGAGAGGAAAAGAGAGAATACCCAAGACGGGGGTAGGATCAGAGGGAGACGCACACTCCTTACTGAGCAGGGAGCCTGATGCAGGACTTGATCCTCAGACTCCAGGATAATGATCTGAGCCGAAGGCAGTCACTTAACCAACTGAGTCACCCCGGTGCCCATCTTCTGCCCATTTTTACTCTGATTTTTCTTTCTTTCTTTTTAAAAAGATTTTATTTAGGGCGCCTGGGTGGCTCAGTGGGTTAGGCCGCTGCCTTCGGCTCAGGTCATGATCTCAGGGTCCTGGGATCGAGTCCCGCATCGGGCTCTCTGCTCGGCGGGGAGCCTGCTTCCTCATCTCTCTCTCCCTCTCTGCCTACTTGTGATCTCTCTCTGTCAAATAAATAAATAAAATCTTTAAAAAAAAAAAAAAGATTTCATTTATTTACTTGACAGAGAGAGAGCGCACACAAGTAGGGGGAGTGGCAGGCAGAAGGAGAAGCAGGCACCCCAAGCAGGGGAAGCCGGATGCCAGACACTATCCCAGGACCCCAGGACCTGAACCAAAAGCAGTTGCTTGCTCACCCAAGTGAGCCACCCAGGTACCCTTATCTGATTTTTCTTAATGGTTCCTTATGTATTCTAAATTTGAGCCCGATATCAGTTATTTCATGCTGCAAATATCCTCTCTACTACTATGTGGTTTGCCTTTCTGCTTATTAATGGTGATAAACCATTTGTTACTCTTTCAATAAATAGAAGCTATGAATTTTAAAGGAGTCAAATTTGTCAATATTTTCTTTTATGCTGAAGCATTATGTGGCTTTGTTAAAGTATTTCCTTAGGTTGGGACATGAAGATGTGCACCTAAATTATCCTCTAAAGCTAAAGAAACAATTTAGGGTCTGGGTGATTATTTTCCTTCTGCCAAACACCTGACCATCCCAGTGGTGTGGGACCAAGCTGAGGCCTCAGATGAGTGGCTTGCTCAACAATCCTGTGGTACAACCACTCTGGAGTCTCAGCCTGCAGGAGGCGCATTTCACCAGCATGGCCGCCTCTGGTAGGCCCAGAACGCCAACTCTTACCTCTTCAGCTCTGAGTCTGCCAACAGTGCACCCAATTGCCCCAGGACAGAGGCAGCTCAGTATCACTCCTCCACAGAGTATTCCTTCATACACATTGTGGGGATTCCTGACTACCTCTCCTTCAAAGGAAAGCACAGAATGCTATGAGAACCCACAGATGACGACTTCACGGGGGTGAGGAGTGATAACTGGAAGGTAATGATTAATGGACAGAAAAATGTCTGAGATAAAAAATGAAGGATGAATAGTGGAGAGTATCTTGAGAGTCAGCAGGGATGTGCTAATACAGGCTGCTTGACTAGAGACAGTCCAGGGACTAGAAGAGAAAACTAGTCCTGAAAACACAAAACATCGGTAAGGTGGTTCTACTGATCATTAAATAAAAAGAAATACTAATCATTACCTGCAATCTGTACTGAGCCATCTTCTCCAAGAAGAATATTTCCAGCTTTCACATCTCTTGAAGAAAAAGAAAGTTACGTATTAAAGACACTTATTCTCTGGATCACATAATTTAAGCAATTGTTTACTGTATTCATACAACACTGGCAATATCTAAATACTCTATTTTACATTAAAGAGTATTAAGGTCAACAGTAAAAATTTTTAAAATTTTAGTCACTTGTACTAGAATCTAAATATTATAAACAGAAAGCTACAATAAGAGATAGCTTTTTACTGTAAAATCCAGAAAACCCAAGATGATTAAATACCTGACTGGGGTAACAGCGGCCAAAGAATGTGTCCCTCACCTACCATCACCTAATTCTACTTTTTGAAAAATACTGGGTTTTTTTCCACACCCTAACACATGATCAAAATTTTAAATGGTCAGTATGTGGTTAAAAACAGGACTATTCTATGCCTTAGGCATAAAGATAGATAAAAATTATGTAAACATTTTTATATTTTTATTGGTAACTATTTATAATTCGAATAGGACATGCACACATTCTTCTTATAAAAACCTAAGTATCACTGAAAAGGCCAAAGTCCCTTTGACCAGCATTCTCAAATCTAGTTATCTTCTTGAAGGTTTTCAACTATTACCAGTCTAGCCAACAGAATATGTTCCTGTGACATATCTGGGCTTTTCTTCCAACATAAATGATATGACAATATCCATTCAAATCTACAACTTGTGTTTCTCATGTTAACAATGTGTTTTAAGTATCTGGCAAAATTTAAAATCCCTAAATCGTATGAGTAGCAAAATCACTTCTTAATAACCCAGAGAAACCCCCATAATGTACAAAGAGGTCACTACAGCACTGTTCATAATCATAAACCAAAAATGGTAACAATCTAGAAGGCTAACAATAGCAGAAAGTTTGAGCTAATTTTGTTATAGCTATAAAAATGGAATAAGGTCAATCAACATGTTATGCCTTGAAATATTACCTAATACATTTTACTAAGTGAACAAATCAAATAAGAGGATAGCATATTTTGTAGGACAATAATGTAAAACACAAACATACACACACACACATTTTCCATATACACTAAATGATGCAATAAATGGTTCCTTCTGTGGAATGGAATGGAATTGGAGTCAAGGCAAACAGTGTTTGAATATGTTATGGAAATGCAATCATGTATTTATTTTGTAATTAAAAATAAGTATATAATTAAATAAGCTCCCTTTGAAGCTAGACTTCTAGCTCATGGAAGAAAGCCTTGTCATGAAAAGGAACGAGTGAAAAGCGTACACTTCATCCTTTTCCCTGTCCAGGCCTTCTCCTGGATGAACCATTCCTTGGGGGAAAAAAACAACAATGGTTCCACAACTGTGTGTAGTAGCTTCACCAAACCACAGTATCCCATACTTTCCCTGAATGCACACTGAAGCATAAGGAAATCATGCTACTGAGTATTCTTCACTGCTTATGAAGGTAAGCAATCAACAGTACATCTCCCAGAGGCTGCCTCAGGGTGGAGGCAGCTTAAGTCTGCTCTACAAACAAAGTCTCTGACTCCAGGTACCACGAACAGAAGAAAACTGAGGACCTTCCCTTCCTTGAAGACAAAAACCATCCAAATGAGTCAACCATGAACCTTCGACTGCCTTTTGAGCTCATCTGGAATGACATCTAAAACTCAGAATGTCTAGTTTAGTCACTTCCTCGTTTGTGTTTCTGCAGCACAGTGTTAGCAGAGACTACAAAAATATGATTATATTCTTGGGATTATCTCTTTCACCATGAGCTAAGATCTGGACCTGAACCTTAAGAGATTTCTGTATCACCCGCACTTACTCAGCATTATGATTAGTACACAGGAGGCATCTCTGAGATATTCATCAAATAGATTTAAATAACTAAACAATCTCCCTCAAATCCTCTTCCAGAAATAAGTGGAGTATTAAATTAATAAATGAATAAATAAATAAATCCAACTAAATACCAAAATAAAACTTGGCTATTCCCTCCCCACCATCCCAAACCCCAACTCCTACCTGCTTTGTTCCAAATGATAAGGTTATAAACTAATCAACTGCAGTCAAACAAGACAACCTAAGTACCCAACAACAGAAGACCGGTTAAACTGTGGTATAGCTATATAATGAAATACTATGAATAATAATGAACATATGAAATAATATGGAAAAATCACCAAATATACTTAAGTGAAATAATACTATGTATGTATGTTGCCAATTTTTTTTTTTTAGCAGAAGAAAGAGGGATATACATATATTGTGTTTATATTGGCATAAAATCTCTCTCAAAGGAGTCATAAGACCTTAAACCAGGGTATTGGAGGTTCAGGAAAGGAAGACGACTTTCTAAAGAATACATTATTTTTTAGAACAGTTTTAGATTTATACAGAAAATGAGAAGATACTGCAGAGGAGTTCTCTACACCTTATAGTTTCTGCCATTATTAACACCTTACATTTGTATGATACTTTTGCCACATTTAATGAGACCAGTATAAATGCATTATTATTCAAGTCTGCAATTTACTCAGATTTCTAAAAAGTTTTTACCTGATGTCTTTTTTCTGTCCCAGGATTCCATTCAGAATTCAACATTAAATTTAATTATTGTCTCCTTAGGTTCCCCTTGTCTGTGATAATTTGACTTTCCTTGTTTTTGACAACCTTGGTAGTTCTGAGGAGTAATGGTCAAATATTTTATAGGCTGCCCCTCTAATGGAATTTTTCTCATGATTACACCAGTGTTATGAATTTTTGGAAGGAAAACCACAGAAGTAAAGTGCCATTTTCATCACATCATATCAAGAGTACACAGAATCAACATGATTTAGCACAGCTGATACTGACAGGACCTCATATACCATTTTTTAAAAGATTTTATTTATTTGACAAGAGAAAGAGATAGTGAGAAAGGGAACACAAGCAGGGGGAGAGGGAGAGGGCAAAGCAGGCTTCCCACTGAGCAGGGAGCCTGAGTGGGGCTCAATCCCAGGACTCTAGGATCATGACCTGAGCCGAAGGTGGAAGCCTAATGACTGAGCCACCCAGGTGCCGTATCATATACCATTCTGTGCTTTTTCAATTTTTAAGCCACATATATGTATTACCTATCCAAATGTTTTATAAGTTTCTGTCTTTCGTAAATGAAGACATGGTAATCCATTTTCAATAGAGCATGCGCTTTGGGTGACTACTTATCAAATCTTCACATAACCAACTCCTGTTTCCCATTTGAAACCAAAGTGCAGGGACTCCTGGGTGGCTCAGTTAGATAAGCGTCCAACTCTTGATTTTGGCTCAGGTCATGATCTCAGGGTCGTGAGACAGAGTATCACATTGGCATCCATGCTCAGCAGGGAATCTGCTTGAGATTCTTTCCCTCTGATCCTCCCCTGACTCACACTTGCATGCTCTCGATCTCTCTCTCTCTTAAATAAGTAAATCTTAAAGAAAAGAAAGAAACTGAAGTGCAGTATGTAGAACAGCTTCCAGGAATAAAAGCAAAGGAACATCATGAAGGTCAATGGCTCACTGGACGATCAAACACACCAGTCTGTCCTCCAACCCAACAGAATAGCTGACCTTTCAAGGAAAAGATTTGTAACTAAGTATCTGGAAATCAGAAGAGTCCTTAAGAACCTTTTTTCACTCTGCCACAAAGAGTATCAAGCAACCCAGCAGCCCCAATAGTTAAATCTACCATCCACTCTTAAATAAGATTCTTAAATAAGAACAGCCATTTCTCACATGTCTCTACTGCACCGAAGTTACAAATTCCTTGTAATTAAAAGGCCTATCATGGACATGCTTAATTTTTTCATTAGCACACAGCACAAGTTACTGCCCAGGACATTTTTATGACTCATCAATAGGCACAGTTTGTGGAAAACTTGAAAAAGGTCAAGACACAGCAATGAATCAAAATGAAAAGTTGGAAAATACACTGCATTGGGGCATCTTAAACCAACAAGCCATCATTTCTGTTAGAGCTGACCTCTTTAACAGGAAAAATATTGGAGTAGATACAGAGAGAAGAGCAGAAGTCTAATTCAGAGACATCAGCGGGGAACACAGTGAAGATGGAGAAAAAATATCTGACCTGGTCCACCAGGATAACACACAAATGGACCAGAAATAAAGATGGAAGAGTGGAGAAACCTACGAAACAGGTCCAGCTGTTGCCCTAGTAAGACCACCACCTCCCAAGCCTGCCGAAGCCTCTGTGGAACTCACAGCTTGGAGTGGTTGCTGCTGAAGTGTACGCAGGGGTTCTTGGCCTTGGCTACATTAGAATCACTTGGGGAGCCTTTAAAAGCCCCAATGTCAATATGTCATCTCAGACCAACTAAATGAATTTCTTGCAAAGGATCCAGGAATCAGTACTTACTGAAGTTTCCCAGGTGATTCCAATATGCAGCCAAGGATGAGAGTCTTTGATTTAAAATGTGAGTTTGAGAATCCATTCCAGCAACATGGCAAACAGTCATCACTACTGCCCAGAACTTTAGGGGAAAACCCACCATTCCCCTGCTACAAACAAAGAAATTAGGAAGAGAAATTGTCACACAGCCGGACATGAAATAAAAACAAGGAAATCCTCAAGTTTCAGAAATCAAAGGGACACTTAAGAGCCAGAGCAGTAAGCCTTGGGAGAAAGGGGACAAATGGTTAGGAACCTCAGGTTTGTTTTTTTTTTTTTTTTAATATTTATTTATTTATTTGACAGAGAGAGAGATCACAAATAGGCAGAGAGGCAGGCAGAGAGAGAGAGAGGAGGAAGCAGGCTCCCCGCCAAGTAGAGAGCCTGATGCGGGGCTCGATCCCAGGACCCTGAGATCATGACCTGAGCCGAAGGCAGCGGCTTAACCCACTGAGCCACCCAGGCGCCCCGGAACCTAAGGTTTTAAAACCCACCCCTAAACAGAAAACATGGCATTCGACTAGTTTAAGGTTGAAAGTAGACTTGAGACCCCTTCATAAAATTGGGACCCTAGAAGAAAAATGAGCCACAGTGAAAGATATGCTTAGCAAAAGTAAGCTAGTATAGCCATACTGAAGTAAGATATAATTGTCTTTAACACAAAAGCATTTCTAGGGATGAAAAGGGCCATTACATAATTTTAAAAATGGGAATAATTCACCAGAAAGATAAGAATCCTGAAGGGGTTGTTGAACTGTAGGGCTCCTTCTCATAACCTCTGGCTTCCACTGTTCTAATAGGAAGTCAATTCTCAATCATATTGCTATTGTCTTAGCTTGTTCTATTCAGGATGCTATAACAAATATATCACAGACTAGGTGGCTTAAACAACCAACGTTTATTTGTTGCAGTTCTGGGGGTTGGGAAGTCCAAGATCAAGGGAGTGGCAGATTTGGTGTCTGGTGAGGATCCACTTTCCGGTTCATAGGCATAGGAGAGCTGACAACATGGACTCCGTATTTGTTCTCCCAATTCTCTCCATCAGAGCCATGTGTTCCAGGCCCCGCAGAGATTAATGCATGCCCTGATCAGATGTGGAAAGGCTCATTCTGATCTTCCCTAAAGTGACGCACACAGAAGGCATCACTTTAGATAACTACTGTTTGATATCACTCCCATGCCCCTCACACTATAAAAACTGTGGGTTAAGATCTGGACTAGACAGAGAATAGGGCAGAAAATAGTTGCACAGCTGCCTGGACTGTCAGTCCATGCACTGCCCCATCAGTAAGTTACTCCAAATAAACAGTGGAAACAGCTAGAGCGGTCCCTGTTTTTTGGTCTCCAAGTGCCTTCTCCATGTGAAGGATACATTACTGACCCTCCTCCACCTTCTAACAAAAGACAGCCATCTTTTCACTATGTCTTCACGTGGCAGAAGGAGCAAGGGAGATCTCGGGTATCTTTTTTTTTTTTTTTCCTGGGGTCTCTTTTACAAGGACAATCCCATTCATGAGGGCGCACCACCCTTATGACTTAATCACATTCCAAAGGCCCCTACCTCTGAATACCAGCACAATGCTCACTCGAGTTCAACATATGAATTCTGAGGAGACACAAACATTCTGTCTTTGTACTTCTCCTACATGATGCGTTGTTTTCCAAATCTTACTGCTTTCCAGATACTCTGTGTGTTTAGGTTTCAACAGTGTAACTATAGTGTGTCTATTCATAGATTGTCTTTGTATTTGTCCTCATCGTGGTTCATGATTTGGAAGTTTTCCACCATTATTTCTTTCAGTATTTTTTCTGGCTTTTATTCATTCAGCTAAAGAAGGGCTGATATATATTCAAAGTAGATGTTACGGTCATACAAAACTGAGCAGAGACTGACTTTTTGCCTGAACTTGGTATGAATCTATTCTTAGCTTTCTAAAAAAGACAGTGACCTTAATGTATATTTCGGGTTAATTTCCTTTAACTACATAAAGTCTGTATATATAAAGTTTTAGGATAAAGAACGTACTTTTATTTATGTTCTGAAGTGAAGATTTTGACATTTAAAATAGGGATTGGATATAATCAATAAGACAACAATAGGATATTTAAATAAAATAACCCCAGTGACAGATCCAAATTCTACTGAGTAACTAAAAAATGTAATTGATATTAAACTCATGTATACCCAGATTCGTGGATTAGTTTCATCTTTCTTTCCTAGCAGGTTTTAGAAGCACACTGCCTAAATTCAGTTCCCAGCTATGTCATTAGGTGGGTGACTTTTGGCTAATTACTTACCTCTCTCTTTGCCTTGGTTTCCTCATCTGTAAAATGGGGAGGAGAGGGTATATACCTCATAAAATTACTATGAAGATTAAATGAGGTAACAAACAGGATGCACTTAGAATACCATATGGCACACACGTTTCAGTGAATGCTTGTTATCATCTACACCAGAAATCAACAAACATTTTCTTAAAGGGCCAAAGAGTAATTATTGTACGCTTTGTGGCCAGATGCTCTCTGCCACTGTTACTTTAATTTCATAGTGCTAAAGCAGCCATAGACAATCTGTAAATGAATGGGCATGACTGTTTTGCTGTTGCTTTCACAAAACAACAGTCATCAGACTTGATTTAACTGGTGCGTTTGTCGATCCCTGATGATCTATATATGGCTGTAAATTGGTTTTCTCTCATGTAATAGTCTAGGCATAAGTGACATCAGTTCAGTATGGTGACTCCACAGAATCAGGGACTCATGCTCCTTCTATTTGATCGTTCTACCATCTCTAAGTTCTTGTTACATAATCCAAGATGGCTTATTACCACCTCAACATTTCAATGGAAGGAAGCAAAGAGGAAATAGAGGTTATGTCACTTTCTATTAGCAGTGGTTCTCAGGACATTTGGCAATGTCTGGAGACATCTTTGGTTGTCACATTGGGTTGGGGCAGGGGAGGAGCTACTGGCATAATGGGTAGAAGCCAGGGATGTTGCTAAATATACCCTACAATGCACAGGACAGCCCCTGCAACAAAGCACTGTCCAGCTCAAATGTCAGTAGGGCTGGGGTTTGACAAAACCTGTTAAAGGAACAACTCTGAAGTAGTATATACATTTTTGTTTTCACCACAGTGGCTAGAAACTAATTTACATGGTGATATCTGATCCTCACAGGAGGCTATGAAATGTTGCCTTTCTTCTGAATGGTCACATGCATGGTAAAGATGTCATGTTTTTATAGTTGAAAAAGGAGAGGAGACAGGCTAGGGGCGAATTAGCAGCTTCTGGCACTTTTTTTTCTAGAAGATTGCTCGATGAACATGAAATCAGTAACTGAATTACATTAATTGCTAGTATCAAAGTATGTATCCATAGGGTTACCACTATCCAGAGGATGGGAATCCTGTTTTTCAGGGCACCTTTTCCTTATTTTTTTTTTTAAGATTTTATTTATCCATTTGAGAGAGAGAACATGAGAGGGGAGAACGTCAGAGGGAGAAGTAGACTCCCCGTGGAGCTGGGAGACTGGTGTGGGACTTGATCCTGGGACCCGAGGCAGTCACTTTACCAACTGAGCCACCCAGGCACCCCAACGCACCTTTTCCTCTGGACAATGCAGGAAATATGTTCCCAAATATTTGGTCATGTCCTTATCCAGTCATCTGTTAACACATTATTTTAACTAGATAAGATACGAATGGATATAATTTCAGGTGAAAAATCCTACTGTCTGAAGAATATGCCTTCAATGTTTCCAAGATTTCTAGTTTACCAATTATTCCTTGGAGTCAACTGTTCTGTTTCATAACCACAAGAAGAGTTCATTTTTCTGTTAAGATATAAGCTGGTTGGAAAATTCAGACAACTAGAAAGCATTATTTATGTTTTCCTAGAAAAAGATACTTTTATAAATGGGCTAATTTCACTGATGTAATTTCTTTAAAATGGTCCGATTCTCAGAAAAACCTAATTAAAGGTTTTTTTTTGGGGGGGTGATACCTTGCTTTTTTCCCCCCAACATATCCTGATTACTCTTTAAACCTCAGTTTTAGCACCTGATAGTTGTCTGATCCTTTTTTTTTTTTTTTTAAGATTTTACTTATTTATTTGTCAGAGAGAGAGAGAGAGAGCTCAAGCAAAGGGAGCAGGAGAGGCAAGAAGCCGAATGCTAGACTTGATCCCAGAACCCTGGGATCATGACCTTAGCCGAAGGCAGACACCTAACTGAACCATGCAGGGGTCCCAGCTGCCTGATCTTTAATCAGTTATTTTTCTGGGCCTTTGCTTATTTTTGGCGAAGGATTAGGGTTAAGTAGGTGATTTTTTTGAAAACTGACAAAACTGTAAGATATTTAAAGATTTACAGTGTGATAGTCTGACATATGTATACACTGGGAAAATATTCTTATCGAGTTAATTAACACATCCATCACCTCACATATTTACTTTTTGGTGAGAACATTTAAGTTCTACCCTTTAAGCAGAATTTACTCATCTTGTAACTGAAGTTTGTAACCTTTTATCACTGTCTCCCTATTTCCCTGACCATCCAGTAGCTGGCAATCACTTTTCTACTATCTGTTCCTATGAATTTGACTTTATTTTTTAACATTCTTCTTGTAAGTGATACCATGCAGTATTCGTCTTTCTCTGTCTGGCTTAATTCACTTAGCATAACGCATTCCAGGTTCATCTATGTTGTCATAAACTGCAAGCTTCCCTTTTTTTAAAAAAAAAAAAAAACGGCTCAATAATAATCCACATCTTTATCCATTCATCCACTGATGGATACTTAAGTCATTTTCATAGCTTGGCTCTGAGACAGTGAATTCACACTGCTTTTGGGTATAAACCCAGAAGTGGCATTGCTGGATCATATGGTAGTTCTATTTTTAATTTTTCTGCGGAACCTCCCTACTGTTTCCCACAATGGCTATACTAGTTAATGCTGCCACCATCAGTGCACCAAAGTTCTCTTTTCTCCACATCCTCACCCAGGATCTGTTATCTCTTTTTGGAAAACAGATATCCTAACAGATGTGAGATGGTATCTTATTGTCGTTCTGACTATATTTCCCCAAGATTAGTGATGTAGAGTACTTTTTCTTGTATATCGATTTTTGGGAAAATGTCCATTTGGAACCTTTGCTCATATCTCTTTAGGTTATTTATGGCTTTTCTGTCTCTAAGTTGTAGGAGTTCCATGTATATTTTTGGATATTAACCCCTTATCGGATAATGTGGTTTGCAAATATTTTCTCCCATTCCATGGGCTGCCTTTTCATTTTGTTGATGGTGTGCTTTGCTATGAAGCTTTTTAGTTTGGTGTGGTCCCAGTTTAATTTTTCTTTTGTTGCCTTTGCATTAGTGTCACATCTAAAACATCTGTATTTCGTGTATTTCTATTCTGATCTTTTTATTTATTTCTTTCTGCTAACTTTGGGCTTAATTTATTCTTTTCTTTTCTATTTCCTTAAAGGTAGATGATTTTTAAGATAAAAATCTTGCTTTGTCTTCTACCTTTTCTCTGCCTTGATTTTAACTAAGCATTTTACAAGATTCCATTTTCCTCCCCTCTCAGTATATCAATCCTTTTCTTCTTTTTTTTTAGCGGCTGCCCGAGAGTTTGCTATAAACATTTACACTAATCCGAAGTGTACGGCAGCACTATAGGAGCACTATACAACTTCTCTAAGTTTTCTTTTCATCTCACATATCCTGAACTGGGGACTAGCATCAATAGGCATAGATGACAAACAAAGGAAAAAAACCCTCAAAGCCTCCTCTCTGTAGCCAAAGGAGCAGCAAAGAGCCAACCTAGCACAGACTTAGCAAAGGAACCCATAGCTGGAGTTGCAAGCTGGCCCACTATGTCAGAACCAGAGGCTGGGTGGTTGGTTGGTTGGTTGGTTGGTTTTTAAAGATTTTATTTATTTATCTGAGAGACAGAGAGAGAGCTTAAGAGCACAAGTCGGGGAGAAGGAGAAGCAGGCTCCTCGCAGAGCTCGGAGCCCAACACGGAACTCAATCCCAGGATCCTGGAATTACAACCTGAGCAGAAGGCAGATGCTTAACCAACTCAGTCACCCAGGCATCCCTTGAACCAGAGGTTTAAATGAAGAACCAAATGGAAAACCCCATTCTCCACCCTATATCCACTGCAGCAGGTAGGCCCGTATTGTCCACACCAGCAGCACCAATAGTCCCACCAGCAACCCCAGCCTGCTACCCAGCTGCAGAGAACAATCCAGGCCCAACACTTTCTGGCCCTCCACACAGTGGCAAAGGACAACCCAGGCCCAGTGTCTCCCCACTCTCAACCCAGCAACAAAAGGTGGCTCAGGGGGCATCTGGGTGGCTCAGTGGATTGGGCCTCTGCCTTCGGCTCAGGTCATGATCTCAGTGTTCTGGGATCGAGCCCCATATCGGCCTCTCTGCTCGGTGGGGAGCCTGCTTCCCCCCTTCTCTCTGCCTGCCTCTCTGCCCACTTGTGATCTCTCTCTCTGTCAAATAAATAAAAAATTAAAAAAAAAAAAAAAGGTGGCTCAGGCATATGCCTTCGGTTGAAGGTTTAACAGGCAATACCATTAGAGAATGAATGGGAGCCCCACTGGCACAAGCGGCCTGGCCCATAGAGTATGCCCACAAAAGTGCTCACAGACCCACAGGTACAGTGTCTATCTCCTACCTTCCACCTAGCAGCACCAGACCCGGGGACACACACTTTTGGTCTCTATGATTGTATCAGCAGAAATTGAGTAGAACCCCCCCAGCAGCGCCAGGTGAACAAAACAAACCAGAACAGCACTGTAAGAGCTCTAAAACTCAAACTGTCACTGGAACTACAGCCCACCAAAATACACCAAGACTTATATTTACCCAAATAGGGAAAACACCCGCTAAATTATATATTTAAGTAAGATCAAGGGTCTCTGAATACATATCCAAAATATCCAGGATACAATTTTAAAAATCACTTATCATACCAAGAACCAGGAAGAACTTTAATAAAGACAACTGACATCAACACAGAGATCAATCAGATCTTGGAATTATCTGATAAGAATTTTAAAGCAGCCATCATAAAAATGCTTCAACATGCAGTTTGGGATTTTCAAAACATGAAAAACAGAAAATCTCAGCAAAGAAAAGCCATATAAAAGAATAAAATTATCTAAAAAATTACAATAACTGAAAAAACTCAATGGGTTCTAGCACAGAATGCAGAGGTCAGAATCAGAACCTGAGAACAAAGCAAGAAAATTTACTCAATCTGAACAGAGAAAAAAAATAGGATGACAAAAATTGAGCTGGGCCTCAGGGCTTAAGGTTCAATAACAAAACAGGTAACATTTGTATTAACAGAGTCCCAGAAAAAGAGGATTCCCTTCTCTTTTGAGGGGGGTTAATGGGTTAATGGATTGAAAAAACTGGCCAAAGATACAATAGCTGAAAACTCCCCAGACTCGGTGAAAGGCAAAATCCTATTAACTCAAGAAGTTTGGGAACCCAACCCAGAATAAAGCTAAAGAAATCCATAACCAAGACATCACAAACTTCAAAAACCAAAGACAAAAAAATCTTGAAAGACACCAGGGAAAAATAACATTATGTGAGAAGATCAACCCAAACTACAGACTTCTCATCTGAAACCCTGGAGGCCAGAATTAAGTAATACAGCATCTTTCAATTGCTGAGAGAAAAGCACTGTCAGCAGCAAATTCTTACATCCAGTGAGACTATCCTTAAGAATGACAAAAAGACGGGGGAGGAGTCAAGATGGCAGAGAAGTAGCAGGCTGAGACTACCTCAGCTAGCAGGAGATCAGCTAGAGAGCTTATCTAAAGATTGCAAACACCTGCAAATCCATCGGCAGATCGAAGAGAAGAAGAACAGCAATTCTAGAAACAGAAAAACAACCACTTTCTGAAAGGTAGGACTGGCGGAGAAGTGAATCCAAAGCGACGGGAAGATAGACCGCAGGGGGAGGGGCCGGCTCCCGGCAAGCGGCGGAGCAGCGGAGCACAAAATCAGGACTTTTAAAAGTCTGTTCCGCTGAGGGACATCGCTCCGGAGGCTAAACCGGGGCGAAGCCCACACGGGGTCGGCGTGACCTCAGGTCCCGTGGGGTCACAGAAGGATCGGGGGTGTCTGAGTGTCGCAGAGCTTGCGGATATTGGAACGGGAAAGCCGGCTGCAGAGACAGAGCCAACAGTAACTCGCAGCTCGGAGTTGCCTTGAACCCGTCGCAAGCTCGGTGAGCTCGGAGCGCGGCGGGAGGTTAGGCAGACGCGAGTTACTAGGAGCTGTTCGCTGAGGGCGCACAGGGGAGCGGGCCCCGAGGTCTCGGCTCCTCCGGGCCGGAGACCTGGAGGCCGCCATTTGTATTCCCCTCCTCCGGAACTCTACGGAAAGCGCTCAGGGAACAAAAGCTCCTGAAAGCAAAGCCAAGCAGATCACTCAGCCCGGCCCCTGGTAAGGGCGGTGCAATTCCGCCTGGGGCAAAGACACTTGAGAATCACTACAACAGGCCCCTCCCCCAGAAGATCAACAAGAAATCCAGGCAAGATCAAGTTCACCTACCAAGGAGTGCAGTTTCAATACCAAGGAGAGAGCAGCAGAATTCTAGAGGAGGAGAAAACAAACCACAGAACTCATGGCTTTCTGCCTGTGATTTTTTTAGTCTTGCAGTTAATTTAATTTTTTTCTTTTTCATTTTTTTTTTCACTTCTTCTGCTAAAAATTTTTATAACTTTTACCCTTTTCTTTTTTAACGTTTTTTAACTAGATTATCTAATATATAAATATTTTTTTCTTTTTTATACTTTTCTTCATTCATTTTCTTTTTTTTTTTAATTCTTTTTTTTTCTTTTTTTTCTTTCTTTCTTTTTGAACCTCTTTTTATCCCCAAATCAGAAGAGATCCTAATCTCTTCAATCTTTTTTTTTTCTTAATTCTATTTTAAATTCTTGATTGAATTTTTAATTCAATCTCTTTTTTTTAATTCTTTTTTTATTTTTTTTCTTTCTTTCTTTCTTTTTGAACCTCTTTTTATCCCCAAATCAGAAGAGATCCCAATCAGAAGAGATTGGAAGATCCCAATCAAAGGAGATCCCAATCAGAGGAGATCCCTCACCCAATCGTGAGGGAGGAGAAATCCCCCCTCACGATTTGGGATCTCTTCTGATTTGGTTAAAGCATATTTTCCTGGGATTGTTGCCACCCTTTTAGTATTTTACTTGCTCCTTCATATACTCTTAGCTGGACAAAATGACAAGGCGGAAAAATTCACAACAAAAAAAAGAACAAGAGGCAGTACCAAAGGCTAGGGACCTAATCAATACAGACATTGGTAATATGTCAGATCTAGAGTTCAAAATGACAGTTCTCAAGGTTATAGCCGGGCTTGAAAAAGGCATGGAAGATATTAGAGAAACCCTCTCCAGAGATATAAAAGCCCTTTCTGGAGAAATAAAAGAACTAAAATCCAACCAAGTTGAAATCAAAAAAGCTATTAATGAAGTTCAATCAAAAATGGAGGCACTCACTGCTAGGATAAATGAGGCAGAAGAAAGAATTAGCGATATAAAAGACCAAATGACAGAGAATAAAGAAGCTGAGCAAAAGAGGGACAAACAGCTACTGGACCATGAGGAGAGAATTCGAGAGATAAGTGACACCATAAGACGAAACAACATTTGAATAATTGGGATTCCAGAAGAAGAAGAAAGAGAGAGGGGAGCAGAAGGTATACTGGAGAGAATTATTGGGGAGAATTTCCCCAATATGGCAAAGGGAACGAGCATCAAAATTCAGGAGGTTCAGAGAACGCCCCTCAAAATCAATAAGAATGGGCCCACACCCCGTCACCTAATAGTAAAATTTACAAGCCTTAGTGACAAAGAGAAAATCCTGAAAGCAGCCCGGGAAAAGAAGTCTGTAACATACAATGGTAAAAGTATTAGATTGGCAGCTGACTTATCCACAGAGACCTGGCAGGCCAGAAAGAGCTGGCATGACATTTTCAGAGCACTAAACGAGAAAAACATGCAGCCAAGAATACTATATCCAGCTAGGCTATCATTGAAAATAGAAGGAGAGATTAAAAGCTTCCAGGACAAACAAAAACTGAAAGAATTTGCAAACACCAAACCAGCTCTACAGGAAATACTGAAAGGGGTCCTCTAAGCAAAGAGAGAGCCTACAAGTGGTAGATCAGAAAGGAACAGAGACAATATACAGTAACAGTCACCTTACAGGCAATACAATGGCACTAAAATCAAATCTCTCAATAGTTACCCTGAATGTTAATGGGCTAAATGCCCCAATCAAAAGACACAGGGTATCAGAATGGATAAAAAAACAAAACCCATCTATATGTTGCCTCCAAGAAACCCATTTTAAACCCGAAGACACCTCCAGACTTAAAGTGAGGGGGTGGAAAAGAATTTACCATGCTAATGGACATCAGAAAAAAGCAGGAGTGGCAATCCTTATATCAGATCACTTAGATTTTAAGCCAAAGACTATAATAAGAGATAAGGAAGGACACTATATCATACTCAAAGGGTCTGTCCAACAAGAAGATCTAACAATTTTAAATATCTATGCCCCCAATGTGGGAGCAGCCAACTATATAAACCAATTAATAACAAAATCAAAGAAACACATCAACAATAATACAATAATAGTAGGGGACTTTAACACTCCCCTCACTGAAATGGACAGATCATCCAAGCAAAAGATCAACAGGGAAATAAAGGCCTTAAATGATACACTGGATGAGATGGACATCACAGATATATTCAGAACATTTCATCCCAAAGCAACATAATACACATTCTTCTCTAGTGCACATGGAACATTCTCCAGAATAGATCACATCCTCGGTCCTAAATCAGGACTCAACCGGTATCAAAAGATTGGAATCATTCCCTGCATATTTTCAGACCACAATGCTCTGAAGCTAGAACTCAACCACAAGAGGAAGTCTGGAAAGAACACAAATACATGGAGACTAAACAGCATCCTTCTAAAGAATGAATGGGTCAACCGGGAAATTAAAGAAGAATTGAAAAAAATCATGGAAACAAATGATAATGAAAATACAACGGTTCAAAATCTGTGGGACACAACAAAGGCAGTCCTGAGAGGAAAATATATAGCGGTACAAGCTTTTCTCAAGAAACAAGAAAGGTCTCAGGTACACAACCTAACCCTACACCTAAAGGAGCTGGAGAAAGAACAAGAAAGAAACCCTAAGCCCAGCAGGAGAAGAGAAATCATAAAGATCAGAGCAGAAATCAATGAAATAGAAACCAAAAAAACAATAGAACAAATCAACCAAACTAGGAGCTGGTTCTTTGAAAGAATTAATAAAATTGATAAACCCTTGGCCAGACTTATCAAAAAGAAAAGAGAAAGGACCCAAATAAATAAAATCATGAATGAAAGAGGAGAGATCACAACTAACACCAAAGAAATACAAACTATTATAAGAACATACTATGAGCAACTCTACGCCAACAAATTTGACAATCTGGAAGAAATGGATGCATTCCTAGAAACATATAAACTACCAAAATTGAACCAGGAAGAAATAGAAAGCCTGAACAGACCCATAACCAGTAAGGAGATTGAAACAGTCATTAAAAATCTCCAAACAAACAAAAGCCCAGGGCCAGATGGCTTCCCAGGGGAATTCTACCAAACATTTAAAGAAGAACTAATTCCTATTCTCCTGAAACTGTTCCAAAAAATAGAAATGGAAGGAAAACTCCCAAACTCATTTTATGAGGCCAGCATCACCTTGATCCCAAAACCAGACAAGGATCCCATCAAAAAAGAGAGCTATAGACCAATATCCTTGATGAACACAGATGCAAAAATTCTCACCAAAGTACTAGCCAATAGGATTCAACAGTACATTAAAAGGATTATTCACCACGACCAAGTGGGATTTATCCCAGGGCTGCAAGGTTGGTTCAACATCCGCAAATCAGTCAATGTGATACAACACATCAATAAAAGAAAGAACAAGAACCATATGATACTCTCAATAGATGCTGAAAAAGCATTTGACAAAGTACAGCATCCCTTCCTGATCAAAACCCTTCAAAGTGTAGGGATAGAGGGCACATACCTCAATATCATCAAAGCCATCTATGAAAAACCAACTGCAAATATCATTCTCAATGGAGAAAAACTGAAAGCTTTTCCACTAAGGTCAGGAACACGGCAGGGATGTCCATTATCACCACTACTATTCAACATAGTACTAGAAGTCCTAGCCTCAGCAATCAGACAACAAAAGGAAATTAAAGGCATCCAAATCGGCAAAGAAGAAGTCAAATTATCACTCTTCGCAGATGATATGATACTCTATGTGGAAAACCCAAAAGACTCCACTCCAAAACTGCTAGAACTTATACAGGAATTCAGTAAAGTGTCAGGATATAAGATCAATGCACAGAAATCAGTTGCATTTCTCTACACCAACAACAAGACAGAAGAAAGAGAAATTAAGGAGTCAATCCCATTTACAATTGCACCCCAAACCATAAGATACCTAGGAATAAACCTAACCAAAGAGGCTAAGAATCTATACTCAGAAAACTATAAAGTACTCATGAAAGAAATTGAGGAAGACACAAAGAAATGGAAAAATGTTCCATGCTCCTGGATTGGAAGAATAAATATTGTGAAAATGTCTATGCTACCTAAAGCAATCTACACATTTAATGCAATTCCTATCAAAGTACCATCCATCTTTTTCAAAGAAATGGAACAAATAATTTTAAAATTTATATGGAACCAGAAAAGACCTCGAATAGCCAAAGGGATATTGAAAAAGAAAGCCAAAGTTGGTGGCATCACAATTCCAGACTTTAAGCTTTATTACAAAGCTGTCATCATCAAGACAGCATGGTACTGGCACAAAAACAGATACATAGACCAATGGAACAGAATAGAGAGCCCAGAAATAGACCCTCAACTCTATGGTCAACTAATCTTCGACAAAGCAGGAAAGAATGTCCAATGGAAAAAAGACAGCCTCTTCAATAAATGGTGTTGGGAAAATTGGACAGCCACGTGCAGAAAAATGAAATTGGACCATTTCCTTACACCACACACAAAAATAGATTCAAAATGGATTAAGGACCTCAATGTGAGAAAGGAATCCATCAAAATCCTTGAGGAGAACACAGGCAGCAACCTCTTCGACCTCAGCCGCAGCAACATCTTCCTAGGAACATCGCCAAAGGCAAGGGAAGCAAGGGCAAAAATGAACTTTTGGGATTTCATCAAAATCAAAAGCTTTTGCACAGCAAAGGAAACAGTTAACAAAACCAAAAGACAACTGACAGAATGGGAGAAGATATTTGCAAACGACATATCAGATAAAGGACTAGTGTCCAAAATCTATAAAGAACTTAACAAACTCAACACCCAAAGAACAAATAATCCAATCAAGAAATGGGCAGAGGACATGAACAGACATTTCTGCAAAGAAGACATCCAGATGGCCAACAGACACATGAAAAAGTGCTCCATATCACTCGGCATCAGGGAAATACAAATCAAAACCACAATGAGATATCACCTCACACCAGTCAGAATGGCTAAAATCAACGAGTCAGGAAATGACAGATGCTGGCGAGGATGCGGAGAAAGGGGAACCCTCCTACACTGTTGGTGGGAATGCAAGCTGGTGCAACCCCTCTGGAAAACAGCATGGAGGTTCCTCAAAACGTTGAAAATAGAACTGCCCTATGACCCAGCAATTGCACTACTGGGAATTTACCCTAAAGATACAAACGTAGTGATCCAAAGGGGCACGTGCACCCGAATGTTTATAGCAGCAATGTCCACAATAGCCAAACTATGGAAAGAACCTAGATGTCCATCAACAGATGAATGGATCAAGAAGATGTGGTATATATACACAATGGAATACTATGCAGCCATCAAAAGAAACGAAATCTTGCCATTTGCGACAACATGGATGGAACTAGAGCGTATCATGCTTAGCGAAATAAGTCAAGCGGAGAAAGACAACTATCATATGATCTCCCTGATATGAGGGAGTGGTGATGCAACATGGGGGCTTAAGTGGGTAGGAGAAGAATCCATGAAACAAGATGGGATAGGGAGGGAGACAAACCATAAGTGACTCTTAATCTCACGAAACAAACTGTGGGTTGCTGGGGGGAGGGGGGTTGGGAGAAGGGGGGTAGGGTTATGGACATTGGGGAGGGTATGTGCTTTGGGGTAAATTGGAAGAGGAGATGAACCATGAGAGACTATGGACTCTGAAAAACAATCTGAGGGGTTTGAAGTGGTGGGGGGGTGGGAGGTTGGGGTACCAGGTGGTGGGTATTATAGAGGGCACAGCTTGCATGGAGCACTGGGTGTGGTGAAAAAATAATGAATACTGTTTTTCTGAAAATAAATAAATTGGAAAAAAAAAAAAGAATGACAAAAAGACTGCCTGATATGAAGGAAAGCCAAATCCAGGGATTAAACAGATTTGGGTAACACAGATTCCATCATTTGGATTCTTATTATCTCTACGTAGGGGATGAATAGAGAGAGGCAGCCAGGAATACCTGAACGATGCAATTATACATATCTTTTCACATTAAAAAAAGGGGGGGAGGCGCCTGGGTGGCTCAGTGGGTTAAAGCCTCTGCCTTCGGCTCAGGTCATGATCCCAGGGTAGTGGGATCGAGCCCCGCATAGGGCTCTCTGCTCAGTGGGGAGCCTGCTTCCTCCTCTCTCTCTCTGCCTGCCTCTCTGCCTACTTGTGATCTCTGTCTGTCAAATAAATAAATAAAATCTTAAAAAAAAAAAAGTCTTGGGGCCTGGATGGCTCAGTGGGTTAAGCCGCTGCCTTCAGCTCGGGTCATGATCTCAGGGTCCTAGGATCGAGTCCCGCGTCGGGCTCTCTGCTCAGCAGGGAGCCTGCTTCCCTCTCTCTCTCTCTGCCTACCTCTCCGTCTACTTGTGATTTCTCTCTGTCAAATAAATAAATAAAATCTTTAAAAAAAAAAAAAAAAAAAAAGCAACAGACAAAATTACACATAGTTCTGTTTTATATATCTTTTAACCATATAAAGGAAATTGGGAAGAAATACTACAAAATGTCACCAGTGACTGTGATGCTTGCCTCTTGATAGCATGAAATGATGTTTTTGTATTTTCCAGTTTGACTAAAATATTTACTTTTTAAATACTTGCTAGCTGTTTAACTAAAACCCTAACCACAATGTGCTGAAACTAGTGATACAAAAAGCCATGATAAAACTCAGAGATTATGATCAATTCTGCAGAAGAATGGGGAATGGTCTCAACAAAATGATACAGCACAACTACCACTGCATTTTCCCAAAAAAGCAGAGTTGTCTTTTACGTACCTGTGAATCTGTCCATTTTTATGCAGGTATTCCAACCCTTCCAGCACTTCTTTGAGTATTGTAGCAATGGTAGGTTCATCTAGGACTCCACTTTTGTGCTCACCCTTTGCCACAATATACTTAATAATGTCTAGAACAGAACCTGAAAACAGAAGACAAAATTTGTTATGAATTTTTGAATCGTTCAATATAATTCAGAGACATTTTGAAATAAAACCATATGTAAGCCTTTTCATAAACTTAAATGTGTAGGAAAGGAAAAAAGAGCAAATACAAGGAAATATGGAAGTTTAATAAAATTATTAATTTATTCTTGATTGCAATCTAAAACAGAAAGCAGCCTAATATCCAAACAGTAGTGTTACACCAGCATTTCCTTTAGACTATTAAAATAAGAATTTGGAAAAGGTAAGAGAATTTTTAACCACATCTGAAAAATACCAGGTAAACCATACCCATCAGTAACACTTTAGTGTAAGATACCACAAACTAATTTAGGTTTCCAATATTGGATCAGATTATGCAACACTGTACAAATAAATACATAAAAATACAATTACAATGCCAGTCAAATTACAAAAGAAACACTTGGCAAGTGAAGATCACATGTGTATGCAAACCAACTTAAGGGTTAAAATTACTCTTCAGGTTAAAAAATAATAAAATAGGTACAACAAGAAAAAAAATGAAAAGGATAAAAACGGCAGTTCTCTTTCAATAACAGCCCAGATATATTATCATTCCTATTCTTCCCCGGATCTGAAATAACACTCTGACTAAAAACTGGAGGGAGACAGAGAAAAAAACACCTACGCAGTAATTAAAATCAAAGACTGCTGACCACCATAATTAGTTATTATAATCAGAAAAGTTTGCTAGAGACTCTTTTAAGATTTTGGGCAGTATAATGGCCCATAAAGACCACAGAAGCAAAACAAAATCATCTCTGATATCAGAAATCATGCCGAAGAGTAGATATAACACAAATGGCACAAAAAAGTTTGGATTTCCATTTCTTGGCACAAGACCTCAATGATCAAGACTGAAATTAAACCACAAGGTTATGCTGAAAATTTGCCCTAGTGGGGGCTTTTATTTCACACACTTACAAGAAAAAATGTATTTCTAAATAGATGGAAAGAAGGGTCTAGATGGAATCCTTCAAAACACATACATTTACTTTAGTTTCCACCTGAAATCCACTAATTTGATAAACTTGATTTAAAAAAAGGTATAAATCCAGGATGAAAAAGAAAACAAAGAAAATAAAAAGGAGAGACATCAATCATTTTTTGGAGGAAGTAAAACAGAACAAGTTAACTAACTAAGAGTAGAGCCATCTGAAACCCAGATGCCTATGGAAGAGTATGTTAATTAGGAAACAGCATATTCCTACAGAGCACATATACAGACAGCAAAGTCTACCTAAGGGGAAGTGAAAGTGGATTGAAGAATAGGGCTGAAACCAGGAAAACTGTTGAAAGTTCATTTATCCAGGAAGAAAGATGCCCAAATTCCTCCCCTCTCTTTGGAAGCCCCTCCCGATCCCCACGTCCTGCAGGAGACAGTTTACTCTCTGGAGACAATGAACCAGGAAGGCTCCAGATTCCAAGTGGCATTTTCAAATACATTATTACACACTTTCCCCTCTTTACTGCCGGGATTCATGAGACTGTGACTCACAGAGGGAGAGGCCTAAAGGAGACATTTTGTTCTGCTTAGTTTAATCAATCACATATTAGTCCCCAAAGCAAAGTAACTATACCAAAAGGTCATATGTTTCATTCTGAGAAACTCGGGCCACATAGGAACTGCTTAGTAAGAAGACATTTATATAAATAAATGCCAACTGAACTATATGTTTGTAATGTAAAGAACATCTAAAATAAGGAATGCAAAGGGAGAAATTCCTACTAGGAATTAAAAATTAACACAACTTAATCTATTCAAAAATTTGGCAATATTATATGCAAGACCTAGATCTGGGTACCACAAAATATGTCAAGATACTCATGGTATAACTGCTGACTTTCTGGGAACTTCCAATCTGGGGAATCAAAAACATGGAGTAATAGAGACTTAGGGCATAAAGTTTTTGGGTTTTTTGAAGATTTTATTTACTTATTTGTCAGAGAGGGAGAGAGAGAGAGCACAAGCAGGCAGTGTTGGAGGCAGAGGCAGAGAAAAAAGCAGGCTCCCCCGCTAAGCAAGAAGCCTGATGTGGGGCTCAATCCCAGAACCCTGGAATCATGATCTGAGCCGAAGGCAGCAGCTTAACGGACTGAGCCACCCTGGTGTCCCAGGGCATACAGAAAGTTATTAGATCTATATTTTTAATGACTTTGAAGGAGGGACTCCTTCTTAAAATCCTCCAAGATTTTTTTTTTTAAGATTTTATTTATTTATTTGACAGAGAGAGAGAGAGATCACAAGTAGGTAGAGAGAGAGGGGGAAGCAGGCTCCCTGCTGAGCAGGGAACCAGATGCCAGGCTCAATCCCAGGACCCATGAGATCATGACCTGAGCCAAAGACACAGGTTTAACCCACTGAGCCACCCAGGTGCCCCAAAAATCCTCCACGATTTTAATGATTTCATATCATTAATGATCAACAGGGAAATTAAAGCAGTGCACACTCCCAGTCTATACGTCCAGCACAGACATTCTGAATAAGCTATATAAGAAGTTCCCTCTCTCTCTTTTTTTAAGATTTTATTCATTTGAGAGAAAAGAGAGTATGTATGCAAGACAGCACAAGTGGTAGAGAGGGAAAAGCAGGGTGCCAACTGAGCAGGGAGCCTGATGCAGGCAGGGCTCAATCCCAGGACTCTGGGATCATGGCCTTCGCCAAAGGCATACACTTAACTGACTGAGCCACCCAGGTGCCCCAAGAAGTCCCCTCTTCTTATACAGTCTCTTTTCCATTTCAGTCTTCCCTTATAGGTGTAAAGATTTTTATGCCACAAAGACCCTGATCTTTAACTGACAAATATTGGTCCCGGAAGGTGTTCATTTTTTCCTGTATGATTTCTTCAGCATCTTGCAGCATCTAACATGATGACTGTGCTTACATTACAATCCTCCTTCCTCTAATATCAAAATTATATAGATCTCTTCATATCAACTAAGAAATGTGAAGGTAAAATATGTTAAGCAAAAAAAGACGGCAGATTACCACTGGATGATTCAATTAACAGCTCAGGAAAAGTAGGAATAATGAGGGAAAGCTATAACCCCACACACAATCTTACGTCCTTGGGCACAATCTGGAAAAAATACTCCACAGGGATAATCCCTTCTCGAACTTTAACACATGAAGAGGTTAGTTGGTAAACTGGTTAAAAATGCAGATTTCCAGATCTTGCAGACTGCTATACAAGAGATAGAAGGTGGGCCCAAAAGATGTATTTTAACAAACTTGACTACCTGACGAACAGTGTCCACTGAAATCTAAGCATTTCTCAGAGTAAAAGCAGAATAGAAAATAAGAAGCAATGGGTACAAATCAGGTAACAAAGCAAAAAGTAAAAATGTAGATACCTATTCCAAAAAGTCCATCTCATGTCTGCTTTCCTAGCCCATGGCATAGAACATTTAATAAGCAATGCGAAACTTTTAACTGCCCAGAAAATCATTATTAAATATTAAAATAATATTGAAAAAGTGGCAAAACAGCTGGTTTAGACACTTAAGTGCCATAATTACAGCTCATGTTCGTTTCCTCAGGTTACTTTTATAAAAAAACACTCTTTGAATCCAAAATTAGCTCATTTTGGTTACTAGAATTTCTGCCAAGAAGCTTTAACCAGTATTTAGCCACTGGGCTTTGATCTTGTCTTCCTGAGCCATGGAAGGTTTCAAAGGTGACAAAATTTGCTTGGGCTCAGTATTCCATTTCAAACAGACATGCCCCTACACTGTTGCTTGAACAACCAAAGTTGGTGACTATTATTAATACCAGGTATTTTACCTGGGTCCTGATTAGATTACATAAGATCCCATGGAAGACAACAAAGTTGAGAGCATCCCTGAAGAACAAAATCAATTCACTAAGATAGTGATTTTAAATTGGGTTTCTTCAGGGTCACAATTCATACCTCTAAGTCCTACAGATAATTCTCTCTCTTCTCCTTTCATTAGCTTTCATAATTACTTTGATTTCTGAAACTTGCAGTTTGGTGCTAATAAATTGCAGAAATATTTACTTAGATCAGAACTGCTTCTAATTTCTGAAGATTAACTTCTTAGGCTAATAAATTCCAATATTCAATATCAGAGTTTAATTCACAGAGGAGTATCACAGTTACATGGAAGCAATAAGAAGACTATAATAGGGGCGCCTGGGTGGCTCTGTGGGTTAAGCCTCTGTCTTGGCTCAGGTCATGATCTCGGGGTCCTGGGATTGAGCCCTGAGTCGGGCTCTCTGCTCAGTGCAGGGCCTGCTTCCCACTCCCCACCCCCCAACCTGCCTCTCTGCCTAGTTGTGATCTCTCTCTCTCTCTCTCTGTGTCAAATAAATAAATATATATATTTTTTTAAAGGACTATAATATTGACACACTGAATCTAAACTTACTTTAACCATGATGTCCGACTGCTTGGTAGGTGCAATTCAGTGATAGCTGCAATTCAGTTTATGATTTTATTAGCTTATTAAACTTTATATCAATGCAATGTTGCTAAATGAAAAGTATGCTTTTGTTTTAAATATTTTGGCTAAAAAAGTTGATGTGAAAGAAGGTCGCCTAAACATACTTCCATCAACTCTGGTTATTTATATTATTTAATTACTCAAAGGGAGCCTCTGCTTATCAATAGTCTTCTCCTCTCAATCTTTTGGCTCCAGGTGCAGGTCCCCATCAGTTAACACCATACTCCTCCATTCTGCCTCCAGAACCTTCTCCGCACAGTGTTCCCTCTATGTGGATCACTTCCCCCATCTCTCCCTTGATACCACCTCCACCTCCCACTTCACCTGGCTAATTATGACCTATTCTCTAGGTCTCAGCTGAACATCACCTCCTGAGGGAAGTCCTCATTAACCCCTCTGCATCCATTCTCCCTCAGTTGGGTTACATTCTCCTGGTACCTGTTTCCCATGGCACCTGAAACTTCTTCCTGGTCCTCTACATAGTTAATTATTAAATTGTAACTTTTCCTTACTATCTATGAGGCCCATAAGAGCAAGGAACTAAGGGTATGATTCACCAATATATTGGTGATCAGTAAGTATTTGATGAATGGAATGTTAACTGAGCTCTAAATCTTTGCAGTTTCTCTGTATTTTATTTTTTTTAAAGATTTTATTTATTTGACAGAGAGAGATCACAAGTAGGCAGAGAGGCAGGCAGAGAGAGAGAGGAGGAAGCAGGCTCCCCGCTGAGCAGAGAGCCCGATGCGAGACTCGATCCCAGGACCCTGAGATCATGACCTGAGCCAAAGGCAGCGGCTTAACCCACTGAGCCACCCAGGCGCCCCAGTTTCTCTGTATTTTAAAAGCATTTTAAAGTTCTGCTTAGTTGTAGCTTTTGTTTTCTAAAAAGTGTTTAACGTATCTGTTCAATTTAAATGTTTATTCACTTTATAACTAGAAAAGCAAGACTTCATTTTTCTAAGATGTCAATTCTTTAATATCTTAAAAGGTTTAGATATAAGATTATATTGACTCATAGAAACTGAAGTAATTAAAAAGAGAGTTAATGGCTGGAACATGTTTGAAAATTATCCTCCAGGAAATCTGCTGAGTCCCAGGGCTGGAAAAATTGGGCACTGTCCCAGGAAACCTAAGACCGGGAAAGACAGAGAGGTACATTTAAAAGGCATCCCACCCAGCTACATGTCCTGCCCCTTCTAAGATCAGGATATATATTCCCTGACAGAAAAACAGAGATTCTTTAAAAAATATATATTCATTCTGCTTAGGAGTAGCAGAAAGGATGGGTTTGCATACCGGAATGGATGAAGGAATAAAGTAAGACAATGTATTCCTATTCATCAAAGGACTTTTTAGCAAAACAGTAAAAACTTTGTATTATACATTTTTTGTAAATTACAAATAAAGCAAATTATGCTATAGGTGATCAATAATGAAAGATACAGTATTACCTAATATTCCCATATCTGTCCATACTGAAAGAACCATGCTTGACCACCATCTTGAAAGGTGGTTGGTGTTAGCAAGGATTCCAACCATCATATGAACAGGGCCTTTAACAAAGCCATCCAGTTTCTCCAGTGTGTCACTAATGGGATTGAAACAAAAAGGTGATTCTGGCTACACTGAAAAGCATCAAATAACACGGGATTATTACTAATGGCTAAATTTCCTGTGCATCTACATGTCAGCACAATGAAAGATGCCTGACATACGTCACCTCATTTACTACACCCCAACACCCTAAAATACAGAAAGGTATCCCCATTTGACAGCAAAGTTAACAGGTTCAAAGAGTTTAAAAAGTTTGCCCAATGACATAAACCTGCTAAGTAGGAAAGTGGAATTTAATTCTAGAGCCTGAGCTCTTTTACAGCCTCTCTGGGGAGATAAGGTGTTCAATGAAATATAGTATTATCAATTCTAAAATGGAAAATCATGCTCCCATACAAAATACATATGGAAACAAAAATCAAGAAGCATAGTGATGGAAAGGTTGGTAGCTCCATCACTCACAAGTCCTCCCAATCTTGCTTCATGATCCAAATCCATGCCTTGGCAAAATGTCTAATTTACTATATGACTTGGGCCTTCAGTTAACCATAACAAAATGTTCAATCTATACATGACAATGGTCCGCTGTTGGCAATCAGCAATACTTACATTTTATTCTAAAGGCTTGAGCAGAAATAACTGTATACATACTGCAGGATAAAGCACCATAATTAACTATGTTAATATTGGGGATCAAAATTTTCTGTGTAAGAGAAAAGAGATTCAAGTACCATTTTAAGAAGTTTTAAAAGTCTATAATGTTAAACTTGAACTGGAAACACTAATTCCAAATCATTATTTTTAATACACTATATTTCCAAGTTATTACAACTTGAAGTGATGACATCGTAGTAGCAATGAATATCCCCAAAATCCCCGACATCCCAGTTATGCTCTCTAAATAACTTTCTTCTAACAAAGATCAGAACCCCTTAGAGTACTGGCTGATTCTGGGTCTGGGAAAAGCAATATAAATGTGACCCTAAGAAATCTTGAACCAAAAACTAAAGGATTCACGTCAAAAGGGCATAAGAGTAAGCTTAAATGGAGACGCACTGACAAAGTTTCAGACAATCTGGGCATCAAAAAAATAGAGTAAAACTGACTGGAAGTCACTAAATATGTAAAATTCTTTGTGTCTATGTAATGACATTTTAAAAAAATGAAAGCCTTACCCAACAAGGGAAAAAAAAAAAACCCTCTCATTTGCTACCACTGGAGGTGAATACTAAACCAACTTTTTACTCTGAAAATTGGTACTTAAGTAAAAAGATCAAAAATGTATCTTCCGGGGTGCCTGGGTGGCTCAGTGGGTTAAAGCCTCTGCCTTCGGCTCAGGTCATGATCCCAGGGTCCTGGGATCGAGCCCCACATCAGGCTCTCTGCTCGGCAGGGAGCCTGCTTCCTCCTCTCTCTCTGCCTGCCTCTCTGCCTACTTGTGATCTCTGTCTGTCAAATAAATAAATAAAATCTTTAAAAAAAAAATGTATCTTCCATTTTTAGTAGGAACTACAATACAGATTAATCAAAGAGCCCCAGTTAATAAGGTAAAGTTCCTTTACACAGAAGAATGCTAGTTTATACGTGTAAAAGAAAAGATGCAATAAGTCTCCATTCTGCAAACCCTGACAGAATAACTGACTCAAGTAAGGATTGTGAATGGACGCTAGAATTATTAAATGAAACACTTAGGTGGGGGAGTGGGGGAGGGCCACCTGGGTGGCTCTGTCCGTTAAGCATCTGCCTTCTGTTCAGGTCATGTGGGATTGGAGCCTTGTGTCTAGCTCCCTGCTCAACAGGGAGTCTGCTTCTCCCTTTCCCTCTGCCCCTCCCCTCTGCCTGTGTTTTCTCTCTCAAATAAAGAAATGAAATGAAATGGAATGAAATGAAATGAAGAAAGAGAAAGAGAAATAAAGAAAGAGAAAGAAAGACTGACTGACTTAGGTGGGAAACTGGATACTCACAAGTGCCCAAGTATCATCTCACAGATTACCTGCTGCAAAGGGAAAAAAAGTTAACCTTTCCATGCTGAGGTCTGGCTGTCAAAACCTTAAGCAATCAAAAGTAACACTACCATTAAAGATATAACAAGAGAGCAAATACTTCCTGGTGTGATGCACTATGAATACACAGCATTACCCACAAAATATTGCTAAAAAAATTTTTAACTTAAATCTAATCAACCTTTTGGTCCAATTTTCAATTTGCATAAAAAGGGGAATACAAATCAAGTTAAATTCACCAGAAAGATATAAGCAGATAAATCCAAAATGTGGGTCATTCTACAAGACAGTTATTCTCAGACCCTTCAGACTAGTACCTTCAACAAATTTCTGTCATGGAACAGAGGAAGCTGGAGGGAATCACCACAGATTAAGAGCTTGCAACCAAATGCAGTGTGTGAAACCTGTCTCAGCTCATATACCGGCATCTTTAGCAGATACTATATTTTCAGTATGTCCTCAAAAGCAAATATCCATCAACACCAAACCAGGATAAAGAATATTTTTAGTAACCTTCCAACCAACGGAAGTTAGCATTTCATTGGACTCTACTCACCTCCACTTAGCAGCTTCATGACTAGCCACAGTTCATCTTTTACCACAAAAGACGTGTAGTAAGACACAATATTAGGATGATGGCACTGACTCATGGCTTGAATTTCTTTCTACAAATAAGAGAAAACATGGTAATATATTAGATGCAAGCCTAAACAACACTACAAGTTAGTGAATTCAGATTTGAAAAGCCCAAGACTATATAACAACCTTTGCAAGATCTACAGTTAAACCAAAAAACTCCTCAATTTCCCTCAGTCCTTTCTGACAGATCATTCCACTCAATAACCTCTTTAACTAGAAACATGCCTGCTTTATCACAGCCTTACACAGCACCATAGAGGCCTCCACTAGGACACGTTTTTTTCTTTAAGGTGCCCTTGAAAAACTCTCTTGGGAAATCTGGTTTTACAGCCACAGAGGATAATTACTAATAAATAGAGAGTGGTTTTGTTTTTGTTTTATCGTATCTTAAAGTGTTTATTTTCTTTTTAAATTTTATTTATTTGAGAGAGAGAGAAAGGGCATGCATACACATGAGCAGGCAGAGGGGCAGAGGGAGAGGAAGACAAAATCTCCAGCAGACTCCACGCTGAGTGGGGAGCCAGACTCGGAGGTCAATCTCACAACCCTGAGATCATAACCTGAGCCGAAGGAGATGCTTAACGACCAAGCCACCCAGGCACCCCATTACTTTACTTTTATTACTCAAGTACTGAAGTACAATTGACATACAATGTTCTATTAGTCTTAGGAATACAGCATAATGATTTGACAATTCTATATATTACTCACTGCTCACAAGTGTAGTCACATCTATCACCATACATTATTATACTGACTATATTCCCCACAAAGTAAGTCATCTTTGTGACTTACTTATTTTATACTTCTAAGTTTGTATCTCTTAACCCCCTTTATCTGTCTCACCCATCTCTGCAGCCGATGGCAGTGAGATTGTTCTCTGCATTTAAGAGTCTGTTTTTCCTTTGTTCACTTGTTTTGTTTCTTGGATTCCACATGTAAGAGAAATCATATGGTATTTGTCTTTCTCTGTCTTACTTCACCTAGCATAATACTCTCTAGGCCTATCCATGTCACAAATGGCAAGATGCCATTCATTGTATAGCTGAGTAGTATTCCACTGTGTGTATCTGTGTGTGTGTAAAATCACCTCTTTTTTAATGTATTCATCTATAGATGGACACTTGGGTTGCCACCATATCTTGTCTATGGCAATAAACAAAGGGGTGCAAATATCTTTTCCAACTAGTGTTTTCATTTTCTTTGGGTAAATACCCACAAGCAGAATTAATTACTGGATCATATGGTAGTTCTATTGTTAATTTTTGGGGGTGCCTCCATACTATTTTCTACAGTGGTTGTACCAATTTATATTCCCACCACTAGTGCAAGAAGGTTCCCTTTTCTCCACATCCTCACCAACACTTGTTATTTCTTGTCTTTTTGATTTTAGCCATTCTGACAGGTTTGAGTTGATACCTCATTTTGGTTTTGACTTGCATTTCCCTGGTGATAAGTGATGTTGAGCATCTTTTCATGTGTCTATTGGCCATCTGGCTGTCTTCCTTAGAAAAATGTCTATTCAGGTAGAGGGTGCTTTTGGTTTGTGGGTTTTATTTTAAAAATACTATTTCTTCCCATTTTTGTGAAATAATTAACAATTCTCAGTCTAATAAGAAATATCCTGAAACGGCAAGGTCAGAAACCAAGTCCAAAGTAGAAATGTGAGCTCCCTCTAAGCTTACTCTACCTCAGGTTATGAATTTAGATTAGCTTGGGTGTGATAAAGGGACTTATAGAGCCCTGAGTGATCTGGGCCCTGCTTACCTCTCTCATCTCCATCCTCCTATCTCACTGACCCAACCCCAATATACCTCTACGATCCAGCCACAGTAAACTTCAGGGGACCATGCTTCTTCTAACCATGGATATTTAATGGCATTGCTCCCTCTACCTCAAATACACCTCCTTCATTATTTTACCCTGGCTAAAAATGCTAATTCTTCCTTCTAATCTAGCCAAAATATCAATTCCATCAGCTCCCCAAGTTGAGTTAGGTATCTCTTATCTTCCAAACTCCCTGTGTATCTCTTTACATCATGGCACATATGCACTGGCCAGTACCTTGGGTACTTATTTATCTATCCCTCCCTGGTAGACTGAGAACTCCAGAAAGCAAGTACTTAAAAGTGGATCCCTAAATGCAAGCTGGTGCATATTCCATGCATCCGCGCACACACACACAGAGGACTGTTACTCAGCCAAAAAAAGAATAATGTCTTGCCATTTTCAACAACATGGATGGATCTACAGGGTATAACATTAAGTGAGGTAAGTCAGAGGAAGACAAATATACCATATGGTTTCACTCATATGTGGAATTTAAAATACAAAACAAACAAAATAAAAAGACAAAAGCCAGACTCTTAAATACACACAACAAATTGGTGGTTGCCAGAGGGGATGTGGGGGGGGGGTGAAAGAGATAAAGGGGATTAAGAGAAGATTTATCGTGATGAGCACTAGTAATGCACAGAATTGTTGAATCATTACACTGCACACCTGAAACTAATGTAACACTGTATGTTAATTGTACTTGAATTTTAAAAATCCATGAAAAAAGGTGGAGTCCCTAAATACTGCAGAACTTATCATATTATATTGTAATTGCTTATTTTTCTGTATCCTTCACAAAACTTTAAGCTCAGTGAAAGCTGAGCCTCTGTATTCCTGGCACTTATCACCCTGCCTGGCACACAGTACACCTGCAATAAATATTTACTGGATGAATTAAATCCTATAGTGCTTTATAAAACTTTTTACTTATTTAAGTACTGTACTTGCCCTATGACCTTGATATTTGTATAGTAAAAATAAATTGTGTAGAAGTTGCCCAAAACTGGATTCAAAAGCAGTGCTCCATGAACATTAGTTTTTCTTGTCTCATCTCTAACTGAATGTAAATTCCTTTATAGCAAGGTCTTTGTCATATACATTTCTGCAACCTCCAAAGTCACCAGCACAGTCTTCTGAACTAAAAACTAAGTAAAACTAAAGTAAGCACCTCCCTGTTGACATAGTTACAAAAGATTAAAAGAAATAAGAGAAGACATATGAGAGAAACATATGGCAACATATATTCCCAGTGAGTCATAAAGATAGTAAATATTACAAGAATTCATTGGAAAGAAGAGTGAAGGTAGGCAAGAAGTCCTCTCAGGGGAGGTTTGGTTCTACAGGATATAGGGGAATTACAGCACTGAAAGGCACACACAAATACAAAAAAAAAAGAAAGAAAGATGAACTATACAAGACATATTTTAGGATGCAATGAGTAGACCTGTCTAGGGTAAGTGGTTCATGCTTTCAACAAATTATCTACCAAGCGTTTACTACTAGGTGCCAGGCACAGTGCTAGGTGATTGACTACAATGGTGAGCCC
This sequence comes from Neogale vison, assembly GCF_020171115.1. Lineage (NCBI taxonomy): Eukaryota > Metazoa > Chordata > Mammalia > Carnivora > Mustelidae > Neogale > Neogale vison. Next base: position 157,131,082 of record NC_058096.1, read on the forward strand.
TCAAGAAACCCACAGTCTGTGGGCAAATATTAATTTAACAACACACAGTGATAAACAGTTGGATAGGAGAAGTACCAGATACTACATGACTTCACTGGAGAGGCAAATTATCAGAAAACAGGAATGATAATAAAACCTCCTATAAGAAGTTTTACTACACTGACACAGGAAAGGTAACTAGACTTTACAGGTTTGACTGTTTAATCACATGGGACCATATCGTAAAGGACCATGTAACTGTGTTCAAGAATTTAGGCTTCATCCTAACAGCAAAGGGAAGGCATCAAAGGCTTAATTATATATACTGTTTCATAAAAATCACTATGACTGCAATATAGAAAATAAATGAGAGAAAACAAGACCAGAGCCAAAGACACTGTCGAACGCTATTGCTATGACCTGGGTAAGGGACGACGGTGGCCTAAAAAAAATGATAACTAGTCACTCAGTCTGGATAATCATCACACTGTGATCACATTACTATTAGGAGAAGATGGTGAACAGCATCTGGGAACTTTCTGTTACTTCTTCTGCAACTCTTCCAGAAGTTTAAACTACCTCAAAATAGCTTTTAAAAAATACATTGGAGGATGGTTGGGTGGCTCAGTTGGTTAAGCATCTGCCTTTAGCTCAGGTCATGATTCCAGGGTCCTGGGAAGAAGCCCTGCATTGGGCTTCCTGCCTGGTGCTCCCGCTGTTTGTGCTCTTTCGGTCAAATAAGTAAATAAAAATCTTTTAAAAAATAAATTAAAATAAATTAAAAGTACATGGCAAAAAAAAAAAAAAAAAAAAAAAAAGTACATGGCAATATGAATGAGAAGAAAGGAAGGAGTCATGAGATATACTGAAGAGGTACAAACCACAGGACTTGGGGACCAACTGGATAGGGTAGGGGAGACAGAGGGTGACAATTCATGCACATAGAATTGGGGTCAAATGGTCCAATGTCTTAAAAGTGAAGCTAAGGACTTTCATTTTCAGCTCTACCCTGAGAGAGGGAACCACCAAGTGTCCTCTAGGAGACTATTAGAGAACCATCAAATCTGAACTCTTGAAAGGGCCTTAAATATTTTTCTTTCTTCTATTCCTTTAAAGGTAGGGGAGGAGAGGGGTTCCTTTATCTTAACTCCCATTGGAGTTATCCTTTTCCCTTTCCTTTCCAAAGTAAAAATAAGTATGTAAGTGCTATATTCACTCTGACTCAAGTTTCCCAGTAGCTCCCTCCCATACTGAAGTGAATTCCATCTGTCTCACTGAAACGACTTGCTTTAAAGTCCTGTTACCTTCTGCTGCCAGAGCTTTCCTATGGATTTCTCTGTTCTCCACCTGAAGCTTTCTCAAGCATTGCTTAATGATGACTTTTCATTCTTTCCTGGAAGTCACTCATCTTGATTTCTAACATTTACTCCTGGTTTTCTA